>NC_136057.1:1459433102-1460633102 GCF_964261635.1 Lissotriton helveticus
CCGTTAAGAACTACACTATTCTGGATGAAATTCTTCTGAAACACCAATCCGAAATCCAGAGCAGGAAGGCACGTCAAATCAAAAGGGATGAGGCAGACTATAAGAACGGCAGAATATACACTTTTGACCGTAAATATGACTCCCTAATCCCGAAACCTAAGACAGGTTCACAAACCGGCAGAACCACCACCACTAATTCTGCCAATTCCAGCACCACCTCTCTGAGTTCTACTGGACTCAGCGACATAGAAAACGAAATTCTGGCCAACGCAGAACCTCATAACTCAACGTTTTTTTTAGAGATGCAACGAGTAAGAAAAGGCTACAGGACCCAGCCACCAAGGGCCGTTACAGACCCAAGCCCCACAGGGGGAAACGCAGGGACAAGCGAGGAATATCGCAGGAAGTTGAGGTCAGGCACACAGAGGAACCAACCACACTAGTTGACACAGTACAAGTTATCAACCTCTCCTCATTTCCTCTGACTACTGATATGACATCCTTACTCAGCAGAGGTTTGAACTTCAATCCCTATTCCACTGGCGACATTTGTCAAACCAAAATTGATATCTTCAAGTTCATACGTAATCTCAAACTCAAGAAACACTTTGCTGGATCACTAGATGTACAGAAACTGCCTAGACACATCCCCACTGTATTTGATAATGTACCTTTGACCATTAAAGATGTCGAAGACACACACCTGCTTCTTTCTTTGACAGACAGGGAAGACAGTCCACTTGAAATGGAAAGGCTCCTTGAGGAGCTTGATGTCGAGACCGACTACAGCATCACGAGTGGCCTCAAGAGTAGATCCAAATGGACTCCGACTTTGGCGGGAGGTAACAATATTGACAGATTCTACAGAAACGTCCTTGAGGATCTTAATAGTACCAACATCAAGAACCTCAATACCAGATTTAGATATAGAGACAATCTGACCAAGGGAGAACGGTCAGCACTCTCTACCCTTAGCGACAACCACAACATTATCATCAGGGAAGCGGACAAAGGGGGAAATGTGGTGGTCATGGATCTCAGTGACTACAACAATGAGGTCCTTGGCCAACTAAGTGATGACTCTTGCTATGAGCCTATCAACCATAACCCTATTGGTCCATTAACAATACTACTGAATGGACTCCTACTGAACTGGAAACAGTCTGGTCTACTTGATGACAATGAATATCTGTATCTCAAAGTCTTCAGACCGACGTATCCTTGGCTGTATACCCTACCTAAAGTGCATAAAAATCTACCATTTCCACCAGGCAGACCGATAGTATCGGGGATTGGGGGTCCCACCGAAAGAATCGCAGAATATGTGGATCTTTTTCTGGGACCTCTGGTCAAGAACCTTCCTTCTTTTATACAAGATTCAAAACACATACTAAATATCATGTCAGACCTGGAGTGGCAGCCGGGTACGAGATTGGTAACCCTGGATGTGGTGTCCCTGTACACCAGCATCAATCCTGAAATAGGCATCAGTGCAATCACCAAATTTCTTTCAAACAGACCTGCATCATTATGGGCACACACCAACATGTTGCTACAAATGATGAAAATCATACTAGACAATAACTTTTTCATTTTCAATTGTAATTGGTACAGACAAAAAAAGGGAGTAGCCATGGGCTCGAAATTTTCACCCTCCTTCGCGAATCTCTTCATGGGGGCCTTGGAAACCGACCTAATCTGGGGCACCAAAGGCAGACCATACATTGACTCCATAGTCTACTGGGGGCGATACATTGACGACTGTTTTCTCCTATGGTCAGGATCTGAGGAACTTCTCCAGTCTTTCTTTAAGTATCTAAACAATAACCTATGGGAAATCAGTTTCACTATGCACCACAGCCTTACCAACATCGAATTCTTAGATCTTGAATTCTATGTAAAGAATAACCAATTACATTCCAAACTATTCAGGAAACCAACTGCCTGTAACTCCATTCTCCATGCCTCGAGCTTTCACCCGGAGCATCAATTAAGATCTATCCCATATGGGGAATTCCTGAGGGCCAAACGTAATTGCAGTGAGGCAATGGAATTTGATAACTGTATCATGAACATGAAAAACAGATTTCAAAAGAGAGGGTATTCGAGCGCATCCCTTCTGAAAGCAGAACGCAAATCCAGAATCATTTCTAGACCAGACTGTCTGAAAGCGCGTACGGAGGTTGAGTCCTCCAAACAACAAATCAGACTTATTACCGAGTTCAATGCACTGAACTATCATGTTAAAAAGAGCTTCCACAAACACTGGAAAATCTTAACAGATGATCCTGCTCTTAAAGAGCACCTTCCGAGCAGACCATCTATCACTTACAGAAAGGGCTTTACCCTGAGAAACAAACTAAGCCCCACAGTCCCCCATAATACATCGGCTCGGGACTGGTTATCTACACGAGGTCTTGGTTTCCACAAATGTGGGTTTTGCTCCATATGCATTTGGGGTAAACATGGCACTAAGACTTTCAAAGGCCCAGATGGAGTTGTCTACAAAATCAAACACAATATCACGTGTTTGACTAATTTGTAGTATACATAATCGAATGCCAATGTGGAAAGATCTATGTGGGCAGCACCATCAGGTCATTCAAGGAAAGAATTTCGGAACACATTAGAGCAATACAAAGGAAAGACCCCAAATACCCTGTGGCGTTACACGTAGCAGAATGTCAACCATTGGGAGATGATATCCAAGTACGTGCTTTCGGCATAGATGTGATTCCCCTCAACATCAGAGGGGGCAACCGCGAACTGAAGCTCAGACGTAGGGAGGCCACTTGGATCATGCGTCTACGATGCGTGGAACAGGGGCTCAACTACGACCCTGAGCTTCAATTCTTCTTGGGCGACTAGCTAGCCGTCTGGGGGACCCCTTGTTTCTATGTGGTATTACTGAACCTCCAATGTTTGATCAGCGTGGAACTCGCAATGTGAAATATAGACATTTCCAAATGCTCACCACGCACTTTGATGTTAACGTAGATGACCACCATTTGTACTGTGCAGACACATGTGTTATTAGTGAGGGACTCACAGTGTATGATATAGACATTTCCAGATACTCTTACCATGCATCATGAGGTTAATGTAGACAACTATCATTTGTACTGCGTTTATACACGAGTTCATGAGCGGCTGTACCATGTCAAGATATGTTTTTGTATATCATTTGCATATATATTTTTTTTCTTCCAATACCTAGGCTCAATACTTCTGAATGATTAGACTGTTTGTTAAATGAATTGTGTTGTATTTTGGAACCCTTTCGAAAGAATAATACACTCACTTATGAAAGGTGCGGGTGGGCACTTTTGCGTTAGAGACCATCACTACTTTTGGACAAGTGACAGTACGGCACATCTGGCCAATGAGCATGCGACACCCAATGACTCAGATCATTGAAATCACGATCTTCACTGCGTTTGGATCTTGTGATCTTGGTAACTACGTGCACAATAACCACCATAACGCGGCTCGTTTCTTTAACCATTTATCAGTGTATGGTCCCATTCTCACCTCCCAATTCACGAGATAATAAACTTTTGAGTCTAATCTAACTCAACTACATGCTCCTTTTAAATTCTCAGCCGTGTAATACAAGTGTCTTACACCAGTAGACACTCGTTAATCCGAGACATCCATGTCCTTGATTTTTTGACTCATAAACTACTTATTAAGCCCCCCCTTCTTAGGCGGGCTCAAACACTACGAGTTCCCCTTTTCAGAAATTACTTTTTACTGAGATAACCTCTTCACAAGATCAAATAGGTATATGTCTAGATATACTGGTGCCATTTAAAGATGGCGAACCCGTTTTTCAAGACTACGGGCGACGTGAACATCGTTGATGTCTACTACTTTTTTCTACAAATTAATCCCTCCCATCCGGTCACGTGTCCGTACAGAGAGACGGCGACCGGGAACCACAGGAGGAGGGATTTCGGAACACCGGTAACCGGCAACAAACTCTTGCTGGTACCACGGCTTTGTTCTAAAGCCCTCGGTATTGGGCTTTCCATCTGCTAACACGCGCTCATGTTTTACCGTTTCAGCGCATCGCCTTTTGAGAGACGCACCCGTCTCCAGCGAATCCGGAGTAAGACGGATCCCCTCCCGGCTACCTCCTGACACACCAGGAGCCAGGTACCTTCTTACCACAGTACTCTAGAGACCTTTCTTTTCGTAAGAAAACAATATGTCCTCTTAACAATGCGCTATCATGCGCTTTCAGCGGTTAGAAATCGGTATATCAGAAGTAAGGTACTTCATATAAAATGTACTCTTTAAAAACCTAGATATTCAGAGACTTATCTCTTTAAAAGTGAACATTATGTCCATGTATAACAATGCGCTATTATGCACCTTAAAGCGGGAAAAACTTGACATACCAAAAGTCATGCACTTCCTTATAGCGGTTAGAAATCGGTATATCAGAAGTAAGGTACTTCATATAAAATGTACTCTTTAAAAACCTAGATATTCAGAGACTTATCTCTTTAAAAGTGAACATTATGTCCATGTATAACAAGGCGCTATTATGCACTTTAAAGCGGGAAAAACTTGACATACCATAAGTCATGCACTTCCTTATAGGTTGTGCTTTACAAACCTAACTCCTCTAAGATAGCAATTCGTCCTTTGTGTAACATGACGCTATTTGTGCGCATTGTTGTTGGAATACACTTGAATTATTCCCCTTTTTCTCCTTTCAATTTCTTTCCACGATCCCCTGTCACACAGAGTGAACAAACACATAGTTGTGTGACATTCAATTGACAGACTGCCATTGTTTGAGCACTTTCTACGTGACTATCTCAAAGGAACAGACCGTTTCTGTGTAGTCAGTTTCTAACTGTGGTAAGAATACCTTATTATTTTTTGTCCGCCATCTATCCTACAGAATAGATGCTCTTCTCCCCTTTAGTATGCCTTTTCTAACGATCCTCCTATTTTTACATATACTTTTTCCTTTAGTCTCTCTCCGACAAGTTACGTCCAATACATGGATAGTAGACCATATCTAACTACAAGCACCACGAACATCCCAATTTTCAAGGTAAACAACCCATAACGCCGAGAGAGATTAGCATGTTTTATCCAATCACACAATTCCATAACGTGCGCGGTAACGGATCATTTTGCTTGCCCACAAACACTACGGATAAACACCGCCGGCAAACCACGTCAATGTTACCGCTATAGTTCCTCACTTATACCACCACACAATAGCTCACCAATTTTTGACTTTTGATTGATTCACTACTGCATGAACCCTCGGAGTGCGAGATCACCGTGTACTGTGCTAAACATGTTCAAACACCGAAGCGTTATGCTACTAGACCTCACGACTGTGCACCATCACCCAAGGGCAATCACTCACAGCCTTGGAGTGACACAAATCACTAGTTTTTTTTGTTGACATCACTACCACACGATACCTTTGCGTGCAAACTCAGATGCACGCTACTACTGCATGTTGGTTGCACCTTGTCACCATTTGCAGTATGTGACTACGGCATTACTGATTCTGTATGTGTTACTCTTTTATCATCAGCCCTGAAGAGTCGTGTTGACTCAACTGTACACGACGAAACACGTGTCGGCTTTGTATCACAATCCTTGAATCTGGAGAGAATAAACCAACTTCTTGCTGTATCAAGAACACATCAAAGAATCTGCTTCTGTCTCCTTGAACACTTATCAGTCATTGTACTGTTTGTAATACTTTTTGTAGTAGCGAGAGCACAATTGTATATATCTGTATTGTCTCTTGACTTTTTAGACGGTTAAGGGTGTTTTTCCGCCTGCTCTTCACGCACTACTTTGCTACCCGTCAGTATATACTCTGTAACGTTTAACCTAGGCAGTGCGCCTGAGTGATCTGAATTTCTTAAAACCCCACTGAAGTGTTTCTTGAGTTTGCAGATTGGGCGCCTCCACGTTACGTTTTGAACTACCAGACTTTATTTTTCACGTTTAGCTGTCCACCACACTATGGACAGGGCGAAAGCAGCAGCAGATCTCTTTGAGAACCTGGCCAAGGGCATGCCCACACACCAGGCATCAGCCACGGCAGGTCCTGCACGCATAGAGGGTTTAAGGGACAAGTTCTTTAAACTTGAGAAACTAAAAAAACAGGAAAACTCCCGTTGGTGGGACGGGGCAACCCTGAAGCATTACTTAAAACTGAAATTAGTTCCCAGAGGACTAAGGTCCAACATCTTCCCGACATATGATGATCTAGACCGGGATCTCATGATCAAATGGGAAGACTCCTTGGTTCAAAATTCTATCACACTAATAGACATTCTCATTGAGAGTGCAGATCGGAAGACCGCCCTACTACAATCAGAAATCTCTGTTGTAGAACAAGAGATCAAAGACCTGAACAAACCTGAGGCCACCGTTAAGAACTACACTATTCTGGATGAAATTCTTCTGAAACACCAATCCGAAATCCAGAGCAGGAAGGCACGTCAAATCAAAAGGGATGAGGCAGACTATAAGAACGGCAGAATATACACTTTTGACCGTAAATATGACTCCCTAATCCCGAAACCTAAGACAGGTTCACAAACCGGCAGAACCACCACCACTAATTCTGCCAATTCCAGCACCACCTCTCTGAGTTCTACTGGACTCAGCGACATAGAAAACGAAATTCTGGCCAACGCAGAACCTCATAACTCAACGTTTTTTTTAGAGATGCAACGAGTAAGAAAAGGCTACAGGACCCAGCCACCAAGGGCCGTTACAGACCCAAGCCCCACAGGGGGAAACGCAGGGACAAGCGAGGAATATCGCAGGAAGTTGAGGTCAGGCACACAGAGGAACCAACCACACTAGTTGACACAGTACAAGTTATCAACCTCTCCTCATTTCCTCTGACTACTGATATGACATCCTTACTCAGCAGAGGTTTGAACTTCAATCCCTATTCCACTGGCGACATTTGTCAAACCAAAATTGATATCTTCAAGTTCATACGTAATCTCAAACTCAAGAAACACTTTGCTGGATCACTAGATGTACAGAAACTGCCTAGACACATCCCCACTGTATTTGATAATGTACCTTTGACCATTAAAGATGTCGAAGACACACACCTGCTTCTTTCTTTGACAGACAGGGAAGACAGTCCACTTGAAATGGAAAGGCTCCTTGAGGAGCTTGATGTCGAGACCGACTACAGCATCACGAGTGGCCTCAAGAGTAGATCCAAATGGACTCCGACTTTGGCGGGAGGTAACAATATTGACAGATTCTACAGAAACGTCCTTGAGGATCTTAATAGTACCAACATCAAGAACCTCAATACCAGATTTAGATATAGAGACAATCTGACCAAGGGAGAACGGTCAGCACTCTCTACCCTTAGCGACAACCACAACATTATCATCAGGGAAGCGGACAAAGGGGGAAATGTGGTGGTCATGGATCTCAGTGACTACAACAATGAGGTCCTTGGCCAACTAAGTGATGACTCTTGCTATGAGCCTATCAACCATAACCCTATTGGTCCATTAACAATACTACTGAATGGACTCCTACTGAACTGGAAACAGTCTGGTCTACTTGATGACAATGAATATCTGTATCTCAAAGTCTTCAGACCGACGTATCCTTGGCTGTATACCCTACCTAAAGTGCATAAAAATCTACCATTTCCACCAGGCAGACCGATAGTATCGGGGATTGGGGGTCCCACCGAAAGAATCGCAGAATATGTGGATCTTTTTCTGGGACCTCTGGTCAAGAACCTTCCTTCTTTTATACAAGATTCAAAACACATACTAAATATCATGTCAGACCTGGAGTGGCAGCCGGGTACGAGATTGGTAACCCTGGATGTGGTGTCCCTGTACACCAGCATCAATCCTGAAATAGGCATCAGTGCAATCACCAAATTTCTTTCAAACAGACCTGCATCATTATGGGCACACACCAACATGTTGCTACAAATGATGAAAATCATACTAGACAATAACTTTTTCATTTTCAATTGTAATTGGTACAGACAAAAAAAGGGAGTAGCCATGGGCTCGAAATTTTCACCCTCCTTCGCGAATCTCTTCATGGGGGCCTTGGAAACCGACCTAATCTGGGGCACCAAAGGCAGACCATACATTGACTCCATAGTCTACTGGGGGCGATACATTGACGACTGTTTTCTCCTATGGTCAGGATCTGAGGAACTTCTCCAGTCTTTCTTTAAGTATCTAAACAATAACCTATGGGAAATCAGTTTCACTATGCACCACAGCCTTACCAACATCGAATTCTTAGATCTTGAATTCTATGTAAAGAATAACCAATTACATTCCAAACTATTCAGGAAACCAACTGCCTGTAACTCCATTCTCCATGCCTCGAGCTTTCACCCGGAGCATCAATTAAGATCTATCCCATATGGGGAATTCCTGAGGGCCAAACGTAATTGCAGTGAGGCAATGGAATTTGATAACTGTATCATGAACATGAAAAACAGATTTCAAAAGAGAGGGTATTCGAGCGCATCCCTTCTGAAAGCAGAACGCAAATCCAGAATCATTTCTAGACCAGACTGTCTGAAAGCGCGTACGGAGGTTGAGTCCTCCAAACAACAAATCAGACTTATTACCGAGTTCAATGCACTGAACTATCATGTTAAAAAGAGCTTCCACAAACACTGGAAAATCTTAACAGATGATCCTGCTCTTAAAGAGCACCTTCCGAGCAGACCATCTATCACTTACAGAAAGGGCTTTACCCTGAGAAACAAACTAAGCCCCACAGTCCCCCATAATACATCGGCTCGGGACTGGTTATCTACACGAGGTCTTGGTTTCCACAAATGTGGGTTTTGCTCCATATGCATTTGGGGTAAACATGGCACTAAGACTTTCAAAGGCCCAGATGGAGTTGTCTACAAAATCAAACACAATATCACGTGTTTGACTAAATTTGTAGTATACATAATCGAATGCCAATGTGGAAAGATCTATGTGGGCAGCACCATCAGGTCATTCAAGGAAAGAATTTCGGAACACATTAGAGCAATACAAAGGAAAGACCCCAAATACCCTGTGGCGTTACACGTAGCAGAATGTCAACCATTGGGAGATGATATCCAAGTACGTGCTTTCGGCATAGATGTGATTCCCCTCAACATCAGAGGGGGCAACCGCGAACTGAAGCTCAGACGTAGGGAGGCCACTTGGATCATGCGTCTACGATGCGTGGAACAGGGGCTCAACTACGACCCTGAGCTTCAATTCTTCTTGGGCGACTAGCTAGCCGTCTGGGGGACCCCTTGTTTCTATGTGGTATTACTGAACCTCCAATGTTTGATCAGCGTGGAACTCGCAATGTGAAATATAGACATTTCCAGATGCTCACCACGCACTTTGATGTTAACGTAGATGACCACCATTTGTACTGTGCAGACACATGTGTTATTAGTGAGGGACTCACAGTGTATGATATAGACATTTCCAGATACTCTTACCATGCATCATGAGGTTAATGTAGACAACTATCATTTGTACTGCGTTTATACACGAGTTCATGAGCGGCTGTACCATGTCAAGATATGTTTTTGTATATCATTTGCATATATATTTTTTTTCTTCCAATACCTAGGCTCAATACTTCTGAATGATTAGACTGTTTGTTAAATGAATTGTGTTGTATTTGGAACCCTTTCGAAAGAATAATACACTCACTTATGAAAGGTGCGGGTGGGCACTTTTGCGTTAGAGACCATCACTACTTTTGGACAAGTGACAGTACGGCACATCTGGCCAATGAGCATGCGACACCCAATGACTCAGATCATTGAAATCACGATCTTCACTGCGTTTGGATCTTGTGATCTTGGTAACTACGTGCACAATAACCACCATAACGCGGCTCGTTTCTTTAACCATTTATCAGTGTATGGTCCCATTCTCACCTCCCAATTCACGAGATAATAAACTTTTGAGTCTAATCTAACTCAACTACATGCTCCTTTTAAATTCTCAGCCGTGTAATACAAGTGTCTTACACCAGTAGACACTCGTTAATCCGAGACATCCATGTCCTTGATTTTTTGACTCATAAACTACTTATTAAGCCCCCCCTTCTTAGGCGGGCTCAAACACTACGAGTTCCCCTTTTCAGAAATTACTTTTTACTGAGATAACCTCTTCACAAGATCAAATAGGTATATGTCTAGATATACTGGTGCCATTTAAAGATGGCGAACCCGTTTTTCAAGACTACGGGCGACGTGAACATCGTTGATGTCTACTACTTTTTTCTACAAATTAATCCCTCCCATCCGGTCACGTGTCCGTACAGAGAGACGGCGACCGGGAACCACAGGAGGAGGGATTTCGGAACACCGGTAACCGGCAACAAACTCTTGCTGGTACCACGGCTTTGTTCTAAAGCCCTCGGTATTGGGCTTTCCATCTGCTAACACGCGCTCATGTTTTACCGTTTCAGCGCATCGCCTTTTGAGAGACGCACCCGTCTCCAGCGAATCCGGAGTAAGACGGATCCCCTCCCGGCTACCTCCTGACACACCAGGAGCCAGGTACCTTCTTACCACAGTACTCTAGAGACCTTTCTTTTCGTAAGAAAACAATATGTCCTCTTAACAATGCGCTATCATGCGCTTTCAGCGGTTAGAAATCGGTATATCAGAAGTAAGGTACTTCATATAAAATGTACTCTTTAAAAACCTAGATATTCAGAGACTTATCTCTTTAAAAGTGAACATTATGTCCATGTATAACAATGCGCTATTATGCACCTTAAAGCGGGAAAAACTTGACATACCAAAAGTCATGCACTTCCTTATAGCGGTTAGAAATCGGTATATCAGAAGTAAGGTACTTCATATAAAATGTACTCTTTAAAAACCTAGATATTCAGAGACTTATCTCTTTAAAAGTGAACATTATGTCCATGTATAACAAGGCGCTATTATGCACTTTAAAGCGGGAAAAACTTGACATACCATAAGTCATGCACTTCCTTATAGGTTGTGCTTTACAAACCTAACTCCTCTAAGATAGCAATTCGTCCTTTGTGTAACATGACGCTATTTGTGCGCATTGTTGTTGGAATACACTTGAATTATTCCCCTTTTTCTCCTTTCAATTTCTTTCCACGATCCCCTGTCACACAGAGTGAACAAACACATAGTTGTGTGACATTCAATTGACAGACTGCCATTGTTTGAGCAATTTCTACGTGACTATCTCAAAGGAACAGACCGTTTCTGTGTAGTCAGTTTCTAACTGTGGTAAGAATACCTTATTATTTTTTGTCCGCCATCTATCCTACAGAATAGATGCTCTTCTCCCCTTTAGTATGCCTTTTCTAACGATCCTCCTATTTTTACATATACTTTTTCCTTTAGTCTCTCTCCGACAAGTTACGTCCAATACATGGATAGTAGACCATATCTAACTACAAGCACCACGAACATCCCAATTTTCAAGGTAAACAACCCATAACGCCGAGAGAGATTAGCATGTTTTATCCAATCACACAATTCCATAACGTGCGCGGTAACGGATCATTTTGCTTGCCCACAAACACTACGGATAAACACCGCCGGCAAACCACGTCAATGTTACCGCTATAGTTCCTCACTTATACCACCACACAATAGCTCACCAATTTTTGACTTTTGATTGATTCACTACTGCATGAACCCTCGGAGTGCGAGATCACCGTGTACTGTGCTAAACATGTTCAAACACCGAAGCGTTATGCTACTAGACCTCACGACTGTGCACCATCACCCAAGGGCAATCACTCACAGCCTTGGAGTGACACAAATCACTAGTTTTTTTTGTTGACATCACTACCACACGATACCTTTGCGTGCAAACTCAGATGCACGCTACTACTGCATGTTGGTTGCACCTTGTCACCATTTGCAGTATGTGACTACGGCATTACTGATTCTGTATGTGTTACTCTTTTATCATCAGCCCTGAAGAGTCGTGTTGACTCAACTGTACACGACGAAACACGTGTCGGCTTTGTATCACAATCCTTGAATCTGGAGAGAATAAACCAACTTCTTGCTGTATCAAGAACACATCAAAGAATCTGCTTTTGTCTCCTTGAACACTTATCAGTCATTGTACTGTTTGTAATACTTTTTGTAGTAGCGAGAGCACAATTGTATATATCTGTATTGTCTCTTGACTTTTTAGACGGTTAAGGGTGTTTTTCCGCCTGCTCTTCACGCACTACTTTGCTACCCGTCAGTATATACTCTGTAACGTTTAACCTAGGCAGTGCGCCTGAGTGATCTGAATTTCTTAAAACCCCACTGAAGTGTTTCTTGAGTTTGCAGATTGGGCGCCTCCACGTTACGTTTTGAACTACCAGACTTTATTTTTCACGTTTAGCTGTCCACCACACTATGGACAGGGCGAAAGCAGCAGCAGATCTCTTTGAGAACCTGGCCAAGGGCATGCCCACACACCAGGCATCAGCCACGGCAGGTCCTGCACGCATAGAGGGTTTAAGGGACAAGTTCTTTAAACTTGAGAAACTAAAAAAACAGGAAAACTCCCGTTGGTGGGACGGGGCAACCCTGAAGCATTACTTAAAACTGAAATTAGTTCCCAGAGGACTAAGGTCCAACATCTTCCCGACATATGATGATCTAGACCGGGATCTCATGATCAAATGGGAAGACTCCTTGGTTCAAAATTCTATCACACTAATAGACATTCTCATTGAGAGTGCAGATCGGAAGACCGCCCTACTACAATCAGAAATCTCTGTTGTAGAACAAGAGATCAAAGACCTGAACAAACCTGAGGCCACCGTTAAGAACTACACTATTCTGGATGAAATTCTTCTGAAACACCAATCCGAAATCCAGAGCAGGAAGGCACGTCAAATCAAAAGGGATGAGGCAGACTATAAGAACGGCAGAATATACACTTTTGACCGTAAATATGACTCCCTAATCCCGAAACCTAAGACAGGTTCACAAACCGGCAGAACCACCACCACTAATTCTGCCAATTCCAGCACCACCTCTCTGAGTTCTACTGGACTCAGCGACATAGAAAACGAAATTCTGGCTAACGCAGAACCTCATAACTCAACGTTTTTTTTAGAGATGCAACGAGTAAGAAAAGGCTACAGGACCCAGCCACCAAGGGCCGTTACAGACCCAAGCCCCACAGGGGGAAACGCAGGGACAAGCGAGGAATATCGCAGGAAGTTGAGGTCAGGCACACAGAGGAACCAACCACACTAGTTGACACAGTACAAGTTATCAACCTCTCCTCATTTCCTCTGACTACTGATATGACATCCTTACTCAGCAGAGGTTTGAACTTCAATCCCTATTCCACTGGCGACATTTGTCAAACCAAAATTGATATCTTCAAGTTCATACGTAATCTCAAACTCAAGAAACACTTTGCTGGATCACTAGATGTACAGAAACTGCCTAGACACATCCCCACTGTATTTGATAATGTACCTTTGACCATTAAAGATGTCGAAGACACACACCTGCTTCTTTCTTTGACAGACAGGGAAGACAGTCCACTTGAAATGGAAAGGCTCCTTGAGGAGCTTGATGTCGAGACCGACTACAGCATCACGAGTGGCCTCAAGAGTAGATCCAAATGGACTCCGACTTTGGCGGGAGGTAACAATATTGACAGATTCTACAGAAACGTCCTTGAGGATCTTAATAGTACCAACATCAAGAACCTCAATACCAGATTTAGATATAGAGACAATCTGACCAAGGGAGAACGGTCAGCACTCTCTACCCTTAGCGACAACCACAACATTATCATCAGGGAAGCGGACAAAGGGGGAAATGTGGTGGTCATGGATCTCAGTGACTACAACAATGAGGTCCTTGGCCAACTAAGTGATGACTCTTGCTATGAGCCTATCAACCATAACCCTATTGGTCCATTAACAATACTACTGAATGGACTCCTACTGAACTGGAAACAGTCTGGTCTACTTGATGACAATGAATATCTGTATCTCAAAGTCTTCAGACCGACGTATCCTTGGCTGTATACCCTACCTAAAGTGCATAAAAATCTACCATTTCCACCAGGCAGACCGATAGTATCGGGGATTGGGGGTCCCACCGAAAGAATCGCAGAATATGTGGATCTTTTTCTGGGACCTCTGGTCAAGAACCTTCCTTCTTTTATACAAGATTCAAAACACATACTAAATATCATGTCAGACCTGGAGTGGCAGCCGGGTACGAGATTGGTAACCCTGGATGTGGTGTCCCTGTACACCAGCATCAATCCTGAAATAGGCATCAGTGCAATCACCAAATTTCTTTCAAACAGACCTGCATCATTATGGGCACACACCAACATGTTGCTACAAATGATGAAAATCATACTAGACAATAACTTTTTCATTTTCAATTGTAATTGGTACAGACAAAAAAAGGGAGTAGCCATGGGCTCGAAATTTTCACCCTCCTTCGCGAATCTCTTCATGGGGGCCTTGGAAACCGACCTAATCTGGGGCACCAAAGGCAGACCATACATTGACTCCATAGTCTACTGGGGGCGATACATTGACGACTGTTTTCTCCTATGGTCAGGATCTGAGGAACTTCTCCAGTCTTTCTTTAAGTATCTAAACAATAACCTATGGGAAATCAGTTTCACTATGCACCACAGCCTTACCAACATCGAATTCTTAGATCTTGAATTCTATGTAAAGAATAACCAATTACATTCCAAACTATTCAGGAAACCAACTGCCTGTAACTCCATTCTCCATGCCTCGAGCTTTCACCCGGAGCATCAATTAAGATCTATCCCATATGGGGAATTCCTGAGGGCCAAACGTAATTGCAGTGAGGCAATGGAATTTGATAACTGTATCATGAACATGAAAAACAGATTTCAAAAGAGAGGGTATTCGAGCGCATCCCTTCTGAAAGCAGAACGCAAATCCAGAATCATTTCTAGACCAGACTGTCTGAAAGCGCGTACGGAGGTTGAGTCCTCCAAACAACAAATCAGACTTATTACCGAGTTCAATGCACTGAACTATCATGTTAAAAAGAGCTTCCACAAACACTGGAAAATCTTAACAGATGATCCTGCTCTTAAAGAGCACCTTCCGAGCAGACCATCTATCACTTACAGAAAGGGCTTTACCCTGAGAAACAAACTAAGCCCCACAGTCCCCCATAATACATCGGCTCGGGACTGGTTATCTACACGAGGTCTTGGTTTCCACAAATGTGGGTTTTGCTCCATATGCATTTGGGGTAAACATGGCACTAAGACTTTCAAAGGCCCAGATGGAGTTGTCTACAAAATCAAACACAATATCACGTGTTTGACTAAATTTGTAGTATACATAATCGAATGCCAATGTGGAAAGATCTATGTGGGCAGCACCATCAGGTCATTCAAGGAAAGAATTTCGGAACACATTAGAGCAATACAAAGGAAAGACCCCAAATACCCTGTGGCGTTACACGTAGCAGAATGTCAACCATTGGGAGATGATATCCAAGTACGTGCTTTCGGCATAGATGTGATTCCCCTCAACATCAGAGGGGGCAACCGCGAACTGAAGCTCAGACGTAGGGAGGCCACTTGGATCATGCGTCTACGATGCGTGGAACAGGGGCTCAACTACGACCCTGAGCTTCAATTCTTCTTGGGCGACTAGCTAGCCGTCTGGGGGACCCCTTGTTTCTATGTGGTATTACTGAACCTCCAATGTTTGATCAGCGTGGAACTCGCAATGTGAAATATAGACATTTCCAGATGCTCACCACGCACTTTGATGTTAACGTAGATGACCACCATTTGTACTGTGCAGACACATGTGTTATTAGTGAGGGACTCACAGTGTATGATATAGACATTTCCAGATACTCTTACCATGCATCATGAGGTTAATGTAGACAACTATCATTTGTACTGCGTTTATACACGAGTTCATGAGCGGCTGTACCATGTCAAGATATGTTTTTGTATATCATTTGCATATATATTTTTTTTCTTCCAATACCTAGGCTCAATACTTCTGAATGATTAGACTGTTTGTTAAATGAATTGTGTTGTATTTGGAACCCTTTCGAAAGAATAATACACTCACTTATGAAAGGTGCGGGTGGGCACTTTTGCGTTAGAGACCATCACTACTTTTGGACAAGTGACAGTACGGCACATCTGGCCAATGAGCATGCGACACCCAATGACTCAGATCATTGAAATCACGATCTTCACTGCGTTTGGATCTTGTGATCTTGGTAACTACGTGCACAATAACCACCATAACGCGGCTCGTTTCTTTAACCATTTATCAGTGTATGGTCCCATTCTCACCTCCCAATTCACGAGATAATAAACTTTTGAGTCTAATCTAACTCAACTACATGCTCCTTTTAAATTCTCAGCCGTGTAATACAAGTGTCTTACACCAGTAGACACTCGTTAATCCGAGACATCCATGTCCTTGATTTTTTGACTCATAAACTACTTATTAAGCCCCCCCTTCTTAGGCGGGCTCAAACACTACGAGTTCCCCTTTTCAGAAATTACTTTTTACTGAGATAACCTCTTCACAAGATCAAATAGGTATATGTCTAGATATACTGGTGCCATTTAAAGATGGCGAACCCGTTTTTCAAGACTACGGGCGACGTGAACATCGTTGATGTCTACTACTTTTTTCTACAAATTAATCCCTCCCATCCGGTCACGTGTCCGTACAGAGAGACGGCGACCGGGAACCACAGGAGGAGGGATTTCGGAACACCGGTAACCGGCAACAAACTCTTGCTGGTACCACGGCTTTGTTCTAAAGCCCTCGGTATTGGGCTTTCCATCTGCTAACACGCGCTCATGTTTTACCGTTTCAGCGCATCGCCTTTTGAGAGACGCACCCGTCTCCAGCGAATCCGGAGTAAGACGGATCCCCTCCCGGCTACCTCCTGACACACCAGGAGCCAGGTACCTTCTTACCACAGTACTCTAGAGACCTTTCTTTTCGTAAGAAAACAATATGTCCTCTTAACAATGCGCTATCATGCGCTTTCAGCGGTTAGAAATCGGTATATCAGAAGTAAGGTACTTCATATAAAATGTACTCTTTAAAAACCTAGATATTCAGAGACTTATCTCTTTAAAAGTGAACATTATGTCCATGTATAACAATGCGCTATTATGCACCTTAAAGCGGGAAAAACTTGACATACCAAAAGTCATGCACTTCCTTATAGCGGTTAGAAATCGGTATATCAGAAGTAAGGTACTTCATATAAAATGTACTCTTTAAAAACCTAGATATTCAGAGACTTATCTCTTTAAAAGTGAACATTATGTCCATGTATAACAAGGCGCTATTATGCACTTTAAAGCGGGAAAAACTTGACATACCATAAGTCATGCACTTCCTTATAGGTTGTGCTTTACAAACCTAACTCCTCTAAGATAGCAATTCGTCCTTTGTGTAACATGACGCTATTTGTGCGCATTGTTGTTGGAATACACTTGAATTATTCCCCTTTTTCTCCTTTCAATTTCTTTCCACGATCCCCTGTCACACAGAGTGAACAAACACATAGTTGTGTGACATTCAATTGACAGACTGCCATTGTTTGAGCAATTTCTACGTGACTATCTCAAAGGAACAGACCGTTTCTGTGTAGTCAGTTTCTAACTGTGGTAAGAATACCTTATTATTTTTTGTCCGCCATCTATCCTACAGAATAGATGCTCTTCTCCCCTTTAGTATGCCTTTTCTAACGATCCTCCTATTTTTACATATACTTTTTCCTTTAGTCTCTCTCCGACAAGTTACGTCCAATACATGGATAGTAGACCATATCTAACTACAAGCACCACGAACATCCCAATTTTCAAGGTAAACAACCCATAACGCCGAGAGAGATTAGCATGTTTTATCCAATCACACAATTCCATAACGTGCGCGGTAACGGATCATTTTGCTTGCCCACAAACACTACGGATAAACACCGCCGGCAAACCACGTCAATGTTACCGCTATAGTTCCTCACTTATACCACCACACAATAGCTCACCAATTTTTGACTTTTGATTGATTCACTACTGCATGAACCCTCGGAGTGCGAGATCACCGTGTACTGTGCTAAACATGTTCAAACACCGAAGCGTTATGCTACTAGACCTCACGACTGTGCACCATCACCCAAGGGCAATCACTCACAGCCTTGGAGTGACACAAATCACTAGTTTTTTTTGTTGACATCACTACCACACGATACCTTTGCGTGCAAACTCAGATGCACGCTACTACTGCATGTTGGTTGCACCTTGTCACCATTTGCAGTATGTGACTACGGCATTACTGATTCTGTATGTGTTACTCTTTTATCATCAGCCCTGAAGAGTCGTGTTGACTCAACTGTACACGACGAAACACGTGTCGGCTTTGTATCACAATCCTTGAATCTGGAGAGAATAAACCAACTTCTTGCTGTATCAAGAACACATCAAAGAATCTGCTTCTGTCTCCTTGAACACTTATCAGTCATTGTACTGTTTGTAATACTTTTTGTAGTAGCGAGAGCACAATTGTATATATCTGTATTGTCTCTTGACTTTTTAGACGGTTAAGGGTGTTTTTCCGCCTGCTCTTCACGCACTACTTTGCTACCCGTCAGTATATACTCTGTAACGTTTAACCTAGGCAGTGCGCCTGAGTGATCTGAATTTCTTAAAACCCCACTGAAGTGTGTAATGTAATGCTATGTGTTTGCGTTATGTATATATGCTCATGTACTGTTATTAAATACCACGCTAGCCTTCTTGTCCAGATCCTGACCCCGGCAGCGCTGCCAGGGCTTGTCATCCTATTCCTGTGCAGGTTGTCCTGTTCCTGTCCTTATGCTGTATTAAACCTGCAAAACTCCTACTACCTCGAATCTTGACTCTTATTTATTGAGCTATCTGTTATTCATTTATGCATTCAAAAAGAGAGGTATTATTTATTTATTTACCACAGTAGGACGTCGTATGAAGTGACCCCAATATGACGCTCTTGTGTTTGCCGGCTTTGTGAGAACACCTTCTTTGATGTAGAGGTGCTTTGGCACCGTGAGTAAACTGACGCACTGAGGGGTGTGAAAGTGTGTAAAGCTACCCCTAACTCATTGATTCAGTGTCGTTGAGGAGCAATGTTTTGAATGTGGACGCGTGTTACACCGTTTCCTACACAGAAGTACTGAAGGGTACATCGTAAGGAATAGTGTTCCCCTTCACGCCGCATGACTGCTTGGTGGTCAGAAATTGTTTTGAACTGTTCACGCACGTACCTTTTGGGTCCTGAGCTGAAGTCCTCTCAGCATTGGTCGTCTGCAGATCTCGCTAACAAAGTTGTGAGGTAAAGACGCTTGTCTGAGAGAAATGCATGTGTTCTTACGGAGAAGTTCATTGAAGCACGCCTACGGGGGAGGAGTTTTGCTTTCTTAAAGAGACAGGCTTTTTTTGTTTGTTTGTTTTTTCATTTCATTTTCATTGTGTCATCGTATTATAAGCCTATCTTTTGAGAGACAGTTATATTTAATTCAACATCTGTTTTCATCCTTATTGACTTCCTCCTCATTCAACATGGATGTCACAGCCTTAGATGTTACAGCCGTTTCTTGTCCTTCACATGTTCTCACTCAGCCAGGTAGTCCTAGCATAGAATGGGATGAGTGGATTGACATGTTTGATCATTACTTGGAGGCATTAGATGCCCAAGATTCAGCTTGAGTAGGAAAAAAGCGATTTTACTCATCAATTTGGGTAAAGAGGGTCAACACATTTTCAAGTACCTTCCTGTTGTCACTAATGAACCTGGTCAACCCATTGAAGACGTCTTTCAAGAAGCACGTAAAAGGCTGGAGATCAGGTTTGAGAAAGAGGCTAATGTTGTCATGAGGAGACACAAATTGTATACCCAACCACAGAGAGTTGGAGAATTCATTGTTGACTTTGTTACGAGGCTTCGTGAACTTTCTCCTAAATGTAGATTTGGTCCCATGGCTGAAAAAATGATACGGGATCAACTTATTGTGCGATACAGAAGCAGAAAGACTGAAGAACACTTATGGGCTGTTGAAGAGCCCACTCTTAAAGATGCCATTGACATTGCAAAAATAGTTGAAGAATCAGAGTTCTGTATGAAGAAGATGGTTCGCAAGGATTCCAAATTGAACATTACTAGTGATAGTGAAACATCAGTAGTGGAAGGTGGTGAAGGGGAAGTAGCTGCCTCCACCAGATTCAAAGGTGGGAGGAGTATCTCAGGCAGCAGGTTGTATCCCAGTAAGTTTGGCAATAATACATGTGGCAAGTGTGGCAGCACTTATCACACGTCGGATTCTAAACATTTCTAAATGTCTGGCCATTGTGAGCTATGGTTCAGAACTTTGGGGTTACAGAAATGCCGTGGAACGTGCAAATAGTGGAAAATAAATTTCTAAGAAATTTGCTATCCGTACCGTCATTGACATCCACCTATGTTATACATCAAGAAATGGGCATAGGTTTTATAACAGACACCATTGGAATGGCTCCTCTGCTCAAATGAATTAGTATTTGGACAAATCCGGAGCTGGAGATGAACCGTGTTATTATTCATGACTGTTTAACTCTTGATCTGGCAAGTAGCATACCATGGCTAAATCATGTCAAAAGGACTGCAGCTTATTTAGGCAGACCTGAGCTTGTTGGCTCCCTGGAGAAATTGATAACAGCCGATACATTGTGGGTTAAAAATATGTATGTTCAGGTTTTTCAAAGTGATAGAGAGCAGAAGGAGTTAAGCAAACCATCTGTTCTGGCCCATCAGTTGATATGTACATCATTAACGATTGAGCCATACTTAACCATTGTGTCTTACCAGCACCATCGTTTTCTATTGGTTCGATTTAGATTAAAACACACAAGATGATGGACGGAGTGTTGCACAATGGCAAAACATTAACCCCAGTCACAGATCTGGGTTCAATCCATCGTTATTTTGCTCACCCAAGACACCCCAGTTCAGACATGGCCATATGCAAATCAGTCTTGACCCTGTGCCTCATGGGAACAGTCCAGCCCGAACTGCCAGGCCATGTATTCCCTGGATCTGAATCAATCATCCTAGGACCGGTTTCTGGCTATCAGCCGTCTTCAGCCAGGATAACTTGACTCCAGTGGCTTAGTGAGCATGGGACCCACGTTTGGGCATACCCTTCCCACATAGGGTGAACAGCAAAAACACACAAGATGATGGACGGAATGTTGCACAATGGCAAAACATTCATTCCCAGTCACAGATCTGGGTTTAATCCATCAATATTTTGCTCACCATGCCACCCCAGTTCAAACATGGCCATATGCAAATCAGTCTTGACCCTGTGCCTCATGGAAACAGTCCAGCCCGAACTGCCAAGCCAAGTATTCCCTGGATCGGAATCAATCATCCTAGGACCGGTTTCTGGCTATCAGCCGTCTTCAGCCAGGATAACTTGACTCCAGTGGCTTAGTGAGCATGGGACCCACGTTTGGGCATACCCCTCCAACATAGGGTGAACAGCAAAACACAGAAGATGATGGACGGAATGTTGCACAATGGCAAAACATTCACCCCCAGTCACAGATCTGAGTTTAATCCATCAATATTTTGCTCACCATGCCACCCCAGTTCAGACATGGCCATATGCAAATCAGTCTTGACCCTGTGCCTCATGGAAACAGTCCAGCCCGAACTGCCAAGCCATGTCTTCCCTGGACCGGAATCAAGCATCCTAGGACTGGTTTCTGGCTATCAGCCATCTTCAGCCAGGATAGCTTGACTCCAGTGGCTTAGTGAGCATGGGACCCACGTCTGGGCATACCCTTCCCACATAGGGTGAACAGCAAAACACACAAGATGATGGAAGGAATGTTGCACAATGGCAAAACATTCACCCCCAGTCACAGATCTGGGTTTAATCCATCGTTAATGTGTGAATTTCTACGTGAATGTGGTATTAAACACTCCCTCACTACATTGTACAATTCACAATCTAACAGTATTGTGGAGAGAGCCAAACATATGATTAAAGGAGAAATTGGTCTTGCTCTCACCAATAATCTTGATTTTGATGAGACCTTGAACGAATTAGTGTGGTCTTACCGCAACACAGAAAATTCTACCACAGGTGGGGTTCCCTATGTTGCCATGCGAGGAAGAAAACCTTCTTCCAAGCTAGTACCTTCGTGGGTCAGGGAGTTGTTGGAAGGGAAGTATGTGTGTGGCAGTGATGAGCTTACCCCTATTTATGCAAACACTCTTGTACATTCCCACAAGAAGTCTTCTGTCAACCTACATATTGGAGAGAGGGTCAAAGTTAGATCTGGTTGTTGGATCAAAGGCCTGTGTAAGTTCTGTGGTCCTTTCAAAGTTCAGGAGAGGCACCCTTGGTATGTTGTGTTGACCAATGGGGAGAAGTGGAATTTACGCAGAGTAGCCAAGTATCGATCACGAGACAAATCACCTAAAGCCTTTGTCGACAGAAATTCCTGTTCGGGTTACATGTTAGCACATGATCACCAATTGCTTAACAGTTCCCGCGCCTGTGCAGAGTTGATATTGTCAGAACCCAGTGGTAACAACTTGGGTATTAGCCAAGGTCTCAATGTCGAGAGTCCAGATTCTCATTGTTCTCGAGCTACACAACTGTGTCAGAGACCCTTACGGGTAAAGAAACTTCTTCAACACTTGCAGCATTTCATGGTGGGGTAATCTGTCCTCAATGTTATTTCAGTGCCCCATGCTCTTTACGCTGTTCAATGTCTTTCATTGTTCAATGCCTTCTTCTTACCTATGCTTTGCTTCGTTCTTATCTCTCGCCACTCTCAACTCCACCCCTTGCCCCCTCTTTCCCCCTGTTATTCTATTTTTACGCCTTCCTTGTTTTGCTCTACCTGCGTGTAGAGGAAAGGGGGGTATGTTATGATCTCGCTGTCATTGAGGCTGCGCGCCTCTGTGGAACGTCCACTGTACCAACGTTCTAATGCAGTTGACTGTGCGCTCGTGTCCTGTCAGTTGGCGGCTGCTGGCTGAAGGAAGAGGTACGCTGACGCTATGTGCTGAATGGAATAAACCTATTTACTGATCAACCTGCCTTCGAGTCATGCTGTAATCACAACACAACACTTGGAATATCTTGGTTTCTAGAGGAGAAGTATCCAGTACATCCCTTGGTTAGTACAACACCCATTCCCCCTGACACATTTTTGTTACTTTGGCCCCTCACAAAGGAGAGCACCAAAAGACTTACACAGATAATGTCTTTATACAAAAGTTGCATCAAGCTCATGACGTGTCCAATAAAACAAATTTTTGGGTTTGTGGATTGCTCCCCTCAGTTATTCATAAAAGTGATAATTTGTTGTCCATGCCTTAGTCATATCTAGGAAGTTGTGAGGGTTGGTTTGCATTGTTTGTTATGGTACACTACCATTTCCACCACTACACTCAGATTATGACACCTGCTGATTCTCGCACTGTGGTTGATTATATACGCTTTCCTCATGGGTTTACTCCTATAGGTAAGGCAGGACTAAACATCTCTGGTACTTTTTCCTCAAACTCCTGTATGAGCAAATATGACAAGGTGAAGAACAACACATGGCTTCGAATGGAAATGGCTGATTTCCAGAAGTTTAACACCTCTGAGTATTTCCAATCTTTCCACGATCGTAATGTCACTAACGACAAACCAATAACAGTGTCTGTGGTCAGCTCAGCAGCTGCTTTCTGTGTTCAGGGGAGGGGGAGATAGAGGGGGTGGAAGTAAATGCAATTTTACCTACCCACTCACCATGATTAATAGTCTTCCTTTAATCTTACCCCCAATGTCTATTTTGGCTGTGGATCCCAGGCTTATGTCTGGCTTCCCAGGGGATGGTCAGGCAGATGTCTCTTTTCTCCTTCCCCCGATGTATGTTTCTCTGGCCACTTACCATAAAGATCATCGGCTGCAGCGTAGGAATGTGTACTTGCCCCGAGTCAGAAGGGCCATTGACACGGAGGATATAGATCAGACAAATACCCCCTTATAACAGTTTGAGGATGCCATGAAGGGTATCATACCCTTTTGAGCCCCCCTGTCCAAAAGCTTTAAAAGTAATCATTTAACAAGGGTTGTTGATGGGGATATTAATACAACTGCTGAAGCTACACGGTTAATTACCTTGCAGAACAGGATGGTGTTAGACGTCATACTTGTAGATAGGGATGGGGCCTGTCGTGTCATTGGCAGTAGCTGTTGTGTGTACATAACTGACCACGCCCCAATGTTAATGCTACCATACAGAAGTTGCATAGACTCTCATCTGACATACACCAAGAAAATGGTACTTGGACTCTATCTGGGTGGTTCTGGAGTATGCTCACATCCTGGGGTTGGAAGATCCTTATCTTTCTAGCTGTGATTGCTGGTATTTTCTTCACGTGTCCTTTGCATACACTGTCTCCTGACCTGCTGCACTTATTGTACAAGTGTTCTCACCCCTAAACCGAAGAAGTCAGTTATGACACTAGTGCTGCGATCATGTTGCTGAAAGACATTAACGACATATAGCAGATTGATGAGGATATCTTTGGTTCTGCATCATCCCTTGCAACTTCTATTCCTGATACTGAGTATATGGATCGTTCTAGGTGTTGATGTCCTTTTGCTTCTCAAAATATTACATTTTTCCCACCCACAATCTAAAATGAGTTTGCAAATGCTAAAAGGAGGGTCTTATGAAATTAATATGTTTAGCTACCTTGCTTGTGTTTTGTTCTTATGTTAAGTTAGCATTCACTGCACCATTTTATATTTAGCCGCCATTTTGAATCATGTCGTCAGTTGCATAGTCCCTCCTCGAGAAGCAGGCTGCGGAAAGTCCCATTTACCCAAGGTTAGGCCTTGCTCTGCTAATGAATACATTGTTCTTATGAACGCATTACTTTCCCATAGATAGAGGCTTTCTCCCACTAGCCATGGGGTAGACACGAACAGAACAACCTTGGCATAAAGATAATATGTGCCTGGCCTCCAAGTCGAAACTCATCTTACTGTACTGTTTTAGCTGTACCTGCTAGTAGAATTCCATTATGGACGGGACTTTCTTGGTTCAGAAATGTACATAATGTATCTCTATGTTTGCTGAAGGCAGTCCCTCTGCAGCAATCCTAGGAGGCTGGTCAGACTGAACTCTGCTCGAGTGTACCTGAGTAAAATATACTTGGTTTGTATTCTCTACTGTCTGAACGACTCTTCATTTGTATGGAAGGCTGAAAGGATGTCGCAAGTGACCCGGGTGGCCCTAATTGGGAAACTTCCTTCAGCGAACACCACGCTCATTATGAAAGTAAAAAAAAAAAATTTAAACTGAGTGTGGTGTCCCAGAAGTGGACGCCGCGCTCAACATAAAAGTTAAATATAAATAAATAAATAAACTGAGTGCAGTGTCCCTAAAGCAGGACCTGTGCTCAGGACACAAATACAATAAAATAGCATCCACTATTGTCCCCATAAGTGCCCATAAACAAAATAGTGCTGACCCCTAGATAAAGCTGACCGTGCAACGAGCCAAGTAAAAGGTCCAGTCGTCATGGGCGGTAACAAATGGCGACAAGGTGGTAACAAGGAGGGACTAACAAGCCTCATAATGAATCAGAAGCCAGCATTTACCAAGGACAATGACACCAGCCAATTAAAAGAATGGCCTGAGTGAAGGCGAGGCTTACACAGCATACTCGACTACTACATGCCTTGCAGAGCGAGCAGTGCATGCGCTCTGCCGCTAGGCTCAACCTAAAAAGCATTTGTTTGAGCGACTCATTTAAACAGCATTTGCAAATACCTTTTTTTAAACATGTGTGGGCACATTAAAACTAGATGTATTTGGCTTTGGCACTGCTTGTTTTAATAGTCTGCACAAGAACGCAGACTGTGCTTTGAATTACCACAAAAACTAAATCAACTGGCAAACCAAAATAAAGGGGCAGATTCCATGCCCGAACATGGAAAATCACTGGTATCAGGGCTACCTGGGCCTCTGTGTACAAAGAACAGCCCAGGGAATATTTCTCGCTGTTCAAAGATATTCTGGTGATCTGGTTAGCAACTCAGCAGCCACTCAGAACACTCTAAAAACGACACCTAGCGCTGATTGGTTATTTATTTTTTGCACATGATCAGCATGTAATTTCTCTCAGAAGTAGCAGAAACTAGCATGATAATCAGAGGGCAATGGACAATAACCAAAAAGGGTGGGTGGCATATTGTACAAAGATTTTGCTTTGTTATGTATATGCATTGAAATAAAAAAAAACATGTAGACAAGTTACACGGTCGAGTTTCATGAAACATTAATTTACAATGTGAAGCAATGCACATTTTTTTTGTACTGATCGCACAAGATGGATCTCATTGGTATTTTTGAAACACTGAGGGAAAGGGCTGGCTCAGATCTCAGGAGACACTGAGTTCCACTGATAGGGTCCTGGAAGGTAGAGCAATTAGACTCTTTTTGATGCAGCACTCAGTGATTTATGCATCACTGTGCAAGTTCTGCTGGGTGGATGGTAAATTCATAATAGACATGTAGTACTTCAGAATGTTTGTAAGATAGTCCAGGATGATGAAGTGAAGCACTTTGAATACAGTAGACACCATGCAGAGGGCTCTCTATTTAGCTGTTTGGTCAATGCTTGATTTGAGCGAATGGGTGAATGTGGGGCCACCGGCACTCATTTTTGGGCACCGGCACTTATTGTTTCCTCAACAGATTTTAATCCAGAGCAAGCGAGAGAAAGACACAAACAGGGAAGGGAGGGTAAAGAGAAAGACAGAACATCTGTGGGAAAAGGAGAAAGAAGGGATGAAAAAGAGCATGCAACCAAGTGAGATGGTGTAGAGAGGGGACCTAGAACTGTCCCTTGAAGAACCTCCACTGGAAGAGAGGCTGGTGGGAATCTCTATGAGACCCACTGCACTGAGAAGAAGTGATGGGCTTGATCAGAAGCGGCCTGTGCAGGTAAGATCAGTGGGGCAAGGTTGGGTGGAATTCAACAGACGACCATGAGGGAAAATTAAATAAATAATTACTTTTCCCACATCACCTCTAGAAATCCCCCCAGCTCCACCCGGCCCCACCGCTGTTACCTGCACGGGCCACAGCCGGGCTAGGTATGAAGAGCAGAGCACTTCATGCCAATGGTGCGGAAGGAGGGAAGTAATTAGGTGGGATCAACTGTGTCAAGTGCGGTGGATTGATCAAGAAGAATGAATGATAGGTGATTGTGGTGAATCAAGGAGATGAAGGTGAAAATTGGTAGGGTGCAGCTACAGTCGACTGGAGGGCACGGAGGCTCAACTAGAAGGGGCTGAGAAGGTTGCAAGATGATAGATTTGTACACGGTCAGTTGAACACTTGGGGTCATACTTCCAAGTAAAGTGAAGAAGCATGGCGTTAGCCTTCTTGGCTTAACACCGCGCTCTGCCACTTTTGAAACACAGGGATACATCGTATTTAAAACAATACAGAGCTGCCCTGCGATCCCCCCTGCACTGGTGCTGATTACAGCTGTCTAGCTCCAATGCAGGAAACATTGCACCATAGTGCATGGGTGCCTGTGTTGTGAAATGATTATTTATGAGCAGGAAGGTGTCCATTCCTGCACAAAAACAATCTTAAATGGTGATTTGTAACTTCTATGTGCGCTACATTGTGCATTCCACATAGAAGTTGCAACTCATCATTTTTAAATGGTTATTTATGTGCAGGAAGGGAGACCTTCCTGTACAAAAACAATCATCCATGGCTTTTTGCTATTTTTATGTGTGTTGCACAGTGCAGTACACATAGAAACAGCAAAAATATGGAGAAATAAAGCATTTTTTCCTTCTTGCACCATGTTAAGACCAGGTATTTTTTGGTCTTAACCCCTTCCATGCACCCGTCAGCCAACGGCCGTCACAAGCACTACCTTCGTAGTGCTGCGCACGTCCGTTGGCCGACACGGCCCGCCCACATAATCAAACCGCTGCACCGCGGGCAGAATTGCCGCCACGGTTAAACGGTTAATTTTGGCACTGTTCCATATTTACACCACCCTTTTAAATATGGGGCAGAATCAAAATCAATGAGTGTTACGGACGAACGCCCACTGGAACACCCATTTACCAGCCCTTTCCCGCTAAGTATAGCATGAAAGGGTGCCTAATTTACAAAGCGGCGTAAAGACACGTTAAGTGGCTTAATGACGTCTTTTAAATAAGGAAGAAGCCGCTATTGCCACAGGAACTTCGAAAAAAGTGATGTTCCTGTGGCGATGGGGGTTTGTAAATATGCCCCTTGGTGTTCCTGTTTCTAGGTATAGAAAGGGAGTTGGGCTACTTTTGATTAGCAATAAAGTAGCGCAGAAGGTTAATATGCCTGCTTCAAAGAATAGATCTGTATTGAAAGTGAATAGATGAGTGGATCAATCAATCAATCAATCACGACATTTATAGAGCGCACTACTCACCCGTAGGGTCTCAAGGCGCTAGGAGGGGGGGTGCCGTTACTGCTCGAACAGCCAGGTCTTGAGCTTCTTCCTGAAGGAGAGGTGGTCTTGGGTCAGGCGCAGGTCAGTCGGGAGGGAGTTCCAGGTCTTGGCGGCCAGGTAGGAGAAGGACCTTTCTCCTGTTGTCGCTCTTCGGATGCGGGGGACGGCGGCGAGGGCGTGGCTGGTTGATCTGAGGTGGCGCTTGGGAGCGTAGAAGTTGATTCGGTTGTTGAGGTAGCTCGGGCCTTGGTCGTGTAGGGCTTTGTGTGCGTGGGTGAGGAGACGGAAGGTGATTCTTTTGTTGACGGGGAGCCAGTGCAGGTCTCTCAGATGTCCGGAGATGTGGCTGTTTCGTGGGATGTCGAGGATGAGTCTGGCTGAGGCGTTCTGGATCCGCTGGAGTCTCTTCTGGGGCTTGGCGGTGGTTCCGGCGTAGAGGGCGTTGCCGTAGTCCAGTCGGCTGGAGACGAGGGCCTGGGTGACAGTCTTCCTGGTCTCGGTGGGGATCCACCAGAAGATCTTCCGTAGCATGCGCAGGATGTTGAAGCATGACGAGGAGACGGCGTTGACTTGTCTGGTCATGGAGAGGGAGGAGTCCAGGATGAAGCCCAGGTTGCGTGCGTGGTCCGTCGGTTTGGGTGCGGTGCCCAGGGCGGGGGGCCACCAGGAGTCGTCCCAGGCAGAGGGCGAGGAGCCCAGGATGAGGACCTCCGTCTTGTCTGAGTTCAGTTTCAGGCGGCTGGTCGTCATCCACTCGGCTACATCTCTCATCCCTTCGTGCAGGTTGGCTCTGGCGGCGGCGGGGTCGTTGGTCAGGGAGAGGATCAGCTGGGTGTCGTCGGCGTAGGAGATTATGTTGAGGTTGTGTTGGTGTGCGATGGTCGCGAGGGGGCTCATGTAGACGTTGAAGAGGGTGGGGCTCAACGAGGATCCTTGAGGGACGCCGCAGATGACTTCGGTGGCCTCTGACTTGTACGGTGGTAGGCGGACTCTCTGTGTTCTTCCGTCGAGGAAGGAGGTGATCCATTCCAGTGCCTTCTCCTGGATTCCGATGTTGCCGAGGCGCTGCACAAGGGTGCGGTGGCAGACAGTGTCGAATGCCGCGGAGAGGTCCAGGAGGATGAGGGCCGCTGTTTCTCCGTTGTCCATCAGGGTTCGGATGTCATCGGTGGCAGCGATGAGGGCGGTCTCGGTGCTGTGGTTGGCACGGAAGCCAGACTGTGAGGGGTCGAGGGATCCATTTGTCTCGAGGAAGGCAGCCAGCTGTTTGTTGACGGTGTTTTCGATGACTTTGGCCGGGAACGGGAGGAGCGAGATGGGACGGTAATTCTTGAGTTCGGTGGGGTCCGCAGTAGGTTTCTTGAGTAGAGCGCTGAGTTCGGCGTGCTTCCAGCTCTCAGGGAAGGTGGCGGTGTCGAAGGAGGTGTTGATAATGTCCCGCAGGTGGGGTGCGATGACAACGTCGGCCTTGTTGAAGACGTGGTGAGGGCAGGGGTCGGTCGGAGATCCGGAGTGGACGGAGTTCATTGTGCGGATGGTGTCTTCGGTGCTGATCGGAGTCCAGGCGCGGAGGGTGGTGGTGGGTGGCGTTGCTGCGGTTGTGGCGTGCGTCGGTTGGATGCTGAAGCTGTTGTGTATGTCCGCGATCTTGTTGTGGAAGTAGGAGGCGAGGGAGTTGCAGAGGTCTTGCGATGGGGTGATGTCGTTGTTTCCGGCTTTGGGGTTGGAGAGCTCTTTCACGATGTTGAAGAGTTCCTTGCAGTTGTGTGCGTTGTTGTCCAGCCGGTCCTTGTATGCATTTTTCTTGGTGGCGCGGATCAGTTGGTGGTGTTTCCGGGTGGCGAGCTTGAGGGTGGTCATGTTGTCCATTGTTGGTTCCCTTCTCCATACTTTCTCGAGGGCTCAGCAGTTCTTCTTGGAGCTCTTGAGTTCGTCGGTGAACCATGGGGCTTTTCTGCTGCCGGGTCTGCTGGGCGGGGTCCTCAGAGGGGCGAGTTCGTCCGCGCATTTGCTGATCCACTTCGTGAGGTTGTCGGCGGCCTGGCTGGGGTTCGCTGAGCCGGCCGGAGGGTGCTGGCTCAGGGAGGCGGAGAGCTGGTCGGCTGTGATCTTGTTCCAGCTTCTTCGGGCAACCTGTTGCTGGTGGTGGTGGATCGTCGTTCTTTTGAAGGTGAAGTGGACGCAGCTGTGGTCCGTCCAGTGGAGTCCTGTTGCGTGGCTGAAGGCGATGTCTTTGCTGGATGAGAAGACGGCGTCGAGTGTGTGTCCGGCGAGGTGGGTGGGGGTGGATACCAGCTGCTTGAGTCCGAGGTTGGCGAGGTTGTCGAGCAGGGTGCTGGTGTTACGGTCGCTGTTGTTCTCCAGGTGGAAGTTAAGGTCCCCCAGGAGGATGTAGTCGGCGGAGGGGAGGGCGTGTGGGCTGATGAAGTCGGCGATGTCCTCGCTGAATCGTGTGCGTGGTCCCGGGGGTCGGTAGATCAAGGTGCCTCTGAGGGTGGTCTTCGGGTCGGTGTGGATCTGGAAGTGCAGGTGTTCGGCGGTGGTTAGTGTGTCGTCGGTGTTGGTCGTGATGCGGATGGTGTCCCTGTGGATGATGGCGATGCCTCCTCCCATCTGGTTGGCGGTGCGGTCCCTCCGGGTGATCTTGTAGTCCTCTGGGATGGCGATGGCGATGTCGGGCGCTGAGGAGGCGTTCATCCAGGTCTCCGTGAGGAAGGCAATGTCAGGGGCTGTGGTGTCGAGGAGGTTCCAGAGTTCGACGGCGTGTCTGTGGACGGAGCGGGTGTTGAGCAGGATGCACTTGAGGTGGTTGCTGCTGGTGTTCGGCTTGGCGGGTGCTGGTGCAGGGTAGGTCCGGATGCAGGTGAACTTGCAGGCGTGGCAGCTGAAGGGTCCGTGGGTGTGCTTCGGGGTGGCTCGGTGGCATCCCGGGATGCCGCCGGTGTTGAGTGCGATGAGTTCGGCGGCGTTGTAGGTTCGTCGGGTCGGCTTCCGTCGGTGGGGGCCAGGGGTCCTGGCACTGGGCGCGGTCCAGGCGCGGACGGGCGCAGACGCGCTTACCTTTGGCGCGCCTTCGGTGCACAATCGGCGCGCCCGCTGCGCGTCAACGCTGTGCGTTCGCACGGTCGCCATATATGGCGAAGTGCGCGGGAGGGCGGAGCAGCTGGGAGGCGGGAGCGGGGAGGGTACAGAAGGAAAAAAGGGGCGGGGTTAGCGGCGGTGGCGGGAAGCGGGGAGGGGGGACGACGGGCAGTAGGACACCAGGTAAACCAGGAAGGAATTTACAAGAAAAGAAAAAAACAGGCAATACAGAAAGACAAAAGCAATATCAACAACAGTGAAAACAACAGTGAAAGCAGCAGGGGCAGGACAGGCGATCACGGACCACGCCGCTCGGAGGCAGGGGGCATGGTCACGCGGCGGCAGCGAGGCAGACCGGCAGACCGGCAGGGGAGCACACGCAGCAGCTGGTGGCCGTGCGGCGCGGGGGTATCCTAGAACTAGGTCACACTCACCTGCGTCGCACGGTCGCCATATATGGCCAAGTGCGCGGGGGGCGGAGCAGCTGGGAGGCGGGAGCGGGGAGGGTACAGAAGGAAAAAAGGGGCGGGGTTAGCGGCGGTGGCGGGAAGCGGGGAGGGGGGACGACGGGCAGTAGGACCAGCGCTTTAAAACAAATGAAATGTATGCCTTAGAGGGGCTATGGAGAGATGAGTGGCCCCTTTGCCAGGTGGTAGCGAGCAACTCTGAGGACGAGGTCATTGGGGGGGGGGGTGCTTAGTAAGATTGTTGCATTGGGCGCCACTAGCGCTAAAGCTGGCTCTGCGGGGGGCTGACTGCCACTTTGAGAGATTCTAACTGCCTAGCAGGGATGTTTGTGATGAAAGTGCATCTACTGCATTAGTGGATGGACTTATCTCTGACCAGCCTGCTGTGGTTTTTGGCTCGCTTGGAATTTTTTTTTTAAGTAACAATAGCCTGGACGCACAGAGAGTTTTTTCTCCAGTGCTTAATTTGAAAAAGAATGTCAGTGCCAGGGTCTTTCTCAGGAGGCCCCTGCCAGCACTGCCAATGACAGTACCAACATAAATACTACATATGTGACAATTCAGACAATTCTAGGACACCCAAAGCTATAAGAATGGTATAAGTGGAAGATATTATTAATTTTTTATGTATATTGAATTCTCAAACACTGTCTGCTCACTTGAAAATTTGAAAGACAGCACCATTATGTGGAAGACTGTCATTAGAGCCGGTGTTGAGAATAAAGTGCAGGAGATGAGCACCGGAAACCACTGGCTCAAATTAAGCACTGGTTTTCTCTTAGCATGTTTAGGTCACTGACGGCCTTGGCTCGCGTGACGAAGCCGGTCAGGGAAACGAAGAGTGTTGGTGGCCTCGACTATACTGCCAATGTGACCCAGGGTCCTGAGGTTGCTGGGCCGCTGGGTTATGGGTTTCTGACAGTGGAGCCAGCTGGAGCTCATAATGCCCAATAACAGCGCCCCAGGAGTTACCAGTACCAGGACAATAGTATGCGTGGAGGGAGGCGGAGAGGATAAGTTAGCAAGCCACTCTCCAGGACCTCAGAAATAGGCCCAAAAGTGCTGCTGAGTGAAAAGCCTGAAAGTGTTGCACCTATTATGGTAGGCATTACATATCTATGTTGAAGGTACGACATGAGGCACTTTCTTCTAGTCAGAAAGGCGTAGGTTCACTTTTTTGATGGGCTCGCCAGTCCTGTGGAGTCATTATGTGAAAGCTTGTAAGACTTTCTGAACCACTCTAAAGTCCTTGTAGCTGCTGCATTTTGTCAGGCAGCAGCTCGGCAGATCTCCCAGCTCGCCCCATTGTCATGCAAGTAATATTCAGCCACTTCTGGTTTTCCAGTCACCAGCTTTAAGCATGATGGGACTTGTGGTTTTTCCATTCCCTATATAAGTATGAGCCTGCGAACAGTTGTAGCCTGAAAAACATAGAACTTGCTCAAATTCCCTCTCATGGTATGGAGCTAGTTGACATGGCTCAAACTATCTGGTCAGCCCAGCCGTGCTCTAGCTTTATGAAGGGGGTTTGTGACCCAGATCACGTGTACCCCTGAAGCGCACGTGTAACGCAATAATTAATTAAAGCTTAATCTAGAATTCCCACGTTTCCCAGGTCCATGCGTTAGTCACTCGCGCACCCAGTTCAGTTTATTTCTTTGCATTCTGGTACTTGTAATCCTAATTTCATACTAGGTTCAAAAGACTACAAATCCCAGAATGCAAAGAAAAGTGCCTGGACTGGACGAGCTTCTCCCACTTTGAAATGGGAAACGCGAGAACTCTATACATGCTGCTACACATAAACCCAGCAAACATATCCAAGTATACAGCGCCATTTGCATCAAAAGCAGATGCGGGCCAGAGAGTGACTTCACAGCAAGATCAAAAAGAACATCTGGATCACTGCTGGAGTGCAGATGGGCTTTTAAGCATGGTTACTGGATCTGCATCTATGGTAAGGAACCCCCCAAATCTCCCTCAAGCATTTCTGCCGTTAGCCGAGTAACATGTACATTGACACCTCGAACCGGAGAGTCGATTGGGATCTAAAAGCATAGTAATGAGGGTTTCGATTTGCTTCTGACCCTGGAAACATTTTTTTTTGTAAATTGGGATAAACAATTCTTTTTGCAGCACAGTTGTGTAAATGTATTGCCTGCAAAGCCTCAGGTTTTACACACAGTTCTGTAGGGAACCTCATGAAATATTCCAGTAATTCAAGATTTAGCATAGTACCGAGGAGCACCAAAAACAGACACCGACTTCTCCACCAGAGAAGAGGAATATTGTTCCTGTTTGCAATTCAGGTTTTCCTTTCTCTTGAATTCCCTAAGAGTATTTGATTTTTCCAGGATGTATTTCTTCACTTTTTTTCAAGCAACCCATTACTCATGTATCATGCACATTGTGAGTTCAGGTTGTGGGTGGGTGTTTACAATGGGCATCGATTGGGTGCTGCGGAGTTCAGTCCGAAGGCAGTGTCAATTTCTCACAGTGCCCGTCTGTCGGTCATGAAGGGGTTCAGAATAAATGCCCATCCAATCCTTGTCCTCTCTGCAGAGCGCATATAGCAATGGTCAGGTGAGTGAATTGTAAATATGATTCAATGAGAGGGTATGTGAAGGAGGTACACAGCTGTCGAAATATTGTCATGGCCAAAGTTTAAAAAAAGGCAGTGCTTAAATGTGAGCGCGTGCCATGCGTGTGTGGGGGGAGGGGGGAGGGAAGGAGATATGAGCAGGTGTGTGCAGCAGGAGCAAAGGTAGGTGCTGAAGAGGAAAGAGAGGAGGTGAGAGACAGCAGATGGAGGGTGTCAGGAAGCTATCAGGAGAAAGGACGCAAGTGTTTAACCGATAGACTACAGAAGAAAGTGGTGTGAATAGGAGAACTGGAGCGATTGAGACACTCCTGAGACCGCTACCCTTCTACAGACCTTCCTAATGTTTAATTGCTGGTCTGCTTAACATATTTAAATGGCTTTGTATGTTATTGTGTGCGCGCACATACACACATATCTTTATTATAAGCATGTGTGCACAGGGCTTTAAGTGGGAAAAAAAACCTGGGGGTGCTCTAAAATGGGCGGGGCAAACCACTTAAAGGGGGCGTGGTCTATCCAAATAGGGGCGTGGTCTAAATCAAGATAACTAGCATTGTGTTAGGGCTGGGGCAGGATCACGCAGACTAGTTCCTCTCTGCGTTTTACTTGTTGCTGGGTTACACTGCAGCCTTGACGCTCAGTTTGAAAGGTCAGAGCAGGGTTGTGCTGGAGCAGGCTGCTCGTGATTGTCTCTCTCCTAATCATCCCCGATGTGAAGGCTGGCACCACGACGACATTGCACCTGCGCTGCAAGAAGGGAAATCCTGAGAGAAAATGGCTCTCTTTAAAGCCTACAACGCGGCTCACCTGGCATGCTCACTACCCTCCACTGCTCAGTAGGGAGCAAAATGAGCATGCGCACATCGATGTGCATGCTCTCACTGCAGTCGAGGAAAAAAAAAAAAAGACTACCTTTGGAGGCCTGAAAATGGAGCCTGAAAGAGACCCATTGTGAAGCCCCCTGAAAATAACTGCTGGTGCTCAGACCCAGACAGACCCGACCCACTTAAAGCCCTGCACTAAACATGCAACACAAACAGTGCTCTGCCAACCGAAGCTGAGAGTGAGCAGTTACATTAAGTACCTTCAAGAAGCAATAACGTGTTGCACAAAGTACATAAAACAAATGCACTTTTAAAACTGACTGCCCAAACGAAGTCTACAATACAAATGACATATGTCAAAATAATGTAGCACACATTGGCTTTTTGTTTGAGTGCTAGGATGCGGGGGGCTTTTTTGTGTGTCCTTGGCAGGGCAAGTTTCATTTACTATCCAGTGCTTCAAACGGGCATGTGCTCTCTGGTACAGAGTGCCCACCCTTTTGTAACTTGAAGGAGAGAGAGTACCTGTACTTCTCAGCAGTGCAGCAATATTTTTAATGCTAGAGTACTGGCACTTCGCAGCAGACATCCATTCTGTAGGTAGTAGGTAAGTGAACTTTTCTATTTCCATGAAATTAAATGGAGTCCCCTAGCACAACAAAACTCCTGCCACCACTCAACTCCTGTCCCAATGGGCAGGTGCACGTCTATGCTTTTCCTCATTCGCTGTCAATTCTTTTCAGAATGGGGGTGAGGCTGTTCAGCATTAGCTTACCCCATATCTGCACGTGCTGTAAATGAAAGAATCGCAGGTACAGGTGGAAGGGTGCTAAGTGACTAGATCCGAAATAATTGTGAAACTGTCCAAACATAGGCAGAAATACACTTGGTGAAAGGAACCACCCCAATTTACTTTTCATTTTCATTGCGGCCGGTACCTAAGTGCAAAGCAGTTGCAGCAGTTGGGGGCAGAGGGATTGGTGACTTTGGTTTTTCGGCTGATGGTATGAATGTGCCTGCACATGGTTTTTCGAGGGCCTTCACAAATTATGCTCATCACTTTATATCAAATAATACGGCGAAGGAAGCACACTCGTATGTATGAATAATATTTGAGGGTATGTTGTGCCTTTCTGATCCGAGACAAAAAAATCACAGTCATTAAATGAAGACGCTGTTCTATTTGGAAACACTGCCTTTGGGGAAGTTTTGTGATCAGTTATGGAGGTTAGAATGCAAGCTGAAAAAAAGCTTCTTCACATGGACAACTTTAATTCAAAGGGCTTGTAGAGGATCCTATGCCAGTTACCACGCAGTTGCCGACCGCTTGTCTTCCTGCATGTTGGCGTTGTGACCCCGTGGCACTGCTGCTCCTGGCTTCTGCTGCCGAGTAGTGGGGGCGGGGAGAGGGAGTATCGTGAGTCCGGGGATAGCACCACACCTACTGTACAAGTGAAAGTGCGGCAAGGGGCGCTGTTAAAAAGTAAGAAGTCAGTGCTTCTGAAGTTGTTTGTGAGCATGGGCACATCGATGTTCATGCTCTCACTGCAGTCGAGGAAAAAAAAAGAAAACGGACTACCTTTGGAAGCCAGAAAATAGAGCCCGAAAGAGACCCGTTTCGAGGCCCCCTAAAAAGAACTGCCGGTGCTCAGACCCGGACCGACCCGGCCCACTTAAAGCCCTGTGTGTGCAGCAGGTTTTACGATTGCCCATTATAGGTGCCCCCACCAGCTTTAACTGTTACTCATTGTACCCCCCTCCCAAAAGTCAGTTCTAGCAACGCCACTGCACTGTTCTCGAGTCTACAAATCTTGGTGTCTCCCCGGCTCCTGTTGCCAGAATAAGCAAAAATGGCAGCAATTTTTCATCGAAAGTGCCCTCTCCGTCAACGTCGTTCACTTCACAGGGTGAGCCTGGTAACGAGGACAGCTGCTATTTACAGCCCGCGAGGCAGGAAGTTCACGGCAGCAGGGGGGAGCCAGGGGTTTCCATTGTGTACACTCAGACCCTGCATCCCGCCCGCAGACCCACCTCTGACTATCTGACCTCGCATCTGACGCTCCCTCCTTTCCGCCCCTTCTACAGGCCGCTCGCGCCACTTTTTAGGCACCACCCATTCTTTGAACCAGCTCCTTGACCCCTCCACAGCCATTGTGAGAGGAGTCCATGAGGCCCGTCTAGACTGCCCACTGGTGACCTGCTGCGTCACCATAAACCTAGAGCAGAGGCCTTCAAACTTTTTTAGGTTGAGCCCCCCCAGCTGAATTGTTTTAGATGTTGGGGCCCCCCCACCACCTGACAGAAATTTCTGGAATCTGGTACACTACATGATCGACTGCCACGCGCATATTACGGGCCATATCTGGCAAACAATGTTCAATTTGAATTTGAATTTGAATTTAAAAACATTTATTGAGCGCACTTATACCCAGCGGTTTCATGGCGCTTTAAGGACTACGACCAGCGGCAACAGCAGAAGGACAGGCTAGGCAGCGAAGGCTCTGGAGAATAAGAATGTTTTCAAATTTTTCCGGAACTCCAAATAGGAGGATGAGGTTCTGAGTGTCATAGGGAGGGAGTTCCAGAAAACAGGTGCAAGGGCCGCAAATTTCGCCCCGCCAGCTTTCTTTTTCTTGAAACGGGGTGTAGCCAGGAGTGCCATATGGGTAGAGCGGAGTTCTCTACCCGGCAAATAGGGCCTGATGGCTGAGCAGATAAACTCAGGGGCAGTGCCCATCCTGGCCTGAAAAGTGAGGCAACCTAGCTTGAATAGGGCCCGCTCTCTCACAGGCAGCCAGGGCAGCGACTTCAGCAGTGGGGTAACCCGGTGGAATTTGGGCAGCCCATGGATCAGGCGAGCAGCCTGATTTTGCACTAGTTGCAGGCGGTGTATAGCGTAGGCCGGCACGCCATTATAGATTATGTTCCCATAATCGAGGCGCGAGAGCACCATTGCCATCACAATTATCTTAAGTGCAGGGAGGGAGAAGAAGCGGGATATTTTCCTAATTGTCCGGAGGGAGAAGAAACAAGAGGATACCACCGAGCTGACCTGGGGGTGTACAGAGAGTTGAGAATTGAGGAAGATCCCGAGGGTTTTAACTTTAAGAACCGGGAGTGGGGGGACACCAAGTGAAGGGGGCCAAAAGGAAGGGGACCAGGGGCTGCAACCACCTCCTGTCAAGACCAACTCTGTCTTGTCAGGGTTGAGTTTGAGGTGGTTGCAATTCATCCAGTCCTGAATGAATAACATAATACAACACAATAAGAGTGTTTAGGAAACTGCAGGTTTGTGAGTGGGTGTGGTGAAATGACAGAGGCGTATTACACAGCTCAAAACATAATTTTTCAAGATAAAATGTGCGCAAATTCTTTTTACTAGGATGCTTTGTTTTACACAGGACATAGATTAATAATAACACCACCAACATGAATGTGACGAGTGTGCCGGTGTTTAGCCACATTTAGACTATCAATCTGTGGGTGGATTTTTGCTACTGCCATCCTCAGGTTGTGCTCCACATCCAGTCTTGAACAGTACTTAGTCTTCAATACCGCAAGTGCTGAGAACCCAATCTCACAAACTCCTTAATAAATAAATAAATAAATTGTAAGATGTAAAGCACCATGCATAAGTGAACTAAAGGGAGGATTGCTGTGATGAACCCACTATAGGGAACACATTTTGGGTGTTTCATTAAGTGGAACTTAAAATATGGAACCTGACTTTGCTTATGGGGGCTTTGCATTCAAGTAGCAGTTGGATGTCACGCAAAATGTCATATGCATGATGTATAGATCCCACACATGAGCACACATAGAATACAGAATAGTAACACATAGGCAAGGGAGTAGCCAGACAATTTAAATACCTCCCACTCTGAACTACAGTTCTTATGGCACCAAGAAAGCAAAGTAAGTCATCACAATCCTCCCCAATTTATCATGTACATTTTGTCATCTATTAAATCTTTCACCATTCATTCTGTCCTTCCATCTGTGTCCCATCCATATCCAAACCTTTTCAACCGTTTGCAAACTTATCCATCATCTATCCTTCCGTCCATCATTTCACTCATCCATCCCTCCATCCATCCACCCTTTCACTCATCCATCCATCATCCATCCATCCTTTCACCCAATCCATCCTTTCACTAATCCATCCACTCTTCCAGCCATCCATTCACTCATCCATCCAACCATTTACACTTTCACCCAAGCTATCATTTCACTCATCCATCCACTCTTCCACCCATCTATCCATCCAACCATTTACCCTTTCACCCATCCAGCCATCCATCCACCCAGTCACTCATCCATCCACCCATTCAACCTTTCACTCATCCATCCATCCTTTCTTCCTGCTCTCCACCCTCCCTTTCACTCATGTATGCATTCTTTGACTCATCCATCTTTATGTTCTTCTTTTCACTCATCCATGCACACATTTGCCTATCCATTCTGCCAATCATTCATCCATGTTTTCACTCATCCATCTATCCATCCTCTCTTTCTTTCTCTATTCCCCTTTCACTTAGCCACCCATCCTTCTATCCACCCTTCACCCATCCACCCACTCATCCATTTACTCATCCACTCATGAATCCATCCATTGACCACTCATCCACCCTTTCACTCATCCATCCATCTATCTATTCATTAATTCACCCTTTCACTTATCAATACATCAATCCATCCACCATTTCACTGATCCATCCACCATTTTACCCATCCATCTACCCTTCCGCCCATACATACATCTATTTACTCTCAACCATCCTTCCACTCATGCATCCACCCATCCTTTCTCCCATTATCCATTTACCCTTTCACTCATTATCCATCCACCCTTTCACTCATCTATCCATCCTTTCACTCATCCATCCACCCTTTTACCCATACATCCATCATTTCACCCATACATCCACCATTCCAGCCACCATTCCACCCATACATCTATTTATTTACACTTTCTCTCATCCATCCTTCCCCTCATCCACTCATCTACCCATCCTTTCCCTCATCCTTCCATTCACCCCTTCACTCATCCATTCATACTTTCACTAATCCATCCAGCTATTCACCCATTCCTTCACTTATTCACTCACCCCCTTTTCACATTAATTATGAGCTAAGCCTTTGTCTGTAGAGTTGCAGGCAGAAGAGGCCCATCAAGAACTTAGCCCCTGCTGTATTTCCTAAAGCAAGGGGTGGGGTGAGGTGGGGGGAGGGTTCACTATGCTCCTGTACATAGGCAATCTGAAAACCTGGAAGTCATGAGTCATGCATGATGCACAGTGCCAGGACCTCAGGTGACTGTGACATGGTGTTGTTTCCAAGGCTTTAAGTGGGATGAAAAAACTGGGGGTCTCTCCAAGGGGCCTGTCTGATGTAATTAAGGATGTGTCTTAAAACACTAAAGCTAAAAATATGTACTGAGCATAATGTGCAGTGACTGGTATTTTGCTGTTTCTATCATTGCATCCAGTAACATTAGACCTACAACAATCCATGAAAATAGGCTTTGTCAATGGATGTTAGTTCCATAAAATGAAAAAGCAGCAACTATGGCTTTCTTGTAGAACACATTTTGTCTGCAAAATGTCTGTAATACACATTAAATATGAATGATAAAAAAACGCTATTTACAACATTGTGTTTAAAAATTACTCAAGGTCATGAGGGCAAGACTCTGTAGAACAGAGCTGGCTCTTTCACCCCCCCTCCCGCCCCCCTTCACTCCCACCCCCTTTGAAAGGCTGGGCCCACTTTGCCCATGCCTTAAAACTTCTCTGGAAACTTTGCCTCCTTTCTGGGAAGAGCTAACTCTCCCAGGAGGGGGTTAATTCACAGAGTTGACAGCTTCAGCTGCAGTGGGAGGCAAGGGGTCTCCTCTGCTAAAACTGCTTTAGCCTCGCACTGCAGCTGAAGCTGTCAACTTCGTGAATTAACCCCCTCCTGGGAGAATTACCCAGACAAAAGAACAGGCACGTAGTGCCCATCGATTTCCCCTTGCACCCCCTCCAGCCATACCAGAGTTCTCCTAACAAAGGTAAGATTGGAGTGGAGTGCGTGCCCCCCCTGGGATGGTGTTGCGCCCCCCCAGGGGGGCACGCCCCACAGATTGAAGAACTCTGACCTAGAGGCATGTTTGTGGGAGGTTTGCATTGTGTTTGCACCACGCAATATGGTTCATGCGTGGCGGAAACTAAGTCCCATTTATGACGTCACGCAAAAGCCACTTTGTGGGGCTCTGTGTAGTCTCAATCATCATTTGTGTGTATTTTGCATAAATAAGGAGTAGCGCTGCGTTGCGCTACTCTGCCGTGGGTAGGCGTTCCACGGGCATTGCGGTGGGTGTCCTCAAGCAACTCCCATGGATTTTTACGCATTCCCAGATTACAAGAACTTGTAAACCTGTGAATGCACAAAATCTTACACCTTTCCAGGAGAGGCGTAACAATGAGAAATATCCTTATTTCTCCTTGTTTTTTCCTTCTTCTACGTATCCTGCAGTAGAAAGAGGAAAAAGCCACTCAGGATTGTTTTTGTACATGAAGGTGCCCCCTTCCTTCACAAAAACAATCCTGCACACAACCAGTGCTTTAAATGGGCCGGTACTCACAGGTACTGAGTACCGGCACTTTCTATTTTTAACCTCCAGAGTACCGGCACTTTTTCATCGCCACGGAGCGTACCGGTACTCATGACTGGTAGGCTCAGTGGTACATGTGCTGATGGGGCTGTCTGAATGCCACTCTCAGTCAAAGCGCCACTGTAGCCCCGTGCCAAGCCGCTGTTGAATCATTCAGTGGTGGCTCATTACATTTTGTTAGTGTGGCAAGGGAACAAGCTCAGTATCAAGCTGTGAGTGACAGGTTCCGCTCAGAACCTGCACTTTTGAACACAGGTGTGAAATTTCGCAGCCACTCAAGGTCCAGACAACAGGCTGAGAGTCTGCAAGGAGAAAGCTGTGGGAGGTAGGAATTGCAAACAATGTTTTTGGTGAGCCTTTTGTGTCAGTGAATGTCTGCTTTTGTGTGAGAGAGCGGAAGCGACAGAGAGAACATCGGGACATTATGTGAAGGTATTTAAACCGAAAATGTGAGGCATGTTTTTTCGTGTGCTTGTCTGCTTGTTCTTGGGCCTGTGTGTGAGTGCGTACTCATGGGCAAGAGAATGTATGAATGCTGTACGTAATAAAACAAATGAGAACTGAACCTGCAAACATAAAAAAAACATAGAAACTAAAGCATAACACATTATGTGGCCTTGATGTAATTTTTTGTGAGGAAATAACTACTTTATGTTCATACATTGATCATGTTTTTTGGTGTTTGCTGTAACTAACATGTTCCTTTAAATGCAACGAGCAGCTTACACAGTTGAAAGGGGCATATTAGGAGACAGGTTATTAATTGTCTACATATGCCATGCCCACATGTGCAGAGGTAATTTGCACATGCCGGCAACTTGAGACTGTTGATAAGTGTAATTTAAGGGCAAAATGATTACTTGACAGATGGCAGTAGTGTATTTATATAATTATGTCCCACCCTCAGCCCCCCTTGCCCCGCCCCTAGCTCAATTTGATGAGTACCTGCACTTATTTTTCCCCATTTAAAGCACTGCACACAACACAGTCTCCCTTGCACGCTGCGTTGGTGCTAGGCTGCGAAACGGCACCAGTGCAAGGAAAAAGGACAGGAATGCGCCGTATTGGATAAATACGGATAATTTCTGCCCTTTCCCTGTGATGCAGGGCTGCACAGCAAGGTGACTTCCTGCGCCACTAATGTGATAAATATGCCCCCTAGTCTCCAGCGCTGTATTTTTTTTTTTAACTTTTTCATATCAGTTATACTCAAAGCAGTGGAGGCAGAAGACTTGCATGAACAGCAGACCCACCACGTCTACCCAGTCACACAGCGTTCAGGAGCCAAAATCTTTAAGTGAAATGTACTGATTTTGGGGAGCTCCTTTGGATCTGGTAATGCCGATTGGGCCAGTAATCCCCTGTATTAGGCCCTTTGTAGCTTCATATTTTTTAGCCTAACCACACTGTGTTAAAATTAAAAGTACAAGTCACAGAATGAGAAGAGAGCTCTCATGGCTCCCCGATTCCATGCTTGAGTAGCTCATTCAGTCCAAGTTTGGAGCACTGCATTCTGGGGCTCGAAGTCCCAGGTATATAATGGTGGGAACATTATTATTGGTCCAACAATGTTTTGGTTGTTATTTCCAACAGCACAGGGCCTGTGGGCCTTGCATATGTTATGCACAATTCATATTTTACACTAAAGAGAGTAATATTGACTACACAGGATGCAAAGAATAAAAGCGGACTGAATAGGCTGGTTGCACATTGGGGTGATGGGGATAGTAGTGCTAAGTGAGAATGAATGGAACTCACTGTGAAAAGAAGCACACACTGGGGATGGATGGCACACACCTGGGATGTATGATGCGTACACTGGGAATGTATTGGGGTGTATTTTTGGCATGTATCTGGGCACACCACAGAACATTTCAGAGCATGCACTGGAGATGCATGAGGACACGCTGGGAATGTAAGAGGACACACACTGAGGTGGTTTGATGGCACATTGGGCATGCATGAGAGGAAACACCAGGGGTGTTTCGAGGTAAGCATTGGCCAGGTATGATGGCACCCAGTGCAGGTGGTGTGCACAAACAGCACGTGGTGGCGCGCATATGGAATGCTCCCACTAGGGATATACAGCGTTTGCCATGTATGCTGCATATGACTGCTCATACGAGAACTGGGAATGTATGAGGGCATACATTCAGGATGTATGAGGCCTTCACCAGGAATGTATGAGGGCACACATTCAGGGTGCATGAGGTCACACACCAGGAATGTATGACGACACATATTTTGGATGTATGAGGGCATGAACGGGGGATATATGAGGGCATGTACTGGAAATGTATGAGAGCAGACATTCTGGATGTATGATGGCACAAATGTCAAGATAACACTGGTGATTAATGTTCGTGCTGGAGAAAGATGTTTTTTTGTCCAGTGTCAGTTTTGACTCATCATAATGTCGGGCAGGGGGTTAGTATGCCTGCTGCAAAAAGCGTGCACCATGCAGATGACAGCACTGCATTTTATATGGATAGCTCGGTGGGTCACTGATTTTGTCACACAGATTCTTTTGTTACTTGCAGTACATAAATTATAACCCCAATGCAGCAGAGTGACCTATGGACTCTTATCAAAAAGCTGCATGCAAACTGCAAGTTATAGGTTACAATGTTATGTTTTCCCCCCATTCTTTCATTTTCCTAATGCTGCTAAAAAGAGTTTGTTTGTGTAGGAACACATTCTTATTAGTAAAGCCATCTCCAATCAATGTGGTGCATTTTAAATGCGGAGTTTGTGCTTCTCCATACCAAACACTCTTAAAATATACTGCACACTAGTACTGATGACTTGTGTTTCCTACACTTTGTAGTCCTTACTGTCTTATGTAACATGCCCTGTACACTGATTTACAAGGGTAGGATTCATTGTCTCTGTAAGGTGTGTATGTGATGTAAAGTGCTCTGGTACCCTACATTGGTATGAGAAGCACTATAAAACAAAGGAAATGCATGTGAGAGAGGGCTATGGAGGGAGGAGGGGCACTATTGGAGAGTGGTAGCCACAGGATCTGTGAAGAAGGAATTCTTGGGGGGACTGAGAACGATTGCCCCACCGGGCACCCCCAGCACTAAAGTTGGCTCTATGTCTCCCCACCATATGCACCTTTGTGATGTCTGATGCTCTCTTACCAAGAGAGCTGTGCCAGTCTGTGTAGATCTGGTGCTTGTTATGGCGAGGGGTCAACAAAAGCATAGGCCTGGCTCTGGCAGTGCCAGTGTCGCCCTGGCTTGTCTTTTGACCCATGGGACTGCCACGCCTCTTTAGAGCCCACCATCATTGGCACTGCCCACGCTGCCCTTTCCCTAAATTAGTTTGGGAAAGAAAAAATGCAAAAATCTGCTGTCCAGAGCACAGCTGGCAAGCCTATAACCCACGTCTAGTGTGGATGGTTACTTGAACTTGTTCTACTGAAATTGCAGTTTAAATATCGGGCAGACAAGCGAGGGAGTGTCCAGAGACAAGGACTGCCTTCTGCAGATCTCTGCCTCCGTGTGCTTGTAACCCGAGGGGCAGCTCCGTGGGACCACAGACCTAACTGCTGACATGTGTCTCCATTATTGTGGCAAAAGTCCCCTGAAATAGTTTGTTAACCCAAGCATACACAGGGCGTGCCCTCCATCACAGTTCACTCTGTGTCACTGTAAACAAGACAGATGTCTATTCAATTCACGTAGTTTGCTGGATTGCGTTGTATGCTAACATATTAATTCTCTTTTTTGCTCGTCACCCTTTGAGGCAGAATCAAGGGGCCAAACCTAACTTGCAACAGGTAATATTACTTATACAGCATCAGGTTGATTTTTCCTGAAAAAAATGGTATTACTAAACACAGTGTCCAATTTAGCTCTTAAAACACAACCAAGTAAAAGTCATTGGCGCCTTGCACAAGCCTGTCGCAGGGGGAGGGCTCTTTGCCCACCACCCTGCATTTGAGGGCCTCCTCTCCTGTTACATGTTTTTAATAGTAAATCATGAGGCCTGGTGTATTCCTTCTTAATACAGATAACGCAACTACGCCCCTAGATGGCGACGAGGCTGTGTTTTCACTTTCCCTGGACTGCAGGCCTTCCTAATCAGCAGCTGCTTCTTGAAACAGAAAGCCTAAGAGGGGCCCCGCAGTAGTTTTGGGACCCTGGCCCCATCAAGCTTCCTGACATGCCTGCTCCTGTGTGAAACAGGAGGGAGGAGCAGGTATTGTGCAGAGGACGGACTGTAGGATTTGTGACCAGGAAACTGGGACACACGTCCTGCCTTTCCCACTTAAACAAATTGGGGCTTATTTACAAGGCCCTTGTGCCACCGGTGCAGCACTTTTTGTGACGCACCGGTGGCACAACCTGCTTCCCCATGTTTACATGGACAACATAAAGTCACCCTGCGTGGCTTTTTGTATCCTTGTAAATACGGCCCCTTTACACGCAGCACTTTGCTTGAAAGACATGGGTGTTGCTGTGGGTGTTCCCATGCAACACCCATGGAACCTGACACATTTCCAGATTTACAAGAAATAGTAAACATGGAAATGTGTCAGAATGCTATGGGGGAGCCGCAGGGGGGCGCAACAAGGAGAAATGTTTTCATTTCTCCTAATTTTTTCCCTCTTTCTATGTGTGCTGCGTTCTCCATTGCACATAGGAAGAGGACATCACCTCTTGCACAAAAACAATCCTCTTCCTGACACAGGCATCCTTTTACTATGGTGCAAGGGTGCCTGCGACGGCGTATGGCAGCTAAAGGTGCGCCTGCGCAGGGGAGAGCAAAGGTATTCATCATAACGTTGTAGATATGACGTATCTCTTTGCTTTCAAAGTAACGCAGGGTGGCGCAGCCAAATGGCATGCGGCACCACGATGCGTTAATTCCTTCTAAATAAGACCCTCAGTTCATAGTGACTACGACACAATAACAAAATCCTCACTAGTATATTGTTTTAAGGACCTTAAATGTGTGTCATCTATAATAAGAATTTTGATAACTGACATAGTTACTGCTACAACCTGAAATGTTTCTGGACTCACTCATGGTTATTCTGGGGGTTGTATTCTGTCTTGAATCTTTCTTTCATTTTAACGAATGCCAAGCAATGCAGTAATGAAACAATGTGGTAAACTGCGACAAATGTAAATTGTTAAAGAAATAAACAGTTATGTGGCTCTGACTTTTTAAAGAATTTTCTGACTTTCCCCTCTGTACTGATACTTGCCGTGTTCCCTTGATTCATCATCATTCTTTGTCCCTGTGGGCCAGAAGTTCCTTAGCGGTAGTACACCAGGCGGTCGACCACCTGGAACCCAATACATAAGACGGCTTTCTTCTGTCTCAAATAGTGAAGGCTGCAGGTTTAGGTGGTTCTAGGCAAATTCCTTAATCTCCCTCGTGCCTAAAAAACAAAAAAATGAATGTGACCTTGTGTAATGTAACTGGTGCTCATGTTCAGCACTCCAATGCCTATGGCTCTGGTCTGTGCTATATAAAACTGCATTAAAAAAATGCCTTTAATCGTTATCCTGGTGAAGGTTTACTGCCCGTTCCTTCCATATCCCCATGGCTTTTAGTGGGCTGGGTCCTGCCGGTGCTCAGCACCAGCAGTTCTTAAAAGTAGGTGCCAAGACAGGTCTCTACCAGGCTCTCTATTTTACCTTCAGGGTGGGGGGAAAAAAAGCTTAACTCTGCAATAGTGCCACCCTTCACTGCTTTGATGTAACTTCAAAAATACTCAATTTTCACTTTTATATAGCGCAAACTTGAAGCAAAAATGAGCAACAGTTACATTACACAGGGACATATTCATGTTTTGAATCACAGGATGTTGAGCAGACATGAGGCTAGAAGCTGCTTTCTCAGCTCGAAAGTCAGCAGCTCTAGCCTTAGCCACAACCTCGCCCACAAGAATGGAAACATTTTCAATATTCTATACAACAAAGTCATAGTTGTTGCTTATTTATCTTTTGTAATTTACAACCATTGACAAAGCCAATTGTCCTGGCTTGTTGTAGGTGTAATGTTACTTGTGTTATATACCTGGATGAATATACAGAAGCCACACAATACCAGTGTGGCTGCACACTATGCTAAGTACAGATTTTTAGCTTAAGTGTTTTAAGCCACGCCCTTAATTACATCGACCACGCCCCTTTGAGAGACCTCCAGTTTTTTCACCCCACTTAAAGCCCAGCATATCCCCTTTTACCTGGTGACCATTCACTTCCAGTAGCTTTCAACCGTGACTCGTACCAGGTCATGAGGGTAGATTGGCTGGGGAGGGGGAGGGATGGGGGGCCTGATCACTGATGTGTAAAGCTCACAAGTCTGTGGCCTGAACTCCAGCACCCTGACCCTCTGGGTGTGACCCCAAACCTCCTCTCACCTTGTTCATGCTAAGGCATGCCAACCTTGAATCATGAATGCTCAGAGGGGTTCATAGCTCTCTGTCATCATTGGGAACTATCTGTTCCTGGGGAGAAGAGCCTATGGACGTAATTTAGGGTCTCCGGGAGTCGGAGCTGTGAAGCCTGACTTGCTTCTTGTGACCCTTGGCTATGCCTTCGGGAACCATGGCCTCAGAGGTGGCAGAATCAGTGGCAAGAACACACGGGTGGCTTGCCCTCTCTGTTTTTAGCCCATTTTTAGGTTTCGCCTCACCGAAAGCTGCGCCGCAGACTTTCGCGCAAGGCGAAAACTTTTGTTTACTAGTATGGACAAAAGTCCCGCCTCTCTGTTCCATTGGCTAGCTCCATAAATGGAGGCTAGCCATTGGAAGAGAGAGGCGTCCGTCATTCTGCGAGGCGACTCGTGGGCGTTCCTGAGATTTTTTCTCATCCAGCCCCTTTTAGGACATCAGTGCAGTGGTGGGCGGGGTTTATTTTTTTGGTCGTCCATGTTTCTTTTGGTCATTCCGCGGCCGACTGCCGCCGGAGGAAGTCCAGGTCCAGGTGAGCACCCCCTCCCGCTGTCCGTGTCTTTCCCGCCCCCCCTCCCGCTGTCCGTGCCTTTCCTGCACCCCCCTCCCGCTGTCCGTGCCTTTCCTGCCCTCCCTCCCGCTGTCCGTGCCTTTCCTTGTTTCATCCGTTCCCGCCCCCCCTCCCGCTGTCCGTGTGCCCGTTCCCGCAACCCCTCCCGCTGTCCGTGCCTTTCCCGCACCCCCCTCCCGCTGTCCGTGCCTTTCCCGCCCCCCCTCCCGCTGTCCATGCCTTTCCCGCCCCCCTCCCGCTGTCCGTGCCTTTCCTGCCCTCCCTCCCGCTGTCCGTGCCTTTCCACTGTCTCATTTTACAGGTTTATACTTTGCCTACTTTTGTGTCGTTTGTGCATGAGTTAGTATTGCAGGTCTGCTTGCATCAGAGCAGGAAGTTACAGGAAGTCTCATTGACCCTCTTTTAAAAACGTTTTTAGGACTATCGGAACATATCCGGAAATGGACAGTCAGCAATGTTTGATCAATGGCTAGGGGTTCTACACAAGTAACTTACTGTTCGATATGTCAGGTTTGATTGTGCAGCTGTGCTTGATGGATTCTTACGAATCCTTTAAAACAGAAGTGCCTTTCCCGCACCCCCCTCCCGCTGTCCGTGCCTTTCCCGCCCCCCCTCCCGCTGTCCGTGCCTTTCCCGCCCCCCTTCCCGCTGTCCGTGCCTTTCCCGCCCCCCTCCCACTGTCCGTGCCTTTCCTGCCCTCCCTCCCGCTATCCTTGCCTTTCCTTGTTCTCCTAGGTGCTGGTCAGATGGTTTTGCTTACATGGATCCCAAACTGTCGAAGTGGCTGCCACTCTCCCTACAGAATCTCCCCTTCCTGGTCTGCTGAGTCCGCTCTGCTAGCACAGTGTGCTACTCTGTATTGTAATGTATAAGACCTTTTTCTAACATGTGCGCTGCATAAATCCTGCATAATGTTGTTGTTAAAGGAACCGCTAATTTGTTTAGATTGCACATTTTGACCGTTCTCCTCGCCCATGGCTGAGTAAAACAGAAGAGTAGAAGAGATTTAAAACCTGTATTGTTCCAGCAATAAACTTGGAAAAACGCATTGGTAGATTAGGGTAATTTGCTAAAAGTTTATGCATGTCTCTTAATTAACAATGTTATTTGGTGCTTGAAAAGCGGCATATTGCAAAACCTTTCCACGGTGGCCAGCAAGTGGGTTTGGTGAGTGTGCCTCTAAAGAGCAGCAGAGGAGAAACTGACTGGGCTACCATGGGAACAGATCATAAGATTTAAATAGTCATCTGCGCTCATCAAGATTTCCAGTGGAGTCGGTCGCGTGGGCCATACTGCAGCTCCTCACTTACGCAACACCCCCGCTCCAAATGGATGTGGCTGCCAGTTATTCACTACCTGAAAGCAAGACACTGAAGTTTGGATCGAAGGTTGGGCTTGTATCTTGTACTTTCAAAAAAGAGGTTCACCCTATGTTTTCCTTTCAACATGTTTACCTAAAATGCATTTGCAAGACGTGTTTTGTATTTCCTTACTTAGCTCAGAATTTTTCTTTGGTGTATGTGCGCAAAAGCCATCAGACATACATTTTTTCGTGACAGAGGACTGTCGGTGCTATTCCATTGATTTGGCCTGATAGAGCGCAGGCTCACCTGCTCGGGATTTTACCATACTCACCTGGGCCCATAAACACATACTGCTAATGGCAATGTAAATGACAATGCCATTTATTTATCTGTTTTCAAAACAAATACATAAATACAAATGTTGTCATTTACAATGCCAATAGCTCAAACTTTTCCAAAGGCGAAACCATTGCATTGTAAATGCTTGTTTATTATGCCAACACTGAATAATTGCATATTATTCACTGTTTGTGTAATAAAAAATGGAGCATGATGAGATGAAATGGGAACTTGATTGGCAGCTGAGGTATTTCATGTTTAAAAAAAAGGTTGTGTGCATGCTTGCAGGTGACAGTGTGAAAGAGGGAGGAATGATATGTATTCATGTATGTTTGTATGTGAGCATGTGTGTGGGAGTAAAAGTGACTATCAGCAGTGACAGCTAGTGAATGAGAATAAATTAGATTGAAAGTCAGAAAGTGAGCAGGATTGAGACAGTGAGTGAGAGTGAGGGGAAGGATCCGAGAGTAAAAGTGAGTGCAGTCAGTGTGACTGAGAAAGTATGAGTGAATCAGAGGAAGAATGAGTGAGATTGAATATAAATGAGTCAGAACGATTGAGTGACAGCAAGCAAGATTAACTTCAGACTAACTGAGTGAGAGTGTCTAGGTGAGAATGTGTGAGTGAGTGAATGTAAGTGAGTGAGAATGTGGTGTTATGCTTGCACGTCTGCCTTTGGCCCTGGCATAATGAAGGTAATTGTTGGCATATAGAGGCTCACGTATGGAAAAATACTAGCTCTCCTATACTAAAGATAATACTTGGCATATGGGGCATCCATGGTAAAAGGTTGGCAGTGGCATACACGAGGTATTTTTTGGTATTGGGCATCCACAGAAAATTACTGGCAGTGGCATACTGGAGCTAATTCTTTGTTTAATGGGCACCCATGGTAAAATACTAGTACTGACATGCTAGAGGTCCTATTTGGCATATTGGGCCCCCATGGCATAATGATGGGGCTAGCACACTGGAGGTGATTCTTGGTATAAAGGAGGATGCCGTGGCATACAAGACGGGGCTACCCTGACAAAAGGCTGGCCCAAACATGCTAGAGGTAAACGTTGACATAAAGGTCACACATGGTATATAACTAGCATTAATAGCAAATTTCTGGGACTGGCATATTGTATCTAGTGAGATATGGGAAGCACCCATCTCAAAATGGTGGCTGTTGCACGATGGAGGTTAATTTTGGTATATAGGGGCATCCAGAGCACATTTTTAAAAAAGGGGGTCAACTCCTGTGGAGCATCAGGTTTGAATGGCTTGCAACTCAATGAAAGGACTTATATATTTAACAAGTACCCTTTCAGAGCCAATGAATTTTTTGCAAATTTATGTGATACGTTTGCATAAAAATGCACAGTTTTACCCCAGTTTTCAACATTTTCTGCTGGGGATGGACGGCAGGTTCCCCCTGAATCTTCCCAGAAGACACTTGGCTCACTACAGTTTAGGGCAAGTAATGTATTACACACCACCACTTTTAAAGATCCTTTCAACACTGGTATATCAAAGTATCTAAAAGTGACATCTGTGTTGTGTTTTTCTATTGATTACAAAGTTATTATAGAACTTAAGCAATGTCAGTTATATTGACATCTTCACCTTTGATACCGTCAAGTGAGCACTTCCTGGGCAAATTCACAATCAAAGGTCTTATGATGTCACTTTAATTAACGTCATTAGAGTCAAAAAGTGTGTGATGTCACTTCCACTTTCCTTGGAATATTGTAATTGAATTTATATACAGCATATTACCACTGATGAGGCGTTGAAGCGCTTTACGCTGGGCCACTACGAAACCCAAGATTAGTGGCAAGTCCACTAGTAATGGTTATTGTTGGCTATTGGGATTCGTCTTGTGTGCCAACGCAAACCATTTCTTGCATTTACTTCAGTTTGTTTGTGGTGAATGAAATTAATAGGAGTTATTTATCAGTTAGTGGGGGTGCATATGACATATGCTCGTGGTTGGTGGGATTAGAAGATAATCTAGAGGAGGTTGGGTATAGTTAGATTTCAGGGGGATCAATTTCGGAGGCGAGGTTGTGATCTTGTAAATGAGTTGAGGACAGTTTGCCGAAATACAATAATGTAGATTAAGGCGGATATGCGTGACGTGTGACAGTAGGTTGTGCTCAGGAAGAGGAGCCGTGGAAAGGATAGAAGGGAAGGGGAGTGCCAAATGAAAGATAACAAAGATAGGTGACTGTCTAAAGTTAAGTAAAAGTACATTTTTTACGTCATATTTTATGGATATAGAGGATTTTTTTGAGATAGCATGCAATTGGGGGATGCAAGATTGTAGAAACACTCTTATGTGCATGTGAACTAGTGCTATATTAGGTATTTTGACACTGGAATCCGGTCAATAGTTCGACTCCTGCTAGACCACCATTCCAGTATGGTGAATTGGCGTCCATGGAAGAACCTGCACCAGGAGAAAATCTCTCTCTCTCTTGCCCAGCAGGAAATTAGGACAATGGTTCCTCCATTCTCTGCAATGAAATAACCCCCTTCTGTCTCCTTTCAAGGCTGGGATTTGTCTTCCCAGGGACACATTCTCTAAGGCCCTAGCCCATCCTGTGGGTGGTTGGGCCTGGTACTACTGTGCCTTGGCTAGTGTCCAGCAGGGCCCTGGCATGGCATGCGCCACTTGGTCTGTGGTTCTAACACTTCCTCAAGGTCTTACTCAGGTTGTGTACCAACGGATACCATATCTCTTCCTTGCTTTTCTTTACACCTGGTTTGAGACATCTGAGGTGGTGCGAGGTTCCACTTAGCCACATTCCCATCACCGATGTGTTCCAGCTCCTGCAGGGCTTCCTCCTCCCACACAGAAATATCCACAATGTTTTGGGCTTACTTAGGGCTCTTCAACCCAATGGCCCCCTCTGTGGTAAAGCCAGACCAAAGTTTGTCGTGACTGTGAGGATGCTCTTGTTCCAAGCTCCTTACTTTAAATCTTACCTGCATGGAAGCTGGAGATCCACCATTAGTTTTCGATACCCTATATCCCCCAGAAAAGCAAAATAATAATGCTTTATTAGCCCTACTAAAATAGAGATTTACCGAAGCTAGTTTGCTCATAATATTTGCATATTCACAATTAAAACAGAGTACTATCGGGTCTTGTTTTATCTGGGCTAAATGTAGGGACAGGGTTTTAAAATCTGCACATGTACTCCTGTTTACCGCTTGGCGAATGATGTTGTCACACATTAGTTCTTTTTTTCAGGTAGTTCTTCATAAAACATTTTGCAGTGTCATTTTAAGGGCGTTGTGCGCCCCAGGCAAAACATATTTTAGACGCCCTTGTATAGAACAAATTTGATTTTTTTCCCCATTTCTTGATAGTCCACACACTCCGTGATGTCAAACAATACTAAAGTATATGTTAAACTTTAATAGGGTCACACAACAGTTAAAATACGTCTTGCCCAGGACCCCAAAAATCCTTAAGATAACACGAGGTAGAGAGACTGAGGGGGATACGTACTGGGAAGTGGCTGGGAGTGTTGTTAGCCTCCTAAACGCAAGGCTGCATCATATTTACATGAATGTGGTGCAGCTTTGCGTCACCACTGCGATGGCGCTAGGTTTAACAACTTAGCGCCAACGCAGACACCCTTGCACCAGAGTGCAAGGGTGTCTGCGTGCAGGGGAGGGTTGTTTATGTGTGGGAAGGTGTCCTTTCCTGCATATAAACAATCCTTAAATACAAGGCAGCACACATAGAAAAGGCAAAAATGAGGAGAAATAATGCATTTCTCCCCGTTTCGCCAACCTAATCCCAAAAGAAGGCAAAGATCAACAACTACCGAAAAATTATAGACTATATCCCTCATCAATGTGGACTGTAAAATCGACGCCAAGGTCCTAGCGGCCAGGCTGAACACGGTTCTACCCAAATTAATAAGTAATGCCCAAGTCGGCTTTATGCGAAATCGTATGTCTAGGGACAACACACGCCTATTCTGCCATGTGCTAGAACAAGTCTCCACGTGCCCAAAACCAGCAGTAGCTATAGCACTTGACGCAGAGAAGGCCTTCAATAAAGTATCCAGGGTCTTCCTAGAACAATGCATGCACTCCTTTAACCTAGGGGAGGACTTTGTCAGGAAGACAATGGCCCTCTACCAAACCCCCTCAGCTCGCATAACAGTAAACGGATCACTCTCTGACCCATTCAAGCTACAACAAGGAACCAGACAGGGCTGTCCGCTCTCGCCATCACTCTTCCTTCTGGCTCTCGAACCCCTTATTCAGGACATAAAACTTAATGACAACATAAAAGGGGTCGACATTAATGGGTCCGTAGTAAAACTTGCCTCCTACGCGGATGACATTCTAATAATGACAGAACAACCAAAGCCCTCAATAAAGGCGCTAATGTCCACAATAGCGGAATACTCCAAACTTTCGGGGTTTCAAGCTGAAAAATGAAAAATCAGAATGCCAACCTCTAAACATATACTGCTCCAGAGACATGCTAGGGGAGTCAGGCCTGTCCTGGCAGACAGGCCACATCAAATACTTCTTCAGCAATGAACTGATAAACACCCTACGCCACAATGAGAAACTCCTACTAGACAAAGTAAAGAAACAATTCTAAGCCTGGTCACCAAATTTCATGACATGGTGGGGACAAATCGAAACCTTATAAATGATGATCACACCTTTGATAAACTACCTGTCAGGTATGCTCTCAATTCTCCTAACAGATGACTTCCACAAGAAAATAGATAAAATGTTCGCCAAATTCTTGTGGCGCGATAAGAAGGCTAGGATTAGTATAACAAAATTGAGACTGCCGAAAACACAAGGGGGGGTTAACCTAGTTGACTTTAAGCTCTTCCAACTAGCCTTCCTAGCTAAACAAGGAACACAATGGGTGGCCCAAGCGCCAGATTACACACCAATGTGGGTACAGGTGGAAACAGCCGTTCTGAACAACCTGAGTCCACTAGCCCTACTAACAGCTAACACATACCCGCACATGTCTAAATAGATCTTTAGAAACACTAAAATAGCGCTCCTAAAGCTCGACAAGAAAATGGAGATCAGCATTAAAGGGTCTAAATCAGAATCGCTATGGGCTAATAGCAAAGTTCAATACAAGGGGAAAAGTCTCAAATACGACACATGGATAGTAAAAGGCATATCGCACCCACACCAACTGGAAAAAGGGACAGCCCTTATTACATTTGCCGACCTAAAAACAGCCTACCAATTGGAAGACTTAGACCTGTATAGATTCCTAAAGATAAAAAGCAGCCTTATCAAAATCAAGACTAGCCAGCACCCAACCCTCGATCTTCCAATGTGTAGCAAATATCAACAAAATAGGCCATCAAGTCACGCAAATATACAAAATACTACGCCCTAAAACTACCAAGCTTAACACCAAAACAATTGAATACTGGAATAAGCATATTCACCCCCCACTAAGAGAACATGAGTGGAATACACTGTGGGCCTAGGCCACCCGAAACAAGATCACCCCAGTCTTCGCGCAAACAAAACTCTGGTTACTCCACAAAACATTATGGACTCCAGACCGCTTACACACATTAGGTCTCAGAGAAAATCCCCTCTGCTGGAACTGCAACACAGGGAAAGGGGACCTAGAGCATCTCATTTTCCAATGCCCAACACTCAAGGTCTTCTGGGGAAGGGTATTTGATTTCATAGACAGTGTGTTTAAATGCAAACTTACCAGAGACTTTTCCTCGCTCACCACAGCTTTTATTCGAAACAACCTCTTCTCCGATGGAGAGAGAGAACTAATGGACCTACTCCTGACAGCTGCCGTCAAACTGGTGCAAACGAATTGTAAGGACACCACCAAAACTAGCTACAAAGGCTGGATCAACTGGGTCATCCACCTCAGAGGAGCGGACCGCTTGGAACTACAATAGGAAAGCTTTATCAAGGGGTCTGTGGGAAGTCTTGGATAAGGCCCTGGTCCCGAACGAGGCCCCATAAGAAATTGTCCCGAAGACTATTGGCTGCAACACACAGCGACGTACCTACCTCGCTAAGTGGGGAATAAAACGCAACTGACATGCCGGATATTAAGGGCTTCCCCTTTCAAGTAAGGATGGTATACATCTCTACTTGTCTGTCCTATCCTCTTCCTCTGCTTATTTCTAACTTTCCTATACTTTTCCTCCTTATACCTACTTATCTATCAAAATCTAGCCAGCAAGGGGTGAACCTCATAAAATGTACTGTACTATTGTGATTATGCCAACAGTGGTTAACCCATATAACAGTTTTGTGTTTCTTGTATATACCTTATATATATATAAAAAAAAGGAAGCAACAATGAAAAAAAATATTAATAAATTATTTCTAAGATCTAAAAAAGAGACAATGCTGCCCCCTTGTGGTAGTCTGCAGCTGTGTGTACATCCTCTGGGGAGCTCGCCCAGGCAACTGCCAGTATCGAAGTGAAATCTTTTGCTACCAGGTTTTGGGATAAAGTTTTAGGTCTCGCCTACAGATATCTTTTAGCTGTGTCTTCTCAGACACCTAAGGACACATGTACAAGCTGCTATCACCACCACAACGTTACTTTAACCAACGGTGGCGAAAGGGGCCTAGCTGTATTTTACAAGGCAGCGTTAAGCCACTTAACTTTGCTTAACGCTGCCATGTAAATAGGGCCCCCTTCACGCTATGGTTAGTGTGAAAGGGGTGGGCAGTGGGTGTTGTGGTGGTCTTTAACTGCGACACCCATTGATTTTGACGCTGCCCCCTATGTACAAGGGCAGCGTAAGTAGGAGGCAGCGCCAAAATTAAGGCCAGGGAAGACCTGGTCTCATCTTGGTGAAACGAGAAGAAATGCATTATGTCTCCTCTTTTTTTTGCTTTTTCCATGTGTGCTGCCTTGTGCAGCACACATGGAAAAAGCAAAATGCCATGGATTGTTCATCTACAGGAAGGTCCCCCTTTCTGTACATAAACAATCTGTAGAAAAAAAGCCATTTTGTGACTTTCATGTGTGCTGCATGAAGCAGCACACATAAAAGTGACAACATGGCATTTTAGGATTGTTTATGTGCAGTAAGGGACACCTTCCTACACATAAACAATCCTGCCCTGCAGGCAGACACCCTTGCACTATGGTGCAAGGGTGCCTGTGTTTGCGCTACACTGCAAAGTGTAGCGCCAGCACAGGGGGAAACGCAAGGCTGCACCATATCCTTGTAAATATGGTGCAGCCTTGTGTTTCAGAAGTGGCGGAGTGAGGCGTTAAGCCATGACGGCTAATGCCTCACTCCACCACTTTCTCGGTGAGTCTTGGGCCTGCCCATTCCTTACCATTACTTAGCGTTCTTATCACTCTCGTGTTTGCTTCTTATTCAGTGGCTTTCTGTCCTTCCTTGTCATATCTTTGTTCTTCCTCTGGAGCATAACTTCTTTAACATCCTTTTGATTGAATGACTTGTATCTTTCTACTAATCACATTGAGAGAGCTACGTTTTAGGGCTCGGGCCTACGTCACACTGCGTCAGCAGTGTGGGTGGAGCCCAAGAGTCCTGTAGTTAGCGTTTCCGAAAACTAACCTAAAAATTCCTGGCTGTTCGTGAATTTTTCGTCCTTTGTTTTGGCAGCTGCATTTCGATTGGCTTCTCGTGCGTGTCTTTTCGGAAGAGAGCACGCAATAGGCTATAGGCTGGAGAGTATCTCCGCCTATTGCATATTCCGTGTAGACACACGCAGCAGAAGAGCATATTTCTTCAATTATCGCGGCTTGACGGCTGGGATAATTCAAAACGTATGTTAGCAGTGGCGCGCGCGCACCACTGCTCGTCAGAAGCAGCCCCCTGTCTCGTTTACAATTGGATCGCTTTCGCGAACCTTTGAAGTGCCGCTTGTTTACCCTCCCACCCGCCCGGTTTACTTTGACTCTTCACGCTCTATTATTTATCTGTATGTCAAACGAGGCGGTGGAGGGAGAACCGGGAGTGAGGCGACCTCGAGGTGTGCTGCTGCTTCTCTGCGAGGGCCACTTTTGTAACATTACCCAAATTAATTTAATAGCCGAATATTTCACCACGGAACGTGACTTTTCACGATTCTAATGTGAAAAAGCATAACAATGTGTATAAATTCTCCCTTCGAGCAAAACAGCCACGCGCATATTTCAAGATCTTTTTTAAGTTATTTTCTGCATTTAAAACGTCTTGTTAGCTGTAACTTCCCATTCAGAGCTAAACTGTCAAGGTGCTTGCGTTTTTGTCAGGAACTGCACGCGTATCTTACTGTAAAACAAACAGCATCGACAAAAGACAAGCGAAAACAGCAAGAAGCAGGTTACCAGTTAATTGGAAGGTAAGGGAAACACGCATTGCAGTGTGACTGCAGTGTGACTGCAGAGTGAGTGCAGAGTGAGTGCAGAGTGAGTGGGAGTGCAGAGTAAGTGCAGAGTGAGGCAGAGTGAGAGTGAGTGCAGAGTGAGAGTGAGTGCAGAGTGAGAGTGAGTGCAGAGTGAGAGTGATTGCAGAGTGAGTGCAGAGTGCAGAGTGAGTGCAGAGTGAGAGTGAGTGCAGTGAGAGTGTGAGTGCAGAGTGAGTGCAGAGAGTGTGAGTGCAGAGTGAGAGTGAGTGCAGAGTGAGAGTGAGTGCAGAGTGAGTGCAGAGTGAGTGCAGAGTAAGTGCAGAGTGAGTGCGAGTGCAGAGTGCAGAGTGAGTGCAGAGTGAGTGCAGAGTGAGTGTGAGTGCAGAGTGAGTGCGAGTGCAGAGTGAGTGCGAGTGCAGAGTGAGTGCGAGTGCAGAGTGAGTGCGAGTGCAGAGTGAGTGCGAGTGCAGAGTGAGTGCAAGTGCAGAGTGAGTGTTGTGGTTCTGAAAATTCTGGACTCGTGTAATCATTCTGAACTCGAGAATTAAACTTCATCGAAACATGACGAATTTGGTATCAAAAGACCGAGAATGACGAGCACACCATGTATAAATGTTTTCAGCATATTCGAGTAACGATTTCATCTCGAAATCGTCATTTTCGTTCTGAACCCTTGGCCTCCATTTATGTGTTGCCCTTTACATAGGCCTTAATCCAGCTGAATTCAATTCCACAAGGACACATACTCCTTAATCGACTTTCCTATCACCTGTGCAAGTTGGAACCATTGCCCCAGGCCAAACTCGTTAGGTCAGTTCCCCTCCCAGTGGCCGAACAAGATAGCATCAAGGCTCAACAAGCCATAAAACCTTTTCAGCGCGCACACCTGCCGTATCTTGCTCACATCTGTCTCTACTCTTTTTGCTTCACTTACTTTATGGTAGGGAGGTGCCTGTTTTATTGGGGGTCCACCGATATCTGATGAAATGTTGGGCCCTGCCGGGTGATTTGTTGTGGGCAGCACGAAGTGAAATATGTACATGTCATCATGACTCTGCTTTTCTTTTGTAACAAAGACCTGTAAATGATATACTGCAAATTCGAAGAATGTTTGCCTGAAGCTGAATATTCTGTATAAAGAGAGAAGCCTGACTTTGTAAATTCGAGCAGACTCCTGAGAATATACTTCCCCATGTGTTGTACTTCTAGGACACTTGTTACCTTGGTTGCAGCCAATAAAATCGATCCTTGACTTCACCTAGAAGACTCTGAGTTTCTGTGGTCTGAATCAGGAAGAACCCGAGGTCTCTGGGTGTACCCTGACACCGCTGGGTTGCCGGTTCTGTGCCGGTTCTTAAAAACCCAGTACCTCAGCTGGCGCCCAACGTTTGGGGCGATTCCAGTGGTACCAGTCAGCCTGAGGTTCGTGAGGAGCTTCGTGTGGAAATTCTGGAGGACGGCCAACCACCTCATCGACCCCTGCATGTCGACATGGTCCGAAGGTCTTTGCTGCGAGGTTCCCGCTTCCCAACGGCTACAGAGGACTGCTGCCCTGGCTATCGCCCTGATTTGGACCCTTGAAGTTTGGTAGAGCGAAACACTAAGACGAGTCTTCTGGTGACGTCATCGATATCTCAGTTAAGTATAAGTGGAGCGTCTCCCAGTCCTTAGTTGGTCTTAATCTTGGGTATCCTTTGGGATAATTGTTGGTACTTGCAAGCACCAAAACCGAAGGACTCGTATATTCACGAGAAAAATCGTAATCGATAATCCTTTGAAGTTTGGAACTAGACTAGAGAGCGAAGATGCCTAGTCTTAGACTTGGAAATTTGTTTTGTCTTGGTTGTAATAATAGGGACTCCCGATTGGAGGACTCATGTCCGGTTCCTCCGGTTGGAACTCCAACTTACGAGTTATATGTGAAACATGGGGTAGGCCCCATCACATACAATGAAGTGTGGATCAAATACACAAGGAAAGATGGTGTTTTAAAATGGCCCCAATATGGTAGCTTTGATACCGAAATCTTAGATAACCTTGAAGTTAAACTTTTCAAAAAGAAAGCCCGGCCGGCGATGTTTGACTCTTTTCGCCTATGGCGTAAGGAGGCCAAACAAAAAGAAATCAAATTAGCTAAGAAAAATAAGAGAGAAGGGGGAATTTCAGTAATGCAAGCTGCTATGCAGTTTAAAAACAATGAAGAAGAGCAGATGAGTGAGCAGTTGCACAGGCAACGTAAAATGGCAATAGATAAATGCTATCCAGTTCTGCCGTCTCTTCAGCAAGAGGCAGCAAAAGAGCGTGAAAAAGATCCATTAATGTCACATTTATTAAGTTCGCCACCCCCCTATGCGCAAAATGCCGCGGCACCCCCGCAACCTTTAGTTGTGCAACCTGTGCCTCCTATTCCTCCGCAGCACTCACCAGCTGTTCTCCAGCTGGCTCCTGTCCCTACGGTGCAGCCTCCTCCAGGCCCACCGACCACATCTGCTCCACCTGTGCCTTCTACGATTTTGCCTAATGTACTTTCTACTTCTCCTAATGCTCCCTCTACGATTTTGCCCAGTGCTCCTTCTATTTCTCCTGATGCCTCCTCTGCTATTGTCTCTGCCCCTGCCCTATCTCACCCCGTTTTTCCACCCGTTCTTCCTTCAGTTTCACCTTCCATTCGGCAGAAAATGGCCAGCACTGTCACTAACCTTTTCTCACCTCTTTTTGGGTCGCCTACTTCGACCCCTTACATGGGACGACGACAGTTGCGAAGTCGACTGCCTGACTATCAAGAGAGAGACTCATTGAATCGTTTAGCATGGAAATGGGTTATGGACACTGTAAAGTATGATGTAGAGTCTATCATGGAAGTCTTCCATCAATGGGAAGCACCGACGCAGAGATATGTTTTTGAACAGATGTGTGTTTTCCTTTGTGGGGATTTGGAAGACAATGATCTGGAATGCAACCCGCAAGAGTTGTGTCGTGTACGGTTTAAGTTTGGAGAGGGCATGATTGTAGGTCCCGATGTAGAGAAAGCGGTTGAAATATTGTTATCATATCGGAGTAAGGGGAGCAGTTCTGGGTCACAATCTGAGCCTAGTGCATCTAGTAGGAAAAAGGCGCGACAATACCCTATGAGAGAAGTCCCCCCACAATGGAGAGAGGGTGACACATCTGTTGACCCCCCTATTCTGCCACACTTTCAGCGTGTATGGGTACATGTCCCATGGAAGCGAGCTGAAGTTTTAGCGCTCAAACAGACATTACCCGATCCGCGTAAAAATCCTGCAGGGTATTACAAAGAATTGTCACAGACTGCTGGATCATGTATAATGAATTTAGCCGATATCGATATGTTATTTGGGAATGTTGTTCCACAGCCTTTATGGGGTAAAATTCGTCATACAGATCATGATCAAGAGTTAGGTGACTCATGGGCTAATAATGCTGCTGCAGATGCCCGACAAGTTGGTGGTGCTAAGCCTGAGCCTTTGATAGCAGAACTCCCTGGTAGAATAGTTGATTACATGAAAACGATAATGCCCGCAATACGCGTAAATTGGGATAAGTTGCTTGCATGCAAGCAGAAGAAAGAAGAAACTGTCTCAGATTTCTTCACCAGGTTTGAAGAAACATTTGTCGACCACAGCGGTCAAGATATGACCACAGAAGGTGGTCAGAGATTATTCGTCGATAAATTTGTGCACAATCTGCTTCCAGAATTGTGTAAAAAGTTAAAGGATTCAGAAAGTTCTTGGGCAGTCTCATTTTCAGCACAGATATTAGCTACTGCACAATATTACGAGAATAGAGACAAAGACGAGAAAGATAGAGCAGAAAAGAAAACTAAGGAGTTGAAAACGAAGGTTTTGTTACAGCAAGCATATCCGCCACGTGGTGGTGGTAATCGAAATAATAGTGGCCAGAATAACTATCAGAATAATTTTCAGCAGCCTCAACAGTATCAGAGGAACTCGCAAAGAGCCGAGTACACTCAGCCACGTGTCCCTGTAGGCCCCAACCAGTGTTCGTATTGCAAGGAAGAAGGTCATTTCAAGTATAGTTGTCCTATTTTATTACAACGTGCAAATGGTACTTCAGGTATAAGAGGTCGTGGTATTCAGCAAGCACCCAGAGGTAGAGGACGTGGAAACGTCCCCCAGAACACACGTCCCTTTCCACCCCAAAATTCTATGAATAGGTTCGATCAGCAGAACAACGCCTCTGACAGGACAGCTCAATACTATGTTGATGATTACTATACAGAAGATGAGTATTTGGAGGGTAATGATTGCTAGGACAGCCAAAGACAAAGAGAGGGAGTTGTTTCAGTTCCAGTAGATCAGAGTGGACCTTACGTCGAGGTGATTACATCAGGTGTGTAAGAGCCTTTTCTGTTGGATACTGGTGCTACAAAGAGTTCTATTATGCACTCCAAACGTACCTTTGTCTGGCGAAATGAACGTTTCTGTAGGTTTTTCTGGCGCCCCAGTTAGAAATCCGATTTCTGACCCTTTGTCTCTTTCTGTTGGTCCTTGCGAATTCGAAGCACCCCTCATTCTGACAACAGGTTGTGGTGAAAACTTGCTAGGATTGGATTTGTTAAAAAGATTGTATGCGACTTTGTACTGTTCTCCTTCAGTAGTGCAACTTACTTTAGGTAAGAAAGTGGTTTCTCCCATGTATTTGTCGAGGGATAAACTTCCAGCAGAATTGTCGTTTCTTCCAGATATTCTTTGGGCTGCTGGTCCTAATGATGTGGGTCTTTTAGAAATTCCACCATATGTTGTAACATTGAAAGCCAACGTTCAAATGCCACGAATTCCACAATATAGGATATCTAGTGAGGGTGAAAAAGCTTTGCTAGCGATCGTTTACGAATTGATTGAAAAGGATGTGATTGAAGAAACACGAGGCAACGTTTGCAATAGTCCTGTTCTGCCTGTTCTAAAACGAACTGACCCTTCCAAGCCACCTGTGTACAGATTCGTGATTGATCTTCGAGAGGTGAATAAAATAGTTGTGCCACAATTCCCAGTTGTCCCCGACATTACCACATTATTGACTATGATTCCAGCATCTGCCTCTTGGTTTTCGGTGATTGACCTGAAGAATGCTTTCTTCAGCATCCCGATTGCTGAGGAAAGCAGGGATATTTTTTCCCTCAGTTTAGAAGGTCGCAGCTTCCGCTTTAAACGCGCTCCTCAGGGCTACTGTGAAAGTCCATCGATATACAGTCAAGCTCTAAAAACACAGCTTGATACGATTGTTTTACCTAAAGGTGCTGCTCTTGTACAGTACGTGGATGATTTACTCATTGCTGCAGACACTGAGGAAATTTGTAAAAAGGCCACGCTGCCATTATTGCGTCATCTGTGTGATCTTCATCACAAGGTGTCACTTTCCAAACTGCAATATTGCCGACAAGAAGTGACCTACTTAGGTCACCTCTTATCGAAGGAGGGAAGGAAACTGACCCCAGAAAGAATTCAGGCAATAGCGCAATTGAGTGTGCCAAGAACACAGAGAGAAGTGTGTGCTTTCCTGGGCATTACATCGTACTGTAGACAGTGGATTCCGAATTTTTCATTATTGGCCAAACCTTTGGTGGCATTAACGTGTAAAAATACACCCAATCCCATTCCTTGGTCTGAAGAGTGTCAGAAAAGTTTTCTCGAATTGCGCACAGCATTATGTTCGGCTCCTGTGTTAGGTACCCCCAATTACAGTAAGCCTTTCACATTGTATGTCCACGAGAAAGAGGGCTGTGCATTGTCTGTGTTGACTCAGTTATTTGGAGGTAGGCAGCGTCCATGTGCCTATTTTTCATCGACTTTGGATCTGGTAGCTAAAGCATTGCCAAGTTGTTTAAAAGTGAAGTAGAGTTATCCCTTGGCAAAATTCATTCATTAAGCCCACATGTTAATTATGAACATTCGACATTAAACAAGATAAAACAACAAGTGAATATGTAAAAAACTAGTAACAAATTTATTGTTCTGTTAAAAACAAAGAGGAATCACATATTAAAAAATATGGTAATACCATATCACAAGTAATATAAAAAGGGGGGAAAAGGGGAAACCTTTTTCCTTTGCAGTATTGGATCAAGCACGACAAAATTTATCAATAAAGAATGACAATTTAAAAACAAATTAACAGTACCACATGACTGGTCAGATTATACTAAAACACAACAGAGAGACACATGGAGACAATACAGTTTTGTCATTGGAAATAAAGCACATCAAGTATCTAGATCTCAGACTACCAATCTTAGGCACATATACTTTTTGTACTGTTCAGAATTGGCACGGTTACTCAATTGTGCAGGTTATATTGCGTCGACGCGTTTCGATGGCTTATTTCATTTTCTTGCCATCTTTTCAAGACTGTTTTTTTTATAAAGTCTCTCTTTGTCAGCGGCACTGGATGGTTGCCTTAAACTTTGAAAGGTCCTGCGAGCAAACATATCACTGTCAGTATTTATTTTCTATGTTTTTGATTTAAACATTAATTACAAAACAGCCTCATAACATCACTGATATTTATCCATCTCAAATATTACACATTTTGTTCGTGCCCATTTCGAGGTCTGTAGTGATAATTCCACAGTCGTAATCGTTATTCTTAGATAACACATGCAATTCTATAGGGCTGACGTTAATCTTATCATATCCAGTCGTCTTAGCACCTACATTTGTCCAGTATTATCATGTGTGCTTGTGCTTTTCATCTTTGGTATGCTCCCTCCCATCGGGCCTGATCCTTCCCCATAGGCTTTCACTTGTTGGAAGACAACCGGGAGTTTAACATATTAAGTGTTCCGCTTCCCTGCTTGTCTTCGTCATCACCCTTTTTCTAACACTTTGTAACCAAAACGGTGCGATATAATCATAGCAGTTGTTACCTTTTATTTCATATTTAACAAAGGACTTTTCTGGATATCCCGCCTCGGCATGATGACATACGGGGCTATTCTGAAAGACAATAAATTATCTTTACACTTTGCTCTTTAAGCAGACCAATGCCTGTTCATTACGACTAATAATTTTAGCCCTATTTATTACCTTCGTTACTGGTATGGGATTTCTTATTGTTTTTTCTTGTCCCAAGGTGGTGAGCTTTTACATCCAGGATGCACACGGGATATCTATAAATGGATTTAGTATTTATATTTTTATCATGCATCTACCTCTTCATACCTCGTATCATATGAGCTCTTCTAACGTTTTATTTATTTTGCACAGTATGTCTTACTAATTCCATGCCTGGGTTTACCTGTTTTTATTGATGTTTCCTTATAGGGTATCTGTTTGAAATAACGAGCTAGTCACGACTACTTGATTTAGAGCCCCCGCTGTTTTCTGTCTTTGCTTGTTTCTGAAAGCAAATGACAAGCATTGTATAGTTACAAAGACTGGTCTTTCTAGATTAATTTTGTATTTTTTGCCTATAGCGTCTATTGCATCACCCACCTTTCTCCTTGGATTACAGCGTCTTAGTGGGGTGGATACTTTGCTGCATCAAGTCTTGTTTTGTCGTATCTATGGGGTTAAAGAATATATGGGGGCTGGAGTTAGTTTGCATACTTGCAAACCTTCTGTGTTGGGTAATATTGTTAGTCACACCCCAGGGGCTACATCGATCCACCACCTCTTACCTTGCGCGTGTTACCGCCACAGCTTCTCCACCCCGACCAGCGTTTTTCTCTAATTCGTCAAATTGTCCGGCGAGATTTCAAATTACCCGCTCTTTTTTCTCTGTTTTTATATCCCTTCAATTGGTTTGATTGTTTACAGCTGGTCTACCTCACTGGCGGGCGGATATTATTTTCATTCCGTTTCCGCTTCCTATCTGTCATATGCGTTCCATGCCTCGTTTTCGTGTTAGTCACGTAGCCACTCCTCTCCCATGCCCGCTGTTTGCATGGATTAACCTCGTTTTGGATTACCATCTCATCTCATTATGTTTTACATTAAGGAGACACACGTGACATGCTCTATTATTTCTGTACCCGTGACAATCTTGCAATCTTATCGCCGATGTACTATTAAAATGTACGGTCGAGTTTTTAAAGGCTACATGCCGGGTAGATATTTATTTCTTTCACCGCTTTCCGCATCTTAGAACTAACCTAATATTTATTCTCAGTTCTAGGTAACCGTATCAGTAGTACCCTATTGCCGGTATCTCGCAGATATAGACTTGTGTACCGTCCACTGCTTTGAAAGTTGACCTCTTGGATTTACTCAGTTATTGGCTACTATTTTCATCCAATCTTCTTTTGAATTCAACCCTTTGTCTACTGTATCTAAAAAACACATGTACCATTGTTCTCGTGTTTTTCTTAGGGCATCTACATTCCCTCCTCTTCTACTGACAGTTATTCTTTCTAAAATAAACCATGTGAACTCGTTACAGCCATGGTTTTCCTTCTGATAATGGTATGATAGGGGTGCATTTTCTTTTTTGTTTTTTATTGAAGATCTATGCTCCAATAGTCTTATCCGGAGCTCCCTGCCTGTCTCCCCCACATAGCCTAAACCACAGGGGCAGACAAGCAGGTATACTACATTTTTGCTTCTGCAATTGTTCAGACTTTTGGGGATCAAAGTTTTTCCATTGAATATCAATTTCTTTGTTACCATACAATTGGGGCATATTGAGCACGACCCACATTTGTGGTTGCCTGTTGCTTTGTTGTTGTCAACCAAGGTGGTTTGTACAGAATTTGGCGTGTTTTTATATGTTTTCACTAAGCGTTCTTGATTGTTTTATTCCGCCTAAATGAAAACAATGGTTTCGGTATTGGTGCGGGCAGGCCTGTATTGATGATCTTCCAATTACGATTAACTATATTTTTTATTTTGTTACTTAGGCCAGAATATTGGCTTACAAACACAATTCTGTTGTCAGCCTTGTTTTTCCTGACCCTATCAACCTCTAGTAAGTTGTCTCTGTTATAGAATCTGGCCCTCTTCATAGATTGTTTTATTAGCCTCTTGGGGTAACCCCTTTCGCCTAATTTATGACTCATAATTTCAGCATGGTGGTAAAAATCAGTCAGGCTCGTGCAATTGCGGCGTAGCCTCAAAAATTCTCCAAAGGGAATATTGTCCTTTTGGGATTTGGGATGGTTACTCTGATACTGCAAGAGGGTGTTTTTATCTGTCGGCTTTGTGTACAGTTCAACTTCCAACTCTACCTCTTTTATTTTTATGTCTAGGAATTCCACACTTTGGGCACTGTAGTGTGCGGTGAATTTTAAATTACTGTCACCCAGGTTTAGCCACTCCAAGAAGGTCAGTAGATCCTCACTGGCACCGTTCCAGACAAAGATAATGTCATCTATGAACCGGTGCCAGTGGGACACATTCTCGTAAAAAGGTGCCATTTCGTTGTAAATATGTTGTTGTTCAAAATGTCCAACATATAGGCATGCCAGACAAGGGGTCTCTCTCTTTTGAATCAAGTTGTTTAAAAGCCACAGCAGCAGCAGCTGTTTCTATTTGACAGTCTGCTGGTCTAGTAATGAATAATACACTAATCGTGATGGTCCCACATGCAGTAGACACGTTGTTAAATAGAACCAAGACACAGCACTTAACTAGTGCTCGATTGTCCAGTTACGAATTAACATTGCTAGCGAGTCATGTGCACATAAAAAGGTGCAGTACTTTAAACCTAGCCACATTGTTGCCAATTGTAGAAAAATCAGGTGTTTCAGAACAGCACGATTGTTTTCTTAGAACAGAGGAAGAGACGAAAGGGAGAGTAGATCTATCCGATACTCCTCTTGCTGAATGTGATGGTACATTGTGGGTGGATGGTTCATGCTTCAAGCTCCCGAGTGGTGACACGACTGCAGCATATGCTGTCACGACTTTGCATACAATTGTTGAAGCTGCACGTGTGCCACATAATTCCGCTCAAGCAGCGGAATTAATTGCACTCACGAGAGCATGTGTGTTGTCTAAAGGAATGAAAGTGACTATCTACACTGATAGTCAGTATGCATTTGGAGTGGCTCACAGTTTTGGACGATTGTGGAGAGAACGTGGGTTCCTGACTTCGCATGGAGCTAAGATTCAGCATGGTCAGTTGGTGAATGAGCTTCTTGAATCACTGACCTTGCCTCTGCAAATGGCGATTGTGAAATGTAGTGCTCACAAGAAGGTGACTGATGATGTTGGTCGTGGAAATGCATTTGCTGATGAGATCGCGAAAGAAACGGCAAAGAATGTAATGAGCCGAATGTATGTTGCAGGCCCTGCAAGATGGACTGGTGATGTTGGAGTGTGTGAAGACACAATAGAGAGTGTGAAGTCCATTCAAGCTGAGGCCACAGAGAAAGAAGTGAGCACATGGAGAGAAAGTACGGGTAGAATGGATGCAAATGGTTGCTGGATTGAATTATCAGAGCATCAGAGATGGTTGTTACCCGATGCATATGTGCTTGCAGTGGTTACGATGGCTCATGGAATGGCTCATATCAGCGTAAAAGGGATTTGCGAGTTGTTGGCTCCAGTATGGCAAAATTCAGGGATTCCCAAGTGTGCAGAGAATGTTGTCAAGAATTGCATGGTATGTCTGAAACACAATCCTGGTAGGGGAACCCCAACTCCAGCTGGTCATTTTGCACCTCCTACGTATCCGTTCGAGGTTTTGCAGCTAGATTTCATCCACATGGAGAGGTGCAACAACTTAAAATACGTACTCGTTGTTGTTTGTGCCTTCTCAAGATGGGTGGAAGCCTATCCCCTAAGAGACAATACTGCCTTGTCCACAGCAAAAGCCCTTGTGAAAGAGTACTTCCCCAGGTTTGGAATGCCTAGAATGGTCTGGTCTGATAATGGAAGCAAATTTGTGGGTCATGTGATGAAGAGAGTGTGTGAAGGGCTAGGTATTCGGCAGAAGTTCCACGCTGCAAATCACCCCTAATCAGCTGGATTAGCAGAATGCTACAACGGCACTTTAAAACTTAAACTGGCCAAAATTCAAGCGAGCACAGGTCTTAAATGGCCTGATGCTCTACCCTTAGCACTCCTGTCCACCAGAATGACTGTGCATTCACGAGTGAAACTCAGCCCTTACGAGATCGTTTTTGGCCGGCCAGCCAACATATGGGGAGTGCCTAGACCCACTAAGTTCAGCGAGCTAGAGCACCCTATTTTGCTTGATTATCTGTATGAATTGACGGCTAAATTGCGTGTTTTGCATCAACAGGTTCACGACACCCTGCCTCCGGTCTCTGAGACTCCGGGTCACGCCATTGACCCTGGTTCCTGGGTTCTTGTTAAGAACTTTCAGAGGACGAAGAACGACCAGCCCAGGTGGACCGGACCGCACCTCGTCCTTCTTTCCACAAGATCAGCCGTTCGGGTGGAGGGGAAGGCCAACTGGGTCCACGGGATCCATTGTAAGAAAATCCCTTTCCCTCTGCCTCATGACCAGTGGGTCCAGAAGGGTGTCGCTGACCCAGAACCTAAAACAGTACCACATGTCATCCCTTTTAATGATTTGCATGTAAAAGGAACTGACTCTGAACGAGAAAATGAAAACCTTTTGCACAAGGCTGTGCCACCATCCAAGCTGTTGAACACTACAGAACCTGAACTCTTGTTCCAGGATCAAACCATACCTGGAAAACAACAGTATAATTTGAGACCAAGAAAAACGAACTAATAAAAGCGATTTCTTTTGCAATTTGAGACCGAGACCCATGGACTAATAAATAATTCCTTTTTCTTCCAAACACCATTTTTTTTTTTAAAGCGCAGCTCTCCCATCTGAGAAACTTGCTCATTTTTGTTTTTCGAACCGCCATCCGGGTTCCGCTGCTAGGGCCGCGGTTGATTAAAGTCTTTGGGGTGCAGCTAACGACGTTAGGTCGGTAGTTCTGGTTGGTCCAAGGGAGTTGCCCTAGCCTGACAGAAGCATCCCTTAGCAGAGGCAACCTCCCACCGCGGGCAGCACTTTAGAGAGGATGGAGTTTCCCGATGTGGAGAGACCTGCCAAACGAACGAACGCTAGACACAAATTGTGTAACGTGATGACAAAGAAAAGTTTTATAATATTGTGTATTTTTATGCTATTCAGTGTAATGATATTTTTAATAGGTTATGTTTTATTCTCTTTTCGTGTAACATTTGGACCCACTACATCACCCGTACCTCCTCCTACTGTTTCCTCTCATTCTTTCCACCCACTTCCTGACCATGAATCCAATAGGAGAATGGAGTTCATTAATAACTCCTTTGTTCAGCTCTTGCACCAACACCAACTCGTAATGAACACAACTAACTGTTGGGTGTGCGGTCTTATGCCTCACACCACGGATAAAGGTATCCCTTATCTGGTCCTGCCATTCAGTCACAATGGTTCTGTATGGGCATATAGGACAATGTTCATATATGCACACGAAATCTACCCCCTACGTTCTGTGACCGACAATCCTAGAAAAAGTGCTCTAGTCAAGGGTATAGTAGACATGATTAAGGAAGGTATTTCTTATGAGACTATCCCGAGAGATGAGACACTAGTATACATAGGATGGAACATGACTGGATATGGAGCTACCCTGAGTGAGAAACAGCAAGCTAAGAGATCGTCCCCGATTTGGATTGTACCCCATCAGGGTCATCTGTGTCTGCAAGGTAATGGCACGAATCCCAGGGCTCAGTTAGGGAAAAGTATCTGCACTAAAACATATGTTTTTGCGGCCCAGACTTCCCCCGCGTTTTTAGCAGCTAAGGGTACTTATTTCATCTGCCATGATAGAGCCTATACATGGTTGCCCCCTGACTTTTCGGGCTCATGTTTTGTTTCATTTCTGTTGCCTCCCACCTACACCGCAGCGGCAGATTACCACAGAACAAGGATATTTAGAGGTGTCTTGAGTACAGAAGACACTGCAGGTCAAGAATTTGGGGACTTTGCAAAGGGTTTTCTGCCGTTCTGGGGATCCATGGCTAACAGCAGGAACATAAGGCAATTGACAAGGGTAGTTGAGTCCACCGTGATTGAAACTGCTGGTGCCCTTAGTAACTTGACTGCTGAGCTCCAGTCGGATCGACTTATGACCCTTCAGAACAGGGTCACGTTAGATGTCATACTTGCAGACCGAGGTGGGGTATGCAGATTGATCCAATCGAGTTGCTGCGTTTTCATCCCAGATAACGCTCCAACAGTGTACCAGGCCATCTCCAAACTACATAAGATTTCCGAATCTATTCATGTGGATAAAGGAGATTGGTCATTAATGGGAGGGTTCTGGGAACTGATATCCGCCTGGGGATGGAAAATTCTGATGGTCATTGGGATGATCTTAGCCATTCTTTTCCTGTTCTGTCTATGCATACAGTGTGCTCCTGCAATATGTGGCCTTTTCGTTACATCATGTATAAGGAAGCCTGTATCAAGAGATGAACTGAGTACTAGAATGATGTTACAGCAACATCTCAATGACTTTAGGAATATAGATCTGGACTCAGATTAACATGAGGATAGATTAATTGCCTATGTAAGGGCAAAAGGAGGGTTTGTGGTTCTGAAAATTCTGGACTCGTGTAATCATTCTGAACTCGAGAATTAAACTTCATCGAAACATGAAGAATTTGGTATCAAAAGACCGAGAATGACGAGCACACCATGTATAAATGTTTTCAGCATATTCGAGTAACGATTTCACCTCGAAATCGTCATTTTCGTTCTGAACCCTTGGCCTCCATTTATGTGTTGCCCTTTACATAGGCCTTAATCCAGCTGAATTCAATTCCACAAGGACACATACTCCTTAATCGACTTTCCTATGACCTGTGCAAGTTGGAACCATTGCCCCAGGCCAAACTCGTTAGGTCAGTTCCCCTCCCAGTGGCCGAACAAGATAGCATCAAGGCTCAACAAGCGATAAAACCATTTCAGCGCGCACACCTGCCGTATCTTGCTCACATCTGTCTCTACTCTTTTTGCTTCACTTACTTTATGGTAGGGAGGTGCCTGTTTTATTGGGGGTCCACCGATATCTGATGAAATGTTGGGCCCTGACGGGTGATTTGTTGTGGGCAGCACGAAGTGAAATATGTAAATGTCATCATGACTCTGCTTTTCTTTTGTAACAAAGACCTGTAAATGATATACTGCAAATTCGAAGAATGTTTGCCTGAAGCTGAATATTCTGTATAAAGAGAGAAGCCTGACTTTGTAAATTCGAGCAGTCTCCTGAGAATATACTTCCCCGTGTGTTGTACTTCTAGGACACTTGTTACCTTGGTTGCAACCAATAAAATCGATCCTTGACTTTACCTAGAAGACTCTGAGTTTCTGTGGTCTGAATCAGGAAGAACCCGAGGTCTCTGGGTGTACCCTGACACCGCTGGGTTGCCGGTTCTGTGCCGGTTCTTAAAAACCCAGTACCTCAGCGTGAGTGCAGAGTGAGAGTAGAGTGAGAGTGAGAGCAGAGTGAGAGTGAGTGCAGAGTGAGGGTGAGTGCAGAGTGAGGGTGAGTGCAGAGTGAGAGAGAGTGCAGAGTGCAGAGTGAGTGCAGAGTGCAGAGTGCAGAGTGAGTGCAGAGTGCAGAGTGCAGAGTGCAGAGTGCAGAGTGAGTGCAGAGTGAGTGCAGTGTGAGTGCAGAGTGAGTGCAGAGTGAGTGCGAGTGCAGAGTGAGTGCAGAGTGAGTGTGAGTGTGAGTGCAGAGTAAGTGCAGAGTGAGAGTGAGTGCAGAGTGAGAGTGAGTGCAGAGAGAGTGATTGCAGAGTGAGTGCAGAGTGAGAGTGAGTGCAGTGAGAGTGTGAGTGCAGAGTGAGTGCAGAGAGTGTGAGTGCAGTGAGAGTGAGTGCAGAGTGAGAGTGAGTGCATAGTGAGTGCAGAGTGAGTACAGAGTGAGTGCAGAGTGAGTGCGAGTGCAGAGTGCAGAGTGAGTGCAGAGTGAGTGTGAGTGCAGAGTGTGAGCGCAGAGTGAGTGCGAGTGCAGAGTGAGTGTGAGTGCAGAGTGAGTGTGAGTGCAGAGTGAGTGCAGAGTGAGAGTGTGTGCAGAGTGAGAGTGAGTGCAGAGTGAGAGTGAGTGCAGAGTGAGAGAGTGCAGTGAGAGAGAGTGCAGAGTGAGAGAGAGTGCAGAGTGCAGAGTGAGTGCAGAGTGCAGTGTGAGTGCAGAGTGCAGAGTGAGTGCAGAGTGAGTGCAGTGTGAGTGCAGTGTGAGTGCAGAGTGAGTGCAGAGTGAGTGCAGAGTGAGTGCAGTGCGAGTGCATAGTGAGTGCGAGTGCAGAGCGAGTGCGAGTGCAGAGTGAGTGCGAGTGCAGAGTGAGTGTGAGTGCAGAGTGAGTGTGAGTGCAGAGTGAGTGTGAGTGCAGAGTGAGTGTGAGTGCAGAGTGAGTGTGACTGCAGAGTGAGTGTGACTGCAGAGTGAGGGCAGAGTGAGCGTGACTGCAGAGTGAGGGCAGAGTGAATGTGACTGCAGAGTGAGGGCAGAGTGAGTGTGACTGCAGAGTGAGGGCAGAGTGAGGGAGAGTGCAGAGTGAGGGAGAGTGCAGAGTGAGAGAGTGCAGTGTGAGAGTGAGTGCAGAGTGAGAGTGCAGAGTGAGAGTAGAATGAGCGAGAGTAGAGTGAGAGTGAGTTCAGAGTGAGAGTGAGTACAGAGTGAGTGCAGAGTGAATGTGACTGCAGAGTGAATGTGACTGCAGAGTGAGTGTGACTGCAGAGTGAGTGCAGAGTGAGTGCAGACTGCTGCGCGCCACACACTGCTGCACGCCACACACTGCTGCACGCCACACACTGCTGCACGCCACACACTGCTGCAGAGTGCGAGGGACAGCAGAGTGCGAGTGACAGCAGAGTGCGAGTGACAGCAGAGTGCGAGACACAGCAGAGTGCGAGACACAGCAGAGTGCGAGAGACAGCAGAGCGCGAGTGACAGCAGAGTGCGAGACACAGCAGAGTGCGAGACACAGCAGAGTGCGAGACACAGCAGAGAGAGTGACAGCAGAGTGAGTGACAGCAGTACAGGAGCACTGGTCCCAGCAGTATAGAAGCACGGAACACAGTACAGGAACACTGGTCCCAGCAGTACAGAAGCACGGAACACACAGTACAGGACCACTGGTCCTAGCAGTACAGAAGCACGGAACGCATAATACATGAACACTGGTCCCAGCAGTACAGGAGCACTGGTCTCAGCAGTACAGAAGCACGGAACACACAGTACAGGAACACTGGTCTCAGCAGTACAGAAGCACGGAACCCACAGTACAGGAACACTGGTCCCAGCAGTACAGAAGCATGGAACAGTACAGGAGCACTGGTTCCAGCAGTACAGGAGCATTGGTCCCAGCAGTACAGGAACACCCCAACACACATCTGCAACACACACTAACACACACTAACACACACACCACACACCCACACACCTAACACCACACGCCCCCTCCAACTCCACCCTCCAACTCAAACTCCACCCTCCAACTCCAACTCCACCCTCAAACTCCAACTCTACCCTCAAACTCCAACTCTACCCTCAAACTCCAAGTCTACCCTCAAACTCCAAGTCTACCCTCAAACTCCAAGTCTACCCTCAAACTCCAAGTCTACCCTCAAGCTCCAAGAATACCCTCAGACTCAAAGTCTACCCTCAAACTCAAAGTCTACCCTCAAACTCAGTCTACCCTCAAACTCAAACTCCACCCTCCAAGTCCACCCTCCAAGTCCACCCTCCAAGTCCACCCTCCAAGTCCACCCTCCAACTACACCCTCCAACTACACCCTCAAACTACACCCTCAAACTCCAACAATAGGAACAGTAATGATACATGAGGAGAAAATTACAAGTGAACAAAGTACAACAGCAAACGTTAAGTTACAAGGCACAAAAGTGACAATTGTGAGCAAACAAAAATACAAGAGGTAGCAAACTGTGCAATACAGGAGGAAAAAGTTACATATGTGCAGGTTACAACAGCGAACAAAGTACAAGTGGAGGTATAATACTGTCCACCCTCCAACTCACCCTCCAAATTTTCAACAAGCTCACACACACCACCAGCCGTCAGTGCACGCTTTCACTAGGCACACACCACCACCCATCAGTGCACACTAACAGCCATCACTACACACATCAATTGTTAACGAATCCACAATTAACTATTGTACCAATTGCAGTATTGCAAACTTTACTTTTAAACATAATCACCTAAAGCTCAGCATGCTACCATTGCTACAATTCCAATCCAAACCACATAATTCCATTACACACTACATACATACACTCCATAACACATGGCGAAAAGACATTGCCATTTACAATGCCATTTCCTCTAACTCAAATAAATCCGAGACCTATTGCATTTCTAATGCTTGTTTTTCTTGGGAATACATTTGTTTTTTTGCTCTTTCCCATATATATTGCTTTCCTCCCCCAAAAAAACACCTTTCACGCTTTCCTAACTCATCCATTACTTACCCATTGCTCTTTGCTTTTCCCCCTTTTTAGGTCTCGCCTGAGCCAATACGCTTGCGCATTGCTCCAGCGAGATTATAGTAAGGGGAAAAGAACAGTCTACCAAAACGGCAGATTAGACACAGTTCATGTGATCTAGGCACGTGCACAACGCCAGCCACGTCACACACCGCCATTTGTCTGTGCCTTGCATCAGACTTCAAAGGCTGCCGCTCCCCCCCCAGTCAGACTTCAAAGGCTGCCGCTCCCCCACCCCCGCATCAGACTTCAAAGGAATGTGCTCCCGCTCCCCCGCCACAGCAATGCCGAGAGCTTGCCTCCACCTGCTCTCCCGTGTGCTTGCATCTTCCTTCCTTGTTCTCCCATTCAGTGCCTTCTCGACCCCGTACTTGATTGCTGTCCAAGCCCCATCCGCCTGCTCTCCAGTGTGCTTGCATCTTCCTTCCTTGGCCCTGGGTGTTTTCCGTGTTCTCCCATTCAGTGCCTTCTCGACCCCGTACTTGATTGCTGTCCAAGCCCCAGCCCTCGCTGCCTCTATCATTATACACTCTCCCTGTGTTTTTCTGTTTCCCCTTGCTTTTTCCCGGCTCCATCATTCTGTGCTTTGATAAACTGAACGCGCTTTGTAGCACTCAACCCTGCGTGTTCTTAGCTTCAGTCTCTGTGCTGCCGCACCACATCACTCAGGGACACCACCACATCACTCAGGGGCACCACTACATCACTCTGGGACACCACCACATTACTCAGGGGCACCACCACATCACTCAGGGGCACCACTCACGGGCACCACCACATGACTCAAGGACACCACCACATCACTCAGGGGCACCACCACATCACTCAGGGGCACCACCACATCACTCAGAGGCACCACCACATCAGTCAGGGACACCACCACATCACTCAGGGACACCACCACATCACTCAGGGGCACCACCACATCACTCAGGGTCACCACCACATCACTCAGGGGCACAACCACATCACCCAGGGTCACCACCACATCACTCAGGAGCACCACCACATCACTCAGAGACACCACCACATCACTCAGGGACACCACCACATCACTCAAGGACACCACTCAGGGGCACCACCACATCACTCTGGGACACCACCACATCACTCAGGGACACCACCACATCACTCAGGGACACCACCACATCACTCTGGGACACCACCACATCACTCGGGGACAATCACTCGGGAACACCACCACATCACTCAGGGGCACCACCACATCACTCAGGGGTACCACCACATCACTCAGGGACACCACCACATCACTCAGGGGCACCACCACATCACTCATGGACACCACCACATCACTCAGGGACACCACCACATCACTTGGGGACACCACCACATCACTCGGGGACAATCACTCGGGAACACCACCACATCACTCAGGGGCACCACCACATCACTCAGGGACACCACCACATCACTCAGGGGCACCGCCACATCACTCAGGGACACCACCACATCACTCAGGGGCACCACCACATCACACAGGGGCACCACCACATCACTCAGGGGCACCACCATATCACTCAGGGGCACCACCACATCACTCAGGGACACCACCACATTACTCGGTGACAACACCACTTCACTCGGGGACACCACCACATCACTCGGGGGCACCACCACATCACTCAGGGACACCACCACATTACTCGGGGACAACACCACTTCACTCGGGGACACCACCACATCACTCGGGGACACCACCACATCACTCGGGGACACCGCCACCCACCACATCACTCAGGGACACCACCACATCACTCAGGAACACCACATCACTCGGGGACACCACCACATCACTCAGGGACACCACCACATCATTCAGGGTCACCACCACATCACTCGGGGACACCACCACATCACTAGCGGGCACCACCACACCACTCAGGGGCACCACCACATCACTCGGGGACACCACCACATCACTCAGGGGCACCACCACATCACTCAGGGGCACCACCACATCACTCAGGAACACCACCACATCACTCAGGGACACCACCACATCACTCAGGGACACCACCACATCACTCAGGGGCACCACCACATCACTCAGGGACACCACCACATCACTCAGGGACACAACCACATCACTCGGGGACACCACCACATCACTCGGGGACAATCACTCGGGAACACCACTACATCACTCAGGGGCACCACCGCATCACTCAGGGACACCACCACATCACTCAGGGGCACCACCACATCACATAGGGGCACCACCACATCACATAGGGGCACCACCACATCACTCAGGGGCACCACCACATCACTCAGGGGCACCACCACATCACTCAGGGACACCACCATATTACTCGGGGACAACACCACTTCACTCGGGGACACCACCACATCACTCGGGGGCACCACCACATCACTCGGGGAAAACACCACTTCACTCGGGGACACCACCACATCACTCGGGGACACCACCACATCACTCAGGGACACCGCCACCCACCACATCACTCAGGGACACCACCACATCACTCAGGAACACCACATCACTCGGGGACACCACCACATCACTCAGGGACACCACCACATCATTCAGGGTCACCACCACATCACTCGGGGACACCACCACATCACTAGGGGGCACCACCACACCACTCAGGGGCACCACCACATCACTCGGGGACACCACCACATTACTCAGGGACACCGCCACATCACTCTGGGACACCGCCACATCACTCTGGGACACCACCACATCACTCAGGGACACCACCACATCACTCAGGGACACCACCACATCACTCTAATACACCACCACATCACTCAGCCCAACCACATCATCACTCAGCACCACAACAGCACTGTCCTTACTTGCCACCAATAAGCATTGCCATAGCCGATAGGACTCGAATTAGGAAAGTGTAAGCTAATGGTTTTGTGAGTAACAATGCTATTAATTTATATATTTTCAAAGCCAACACATATTTAAAAAAATTGTCATTTACAATAGCAATATGTTAGAAGGGCTGATCCCCGAGGGTCAGGATATGCTCTCCCGACCACTCCGTGACCCACCACTCCCAAGAATACTGCCGAGTCTTAACGTGAGGCCCTAGCCGGGGAGGACTTCGGGTCTAGGATCGTACACACTGAGCTCCCACCACACTTATGAACGGACACTACACCGTGGATTTCAGTAAGCAAGTTCTTTATCACCCAGTAGAGTTTTAGGCAAAATGACACGTATTTACAAGCGATCGAGGGATCTTAAAGTCTCAGTGGTAAGGAGTAGGGAAGCGGGACAGTCTCAGTATTAGGCCAGTACGTAGCGTACCCTGCGCACAGCTCCCAATCCTCGAGCCGTGGGATACGGACGATGGAGGTCGTACTGGCTGCCCCACTCACTTCTTCTCGAACCAGGTTGTGTTGTTAGCGTCGATGGTCCAGCCGGACCAGAGTACTCCTCGAGCCGCGACGAGGTCAGCAGGGCTCGATCCGGAGTGAACAGAGTGTCTGTCAGTTCTTGAGGAGCCGCGACCACGTCAGCAGGGCTCAGGGTGTTCAACGAATGTCCTTAGAGTTCAAGGATGAGCCGCGACGAGGTCAGCAGGGCTCCGAGGTTCCCGTTCCTCCTTCACGAGGATGAGCCGCGACAGCGTCAGCAGGGCTCAGGGTGTTCACCGAATGTTCTTAGAGTTCAAGGATGAGCCGCGACGAGGTCAGCAGGGTTCCGAGGTTCCAGTTCCTCTTCACGAAGATGAGCCGCGATCAAATCAGCAGGGCTCTCTTGTCCAGGATACAACTGCCGGCTAGTTCTTGGGCGTGCCTTGATGTAGTGCAGTGGCCCTTTGATGTCCGGACCCTCGCAGGCGGAGATCTCATGCCTTGGGGCTGGTCGTCGGAGTGTTCCGTCGGCTGGCCCTTTGATCCTTTTGAAGATGCGTCCGGGAATTCCCAGACACTCAGCAGGGTCTGGAGCCAGCTCTCGGGGAGGCCAGGGGTGTGATCGAAACCAGCCCACAGGGGAAGGCCAGAGGTGTGAGAGAAACCAGTCTCCCAGGGGAGGCCAGAGGTGCAATCGAAACTCCTTAGTCTTATCTCACTCAGGAAGCCCTCTACCCTCCAGCCGGGCATGGCGCGTCTGTAGCCTAAGTTTCGCTGGGGCAGGGGGCAGGCAAGGCCTAGGGAGTCAGGGACCTCGGGAAGGGTAATGGTGGCCGGTGGCCCTGTGGGGTGATGCAGGTTCGGGGTGCCAGGTGCCGGGAAGTGGGATGGCGGAATGCGGGGATGGTCGTCCGCTGGTAGGGTCGTGTAGGGAGCGGGGCGGACAGGGGATGGGACGACCAGGGGTTTCTGGGTGCAGGACTAGGCTAACGGGGTGCTGAGGAACGGGGAGAACCACGCCACGAGGCCAGGTCCAATACGTGTCCCCCCCAGCTGAAAGGCAGAGAGAACTACCCATCCCCTTGGGGGTTCTCTTCACTGAGGCGGAAGAACCGGGACAGGCCATCCACGTTGGCGTGGTCAGCACCAGGCCGGTGCTCAACAGTGAAATCCATCCCCTGGAGGGAGATGGACCAGCGTAACAGTTTGGGGTTTTCCCCTCTCATTTGCATTAGCCACCGGAGGGGCCGGTGGTCGGTTTGGAGTACCGAACAAGCAGGGCCTCAGCTTCTTCAGGGCCCAAACCACCGCGAAGGCCTCCCGCTCGATGGTGCTCCACCTTTGTTCTCGAGGGAGTAACCTCCGGCTAATGAAGGCCACTGGCTGGTCTAGGCCCTTTTCATTCATCTGAGACAGGACTGCTCCGATGCCATGCTCGGACGTGTCCGTTTGGACCACAAACTCTCGGGAGTAGTCGGGGGCCTGCAGTACGGGGGCAGTGCACATGGCGCCTTTCAATGCTTCAAACGCCTCCTGGCAGGCGAGGGTCCAGCTAACTCTCTTGGGCTGCTTTTTGGAGGTCAATTCTGTGAGAGGGACTACGATGCTGCCATACCCCTTTATGAATCTTCGGTAGTACCCCGTGAGCCACAGGAAAGCCCGCACTTCCGTCTGGGTCGTGGGGGCCTCTCAGGCAACGATCGCATCGATCTTGGGTTGGAGGGGGGCCACTAGGCCACTCCCGACCTGGTGCCCCAGGTAGACCACGGACCCTTGTCCGATCTGGCATTTACTGGCTTTGATGGTGAGGCCCGCTCGACGCAAGGCCATCAACACCTCCCAGAGGTGTTGGAGGTGTTCGGTCCAGTGGGAGCTGAATACCGCGATATCATCGAGATACGCGGCGCTGAATCCCTCCAATCCAGCCAGTACCTGGTTAACCAGCCTCTGGAAGGTGGCGGGGGCATTTTTCATTCCGTAGGGCATCACCCGGAAGTGGTAGTGGCCATCCGGGGTGGAGAAAGCGGATCTCTCCCTGGCCCCCTCCGTGAGGGCGATTTGCCAGTATCCGCAGGTCAAGTCGAAGGTGCTGAGATAGTGAGCAGACCCTACGCGGTCAATGAGCTCATCTGCGCGGGGAATGGGGTGTGCGTCAGTTCTGGTGACTGCGTTGAGCCCACGGTAGTCCACACAGAACCTCAGCTCGGGAACAGCGCCGGGGGCGTCCGCCTTCGGAACCAGGACCACGGGGCTGGCCCATGGACTGTCAGAGGCCTCGACCACTCCCAGGGCTAGCCTCTTGGAGACTTCGGCCTTGATGCAGGCACGGACTCGGTCGGGGACGCGGTAGGCTCTGTGCCGTACCGGAGGGCTGTCCCCGGTGTCCACATCGTGGACGCACCAACTGGTGACGCCGGGGACGAGAGAGAAAAGGTCAGAGAACTGTCCCAGTAACTGGCGACAGTCCTCGCGTTGTTCGGGGGTGAGGGAGGAGGAGAGGCTCACTCCCTCTACGGAGCCATCTTTCTCCTTCGCACACAGGAGATCGGGGAGAGGCTCGGTGTCCTCTTCCGCTCGATCGTCGGTGGCGAGGAGCAAACTCAACTCGGACCGCACGAAGTGGGGTTTGAGGCGGTTCACATGCAGGTCCCTCAAGGGGTTCCTGGGGGACTGCACATCTATAACGGGGTGCTGAGGAACGGGGAGAACCACGCCACGAGGCCAGGTCCAACACAATAGCTCACACTTTCATAATGCGAGACCTATTGCATTGCAAATGCGTGTTTACCATACAACTCATCCAGCTCCTCTGTTGCATCCCACTAACTCTCACTGCTCAGCAGCATTTACATTTCCTACCATGCACCACAGATGGTCCCCTATCCCTCCACGTGGCATTGTTTAACATTTTATTTTCAGAAAGGGCTGTGTTTGGGCCTTGTTTTCATACTCTTGTGGGTCTTCTCTAAGCCTATCCTGCTGCTCGGGTTGAGGCCAATGTCATTCTGTCTCCTCCCTTTTCTACTCGGAGAGGTGCCTGTCAGGATTGTTTCCTTTCATCCCTCCTGTTTGCCCTAGCGATTGAGCCTCTGGCTCGCCTTATTCGCTATGATGCTCATATTAAGGGGTGGTCTTGGGGCTGTAGCCAGGAAGAGCGTATCACACTCTATGCGGATGCCATCTTAGTATTCCTGGCAAACCCCAGGCTTCTGGTCCACGATGTTTGGAGATCTTGCAGATATTTGTAGAGGTCTCTAGGTAATGGGTGAATGAATTGAAATCCCTATTGGTCCCCATTACAAGTGTTGTGAGTGCTTGGTCTTGGAGATCTGCTATCTCTCTGTTCCACTTGTCCTTCAAATTCTTGGGCATTTATATTTCACGCCTCCCAGGCCTGGCTTGGAGTCTCAATCTTAACTCGCTGGTAGGCCGGGATGAAACAAGACCTTCAGAGATGGTCACTTGCCAATGTATTTCCTCGGGAGGGTGGCACTTTTTAAGATGATGATTCAATCCAATCCCTATATGTCTTCTCAAATTATCCATACTCCATTCCTAAGTGATTGTTTCACACCCTCAAGATGATGATCCATACATTCTTCCAGGTAGGTGGCCACTTACATTTACCAGCAATCTCCATTCGATGGAGGGATGGGCATGGCGTATCTGTAGTGTTACTATCTGGTTTTGCAACTGGTCGTAATTAATGAATGGTACACCGGGGGTTGGGATGACCCAACCTATTATACGGAACTGATCTTACTAGGCTTTGATAACTTGACGGGTATGCTCTATGGGCCCGATTCCTTGCTGCATTCCGGAGTGTACCCGGTGGTGTTTGCTTGCACTCAGGTTCCTGGGTTGGGACTGTTGTGTTATCGAGCTGACCCTCCCCTTTGGCAGGGGACGCAACTGCTTCATACAGTGGATCTAGTGGGGTTTGTGCGGTGGGACAGGACCAGCATTGCCTATCTGGGGGACATCTGGGCGGGAACCCAGGTGGATTCATTCCAGGCATTGAGGGAGAAGTATCAACTCTCCCAAAACCAGTTTCACAGGTATTTGCAGTTGCATCATGCTCTGACTGCCAACATCCCTGTGGGCACGTAGATACCGGAATTTAGCCCCTCGAGGCAAAACTGATAATGGGGAAGATACAAAAAGAGGCGGTTTCTCTGATTTATATTTGCCTCATCATTTATGCCCTGGACCGGGTTCTCAGACTGTGAAAGAAATGGGAGACTTGGGTGGGAGAGTTTGATGATGCGGACTAGCACACGGCTAGACTGGCCCTAAAGGAACTGGCAATTCCGATGTGCCTTTTGACTGGTTCAACTTAACTATTTACATATTATGTATATGTCCCCTCAGCGACTTCATCGAGCTGGCAGGTTGAACCAGGCACATTGTCCTAGATGTTCATTGCCAGAAGCAGATGTCTATCACATTGGTTGGTGTCCTTCTGGGAGGAAATCAGGAGGGAACTTTCTGATGCGTTGGGTCATTAACTTGCCCTCACTCCTAGAGCGGCACTGTTGGAGTTAATGGAGGATGTGTGGGCAGAGGGCGAAGCTCACCTTTGTGTGGGTGACAAAGCTGGTGGTTAAGCTTACTCGTACTTGGAGGTCCCCAAGGCCTCCCCTGGTGGCAGAGTGGCATAGGGGAGTGGGCGGGTGCGCCCAGCTCGAGCTACCCATATATGAAGCTCGGGGTTACCCTCGCAAACACGAGAAGATATGGGTCAAGTGGTGGGCTTACCATGGACTAGATGTGGAAATTGATCTTTATATGTGTTCTGTTGATTTACTGATTATGGATCGCGGTCTTGTGTTTGAGATTGCTTTGTTGATTGTAGCTTGCCTGAAAAATCAATATAGTTGGTTATAAAAACATTTTTTTTTTTTTGGTGAGGGAGGCGGCAATACAAATTTGCTGTTGGGCCACTCTTTTCTTATAATGTGCTTCCTCTCAAATTGTATTCATTTTTTTATTTACCACTCCAAGATGCGCAGCCGACAATATAGAATGGTAAATACTTTTTAAAACAAGGCAGTTGTGTCATGCCATATGAGCACTTCAAGGTGTCTCAGAGAGGTAGTGTGAGTGGCAGATACTCAGAACTCAAACAATCATTCATTAGAGGCTACAGTGTTAGGTGCAGCTCAGTGCTTGTCTTTTTGGTAAAAAGATAAGTATTTTAAGCAGATCGTAATATGGTACATACAGAGTAAGCCAATCTACAGGGATGCACTACTGGATCTAAGGGTTTTTTACTGAATGAAAAGATGGAAGTATGATGATTAAATCTCATACGCATCCTCATTTCATTACAGTGGAGCAGCTGTGACTTGTAGGTCGTTCTGTAGAAAATGACTTTTTATTTCTTGTGCAGGGATAGCAATGTTCTATAAATTGCCCCACCAAACCTTTTTAACTAAAAGTTCATAGCCAATGTCTCTCAGGCATATGGACTTACCTAATGTGATGCATACTTGTCTTTACCAAGCACGGGTGCGCCAGTGGATAGGGTACGGGGCAAAATGAACCACTTATCTGTGCTCATTCAGACAACCTCATTTCCTTTTCTCTTTGGCAACCTGGCTGGCACAACCCCATTAAGACACCTCTGTAAGTTTGCTCCAGTGGCTATGGTGACAGTGTCTTCCTTCTTCAGTCTGAGGTGTTGGTGTAATCGCTGATGTAAAAAAAAAAAGAGGTAGTCACCACAGGACATCTGTGTTTTTTTTCATGGTAGCCTCCAAATTGGGCAGTCTGTACTTTGGGGAGTGCTATACCGCATTGGGTCTTATCAAGTTGCAGAATTGGTAACTTCACTCTAGCGACCTTCTTCGATACAAAGCTTCTCACAAGAGAGTCCTATTCCTGAAAATAAGAACTACTAACTTTTATGTGCAGATTACCGAAAAGAACAATAAATAATGGTAGAATGGACATCTTGATAAGAGAAACCATCTTTTCAATGGTGCTTTAGCTTTCCTTAACATAGTCATATAGTTTAAACGAAATAGCTGATCATAGCTTTTATCCACAAATATTACCAGATGCTAGCCTGTTGCTGTAGAAAAACAGGAAGATCCCCCACTAAAGCGCTAAACAAAAGCAGTTCTGTTTAACTCTCCTTAATCTTATACTCCCCTTTATTAGTAATGCTTTAATCAAATCGAATACCCCTTGTATATTTACCGCTTCTGGATTAAAATAAAGAATAATATCATCCGTAAATAGCTTTATTTTGGGCATGGCTGCAATGGGTGGATTAATTCCCTCCATACTGCGAATCTTTACTGCCAGTGACTCGATGGAAAGAGCAAATAAAATAGGAGATGGCGGTAACCCTGTCGGGCATTTCTCTTGATTAAGAGTGTGCCCCTTACATTGGAATTCATGACTATTATGTCCTGTGCCCCTTGATATAATTTCCTAATAATTGTTATAAATTGAGTGGGGAACCTAAATTGACTCAGACTATAGAACAAGGCATCAAAATTAACGAAATCAAATGCCTTCTCGGCATCCATCATTATTACTGCTGCTGCGATTAATTTGTGCGAAAAATAATCACCTGCCTGGATTAAAAAATTAGCATTCAATGGCATTAGTTTGTTGGCAACAAGCCCGCTCTGATCCTTGTGTATTAACAGTTGAGCAGCAGGGGTAATCCGAGCAGCCCAGACCTTAGTCGGCAGTTTATAACCTGAATTAAACAAGCTTATTAAAAGGTATGAGCTAGCTTTCATCTGGCATTTGTCCTTCTTCAAAAAACGAACTATTGTGGATTCTTTAAAAGTGGAAGGGATCTCCTCTCCTTCCATTTTACCATTAAATACATCTACTAAGAATGATACTAATTCCTTTCCAAAAACCTTATAAAATTCGGTGAGAAAGCCATCATTCCCACATGATTTTGCATTTGGCATTTTTTGAAGCGCTTCTTCAACCTCGGAGACTGTTATTATATTTGCCAAAATTGCATCCTGATGGGTTGTTGACAACAGGGGTAGCTGAATAGAACTATAATATTGTTCAATATCAAAATCTACAACTGGATAATTATTCTCATATATTCTACTATAGTGCTGTGAGAAAATCGGGGCCACAGCATCTTCCTGGGCAACTAAGGAATGAATATCGGGGTTCTCGAGGTGCCTGATTGCTTGTTTGTCTTGTTTAATTTGTGTGGTCCGGGCCAGATGTTTTTGAATTTGCTGATTATCGTCATAAATTTGCTATTGAAATGCCCTTAAACTATTTATTTCCTGTAATACAAAAATTCCCTGAGATTTTGCTTGGTCCTTTCCAGCTCTTTTTTTAGTGAAATCGAGACCTCCTGCCCTAACACAAGCCACTGTAACTATATTCACTCCAAGCTGCAATTCCTTTATCAGTAAAGCCCACAGATTGTTCTGGCTAGCCCTACTTGATATAATATTCAAATGGGGGTGGGGTCGCACACTACTCACACACCGGCGGTGTCGCCCCTAAGGACTCTGGTCAATGTAGTAAAGTGTTCGCGATGCATCCCCCGGGTCTCCCCCGGGTGTCTAGTTTTCAAAAATGTTTGTGTTTGGTACTTTCCCAAGATGACCGTCGAGCCCGGGGCCAAAATCTTAGGTCCCCCCCCAAAACCAGGTAGTTTTGCTAAAGGTAATTTTGAAGTCTCCACAGTACGATGTGGGCAATTTCCTGTTGCAGCCACTATGCCTACCCACACAAGTGAGGTACCATTTTTATCGGGAGACCTGGGAGAACACTGGATGGGAGGAAATTTGTGGATCCACGCAGATTCCAGAACTTTACCACACAGAAATGTGAGAAAAAAATGTTGGGGCAATATTTAAGGTATGCAGTGGATTCTGGGTAGGAGAATGATGGGGGACCCGGGTAAGCCATACCTCGCTGGACTCCCCCGGGTATCTAGTTTCCAAAAATGTGTGGGTTAGGTAGGTTTCCCTTGATGGCCGCCGAGCCCCAGGCCAAAAACTCATGGAACCCCCCCTTGTGAAACCAGGTCGGTTTGTGATAGGTAATGTGTCACGGGTCCTTGACCCACCCACACAAGTGAGGTACCATTTTTATCGAGAGACCTGGGGAAACACTGGGTGTGAGGAAATTTGTGGATCCACGCAGATTCCAGAACCTTCCACCACAGAAATGTAAGGAAAATGTGTTTTTTTTTACAATTGTTTAGGTTTGCAAGGTATTCTGGGTAACAGAACCTGGTGGGAGGCAGTCAAATCACCCCATCCAGGAGTCCCATGGGTATCTAGTTCTAAAAATGTATAGGTTTGCTAGGTTTCCCTAGGTGCCGGCAGAGCTAGGGTTCAAAATCTACAGCTAGGCATTTTGCCAAAAAAGGGCAATTTTTCACTGCGAAATTGAGGTGTGACCACGTTGCGTTTTGTGCCGTGTCCTGTCGCAGGCACTAGGCCAACCCACACAAGTGGGGTACCATTTTTCTTGGAAGACTTTGGGGGACGTGGGGTGGAAGGAAATCTGTGGATCCATGCAGATTCCAGAACTTTCCACCACAGAAATGTGGGGAAAATGTGTTTTTTTGTCAATTTTTTAGGTTTGAAAGGGATTCTGGGTAACAGAACCTGGTGGGAGGCAGTCAAGTCACCCCATCCTGGATTCACCTGGGTGTCTTCTTTTCAAAAATATATAGGTTTGCTAGGTTTCCCTAGGTGCCGGCAGAGCAAGGGTTTCAAAAACAACAGCTAGGCACTTTGCAAAAAAAGGGCAATTGTTCACTGCGAAATTGAGGTGCGACCACGTTGCATTTTGCGCCGTTTCCTGTCGCAGGCACTAGGATGACCCACACAAGTGAGGTACCATTTTTCTCAGAAGACTTCGGGGAACGTGGGGTGGGTAGAAATCTGTGGATCTACGCAGATTCCAGAACTTTCCATCACAGAAATGTGGAGAACATTTCTTTTCTTTTCAATTTTTTAGGTTTGAAAGGGATTTTGGGTAACAGAACCTGGTGGGAGGCAGTCAAGTCACCCCATCCTGGATTTCCCTGGGTGTCTAGTTTTAAAAAATGTATAGGTTTGCTAGGTTTCCCTAGGTGCCGGCAGAGATAGGGTTAAAAAACTACAGCTAGGCACTTTGCCAAAAAAGGGTCCGTTTTGACAGCGAGATTGAGGTGTGACCACGTTGCGTTTTGCGCCGTTTCCTGTCGCGGGCACAAGGCCGACCCACACAAGTGAGATACCATTTCTATCGGGAGACTTAGGGTAATTCAGATTTGTAAATCAACTGTTATTACCTATTGAGTTTTCATGCATTTCTCCCTTCCAAATAAAAGACACTATGTAAAAAAGAAGTCATTTTGAAAAATGACCAATAATTCTCATGCTAGTATGAGTAATCCCAATTTTGTTAATGTGCAAATATGTACTGTTTCTAAACTCTATAATTTGTACCCATTTCAGAAATACATAGGTGTCTTTCATACCGATTTTTCCATGTATACATTTTCCCAGAATAATTGCTCTATACCCGGTACATAATAAAATACCATTGCAAGCTTCTGCTCAGTTTTTGGCTCTGGGTTCGTCGGGTTCTTGGTGAACCTACAAGTCCTATATATCCCCACAACTAGGAAGGTCCAGTGGATGTAACGGTATATTGCTTTTAAAGAGCTGTCATAATTACAAGAAGTTACAGGTGAAAACGTTGACACAAAAGGGTTGGCTTTTTCAACAATTCTTTCAATATTTAACTGTTCGTTTCTATAAAGAAACCTTCATGGATTTAGACAAATGACCCCTTTCTGAATTCAAAATGTTGTCTACTTTTCTGAAATGTATAGCTTTCCAGGATCCATTATTGCTTTCAAACTCATTTTTACCATTAACTGGAAGGAGGTTGAAAGCACTAAAAATAGCAAAAATAGGCTATGTCCCAGAAAAATGCCAAAACTGTGTGAAAAATGTTGGTTCTCTGACAAAAGACTGTCATTCCCTAAAAGATGGGAAAATGGTGATTTCAGCCCCACAAACCCTTTTTTGATAACATTTGCAGGGACAAACCCAGAGGCTTTAATTTGCAGCCTGTTTTTCCCATTTTTCTTAAAAAAACAAATTTTCTACTGTATTTTGCTTAATTTCTGGGACCCCTCCAAGGGAATCCACAAACCCTGGGTACCTTTAGAATCCCCATGATGTTGTAAGAAAAGGACGCAAAATTGACCTGGATACCTTATGTGGTCAAAATGTTACAGGGGCCTAAGCGTGCACTACCCCAAATAGCCAAAACAAGGCTTAGCACAGGAGGGGAAAAGGCCTAGCAGCGAAGGGGTTAAGAGGGTCAAGGCAGGCAGGTCCTCCAGGTGTCCCAATGTTGCTGTCCGCAAGGAGTTGCCGGGATTAAGCAGGAGCAGGTTCCAGGATCGACAGGCCGGTAGGGTTGGGGCCAAGTCAGTGGGTGTCATCCTGTTGTGAGCAGCTGCACGGCAGGTCTTCTTCTTCTTGATCTTCTTTCTTCTTTTCTTATCGGGATCTGAGGAAGGAAGGTTCAGGGAGCCCTAAATACTGCATTTAGGGGTTTTACAGGTAGTGCAAGGGCAGGGACCAATAGGTTCCTGTCCTGGGGTGGGTACACCCCCTAGCCTGCTCCTCTCTGGTGGGAGGGGGGCAGGAACCTAGCTGTGATTGGGCAGGGCTCCCCATCTTCAAGATGGCAGGAGCCCGGGCCGTGCTTCACCTCGCCTCCCCCACCTGAGGGGTGGGGTTGGCACAGGCTGGCACACCCCCCTTCCTGCCGTAGGGTTTCCCACCAGTCTTCCCGCCAGAGTGGGGGTCAGAACTGGTGGGGGCAGTTGCTGGGTACAGCAAATGGTCTGGAGAAGCTCACAGAGGCAGCATGCCTTTGAAGCTCCCCCCTGCCCATCCTGGGGGAGGAGACCTAGCACCTTGCCCAGGATGTGCACTGTTGCAGGCCCAGGAGAGCAAGGGGCTCTCCACCCAGGGGTCCAGCAACATGTCATCTGTGTGGCAGCCTGGGCAGCCACTCAGTCCAGATGTGGCTTGTAGGTTAGGTTTCAGGGCGCATCTCTAAGATGCCATCTGGTGCATTTTACATAAAACCTCACACTGGCATCAGTGCGGGTTTAATGTGCTGAACAGTTTGATACCAAACATTTCAGTCTTCAGTGAATGCCATCATGGTGCTGTGGAATTCGTAATGACGATCTCCCAGCACCATATACTCTTAAATGGCAGCACTGCACTTACAGTGCCCAGGAATGGCCCTGGGTACTGTAGGGGCACAGGGCTCATGCACCAGTGCCCACACCACTGGCATAGGGCACCCAGCTAGAGAGGGGTGACTGATGTATGCCAGGGCAGTGGGGTTTGTGGGCATGGCACACGTGGATGTGTGCCATGTCGACTTTCTGTTTAGTTCTGTACTTAGACACTCAGCCTGCAAAGGCAGTGCGTGGGTGTCAGGGTACAGGGCCCCTAAGGGTGACACAATGAGTGCTGCAGCCCTTAGGGGTCTCCTCTGGTCACCATGCCCTGAGTACCTAGGGTACCATTTACTAGGGGCTGATAGGTGGCCAGGGATGCCAATTGGTTTTTGTTTCAACACAGCTTTAGGGAAAGGACACAGCCCCGGGTACCTGGTTGGCAGGGCACACTCAGTCAAAGCACATCAGCAGTTCAGCAAAAAGTGGGGGCATACCAATGCAAGAAAGATGGCACTTTCTCACACAACCCCCCCCCCCCCAAACGAAAGGTGATGAGACTAACCTTGCCCTAAGGAGTCTTCATTGTCTAAGTGGAAGAACCTGGACAGTCCATCTGTGTTGGCATGTGTAGTCCCTGGTCAGTGTTCCACTTCAAAGTGCATTCCCTGTAGGGAGATGGACCATCTCAGCAATTTTGGATTTTCCCCCTTCATCTGCCTTAGCCATCTGAGAGGTCTGTGGTCAGTTTGAACCAGGAAGTGGTTCCCAAACAGGTAGGGCCTCAACTTCTTCAGGGACCAAACCACAGCAAAGGCCTCCCTCTCAATGGCACTCCAACGCTGCTCTCTGGGGAGTAGCCTCCTGCTTATAAAAGCAACAGGTTGGTCTATGCCTTCCTTATTGATCTGGGAAAGAACCGCTCCTATCCCCAGCTCTGAGGCATCAGTCTGCACTATGAACTGCTTGGAGTAGTCTGGGGCTTTTAGAATGGGTGCTGAGCACATTGCTTCTTTCAGGGTGTCAAAAGCCTTTTGGCAGCTAACAGTCCAGTTTACATTTTATTGGGCATTTTCTTGGAGGTGAGTTTTGTGAGGGGAGTCATAATGGACCCATATCCCTTCACAAACTTCCTGTGTACCCAGTCAAGCCAAGGAATGCCCTGGCTTGCGTCTGGGTGGTTGGAGCTGCCCAGTCCATGATACTCTGGATCTTGGGCTGTAAGAGTTGGACCTGGCCTCCACCAACAAGGTGGCCCAAGTATACCACAGTGCCCTGCCCTATCTGGCATTTAGATGCCTTGATAGTCAGTCCTGCAGATTGCAGGGCTTGTAGAACCTTCCCAAGGTGGCTCAGGTGATCCTGCCTGGTGGAGCTAAAGAAAGCAATATCATCAAGATAAGCTGCTCTAAAGGACTCTAACCCAGTCAGGACTTGGTTCACCAACCTCTGGAAGGTGGCAGGGGCATTCTTTAACCCAAAAGGCATCACAGTAAACTGATAGTGCCCATCAGGGGTGGAGAATGCTCTTTTCTCTTTTGCTCCTGGAGTCATGCCAATGTGCCAGTACCCTGCAGTCAAGTCAAAGGTACTGAGAAATGTGACAGCTCCCAACTTATCTATCAATTCATCTGCTCTTGGAATGGGGTAAGCATCTGTCTTGGTGACAGAGTTGAGCCCTCTATAGTCCACACAGAACCTCACCTCTCTCTTTCCACTCTGGGGATGAGGTTTGGGGACCAGAATCACTGGGCTAGCCCAGGGGCTCTCAGAGGGTTCAATTACCCCTAACTCCAGCATCTTGCTGACTTCAGCTCTGCTGCTTTCCTTGACTTGGTCTGATTGTCGAGAGATTTTGTTTTTGACAGGGTTACTGTCACCAGTGTCCACATTATGGGTACACCAGTTGGTCAGGTCAGGGGACAGGGAAAAGAGACTAGCATACTGTTGCAAAACCTGTTTGCAGTCAGTCTGCTGTTGGGCAGAGAGGGTGTCTGAAAAGACTACTCCATCCACTGTCCCATCTTTTGGGCTGCAAGAGAGGAGGTCAGGGAGAGGTTCACTCTCTGCCTCATGTTCCTCATCAGTGACCATCAGCATGGTGATGTCAGCCCTGTCATGGTAGAGCTTAAGGCGGTTCACATGGATAACCCTTTTGGGGGTCCTGCTTGTGCCCAGGTCCACTAAGTAAGTGACCTCACTCTTTTTCTCCAGGATAGGGTAAGGGCCACTCCATTTGTCCTGGAGAGCACTTGGTGCCACTGGCTCCAACACCCACACCTACTGCCCAGGTTTAAATTCAACCAGTGCAGCTTTCTGGTCATACCAGAGCTTCTGAAGCTCCTGGCTGGCCTCAAGATTCTTGGATGCCTTTCCCATATACTCAGCCATTCTGGACCTTAGGCCAAGCACATAGTCTATAATGTCTTGTTTGGGTTCTTGGAGAGGCCTCTCCCAACCCTCTTTCACAAGACAAAGTGTTCCCTTACAGGATGACCAAACAGAAGCTCCAAGGGGGAAACCCCTACCCCCTTCTGTAGCACTTCCCTATAAGCGAAGAGCAGGCATGGCAACAGGACATCTTATCTCCTCTTGAGTTTTTCGGGGAGTCCCATGATCATACCTTTCAAGGTCTTGTTGAATCTCTCAACAAGGCCATTGGTTTGTGGATGGTATGGGGTAGTAAACATGTACTGCACACCACACTCCTTCCACGTGTTTCAGGTAAGCAGACATGAAGTTGGAACCTCTGTCTGAAACCACCTCCTTAGGAAACCCTACCCTGGTGAAAACACCCAGGAGGGCCTTGGCTACTGCAGGAGCTGTAGTAACCCTAAGGAGATTGCTTCAGGGTACCTAGTAGCATGATCCACTACTACTAGAATGAACTTGTTCCCTGCGGCTGTGGGAGGTTCTAGTGGACCCACAATGTCCACCCCTACCCTCTCAAAGGGGACCCCCCACTGGCAGTGGTATCAGGGGGGGCTTTGGGTGGCCACCTGTCTTGCCACCGGCCTGACAGGTAACACAGGAGCTCACAAACTCCATCACCTTTTGGTGCATCTGGGGCCAGTAGAAGTGACTGACTAGTCTTTCCCAAGTTTTGTTTTGCCCCAGATGTCCAGCTAGGGGGATGTCATGAGCCAAAGTTAGGAGGAACTCCCTGTACTTCTGTGGCACTACCACCCTCCTTGTGGCTCCAGGAGGGGGGTTTCTTGCCTCAGCATACAGTAACCCCTCTTCCCAATAAGCTCTGTGGGTACCACTGACATCTCCCTGTGCTTCTGATACAGGTTGCTGCCTCGGGCTTTCAAGAGTGGGACAGTCTCGCTGTCCCTGGCACAGCTCTTCCCTAGTGGGTCCCCCTGGGCCTAAGAGTTCAACCTGGTAAGGCTCAAGCTCCATGGGCTCAGTTCCCTCTAGGGCTTCCAAGTCCTGAGTGGTGGGCTGTGTAGAAGCTGGTCTCCCAGTCTTCTGGTTCTTCCTCTTGGTTGGTTGGGCCATACTTTCAGGCTCCAAACCTATTTGTACACCCTTCTTTTTGCTCTGTGCTCTGGTTTGCACACACGCCAGTCTAGGGATACCCAGCATGGCTGCATGGGTTATTTGCTCAACTTCAGCACAGGCTGAAGTTTCCATGTCATTTCCAAGCAGACAGTCAGCTGGTAACTGTGGAGAGACCACCACCAGTTTCAGGCCAGTAACCTCCCCCCAACCTGGTGTCACCATAGCCATAGGGCGTTGGGTGGTAATGCTGTCAGCATTGGTGACTGGTTAAGTTTTCCCAATCAAGTATTGCTCTGGGAAAACAGCATATTTTTCACCATAGTGATACTGGCACCTGTATCCCTCAGGGCTTCTACTCTAGTTCCATTACTGGAGGGGTATTTCAAATCATTTCTTACAGGGTGGCCAATCAGCTACATTGGCAAACTCCATTTCCCCCAAAGTGACTAGACTAGCTTGAGTGTATTCCCAGCTTTGCTCTGGGTACACCTCTGATCCCATCTGTAGACTCACAGTCCCTGGGGTAGTTGTACTGGGTGCCTTAGGGGCTTTGTTGAAGGGGCAGTTTTTGTCTCCAGTTAAATGTCCCAACTTCTTACAGTTGTTACAATAGGCCTTGTTAGGATCAAAATTCTTCCCCCTATAGGGCTGAGGCACATAGGTAGTAGTTTGGGACCCACCCACCTATACAGGTTTTTGGGGCCCTTTGGAAGACTCAGACTTTTTATCTTGGGGATTCTCGCCACCGTTTCCCTGGGGAGGTTTTGTAATCACCTTCTTTTGGTCACCCTAGTCTTGACCCAATGGTCTGCATTCTTTCCCAATTCTTGGAGAGACATTAGACCTAGGTCTACCAAATGCTGATGCAACTTTTCATTTGTGCAATTACTCAAAATGTGTTCCTTCATAAACAAATTATAAAGTCCAGTAAAATCATGCACATTGTGTCCAGTTAACCAACCATCCAGTGTCTTTACTGAGTAGTCTACAAAATCTATCCAGGATTGGGTCTGGGTTTTGTGAGCCCCCTGAACCTAATTCTGTACTCCTCAGTAGTGAGTCCAAATCCCAAAATCAGGGTTTTCTTCATGAGGTCATAAGACCCTGCATCTGCCCCAGAGAGGGTCAGAAGCCTGTCTCTGCAGTTACCAGAGAACAGTTTCCACAGGAGTGCAACCCAGAGAGTTTTCTTTAGTCTTCTGATATCACAAGCCCTCTCAAAGGCTGTGAACCACTTAGCGATATCATCACCTTCCTCGAATTTAGGGACAATCCCTTTGGGGATTTTAGGATCATAAGATTGCTCTTTATCCTTATTATTGGTATTGCTGCCACCAGAGATGGGGACTAAGCCCATCTCTTTCCTTTCCTTTTCCAGCGCCAGGAGTCTGGACTCTAGGTCTAATCTCTTGGCCAACTTTGCTAAGAAGTTGTCCTCTTCATCAGGGCTCTCCCCAATGTGTTCTATGGGGCCTAGTCCACCTGTGTGGTTCCCAGGCTCCCAGAAGCTGACTCTTGGAGTTAAGGGTTCGGGGACCCTTATTTCCCTAGAGATGGTGGGGGGATTGCTATCATCCATCCTCCTCCCCCACCTCTTCTTCCTCTGACTGGGTGTCACCCTGTTCAGAGGGGTGGCCTTTTCCATACTCAGCCAGAAGCTCCTGGAGCCCTTGTTTGGTTGGATGCAGGCCCACGACTATATTTTTAAGTTTACATAGGGACCTCAATTCCTTGAAATTCAAGTGCAAGTAAGGTGTGAGGTCGAGCTCCTCAACCAGGTCCGTTTTATCTCCACTAATAGCTGGGTTCTATTGAGTCATTCTAACCTGACCGTTCTAACCCTCTACCCTATAGTGACTTTTATTTTTCTAAAATTCTAATGGGACTTAAGCAAGGCCCTATCAGACTTTTAGTATTTTGAAAAAAACAATTTCAAAATTCTAAAGGCAATTTATGAGTTCTGTCGTGTGATCAGATGGTAACCAAGTAGTCCAACAAATGCAAGTTTGTATCCCACCGCTGCCACCAATGTGAGAAAGTGGCTCTATATATACTGGACCAAGATAAGGTACAGTGTGTATAGAGTCCAGAAACCCCAGAGGTATAACAGAGGTTAAAGCCAGGTGTGACCTTACTCTCTAAAGTGGTAGCTTGGTCAAACAGTAAGGCAGTACCAGAGGACACTGTAAAGCATTTGTTGTACACACTCAGTCAGCAAAATGTTTCGCACACTCAAAGACTGAACTCCAGGCCAATTGTTTTTATATCAAAGATATAGTTGTTTTATTTTTAGAACCAACAGGTATCAAAATATACTCTTCTCCATATGAGAGGTCTCAGATGAGTACTTTGCAGAAAGGCAATACATTTTGTAAACACACTAGGTACAGGGGTTGCAGTAGGTAACACAATTCTAAACACAATTTAGCATTGAGCTCAATGGGTTTTTCTATACAGCTTATTACTTTGTAGATTGCTCTGGTAGTTCCAGGACTGGATCCTAGATTCAGCCCTGGGATCTAAGCTGAAAACAGTTTAGTAAAAACGTTTTAGTTATTGCAATGATTTTTAAGGAATATGAAGCTATTTTAAAAGTTCACACTTAGAAACTTTTCAATGAAAATCTGGCAATGTTATCCAAAGGGAGAAAATTCAGGTTGCAGTTAAAGTACGATCTCGTTACTTTTGTAATCCAGTACTGGGCTCCTAGGTCCAGCACTGGGGTCTCAATTTAAAACAGGTAAGTAATTACGTTTCAGTATTTTTAAAGAAAATTTCAAGTTTTCAAAAGTAGACACTTAGAAGAAATTTCACAAGAAAAGATTCCTATGGAGAAAATTCAAGTTACTATTAAACCCGGCTAGGATTACTTTTGCGGTGCAGTACTGTGCTACAAGGTGCAGTACTGGCATTTCTCCTGATCACAGGTGAGTGCTTCGGAATTCGGTTGATTTTATTGGAATATTTTAAGTTTTCAAAACTTCACACTTAAAAGATTTTTCGAGTCAAACCAGTCAATGTTATCCCATGGCAGGTAAGTGAGTTACGGGTTTCCAGGTGAGTACTCGACTGGTAAAGTTAGGGTTCTGTGCATAGACTCAGGGGTCCCCCAGGGTCGGGTAGGTACAGTTGGTTCACCCTCAGCGGCACAGGGGCAGCCGGGTGCAGAGGTAGTTAGGCCCAATGCTATCCAATGAGGGGCAGGGGGCCTCCGGTTGGTGACTGCTGGCTAGCAGGCCACGTGGCTGTCGGAGCTGGACTCCTGGTCACTTGCTCAGGGCAAATGGGGAAGTCGGATAGGGCAAAGGTTGCACTGCCAGAGGCACTCGGGCGGCTGGGTGCAGGGTGCTTTTGAGCCGTCGGGCGCTCAATGTTATTCAATGGGAAAGGTAAAAAGGGAACAAAGGTTGCAGACTCGGGGACGGTGATTCTTCAGGTGCGACCACCACTTCGAGAGGTAAGTTGGGATCCTGGAGAAGAGGTAGGTACCCCAAAGGGAGGCACAGGGAGCCGCAGGGCGCCGAGTGCAGGGCTGTCTTTGGGTGTCTTTGGGTATCGGGAAATCTTACCCTCGGCTGGTTGCGGTTGGAGGGGTCCCTGGTTCTGAGGCTGCAGGCGTTGTCCTGTTCGTCGAGGAGGGTCTTTGGGCACTGGACTTCGGGTCCCAGGCACCGGGGGGATGTCCTCGTGGTCTTGGATCACTCGGGCACGGGCCGGGCTCGGCGGGTGCAGAGTGGGCTGGTCTTGAGCTTCCTGGCTGGCACCAGGGGTCGGTTGTTGTAGCAGAGCCTCTGTTTATGGGAGTCCCAGTCTTTAAGAGGGTCAAGGAAGGCAGGTCCTCCTGGTGTCCTAAGGTTGCTGTCCACAGGAGTCGCCGGGATTAAGCAGGAGCAGGTTCCAGGATTGACAGGCCGGAGGGCTGGGGCCAAGTCAGTGGGTGTCGTCCTGTTGTGAGTAGCTGCACGGCGGGTCTTCTTCTTGATCTTCTTTCTTCTTTTCTTATCGGGAGCTGAGGAAGGAAGGTTCAGGGAGCCCCTAAATACTGAATTTAGGGGCGTTACAGGTAGGGCAAGGGCAGGGACCAATAGGTCCCTCTCCTGGGGTGAGTACACCCCCTAGCCTGCTCCTCTCCGGCGGGAGGGGGGCAGGAACCTAGCTGTGATTGGGCAGGGCTCCCCATCTTCAAGTTGGCCGGAGCCCGGGGTCATGCTTCACTTCGCCTCCCTCACCTGAGGGGTGGGGTTGGCACAGGCTGGCACACCCCCTTCCTGATGTAGGGTTTCCCGCCAGTCTTTCCACCAGAGTGGGGGTCAGAACTGGTGGGGGCCAGTTGCTGGGTCGAGCAAATGGCCTGGAGAAGCTCACAGAGGCGGCATGCCTTTGAAGCTTCCCCCTGCCCATCCTGGGGGAGGAGACCTAGCACCTCGCCCAGGATGTGTACTGTTGCAGGCCCAGGAGAGCGAGGGACTCTCCACCCAGGGGCCCAGCAACATGTCTGCTGTGTGGCAGCCTGGGCAGCCATTCAGTCCAGACGTGGATTGTAGGTTAGGTTTCAGGGGGCATCTCTAAGATGCCATCTGGTGCATTTTACATTAAACCTCAACTGGCATTACTGCAGGTTTAATGTGCTGAGCAGTTTGATACCAAACTTCTCAGTCTTCAGTGAAGCCATCATGGTGCTGGGAGTTCGTAATGACGACCTCCCAGCACCATATACTCTTAAATGGCAGACCTGCACTTACAGTGCCCAGGAATGGCCCTGGGTACTGTAAGGGCACATGGCCCATGCACCTGTGCCCACACCACTGGCATAGGGCACCCAGCTAGAGGGGTGACTGATGTATGCCAGGGCAGTAGGGTTTGTGGGCATGGCACACAGGGATGAGTGCCATGTCGACTCTCTGTTTAGTTCTGTACTTAGACACTCAGCCTGCAATGGCAGTGTGTGGGTGTCAGGGTACAGGGCCCCTAAGGGTGGCACAATGATGACTGCAGCCCTTAGGGGTCTCCTCTGGTCACCATGCCCTGAGTACCTAGGGTACCATTTACTAGGGGCCTATAGGTGGCCAGGGATGCCAATTGGGTTTTGTTTTAACACAGCTTTAGGGAAGGTACACAGGCCCTGGGTACCTGGTTGGCATGAGCCCAGGGCACACTCAGTCAAAGCACATCAGCAGTTCAGCAAAAAGTGGGGGCATACCAATGCAAGAAAGATGGCACTTCCTCACACCCCCCTTAATTACCTGAGACACCATGAAAAAAAACTATTTGTGATGCTGTTTGGAAGCACTGCAAATAGCAGGTATATTGAGCTAGCCCAAGATGATCTTCCAGCCAAGGATCTATTAATTAAAAATCCAACTTTATAATAGTGAAGATTTTCTTCGTTTTATTTTTTAGTTGTTTTTATCGCTTGATAGGGCGTGTCCAGAGAGCGGTCCTGAATATAGTAGAAATCCCCCCTTTGCAATACTACACCCTACTGCTCCGATAGCGATGTTACATAACTGTTAGTGAATCAATATCATCACTAAAGGGACCAAAATAGTTTGCCAAATTTACTTGGACCCACTGAGCCAGAACTCTCGCCGAGAGCCATCTACTTCTGGGATCCTAATTACTTCCTTTATGTCCCAGTCACTCCTATCGATAACGTAAATTGTGACCCATCCCCTCATTGCATGCCGTGGCGATGCAAAAAATGCTTGTGAATACTGCTTTGGAATATACAGCTTTGGATTATTACTCTTTGGGGCATATTCTCAAGGATTTATTGCCAAATTATCGGTACTTTATCGCAGCCAAAGTGGCTATGAAGTTATCGCCCCATTCACAAGCTGGAGCTAACAGCCCATATCACCAGTTTACCTGCGATAGCAGCCGCAATAAGCATCATCACAGATGACACCGGCAACTATCGAGTAGGCCTTCCCGTGCAAAAACCAGTGACAACACCACTCCGCAACATTCTCAACGACCAGCCAGATCGGCGATAAGAACCCAAAACAGGCGATAAGGCACGTTAGCAGCTGAAAATGAACACCTGCTCTGACCTGGTGTAAAGTCGGGCGACAGCCTGCACCAGAAAAGGGAGTCCAGGCCAGCCACACCTGAAGGGCAACATATGCCATGGAGCCACTGATCATGCAGCTGGGAGCCCCAACAGGGCCACAACACCCACCACCACCACCCCAGGACCCCCCCTGAGCCCCCGTGCACCCCCACCCCGGGCAAAGACATGTCACATCAACTTTACGAAATCACGTACAAAATCATTCGCCTGATGTCGCACAATCACAACAGGTAACATGCATGTGTTGTCACAAAAATGAACATCACACGTTTACCTTTGAATTACCAAACTAAACATTTTATTAAAAAAACAGTAAAAACAACAATTTTGAAGACTCATGGCGGGTCTCCTTGGGACAATCTGTAGGTCACAGCCTGCAAGACGAAAATCCAGATAAGAAGGTGTGTCATGCACACATCAAAGGACAGAGAGAGAGCGAAAGAGAGGGAGAGAGAAAGACGGAAAGAGAGGGAGGGAGGGAGAAAGACAGAAAGAGAGGGAGAGAGGGAAAGACGGAAAGAGAGGGAGAGAGGGAGAAAGATGGAAAGAGAGGAAGAGAGAGACATAGTGAAAAGAAGAGAGGGATAGGGAGAGAGAGTGCTGACACTGCGCACCCAGTCCTCACTGCTAACCTGCTGGCAACGGTGTGTCTCCAACCACGTGCCGGTATGCACAGCAGTTCACCAGGTCCCTCATCGGAAACAGATCCCTCATCTTAAACAGAGTCCAGATACATGAATGGCAGAGTACATACAATTCCACACGCCATCATCGCCTGTCTGCCCCTGCATACCCAGGCAGCTGCAGCACAGCCCCTCCCACCGCCCAGCAATGCATGCCTGCCTCCTCATGCCCAGGCAGCTGCACCCCTGCCCCTCCCACCGCCCAGCGGTGCATGCCCGCCCCTGCACACCCAGGCAGCTGCACCCCATCCCCCTCCCGCCGCCCAGCGGTGCATGCCCACCCCCTGCGCACCCAGGCAGCTGCACCCCAGCCTCTCCCCCCGCAGAGCGGTGCATGCCCACCCTTGCGCACCAAGGCAGCTGCACCACAGCCCATCCCACCGCCCAGCGGTGCATGCCCGCACCGGCGTGTCTCGAAGAGGGCCCACCACGTGCTGGTGCAAGCCCCAAGCCCCAAGCCCGCGAACATGGCACCCTCCACATCATGCAGCCCCGCTCCACGGGCCACCAGGTCTCACACTTGATTCTGGGTCTTGATTTCACTATGGCAGAAGACATATCAGTGCACTCAGCATCATTGCAGGCTGCACACCCGCTTAGCCCTTTTAAATGCCACTAACTCTGTGACCCGCGAGGCAACGCCACGTGGCGGTAGGCCCGCACTGCCCGCTGACTCAGACCTACACTGCGGTCCAGCAGGGCTCACAACGATCGTCACCAGTCCTGTTCGCCAGGACGGAGCATCATCGCAGGCTGCACACTCGCTCAGCATTAAAGGTGCCCCTACCTCAGTGCACCGAAAGTCACCGTCCCGTGGCGGTGTGCCTGTGCCAGCCGCAGTGTATCCGGTGCACCAAGTCTGTGCCCCTCAAGTCATGGACCCTCTATGATTGAGTATCGTAGTACGGACGCCATCATGTCACCTCCGGCTCTGGGGAATGTGATGTTGTAGGACCCTAGGCCCTCATGCATAAATAATAACCACACGGATACACCCAGAGAGACAGTGGAAATGGCGAACAAGTGCGCCTGGCCCTTTTTATTGGCTGGGTCATATGTCCTGTGACGCATGTGCTGGATGGGTGTGGTGTGGGTGTAAACCAGCCGCGAGGGGGTGGCTGTGGCATGCTGACAACTAGACCTGTGATCAGTAGATCACTACAGGGAAGACCTGGGACATGTAGCGTTGTCGTCCCCCCTGTGAGCGTAAGCCGAGTGGGCTGGCCTGGCGTATGCCAGTCCAGCGTAAGGGTGTGAACAATGACCCTGGGGCTCTGGGCGTGGTTCCGTACTGGGCTGGACAAGAAAGTAACTAATACGTGTGTCCCTGTTGTTGTGTCGGAGCCACCCTGACCGCATTCGGCAATGTGTCACATTGTGACCCAAGTCCAATGACATGAGCAACATGGACGTAAGGGGGAATCAATGACCCTACATTCATCCATACTTCCACACTTGAAAGATCATAGACATGACACATCTGAATGATTATGAATGTTTAATGCACATTCAGTGGAGTGTTGCAGCTGGAGCAGTACAGGGCCATGCAAACCCCACTTTACAATGTTGGCCGGTGGAGGGCCAGCCAGAGTCCTTCAGGGAATGACAAATCCAAAGGAAGAGGAAGAGTTCAGTCCGCAATCTGATTGCTGTGCCATTGGCGATCTAACAGAATATGTCAGTCCATTATGAGGTCCAAAGTGAGTGTTGCAGAGTGTATCGGGGGACAGTGGAAGGTGATGATGCAGAGGGCAGAACCAAGCAGAAACCCGCCATATGACGGAGAAGAATGCTACTGCGTCCTTCGTGCCACGAAGGTAGGTTCATCCGCATCTACGTCCACTGCTGTTTCATGTGCCTCACGTGTGGGTGGTGGTGTTCTGTCTCCTGCACTGTCTGGCACTGACACTTCCGGGGCAGAGATGTGGATAAAGTGGTAGCAGTAGCATGCATCAGCGCCAATCCTTGTGGCAGCAATGCCATCAGGATGGTATTGAAGTCATTGAGAAACCCAGCTACCTCTCACTGGTGTGCAGCTGTGGCAGCAGCTCTTTCCGCCTGCATTCGCTCCATGGTCTCCATTAATCTATGCATGTGTCCCAACTCGCATGTGACATCGCTAGAGCCACTCTGACTGGACAGTTGTTCTAGTCTCTGATTCAGGGCTCCAGCGATGTCAGACATAGTCCATTGAAGAGCATGGAGCAGACTGTGGGTGTACGTTAGGGACTGTGAGTGGTCCCTGATGTGACTTAGACACCCACGTATGGAATCTAGTTTGGCTGCCATGCGGTCGAACCCCACCCGCACCTGTTCAGCCAAATTCTTCTGGCACCCTAACATGCAGCGTTAGAAGGCCATGTGTTGTTTGTAGGGGTCCTGGGTGGCAGCCATGGTGGTGGGCGCTGCCTGTGTGGTCTGTGCAGGGGGTGGGGTCAGCTTGTAGAAGCTAGTCTGCCCTGCTCCGGTAGGCGGGCAGCGGAGGCTCTCCACAAGCTGTTGGAGGGCATCGGAGTTGAAGGTGTGGTGGTCGTCTTCGTCATCAGAGAAGAGAGGTTCGGGCTGCTCTGCTGGAGGTGTTGGACTCTCCTCTGCAATGTGAAGGGGAGATGCAGTTTAACATTGTGCTCACATGTATGTTGTCGCATTGTACATGTTTACATGCAGACTGCATGACATGGTACATTGTGACTGGGAGAAGCTGCCTATTTGATGTGGGACAGTGGACATTTCGACAACATCACGGATGTGTGTTTGTACTCGTCCATTATCAACTCACATTTGCCTGCAATGCCAAATGTGATTGGCCAGTTTCTACACACATGCGGCACCAGTTCTGTCCTGTGTTCTGAGGTGGACGTGTTGCGGTTGTACCACATAGTTGTCAAAATTGATGTGCTCTGCATGTTATGTGTGTGGGCTGCATTTTGGGAGAGTCGCACCTGGAGCTCTGATTTTGCTGTCCCTTCTCCCTTACATGCGGTGTGCCTTTGACTTCTGGGCTTGTACAGTGCTGGGATTTTGCATACTTGGGTACATTGGTCTCATGGTGAGAGGTGGTGGTCTGGGGCATGGTTTGTCCGCAGATATGCTCTACTTAATTGTGCATGTGTGCCATTGTGCCCATCTCCCCAGTCCCTGGTCGTTACTCACACTAGTCCTGTTGTGTCCGGTCATGTTGAGCAGTGTCCGGTCCCCCGACTCCTGCCACCGTCTCTCCACTGATGACTGTGGACACCATCTCGTCCAGCTCCTCCTGTGGCTCTGGACTCCCACCTCCAGTCTGCATTGCTGCCTTCCGGTTGTTTGCGAGTTTCTGTTTGGTTTTGCGCTTTACATCATTCCAGCACCTCTTGACCTCTTCCATTGTCCTCTTCAGCACTCCGTCTGCATTCACCTTGTCCACAATGGACTGCCATATTCCATTTTTCGTTGCCAATGACACAGTGATGGTGACGAACAGTAGTTGATGGTGTTCTACCACCTCAGTTATCAGGACCCTGTTTTCCTGAGGACTGAACCGCTTCTTCCTACTCTTCTTCTCCTTGGCCTTCCTTGCCCCATAGGTCCCAGGCGGGTCCTCTGGGGGGTTTGGGGGGTTCTGGTTGTCCTCTGTACTTGCTCCGGCAACATCCACTGTGTTTCGCTGTTGTTTGGCTTTTGTTTGTATGTTTTTTTTACTTGTATTTTTATTTACCCACCTGACGTGTTTGAATTGCAGGCCTGTCACTGTTTTTTGCTGATTTTTGTATCGCAGTTGACCTCATCGCATCTTTTTTTTGCGTTAGTGTATCATATTTTTGAGGCGTCGCGTTGACTTTATCGCGGACATTTGACGCGTTATCGTGGGCCTATAGCATGGTACCACCGTGTTGTGAATACAACGGTACTGTTCAAGTGCCACTATTAGCCTATAGTGGCATCCCTGTGACGTGGGCACACCTTAGGTTCTCTTGAAACGAGATTCCACAAAAGTTGGTATCACATTTTATTCATTATTCTTCATGATAAATGTTCAATTCAGTGTGATATTCAATAATTGTAATAAGTGTTCTTTGAATCCTTCATATTTTGAAAAAGATGCCAACTGCTCCAATGCATTTCGGGTCATTTACCCTTCATCTGGGAGCTCTATAACATAAATATAAAGATATAGCACTAAGTGTGTGTCCACACCTACAGTTAATAAAGTCTCCATATCGTACTGAGCGTAGCAAGCAGGTGGGAATAAGTGAGGAAGTGGTACGAGTGGTCGACTTCTAAGATCATTATGTGAAACGTGAATAAAACGTAAGTAAAATCGAAAGTTGTGTTTGTTAAATAAAAAACGTGCAAATATATAACGTGAACGGGTATATTACCGTGACTACAACGAGACTATTTTACGGCATTTACATGGCATAAATATATACACTCACGTGTCATCAGGTAATGGAGGAATCTAAGAGTGGGGAAATAGTCTTACGGTCAGATAACATGTCCGAGTTCTATATGATCTAGTTATATTGGAAAAAACGCGGCTAAACGCCGACTTACTTAATAGTTGGTTAACTTCGTGCCTGGGTGGTTCACCGGAGTCTGTATCACTCGGCAGTAAAACGCGGTTTGCACCCGGAAGGGGAAATACTAGTTCAAGGCTGTGTCTTCGTAGATATAGTAAACGGACTAACGTGCATTATAGTGTGGCGGCCATATTGCGTGAACGTCGTGGTGCATGCAAGGTCTAAGAAATAGGTTAAATTCTCGACAAACAGGATTCTATTTACACAACTAGCTCAGTGGCTACGAACAATAAGCATTTGTACAATGAAACAGTGATTGATTAATGTTCGGGAAAAATGCAATGATAAATAAACAAATAAATGAAAAAAATAAATGAATAAAAAATTCAGTACTGCAGCACTAATGGAAGTTCAGTATGCGACATATCATACCCAAACGGGTGTTTATAGGAAACATGAAAATTCTAAACGGTCATTCAGTCCCATCGGTTTCATGGATTGCATCTTAAAGATCCATGCGATCTCTCTTTGTAGCAAATATTTATTATTGTCAATGCCTTCTCTTTTGTTGACAACTTCAAGAACCATGAACTTGAGTTGGGAAATGTTGTGTCTGGTTTTTCATTTATTTGTTTATTTATCATTGCATTTTTCCCGAACATTAATCAATCACTGTTTTATTGTACAAATGCTTATTGTTCGTAGCCACTGAGCTAGTTGTGTAAATAGAATCCTGTTTGTCGAGAATTTAACCTATTTCTTAGACCTTGCATGCACCACGACGTTCACGCAATATGGCCGCCACACTATAATGCACGTTAGTCCGTTTACTATATCTAGGAAGACACAGCCTTAAACTAGTATTTCCCCTTCCGGGTGCAAAACGCGTTTTACTGCCGAGTGATACAGACTCCGGTGAACCACCCAGGCACGAAGTTAACCAACTATTAAGTAAGTCGGCGTTTAGCCGCGTTTTTTCCAATATAACTAGATCATATAGAGCTCGGACATGTTATCTGACCGTAAGACTATTTCCCCACTCTTATATTCCTCCATTACCTGATGACACGTGAGTGTATATATTTATGCCATGTAAATGCCGTAAAATAGTCTCGTTGTAGTCACGGTAATATACCCGTTCACGTTATATATTTGCACGTTTTTTATTTGACAAACACAACTTTTTATTTAACAAACACAACTTTCGATTTTACTTACATTTTATTCACGTTTCACATAATGATCTTAGAAGTCGACCACTCGTACCACTTCCTCACTTATTCCCACCTGCTTGCTACGCTCAGTACGATATGGAGACTTTATTAACTGTAGGTGTGGACACACACTTAGTGCTATATCTTTATATTTATGTTTAGGTTTAAAGTATTTTATTGTATCATTGAAAACAATACAAACAGATGAATGCAGTCGTCTCAATAGAGGTAGTGCAAAGTTTCCGTCACAGGAGCGCCATCAGCGTGCGATATGCTGCAATTATAACATCCTTCAGAGCATGGTGCCAGGTGTATATGCGGTGACGACAATTTAAAGAACCAACATCCCCTTCCCCAACTCCCCCCCTCCCGTCCCGCTCCCCAAATCCCCGACCCCCCACCCCCGTGCTGTGCGAATGTCCCACCCCTCTGTCACTCCCGCAATGTGTCCACCCCTCTCGTCAGACAATCCTCCCGGGCATACTAGGTGGATGGGTTAGCCCGGGACGTTAGTCGCAATAGCCGAAGATATCGGGGACAGGTAATTTCTTTGAATTCTGACTGTAGTAAGGTATGGAAAGGCTGCCACAGCTCTTCAAACTTATCCACCTCACACGCCACCATGAGGGACAACTTCTCCATTCCCAGAACATGCCACAACCTATGTAACCAGCCAAAAGTGGTGGGGAGCGTGGTGGTGCGCCAGTAGATGAGTATGTTCTGAATCGCCGAGCCCAAGGCGATCGCTATCTGTCTACCTTTTCTGGACCTCAGAGGATACATCAGGCCATTGGGTAGTCCTAGCAAGACATAGGCTGGGAAGCGAGGCAGTTCAATGTCGAAGCACTGATCTATCTCATCTAGGACCTCCTTCCAGTAGGGACTCAATCGAGGGCAATCCCACAAGACGTGTGTAAGTGTTCCAATCTGTCCGCATTCTCGCCAACAGGTGTTTACAATGTTACGATTCATTTCATATAATCTTTCAGGTGTAAAGTACCAATAGGTGGATATCTTGGTGAACGTTTCGGTGAGCCCGGTGTGGTACGCAGAATGGCGTGCCCGGTAGGAAATATGGTCCCAATCCGGGCGGCTCAGCGCCCTTTCCAACTCCCGTTCCCAGCGCTCCTGCCCGGGGTTGTAAATGTGGAAAGGGGGGGGTTGCAAATGTGGAAAGGGGGGGGTTGCAAGAGCTTGTATAGATCTGAGATGAGTTTGGAGTCCGAGGAGCGGGTCGCCAGCCACGTTTCATAGGATGTGAGCTCTCGGTCAGCTAGATCACGCACCTGCGGCTGAAGCGCCCAGTGACGCACCTGCAGATACCGCATTCGTTCGGTCTCAGGCAGGCGGTATTCCCGCCTGAGATCCTGAAATGGTATGGCACCATCCGGGCCGTACATGTGGAACAGCACACTGCATCTAGCCGCCCGCCAGTGCGCAAAGGCACCCGGCTCCATCCCCGGATGGAAGTCCGGGTTCTCAACCAGTGGCGTAAACGGAGATGGGAAGGTGGTGAATTCATGCTTGGTGTTCACGGCGTCCCAGACTCGTAGCGGGACTCGCGTGATAAAAGACGCGTAGAGGTTGGGGGGACGGTGAGCTCTGCGCAGGAAAGGTATCTCCTGCAGGGTCCTACCCGCTACCGCCTGGTCCTGGAACAGCCAGTGCTTATCAGATTCCCACTTGCTCCACTCCACTAAATACCGCAATTGCGCCGCCTGGAAGTACTTGTGTAGATCCGGTATACCAAGTCCTCCGGACTCAGGTGCCAGCGTGGACAAGGCCCTCTTGAGTCTGGGTTTGCGGCCCTGCCAGACAAAGCGTGCGATGGCCGCCTGAGCCTGCCCGATCCACCCCTTCGGGGGTTGAAGTGGGAGGGCCCTAAATAGATACAGTACCTGCGGCTTACCGCCATCTTCACCGCGGCTATTCTGCCCAGCAATGACAATGTACCTTTGTTCCAGCGGGTCAACTCCTCCTTAAGTTTCCTGTCTAAGGCTGCGTAGTTGGCTGTCACCATGGCAGGTAAAGAGGGCGCCAGTAGTAAGCCCAAGTAGGGCACTAGGTCCTTAGACCAGCGCATGGGAAAGCGGCTCTGTAACTCAAGTCTCGTGGCGGTGGTCAGCGAGATGTCAAGGGCTGCCGATTTCCCCATATTCATTTCAAAACCCGCCACCGTGGCGAAAGCTTCCAACTCGGCGATGCAAGCAGGGAGCGCCCTTCTTGGGTCATCAAGTGTCAAGATCACGTCATCCGCGTATAAACTAACGGTGTGGATATACCTCCCCATCCGGATGCCCGATGCGTCAGGATTCTGACGAATCTTCTGGGCAAATGGCTCCATATAAAGAGCGAAGAGTAGCAGCGACAATGGGCACCCCTGTCTGGTGCCCCGCTCTATTGCAAATTTTTGGGAGCTGCAACCGTTCACTCGTACCACTGCGGATGGCAATCTATAACAATTGAATATCAAAGTGCGAAATTTCTCACCTATACCCAGTTTGCTTAGTACTTTCTCCAGGTATGGCCAATGCACCCGGTCGAACGCCTTCTCCGCGTCAACCGAAAGAAGCATTCGTTCTCCAGGAATACGGGAGGCCTTCTCTAGAATATGGACCACTCTCTTGGTGTTGTCAACCGTTTGCCTACCGGGGACGAACCCCGCTTGGTCCGGTTCTACCAGCCCCGGCAGATGGGGTGCTAGGCGCGCCGCAAGGATCCCCGTGTACAGTTTGAGGTCCACATTCAAAAGTGAGATCGGCCGGTAGGAGCCGCACTCCGTCCGGTCCTTCCCCGGCTTGGGGATGACCGACACCGTCGCCTGGAGTAGGTCCGGAGGGATAGCCCCTAGTTCAGAAAAGGAATTGAAGAGTCACGTCAGCAGCGGCGCCAGTTCTGGGCAGAACGTTTTATAGAAAAGTGGGGTGTAACCATCGGGTCCCGGGGCCTTCCCATGTTTGAGTCGGGAAATAGCCGTGATCACCTCCTCGATTCGAATGTCCCGCTCCAAGTGTTCTGCCTGTTCCGGGGCAAGGGCGGGAAGATCGACCGAAGCTAGGTAGTCAGCCTCGGCCTGCGCCGAGGAGGGCCCGCCTTTGTATAAGTCGGCGTAATAGCGACGGAAACCGTCCGCAATTTGGCCATCCTCCGTGGCCGTCGCCCCGTCCGTGACCGACAGCTCCTTCACCCAATGGTTCTGGTGTTTCACACAGAGCTTATTCGCCAGAAGCTGGCCGCACCTGTCACCGCCGGTGTAGTACGCGTATTCCGCTCTATCCATGTCTAGCGCAGATAGGAGTTTACGGGCAGCTTTAAGCTGCCTCCAGACCCTAGGGGCTCCTGTTCTCTGATGCACCTGTTCCAACTCCCTCACCTTGCTCGTAAGTTCGTCTCTCTTTTGTTGCCGTTCCCTATTCTCCGCTGAGGAAACGGTGATAAACTCACCGCGGAGCACCGCCTTCAAGGCGGCCCACTGGGTCGCTCGGGTCGTGTCATCATTATCATTGTGCCGCCGGTATTCGATAATCGAGTCTCGTATATGGATTACTACAGATTGCCTATGCAGCAGGGTATCTCGGAGGCGCCAGACCCCTCGCGAGGGAGACACCGGCGGTAGCTGGAAAGTGCCCGTCACCGGGGCGTGATCCGACAGTGTAAGAACCCCCATTCTAGAGGCCGTTGCTAGTTCGTAAAGCGGTCCCGTCACCAGAGATGATCTAATCTCGCGTAGGACTTGTGTGCGTGTGAATAGTAGGAGTAGGCTCGGGCAGTAGGGTGGAGGCGCCGCCACAAATCATGCACATCGAGATCTTCCAAGCGTGATTTACTCAGCTGCGAGATCTCCCCTGTTTGTGGGCGTCGCTGCGCCGATCTATCTAAGGATGAGTCAAAGACCATATTCAAGTCCCCGCCAATAATTATGTGCCTATCTGGGGTGGTCGCGATGTCCTCTAGGGCCGAGTGTAGGAACCGTTCTTGGTGGTCGTTGGGGCTATATATCGAGCCAATAGTAAATACCAGACCTCCCATCCTGACCCTGTAAACCAGGAGCCTCCCTTTCTGTTCGGACCCTTTGTGCAAGACCTCCCCCTTAAACTTCCTAGACACTAAGATTGCCACCCCCCCTGTTTTGGTAGCCCCGGAGGAAAAGAACTGTACTGGGAATTTCGGTGATCGCAGCCTGTGGCAGTCTTTAGCTAGGAGGTGGGTCTCCTGCAAGAGACAAATGTCTGCCTGAGTGTTTTCAAGTAGGGACAGCACTGCCTTCCGCTTGACCGGGTTGTTCAGCCCTTTCACATTAAGGGTAACTATCTCAAGGGCCATCAATAACAAACGTAAGGGCAGTGTCGCGTTACCGGGGGGTCGTCGCCAGTGTCAACAGTGTGAAGTGGTAGTGCGAGGTGAAAGCAAAAGCAACAACACTACAGCACGGTTCCCGGATCCATGTAAAAGTGGTGTGAGGTCAAAGCTAATGCAACAACAGAACAGTACAGTCCCCAAACCCCCCCCTACCCCTCCTTTAGAACTACCCACCAACATCCCAACTGCCCACCTCCCCCCCCTTTCCTGCGACCCTCTGAACCCAAAACTCCCCCAACCCTCCCCCCCTCCCTCCTCCCTCACACCCAACCATTCAAAGAACACCATTGTCCCAGTCTGGTCCGTAATGGACAAGTCCGTGGAAAGTTATTTAAGTGGATGTCCAGCCACAACCCATGCCCTCCCGCCGCCCCCCATCCCCGGAACCCCCGCACCTGCAATGATGATGAGGTCAAAACGATCTCCCCCCGGAGTATGCTCAGGCCGTCAAGGCCACACCACCAGACGACGTATCCCTGGTCACCTCCTGTTTTGCACTGTCCATTTCCGCACGGACAGTGGGCGAGTCGGGTCGCAGGGGCGGAGGTGGGGATCGCCGCCTCCGAAGCGTCTGCCAACCGTCTCTGGTGCTGCGTCGGCGGCGAGGCGTGGGAGCGCCCTCATCTGTCGCGGTGATTCCCAGCACTCCGCAAGTGTCTTGGAGGGACCGTAGCTGATGGAGAGTCCCGTTCCAACGAAAAATGAGCCGGAAAGGGTGGCCCCAGGAGTACTGCGTGTCATCTTCTCGCAGGAAATCCGTGGCTATTTGAATGTCTTGCGCTTCTGCAGTGTGATCGCCGATAAGTCCTGAAACAGGGCCACCTGGTGACCCCGGAAACGCAGGGGCTGCCGTCACCTTGCCTCGCGGAGAATCCGCTCCTTCAAAGGGAGATCCGGCAGGAAGGCCAGGATATCCGGGGGTGGTGCCGAGGCCCTCCGCGGCAGGCCCACTCTGTGCGCTCTATCAATTCTCACCGGGAAGTCTCCAGGTTCGCCCAGTATTTCGCGAAACAGGTCCCGCAGGTAGGCGGCCGTGTCTTCACCTTCTTCTTGAGACGGTACACCCCGGACCCGGATGTTGTTGCGTCTGGACCTGTTCTCGAGGTCCTCAGCATGGGACTGGAGATCGATCTGTTGATCTCTGAGCCGCAGGACCTCTTGCTGCAGATGCGCGATCTCCTCGTCTCGGGAGTGGCTGGCTTCCTCCACAGTGGACACTCTTTCTCCAAGGGAGTCGACCTCTCTCCTCACCTCGCGGACCTCTCCGGCCACCTCCTGCTTCAGCGTTTGGAAGTCCTCCCTGAGGGAGCTGAACAGTGACTCCAGGAAAGATCTGGTTACCGGAGGTTCCCCCCCTTCTGCGCCTCGAGAGCTATTCGAAGGGCTCGGGCAGGCTGGCTCCTATCCTGTCGTGGGGCGCCCCTGCCTAGCATTTCCGGCAAGGTGCGGTCTCCTTTCTTAGCCCCTCTGTTGCCTGACATCGTGGAGGTGGGGATGTGCGGCAGGTGGGATGACACACACAGAGATCCGCGTGATGCGGCGGCGTCAGGGGCCGAGGCATCCTGTAAGGTCCGGGCACAGCGGCGCTTCCACGGGTGTCGTTTCACAGTCTCACCCCACCCAGCACGCCCTCACATCAGCGAGAGCGCCGACGCAGGGGGGCAATAGTGGTCCGCTCTCAGCAGTAGGTCGCCTCAACTGCGCCGCGGAACAGGAGCAGAGTTCTTATGCTGTTGACGGCAGAGCAATCCTCCCTCTCTCCGCTGGTGAACCACAGCGCGGTCAGGGCACTAACCTCTCCCCCAGGCCAACACTCAGGCAGCGCCACTCCCGTTGGAATCAGGGCCACCCTCCACAGTACGATAGTGAGAGGTGTTTCGAGTCAGTCCCCCTCTCGGCGTCTGTCGGCCACTGCGATCACCATGCCTTGTGGAGCGGGGTTCAGAGGTGCCCGATGTCCTCGAGGGGTGCGCCAGTGGACCTTCCGCCTCAATTGCCGGGCTCCGACCCCGTAGGGGGAAGGCGAGCAAGCAGAGACCTTCCTCCGGCCGGATCTGCGGGCTCGCGTGGTGACACCGCGTCACAGGCCTGGTGGAGGAGGCCACCCTGGAGCTAGGTGAAGGTGGGGGCCGACCGTCACGCCCCCGGAAGTCGAGGCATCCACAGGTGCTCCCCGGCCCACTCCCGTCCTCACCCTCCAAGCGGGGCTTCTGAAAGGGGGGTTGGGGGCCAGCGCGCAGACACGGGCCTTCTGGTCTGCCTGATCCCCGGTCTGGCGCAGCAGCCTTCCGCCGGCTCCTCCCCCGTCTCACTCCGGTCGGAGCGCCGCCCGCTACGCTCGACGCCTCCGACCCCGGATCTCGCCAGTGGTGTGTGCTGGGACCGCTTCCGTTCCGCAGGTCTCCGCTGCGTCGCCGGTGCCGGTCTCTGACGCTCCGGCAGGCTGCGGCCGCAGGCCCTCCGGGTCTCCGCCGGCTCCTCCGCCGGCCCTCGCTCCGGGGCCTTTCCGGTGCTGCGGTGCTGATTATGCGGGGCAACCAGAGGCTATGGGCAGTGCCGCTGTGTGCTCGACTTCACCAGGCACCGTTACCGCTCGATCCGGGGGAGATCAGCGCCACAGAACGGTGCAGGGGCTCCGGGACCACGGGAGCTCACAGAGAGAGCGTCCTCTCAGCCCGCCTTCTTGGCCACGCCCCCTATATTTATGTTTAGAGCTCCCAGATGAAGGGTAAATGACCCGAAATGCATTGGAGCAGTTGGCATCTTTTTCAAAATATGAAGGATTCAAAGAACACTTATTACAATTATTGAATATCACACTGAATTGAACATTTATCATGAAGAATAATGAATAAAATGTGATACCAACTTTTGTGGAATCTCGTTTCAAGAGAACCTAAGGTGTGCCCACGTCACAGGGATGCCACTATAGGCTAATAGTGGCACTTGAACAGTACTCACTTTACTGACGTGTTTAGGACGGACACGCCACCTGGTGGAGCACCCGACTTGTTATATATATGTTTGCCCCCAGACATTACTCCAAAAACAATTTTGAAACTTTGAAAAACCAGCTGTGCATCCCCCACTTTCTTTTTTGTCATTTCTACATTCCGCCCACAGGAGGATTGCACGCCACATTTAAAAATGCAATATGATGAAATAGCTAGATCCACTGATGCCAGAGCTGATACTCTGGTCTTTGATGAAAATGAAACAGCTTGTATTTATGCTCTAATCAATGAAGATATAGCCTCTACTACATCCAGCCGCACTAAGGAACAATGTATTCGACAGTTACTTTATTTATCGAAACGAGAAGTTAACCAGAAACTTCATGCGAGCACCCTGCTCAAGTACCACCGTTCGATGCGGATCCCCAGGGGGTTACGAATAGCCCTCAAGCCGTCCCTCTGTAAAAATTCGAAGACTTTTCAAGAGAGATGGAACGCCATCCTCAACAAATGCAGCTTGGATTTGATATTACTGATCGTTCAAGAGTTGTCCAATATTCTTTTCGAACTTAATAAAGAGATTAAGGAAGTTGAATCGGAACTGTCTAACATGGCATCTTCTGGAGAATTGTCAAAGATTCTTGAAGACATAAAAGTACAATTAGAGAAACACTCTAGAGAAATTAACGATCGAAAAATCTGAAAATTTCGGAGAGACACACAAGATTATAAAGTGCGGGAAGTTTATACGTGGGCAGACATTTATGCCCAACGTAGAAGAAACAAACCATACAATGCACAGACAGATACATCCTCATCAGGAAGTGACACATCTAACCGTCCTTCAAGAAATGTTCACACTCAAGATCGATCTCAAACTGATGAAATCACTACCTCGAGGAATGTTCACACTAACCAACAAGCAGGATTATCGACTGCGATACCTTTTTTAGTCGAAGGTCCAGACACTCGAGGAGACCCAGGAGGGGTCTTAGAAAAAACAAAAGAGAAAGGGAAAACCTATCCAAGCACTCGGAGTACAACCAAGACCACCTAGTCATCAATATCTCCAATACGATCCTGAACGAACATGAGATGAACCTATTATCCAGGGGAACCTCCTTTATACCCACTTATAAAACCAATCAGTTGGAATTACAGATAAGCACATACAAATTCACACGAAAACTCAGATTGAGACATTTTTTTGATCATGTGATACCTCCACAACCCAAGAAACCAGACCAACTCATGGGTTTAAAACCGATTAGCACTTTTGAAGCTCCCACAAGCCACAAGAGTATAGATCTATTTGAAACTCTGGTAAAACAAGACATTTCTAAACTCAACTACAATAGACCTTTGCACCAAAACATTACACAAAAGGATTATGACACCTTGAAAAGAATTGCTAACAATGAACATATAAAATGCATTAAGGCCGATAAAGGAGGAGCGTTGGTTATAGTAAATTCCACTATGTATGACCAAAAAATTCATGAGCATATCCATGATGAACAGATTTACATGAGACTTCCAAATAATCCCACTGTACAATTCAAGGAGAGGTTAACAAACATCGTTAATAAGGCTTACGATACTGGTATCAATGACGATAGAACAAGGAAATACCTACTAAAACCATTTCCTAGAAGTCCGACCATACAAATGACTCCTAAGATTCATAAGAGTCTTGAAAACCCCCCATTCAGACCAATTGTTTTGACAAAAGGTTCACTTCATGAACCGGTGGGTAAATTCATAGACAGGTATTTACAACCAATCGTAAAACAAATGAACAGTTATGTCCAAGACACAACGGATTTTCTAACTAAATTGGCACAAATCGAAGTCACAGAAGAGGAACATCTGATATTATGTACAGCGGATGTCCGTTCCCTGTATACCTCCATCCCCCATGATGGAGGAATAGAGGCTATAGAAAAAGCATTGCTTGAAAGCAATATAGAACCAGGGATGCAACAATTTTTGATGGAACTAATGCTCTTCACTTTGTATCAAAGCTATTTCCAACGCAAAGAAAACTGGTACCTTCAGCTGTCCGGCACCTCGATGGGGAATTGTGCCGCACCGACATATGCTAACATCTACATGAAATACTTTGAACAGGAAAATATTTATGACAATCCCAACTGGTCTGATCACCTTAAAATGTACGTTAGATACATTGATGATGTGTTTATCATCTGGAAAGATACCGAAGAAACTCTTTCACAATCATTAACCACCCTAAACTGGGCTAATGAACGCATACAATTCACATGGGAGATCAACAAAAATTCTATAACCTTTTTGGATGTAAAAATCACAAAGACACCAACTGGTTTTGAAACTGACCTTTTCCGCAAGGAAACTGATAGGAATAACACTCTACATTATGCAAGCTTTCACCAGGGATCACTTAAACAACATTTACCGCTATCACAAATGCTCCGAGCGAGAAGAATTGTGTCTGATCAGAAAAACATCGAACTACATCTTGAAGATATGGGAAAAAGATTTCGTGATAGAGGATATCCAGAACCCCTAATTGAACAAGCTAAGAAAAGCGCAATGCAAACCAAACGAGAGAAATTATTAATAAGAACAGTAAAAGACAAGAAAGCCAGGATGATCCTGGTATCCAAATTTTCTACGTTGAGCACAGCTTACAAAAAAATTATCTTACGACATTGGCCCATATTGAGTGTTGAACCAGATTTTGGAACTACGTTTAAAGATCCGGCGATTTTTGCATACACTCGCAATGCTAATCTTAAGGAGATTCTGAACAGAAAGATTCCCACTGTAACTACATCTAAAGGCACAATACCCTGTATGAACTGTGGGAACTGTAACAACATCATCAGAGGCAATGTCATTAATCACCCTATGAAAGGAACGAACATCAAGCTTAGTGTAAATGCCACATGTGACACTCCCAATGTGATATACTTGATTAAATGTCCCTGTGGAATGATCTATATAGGGAAAACTGAGAGGAAGATCAAGACTTGTATCAACGAGCACAAATCGAACATTAGATTGAAGAACACCAAGTCTAACGTTGCTGTACATTTTTGTGAAACCAGACACAACATTTCCCAACTCAAGTTCATGGTTCTTGAAGTTGTCAAGAAAAGAGAAGGCATTGACAATAATAAATATTTGCTACAAAGAGAGATCGCATGGATCTTTAAGATGCAATCCATGAAACCGATGGGACTGAATGACCGTTTAGAATTTTCATGTTTCCTATAAACACCCGTTTGGGTATGATATGTCGCATACTGAACTTCCATTAGTGCTGCAGTACTGAATTTTGTATTCATTTATTTTTTTCATTTATTTGTTTATTTATCATTGCATTTTTCCCGAACTTTAATCAATCACTGTTTCATTGTACAAATGCTTATTGTTCGTAGCCACTGAGCTAGTTGTGTAAATAGAATCCTGTTTGTCGAGAATTTAACCTATTTCTTAGACCTTGCATGCACCACGACGTTCACGCAATATGGCCGCCACACTATAATGCACGTTAGTCCGTTTACTATATCTACGAAGACACAGCCTTGAACTAGTATTTCCCCTTCCGGGTGCAAACCGCGTTTTACTGCCGAGTGATACAGACTCCGGTGAACCACCCAGGCACGAAGTTAACCAACTATTAAGTAAGTCGGCGTTTAGCCGCGTTTTTTCCAATATAACTAGATCATATAGAACTCGGACATGTTATCTGACCGTAAGACTATTTCCCCACTCTTAGATTCCTCCATTACCTGATGACACGTGAGTGTATATATTTATGCCATGTAAATGCCGTAAAATAGTCTTGTTGTAGTCACGGTAATATACCCGTTCACGTTATATATTTGCACGTTTTTTATTTAACAAACACAACTTTCGATTTTACTTACGTTTTATTCACGTTTCACATAATGATCTTAGAAGTCGACCACTCGTACCACTTCCTCACTTATTCCCACCTGCTTGCTACGCTCAGTATGATATGGAGACTTTATTAACTGTAGGTGTGGACACACACTTAGGGGCTCATTAGGATGGCGGACGGAAGGACGACCGCCGTCCTGGAGTATGCGGAAAAAGCCTTTTTCCGTCCGCCTGCCGCGGACAGTCCGACCGCCATATTAGGATGGGAAACACTGTCAAAACTCCGTACGCGGCGGAAGAGAACACACCGCCGCGGAATCACACCCGACCCCGCGGCGGACGTAACCAATCCAGAGACACCGCCGTACGGAATGACGTCTCCGACCGTGTCCCAAATCACGATGGCGGAAAACACACATAAAACCGCTGCGGAAAAACAACCTGCCTGAACACGGCGGATTCCCCACAGCTAACAAACCACACATTGCGAAGATACCCACCACAAGCAGCTCGCCCACATGGACCCAGCGCTACACGCTTTTCCGATACTCTTCGCGATCCTCCACCAGCAAGTCATGGACCATCATCGACGACAAAGAAGGTACGCTACACACCATTTACTGTCGGAAGGGGAGTATCTGGCAGGGCTGTGACGTTGGGAGGGGGAGTGTCATGTCATAGGAAATACATTGACGAACGCACCAAAATATACACAATTGAAGTACACAACCAGGAATGAGAGCGACAAACCACAAAACATGATTTATTAGCTTAATTCAACATAATAGGTGCATAATATCAGAATATCCAAGAGCATGGGCATTGGGTACAACAGATCATGTACATCATTGGCATCACATGAGAGGGTGTAAGTGCATCAACAGTCCATTACACTGAACAGGTCCATCAGAGGCAGCACATGAGAGGGGCTAAGTGCATCATCAGTCCATTGCACTGAACAGGTCCATCAGAGGCAGCACATGAGAGGGGCTAAGTGCATCAACAGTCCATTTCACTGAACAGGTCCATCAGAGGCAGCACATGAGAGGGGCTAAGTGCATCAACAGTCCATTGCACTGAACAGGTCCATCAGAGGCAGCACATGAGAGGGGCTAAGTGCATCAACAGTCCATTGCACTGAACAGGCCCATCAGAGGCAGCACGTGAGAGGGCACAATGCAGTATCAGAACAGCAACAGGGCATTGTGGACAACAGAGCAGGTACATCACTGGCATCACATGAGAGGGTGTAAGTGCATCAACAGTCCATTGCACTGAACAGGTCCATCAGAGGCAGCACGTGAGAGGGCACAATGCAGTATCAGAACAGCAACAGGGCATTGTGGACAACAGAGCAGGTACATCACTGGCATCACATGAGAGGGTGTAAGTGCATCAACAGTCCATTGCACTGAACAGGTCCATCAGAGGCAGCACATGAGAGGGACTAAGTGCATCAACAGTCCATTGCACTGAACAGGTCCATCAGAGGCAGCACGTGAGAGGGCAGAATGCAGTATCAGAATAGCAACAGGGCATTGTGGACAACAGAGCAGGTACATCAAAAGGCAGCACGTGAGAGGGCAGAATGCAGTATCAGAACAGCAACAGGGCATTGTGGACAACAGAGCAGGTACATCAGAGGCAGCACGTGAGAGGGCAGAATGCTGTATCAGAACAGCAACAGGGCATTGTGGACAACAGAGCAGGTACATCAGAGGCAGCACGTGAGAGGGCACAATGCAGTATCAGAACAGCAACAGGGCATTGTGGACAACAGAGCAGGTACATCAGAGGCAGCACGTGAGAGGGCAGAATGCTGTATCAGAACAGCAACAGGGCATTGTGGACAACAGAGCAGGTACATCAGAGGCAGCACGTGAGAGGGCACAATGCAGTATCAGAACAGCAACAGGGCATTGTGGACAACAGAGCAGGTACATCAGAGGCAGCACGTGAGAGGGCACAATGCAGTATCAGAACAGCAACAGGGCATTGTGGACAACAGAGCAGGTACATCAGAGGCAGCACGTGAGAGGGCAGAATGCTGTATCAGAACAGCAACAGGGCATTGTGGACAACAGAGCAGGTACATCAGAGGCAGCACGTGAGAGGGCAGAATGCAGTATCAGAACAGCAACAGGGCATTGTGGACAACAGAGCAGGTACATCAGAGGCAGCACTTGAGAGGGCAGAATGCTGTATCAGAACAGCAACAGGGCATTGTGGACAACAGAGCAGGTACATCAGAGGCAGCACGTGAGAGGGCACAATGCAGTATCAGAACAGCAACAGGGCATTGTGGACAACAGAGCAAGTACATCAGAGGCAGCACGTGAGAGGGCAGAATGCTGTATCAGAACAGCAACAGGGCATTGTGGACAACAGAGCAGGTACATCAGAGGCAGCAGGTGAGAGGGCAGAATGCTGTATCAGAACAGCAACAGGGCATTGTGGACAACACAGCAGGTACATCAGAGGCAGCACGTGAGAGGGCACAATGCAGTATCAGAACAGCAACAGGGCATTGTGGACAACAGAGCAGGTACATCACTAGCAACACAAGTACGTGTTTCAAGCCACCCGTCCCAAGGACAACAGCAGTGCAAGGCTGGTTACAATGGACAATGTACACACCATGTGAAAAGACATGCGAGTGAAGTGAACAGCACCTCACATCACAGATTCAGGTGGACTGCTTGAACTACCTGGCTCGGACACACTGCCAGCACCAGTAACAGGAGTGTGAGACACAGCCACAGCTCGAGTGACTGACACATGAGCCACAGACCCAGACACACTGCCAGCACCAGAAACCGGAGTGTGAGACACAGCCACAGCTCGAGTGACTGACACATGAGCCACAGACCCAGACACACTGCCAGCACCAGAAACCGGAGTGTGAGACACAGCCACAGCTCGAGTGACTGACACATGAGCCACAGACCCAGACACACTGCCAGCACCAGAAACCGGAGTGTGAGACACAGCCACAGCTCGAGTGACTGAGACATGAGCCACAGACCCAGACACACTGCCAGCACCAGAAACCAGAGTGTGAGACACAGCCACAGATGTAGTGACTGACACGTGAGCCACAGACCCAGACACACTGCCAGCACCAGAAACAGGAATGTGAGACACAGCCACAGCTCGAGTGACTGACACATGAGCCACAGACCCACACACACTGCCAGCACCAGAAGCAGGAGAGGGCACAACTGAGACAGTGCTACTACATGATGCATGACAGCAAACAACAGACACAGTGCCACTATCTGACACATGAGAGTCAACTGCATCTGCGCCACTGGTACCACTGAAATGATGAGCCACAGGGCTGAATGGGCCAGGAGGCAGGGTGGCTCTGGGAGCTGGGGATAGCTGTACTGCAGCGACATCGGGGTGTTCATGTGTCAATGGTGTGTGTCTACGTTTCTTAGGGATATGTGAGGGCACTCTGGACATGACAGGACTGGCAAGTGGTGCGGACTCAAATTAAATATCACCCACCAAAGGTGGAGCATCTGCTGCTGGGGGTCTGCTCTCTGGGGACGTGCTGGAGCCTGCTTGTCGTTTGCTGTGTGCCTGCCTTCTGGCCTCTGCATCATGTTTAATGGGGGATGCAACAACAGGGTGCTCCTTCCTCTGCTTCCGACGGGCCTGGATGGGAGTGGAGGTATGGGAGAACTCCACCGCGGAAACATCTTTACTACGTTCCCTCAACAACATCAGCCGCAGTGCAGCCAGGGGTGATGTATGCCTGTCCTTGATGGAGCTAGTGTCTATGGGAGAAGCCCTGTCCCTTGGATGTGCCTTGGCCGTAGGAGGTGTCCTGTCCCTGGAAGTTCCCTGTTCCCTGGGCGGTGCCCTGTCCCTGGGTGCAGACTTTTCCCTTGTTACTGTACCTGTCTCTAGAAGCAACCTTGTCCCTGGGAGTGTCCCTGCTCTTGGGAGTTGCCCCTTCCTTTGTAGTGTCCTTGTCCTTGGGAGTGTCTCTTCTCTTGGGAGTTGCCCCTTCCTTTGTAGTGTCCTTGTCCCTGTGAGTGTCCCTGCTCTTGGGAGTTGATCCCTTCCTTTGTAGTGTCCTTGTCCTTGGGAGTGTCTCTTCTCTTGGGAGTTGCCCCTTCCTTTGTAGTGTCCTTGTCCTTGGGAGTGTCTCTTCTCTTGGGAGTTGCCCCTTCCTTTGTAGTGTCCTTGTCCTTGGGAGTGTCCCTGCTCTTGGGAGTTGCCCCTTCCTTTATAGTGTCCTTGTCCTTGGGAGTGCCCCTGCTCTTTTGAGGTGGCCTTGCCTTTGTAGTGTTCTTGTCCCTGGGAGTGTCCCTGCTCTTAGGAGTTGAACCTTCCTTCGTGGTGTCCTTGGTAGTGTCCCTGGACTTGGGAGTTGCCCTTCCCTTGGGACTACCTTTTGTGGGGGATGCCTGTGTAGCATGTGAAGCCATTTCCACCCACACCCCTTGAGGATCCTGTGTGTCAACTCCAGTGTAGCTCACGTCGTCTTTGGTGCCAGATTTACCAGTCCTAGGGGATGGGGTCTGTGCTCTCCGTGCCCTGCCCTGCTGCCTGTTGCTGCTCCTAGTGCAATAACCTGTAAAAGAGTCCTGCTCTGAGAAGTCACTCCCCCCTGAGATATCAAGTGGTGTGGATGGGGGAACAGAAGTAGCACCCTGTCTTTGCGACTGTACAATGGCAGAAGACACAGTGTTTTGCCAATGACTGAACTGTTCTGTGTAGACCAGCAACATCGCCATGCATACCCTCCATGAATGCCACCACCTGCCCCAACTTCCTATCGTGGTCTTGGAATGCATTGATCATGTTGGTCTGCCCTACACACAGCTGTCGCAGCAGATCAACAGCCTCTGCACAAAGTGCACTTTGTGTCACTGGGACAGGGGCAGCGGTTCCTGCACCGAAGGCAACTCTGCTCCCCCTCCTCTGGCGAGCACGAGCAGTACATGTTGCAGTGGGTGGCAGTGTGGGCCCTGTGTGCTGTGTCCCGACTGAAGGTGTCGATTGCCCACTCCCTGTCTGTGCCAACAGTGCGGACTCACCAACACTTTCTGAGGATGAGGGCGATGGTGTTTCCACATGTGAGTCCTCAGGGACGGTCCTGTCCCCCTCTCCGGGGCTGCCCTCTTCAGTGTCAGTCTGCGTGTGTGTGACCTTTGATCCTAAAGCATTGCCACCACTCATCTCCGTCGTCTGTGGGTCTCTGCCGAAGCTGAAATAGAGAGAAACGAGGTGTGAGTAAGTGCCACACTCAGGTACTTAAGGACAACAGATCTAGGATTCCATTACATACATAGTACATGTAGCACACATCCTGCACACGTCCCACCCCTACCAGTCATCCTCACATCAAAGAACCGGTGTTGGCTGTCAAACATGTACATCACCTGAACATGGCAAGTGCCTGTAGATCTGCACACATGTCATACCATGGGACCACAGACCTCAACGGCATGTCCTGGAACCCTCAACTACTAAGCAAGTGGGCTGTCCACCTGGCGGACATGGATGCCAACGCTTACTCCGCAAATGGCACCAGCATGGTATTTCAGCTAAACATACGCACCAATGAAGCCACTACTGTGTCTGAGCACCAATACATGCTTTGCTGGCCCAAGTCACATACACATACATTCTGCTTACCGCTAGTTTGCTGTGGTTCCCCACTCAGCCGGGCGGACAGGTCAGGATGCGTCACAGCAATGATACGGTGCATAAGAGGGGTCATGGTGCGGCGGGCCAGACGTGTAGATCTTGGAATCATCCCCAGTGTCATCTCCGCCACATTCTTGCTAAGCCTGGAAATGTCGTCCCAGCGCTTGTGGCAGTGTGTGTGTCGTCTATTGCACCCCCCCACTGCCCGTACATCACATGCTATGGTCCTCCATACGGCCTTGCGATGGTGCAGCTTTACCTACCATGATGGGAGACAAGAGGGTAACGTAAGTGGACAGTATGACATGCACAAACATCGTAGTACCACGTTTCTACATGCAGCCATGCTCAGCACTACACATGTGAAGGTCCCATAGCACACCGCCAGGCTTGCAGAAGACAGGAGCCACTGAACACCTCATGGCCAACAACATGTACACCACTGTACTTACCACCTGTCCGGGTGCACCGTAGAGCCGTTGGTAGTGGCTAAGCACACCGTCCACAAGGACATCCAGCTCCGCTGCGGTGAAGGGACGAGACCGGGTCTCTCGCACTCCCTGCATGTCAAGGTCCTGGACTGTGGCACAGCAGCAGCAGCCGTTGGTCAGCTCAGCAGCAGCAGGTCGAGGTGATGGTCACAGGCAGCAGCCGTTGGTCAGCTCAGCAGCAGCAGGTCGAGGTGATGGTCACAGGCAGCAGCCGTTGGTCAGCTCAGCAGCAGCAGGTCGAGGTGATGGTCACAGGCAGCACTGGATCAAAGCAGTGAATGTGTGCTTGTGAAAGTCACACATATATAGGGCACAGAGCCCATGTCAGTGGCACACGTCGCCAGCTATTGGTTCCCCCTGGATGCCTCATACGAAGAGGGCCAATGACAGGCCCTGGTGTGGCAGGGCACTGCTTCCGCCATTGTCGATGGCGGATACGCGCCCCGCGGTACCTCTTCCCATTGGCTGCCTGTGCACGTGCCGTCACGGACACACATCGGCAACCGCAAGTGCGCACTTCCGTGACGGTTGGATGTTTTGCAACAATGTTCAATCAGTGGCGCCACCATGGCGGTGCACGCCTTCCGTGGGGGTGGTGCAGGCCAACACATACTTGTGATTATGGAAATAAAAATGGCAGTTCATGACCCCCCCTTACAGTCACATTGCATCATCCACCGTAGACCGACCCTCCCAGCCCGGGCCAGGCCAGTCAACACCCGGCGGTGGGTGACCGGCCTCACCCGGCGGTGGGTGACCGGGCTGGGACGGCGGTGGGTGACCGGCCTGACCCAGCGGTGGGTGACCAGGCTGGGACGGCGGTGGGTGACCGGGCTGGGACGGCGGTGGGTGACCAGGCTGGGACGGTGGTGGGTGACCGGCCTGGCCCGGCGGTGGGTGACCGGGCTGGGACGGCAGTGGGAGACCGGGCTGGGACGGCGGTGGGTGACCGGGCTGGGACGGCGGTGGGTGACCGGCCTGGCCCGGCGGTGGGTGACCGGGCTGGGACGGCGGTGGGTGACCGGGCTGGGAGCGTCGGTCTACGGTGGATGATGCAATGTGACTGTAAGGGGGGTCATGAACTGCCATTTTGATTTCCATAATCACAAGTATGTGTTGGCCTGCACCACCCCCACGGAAGGCGTGCACCGCCATGGTGGCGCCACTGATTGAACATTGTTGCAAAACATCCAACCGTCGCGGAAGTGCGCACTTGCGGTTGCCGATGTGTGTCCGTGACGGCACGTGCACAAGCAGCCAATGGGAAGAGGTACTGCGGGCGCGTATGCGCCATCGACAATGGCGGAAGCCGTGCACCGCCATGTCGACGCCACTGATTGTATATTTACAAATGCAGCACCGTCGTGGTAGTCCGCACATGCGTCATGAGGAGTGTGAACGTGATGGCAAAACAGCATATGTCATGCACTATATCATGTGTGTTCACACTATGGCCATTGATGTGCACCCAATTTGCTACACATGTGCATGTCTACGTGTCGACCTCTTGTTTTACCGTACACACGTTTCAACTCATACACATCTACACACTACCTCAAGGCTGTCTGGCCACATTCAGGATCTGTTAGGAGTGTGTGGTTTGTGCGTGCAAGTAACAATGGTAGGGGTACACATGGATTTAGTGTATGCGTATGTGTGTTGCCTCTTGTGTGACCATGCATGTAATGTGAGGATGCTCACCATTGTAGGAGTTGTAATTGGTGCATGAAGATATGGAGTGTGTGTAGCATTATTGTATTGTGTGTGCACATGCATGTGTGTCTGTGATGACGCTTGTCCACATTAGGGTCATTAGGCATGTCTTGTTGGCAGTTCTTTTGACGTGTGAGTACGTTACATTGTACATGTTGGCACACATCATGTTGTTAGTGGCTGCACATTGTTTACATGCTACTCTGTATTGTAGGTAATTGCAGACATGTCACACATATGATAATTGTCGACGACTTTTCTCATTTTGATTGTGTTGGCCTACATGTGATAGAGTTGCACAGCTATGCGTTGTTGGTAAATTGACATCTACTACATCTACTCCCACACAGGAGGGCTCCTAATGTGCATCGCCCATACACTGTTCTGGAGGACATGGTTGACGAGGAGGTGATCAGGAAATTCCGGATTGATCGACGTAGATTGCTGGAGCTTGTAGACCAATTGTCTCCTCATCTGCAGCCACGAAGAACATATCCTGGTTCCATTACACCCACAGCAAAGGTGATGGCAGCACTTCACTTCTTTGCAACTGGAACCTTCCAGTACACAGTTGGACATGCCGGGGGGATGTCACAGTCCATGTTCAGCATGGTACTGCGGGATGTTCTCAGGGCCATGATGATTTACAAGGATGATTACATCCATTTTCCACGGGCGGCAGAGTTGGCAGCAGTCAAAGCAGACTTCTATGCACTGGGCCAGATACCACACGTAGTGGGTTCCATTGATGGCACCCATATCGGTCTCATTCCACCCCGGGCACGTGAGCCTGTATATCGCAATCGGAAACACTTTCATTCGCTGAACGTGCAGGTGGTGTGCCTGGCCGACAACATCATATCACATGTGTGTGCCAGATTTCCAGGCTCCGCACATGACTCCCACATCATGTGGAGCAGCATTGTCTCCCAACTGATGGCAAATCTGCGACCAGAACGTGCGTGGCTTGTTGGTCTGCGTGGCTTGTTGGTGAGTATGCTGTGGGGACAGTTGTGTATTCTGTGTGGCATGGGGTACCCACCAATCCTGGTAGTGATATCTGTGTCTTTCATCCCCCCACATAGGCGATTCAGCGTACCCAAACAGGCCGTGGCTGCTGAGACCCATACGTAATCCAACTACAGCTGGTGAAATGCGATACAATGATGCCCATGGAAGGACACGTAGAGTGGTGGAACGTACTTTTGGACTGCTAAAGTCTAGGTTTCGTTGCCTGGATAAAACCGGAGGAGCCCTGCCTTACTCACCAGGCAAAGTATGCAGGATCGTGATTGCCTGCTGCATGCTCCACAACCTGGCCGTGCGCAATGACATTGAACTGATCTTGGACCCTGAAGACCAACAAGTCCCTCGGCCTCCCATCCCACCCATGTCGACTGATGAGGATAGTGGTGAAGAAGAAGGTGTGGACCAGAGGCGTCAGCTCATTGATCGCTATTTTCCTTGAATGTGAGTGACTACCTCTTGTGCAGGTTGACAATGCGTGAAGTATGTTTGCTGGTGGTGTGTGGATGTGGTGTTTGGAAGCTGGCTGTTCTGGTATGTTATGTTTGCATGTGTGTGTTGTATTCCATGATGTGTGTTCTCTCATCCACAGATTTGGTGGTGAGTGTGGTTTGTGGTATGTTGCAGTACAGTGTGTTGTGATGGATGTGAATCAGTTTCCTGACGTGTGTTTGTTGTCTCTCATTTTCCCTAGGTCACTCCCACTGAGGCATAATTCTCACCTACATAGTTCCCTGCGCCTGGTGACGTCTGATTCAGATACAATCATGTGATTAAAATATGGAGGCAACACATAATTGAGTGTGTAAGTGAAATTTATTTACAGGTTGTGAATTGATGCAGGTGGATATTTACAAGTAAGTGTTGGGTGGAGGAGTGTGAGTTGAAGGTCATGGTAGATGAAAAGACCGTGGTGACACCACATTGGGTGATGTCCAGCTAGTCCAGCAGACCGGTGCCAATACTTGGCGTTGTGGGGCAGGATAGTTGGCGGGTGAATGGCAGGGTCAGGCACGGTTAATGTCATTTGCGGCCCGGCCCCTCTTTGGGCGGGTGGATGGTGCATCCCCGCTGCCCTCACCTACTTCCAGCCTCGGACGGCCCCTCCGTCTTGCAGCCGGAGCGGAGACTGCTGGGGGGGCAGGTTGGTCAGGGGCCACATTTGTGTCCATGGGCTCAGGTGGCGGTGGCGTTGACGACCGTGGCGGCTGGGCACTTGGCTGAGGGGGGGTTGTTGCGGGATAACCAGTCCCTCCACAGTGATGTTACCTGGCCCATGATGTCCACTAGTTGCCCTATGCGCCTGTCAATTGACCGCAACTGATTTGTGTTCTCCACTGAGTCCTGGTGGGCACGGTCAGCCTGTGCCTGCCCCCGGTCATAGGAGGCCTGGACTCTGGCTAGGGCTTCCAGTGTTTCTGCAGCAGGATGGGGTGGGTGTTCTTCCACACCTCGCCGGTGAGAGGCACTCCTGTGGGTGAGATGTGGCCTCTGGTCTGTCCTTTGCCGTCCACTCTTCCTGCTTGGCTGGGATGTAGATGGGCCTGCGTCCTGCGATGGGTCAGGCAGGGTGGCACAGGCAGGAGTGGTGGTACAGGTGGTGGTGGAGATGGTGGTGGTGGCTGCACAGGTCACTATGGCAGGTGTCGGTGGGGTGACACAGGCCAAGGTTGTGGAGGCAGGGATGTCCTGTGAGCCAGATGGCCCTGGGAGTCGGCTTGGGCCCCCTTCGTCTTCCGCACCGGAGCTGACAGTGGGATCGTCCCCAGAGAGTCCGTGCTGTGAGTGTGGTGACTGTTGCAGGCAGTTGCTGGTTTCGCCAGTCAGGTTGCGATCACCTGAGGGACAAGATTTTAATGATCAATGCAGTGGACATGACATGCTTTAATCTTTCAAACATTACATATCACTGACCTCTCTACACACCCAACCCGCCTCCCAACACACCCCACCCACCTCCCAACACACACCACCACCCTCCCTGTGGACATGGGGGCCTGTTGGGAGTCGTAGTGCTGGTCTCTCACACACCCCACCCACCTCTCAACACACACCACCCACCTCCCAACACACCCCACCCAACTCCCAACACACCCCACCCAACTCCCAACACACCCCACCCAACTCCCAACACACCCCACCCACCTCCCAACACACACCACCACCCTCCCTGTGGACATGGGGGCCTGTTGGGAGTCGTAGTGCTGGTCTCTCACACACCCCACCCACCTCCCAACACACACCACCCACCTCCCAACACACCCCACCCAACTCCCAACACACCCCACCCAACTCCCAATACACCCCACCCACCTCCCAACACACACCACCACCCTCCCTGTGGACATGGGCGCCTGTTGGGAGTCGTAGTGCTGGTCTCTCACACAACCCCACCCACCTCCCAACACACACCACCCACCTCCCAACACACCCCACCCAACACCCAACACACCCCACCCAACTCCCAACACACCCCACCCACCTCCCAACACACACCACCACCCTCCCTGTGGACATGGGGGCCTGTTGGGAGTCGTAGTGCTGGTCTCTCACACACCCCACCCACCTCTCAACACACACCACCCACCTCCCAACACACCCCACCCAACTCCCAACACACCCCACCCAACTCCCAACACACCCCACCCAACTTCCCACACACCCCACCCACCTCCCAACACACACCACCCCCCTCCCTGTGGACATGGGGGCCTGTTGGGAGTCGTAGTGCTGGTCTCTCACACACCCCACCCACCTCCCAACACACACCACCCACCTCCCAACACACCCCACCCAACTCCCAACACACCCCACCCAACTCCCAACACACCCCACCCACCTCCCAACACACACCACCACCCTCCCTGTGGACATGGGGGCCTGTTGGGAGTCGTAGTGCTGGTCTCTCACACACCCCACCCACCTCCCAACACACACCACCCACCTCCCAACACACCCCACCCAACTCCCAACACACCCCACCCAACTCCCAACACACCCCACCCAACTCCCAACACACCCCACCCACCTCCCAACACACACCACCACCCTCCCTGTGGACATGGGGGCCAGTTGGGAGTCGTAGTGCTGGTCTCTCACACACCCCACCCACCTCCCAACACACACCACCCACCTCCCAACACACCCCACCCAACTCCCAACACACCCCACCCAACTCCCAACACACCCCACCCAACTCCCAACACACCCCACCCACCTCCCAACACACCCCACCCACCTCCCAACACACACCACCACCCTCCCTGTGGACATGGGGGCCTGTTGGCATTCGTTCACATTTTGGTGATTATGTGGCCCACATGCATAGTTTGGGGCCTGAGGGATGTGTCCTTACAGTTGTGTGAGGCAGACCATGTCGGTGTGATAGTGGTGCTTGGTTTGTACTTACCAGCCTCTTCTCCCTCGTCGATTCCTTCAAGGCTCTCTGGGTGCAGTATGCCCAGCACCTTTTCCTCCCAATCGGCATAGGGTATGGGCTCCGGGGGTGTGCCGCCGCCAGTGTGGTGTGCCCGCAGGTGATTTTTTGCACGGATGCCTTTGACCCTTGTTTTGAGGTCGTGCCACTGCCTCTGGATGTCGTGCTTTGTTCGTGGCACGGTCCCGGACGCATTCACCCGACTGACTATCCTGTCCCTCATGTGGTTTTTGGTTGCCACGGTGGTCTGCTGGACTAGTGTGCCGAATAGGTGGGGTTCGACACGGATCATTTCATCCACCAGGACCTTCAACTCTGTGTCAGTGAATTTAGGATTTTTCTTTGGTGCCATGGTGTGTGATGTGCAAGGTGTGGGTGGAGTGGGTTGGGATGTGCAGGTGTGTGGTGTGTAGGAATGGTATGGTGGGTGTTTGTGTGGTGGGTGTGTTTGTGTGCAGGTTGTATGTGTGGACTTTAGTGTCTGCTGTTCGTTGTGATGAGCCTCTTGTTTGCAGCTATGCTGTGGTGCAAAGGATTGTGGTAGTGGGTGGGAATCTTTTTATACTCTGTGTCGTGGTAGTGTCCCAATGGTTGTTGCCAGTCAGGTGCTAGGTGGGTGTGTTGACTTGTGTGGATTTTTAGGTGCTTGGGGGGTGTCATTGTGGCTGTGATTGGTGTGGGTGTTTCAGGTGGGTGGGTGTCCTGTGTAGTGTGTTTTGTATTTACTTCCGCCAGCCATTTGTAAATTGGTTTGACGGTAGGGATGGTGTTCGTGTTGTCCTTCCGCTGGGATGCTGGGTTTATCGTTGCATTGTTTCCGCAGCGGTCGTGGATGGAGGTGAGTTCCGTGGGACTGGCGGCGTTATCCTAATCGCAGGCACGGAGCCGCCGCAGGTATTGCGGTGGCTGTGCCTGTTCCCGCGGTCATGTTCGTCCGCGGCGGACGGTTTTTCTTAGGTTCCGTCCGCATGCGGCGGTCTCAGGTGTACTCTGTCCGCCGCGGACGGGGTTTGATGTACTCCGTTCGCCGCAGACGGAGTTTCATGACATTATTATCCTAATCGCAACGGCGGTTTATCCGCGGAGCGGTCGGGTGTATCTTGGCCGCGTCCTTGGCGGACGGAACCCATTTCCGTCTGCCATCCTAATCGACCCCTTAGTGCTATATCTTTATATTTATGTTGTAGAGCTCCCAGATGAAGGGTAAATGACCCGAAATGCATTGGAGAAGTTGGCATCTTTTTCAAAATATGAAGGATTCAAAGAACACTTATTTCAATTATTGAATATCACACTGAATTGAACATTTATCATGAAGAATAATGAATAAAATGTGATACCAACTTTTGTTGAATCTCGTTTCAAGAGAACCTAAGGTGTGCCCACGTCACAGGGATGCCACTATAGGCTAATAGTGGCACTTGAACAGTACTCACTTTACTGACGTGTTTAGGACGGACACGCCACCTGGTGGAGCACCCGACTTGTTATATATATGTTTGCCCCCAGACATTACTCCAAAAACAATTTTGAAACTTTGAAAAACCAGCTGTGCATCCCCCACTTTCTTTTTTGTCTTTTTCGTGAATACAACGGTAACACGGCGTTGTTTTCCCGCAATAGACAGCGATAAGAAGAGTTGAGTTAAGCTAATTTTGTGGTAATTATCACACGTTCTTGAGAATATCCCCCTTTAAATGGGTCTCCTGGAGATAAATCACTTCAGGGCTGAACAATATCAGCCATCTTAACAGGTCCCCATATTTACGATAATTTAAAATTCCATTGGCATTACAAGATATCACCCTCAAATTATACATAACTAAATAAGCACCCTCATTCATCACCCCTCTCAAACTAGTTATTCCAAAATAACGAAGCCCCGGAAACTGAAAAAACAACGCAAAGCTTGGTTATATACCTGCTAGTTTTTAGGTCTCGCCTAAGCCATCGCGTAAGCGATGCTTTGGTGAGATATTAAGTAAGCAGCTTTTGAAATTGTTCCCAAAGGCTGCAGGCAGATCGGGTCAAGTGCATGTGCGCCGGGCGCGCACACCATTTGTCAGCCTGCAGCCTTTGGGAGCACTTTCGCGGCCGCTTTGATGTTCTCAGTGAGCCGCGCGGCCACTGAGAACATCAAAGCAGCCGCGACAGTGATCACCATTTGCCATCCGCCTTAATTATCATTACCTTCTGCTCCTTGGAACGCAGCTCTTTTTTCAGCTCGCTTTGATGTTCTAATTCTCACGTGCAACTGCCACAAATCCAAACTATTGACCAAACACCTCTACCCCATCACTGCTTAAGTGTCCACCTCCCTCAGGAAGAATCACTGCCACGTTATTTCCCCCTCACCTCTGCCTCATCTCCCCTGCAAGCCCCCCCATGCTTCACGTGTTCCCGCCTGCCTCTTCCCTCAGCGCTTCCTCGCCCTCCCGTTGCAGCCCGCTCTGGCGCATCTCTGTCGTCTAAGACGTCTATTGGCAAGTAAAGCATAAAAGCACTAATAACAAAGTTTGCCCCCATGATCGCAAAAAGAGGAACAGTTCTTCCTAGATAAAGTGAGGCATACAGTGCAGCAGACTGCAGTAAAATGTCGTTATACTTCAGAGGTAATTACGATGTCCAGAGATGCTTCTTATGGGCGCTACTTCCTGTGCCATTATCTCACAGATGCCACATTCCCCGTAGGCTAGTATGCCCTTTCTTTCATCGGTAAGATTGGCCGTTCTCCCGCCCTTTTGTCTGCATTTGAGAGATAACGAGGGTGGCGTCATTCAAAGATCTGCCCGTGGCGGTAGGGCAAGCCCGGTTCTGCTGTTATCTGGCTCAGACAGGGGACACACCAGTAACCTAAAACGAGTTTCGCATTCCCTTGCATGGACCTTTTTTAAATAAAAAAATGCTGCATTGTCATTTGGGGGTGTTTTGTAGAAATCCTTACATTATGCACATCTCTCGCCCATACTCAATTGGAAAGGGCTCGCATAACTAGAGGTAAAAGCCGCCCATCTGAAGTCTTATTCAACCGCAACCAGTGTGTTAGGTGACTATAAACGTTTGTAGGCTAACCTTTTCCTGCCGTTCATGGTGCATCCCAGATCTTATCCACGTCAGTTTACTTGTGCTCAAAATTTGCAATTTGTTTTAGCAACACGGACTCTAAACCTGTCAGTACTGTATTGTAAAACGCATCTGTACCTCATGTTTGTGCAACGCATCCCTTGTTAAGGCATGCGTTGTGCCCTGGACTCTGCCTCCCAACAAATCGACTCCCAGCCTCACTAGCTCTCTTTTCTCCATCTCCCCTTGCCCTGGTGGAGTCTTAATCAAATCTAGCACATCTTTGAAGAGTTGAGTACTGAAGGCTGTCCCCTTTATCGCATCGCTGGGCCTCCTGACCTGAACCCAAGCTAACCCGGAACGGTCACCGCCCCAGGCACAGAGTAGCTTCAGCAGAGCCAAATGGACTGCGAGGCTTTCTCCCCCTCCACTCATGATGAATGTGCCTATTTACAGCCTCCGCCGCGTAGCTGGGTTTTTCATAAACTAACCACGCCAGTGTCTGCCACACTGCTTGCGTTGTATTGCTGTTGCTGCAGTTATGTATATCGCAAACAAACCTGGTCGAAAGGCAGTTGCTGATGCCACAGCTGTTTCTTCACGGGGCAAGCCTCCATGTTCATTTCTCTAAAACGTGCATGCACTGAAACTAAAATCCCAGCTATTTTAGGGCAAAACACTGAACCAACCCATCTGAATTGAAGAGGTTTCAATGCATTGCTGCTGCCCGTTTGACTTACAACGTGCTGCCTCTTTCCACAAACTCGATGTTTGTGTTCCTTTATTTTGAGAAGCTTTTAGTATTACTGTCACAAACACAACCACACACACAACCACACGCACAACCACACACACAACCACACACACAACCGCAACTACACACACACACAACTACACACACACAACCACACACAAGCCCACACACACATACAACCACACACAACCACACACATAACCACACACACCTACACACACACAACCATGCACACACACAACTACACACACACACAACCACACACACACAACCACACACACAAACAACCACACACACACAACCACACACACACACACACAGAACCACACACAACCACACACACAACCACACACACACAACTACACACACAACCACACCTTCAGTGTACACTTTCAACAGACACCATTGGTCGTCAGTGCACGCTTTCACCAGGCACAAACACCACCAGCCGTCAGTGCACGCTTTCACCAGGCACAAACACCACCAGCCGTCAGTGCACGCTTCCACCAGGCACACACCACCAGACATCAGTGCACGCTTTCACCAGGCACACACACCACCAGACATCAGTGCACGCTTTCACCAGGCACACACACACCACCAGCGGTCAGTGCACGCTTTCACCAGGCACACACACACCACCAGCCGTCAGTGCACACTTTCACCAGGCACACACCACCAGCCGTCAGTGCACACTTTCACCAGGCACACACACCACCAGCCGTCAGTGCACGCTTCCACCAGGCACACATACCACCAGCCGGCAGTGCACACTTCCACCAGGCATACACATCACCAGCCATCAGTGCACACATCAATTGTTAACGCATCCACAATTAACTATTGTAGCAATCGCAGTATGGCGCACTTTACTATTAAACATATTCATCTAAAGCGCAGCATGCCACCATTGCTACAAAAATAAACACACTTTTTTTGGCCTACAATTTATAGACTTTTGTTGCATTTGGTGTTGCAATATTTAGCAATGCCAATAGCTTAAACTTAATTAATGAAAGACCTATTGCATTGCAAATGCTTGTTCCTGCTTGTGACCCACCCTACACACCCTCCTACCCCTTCTGCAGGAGAGGTAAGCCCACTATCCCCCCTATCAGCCCAACCTGAATTCTGAAGTTCCCTGTCATTGCACCTACCTGTGCTCCCGGTAAAGCTCCCTCTTCCCGTACTCACCACGACTGATGACATATGAGAGGACAAAGTAGTGCTAGGAAAAGCACGCTTCGGGAAATCAATGACATTATTAAAGCCAGTAGCCGGGAAAGAATCTAAGTGCAATAGTGTATAAAGTGCAGTGTACCAACTGTTGTATATCCATCATCTCAATGTGAATTCACAGCTACAACATACAGGGCCTAGTGAAAAGTGCTAAGTGCTTACTGTTGCAATTAAAAAAGTTAAAGATGGTGCAGGATCACTAACTTCATTTTAGTTCTGCTGATTGGAGGAATGTCTTAGATGTCTAACTGCAGCAAATTCATAATCTATAAAATGCAAGATACAAACTGTAAGATTATTAAATGCAAAATACACAATACCGCAAATGTCAATTGCTGCATATGCTTCTTGCTAGTTAAGATTCACATCCCAGAGGCCCCTGGGCCTCCAGCTCATGGCATGTTGGTGCAACGTACCAACTATTGTATATGAATCATATCAATAAGAATTCACAGATATACATACAAACTGCATGGTGCAAAAGTACTAAGTGCTAGATATAACAATGAAAATGATTGAAAATTGTTGAACACCATTCGCTTCGTTCTAAGCCTGCTAACTAGCAATAAATCTTGAACGTCCACAAATAATTGGCATTATTAAAACAAGCAGCCGAAACAGAATCTAAATGAAATAGTGTGTAAAGTGCAGCATACCATCTGATACATATGCATCACATCGATGTGAATTCACAGATGAAACATACAAAGTGCCTAGTGAAAAATGCTAAGTGCTGAATATAGCAATGAAGATTAAAAAAAAAGGCTCATGACCATTAATTTAATTTTCCACTTACTGACTGGGAGAATGTCTTGAATTTCGAAGTGCAATTTATTCTTAAAAATAAAATATACAAAGAGTCAAGTGCATATTACACAGTAACACATTTTATAAAGTGCTACATTTGTTCCTTGTTAGTGAGGATTCACATCCCAGCATCCCTGGGGATCTAACTGATGGCTTTAGAAGAACCTTTTGGCGAACATTTTGTGCCTCTTCCAGTGTAACACATAAATGGAATTGGCCCTCAAATAAAAATTTCAATTTAGATTGCTGAATTATTGAGGCCTGTGCCTCAGCAGATTTAAATTGACCAATCAATCCCAGGAAGTCTATCCAGCGTCGAGCAGCCACTGCTGACCTTTCAAAAAAAAAAAAAAATCTGTGACTTATCGGGTAGCAAAAAAATCTTTTTTTGAATGGTTCAACAAAGAAAATCCTCTTTAATACGATAATCTGCTAAATTCACAGTCATTGTTCGTGGATACTTAGCATTGGATATGCACTGAGCAGGATCCCGATAGGAAATGGTAAGATCTGCTAGGGCATTCTCAATGATGTGTGTCTTGAGCAGCGTTTCGATAAACTGCAGTGGGCTCTCTCGGCGTCCCATAGTTTCTGCTCCCTCTGATATTCCCACAAAACGCAAGTTGGACCTTCTTGCATAATTGCCCATCTAATCATCATCAGATCTTTATTTCGATACAACTGTATCATAAAAGGTACATTAACAAAAGAACATATTCATCCAAGGCGTTTTCATAAGGATGCAACTCTACTAATATAATTTTTCAATACTGCTTAAGGAGGGATGGTGTTAATCAAGATTTTTTTCAATAAATACAATAATAATAAAAAGGCACGTATCAAAACTAAAATCAATCAATTTACTATAAATTTGCAGTTAAAATGTACAATTATTTAGGCAGTTGACAGCCCCCAAGCATAGTTTGGATTCAGCATCCCGCAGTGTTCCCTATATTTATATTCTAGAACTTCTCTCCTGCCTTTATCCTAATGAAGTTCACTGCTAACAAAAATCTGCTTACCGCAAAGACAAATACTTGGCTGGTGTCTGTTTTTAATAACCTTTCCGCCACTTTATATGATCTCACACCTATGTTTCTACACAATGGTATTATCCATTTTTTCCTAGCCATCCCATAGGCTGGGCAAAAGAAAAGAACATGAGTGATGTCGTCCCTTGTACCACCAGAGCACAGAATACATGAATCATTATTATCCTTTGTCCATCTTGCCACACATGATTTTAACATTAGTATTCCATATCTGTACTTCAGGTATAAAGATTTGGCAAGGGGGGATTTAACTCATTTAAAAAGGGTTCAAAACTTGGGCTAGCTTTATACAACAAAAATTCAATGGCCAGTGATCCATTTACTCGGTCATTTGGTCTATTTTGCTCCATATAAGCCCAAAAGGATGTTTTTAGGACCTTCTTTGAGCTTGTTGTCATTATAAGTGGAGTATTCCAAAAATGTACAAGACCAATCGTTGTCAACCATGTCCTAACATGGCTAAACCATGTGAGACAGTTATAGGTGTCAAGATCCTTTATCTCAATTAGAGCTGCCCTGTAATCCATTAATTCGGGTGTTGTCCAAATCCTGACCCAAAACATTAGAGGTCTAATGATTACTTGGTAGTCTGTTCGCTTCACATTGAGGTCCAGCAACAATGACGTTAACGGGGTACGAGTTGGTAATTTAAGCAATACTCTAAAAAATTTCTTTTCATTCAGCTCGAACTCCCTTTTTCACGCTGGTCCCCACAACTCTGCGCCATAAATAGCAGCAGATTGCGCTTTGAACTTAAAAACCTCAAGTGCAGGAAGAACAGCTTTATTTTGACTATTACCATGTTTTTTTAGGATTGGTAGTGTGTTCTGTGCGAGCAAAAGCTTGCTTTTTTTCAATCTGGGTTTTCCAGGACATTTTTTAATCAATTGAGACACCAAGTACGTAAAATTATAGACATATTCTATTCTTTGCCCATTTAAAACCATATTACCATTAAACGACCTGTGAGGATTTATCGCCATATACTTGGCTTTACTCGTGTTGATCTCTAGACCTTTTTTGCTGCAGTAGATTTGGAAATTATTAAGCAGGCATTGCAGATCCTTCGGTGTTTGTGAAACCAAGATGGCATCGTCCACAAATAAAAGAGCAGGTATTGTCTCACCTCCTAGTCTTGGGGCATCATTACTACAGCCTTTTAAAAAACTGGGAATATCATTTACAAATAAGGGGAACAGAGTAGGTGCTAATACGCATCCTTGATGGACGCCCCTTTTTATTGGTATTGCACTAGTCTGTTCGCCATCCTGTCCCCACCTCACCTTTGCATAATTATTATGATGTAATCTAATTAGAAGCTCCAGGAGGTTGGCCGGGAGCCCCTGATTGTTGAGTGCTTCCCATAATAAATGTCTTGGGATAAAGTCAAATGCTGCTCTTAGGTCTACAAATGCCACGTATAGGTGGCCCTTCCTTAGGTTAACATATTTCCAACACATGCAAGCAAATCTGAACACCTGATCTATGGTGCTAATTTTGGGTCTGAATCCTGCCAGAAATTTAGTTAAAATCTGCTCATCATCAATCCAGAGATTGATGTGATTCAAAATGTGCCTCGCATATATTTTTTGTAAAATATCGAATAAACTTATCGGGCGGTAGTTCCCTGGATCGTTCCTATCGCCCTTTCGAAAAATACAAATGATTTCGGCACCCCTCCATGTTTCAGGAATTTCTGCTCCGGCTGCTATGGAGTTACATAGGTGGTTGATATAGGGACCCCATACGCTAGGGTCGTGTTTGAATAAGTCTCCCGGAATCTTGTCTAATCCAGGAGCTTTACTAGCTTTAACTGAGTTAATAACCACAAGTGTTTCTTGTAGGCTAAATTCTAGTTTACCTGTACTCAAGTTTAATGCTATTCCCTCACTTTCTGAACTACCTGTTTCCGGAGCTGAGTATAATAGAGTGGTCTATCCAGGTTGTTTCGTCCAAGTATACTTTCCTGGAGCCCCTTTCTTTTCTATTACCATTTGCAACAATGTTATAAAAAGTTCTATGATCCCCGCTTTTTGCTGCCTCCAGCATTCCTCTCCATTTTTCTTCATCCCAGGCTAATTTATCATCCTTTAGTACTTTCTTATATCTGGCCCTGGCTTCCCTGACTGTCTGACCTTCTTTATGCTTGATGGCTAATAATAGTTCAGTTTTGGCACTACGGCATTCATTATTGTACCAGGCTTTTCCATTCGATGTGTGGTTACCTTTTTCTTTCCCTTTTTTGGTTATTCTTGTAATCAGTGGGACGATTGCCTTAGAATAGCTGTTATGTAATTCCATAAATTTGTCCATATTCTCTTTTTCCATGCTATATGGACCTAAGGTATCCGCCAAGGTGTTGTAAATTTGCGCCAAAATGTTACCACGCTCCAAAATATAGGCCCATTTGACTGAGCGACAGTTGTTGCTCACTGTAACATTGTCCGTTTGATTGGGTGGAATGCTCTTGTTGACAAACACCAATGCTCTTGTTCAAAGAGCTGGGTAACAACCCGCCATCTAGGACAAGAGTAAGTGGGCGATGATCACTCTCCATCCTCAACTCAATTACAAGGTCAACATTATATAGTCTATTTTGGTTTGGGTAAGACCTCTGCAAAATGTGGGGTGTTTCCCCACATCTGAGGGAAGACGACCATTACATGCTCTTAATCCGTGTGACACAGTTAATCTCAATATTTGCAGGGCTAGAGCAGAGCAAGGGACCCTTTTCGTATTTATTAGAACTGGGATTTTATTTGCCAGGTCTTCATCATCTAGGATCTTATCGAGCCCATTGATGGGTTCGAAGTTGCAATTGAGGTCTCCACAAATTACTATTCCTACGCCTGAATCTACTGAGTTTAATATGCTGTCCAGCTGCCCAATTGTCTTTGACTCCTTTGACCCAGACCCTGGTCGATTATATACATTGTAAATATGGATTATCCTGTTTGCCCTGGTTGTGATTTTAATACCTAAAAATATCTAGGGAGTCTGTCACTATTTGTTTTATATTAATACTTAGACTGACTTTCACCCAGATTACTAGGCCTCCAGAGGGTCTTCCTCTTTTTGACGAAACAGCTGGTATATAAAAATGTTTGTAGACCAATCTATGTGGGGTCTTGGTTGACCAGGTTTCCTGCAATGTGCATATATCACAAGTGTCAATGAAACTGTTCCACTCGGGGTCACTGATGTTCCTATTTAATCCCGCTATATTCCATGAGATAATTTTCATATTTGCCTGCTCTATATTATTTAACACTCTCATGGAATCTCCAAGATTTATTTGGTTGCTGTCACTTAGTATTGGGGGTTCATATGCATTTACACAGCTATTTCTGTTCTCATCACTCCCTTTATCCCTAGTCCCTGATGGATCATTATCCGACATCACCAGCTGGCTGACATTGGCTATGGCTACGCCTGACCCTTGCAGTCAGTCTACTTCTTCTAGTTGGGATAAACATTGGAATCTGTTATGTGTTTCTGGGGCGTGGGATTTGCTTTCATCTTTATTCCTTTCTTGTTCTAATGGTTTATAAAAAATAACCCAGTGGTAGAGCACATATATTTGTTTCCCACGTTAGGGTTGCTTCATGGGCTCGCAAAAGGGAACGGATTACATCGGGATGTCTAAAGTTGACAACAACGCAGTCTCCCTGTATATTTTTCTGCGTGCTTCCTACCCACCCTACCCTTCGTACCATTATGATTTCATTAGCTTTGTTAGGCGGGAATTTTTTGTACTTGTAAAACCAGTCTACCACCTTATTTTTTACGTTTTGCCAGGTTTCTTTCTGATCTCTTCTTAGCACTGGTGCGCCTGCTAGGACTAAAACGTATGGACACGTTGCGGGGGGCAAATGTAAAATGTCTGTATTAGGGATAAGGTCAGTCCCATTTGAGCTATATGTCCTTTCCCTACGTGGGGGGGCTTCTGAGTTAGATGCAATAATATTGGAGTTAGCGCAGGCCCTCCCACCAAACTCATGAGCCCCTACAAGGTCTCTTCTATCACTTGAGTGTACCCTGTTAAGGCCTACATCATTTTGCGTCCGGTTTTGTTCCCCACCCTCATTAGCCATGTTGGTCCTTTTAACTGATTGCAAATCAGCAATAAGTTTTTCCCCCTCTGCGATGATACCATTGCCTTCTTTTATATTCTTGCTTAAGTGGTGCACCATGTCACTTAATTGAGCGATCTCAGTGTCCAGAGTCTTTAATTTACTGTCCATACAGTCATTCATTTGTACCTGGATAGAGGCTAGGGCAGTTTTAAAAATATCAGCCACTGTCTGCTCCATAGCCCCTATTATCTCTTGATCTATACTTGCTCCAATCTGGTCAATAACGTCTGTTTGCACCCCTATTGTTCTCGTGATGGAGCCCTTCTTTCCTAATGTGGTGTTATGGTGCCCATTCCAAGGATTCCCTATCTCCCCTGCTTTGCCTTTCTTTAACTGGTTTTTCTTTCCCTTCTGTATTTTTTCACTTTTTTCTCCCCTTGGTTGGCCCAATGTCCCTGTCGTTTTTTGTGTTCTTAATCTACATGCTGTCCCTGGGCTTGGCTGTACTTTTTCCCTCTGTTGTCCCAATGTATCGTCTTCTGGGGTATTTACTGGTAGGCTCAGGTTGCCAATAGATTGCTGATTTTCAGTGAAATGGGTGGGTTCCTAAGTATTTACTAGAGATTGCCCTCATGTTGTTATATATGTGGGTAATTTGGAGGGATATAACGAAAGTCTCCTTTGTGCGATTGCTATCTCACGGGTCAGAACAATCTCTGCCCGTGTGATAAAGTCATCCAGGGTCCCAGCAGTTCCCTTCCTTGTGCTCGTCATAGTTGACATGGCCATGCTAGTTTAATTACACAAATAACCCCAAGTGGTGGGAGTACACAGCCACTGTTAACCTAAGCCGTATGTGTGCCCGCCACCCAAATTGTACAGAAGCCAGCAGTACTGATATATAGTGAGGCCCATTTAGTTGTGCCCCAATACTAACACAGTACAATAATAATTGTCCAATAGTGTTCCAAATGTCCAAAATATGTATCACGACTACCTTATTCAGTTCCAAGGACTAAGAGGGGGGACCCGGCCCGGCCTCGGACGGCCACAGACGGCCCGCCCTTTGCCCGGGCTTAGTCCGCGCGCGGTCCCGCGACACGGGGGCTATACTCCGTTTTAAGCGCGCCTCCGGGCGCGGAATTGGCGGTGGCGGCTTCCGCCGCAAAGGATCCCGGGAGATGTAGTCCCCCTCCTCACTGCGGCCGCAAAGATGGAAAACTGCGGCGGCGGGAGGGCGACCGAGGCGACCAGCGGAGAAGTCAGGAGTACAGGAGGTGAGTTTTGTCCGCCCCAAAGAGTGTCCAGAGAGCGCCCGCTCCACCGGGGCTCTCCTCCGTTTTAAACGCCTCCGGGCGCGGATTTGGCGGTGGCGGCTTCCACCGCAAAGGATCCTGGGAGATGTAGTCCCCCTCCTCACTGCGGCCGCACAGATGGAAAACTGCCGCGGCGGGAGGGAGACCGAGGCGACCAGCGGAGAAGTTAGGAGTACAGGAGGTGAGTTTTGTCTGCCCCAAAGAGTGTCCAGAGAGCGCCCCATCTAATCAATTTTGTTCTGTGAGGCCTGTAACGTCTTTTGAATAACATCAATTTCCTTATCCCAAATGAAGGAGGAATCCTCTAAATTTGATACTCTCTGCTCTACTTCCATGATTTGCTCCGGTATCGTTGCATTATCTCATCTATTTTGTAGAGGCTCTGAAGTATTATAGCTGTTTCTTGAGCCTGTAGTTCCTTCAAGTCTCTGATTTCTGCCAGGATGGTCTCTAAAAGACACTAAAACTGAAATGTTGTAGAGTGATTTACGTCTAACGGTTCAAAACCAGACAGGGATGGCATAGTCGATGGACAACCCAGACAAACTAGTTCCTGAGACTTGGATGGGGGGCATTCTTGTCACACTCGTCCCTTCTTGCCCTTGAAGCTACATTTTGTTCTGAGTCTGGAGTGTGGGTTGATCAAGCTTCTGTACTGCTTTGCTTAGGCTGGCCGATATGGCTGTGATTAACTGATCAGAGCTACTACTAGCTCCAACTACTTAAAGCTCTGAATTCAAAAAAGAGAAAATTCACAATGTCTGAAGGACTGTGACCGAAACTTGAAATTTTTATTTTTATTTTTTTCGTAGTCAGTATTTCTATCTCCGTGCTACTCGGATGTCCGGGATCAAAAAATCTCCTCAACATACTCCGGAGTTCTTAAAACAGTCCTTAAGACAGTGTGGATGTTCTCATTTTTAGGTTTTGCCTAGCAAATGCGTACGAAGTACGAAGTACGCATGCGCTAGGAGTTTTGCCTAGCAAATGCGTACGAAGTATGAAGTACGAAGTACGCATGCGCTAGGAAAACCTTATGTTTCTCTGTGGGGTCGGGTATCCGCCCCCTCCTCCCATTGGCTAGCTCCATAAATGGAGGCTAGCCATTGGGAGAGGGCTCTGTCCGTCAATCTCGGACCAGATTCGGGGGCGTTCCGAGATTTTTTCCCTCTCCACCCACTTCTGTTCGTCATCACGGTGGTGGGTGTGTGTTATTTTTTTTTTTCGAGTGGGCCTGTTTTGTTCCTTTTCAAAGTGTCTGTTGTTGGAGTTGGCTGCAAGATTCGAGTTCCCACGAGGCGATCAGGTAAGGAGCATTTTGTTTATAAATGTGCGTGCGCCGTGATCCTCCTGCCCCCCCCCTGTCCGTGTCTTTCCCGCCCCCCTCCCGCTTCCGTGTCTTTCCCGCCCCCCCCCTCCCGCTTCCGTGTCTTTCCCGCCCCCCCCTCCCGCTTCCGTATCTTTCCCGCCCCCCTCCCCTCCCGCTTCCGTGTCTTTCCTTTTTCTTATGACCGGTCACTAGAGACGATACAACTTGATTGTAAGAAGGGACTTGGAGACAGACTTATATACAGCCATTGCAGGCTTCCATGCGTTAGAAACATGGGCCGAGGGAGGCGAAGCCGGACCCGATAGGGGCCCGTTTTGAACGCAGCATAGAGGTGGTAGCCCTCACCCTTCCTCAGCAAGCCTGTGAAAAGGGGGCGCATTGGATTGGTCGCCCTCTAGGCAGCCGCTGGCCTCACAATCGGGGTGAGGGGGCTGTGAGCAGCGGGGGGTGGGGGAAGGAGTGTTAAAAAGAGGTGCAGGTTCCCAGTTGAGCACACAAACCCCCTGGTCGAAAATGTTCTCAATGGAGCGTGTGTGTGAACATATACTGAGGAGAAATGTCGGCATACCTTCATCCTGAAGGGAAACCTCGTAAACCTGAGCGTCTCCTGCTGGTCCCCGCACATTCCGCGCCCAGACGTGGAGCGCTTCAAGAGCAGGCGCTTGGAGGCGGTCTTACAGCACTACTGGGGGTGCAGCATCCCCCACCGGCAACTCCACCCTTCGATGCGAGACCTGCGGGAGATGGGGGCCAACTCTCCGGCGTTGTGCGAAGACTCCCGCTACGGGAACTGCCTGTTCCCCTTCGGCTTCGAGGAGCTATTGTGGAACTACAAGCAGCAGCACTGCAGGGGGCAGGAGCCGGCCCTGAGGGTCCTGGGCACCGAGGCCTACAAACTGGAGGTGGTGCACTGGGTGCTGATCCACAGCCCCTCCTGGGTGGGGTTTGAGTACCTGCCCCTGCTGGATTCCGTGTGGCCCCGCTCCTGGACAGGGGACCTGCTGTGGGCCCCCGAGTCCACCACAAACTTTTATACCTGGTACTTCGACCCCTCCAGGGGCCGCCTGGGGAAGTTTCCGCTGAACATGCAGTCACAGCAGACGTACGAGCCCCATTGTATCTGATAGATGGGTCTTACAGATTGTTTAATGGGGCTACACCCTGACTTTCATTTCCTTCCTGCCCTACTTTCCTCTGACTCTAGAATAAATTTCATAGGAGCATCTGTCTATCCTACTGCAGAAGTGCGTCTTTTACTTTCAAAGTGTACCATTGACCAGGTACCTACTGAGAGGCAGGGACTGTTGTTCACTCCAATTCCTCATTCCGAAAAAGAGCATGGGCCTCTGGCCTGTTTAATGCTTTTCTGTGGAAAGGCAAATTTATAATGCTTTTATTGGCTCAGATTCTATGTGCCTTGGACCCAGAAAACAGGATGGTGTCCCAGGACGTGCAGGACGCGTAATCTCCAATACCTATCCTGCAATCCTAAAGGTGTTGCCTGCAGTTTGAGGTGTGCCGGGAACATGTGGGGCCTGCGAGAGGCACAGTGTTGGCAGGAAAGGTGAGCGGCACCTTCTGGTCAGAGGGCCGCTCCCACAGGAGGCCCCTTTTCTTCCTGAGTCCCCCGAGCGGGACTCCATCGTAACAGCAGCAGACGAGCGGCCCTGTGGCAGCGGGCCGCCCGCTCCGCCAACGTGGGGCATTGTTTGTTTTAAGAGCCTAGTGACAGGCTCCGGGGGCATTTTCATTTACAGAGAGCCCAGAGGGGCTCAGCGGGCACCTTGGTGATGTCGAGCCCCCAGAGGGGGGCTCCAACGACGGCCGCATTTTTGTTAAGAGCCTGCTTTGACTTGTAACTGGGGTGATTGTTTGGGTTCTAGTGCTACAGATCACGGTGGGCCTGATTCCCGTGCTTGTCGTGTGGATGATTACCTGGCTGGTTCTGCGGCTTGCTATTAGGATGTTTGCTAGGTGGGTTCTTAAAGGGAATTTAGGTGGATTCTCTGCATTGAATGTGGTTTTATGACGATGGCTTGGCTGGGTTCTAGATTTTGACCTTATGATTACTTTGCAGGATATGGTACATGTCCTTAGCATGATTTATTAACTAAGTGTCCTGTTTTGCAATGATTTCACTGATGGGTCTGGTGTTGTCCTCTGCTTTGTGTCCATCTCATTGTGTGTCCTTCTAAGGTATTCTGGAATGTGAAGTGTGGTGTCAGGTGTGTCTGTGCCGTTCTGCCCTCCGTTACAACCATCCCCCCCCTCGATTTTGTGTCCTTCTGCCCTCCGTCTGCCTAGTGTTTTGTGCCGTTCTGCCTACCCTTAGAATCACCCCCCCCCTCGTTTTTGTGTCTGTCTGCCTCGTGATTTGTGCCGTTCTGCCCTCCGTTAGAATCATCCCCCCCCCTCGTTTTTGTGTCCTCCTTCCCTCTGTCTGCCTGGTGTTTTGTGCCAATCTGCCCTCAGTTATAATTGTTTCCCCTCGTTTTTGTGCCGTTCTGCCCTCCGTTAGAATCATCCCCCCCTCGTTTTTGTGTCCCTTCTTCCCTCTGTCTGCCTGGTGTTTTGTGCCGTTCTGCCCTCTGTTACAATCATCCCCCCTCTTTTTTGTGTCCTTCTGCCCTCTGTCTGCCTCGTGATTTGTGCCTTTCTGCCCTCCGTTACAATCACCCCCCTCGTTTTTGTGTCCTTCTTCCCTCTGTCTGCCTAGTTTTTTGTGCCAATCTGCCCTCAGTTATAATTGTTTCCCCTCGTTTTTGTGTCCTTCTGCCCTCTGTCTGCCTGGTGTTTTGTGCCGTTCCTCCACCTGAACTGAGCCCTTTAAAATAAGGCCATGCTCCAAAAAGTACCGCAGCCCCCTGCCCTGAACCATAAAAAACTGCCCCCTACCTCCGTGAAGTACTCAGACTCTGCTCCCTACCCTCCCTTGGCGCCTAAAACTGTCCCCTGCCATGCACCCTACAAAGCTTCGACTTAGTAAACTGTCCCTTCTCTGTGTGCTTCGAGGCCGTAAAATGTAAGCCTAGGCACAAATGGATGGTTGGATTTGTAGGGTAAAGTTTTATTTAATGTCATTTTATGTAGCGCGAACTTTACCCGAAGGTGTCGGAGCGCTTTACATAAGAACCAGTTGCCAAACCTAAGGACTTTGATTTACATGCGTTAAGTAAAAGATACAAAGAGGAAAACAATTGAAATGTACTAGATGTAGTCACACAAAGAAGAGACTGTTGATTCTCGTTATATTTCTATATACATATGGAAAGGATATGAATAGATGTACTGCAAGAGTCACATAGGAATGTTAGAGTAGAAAGGTCTACTGCATATACTAGTGAATACAGTCATCTCTATATACAGAAAAAATGAGTTATATTTAGAGGGGTCGGAGTGGGACGCAGTGGGTGGATGTATGCATGATGCATGGATGGATGTATGGGTGGATGCATGGATGGGTTGTTGGTTGGATGGGTTGGTGGATTGCATAAATTGTTGAGGGATTGGCTGTATATATGTATATATGCATCTATCCATCCACCCATCTATCCATCCACCCATCTATCCATACACCCATCCATGCATGCACCCATCCATGCATCCACCAACTCATCCATGCAAGCATTACAACAAGAGTCCGCAGCTCTCCTTCGTCTCTCCTCGCCCCCCCTTCCCTGAGCCCGCAGCTCTCCTTCATCTCTCCTCGCCCCCCCTTCCCCGAGCCCGCAGCTCTCCTTCGTCTCTCCTCGCCCCCCCTTCCCTGTGCCCTGCCCTGCTATTGTAAATGACAATGCCATTTATTTATGTTAAAAAAACATAAATAAAAATAATGTCAAGAGCAATGCCAATAGCTCTAACTTTAACAAAGGCAAAACCATTGCATTGTAAATGCTTGTTTTATTTGTAGGGTATTTGAACGGCACCAAGTGGAAAGAAAATAAAGCTCAGTAATCAATTACTTGCCCGTTTGCCATCATAATCATGAGTGCCTAAAGAGTGGAGACGTGTCCACTCCCAACACCACGGTAATTGCGGGTGTTGCGTACATCATTTTGTGTATTGGAAAAGGAAAACTTCCTGCAAGGAATACTGACCAGTGTATACCATGATAACATTGTTGGAACGTATTAGTAGCAAGCCTGAAGAAGGAGGTTGGACCTGTGTATGCCTCCGAAATGCGTCGCTTGTTGGCCTACTTATTTGAAAAAAAGATCCTAGAATGCTCATATGTTAATGTGTAATAATTGTAAAGGGCTTTGAGGTGAGATATTAATTGATTGTAATGTAACTGTTTTATGTTTTTTATTCACGCTGTATATGTGATTTAAAATGTTGCTGCATCTATGTGCATTCTGTATGTATTTTAATGAGTATTGAAAATTCTAACGAATGAAATAGATGAATATATCTTTTTGAACCAACCAAATATATATATATTGTTTAAACGTTTTCTTTGTTTCCATGTTAATCACATAATGCAATAGTCTGAGACATAAACATGCAGTACAGCACAGCATAGCAGCACTAGATACATCTGTAATTATCACAAAGTCATAAGTATGCAATTTTGGAACATTGAAATTACCCAACGCCCGTTATTCATTCCTGGGCCGTCAGACCTCCTCTGAGTCCGAGTCACTGTCTTCTTGGTCCGATGGTGGATCACAAAGCTCACTCCTATACGTATTCCACGCCCCCCATAGTTTACTCCAATTTTTAGGACAACCTCTGCTACGACATACTGCCCTCTCAGCTAACATGGCTGCATCCATATCTTTACTCCATGCCACTAGGGTAGGCACCTCCACACCCCCTCATTTCTGTGCTATATTTCTCTTGGCAACCATCATTCCCAATGTAACCCAACTTTGCCCGGTGCTTGTAAGGTCGTTTGGCTCCCACATATTTAGCAGACAGCGCCTGGGCTCAGGTAGCAGCGAGACCCCTTCCGCCTGCGAAATTGTTATTAGCGCTTTTGCCCAGTATTCCGCTATTCTGGGACAGTCCCACATGGTATGATAAAAGGTCCCTTCCTCTCCGCAGCCTCTCAGGCAGTAGGGATGCTCCCCCCTTCCTATCTTATTCAAGGTGTGCCTAATGTAATAAGAGTGATGTAGAATGCGTAATTGCACCAATCTGAGCCGTGAGGGTATCCCCACCTCCCTTGGGGATGCCAATGCTTCCTACCACTTTGTATCATCAATGTCGCCAATATCATGGGCTCATTTATCCCTCAGGGGTCCCGTCAAGTCGGGCAGGTTATTTAAAAGTTTGCGATAAGTGAGAGAGGTCGCCCTCTTTGGCATGTAATCAGTTAGTAATCTATCCTCCATAGGGGATGCTTCTGGGACTTCTGAGTCAACCGGCAGTGCCGCCATCAGAGCATGTTGTATCTGTGTGTACCTGAACCGTTCCGAGGGGTCCCGTTCATATTGATGTCTTAAAGTCTCAAAGGAAATTACTTCCCCCTTTTGCCACATATCTCCGACTGTTGATATCCCAATGTCATCCCATTGGTCAAATCCCTTACTACGTCTGAGTTTTCCTAGCCGTTTCATATGCCACAATGGAGTGAGTCGGGTTATTACCCCCCCGCCACCCCAGTCTCACCTGAGCCGCATGCCACAGTCTGAGGGTATGTCGCAGCGGTCTAACCAGTGCCATTGACAGTTTTTTTTCATAAAGTGGAGCCAACAGATCCCGTATGCCCAACTGCGCTCTATCTGCCTGGAATGCTGGGTCCGATCGTGGGAGATTTACCCATTGGTTAACCACCTTCAGTTGCGCTGCCTAATAATAAAGTTGTACATCCGAAAGCGCTATTCCGCCATCATACCAGCCTCACACAAGCTTGTGCAATACCCGCCGGCTTATTGTCCCACAGCAAATTCGAGACCTGCGCTGCAATGACTTTAAAATAAGAGGACGCTACCGTGCATGGTGTATTTTCCGAAATGTATAGAAATCGAGGTAAGGCCATCATTTTAAAAAGTGCTGCCCTCCCCCAGCAAAGTCAGCGGCAGTATCTCCCAGTGACGTATGTCTCTTTTGAGACGATCTAGTGTTGGATGCACATTTTTATTGTAGAAAACTCTTGGTTCAGTTGTAATGTAGACCCCTAAGTAGATAGATAAATTCCTTTATTCGGCATTATACAAAACACCATAAAAGTTCAGATAAAAATAGAAATAATACACACATATTTATCATCTGTACAAATGATTTTCCTTTAAAAAAGAGAAATATTAAAAAGAAAGGAAAAGGGCATAATATTCTTCATTACAGTTCGCTACAGTTCATTAATCCCATATCTATCCCCCACGTCTTTACACAGATCCTCTTGTCTCTCTTAGCTTTAAGGCAACCCTTAAGAAACTTGTAATGGAAAGCAGGGTAAGGGGATCTTGCACCATTTGTAAATGTAAAAAGGCGACCTTTGCATGCCTGAATTTCAATTTTTTTAAATAAACTTATTAAATACAGGCGCCTGGGCAATGAATAAAAAGGGCAAAGTAATACCAAATGTAGGGTATCCGGCAGAGATCGATGATCGCAGCCGCAGGGACCCTTTGGCTCAACAATAAAACCTACTGGTTCGGCTAATAAATAATGTAAAATGTTGAGCCTAAAACGTGTAATTAAAAATCTATCCTGAGCATTGTATGTGAGGACGAGGTATGGTTCCATTCCTTCGCTAGTCCTCACTAAATTATAGGCTCTGATAGACTGTTTGCCATGTTCCATCTCCTCTCTGTAGGCTGTTTTATAAATAATGAACCTCTTCTTCACACTAGCCTTATCCCAGACTGCTCCACCAGTCGGATTTGAGAAGAGTTCCTTGCAGCCAATTTTTCCGCAAACAGCCTTAATGGACTTAAGCCATGAGATATCCATTCCCTTATCCCTACTAAGGCAGTCGATGATTATTTGCCTGGTTATTTCAGCCTCCGGATTGTCCCAAATCTTCAGCCATGCTAACAGTGGTCTGAGTTGGATTCTATCCTTTATAAATGCCCCCCCGTCCCCCCAGTTCTTCATGAACAATATAGGCGGGGACACCCTGTGGGACCCTAAGCAGCCCTCTCATGTGTTTGTTCTCCTCAACCTGCAGTTTGTCTAAATTGGTGAACCCCCAGAGTTCCGCTCCATATGCCACCTTAGAGTAGCAGATGGAGTTATATAAAATCATCATTTGCTCCGGGGACCACCTTCCCAATCTGCGGCCGAAATTCATTATTGCCCCTGTACTGGACAGTATCCTGTTACAACGCTCCTCAAGTAGAGCTTTAAAATTCAAATGCCCATCCATTAAAATGCCTAGGTAGGAGAAGGATTTCACCTTCTTCAATATATGATCTCCTATTCTGTAGTTGAAACTTTTTTGGGATTTTAACCCTGCTTCCATAACATATGACTTGGTTAAGTTGGCAGAGAAGTCTAAATTATTCATGAAACCCACAAAGCCATCTATTAATGTTTGAAGACCCCGTGGTGTACGTGCCAACAAAACCGCGTCATCAGCGTAGAGTAAAACTGGGATTGCTCTTCTATCTACTCTTGGCGAATCCACATTAAGGCTTAATAGGGCTTGCTCTAGGCCATTTATATATAGCGAAAAGAGAAATGGTGCCAGGATGCAGCCTTGTATCACACCACTCGTGCAAGTAAAGGGATCTGTGCATCCGCCCTCCAAGTTATATCTTACATTGGCCGTCGTGTTCCAATGTAGGGCTTTTAAAATCTTTATGAGGTCCTGATCTACCACTAGGCTAGTCATTAGATCTCACAGCTTTTCCCTATTAACGCAGTCAAATGCTGCGGTAAGGTCCATGAAGGCCAAATAGACAGCTTCAGTACCAGCCATAGTGTATTTGGCCACCAATAAATAGAGGTTTAAACATTGATCAGTGGTCGATCTATTAGCCTTGAACCCATATTGGACGTCAGTGATGATGTGTTCTTCCTCAGCCCAATCCATAAGGCGGTTTAGGACTACGCGTCCCAGGACTTTAGCAGTGACATCTATGAGGGAGATTGGGCGGTAACACTGGGGATTATCTCTATTACCCTTCTTAAAAATGGGCACTATTGTGGCCGTGAACCGAGAGCGCGGAGGCCCTGTGGCTACAGCGGCGTTTATTATTCTTGTTAGAATTGGGGCCCACAGGTCTATCTTACTTAAGTATAGGTCCGGCGGGATCCCATCTGGGCCAGGTGCCTTGTTTTTGCTAAGGCCCTGGATGCCAGCCGAAACCTCCTCTAGGGAAAATTGTAGTATAACATTCCACCGCCCAGCCCCCTCACCCTTATGTAACTGCTCCTTATGCCTTCTATTACAGAGGGCTTCAAAGTGCGCCACCCACTGTTCTGGGAGAACATTGGCACCTATCTGTGGGCTATTGGCCTCTTGGAAACAAGGGTTATTAATTATATTCCAAAATGCCGTTGTATCCTTCAGTTCTGCCGCCTCTCTTAAGTCCTCCCATGTTTGCATTTGGAGGGCTTTCCTACGTCGGTTTAGAGCCTGTTTGTATTTTGACCTACATTGCATCACCCATTGTTTGTCCCTTGGGTTACACCTCAGAGCAGCTCTCAGCTTTCTTTGTGCGAGGGAGCAGTCTTTATCAAACCATCACGGGTCCTTTTTGGGTTTAATTGTCCTGATGTTTTTAGAAAGGCATCTATTAATTGGCTCATTTGTTCAAAAGCAGCCACTAAATGGGGCCCTTCCACTGATAGGTCAAGACATTTCTCTAAAAATTTCCGCCCTCATTTACGAATGATCTATAGAAATTTTCCCTATTAATTCTTGCCCACTTCAGGCGCCTACCCTGATCGGTGATTTTTACTCTATTTAGGCCCCCCTCCCTCGTATTTACCCTACTTACGTTTGGTGCTAATAATGACAATACTAGGGGATTATGGTCACTGAAACTACTTGATTCTATAGAGAAATCTTTTACCCTTTTCTTTAACTGATGTGATACTAAAATAAAATCAATGAAGGGGCTCCGTCCCCTTCCTTTAAAAGTTGGAATTGCCCGCTTGTTGGGATTTACAGCCAGTTGGTCCATTGTGTGTTCAAGCGCATGTTTACTCATCAGCCTACTCAGTTCCCTACCATCCAATGTGGGCTCAGAATGCGGTCCGTCCTCAACATTGCAAGAGGACAAGACTTCATTAATGGGTAGCAGATTTGGGCACAAGTGGCAGTTATAATCCCCCGCAACCAGGAGCATTGGTACCGTTAAACCCTGCTTCTGCTCCTTCAGGTGGGTTAATCTCTTCTCTAGTTCTCCAGCTTTTGAACATCTTGAGTTATAGAAATTGACCAGGTTTATATTAAGGACCCTACTTTTAAATCCAAGCCCTAACAGGTTTTCCGAATTCCATTTTAAATCAACCCAGCTTCCCCCTAATGACACATCTACAAAAATTGAGAGTCCTCCCCTCGCTCTTCCGGCTGTCGAATTGCATGCAGGTATCGCAAAGGATTTGTACCCCACTATATGATACTCCGTGCAATCTACCGCCCAGGTTTCTTGGAAGCACATTATTTGGAACTTTCTGATATATTCCAGCCACTCCAGGTTCTGGAATTTGGATGCCAAACCTGCAACGTTCCATGAAACTAATTTAATGTGCACCCGGGGTCGGGAGTAGGGCCTATACTAGGTTTCTCAATACTTTGAGGTGCCATTATTTCGGGGATCCTTGTTCTACGGGGTGCGGTCTGGTGTGTCTTCAATTTGGGTTCCCTATCCTGCGCCACTACCTGCAAATTTATATTTGCCGGGACCGGGATCCGGGCAGTCTCACTCCCTGATACCACCCCCTGGAGTCAGTCCACCTCACTGAGGTGCCTTCCCCATTGCAGCGGAGCGTATCTATTGTATAAAGGGAGAGTCAATCCAAGCCCCTCCCCCTGATAACACTGTCTGCTGAACATGAGTTTTTCCCCTGCCTGGCATACCAAACCAGGCGTCGTTCCTTGCCCCTACCATCCCTTCTCTGGGCCTGCTTGTCCTGACAAAACTGCCCCTATCCTATTGTGGCCTTCAAGGTTCGGGCTACAGACCGGTGGAGTGAAGAAATATCTTAAATTCCGAACTTGGACATGAGATCGTTCATTAATCCAAGGACCCCAACAAACGTGCTCCACCGCCCTGGGGTCGTTGAAGTTAATGACAATGCAGTCTCCTGTGATTTTTTTTTCCCTGCTTCTTACCCAGTTGACTCTCCTTACTGAGAGGATTTTACACCATGTATCTTGGGGCAATGGTCTGTTTAGATTTAACCAGTGCGTTGTTTTATTTTTAAGTTCCTCAAGGGATTCGATTATGTCCTCCCTCAGTACTGGCACACCGGTCAAGACGACCACATAGGGGGTGCATTCGGGGGGTAAGTCTAGGTGAGGACACAAATTCTTCATCTCCTGCTTATCCGTGGCGCTAGCCTTGCCATAGGATGTACCCCATGCATTTGGCGGTACTATGGGTCCTCTACTCACTACATCTCCCCTTATATTTTCTTGGCCTGCGGGGCGAATGACCGGGCCCATGAGTGTGACTGTTTCCCCACTGGAGCAGGCCAGAGAATCGCTCCCTCCTTCCCCTCCACGACCCCCAGTTGCCACTTCCTTTTCAATACGTCCTAGAGTGGGCATTATCAGTCCTTCCAGTTTCTCCAGTCTATTTTCAATCCGTGACAATTTGTCCATTAGTGGCCCCAATAACGATGATACGAGGTCGCCTAATTTCTGCAAGTGCGTATCTTCTGGGCCCACTAGGTCAATTATGTTGTCATCCACTCTAGTGGTAATTGCGGTAGGTGCAGTCTCTTGTGGGGCCTCAATGATTGACGTGTACATGGGTGGTAACCTGCTCTGTTTAGTTGACTTGACAGTCTTCGCTTTCTTTCCCTTCTGCTGCGAGCCTTCCCGCTTGCCCCCTCTTTTTCTATTCCCGCCCCGCCCTTTGTTAGGTCCATCGATTGTGAGAGTTCGTTGTGGACTTCTGCCACGCAAACTACTGTGCTCCTGGTTTGGGCCGGCGTAATTCCTCCTTGCAACACCCAGGCATTCAAAGGGTCACCTTCCATAATGGTGGCTGCTTGGGTCAGGGCTCAATGTGAGACTGCGCTCTCCGACTGCGGTTCCATGGTGGCAACAATGTCGCCCAGCCTTTCCGGGGAGCGAGCATTGATTATGCTTCACAGGGACGAGCGTTTAGAAGACGCCGGATCCAAAGAGAGGCGTCTTTCCGTAATGGCAATCTCGTGCGCTAGTAAAGATGAAGCCCTGGTTATGAACTGGTCAAGGGTTCCAGCAACATACCCCAATCCTGTACCTTTCCTCCCTCTTCCCTCACGTGCTGTCATATTGAAGCATGCAATTCCAGTTTAGCGAGGGTGGAAGTATTTACAAATAATCAAGTATTGGAATAGCCCGGCGACGCCCGCGCGTGTCCCGCGACGTGGGAACTCCGGCGTCGTTTTGGGTGCCACCTGGCGCGAAAATCAATTGTGGGCTGCATCAGCCGCAATGAGTCCTGGATGTTGTGGTCTCCGCTCTCGGCGGCCGGGGACAGGTTGCAGGAGGCAGCGGCAGCAGGGGAGACCAGGCGAAAAGCTGCGTAGCACGTCCTCGCGCCCCTTCCAGCAGACCGTGGGCCAAGGAGAAGGACAGGCAATCCCAGGTAGGCTTTTCCTTTCGGCAGAGAGCACCCTAAGTATTTAAACGTATGTTCCGCTTTTTGGAGCGGGCAATTGTCAGGAAGATGCAGTGGTGGGCCGTGTAGCAAGTAGACAACGGACTTAGACCAATTAATGGTGTACCCGGATGCCCGACCATACGCTGTGCAGATATCTAGAAGGGTGATTATGGAGCATCTGGGGGAAGACAGATATAATAGGATAACGTCGGTGTATAGGGAGATTCAATCTTCCCATGTAACTGTCCATTTGAGACCCCGTATCGTTGGTTCCCAGCGTATCCACGCCGCCACTGGTTCAAGTACCAATGCGAACAGTAACTGTGACAAAGGGCAGATCTGGCGCGTGCCTCTTGGCAACATGTGCCACTGGCTTGGTGTAGAGCAGCTGCACCCAGGAACAGAACTTTGGACGAACCCTAAATGGCATAGTGTTGCGAAAAGAAAGGGCCAATTGACCATGTCGAACGCCATATGTGCATCTAATGACAGCACCACAGCCGGTTCCTGCACGTACACTGAGCGCGCAAGCACCCCATGTAACCTCCTCAGGTTGAGCACAGTGTTCCTGCCGGGCATAAAGCCCAATTGGTCTGGATGTACAAGCTTAGTCAGGTATGGTGTCAGCCGGAGCGCCAGTAGTTTTGCGAGGATTTTAGCCTCAGCATTTATGAGGGAAATAGGTCGATATGAGGCACAGACATCCGCAGGTTTCCCAGGTTTTAAGATAGCCACTATAGTGGCCGTGCGTTGGTCCGACGGGAGCTCCCCTGTCTGCAAACTTTCAGTGAACATTTTCAACAAATGGGGCGTAACAGAGTCTGCCAGCCTTTTGTAAAATTCGATCGGTATGCCATTCGGCCCCACCGCCTTACCCGATTGCAGTGTCCGGATGGCTACTTGTATCTCTTCTGCTGTGAGGTCCGCCTCTAACTCCTGCGCTTCTTCCGGGGTCAACGTGGGCATGTCAAGGTCTTTTATATATGTCAGCGCCTCTTCTACTGAAATGTCGGAGTCTGAGGAATATACGGTCTGGAAGTGTCGTGCCAGTGTTTGTACTATAACACTCAGGTCCGTTGAAGGACGGTCCCCCCTGTGTCCAGCTGCACTATCCATCTGTCACTCTTCTCCCGTTTATCTAGCCATGCCAATACTTCCCTGCCTTGTCGCCTATCTCGTATATTTTGTGTCGCGTGCTCGTTAGCTGCTGCTTGGTCAACTCCGTCAGGTGCGCTCTATAATGCTGCTGTGCGAGGTGTGCTGTGTCGTGGGTTGGATCGCTAGTGTGTTGTGCATCTGCAATGGACAATTTGGACTCCAGAGTCTGCAATTCCAGTTGTCCCTCCCGCTTGTGAGCTGTGATGGAAGCTATAGCCTGGCCCCTAATGACTGTCTTAAATGCTTCCCATAGGGTTGTGGAGGAAGCAACAGACCCCTCATTGTCCTGAAAATAATGCTTTGTCGTTTTCTGGAGTCCCTTTCTGATCTTGCGAATCTGGAGATAACCAGGGAGTATCGGATATATCCGGCGCCGCTGCTGCTGATGACTGGTGTACCTGAGTAAGAGCGGGGAATGGTCAGAGATGACCCGTGGTCTAATTTCTATATTGTCCACATGCGAAAGGCAACCCGTCGAGCCCAGGAAGTCATCTATTCGCATGAGGCTATTATGGACATTGGAGTAATATGTGAATTGATGGTCTGTGGGGTGATATCTTCTCCATACATCTATCAGTCCCATTGCCTCCATGAAACTCCCCAGACGTGTTGTGCCGGTCGTACCCGCCCTCAGAGGGAACCTGTCCATGGAGTCATCTGCGACCGTGTTGAGGTCTCCACCCAGAAGCAGCTCCCCCACCGGTAGCTCCAGCAAGAACGCACTTAGGTCAGGGAAGGCTACTGTGTGGGCATCCCTTCCCATTGCGCGTGCATGGCCGCAAATCTCCCTGAACTGTCAGACTTAACTTCTTTTATTATTAGGGGAAATTGTTTCTTTACTAATATACCCACCCCTCTGGAGCTAGAAGTGAATTCGGAGTGTACCACCATTCTATATCCCCACCTGTCCATTGCTTTCACGGACGTGCCTGTGAGATGTGTCTCCTGCAGCAATATCACTGCCGGACCTCCCTTCTTAATACACTGTAAGACCAGGTCACGCTTCATTTTATCACCCAGCCAACGCACATTCCACGTGAGCACTGAGAGGGATGGTATCATGGTGTTTGAACCCCCCGTTGTGTCAGCCTGTGTTTCGTCTCCCATCGGTGTAGCCAACATATCTATTAACACTAGTGACTTGTGACAAAGTGGAATGCCAAAGCGTCCCTGTGTGTGCCAATACTGCATAACCGTCCCCACATTGTGCAATAACATATATTAACCACCACAAACTGAAAAACAAACCCACCCGCCTCCCTGCCTTGCGGACCCAGAACTGCCCGCCACCCAAACTCAGCAGAGTGCTTAAAACCCCGTCCCTGGAACTTTACTTGCATGTACAGGGGTGGGAGGTCCGAGGAAGATCGTTCGATCCCCATGTCCCAGAGTCCTAAGCTTCAATTTCAGTCATTAAAGCAAGGTGAAGTCATCGCGGATGCCGTGTCGTAATGGGCTGAAAATAGTGAACAGCGGATACCCTCCCTACATGGAGGTGGTGCTGTTTAAAGGAGCTTAGTCCCCTGTTTCCTTCTGTGATGGTTCGTCGTCCCCTCCGTCTTGCTCGGTGGTCTCTGAGTCACCGTCTCGTACTAGACGTCTTCGCCCTCTCTATGGTTTTCCGGGCTTTCCCACCGTTCGCCACCCCTCCAGCCAGTCAGCAGCCTCCTCCGGCGTGTCAAAGAACCAGGTTTTTCCTTCAGCCTCTACTCGGAGTCTCGACGGGAAGAGCATGGAATATGATAGTTCACGGGCTCTCAGTGCTTTTTTGACCTCGACGAAACTTCTGCGGCGCGCCGAGACTGCCGCCGTATAGTCCGGGAAGAATGAGATCACAGAGTTCTGCACGCGGATGGGAGGCGCTACCCAGGCCGTCTGAAGAATGGCGTCTCTATCGCGAAAGTTAAAGATGCGGGCCACCACTGGACGCGGGGGGGGCTCTGGTCTCGGCCTGCCACCCGGCACCCTGTGTGCCCGCTCCACCGAAAAGAAGGCCGAGAGTCCCTTAGGCTGCATGCGTGTTTTTATGAGGTCTTCAATGTAAAGGTCCTTAGCGATGCCCCCTTCCGACTCCGGAAGCCCCATAATACGAACATTATTGCGCTGGGAGCATCCTTCCTGGTCGTCCAGTTTCGCCGCCATATGCTTATTCTCCGCCTCCAATTGCGTCACTTTCTTAATCAGGAGTGTGGAGTCTTTGGAAAAAGCGGACGTCACCTGCTCCACCTCTGTCACCCTGGCAGACATTTTCTGAAAGTCTGCTCGTAAGAACGTAACATCAGTTGAGATGGTACCCACTGTAGTTTGTACTTTATGGAGGGCCTCCATGATATCTTCTAGTGTCATCTTAGGACCACCACCGTCTTCCTTATTTTTTTCAGCCTGTCCTTTGCTTTCTGGCAATGGAGGGAAATCTTTAGTACACACAAATTTGTCCAGCTTACTTTGCTCGTTCGCCCGGGAGCCCCTGCCACTCAGTATGCTGTAGCGTCCAGAAGAAGTAAAAAGTGGTTTGAGGGGTCTCCAAGCGATAGCCCCGAAGAAATCTGACGCCTACCACTTCACGTATTTATCGCGTGTTTCCACCGTACTTTCTCACAGTATCACTGCCACCAGGGGCAGGGGGGGAACCAGGGAAAGCACAGGGTCAGTGCGACTTCATGCTCGTGCCATATATATCATCCCCAGGTATCTTTATTCCAGTGATGTTCCCCCACGCCGGGGCTACCACTCGTTATCTCCTTATGTCCCCGGGGCACCCAGCTACTATTCACGCAGCCTGGAGGCGAGCTCAACGGGTCCTGGACTCCCCCACCGACCACAGCGTATCCTTTTCTTGCACCCCCTCAACAGCTAGACAGTGTCCATGATTCCTTCCACCGGTGTCCCGAGAAAACTGGCCCCCGATGGCAGCAAGGCCAGTGCCACACGGCACTTTTTACACAGTTCTCGCCTGTCTCGCCCGGTGCCTGCTACTCTTGTGGCCCCCAGCGCTGTACCCTGCCGGCTATTGTGTGGCAGCGTTATTTATATATTCAGGCAGTCCAGCGTCTTAGTTGACATGGGCGCCGCGATCAAAGCACCAGGAAGAGGGGGGGGGGGGGCGAAGTCTTCTCCGCCCCAGCCCCAATGTCCGCAGGCTTCACCTCCGGCACGCACACATTCGCCAGTTTCATTACAGTCCTACCGCTGGTCGGGAGGCTGCACCACTCACCAGCCTCCCGATTGCAACCTCCGGCTGCCGCTGTAGCAGTAGTCCGCCCGCCTACTTCACGCAGGCCTCTCGGCAGAAGCCCTGAGCTCTGGCGTTCGGGGGAGGGGGGTGGGGGACTTCAACACGCCAGTCTCACCTCGGCCGGTGAGACCCTCAGCGCGATCACAGGTGCCCAGAGGTTCTCGCCGCCACCATTTGTTTTGCGCCGCCCGTCTCAAGACAACCTTGTGGGCCAGTCAGCAAAATTGAGTCCCCGGCTGCCGCACACCGACCAGGCCGCACTCTGTTTCCTTCCATAGCTCCACTCAGCGCTCTCCGATTCTCACCGGCGCTGGGTCGCTATGTTTGGCTTCAGCTCTTCCACCTTGATTTTGACTCTGGGTACAGTTTTCAATATGGATTCATTAGCGGATTATTGGGGAGATGATCTCACCCTCGGAGCCCCGTTAGGCTGCGGCCATCTTGCCTGGCTGCTCGCCACGCCCCTCCCAAATAATTTTAATACTTGATTTTCTGGCAAGTGTTAAAGTTATTTGGTAACAATTAAATGTTGTTTGTGGTGTGAGAATCTGATTGGTATGCTGATTGAATAGCCCAAAGGGAGTTTATTTTAAACTCAATGAACTAAAGACATAGCTGGTTTAATTCGCCGTCTCCTCATGCAAATGAGCAAGTAAGGGCAACGTAGGTATTTCATGTCCCTTCTCCTGCAGTTCTAAATGTGACCCCCAATACACTCCACTTCAACTCCAAGGCTTGCCGTCCAACTGCTTCAGCTATAACTGCCTATCCACTGTCTTTGATTTAATTAGGAGCCTAGGATGCCTAGGATGTGTGATGTCACTTATTAGGAAATCTAAAAAAACTCTATATAAATGACTTTTCGGTGCAGGGCTTAAACAGGTGTGGGGAGGTCTACTGTGGTGTTGCCCAAGAGGCATGATTAAAGAACCCTTATAAAAAGGTGGCCTAATACATCATGAGGTCCACGCGCTTTTTGATGCATCCTGTCTAGAAGGTTCTAGAATGATAGAAGATGGAAACACCATAGCCGCATGATTGCTTTTTAGGTCACAGACTACTAGTACAAGAATTCTCTGCCTGTGTTTATCAAAAGGCGCTATACGTCGCAAATGGATAAAATCCCAGAAAGCTGGCCTATAGACAAAGGCATTATTTGAAAAACAGGGGACCCCTACTAAAGAATGCGTTTGCTACTTGTAGGGAAAAAATAACCATTTGTGAAAAAGAACACAGTAGCAAGACAAATTATATCATAAATGCCAATGGCATTTATGATATAATTTGTCTTGCTACTGTGTTCTCTTTCACAAATGGCTATAGACAAAGGCATGCCACAATCAAAAGTTCGAAGCATATCAACATTTATTAATAATCAATTCACATAATAATATTTTAGATAGACAATAAAAGATCAAATAAATAACATCCCAACAACCCACTCACTCAGCCATTCATGCCAACAGACTCATAACCACACATTCTCGTATGTCCTGAAACTCAGCAATCCAGCCATACTCACAGCAGCAGATGCAATACCTAAATAGGTGTACCACAATTGTCAGAAATACAATAACACGAACAACACTATTTTTATATACACAAATCCTTTTCTGTGATTTATAGCATGTGTGCCATCAGATTTAACATTCAAAATTAAACACTAGAGATGAACACATTTGAATAATAGGTTTTATATGGTCCAGAGAAGGTTTTATATACAGTTCTGACATGCGTTTCGGTGTGCGACCTGTAGAAGGTCTCACCTTCCTCAGGGCGGATATATCCGAAAAAGAGGTAGTGGGATGTAACTGAATTAAACAAAAATAGAAGGGATACAGATATGCAAAATATGCAGGCAATGGGATGGTATATACACAGTCATGATAATGTTGATAAAATGCTTTTTAGGTCACGTCTACAGCCAGCTTTTAGTGGTCTGTTGTGAAAGGTCTCTTGTGGTACAAAAGGGGGTGGTGATGGACGGAGCATCAGAACCAATCAAACAGTCACACCCAGTCAAAAGATCTGGGTTCGATCCATCACCGTTCTTTAGCCCACTCTGCCACCCCAGTTCAGACATGGCTATATGCAAATCAGTCTGACCCTGTGCCTCATGGGAACAGTCCAGCCCGAACTGCCAAGCCATGCCTTCCCTGGACCGGAAACAAGCTTCCGAGGACCGGTTTCTGGCATTCTTGTGGACCATACCAAAACGTACGTGGGCTTTTGGCCAGCTTATTGCTTTCTATTGGTTGGCTTTCTTGTCAGTCTCATTTACTTGCTTCTTACTCAATGGTTTTCCGTGTTCTTCTTATATTTGTTCCTCCCCGGGGCATAGTTTCTTTACCATCCTTTTAATTGCATGACTTGTATCCTTCCACTGCTTGCATTCACTGTTTGTTTTTGCTTTTCTTTAGCACTCTATGAGAGTGCATGTGTTTTCTTGCTCTCTCCTGCATGTACTACTTCCCCCTCAAATACCCACCCCTGTGTGTGCTTAGCATTGCTTCCTCCTACCCCCAACAGCATGTCAGTTGCTTCCCCCAAACCTCCCTCGGCAGGTGTTTTTTTGCTTATCAATATTATTTATTTTCCTCCCCCGGGCTCCTCTGTTACTCCTGCCCCTCTTCCCTTTCCTCCTCTCGTGTTAGCTTCTGCCCCCCACATGCTTCTCCGTTGCTCCCCTTGCCCTCCTGTTACCAACTTTTTTTTAAAAGCCAGCAGCCATGATGCGGGGCCATCATAGCACTATGACACATAAGTGCACATGCATGATGATGCAGGCGCACGCACATCTCATTTCACTTTCTTTCTTTCTCTTCCTGTGATGCACAGCATACACAAAAAGAATTTCTTTTTGCTGATGCCTAATGACATTGGTACAAATCATTGACAAAGTCAATTACGATGCATTGCCAACCAAAGAAATGCGAGACCTACTGGCTTTGTCAATACTTGTATTAACCTGTCATTAACATGCATTTTAGAAAGTAAATGCTCAGGCTGGTTTATGGGGGACAGAAAAAAAATCTTGGAAATTGATATTGTGGCTTAGTTCAGGCTGCTGAAAAATTCTGTAAATATATGGTTAGGTCTGACACTGATTTAGGATTATTTATTGAGCAGGTCATTTCTTTATTTTGGGACACCGTTTTATTAGTTTAGCACTACTACTACAACAGATAAACTCAATCAGTAATAGGGATGGAGGTGTTGTTGGTCTGCAGGAACTGAAAGTTATTTGGTTTCAGTTAGCTAGTATAAGACTAAGGGGCATATTTACAAAGAAAGTGGTGGAGCGTGTTGTTAAGCTTAGAAGGCTAAGGACACGCTTCGTCTCTTTAGAAATTCAGGGCTGGACCATTTTCACAAGAATATGGTGCAGCTCTGCGTTTCCCCCTGCGCTGGTGATAACTTTCTCTGCCTAGCGCCAGAGCAGGCACACTAGCACCATTGGTGCACAAGGCAGCAGACATGGAAACAGCAAAATTGTTTAGCCTGTTTAAGACCATGTTTTCCGTGGTCTTAATTTTGGCGCTGCCTCCTATTTACACTGCCCTTGGAAATAGGAGGCAGCGTCAAAATCAATGGATGTTGCGGTGGAACACCAACTGCAACACCCATTGCCCTCCCCTTTCACGCTATTAATGCGTGAAAGGGTGTCTTATTTACAAGGCAGCGTTAAGCCTCATTAAAGGGCTTAACGCTGCCTTGTAAATATGGTGAGCCCCCTATCGCCATCACAACGTATCTGAAAGTGATGCTGTGATGGCAAAAGGGGCTTGTAAATATGCCCCTCGGTGTGTATGACAGAGTAGAGTAGCATGGCATAAACTGAAGAAGGGTAGACTGGAGTGGCTTAGAGGGGCGTCCAGTGGAGTGCAACAGAGTAGAGTAAAGCACAGTGGCATGACAGAGTGGTGTGGAGTAGAGCGGAGTGGGGTAGAGTCAAATGGAGTAGTGTGAAGTGGCATAGAGTAGAGTGTCATTGTGTGGAGTGGATTACGGTAGAGTACTATAAAGTGGCACTCTGTGGAGTGCCGTAGAGTGTATTGGCATAGAGTGGAGTGGCATATAGTAGCATAAAGTGGAGTGGCACAGAGAAGACTGGTGTGGAGTGCAGTGGCGTAGAGTACAGAGGCGTAGAGTGCTGCACAGTAGAGTAGTGTAGTGGAGTAGAGAGTAGTGGCATTGAATGCAATGGTGTAGAATGCAGTGGCATAGAGTGCAGTGGTGCAGGGTGCTGTAGAGTGCCACACAGCAGAGTGGCATAGAATGCAGTGGCATAGAGTGCAGTGGTGTAGATTGCAGTGGCGTAGATTGGAATGGTGTAGAGTAGAGTGGTGTAGAGTAGAGAAAAATACTGTAGTGCAGTGGGGTACAGTGCAGTGGCATAGAGTAGAGGGGGTGGAAAATAGAATAGTGTAGAGTGCAGTGCCAAAGAGTGCAGTTCAGTAAAGTAGGGCAGTTTTGAGTGGCATAGAGTGCAGTGGTACAGGGTGAAATGGCGTTGAGTACAGTGGCATAGAGTGCAGAGATGTAGAGTACAGTAGAGTGCCATAGAGTGCAGTGGGGTGGAGTGGTGCAGCATAGAGTTGAATGGTGTAGAGTAGAGTGGCATCGAGTGCAGTGGCATAGAGTGCAGTGGTGCCGAGATGAGTGGCATAGAGTTCAGTAGTATAATGTGCAGTGGCACTGAGTAGGGGTGTTATATTCCCGTGTTAGGCCCATGTAGCGAAGCAGCTTATTTCTATTTTTCAACAGTAACCCTTTGCACATATTTGCGTGAGCCACAATGTCGGATTGGTTTCCCTGAAATGTACACATCTAGAATCGCAAATTATCACAATGCCCTGAACATCATGCAAAAAGTCTCTTCTCGCACTATGTACAAATGTTACCTCTATCTGCATCCACAGTGCAACAAAGCTATCTTCATATCCATAACTTCACTGATCTATAAGCACATCTCAAGGCTGCTTTCTATTAGAAAAGGTGATAATCCCAATAGATTAGGAGAGGAGGCACTTCAGCTGACACAGAGGACCCTTGCATCCTGAGAATTCACCACACAGCGGGCTGACATCTCGTGAGGGGTGTCCAGTTCGAAACCGAGACGGGGTCCTTCATTCTCTCCCACAAGGGTTGGATCGTCCCTGGGGAAAGGGGGGGGGGGATTCTACGCTCTATACTTCTACAGACACTCTAGGTACCCTTAGAGTAGGGTTTGCATAGTAGGAGTACGTACGATTACTGCCTTGGTTTATATGCCTGCATATATACATTGTCTTAGCACCATTGTAGAACTATATTTACTATTCACACTTTTGGTGCTTGTAATCACTTTTATCTGCTCCGGTCTATTAATTGCAGCACATGAATTCTATACAAGAATAATGGTGGTTCAATAAATATTTTGAAAACGTCCCACTGTGTATTCTCTGTATACCTCTCTGAGAATAAGTGAGCATGAGTGGCTGAGTGAAAGATTCTGTAATGTTTCCACGATCCCTGAAGGGTCAGGGTTGTCATGTTCAGTGATTGCCAGAAACAATTTGCTGCCTGGTAATGTTAGGAGGGCTTACAGCGGCACTGTGAGCTAGCTGGTCTCTAGGCCAACATATCCTGTGGGGGGTGTCCGGAATCAGTCTAGGCACCAAGCTCCTAGTTTATGTTGTCCAACAAATGTGCAGATCCTACAGATTAGTAGGGACTACATGAGATGGCACTGACAACGTTGGTTTCTTTTCTAACAGTCCATCTGAGTAATTCAGTTGTGCTTTCTCAGAGACCCATACTCACCTTTAAACCGGAGAAGTCAAATGTTTGAAGGGAAATAAATCTGCCTCAGATGAGTAGGTATACCCTATGTATTGGCTGTAGGTTATTCAAGCTTGGAGGATGTAAAAGTTCCCGCATTTGGAATACCATATCTCCATAAAATTTATTAAAATAAAATACCTTTTCTCTTCACACAATGTTCCTAAACGGAGAAGCAGGTGAGGACATTGAAGAGCAGGTAGTTGCTAAAACCATTACAGAAAATTGCAGACAGGTAGTTACAATGAAATTACTACAACATGGTCTCATGGCAACGGTTGGAGATGTTACCATCGTAGTCGAGGCACACAAAGCTTTCAAAACAGAGGTATTCTAATCTTGGGTTAAATTACCGCTTGCAGATGCACGCACACAGTTGCTTCACACTTACATTGGAGATGAACCACCTGAAGTATATTTTCCATATGTGAAGAATAGAAGTCCCATTAACTTACCAAGAGCCTATTAATTGGTTTAACCCATTTACCACGGCGAAGATTCCGCCGCGGTGCGGGCGTTTTAAAGGGTGGTCGGGCTGCGTCGGCCAACGGTTGTGCGCAGCACCAGGGAGGGAGTGCTCGCGTGGGCAAACGTGAGCACGGAAGGGGTTAATGGCACCCTACCCCATACCACAGAACAAATGAGTCGGTCCGCTCAGTAAAGAAGGAGCTACCTAGCCGGTCTTAGCTTCTTATACACCGCATCCAGACACTGCTACGCTACCAGCAACAGGAATGCGTACACTGTATAGAGACTTAGTAAAACTTTACAGGAATCTTACACAATATATAATGAGAACATTGACAACACAACCTGTGAGGGCTGCCCAGGGTGCAAAACCTCAATTGGCTACTATGGGTATCATCCCCCAGACGCTGAATGCCGTTATGGTAAAGATTCCCACTAGTCGGGAGCAAATTCCGTTCCGAATAGCGCAGAAAACAGCTCAGCCTGAAGCAGTTTTTCCCCCTACGGGCCCGTAGGAAAACCACAGGATATTAACAATTTGCTTGCCAATGGGGATGGCTCCCCGATAGTAGAATGTGCCACTTGGGGTACAGCTTTTGCTGCCGTTGAAATCAGAACCCATGGTACCCCTTCAATAACAGTTATACCGGATGTATTGAAACAAATATAGAATGAGTACGGATCAGAGCCTGCCCTGGATCTGGTGATGAAACTAATGGGCAATTTTTCCCAAGTTTCTGCAATTATGTTAAGTAACATACATAAGAGGGGAGGCAGTAGCAGTGGATATGTGCCAACGCCTGATGGAGTTCGCTTCTGCACTGCAGGAGCGAGAATTACCTAAGATTATCGAGGACACAAATGCTTCACTAGGTAGAGGTAATCTGGGAGCCGGATCGGGACCTAGCAGGCACCCGATTCTTCTAAGAAGAAATGGGATAACATACAAATAAATAAACAAACAAAACAAAACACATTGACAGGGTGGGTCTTTTCAACAGGAACACACCAAGCAGAAAAACAATTTAAGAAACCGTGACAATATTAGAAACCCTAACAGGTATAAGGATATTGATACACGTTCTTCTCGTACCTTTCAGAAATCATCCGAAAAATCTTCGGAGAGTAGCAGATGGTCAGAACACAGATCGGGAGAGCGATGTCAAGCCGAAATGCAAGACACATCGCACTTCAGACTAAATCATTAACCAGGATTTTGATGAGGAGGAAGTGTCCTATGTAGATGACATCTATCTGTTGGGTGATGAATTAATGGAACACTTGGCGAGAGTGAACCAATTAGTCCTTTGGTTTGCTCACTTAGGTTGCAAATTCAATTAAAAAAATTAAAATTGCCCACCTTAGTGTCCTGTTTCTAGGATACCAGTTATCAAGTGTAGACAAAAGCCTGGTGACACATTTTTTAGAAAAACGTGCACTGCTCCAACTTTTGACAACTCTAAAAAGACTACAATCCATTTTAGGATTTTAAAATTTTGGCAGGACTTGATTACGCAGAAAGAGTAAAACCTTTCTACGACTTAATTAGACCTGATTTTCCAGTGTATCATTGGACACAGGAATATACAGATATTTTATGTTCCGTACAAACTGACATGATAGCTTCTAAACATTTATACATGCATGTTAACACAACCAACCTGGTGATCTGCATAGTGGCTGGACCAACCGGTTACACCTATGGCATTTTCAGTACCAGTGATACAGTACCTATTGCATACAAATCACATTTGTGCACAAACGCTCTAAAGCGTTTTGCATCCAGTGAGAAAATACTCACTGCGGTACAGACTAAGTGAGAGAGAGAGAGCACCAGCGCAGGGGAAACACATATTTATCATGAACCCGGTACTGATTTTAGAGGCTGGCACCAAAGCGAGTGTCCCAAATGTTAAAGCTTTACATCCAAGATGGATTCAATGGGCTAACTCTCTCACTCCAACGGGAATGTAGATGTAGATTACAGATTTTTACAGTACAAACAAGAATATCCTCTGCCAAATGAAATAATGCCTCTAGATGGGTATTATTGTATCATTCATACCTCCTTGCCGGCTGCAGAGACAAGGGGTATGTCTCTATTGATCTGATCAAAACACACTATATGGTTGATTCTCAATAGTAGGCCACATGGGCTCCTGGGTAGCCGCCGCACTCCTCTCGCTACTGTACAGGAAGTTCAGATAGACGCTTTAATAATGACAGAAGATTCTACTCTCCAAAGAGATGCTGTAAACAACAATAAAACGATACTTCTCCCTGCTGAAAACAACAACAACTGTACAATCCACAAGTACAGAAAACCCAATTTAAAAAAAAGATGACGTCTATGTGAATATACCACAGATCGAGTTGTCTTCTGGTTCTGAAAAACCTGCTGAGCTGCCAACAATAGACCGGACGACATACGGCTACTTCGTACATTATGATGACTGCTCATCAGATTCCAGTGAACCTGAGCTGCCACCGCTGCCTCTCCCTTTCAAGCTGTAAGTTTTTACTCTCTATCTTTGGCTGAAAAAGAGATACTTTGTTGTTCAATGGATACATCTCTGGATTACTATTGAATTACTTTTCCTGGTCCTCTGCATTGGTTTGGTAACTGTCTTTTTCTTACTTCTGAATGGACACTATCTCCCAGAATGCTCCGCAGTACATCTTGTGAACTTGGTTCTTAAACCACAATCATCACCACACCATGAACTAAGGGACCTGTTCCTGGTGAACATTACAGCAGTTCCAGTTCCTGAAGGAATATAGTGGGACAGGGTACCATGAAACACAGTGCATGCAAGTCCCATAATGCATCAATATTATCATCAAGAAACTTGCTGTGCTGTGATGCTCAATAATATGTTGCTGAATAGCTTGTTTTAACCACAGTTCATTGCTCATTCATGTTGCTTCAGCGCATATAAGGCTACCTGTTTTTATGGATTTTTACAGATAAATACAGACAGAAAACAATGTGTTTTCGGCCTACATTTATTTTTAAAAGTGGATAAATACAGAAAATTGTGCTTCTTATAAGTGACTCTCTGAGCTGTCTTTCATAAAATGTGACCTAACAGCTGAGCAGATGGACAGCATGGGAAATTAAAAACAGGATGACATTTCTTTAAATAATTGGCATATGCCAACATACATATGTGGTATAATTCCAATATTTACTGGATATATTGTTACGTAGTAATTGTCAGATTAAATACCTAAATCACGACAGACCTCAAAGTATGAGTGCATGTCCTATCAGTTAAATAAATATGGACATTTACAGTTTTCCAACTTAATTTATACACAAAATAAATATGGATAAATACAGATAAAATAGCCCAAAAATAAATATGGATAAATACAGACGGAAAGGTTAAATAAATAAATACCTTAAAACCAGGAGCCCTAATTATAATTCATGTTGCTTCAGTGCATTGATCAAAATTAAAATGTCATGTGCAGATTCATATTGTTAAATACATTCTTCACGGACCCCTCTCTTAGGTCCAGCTACCACATTGTGAGGGTAAACATCGTTTACAACGCATGCGATAAAACGCATCTCATTACAACACTGTCATTAAAACAACCGCATTGTTACATTGCATACCATTACAATGCAAGTCGTTACAACGACTTGCTGCAGGGGGCACATGGTGTTGGTTTTTAAATCCAACACCTTCCATACTGTTGCACAGGCTGGAGTTGGAATAGTAAATTATACTATTCAAAACTCAAGCGCACCCTCACCAACAAGTCGTTTTAATGACTTGGGTTGTAATGGTATGCATAGTAACAACGTGGTCGTTGTAATGACCATGTTGTAATGACATGCACTGACAATGCATACGTTGTAACGTGCTATTCAATTGTGAGTATTGACTTGTAATAGTGAAGGATCCTGGATTTGCCAGGAAGATAAATGACTCCTTTTTCCTTTTCTCACCTCCATGACACGTACTGTCAGGCTGAATAATTTTTTCGCATGTAGAGGCAAGCGGGTCAGGCCCCCCTATTCAAACACCAAACAATCATCTGTCAATGGGGGGAGGGGGGCCCAATCCTGCATGGCGGCCTCTGCTGACAGCGACAGAACATCACAATGTTTCAATACACGCAAAAGCACAGCACAGCACATCAAGTTTCCTGATAATAATATTGATGCATTATAGGACTTGCATGCACTATGTTTCATGGTCACGTGGTGACACAGATATAAAAGCACGTGTGTCTTGTTACCTTTGCACCTATTATTAAGGCATTGCTGCCGAAACATGTCAGGGATATGGACTGGCAGCCACATTACAATTAAAACAAATGTTGTAGGTGTTCAGTGAATTGGCCTCAGCTTTCTTTTGAGATATATATATATATATATATATATATATATATATATGTGCGTAGAAGTGAGATTTTTATCTGTCTCACTGGTGCAGGGACACCCTATGTCTACAGGTTCACAAAATGAGGATCAACACTGGAGTGGAAACAAAATAAAAGTTTATTTCACTCATGGGAGGGGTCCCATCATTCAGACATTGCAAGTGCCTGAACGAGGGGCTAACAAGTTCAAACATGGCATTTATACTTTTCGGTGCCTCGTGAAACACATTGAAACCACTTTGTCATGATGAAAGGCAAACTTCTAACTGTTGATAAACCCCTACCCACGTCATCTTTGTAGATAGGCTAGGGAGGTTACAGGCGTTGGTGGGTTCATAGATCAGACATCTGCATGCTCAGGCCTTTCGGCAGGGCAGGGTCCCTACTCTGGCACGCAAGCATTATTAGCACAACCAGCTTTCAGTGAACATGTAACTTCTGACTTTGCAAAAAGTCCCAGCAGAAACACAAAATGGGGGCTGGTAGACAAAATGGAAGAGAAGTAGAGGCTAACTTAACAAAATTATTTTTTTACCATTTAATAGTCCCTCCTTTTAGACTCTACTAAACACATTTTATCTAATTACATAATAAAAGATATATATTCTAGATACATACAACTTCCTGAATACAGAAAGCATAAAAGAGAACAAATTAACATACTTAGTGATATAATCACCATGACAACCATATTCGACCACTTCTAAATCTGATCCTTTTGCCTGTGGGTTACCATCATCATCTGGATAACATGCTATAATTAACACTTTATTATATCAAAGCTAAAACTCTTATTAGCATTGTACTGCCCACAAGACTCCAAACCAAGCCGTGCAAGAGCCATTGTGGGTGAATGGGAGTGGTATGAAAGGCGATCCCCCTTTTTATGGGTGCGCAGGCAACCATCCAAAAACCCAACAATTAGAAATACTACGCGTATAATGCAACATTTGAATAAATGAATTGTTCTGGTAAGAAAACCTATGTTTCTCATCTAACAGTGGAAGAGTAAAATAATGTTCAGGCGGTGTAAGTGTTGGGCGTACAAGCATATTCACAGGAAATTTCATATGTAAAAACCAAGCTATCGCACAAATACCTATAACACTAATTAAACTTGCAGCCAAACAAATTAATGTCCACTTAGATTTGATCTTTTTCTCCGTAGCATATTGAATATCCAAATTATCTTCCTCCATGATAGGCATTCGCCATGCCTATTCGACAATGTCCCTCTCCGTATAGTCTCTTATGATTTTTACCAACTCAGTTCATGAATGTTCTTTCTCAAAAGTTATATACTAAATTTGATACCTAATCAATAAAGGGAACACAGTCACTTGGGCAAAATAAACACAGTTCCACATCAACAGGCTACGCGCCAGGAGCAAAACAAAAATTGTTGAGACTTTGCAGTTCAAAGAAGACTGTAGCAATGAAAAATCAGTGTAAAAAATACTTCAAGAAAGGTCATCCACAAGTTCATCTGCAGCAGCCTGAAGGATCGTTAAATAGATTGCTTTTTAAAAAAAATATTTCTGTCCATTTAAATATTATTTTCTCTTCAGCTCGACAGGTTCTCAGTTATTTATTTTGGCAATCTTGACTCTTTGTTATCAGCTTGCCATCAGGGTGGCTCATACAGTTCAAGCCTAGCATTACACAGTTAATTGAATGTGGCATTCTGCACTTTTTCCATGCAATTTGACTGCTCATGTGCTGAGAAACTCTGACACAGCACCATCAATCCTTTGCACGTTTTCAATCCAAGCCTTTCACTTTTATTTTCACTTTGATCAGTTTAAGACGTTTCAGCTAAGGGTGCAAATGATTTTTCAAGGGAACACTGCAGACATTTTGGATACCCTTTCAGCCAGCTTTTTTCTACCTCCACTCATAGACCAACAGCACTAATTTTTCATTCAGAGGCTGCACCTGTCTCATTCACCTCTTTTACACCGCTATCATCTGAGGTACTTTTCACTTTTGGCTTTTCCTGTGCAGTTTGCTTTAGTGCTGCTTCAGAGAGTGTGTGTTCCCTTACAGCTTGACTGACCCTCTTCTGTTGGCTTTTGACCACTGCATCTTTTTTTGAAGAGGAGCAGTTATATCAGGGGGACACAGGACCATAGCGTGTGAGAAGCATACACACAATTTGGAAGGCCACCACATTTCACAACAGTCTTTGCCAGGATCATTTGGAACAGGCCTTTCCATTTCACAGCATCTCTCAGATCAAAGTGTTGGCACCAACCATTATGCCAATCTTGCGTAGCCACTGCAATCTGGTGGGAAACTGCACACTCCACATCAGCAAGACCTTCACAGCAATGGCTAGTCTTTTGATCAGGGTTTTTCACAAGTGCATTTGCATGTACATATTCAAGCCACTTCAAGCAACTGCTAACTGCTGATAAACCCCTACCCACGTCATCTTTGTAGATAGGCAAAGGAGGTTACAGGCGTTGGTGGGCTCAGATCAGACATCTGCGTGCTCAGGGCTTTCGGCAGGGCAGGGCAGGGCCCCTTCTCTGGCACGCGAGCATTATCAGCACAATAAGCTTTCAGTGAACACGTAACTTCTGACTTGCAAAAAGTTCCCACCGAAACAAAAAATGGGGGCTGGTAGACAAAATGGAAGAGAAGTAGAGGCTAACTTAACAAAATACATAGTTTACCATTTAACATATATACATGTACATAAGCGTATTCTGCAGCACACAAGAGCTATTGTCAATTCGGACCCTTGCTACACGTTGCCAGACATTTCAAGTTGGTACATAATAACAAACTTACACGACTTACAGTACTCTGTATTAGCGACAGTACCCTCACCCAGGAGAGGGGGGAATCGTGAGAAAAGTCTACGTCAACTTGAGACACAATATATTCGGACCCTTGACACTAAGATGCCGAACGGCTTAAATACAAGCGAGGATCTGCACAACTTCCTCTAATAGTATTCATTCGCATCTGTTCCACCAAGAGGTTTTCAGTTATGAAGCTTTTTTCTAGTCATTTACAGTTTGAAAATGCTTTTAATCTCAAAATAACTATGAGTTTGGAATTCGTGGAAACTATTCTCCAATATCAGTTATGCACCGATGGAGTTCCATTGTTGCACAAATTAATCAAGTTGTTATAATTGTTTACATTGTATATAGGATGAACTATTTCAGCACTTGCACTTTACGAACTTTACCCCTCTAGTATGCATTTGAAGCTACTGATGTAAATAATGAGGAATACTATCAGTATAACCTCAATCTCAATTCATATTATAGAGCGCTTGCACTTTATTTATGAGTTATCTCTGGTGAGTATCTGATATTTCTAAGCTGCTATATAATGATTTTGCGTATTTTTGCACTAACTATCAGCACCAAGGATGTTGTTATTTGTACAAGAGCACAGCACTTTATTGTGATCATAGATTGTATATACCAATGAGTAATGAACTGCCAGTGGATGATTTCGGCTACGGTGTCTTCCGCTAGCGCATAGCCACTGGTGATGATCCTCCCACTCCAGTGATGGCGTCTTCGATGGTTTTTGCATGGTGAGAGCAGACGCAGCCGCTGAAGACAGGAGCTGCAGCTGAATTTTTGCTTGCGGTCCTTTGAATTCATATGAGCTGGTCGTGGAGCGGCTGCAGTCCCAGCTGTTCCGCGGCTTTTCTGTAATTTTCGGAGAGCCGTTCTCATCCGTATCTAGAGCGTGGATGCTCGCGGTGAGAAACTGACTCACTGAGACCTTCTTGTTCCTTCTTCGGAGGCTCTGGTTGTGGGAGGTGGCTTTCTAGGGTCCTGCAAAATTACGGTATATTGGCCAGTTGGTGCGGAGGCCCCCCGACGGACTTTTCCCATTCCTCCCATTTTGCAGCTACTGGGTGGAGGCTCTGTTTTCAGAGAAGTGGAGCATGGTGTGGCTTTTACGAGGAACTGAGATATAAAAGCGCAGGAAAAACGTTGGAAGAGACGCTGGAGAAGCTAAGAAGCACTGAAAGTCAGTTAATGGAGAGAAAGATTGAGGCAGGAGGAGAGCGGCAGGAGGGTGGTGCTAATGGTGAGTGCTGATTAAAATAGCTGTTAAGAGACTTGGGCTGGTCAGCGTTTAGTGATTTAAAAGCTGGTGCGGTTAGTTAAAGACATATAATGAAGAAACAGTTGGAAATTGCTGCGGCGAAAGCGGATGGTGCAATTGCAGCAAAAACTAAAACACGTTTAGCTAAAGCCACGTTGAATCAGATTGCAACTAAAGCAGGAACTAAAATGCATCATGGTGAGTCCTCCTTTAGCTCTCAAAGTTCAGAAACCGATGATCCATCACTAAAGGAGATACATCTGGTGAAGGCTTCAGGATCTAATCCAAGGGATAATAATTTGGCTACTTCACCAGGAGTTGTGGTAGCTCGGAAAAATCAAGACAGAAGATTGCCAAAGATTTCCCTCTCTTCATTAAAAAGAAGATACTTCCTATTCTTGTGCCAGGGATAGATAATCACAGCCAAGACTTTTCAGCGCAGAACACTTTACTGGCAACAGAAGATACGAAAACCCAAGCAGTTAGCAGAAAAAAAGAGCAGGTGCTATCAAGAAAGTGATTAAATGTGCAGGAATCTACTGAGTACAGTATTGAAGATAAAAATGTTTATTTTTTTCCTTTTTTTTTCTTAGCAGAATAAGCATACCCAGTAAATGTCGGATTTTCACTGTTAATGTTAATGGGATATTGAATAGACGTAAATATGGAGGATTAATTAGGTGGTTAAATACTTTAAAACCTCAAATTCTTTGTATTCAAGAAACCCAACTGAAAACAAATACCAATGAGGGGGGTAGCAATATATTTTTCAAGGGAAATAGATTGGGAATTTCTTCAAGAACAACGGAATCCCCAGGGGAGGTGGATTTGGGTCCAGGTTAAACTAAAAACAGGTTCTGAATTTCATTAATTATTATGGTCCAATAACTGATGATGCATCTGCATTACTTACATTATATAAACTTCTGATTGGGGTTTCTGGGCAAATTGTGTTAGGGGGTGATTTTAACTATATTCAGGATTTGAAAATGGATACCTCAAATAGGAGAAAAAAACAACTAAACCCTAAGACAAAGAAGGCTTTTGATGCTTTGTTAGATGATCTTCAGTTAATTGATGCATGGTGATTGCTCAACCAGGCTTCTCGTGATAATACTTGTTCCTCACATCAACATCAGACTGCATCCCGAATTGACTTTTTATTGATTTCACGTTCACTGTCCCTTAGGGCTGCAGGCATTGGCATGAACGCATTTTCTGATCATTCATATGTTCAGGCCGACATAGAAATTGGTGTTTCTTAGAAGAGCAGGTCCAAGTGGCAGATGGACCGCCTTCTCCTTCAAGATTCATTGTGGCTTGAACAGTTCAGACTCTGGCTACTCGATTATTTTAAAACTAATGAAGGGACAGCTGATATTTTTTCCTGTTTGGGGTGGATTTAATGCTGCGGCCCGTGGACAGATGATAGCTGCATCTGCCAGGAAAACCAAGGTACGGTTAAGACAAATCGCACAGCTTCGGCAGTCGCTGGATAATACTTCTAACTTTGTGGGCTCTTCATCTTAGGGCCAGTTGGAACAGGCCAGGAAGGCATTTAGAGCCTTTTTTGTTTTAGAAGAAATGAATAGCCCTCAGACATCTAAGCAGGAGGTGTATGAAGAAAGCCAAATGGTTGGAAAGATGCTAGCTTGGTCAACTAGGGCTTGACAAGAATCCGCCTGTATTGTAGAAATAATTGATCCAAAAACTAATACAACAGCAACTGACAGAGTTGACACTGCTTGAATTTTTGTTGAACACTTTCAACAATTATATACCACCAAATATACAGTTAATCTGCCTGAAGCGCTAGTGGAGAAGGAATGGTCAATAGCCTGCATACTACTTAAACTGCTCACCCCAAATGGAAATCTACGCATCACGCATCTGAAATATTTGCACCAAACATATCACACGCCAAAAAGACTACATAAATATGGGTTGCGGGATAACGCAAGGTGTAAGAGGTGTGGATACGATGAGGCGGATTTTGTTCACCTAGCATGGTACTGCCCGAAGATACACGAGTATTGGGAGAGGGTGGCGGCCGTATTGGGCAAAATGGTGGGACTGGATATAGACTGCACCATGAAGGTATGCCTATTGGGCCTTCTGTCCAATGTGAGAGCGGGGAAGGGAAAGTTCTGTGCGATTGCTTTGCTGATTGCTAAGAGACAGATATCCAAATGCTGGGAGGGGAAGAATGTGCCTACTGTCACGACGTGGCTCAAGGACATGACGTACTGCAAAGACAAATTGCTTACATATGAAGAGGAACTTCCTAGTGGATCACGCCCAAAAGACTTCTGGTGTTATTTGTCAGATTACCTATTAACTACTGAAAGAGAGAAGGAGTCATAGTAATTTACTCGATCTGATAAGGCGACCTATATATAGGTCTGTGTCTGTGCGGTCTGTATAGGTCTGTGTGTACTGTGGGAGCACTGAGCACAACTAGAAATGTGGTAACTCAAGCTGGTACACCAAGGTTATGATACGCACAAATGGCGAAAGTGTGTGGAATTGCCCTAAGGTTCTAAATGTTACTGTTTGTAATGTTATGTTTAGGTAACCTCAAACGAGTCAAAAACTGAAGTTTCTTGTAATAACACGAACAGGTGGGTCCGAGTTACACGTTGCATCATTATGGACTGGTTCAAAACATGCCGCTGGACCCATGGGTTGCCAGCTAAATGGCTGTGTGCGAAGGAATGATGTGCTACTGCCACATTCGGCAGGCCTCCGGGTTGTAGGCCAATGTCTATTCTACCTCTTTTGATATTTCTGTTTACCAATATTCCGATTAAGGTGAATGTTAGTTTTTTTTAAAGGGATCGACTCAATGTTTAGGTCATTTATTTGGAATAAAAAGGCACCTAGAGTTAAGTTGCCTATTTTGCAATTTGATACTCAGGTGGTTTAGCACTTCCAAATATGCGTTCATATTATGAATCATCATTTTTTGACTATGTAGGGTGTTTATTATCTAAACTGAAGCAGGTCGATAACTTTTTTATTAACAAAATGATTCAAGAAGCCGGAACTTAAGTTCCCACATTCTTAAAAACATCAAAACTCCCAAAGAAAACAAGATCCAAAACGTTAGTAGATTTTTCAAATAGACTTCGTACTGTTTTTAAACGAAAGGATTTTTCGGTTTTTTTCCCTTAAAATTAACTGAGTGTAGAGATTTAGGATTACATATTCACTCCATTCAGATAAAAACATGGAACTAATCTGGTTTGGGTGTAGTTAACCAGTTTATTATACAGGGGAGGATGATTACTTGGGAAGAAGTGCAGGCCAGATGTCTTGGTCACAACAAACTTTCTTTTTTTGAATTTATTCAAATTATTCATTTTTTGAATAAATATAATCTTATATTTAATGTTCCCCCTGGAAAAATTGCCTTTGCACTGTATATTTCGAAGTTGACTGGAGTGGGTAATTGGTATCGCTTAATGAGCTCCCAAGACGAATACCCTTTGGTTTAAAATATTTTGGACTAAGTATCAGTTCAAACTAAATGTGCTTTCTTTTATCAAGAATGGCAAAAGATATCAATTACAGGAAACAAGATATTGAGAGCTGTAAAATATAAAAGAATGGCATTCCTTGCTCACTGGATGGCATACTACACCCCAGAAGCGCTAAATAAAATTTATCCAGAGGTGGAAAATAGCCGTTTTTGTTGGGGTCCTTTATTGGAAGGGGGATGGCGGCATATTTTTTTCTCTTGCCCCAAGTTGATAATATTTTGGGAGAAAATATTTGAATATTTTAGTAGGGCGATTAAAAAAACGTACAAACCTACAGTAGAAGCTGCTCTGTTTGGGATAACTAATAGGGAGGCTATACTCTCAGAAACTGAGGGCCATTTTCTTGCTATTTGAATGTTGGTTGCTCGTTTGTTAATTAAACAAAATTGGAGATCAATAGAAGTACCTTTGTTCGAGAAGTGGCTCATTAAAATGAAACGCACAAAGCATTTCGAAGACACTTATGCCATACAGGTGGGGGCAAATAAGAAATGTTAGCGGATTTGGGAACATTTTGTTGATTGTTAATTTGATGATGGATTTTGCTGTATATGTTTTGTTAATTAATTAACAAAATTTTGAATTTTGGATCTAGTTCGAAGCATTTGTGAACTGCAGTATGGTACAACTCGTTAGCTCTGCTCAATAAAAAAATGTAAAAAAATAAAAGAGTAATGAACTGTCAAATGCATAATATGAACACATTTTAGGAAGTTGAACATCTAAGATTTGCTGCTAAGACATGATCATACAATATTGATCTAGGATTTCTTATTTGACTGTATTATATAGACACATGTTGATGAATGATATATTGGTTCTGTGGTACGGTCCATGAATTTTGGGAGGCCTGTGTTATACATAAAATATTTCAAGAGGAGTATAGGAGTATTAAGCTCCTTATATGTTTTTGACAGCATTTGATTAATAATGATTGGGGCTGTGTATAAAGTGAAAGCGTAATTTGCGCATACAATGGCAGTTTTACACATTTTAACACACTAATTGGTTTTAATATGCATTTCCAGTATCGTTGTTTTACCCAATGTATTTATTGTATTTTTACAAATACGCATAGGTCATATATACGTTACTTGAGTATATGTTAACAGTCTATTTTCACTTTTTTTACTTGTGAGTTCCTAGAGGAATTAGTGCACACACACTATTTTATTTGCTCACTGTCATGTGGTGAATCATGTGATCAAGAACGTGATTACGCGATCAAAACGCGTCATGGCAGGCACTATGCCTGAACAGCATTGACGTTTTATGTAATTATGATTGAATAAAGCACTGCACTTTGAAAAGGAGCCATTTTGAATTGTGTGTTTTTAAGCGTGGTGAGGTCCGTACCTGGGAGGTCTCGCCAGGAAGGAGACGGGCCAAGAACATGGATGTTTGATATATATATATATATATATATTCCAAACGAAATTGCTCACACAGTTGAAGAGACCCACACGACAATTGTTTCCACCTTTCTTTATTGGGAGGCAGCAGCAGGCACAAACAGGTCTTCACCACGTGACTGCCGCCATTCTTTGCCATACGTGTTTCGGAAATCCATCCTTCATCTATGGCTTGGCGTAAGTGAGGGGACTGGATTAGTGCGCTGTTAATGTACAGGAGATACTGAGTTCTAGGTCCCGCCCCAGTGGGCGTGTGCTCGCTCGGCACTCTGGTAGTTGTATTCTTTGGCGATATGCTGTTCCGTAGTGGTGCACACTGTACCTTCCCTTTCACAAAGTATCTCCCGTTGGGTCGTTTGTTGGGACCTGTGTGGCTGAGATATATATATATATTTATATGAAAGGATTGGACATGTTCAGAGTGAACTGGCAGCGATATAGAGGATCGAATGAATGAACCAACCAAGTTTTTAAAATGACCGTCTTTTATGTAGAAGCATTACGTTTTTATACTCATAAGTCACCTTGTGGTTGTCAATTTAACTGGTTAACGGGGAAGAGGCTGGTTAGTGAATAGAAATTTATGAACAAATCTGCTTAGTCTTTTTTTTCTTTTTAAAAAGAAAATTCACTCAACTCTTAAATTTTTTTGCTCAGGCAATTTCATTTTATTTTATAATGTCACTAAACTAAAATGACAGTGGGGTTTAAAACAAACACAGTATAGTGAGTGTTACATAAAGTATAGTAGTCTTGAGGAGTTTGCAATGCACACTAAGATTTTATAGACAAATATAAGGCATCACACCTGGAGCACAGCAGTGAATGTGAAGCTGCAATTATTGCATTGAACAAATGAGTATCGAAGTCATAAAGTCAGGTCATCAAAAATGTTTAGAGACAATTATTGACCAGCGAAGAGTAAGACTGTTAGCTTTAATAATAATTTAGGAATTGTGTATGTTGCTTGGTAATAATTTTGATGTAATATATGCAGGGCAACTGAAATTCTGCAGCGGGGGAGAGCCAAATTATGCAGTAAGGTTAAGTAAATTATGTGGCATAATGCTGCACATTTTTGCATAGCATTACTATATTAATTTGTAATTTTGACTCTTTTTAACACGGTCTAAACATTGGTTGCATCTCATTAATACAAGTTTAAAACCCAAATACAGAAATAAGCAACAGAAAGGTGACCAGTCACCATTTGCAAAGGTCCTTCCACTGCGTGGCAACATGTTGCTGCGTTTTTAGTAACTTTTGAATGTTTAAGCTAAAAACATTTAAATGCAGCAAATTTTCAACTATGCGAAAAACACCACAGCCATACAGTTGCATACCTCCAGTGGCCCTGGATATATATTTGTATTAACTGCTTGACCTCGTATTTCAAACAAGAATAACTATGAGCTTTTGTTGAGATCCAAGTTTTTTTTTACCGGCCTTTACTTAAAAATATCTGTTGTTTAGTTAACAGACAGGCCAGGTGGCAATCCAATGGGAAATTACAGAATGGAGGGAAACATGGATGAAAGTGGGGCAGAGCACTGATCGAAAGTAACAGGCTATAGGAGTGAGAGAGGGAGCAGGGGGCAAGGTGAGTGTATGAGGGAAATAATCAGTGAGAAAAAGTACCAAGAAAGAGGAAGGGTAGACATGCATGGAAGAAGGTAAGAGACAGGGGAGAGCTGACTTGAAGATTAAGGCATGGAGGTAAAGGGTGAACTGCAACTGCGGACACTGCTGACATATTGTACCTATATTGCTCACTATAAAGCATACTCATGCAGCTCTGGTAGCAAAGATTGGCACTCTAGTGCTTGATGTAGGATTAACTTGGATCAGAAGAAACTGGCAGTTTTGTTATCAGAAGCCAAAGCAAAACTGACACGAGATCAGAGTGTTCAGAAAGCACTTTGAAAACATGCAAGACAGAATCTCATTCCTTGAATACTGGGCCGAAGATGCAGAAGGCAATGGTATGAGGACAAACATTCAGATAGAGGGCCTCACCGAACAAACAAAGAGCTTTAACACTGAATGTTTTTTGGAAGGGTTGCAAAGTACTACACCTACAACCTATTACCTGACAAAATTCTTCTCAGTTGAGCAGACACAGGCCCATATTATAACTACTCGGTACAAAAGGGGGTGGTGATGGACGGAGCATCTGAACCAATCAAACACTCACACCCAGTCAACAGATCTGGGTTTAATCCATCACCGTTCTTTAGCCGACTCTGCCACCCCAGTTCAGACATGCCCATATGCAAATCAGTCTGGCCCTGTGCCTCATGGGAACAGTCCAGCCCGAACTGCCAAGCCACGTCTTCCCTGGACTGGAAACAAGCTTCCGAGGACCGGGCTGGCTGGACTGTTCCCATGAGGCACAGGGTCAGACTGATTTGCATATAGCCATGTCTGAACTGGGGTGGCAGAGTGGGCTAAAGAACGGTGATGGAATAAACCCAGATCTTTTGACTGGGTGTGAGTGTTTGATTGGTTCAGATGCTCCGTTCATCACCACCCCCTTTTGTACCGCTTTTGGCCGCCATAAGTGTGGCAGGGTATGCTCAGACGTGAGTCCCTTGCTCACTTTGCCACTGGATTCAAGCAAGCCGGGCTGAAGACCTGCATATTATAACTACTGCCATCCAAAGGGCCAGCTAGGGCTATAATAATGTAAACTGCTCCTACAACAGAGTTTGCTCGACATTGTTTCACTTGCCACTACAGAGCTAAGTGTTGTACTGCAGACAAAGCGGCATAATCTTGCAGTGTGCAAGGAGAGATGACCCCAGCACTGCCCAAAAGTGGGCAGGCATGGCAATTTTCTTCAAGTTCTGCCCTTTGAAGAGGCCATGCAATGCAAGTGAGACTTTCGGCCTGATGTGCAGCATTTTTTACAGTGTGAAGGGTTAACTGTAATCATAGTCATGCTATGAAACAGACCATGCCCATGCTGTGACAAAAGCCTGGCTTTCAGTTGACAGGTTGTGGTAGGCAAGCATGCCTAGGCAGGTGTACTGCGCCTCCTGTACAAGGCCTTTATTGGTATAGATTGAGCAACATTATGGTACATTAAACAATATGCAAGAGAGGGTTCTGCTCAGTTTGCATCCTGAACAATTATTTCAAGGTGCCTTAAAATATAATGATCCTGAAAAAGGAGCCACAGTGAAGGAAAACATTTGCCCAGGGTCAAACAGTTTAGGCATTATAGATAGCCAGGTTCTTTGGGTCAGGGCACCACAAAAGCTCCAGACTGTCCTGGATGGCCCATACACAATTGATGATAGACAAGTACTGATTTTTGTAGATTACACTCCAATAGTGCAACAACAGAGGAGAGCATTTCTGGAAGTTAAGAAACAACTTCCTAAATTACACCTCAAGTACATGGTTTCATTCCAAGCGGACCTGAACGTCTTGTACAATGGGAAATTTGCATCTATACTGATACATCTGCAGTATGGAAATGGGCTGAAGTTCTGACAAACTCGGGAAGCCCTATTTATTGGTCATCCTAGAACTGATTGAAATCCCGACCGCAACGTAGGAGAAAAACACAAAAGGTTGACAGACCACCCGCTACTCTACACAAGCGGAGAGGGCTGCTGCAGCAGTGGAGGCACTCCATGAATCGCTGGGCTCGATTATCACCAGTGGCTTAGGAGACAGCACATTGGTGATTAGTGGTAACACAGATGACCTGGAAACTTTCCTGAATATGGGACTCGTGGCTGAAGCACAGTACAAATGCAAAATAATAAGGCCCACTGGCTGCCCTTGGTTAACCTGGGCTGGGGTATATTGCCTGTTAGCATTCACTCATGGAAACTGTAGGTGGCAGCGCTGTGAGATGGAACATTTTGGGGGGCTGTGACGGATGCAAATGTGGACTATTGTAGGGAAAGTGGAGGTACATTAGGGAGAGTGCAGACTGAATTATAAGTGTTAAAGCTAATATTTCGAGTAGTGTGTATCAGCATAGTAATTGGGGCTTGAGTGCTGCTAGAGAGGGAAGTATGCAAGAGAGAGACTGCCATGCATACTCCTCTGAGGGATACTGGGGATGACATTAAGAGCAATGATAGATTACTAGCATGTAGGAAAAGTTACAAGATGATCAAAAGTAGATTGAACCCCATTTGCTTTTAAGGAATTCACATCCAAGCAACTCGGAGAGGGTGATAGATCAGCCTGGTTGTTAGCAAGCTTTCTTACCTCGGAGGTGCTCCAAAGTCCAGTGGCGATGCTGTGAGGAGATAACCCAGGGTGTGTACTATGCATAGACCAACATCAATTAAATTTTTGTTAATTACTACATCTCCTTGGATGCGTTACCATGTGCGATATAGGGCTCATTTACTGAAGATTTAAGGACATCAAGCTCTTCCCATTTCATCAGAAGATCAAAGACTTGCTCTGGAGGAACCCCTGGCTGAAACTACTCAAGCTATAGAAGTGATACTAATGGCCAGAACCCAGGGTCGGACGGCCTCCCAAACAAATTTTACTCCACATACAAAAGACTGATGGCTCCTCAGCTCTTGGATGTCTATAACCAGGCTCAAACTTTACTCATGCTTCCGCAAATGACCGAGATTCTATTCGTGATTCTGCAATTTGGCTGTGTTAGGTTTGATAGGACTTTGAAGCAACCACTCTCAATGATGAATATACAATATAAAATCCTGGGGAAGGTGCTAGCAAATAGATTGGTGCCTTTGCTCTCTGTCTCATGATCAAAATGGCTTCATTTTGGACAGTTAAACTCCCTTAAACTCTAAGAGAGATTTTTACTCGATGGCAGTACTCTTAGATGTTTTACACTTACCAGTAGTGGCATCCTTGCCCTTTTCAAATTAATACAATAACATTTTCTTCATCAAAACTATCTCACCCCAAGAAAGCTCAGAAATATATGGAGATTAAAGATTAATCCTTCAGACATGAGGGTCTAAAGATAGATTTGATCATCTGTCTTTAGGAGTGCCGGAATGTATTAGACTACTGGAAACATGACTCAAACAGCAAAAGTAGTGGGTGAAAGAACAGACTGTACTCGGAGGGTGAGCATGATGGTCTTGATGCCTACAGCCAAAAGAAGGAAGACTATTCAGGTGTGCAGATTTGACCATAGTGGCAGCAACATGTAGCGTAGGTATGTCATGAAGAGCAACAATAGCACTTAACAAAAAAACAGTTTGAGGAAAACAAAGAAATGGGTGGAGGCAGAATGTACAACAATGAGAAACTCAGTTATACACATACATGGATTAGATAGCGGGAAGCAAAAATTTTGTAAACTGAAAGGCTTTCGGATTATAGGCCACCCTCAATGACCGGCCCTCCCAACTGCATAAAACACTATACTGGTGTGTGGTTAACAATTAAATATAGACTGTATAAGAGGCAGAAGATAATCAAGAGATGGACGCACACTACTCACCGGAAGAGCAGATACATTGTTGAGTTTGATAGACTTATGACCAGTGAGAGACCCAGTTTACTTGGGATCCAAATCAGTATCCTATAGTATTGCATAGTTGTGATCACCCATTAACAACAGGTTCACGCTGACCCCCAACACAGTTTTTTCGTATTGTTTACTGAGGTATACATCTTATTGTCTGCACTTATGGAAGGATTGGCTATGGTACATAAAGAGTACATTTTAAAATAACAATGTATGTGCTTTAAGGTGATATTCATATGCACTGTAATAACATGATTGTTTTAAAATTCATAAAATGTTTTTTAAAATACCAATTATTTGGAGCAATATAGCATTGAAGACACTGCCCTGGAGTGTCTTACCTTTTTTCTGTCTGAGAGGGCATAAACAGTCCACATCCCCCTATTTTAGTCATGTTTGAGACCTCTCACTTGCAGAATACCACAGGGGTTTTCTCTGAGCCCTACATTGTTTACTCTTTATCTTATTAACCCCTTCGATGCTGGAGACGGAACCGTTCCGTCATCAGTTACGGCTGAGCTGTGCTGATGACGCAACGGTTCCGTCACGACCGCGCCCTGTTCTGGAATGTCCAGCACAGGGCGCGGCTAACGCACCGCACGGAAGCGGTTAAGTTCGCTATATTTATACAACTCTTTAGTTACTCTGTGATGTCCTACACAGATGATATCATAGGATCATTTTCTTCGGCAATGATCTGGGGTCTGCCCAAGAGAAATTATGATCTTGCTTTTTCGCAGTTACCTCCTGGATCAAGTCAAATCAAAACTCAATAGTGTCAACACAGAGGGCTTCATCTTTAGGGGACCTTCACTGAATAGATATGGTCTTTACATTGGTGGTGGTGGAGCTGGACCCTTAGCCCACTCGAGGTTGACTCAGCAAAAAATCCTGGATTAATTTTCAATTACTTTTTTCTCATTCTTTCAACAGATCAGGCACATTTTCTACTTGCATTAACAGCATCCTCATGATATACAAAACCATATCTTCTCGCAATCATAGGACTGCTATAAATTGAACTATTTTCTCACAACTAGATAATGGAAGTCTATATTGGGCTTCCTGCTTTGAAATCATTCAAAACCCTCCTGCATGCCTCATCGGAGGACTGCCCCATTTGTTCACATTCTCTTCTCACTGTTATACTGTCTATTGCTTTTGAACGTGAAACAATGTGACTTCAAAGTGTTCCTAGATCTTGACGCTCTCTATAAAACAGGTTCTCTGCTTTTTAACCATTGTATTACTCTTTATATTCTTTCCAAAATCCTATGCTTTGCAGTTGCAGTAGTCAACTGCCTGCATTCCTAACATTAGGCCAGTACCTATTGGATGCCGATGCTGCTCCTTTCTGGCATCAAAGCATTGGAACTCTCAGGCTCCCGAGCTCCAGAGACTCCAGTCCTCCATAAAAAATAAAACGTGCCTTTTCCATATTAGTGCAGTCTCCACCTCTCCTTCATTTACTGCTCAGCACCAGGCTGCTTGGTTAGGGTAAAAGTGCACTTCACATATTATTTTCAATCATTCATTTCATTCAGTAGAACAATAACTATAGAAATGTGCTTAAACTGCACTATTTGCCACAATTTTTTTAACCACTCTAGGAGGTGGGACGATGGAGGAATCCAAATATCTTCTAAAAGTATTTTGAAGGGCTAATGGGTTGAAGCCAATACAATTGACCTCAGTTGTTTTACAGTGCATCATATGTCACTAATTGTTGGCATAACTGTAATTATAAAAATAAATGTCATGTGAGAGTAAGTAAACTCATTAAATGTGTACCAAAATACAACATTTAATATTTGTTCTACTAGAATTCCTTGGAGGAAAGTCCTAAACTTCCGGCAAAACTTGTTAAATACTATTATGAATACATTAATGTTAGAGCCCAGCATGCTTTGAATTGAGCTGTGATGTATCGGCAAAAAAAACACCCTATGCATTATACCACTACAATGACAGGATGACCCACCAGCAATTTTTAGTCTGACTCTGAATTTGGCTCCACCTCCAGCATTTGAAGTGTTAGCCCCACCCCGAAATTTGGGACTAGTTGCGCCCCTGATGTATTGTACAGTAAGTCTATGCAGGTACTGCCTGATTCTCCTAGTAGGTAAGGACGCGCTGAGAGTCTGGTGAAGGAGGGTGCCAGGTACAAGCATCGGAAGCTTTCCTAGGTGATTGCACTGAAGAACATTGTCTCCCTAAGTTGTGTTGCACCATGCCCGCCGACGAGCTACGGAGTGGCGAGGCAGAAGCAAATTAGTTATTTGACTATTTTCCAAGTGGGGATGTAGTAAGCAGTATACAAGCAAGCGCTGTGCCAGTTGGTAATCCGAGCGCTAAGGAATTATTCAAAAGATTGGAAAAACGTATGCGCTCAGAACAGTCAAAATGGTGGGAGCAAAAATCACTGTTACGTTACCTGGAAGTGGGAAGGATTCCGAGGGGCTTGAGAATCATGTTAACCCGAGTTACGAAAAACCTGACCCACGAATGCTAGCAGAGTGGGCAGATTGTAAACTGCAATCTTCAAGAAATTTGGCGGAGAAACTTGTAAAATACGCGGTCAGTGACTGTGAGGCCTTTCAGGCTGAAATTGACGAACTCAATGAAGAAATCAGTAAAATAGAAGTCACGGCTGATATTCAAAAACTATGCGATGACATGATGGTTCGGTTACAGAAGGAGGCAGACATCATAAAGAATTGCAAGGCTTTCAAATTTCAGCGAGATAAATGTGATTACGATGAAGGACGCGTATTTACATTCGCGAAGAGGTACGACTTAGTGAAAGAGGCATACGCTAATGGAATGGGTATTCCCTCCTCAATCCAACCACACGCAAGTGGAAGATCACCCGCCTACACCTCACCATCGGATCTTAGCTCCTGTATGGGGAGTGAGTCGGAAAGCGAGCAGCCCAGACCAGAGCGCGGTTTGGGGTTTCAGAAGCCATCCCTGGCGCAAGAAGTGGATTACCTCAGACAGGATCGGAGGCAAACATTGCGTCCTCATGCGTAAAATGCAAAATAAAAAAAAACAGGAACCACAAGCGAAAGGCAAGATGCAGACAAAGCCACAAACGACAAAAGAAACTACAAGAAACCAGCCAACAGGGGATGGAGGCGCAGGTAAACTCAGCAACGATGGGCACTGACTCACAAACGGTGATCAATTTGACCAATACGAGACTGAATGAGGATGAGAATAAAATACTGGCCTGGGGTTTATCATTCAGCCCAAAATCGGATTTCAATTATGCTGAAACAAGTGCAGAAATGTTTTAATTCATTTGCAAATTATAACTGCGAAAATACCACCTTACTCAAGGCGTGGCTAAGCGTAATACAAATGCCATGCAACAAACCGAGACTGGCTGTCCTTCCATTCTAACAGCCAGGGATGTGGAAATCCTGAGGGATCTTGAGCAACTTTGCATGGAACACAGCCAAAGCAAGATGGGGGCCAGCAATATGAATTTAACACTGGAAGGTACAATAAAGACCCCGTTCAAAGTGAAATAAACCTTTTATCCAATCATGCTGAGAGATAACTTGAATGTATTCAATGACAAAGTAACATGAAATAAAAATGTTACATACTGCAACAGCAAGAGTTCCTAGAAAATACAGCAAACAGGACAAACTCTATTACCAACTAATGAAAAAATTGCAAACAGATGACAATATTATAATTCGGCAATCAGATAAAGGGGGCAGTGTGGTGTTGTGGCCACAGGAGTTTTACATGGAAGAAGCCCTCAAACATCTAAACAATAGGGATTGTTACAAAAGGAACACCATGCAGGATGTAAAAGGTTCAAGGACTGAATTTTATAGCAAACTACTAGCATGGAAATCTGCAGGTTTATTGAGCATTGATGAATTCAAGTTTTTAAAAATTTAACACCCTTTGATCCCCGTGATTTACTTTATATCGAAGATACACAAAGGCCTGCCCAGATCACCGGGCAGACCAATCATTTCAGCTCGTGGTAGCCTGATGGAAAATACTTCCCGCTATGTCGATCTTTTCCTGCAGGAGCATGTGAAAACATTACCTTCATACATTCAGGATACTGGTGACTTTTTAAGAAAAATCCAAGGGATTAACTGGGAAGAAGATTATATACTTATTTTCCTTGATGTATCAGCCTTATACACCAGTATACACCATCTTGATGGAGTCAAAGCTGTTGAACATTACTTGAACGCCAGGCCCATGTATTTATACATGCATACCAGAATGTTAAGTACTATGATCATGACACGTCTTGAGAATAATTTCTTTCTGTTTCAAAGCAAAGTGTTCCAGTAGACAAGAGGAGTTGCCATGGAGGCATGCTTTTCACCTAGTTATGCCTGTTTACATATGGGATACTGGGAGGAGCATGTCCTCATGGTGGCCTATGGTGTTAAAATTCAGAATCATGTTGTATGTTGGTATAGATATATCGACGATCTGTTCCTTATTTGGAAAGGCGATGAAAGTGGAGCCAGACATTTTTTTGAACTGATCAACATTAACAATCTCAATCTGGAATTTATGGCACAAATGAGCAAGGAATGTATTTGTTTTTTTAGATGTGGAAGTACTTGTATCATGTAACAAATTGGAAACCAGATTACACAGAAAGCCCACTGCAGGAAATTCCGTGCTGCATACATCCAGCCACCATCCCCAGCATCTTATCCACAGCATCCCCTATAGGGAGATGCTGCGGATACGTAGGATCTGCAGCACGGATTCGGATTGTTCTAAGGCCCAAAGTGAAAGCAGGGATAGGTTAAGAGCAAGGGGGTACTCAGAAGTGACAGTCAATAGTGCCATAAACAGAACTCGCAATATTGACATATCGGTTGCCTTACTCAATAAAACAGAGTTAGAGACATCAAGAACTGAGCAGGCCCCACAGCTGACACAACTCATTTTAACCTATAATAAACAACACAAATCCCTACGCAAGATCAATAATAAAAATTGGCCATTGATCCAAAATGATCCTATCATGGGTAGTAACCTGACTTATCCCCCCCAATATAACTTTTAGGAAAGCTCGCTCTATGTACAACACATTAGTGAGCAGTAGTCCAGAAATTAGGCGTGTTAAAACTTGGCTAAATGCCAGAACTGGATTTTTTTTAAATGTACCTCGTGCAAGGCCTGTAAGTACGGCATTAATACGTCCTCATAGGCGACTCCTTTTAAGCCTGATACAGTGCCTATCACCAAGGTACTGACTTGCAGAACAGAGTTTGCGGAGTATGAGCTGGAGTGTTTGTGTGGCCTGCAGTATGTGGGAAGTACCAAGCTGCAGGTCCCCAAAGAATTCTCCAGCACATAAGGGCTATTACCAACAATTATGTCACTTACCCAGTCGCCAGGCACTTTTAAAATTTCCACGGCAATGACTTAAAGGATGTGAAATATTTTGTTGTGGACTCTGTCCTCCCGTTGAGAAGGGGTGGCAACCGGGAAGAACTGTTGAGAAGTCTGTAAACCAGGTACATCCAGGAATTGGTCAGTAAAATGCTGAATGGTCTCAATTCCAGTGAGGATTTGTTTACATGCCTTTAAAGAGTTATGTTCTACTTCATCATTTTATTTATCCAACAGGTACTTTATATTCACTGTAAATTTCACATATGCACTTTATAAATCACGGCTGTGATTTAATTTTGATTATCAATGTTTACAGTTTTTGCACTAGCACTTTACGTGACTTAATGGATATCATGGCCCACTGGGGCAGGATTTAGAAAGGATTGCATATGGTCTAAGTGAACTGGCAGCGATATTGAGGCTCGAATGAATGAACCAACCAAGTTTTTAAAATGACCGTGTTTTATGTAGAAGCATTACGTTTTTATACTCATAGGTCACCTTGGGGTTGTCAATTTAACTGGTTTTAATACATCCATGTTGAATTCATGCCTATTTTAAATATGTATTCAAATATTTATTTATTAATGAATACTTGAAAACACGTCTTTGCACACATTTTGTCTCAATAGTGATGTAATGTACAGTAAGTCTATGCCTAAGATGCTATAACGAGCCATGTACAAATACTTTGTTGATTTCGACAACTTTCTCACAATGCAGTCATGTGATTTTGCACTGTCACTTTAAATCAGTGAAAGCACTCAATAGCGCGTCATGTGATCAAGGCCACTTGCTGGCCGAAACGCGTAATGGTGGAGGTGCAGGGCGTTCATTAAATAAAAAACAATAGCACCCAACCTCTGGGTTTGCATTCATCTTTATTCCACGAGAATTCCATGGGCGAAGCAAGAAAAGTTTATATATATGAACAATTAAAGATGAATCCAATGGAAGAATGGACCACTGAAAAGCATTCTTTATTGCTTGGTTGGAAAGAGAGAGGCCTAATTGACTTCAATGAATATTCATATTTAAGAACGGATAGTCCAATAATCGCCACAATATACTTTTTACCAAAAGTTCATAAGTCCCTCATACAGCCCCCAGGAAGACCTATTGTGAGTTCCATAGGATCATTATTGGAGTCAACATCAAGATTTATAGATATATTTCTAATGAACTATGTAACTGCACTACCTTCTTTTCTGAGAGACACAATGGATTTCCTAAAAAAGATCTCTGAGACCGAATGGAAGACAAACTATCTAATGGCAACCATTGATGTTGCCTCTCTCTAGACCTCGATACGCCACGAGGACGGTGTAAAAACTGTCAAGAAGGCACTTGAAGCACGTTCAGTAAGCCATTTGGAACACTCAGCAATGCTGTTGGATATGCTTAACTACTGCCTGATGCACAATGTTTTCCTGTTTTTGGGGAAGATGTACCTCGAAAAGCAGGGGACCGCAATGGGGACATCATTTGCGCCTATATACGCCAACCTCCTGATGGGGGCTTGGGAAAGCGAGGTAGTGGGGAAGGAAAAGGAAAATGGATCTAGAATAAAACTTTGGTGTCGTTTTATTGACGACTTGTTCATCATTTGGGATGGGAATAAAGACTCACTCCAACTATTCATTGATTCCTTGGAGGAAAACGAATACAATCTTCATTTTACCTCAACCATCAGCGCTACAAATCTCATCTTCTTAGATGTGGAGATATTTGTAAAAAATAACAAACTATGCTCCAGGATTCATAGAAAACCAACATCATGTAACAGCATTCTCCACGCTAACAGTGGACATCCTGTGAACTTAAAGTGGAGTATTCCATATGGACAAATGCTGCGGGCAAAAAGAAACTGCTCAGAACAAATAGATCTAGAGGATTAAATTGAAAAAATGAGCCAACGATTCAAGGAGAGGGGATATCCGGAGGAGGTGATCGCCACTGCAAGATCGAGGATGGCTGTAAAGAAACTAACAGATCTGCTGGTACCAAGGATCAGTAGGGTTGAGATCCCTAATGATGAAACTGAACAGAAAAATGAAGTGATAAGATTGATCATTGATTTCGATAACCAAAGTGGAGAAATCAAAAGAGCATTACGAAAACATTGGAAAATCTTGCTCCTAGATGAAACATTAAAGAAAAACCTAACACCCTATCCAAGCATTGCATATCGTAAAACTTCATCCCATGGGGATATTTTAACACAGTGCCATTTGGAATTAAAAGAAGTGAACAAACCTACTTGGCTAACGACTCCAGGATTCTGGAAGTGCTCCAAATGTAAAGCCTATGAACATGGCGTAAACATCAAGGAATACAGACTGCAAAACGGCAAAGTAGAAAAAATAAAGGATCACATCACTTGTGAATCAAAGTGGGTGGTGTACAGACTACAATGCCCTTGTGGGAAATCATACATAGGGAGCACTATTAATAAATTGAAACTAAGAATTTTACAACACCTACGGGCAATCAAGAACAAAGACCCAAGCTACCCTATGGCCATACACTTTGCTAAGTATCATCAGAGCAACCCAGATCTACTGAGATACTCAGGGATTAAATTGAGTAAAACCTCAGAAAGGAGTGGAGATCGAACAATACAACTTCGAAAACTTGAATCCAGAATGATACTGGGAATGGGGACAGAAGACCCCTTTGGACATAATTTGGATGCCGAACTGTTTGTACATTTGTAGATGATGGAGATAGAATGATGGGACAAATAGAAAATCGAATTTGTGATCAGAGATATATATATAGTTGTAAATAGATGTGATGAGGCATTGAACTTGAAAACAATAAGGAGTATAGCAGCCAGAATCAATACAAGAGTAAGGTTGCATCCTATGAGTAAGGAGTTTCCAATCATGAGTTAATTTTGAAGTTATGAAATACTCACTGAGGTGGATGATTATGCAATGAAATGGAATGAAGGATGTTAATAAGGACATGAAACAGAAATGAGATAAAACAATGTGTACTTCACAAATAACCATATAATCTTATGTCGAAAATTGTCTCGAAATTGGTACTCTTAAGTATGTACACATTTAGGAATTGACAATATGCTGTATGCAATTGTAGATAGTGTACATAGAATAATAATATGTCCAGTAACAGGGACCATGGAACCTATAATTAGACTCCTTGGTATTCCAATTTGTGCTACATGAAATTTGAGACTGATCACCTGATATTTGAATTTAAATTACTTTACATAACATATTGGAAGGTGCTCTGTTCTTGAATCTAAAGGAGCGTGCAAAAGAAAGTAGTACTTTACTGTGATAATAATAAGACTCATGAGTGTACACTTGGGGAAATTAACCTTGAATACACAAAGGATGCAAAATGTTGAATTATGTATATACTTTGTTTTTGCTTTGAGTTTCTTTTCACATTGAGAGTACTTTACTGTGATGTTAAATGGAAACAATAAGTGAAAATGGCGGACTATACTAGCCATTAAAACTGTGCAAGGTTGATGGTCTAGATGACTATGGAAAGGGAAGAGGGTACTAACACTAAACACTTTAAAGAAGGTCTAGACCACAGGGACTCTATGGTCCAGTGGAAGGCTAGGAGTAGCCGAAACGCGTAGGCTGTCCGTTTTTTGATGCACGCTACAAACTTTGCACATGATGTGTGAATAAAGTAAAAAACTGTTACAAACTACCTGTTGCTGTGCCGTGACTTCAGCCGATACACATTGGGTGAGAAGAAACATAGAAATATATATATATATATATATATATATATATATATATATCTGGGAGCTCGTCAAGGTCTGACTTGAGTTCTCTATGTGACAGCGGGTCAGAGACAGAGGCAGCGAGAAGTAATGCTCAGTTGGGGTTTACCCGATTTTCATTGGCGCAAGAAGTGGACTGCCTGCGCCAAGATCGACGCGACACTTTGCGTCCACGGAGGCACTGGCAGCAAGGAGGACAGCCAACAACTTCAAGCGCCGTAAACGCAGGCAAGCCCGAAGCAGACGCTGTTCCCAAAAAGAAAAAAACGTTCCAGAAGAAATGGAACAACAAACGCAAGTAACAGCATATGATTCCCAACTACATCTTTCAGTCATCAATTTAACTCAGGTTGCACTTAGCAAGTCTGATTTGAACATCTTGGCATTGGGACTTTCCTTCAGCCCTACTTGCAATTTTGATTACCCTAACACGAGAATGGATCTGTTTAAATTTGTTCGAAAATTAAAGTTACAAAAACATTTTTTGCATAACAGAGCCCCTCAATCACCGACCATAACGGCAACCACCAGCAATATAGCAGAGCTCAACATTCATGATTTGCGTGCTGTGCACAATCTGGAATCATTAAGATCTGAACAATCTAATTCCCAAGGCACAGAGGAACCGGTTGGACAAAGTACTGCAGGGATGACAAAGTTTAAACCCCGGTCCACCTTTACACCAGTGATGATTCATGACAATATTGATGTGTTCCATGAAATGACTGCTAGGGAAATCACGAAATTACATGTCAAAGTCTTAAAAAACCACTCGCCAACAGGTTCGATGGAACAATCAATACACTAACCTGGTTAAGAGAATTCAAGGAGATCAAAATATAATTGTCCGCCAGGCGGACAATGGTGGTAACGTCGTCTTATGGCCTCGCACATTATATTTACAGGAAGCCCTTTCACAATTGAATGATTTGTTGTGTTATCGACGTTGTGATAAGATTTCTGTTACCAAATCACAATCTGAATTTTACTCCTTACTGTTGGGATGGCGTAGTATTGGACTATTGAGTATGGAAGAACTGACATTTTTGAAGAATGAACATCCAATTATGCCAGTTTTTTATCTCATTCCAAAAATCCATAAGAACGCTACCACTCCTCCTGGCAGGCCGATTATTTCGGCTTGTGGAGGATTGCTGGAAAATACGACCATCTACATAGATTCTTTTTTACAAGACATTGTGAGTGGTTTACCTTCTTTCATATAAGACTCTGGTGATTTCCTTAGAAAAATTAACAATATCATTTGGGACTCTGACTGCTGGTTAATTACATTGGATGTTACATCGCTCTATACGAGTATCCACCACCAGGATGGTGTAAGAGCAATCCAATATTTTCTTGATTTTAGACCAACAGCCATGTCACAGCATAACAAAAGGTTAATTGCCATGATTAGCCATTGTTTGAACAATAATTTTTTTATGTTCAATAAGCAGTACTACCAACAGGTCAGAGGAGTCGCCATGGGGGCCTGTTTCTCTCCCTGTTATGCCTGTTTGCATATGGGCTACTGGGAGAGACAGGTCCTCCATGGTGATTTCAAAGACATTTGCTGCAATAACATTCTGCAATGGTTCCGATATATCGATGATATATTTTTAATCTGGCGCGGGTCATTTGAAGAGGCAGAAACATTTGTAAGAAACATCAATGTCAATGTGTTCAATCTTGAGTTCACTGCTAATATAAGCAGCACAACAGCCTATTTCCTTGATGTAAAAATCTCAATTGTTGATGATCACATCCAAACTAAACTATACAGGAAACCTACGGCCGGCAACACTTTGTTGCATGCCACCAGCCACCACTCACCCCATCTCATACGCAGCATCCCCTACGGGGAGATGCTGAGAATAAGACGCATTTGTAGTACAGATCAGGAGTGTGAGTCTGCCCAGCGAGCTAGCCATAGTAGATTCTTGGCCAGAGGTTACAAGGAGAAAGACATCAACAAGGCAATTCGCAAAGCCAATGCACTATCTAGACAGGAGGCACTAATATATAAGAAACATAAGAACAATAGTTGTGTGGAGCCTCAGCAACAGACCAGATTGATCTGGTCGTTCCACAAACAACATGGTGCATTGAGAAAAATTGTGAATAAACATTGGAACCTCATCCGTAATGATCCATCTATCGGTGAGTGTATGCCAATAAAACCTTTAATCACTTTCAGAAAAGCCCGTTCTTTGGGCGATGAGTTGGTTAAATCCAGCCCTGAAATTATGGCCCTGGTCAATTGGCTTAGCACGAGCAGAGGATTCCGCAAATGTGCATCTTGCAAAGCCTGCAAGCATGGCATTAACAAAACTGAGGTTATCATCCCTTTTTCCGATATTCCTTTTAAAATCAACAAGCAACTCACGTGTAAAACAGAGTTTGCTATCTATGTGCTGGAGTGTCCCTGTGGCCTGCGATATGTTGGAAGTACCAAGTTGCAGGTTCACAAGCGGATACTCCAGCACATTAGGGCCATCAACACCAGTGATGCATCATATCCTGTTGCACGGCATTTTAAGTTACATCATGATAACAAGAGTGAACTGTTACAATATTATGTCGTGGATGCCATTGGCCCTTTAAGGAGAGGCGGTGATAGAGAAGCACTTTTGCGACTCACTGAGACAAAATATATCCTGAAATTGGATAGTAAAACCCCGGGTGGCCTTAACGCCACAGAGGATTTCTACACCTGCCTCTGATTTTTTTTAGAGGGCCGTAAACATTATTCTCGACGATATGTAAAACACATGACTCAGCCTGTTGACAGGCCGTCGAGTATGGTGGTGTACGGTACGGTGTGCCGCTCGCAGCCTGTGGGGATAATTCCTGTGGAAACATTGCATTTTAAACTCTTTTAGTCTGCTGGTTTGCTCCCTGCTCCTGATTCGACGAGGACCCAGGACACAAGCGGACACTGCCGGGGCCGGGACTGCGAGACCCAGGGTGCCCAGCGCTTGAAGATCTTAGCGCACCTGGTGTCTCTTCCCGCCCCCAGCTCTCCGCCCTTCATTTCTTCAGACCGGCTATTTAAGGCTCGCGGCCTCGCAGCCTGTGGGGATAATTCCTGTGGAAACATTGCATTTTAAACTCTTTTAGTCTGCTGGTTTGCTCCCTGCTCCTGATTCGACGAGGACCCAGGACACAAGCGGACGCTGCCGGGGCCGGGACTGCGAGACCCAGGGTGCCCAGCGCTTGAAGATCTTAGCGCACCTGGTGTCTCTTCCCGCCCCCAACTCTCCTTTTTAAACGTAGTGGTGAGCGCGCACGCGGGACGCGCGCGGGACATAGCCCGGGGCTAAGCCCGGGCAAAGGGCGGGCCCTCTGAGGCCCTCCGAGGACCGTAGAGTCTGGTCTGGGCCATATTTCCTGGTTATTATTCTTGATTGTTTGGTAATTGTCATAACATTGGTACTAATAAGGGTGTTCCTCCCTACATCTTATAGGGCTGTTTTTTGGGTCCAGGGATGTGCACTCGGGAAACCCGAAGTAAGGCTGCTGCTAGCGCCGCCAAACTGACGGGTACCCTGGATAATTTTATTGTGCGCACTAACACGTTAATAGATGAGGGAATTGCCCTCATGGAACGAAGAGTGTCCAGGGATCTCGAAGTTGCTAGGAGATCATCGTTAGGCCCTTTAGCCCATGTACCCTCACCAAACAGTTCCCAATGCATTCGCCTCCTAGACCCTTCACAATCTATCCCTGAAAACCAACTGGGCTCCACCAGTCATATTGCATTTGAGGACCATACTCCCTTATTAACCCCCCAAGTTGCCCCTTTGACTTCATTAGTAGTACATCCAAATATTATAAATGAACCTGATGGACTACTAGCACTTAGAGGTCTGAGGGAAGGTGCTATACCCAAATCCTCGCATTTTTCGAATCAGGATAATACTGTCTTAATACCCGTATTGGCTGAGGGGGGAACCCCTAGAGATTCAAATTGTTTGTCTGGTGGGTTGGAGGCAGAAAACGATACTGTGGGCTTCGTACTAATCAGCGATGACAAAACTGTGGAGCATCGTGCTTCTCACCCCCTTCCTTTGGGAATTCCCGATGACACAGCCTCAACCCAAAGTTTGGAAAACTTTCTCGAGGATTGTTCTCAGGTGGAGCAACCTGATGGGGAGGAAGACGAGAAAGGTATTTTTATGAGCTCTATAGCTACACTGATGGCTTCCCTTCTGGCCCCTTTGGAAACTAGACTAAAGGTCATAGAAGATAACCGGACAGCCTTAAATCTAGAATTAAAAGGTAAACCAAAACCATTTCCAGTAAAGACTACTGGAGGGCAAGTTTTAGCTGGTGATATACCTTCCTTGCCCTCCTCACATGCTGTAGGGAATGTCCCGGCCCCACATGTGCGTCCTGCTAAAACCCTCCCTGCCAAGACCGCTAACAATAGCTCCAACAGCCTCCCCTCCAAGCCAAACAGCTTGCCTTTAATAGGGAAGGTTGTCTCAACTACTGCCCCTAAATCCCCCAATACAACTGATCCTAAACCACCCCCAGCCCTTCCTGTAGGTACTATTTCCTCCAATACAATTGATCCTAAACCACCCTCAGCCCCTTCTGTAGGTATTAAATCACGACGGAACATCAACCTACCCCCTGATGCTCACCCCTACGTAATTGTTTTAACAGGAGTTCCTGAGCTCCCTCCCTCTTCATCTGAACCATTTTGGGCTCTTAAGAATAAAGTATGCTACTGGCTTGATAGAAATTATCCATTACCGCCAAATACTCGCAGTAACATGCTTATGTTAGAAAGAGCACCTTGGGTGGGCCAGAAGACCAAAAACATTCAGGGTGATTGTATAGTTGTGACATTTGAGGACCCGCGCACAGTAGAGTTCATCTGTGCCGGACCCCCATGAGACACTAACTCTCCTATTCAGGTTAAATCGCTCTCCCACTTTTATATGCCTTATAATCAACGTAGCAATAGATGGAGTTGGTTAAGAGCTTCGAACAATTCAAGATGGGGATCGAGAGAAGAATCTTTCCGTGATTATAAAGCTAACTTCCGGGATGGAGGGGAAGATAGAGGTTGGAGTACCGTCCGAAGGAGAACAGGCAGATACCCTCAGGGGGCTAGCCAGTTTCAGGGAGATTGGTTGGGCCAGCAACATTACCCCCCCCCCTCTTCCCTGTTTCAATCATTTTAGTAGCTTAGAGGGAGTAGATTGACTTCCAACCCACAATCCAGGTGATAAGGTCCTAATACAGAATGGTGGAGAAAATAGAGAAGATTCTATGATCGATATGCCCATTGGAACGACTGAATCTGAGTGCAGCCCCCTGTCCTCAACTCTGGTAATAGTCACTGTCTCTCGGTCCATTCACATACTCTCTTGGAATATAGCGGGACTAAGGAAAAACCTTGAAATCCCAGAATGGAATGACTTTGTTGACAAGTTTCACATTTGTATGTTTCAGGAAACATGGTGCATGACTCCCCAATATAAAAATGGGTACTCCTCTTACTTTGTGCCAGCGGTCTCTATAGGTAAAGGGCGCCCCTCTGGCGGCCTGCTTATTTGGGTGAAAGTGATTTTGAATTATTCTGTTACGTTACATAATACACTGTCAAGCGATATTCTGCATATTTCTCTGAAAAGTCCCAATGGGAGTTGTGTTCATTTGTTTTGTGTATACGCTAGAGGGACACCGGGTGGTTCTATTTCCCCAACGATTGAGCTTTTAGATGTTAAACTGTCCGAGCTTCCACCTAAGTCTAGAATCCTGCTGGGGGGAGATTTTAATTGTACATTTGAACCTTTGGATGAGGAGGATGTCATGGGTTCAAATTCCGAAGACGTGAGTCAGGCTATTCCACTGTTAACGTTGGCGCCTATTAAAAAGTGGACAGCAAGAGCATTACAGTTGAATGCATTAGCTCTGGACCATAACATACGGGCATTAAATGGTCGGACAATTTCTGATCGTGAAGGAGCAATGACCTTTAATAGAATTAACTGCCCATCACGTATTGATTATATCTTCCTGGATATACCTTCTTGGGCTAGTCTAAAAGATATGGAAGTCAAACAGTCCTCTGACAGTGACCACAACCCACTTTGTATGGAAATCGACTGGGGTATTGGGATTAACAGCAAAGGTGGTCCCGAGATGATCACAAAGGATGTTCAACCATCCAATTGCAATCGGAAACTGAGGTGGGAGGTGGTTAAGCTCGAAGAAGGGAAAATTGATAAAATTAGGGAACTGGTCAAAATAGAAACTTCCAACCTTGTTGAGGTGGCAAGAAGTAATATTCCCCTTATGGGCCAAAAACTTTTGGACCAATACCAAACTTTTACTGACAAAGTAGGAGCAAATTTTGTTAAAACACCCCAAAGGAAACCCGCAGTGACCAATGGATTGTCTAAAGAGAATCCGTGGTTTACTGCAGAATGCAAAGCCAAGAGGAAAGCTATTGGCACAGCAATAAAACTAAAGGACCCACTGTTAGTTAGATTAGCAAGGAAAGAATACCGTGGCGCTATTGCCTTGGCAAAAAAAAATTGGGAGGAAGAGCACTGGCAGAAGCTTAAAACTGCTGCCAGCGGTAAAAATTCCACTATATTTTGGAAATTGATTAACCAGCTAGACAGGAGGGCCGGTAGTCCAATTGTAAATCATATTACTGATCAGCAATGGTACGCCCACTTTTTAAAATTATACTGTAATCCTGTTGACCAGGCACCCACCCCGTCTTTGTTGGAGTTTAATAAAATTGCATCTGGTCCGGAAATGTTGACTAATGGATTACCTTTTTCCGAGTTAGAAGTTAAAGCTGCGATTTTAAAGATGCATCCAGGGAAAGCAGCTGGCCCAGACGGCTTGCCGGGAGATCTTTTATTACATGACCCCCCACTCTGGGCTAACTATATAGCTACCTTACTGGCTCTTATTCAGCTAGGCCACCCAATCCCTGCATCATGGAAAGGTGCGGAGGTGATCACAATCTTTAAAAAAGGAGATAGAGAGGACCCGGCTAACTACAGACCAATTAGTCTGATTGACACTATCCAAAAGGTAGTTGGTAGGGTCATCATAAACCGAGTAGAGACCTGGTTAATGGACAATGACATCCTTACGCATTTCCAGGCTGGTTTCAGGCGGAATGTTGGTGCTATGGACCAAGTTTTCCGGTTTTGTGCCGTATACTGGAAGTCAGTATCAATTACCAAGGGTTGCCTGTACTTGGCTTTCATCGATCTAAAAACGGCATTCGATGTTATTCCTCGGGCTAAGTTATGGGAAATTCTTGAAGCTATGGGGTTCCCATGCCCTCTACTCCAATTAGTTATTAAAATGCATGAGAACACCTATGCAAGAATACGCTGGGGAAGGCAGGGCCAACTGACAGAGAGGGTTCCAGTCAGCAGGGGGGTACGGCAGGGATGTGTGATGGCGCCAACACTATTCTCCCTCTTTATAAATGGGGTGGTGGACCATTTGAGGGAGGTTCCGGCAGATGCCCCCATTCTTGCTGGGGAGAAAACCCCGACCCTCCTCTTTGCTGACGACACCCTCTTGATGTCTAAAACCCCCAAAGGTCTACAAACGCTTCTTGACCGTTTCTCTTTATTTTGTGAGGACCGTGGGTTAACTATTAACACTTTGAAGACTAAACTAATGGTCTTAACCCCCAATAGTAAGTTGAGAAAGGTACATGTTACTCTGTGTGGTTCACCCCTGGAGGTTGTGAGTGAGTTTGACTACCTGGGGGTGAGACTGTCTAATCGTATGACTTGGGACTCCCATATTTCTAAAATGGTATTGAATCTAAAAAGGGTGTCCGGTGTAATAACAAAAAATCAGCGACTTTCCATAAGCCGTCCGGTAGCCCCGGCCCTAATAGTCTACGAAGGGAAGGCTTTATCTTCGGCAGTTTATGGCGCGGAACTTTGGGGGGCAGAAAACATTAGGCCACTGGTAACTGCTGAAAATAAGTTTATCAGAGATTTAGTGTCACTTCCGATTTCTTCACCCTTGTTACCCCTATTTTTTGATATGGGTAAAAAATCAATTGCGGACAAAGTTCGGCTTCGGCCTTTGTTATTCTGGGTCCGCCTCAGAAGAACCGAGGAACTAAGGGGGTACGCTCGAGTGCTGGATGAGCTAATAACTCTCAATGTTTCCAACCAAATAAAATGGCTTAACAACCTCAAAAAACTAGTAGTGTCAGTAGGACTGGGGGAGTTTTGGGCGTCACAGGATCCACCCCCGAAAGAAAGTGTAAAAAAATTGTACTGGGACTGGGTTGAGTCCAAAATTAATAACAGTTCAATCTTGGGAACGCTAACAACGAACTTTCTTGCTCATAAACCTCACATGAAGCTAGAACCGTTCTTAGATTTCATCCAAATAGCCAGCCATAGAACACTATATTTGAAATTAAGGTATGGCACCCTGCCCCTTAATGGTTTTGTGGGAAAATGGAATTCTAAGGGGGGTACTGAATTAAAATGTCCAGGGTGCCAATGTCCTGAGGAAACCCTTCCCCATTTCCTATTTGCTTGCCCAACGTATAAAGTTGTTAGAGCTAAATGGCTGAAACCTGTATGCAGGGAGTTGGGGGTTAAAGATTGTATGTCAGCCCTACGTATTATTACAACCAACACTGTTTCTTTGTACATTGTTTGCGGGGTGGCCAAATATTTGGGGGGTGCGTGGATATTACGCTCTAGATTGGTGAACAATGTGTAAATTTCGGGAAAGGGGAAGTTAACTTCTTAAAATAATTTCTGTATTTTTCCTGTTCCATGAGATGTAATTGCAGTACTATGGATTATTTGTTTTATATGTTTGTACGTTTGTACTTTTATGATGCATGTCCATCGAATAAAGTATTACAATCAATCGTATGGTGGTTGGTTTTGTTTCTTGTTTACAATAAGGTCACGCTGCTACATTTTTAACCTCATTGTCTGTTCTCTTATACCTAGTCATTTACCAATTGAAACTTTCTAAAAAACAATTAGTCATCACTCTGTATTTGACTATTTTAAGTATCACATATAATATGCACAGTTTGCACTTTTTTCTTGCACTTTAAGGGTTCTGTATATAGGACAATACAAGGATTAGGAGCCCACTTGGGTTATAATGTGTTGTCAAACAATTTACCCATTTGTACATTTATAATACTTGAAAGCTTTATTCGAGGTATATACTCATAAAAGCACAACATACATTTAAAATTCATCACTAAATATTTGAATCACATTTATACAGGTACAATATTTCTAAAACAGTTGTGCAAGCTTAATCAGTATAAAAGTTAACACACATTTAAAACAGGAATCAAATTGCATTTATAGAGAGAACCCTCCGCCTAATGGACCACGCCCACCCCAAATACCTAGCCATTCCCATAACAATATACTCGTCAGTGGAGGTACAAATGATTCTCAATGCCTCAGCACCACTAGATGTCCCAAGATTCTTACAAACTGGAGCTAGCCACACCCTCCTTGGGATGGCGTAGGCATTACAAACAAATAGGAAGTGGCCTATGCTTTCATTGGCTGCCCCACATGCTGGGCAGCACAGGGTATTCACACTCCTCCATCTGCCTGTTAGATATCTCAAGGGGAGAGAACCTGATCTCAACTGGAAAAATAACTTCCTGTCCATAGGGACACTTATACTGTCCCAATACTGTTCTAACGCGGGACACATTTTAATTTCCAGAAAACGACCCCCCATCGTATCAGATTTTGTACCCCTCCAAAGCCTACCATCTATCCAATCCCAGTATAAAGTCTTAAGGGTATCTTTGTTTGGAAAAACTTCCCCCGCGGGATTGTCCCAAAGGTTGGAGAGGCCAAGTTCACCTAGCATAACCCTTAGATTTTTCAGCCATGATATTTTGTGGAAGGTGTCAACTTTGATTATTGCAAGAAACCCATCTGCATAGTGCTTGATCTCGGGGGTGGTCCATAGACGTCTCCAGTATAAAATGGGACGCAATCGAGCTCGGTCAATAACAGATCTTCTCCCAAGATCAAGGCTAAGCGGGATTAGTGGGGTGCTCTGGGGAAGTCCCGTAATTCCCCTAAAGAACCTGTTCTCTGCTATCTGTAGGGAAGTAAGCTTTTCGAAGCCCCACAGCTCAGCCCCATATAGGGCCGACCCTATTGCCTTTGCATCATATACGGCAAGCACAGGTTTTATGCGTTTTGTTTTTGATTTTTTGTGCTCCACCCGTAGTGCCCCCGAAATTTGCTGGTGTTTCAAAACTGCTTTTTCTATATGATGGGACCAACCTTGGCTATTTGCTATTTGCACCCCCAGATAGGTAAACTCCCTAACCACCTCAAGCTCGATATTATTCAGGTAAATCCTGGGGCGAGGTTTACATCTTGGGGAAAAAGCCATCAGCTTGGTCTTGCCAACATTAACTTCGAGGCCATGCTCCAGGCAGAACCCATCAAAAATGTTTAAGGCACGTTGTAGCCCAGAAGGGGTCTTTGACATAATTAACGTATCGTCAGCGAACATCAGGATCGGGATCCTGAGGCCCGCTTATGAAGGTGCGTCAACACTAGCATCCAGCATCCTACCTACAATTCCATTAATAAATAATGAAAAAAGCAAGGGTGCCATTGCACAGCCCTGGCGAACCCCCCGTTCAACCGGAAAATCGACGGTCGATTGACTATTCAGGCCCCACTGGACTTTAGCGAAATTACTCTCATGCAACCTCATGATTAGAGTAAGCAATTCTGCTGGGATACCTATTTTGTTTAAGACTGTCCAAAGCTTGCTCCTTGGGACTAAGTCAAAGGCAGCCCGCAAGTCGACAAAGGCGACATACAGGCTGCCCCTGCCTAGAAATACCGTCCCCCCACCGTAGCATAGTGAAACGAAACACCTGATCAATAGTGCTAGTAGCCCGCCGAAAACCTGCCTGGTAAGGGGAGAGGGAATTATTCTCATCCACCCATTCCATAAGTTTGTTTACCACCATCTTCCCTATCACTTTTTGGATAGTGGCAATCAAACTTATTGGCCTGTAATTGGCCGGGAGGGACCGATCTCCTTTTTTATAGATCGGTATGATAATTGCTCCCTTCCATTGTTCTGGGACTAGCATGCCCTTTGCGATAGCATTCCCCAATAGGAGCACATACCTAACCCACCTTGGTTTATCATTTTTAAAAACATCCGAGGGTATCCCGTCTAAACCCGGGGCCCTTCCCCCTTGTACGGAGCTTATTGCAATTTCAACTTCTTTGGGGGAAAACAAGTTATCAGTAGGAAATACAGCTGGAATCACTTCGCCCACCACCACCTCCTTTGTCTCTGCATATTGGGGTCTAAAATAATTCACCCAAGCAGCCTCAGCAACATTATTGTCTGGTTTACTTGGGATGCCACCTCTACCCCACTTCACTATCTTCCAGAAGAGCCTGGAATCCTTGGCTCCAGAGGCCTCCTGTAATTCAACCCAGTACTTCTCGTCCCACGTTTTCTTAGCCAGGGATATGCTTGCGTTATAGTTCTTCCTTGCTGCACTAATCGCAGCCCTATCCCTGCTCCTAATAGCACTACCCAGGGCTAATCTGGCAGCCCTGCACTGTTGATTAAACCACCTGGCTGGTTTGGGAGGTAGTGTACGATTTGACTTGTGTGTTCTCATAAAATGTGGTTTTAGAAGAGAAAAAAGATTGTTGTGGATGTCAGTAATTACCCTAGACCCTGGGACTACGGGACTTACTAACTCCATAGAGGCGAGAGCACAGTCCACCTCAGAACTTATGAAGTCCATGGATTCCGCATCCGCCAACACACATGGCCATTTCAATCTGCGCATATCGTTGGCCATGTCAGGGAATAAACCATCAATTGGCTGCAAGTTGTACTGGGGGACCGTCCACCAGGTATGGGTCACACAGAGGGGGTTGTGATCGCTTTCTAACCTACCCTTGATTTCCATGTCACAAACCCCCTGCCAAAGATTAAGACTACATATAACGTAGTCTATCCTGCTTCTATTATGGCCATTGTCAAATGTGCACGCACCCTCCTTATCGCCCTTTGTCCTCCCATTAAGGGCTCTCATCCCATATTCCAGACACATGGCATTTAAGAGAAGTATATCCTTCGTCCAGCGTTTAACAGGGGCAAGATTTAAAGTAGGGACTCCCCAAAGATTATTCTCCTCCTGCCCCAGGGGATCATCAGTGCTGTCTAGGGGTTCAAAGGTCCTATTTAGATCCCCAGATACTACTACTCTATTTCCAATGGACTTTGTTTCTAGAAAGGTAGACAGGGCCTCTAGAATGGGGGAACTCCCAGTATTGGTGCCCCTGGCATAAACATTATAAAAGTCTATCACACTCCACTTTTCTGAAGACATTCGCAACATTAAAATGTCTCTACAGCCCAAATCACACACTTTTATTGTAATTTCCAAACTCTGCTTGATCCAAATTGTAAGACCTCCCATTGGCCTACCCCTGGGACCTCTATTTGCTGGAATATAGAAATTTAAATAGCCTGGAAGAAAAATGGGATCGCAAGCCCATGTCTCCTGTAAAAAACACACTTCAAACCCATTAATAAAATCAATCCAGGTTTGTGAAAACAGCTTGCTACCCAATCCTGCAATATTCCAAGATATAAACTTCCCTGCGATAGGACCATCCCTACATGCTGCTTTTATCAAGGACGAGGTAAGGAGGTTGACTGGGCTGCCACCATGCCCTCCCCAATTTTGATCATTTCTCATAGTATTGTGCTCCACTTCTTGAGTACCAGCAATGCTTGGTGTGGGTAATTCCCCACTCCCCTGGTTTTGCGTTAACTCCTCACTTGCATCATCCACAAGTACAATCTTTTCACCAGCATTTATTTCATTTGTCACCACATTAATATTCAAAACAGAAGCATTAAGGTTCCCACATAAATTCCAACAGGTTGTACCTCCCCTACTACTCAAATAATCAGTCTTTGGTCAACAACCCCAACCCAAACCTTGCATGCCGTCCAAATTATAGTTTGGACCATCACAATGGTTTTGCCATTGCAATGGTGCAGCAAAGGAAACAACCCCTACCGGGAGGGGATTGATTGGACAGTTTAAATTCCTAAACACACCTGCTGGGGTGCTTGTTGGTCTTGGGTAGAAAAAGGTAAGATCGACAATACCAATTCCACCACTACTTGTGCCCCAGCCCTGTCTCGTTATCCATCCTGCCACCCTTGGGTCTTGAAAATTGATGACAATACAGTCCCCCCCAAGTTTTTGGGAGTACAACCAATCCAATCTATCCTCCTTGCCCCTATTATCAGCCCATCCACTTCCCCTGGTAGTGGTCTGTTTACCCTTAACCAGTGCATTACCTTGTTTTTCAGCATCTGGAAGGTTTCTCTTTGGCCAACCGAAAGGGGTGGTACGTTGGTAAGGACCACCACATAGGGATAAGAGTCTGGAGTAAGATTCATAGGGGGTATCTTTTGAGGGGGCTTCGTCGAATAAGACGTTAGTTGTCTAGTAGCTGGAGCAACAGGGCGGAATATAGGAATATTTGGTGGTTGCTGGGAACTAGTGGGTACAGCATTATTTATTCTGGAACCATTATTACCCCCTACTCCAACAATAGGGTTGGAGTTTGAGATACTTGGTGGAAGCTGGGAATCTTTCGGAACAGAAATGTTACTTTGAGGTCATTCTTTATTCTTAGCCTTAGGCACTGGATCCGCGAGCTTGGTAATTCTTTTCCCAGTACTACTGCCAGGGCAAGCTGGCACTACAGAGTTAGTCTGTTGTCCTAGTCCCTTCCCCTGGAGCCCACTTGTGGTTCTGCCTGCTGGAGGTCGTATTTCAACAGTAGGCACATTTTTAGCCTGTCCAATAGGTTCCTGCAGCTTACTAACCTCGCTCTTCCTATGTTGGGATTTAATTAGTGATTTCGTGGAGAAAAAGTTATCTAAGGTAGCCTGTTCAAAATGGGCCAATCGATTAACTAACTTATTAACTTGTTCCTCCACAGGAGTCAGGAGAGACCTTAACAGCTTTTCCAGCTCGGGTAGCAATAAATGAATAGGGGATGAATTCTCGACCCGGGGGGTCATTGGTAGCGAGGCCTGGACTCACTAAAACAACAGTTTCCCCCTCGTCGAGTAGTTCTCCACTTTGACTAACCCCAATATTTTCCTTATGGGTGCGTGGGTTTCCTGACTTTGTTTGGAGGTTTGGGGAAATAACATTTCCTCGGGGCGGTACTCCTCTTTCTTTTTGAGCATGGTTTCGGTTGAGCCACGCTGGTTGACACACTAGGCTCAGCTATACAAGTTGGTGAGTCAATAAGGTTAATGGGTGAAGTTATGGGCATGGTGGAAATCTAAGGTCCCAAATTCAAACCACCCTCCTGCTCCGAAAATGGAGGGAAGGCGTAAGGTGTTTCGGACACAATGGGCAGGGTTATGGACGACAAAGGAGTAACCAAGGCCGGGAAGCCTTGCGGTGGCCTTTTTTCCACAGAATTTTTAAGAAGCTCAATGGACATCCTACGTTCAACGCGTCTCTCTGCCAAGGAAATTTCCTTGTCGATGTCTTGAGCAGCGCAATGGAAAAATTTATCTAGTGGGCCATAAAAGGCTGGCCCAACCTCGGCCTGGGGAGAGACCACGGTGGTACTATTTGATAATGAGGACATTATTTACAGCCCCCAACAACTATACAACAAATAATTGATAACAGTACAACACAAATGCAGTAAGTGTCAGTGGGGTGGCCCAGCCCGGCCACCTTCGGCCCCGGACGGCCACAGACGGTCCCGCCCTTGTCCCGGGCGCGCTCCTGCGCGCTCCCGCGCAGCGGTCAAATGACCTCCCTTTGATGCTGTGAGAAACAATAATGGGCGGGGGGGGTGGGGCCAACAGGGAGAGCAACCCAGGTGTGACCAATAGGGCTCGCAGGGACTCCTGGTAGCTGGAGTCCCTGCCTCAAGACTCGCAGCCCTGCCGGCAAGTCCATGCACCCCAATGTCCCCACAAGTACCGCTCCTCTCCAACAACAGCTCCGGGTGGATGCGGGACGCTGCGGGACCCGCGAAGCGGGTCCGGCGAGTTGCTAAGTCCTCCACAGGTTCAAGGAGTCAATGGCAGCAATAGATGAGGGTGGTCGATAGGGCAGCAGCAAAATCCGCAGTAGAAGGGTCCCACGAGCAGGAAGACCAAACCCGCTTTTCACTCCGTGGGCGGGGGGGGCGGGGCCAACAGGGAGAGCAGCCCAGGTGTGACCAATAGGGCTCGCAGGGACTCCTGGTAGCTGGAGTCCCTGCCTCAGGACTCGCAGCCCTGCCGGCAAGTCCACGCACCCCAATGTCCCCACAAGTACCGCTCCTCTCCAACAACAGCTCCAGGTGGATGCGGGACGCTGCGGGACCCACGAAGCGGGTCCGGCGAGTTGCTAAGTCCTCCACAGGTTCAAGGAGTCAATGGCAGCAATAGATGAGGGTGGTCGATAGGGCAGCAGCAACATCCGCAGTAATGCTGCTTCCTTTCTGGCTATTTAGTAACTAAATCTAGTGGATACTAATGCTATTTATAGTCAGATATTTGTTGCTGCACTTGCACTTTTTGTTGCTTAGCATTTTTTGCACATTCATGAAGACGTTTTTGTATTTAATATAATTACGAGCTTTTAAATATTTATGTGTATTCTATGCTATTATTGATCGTATTGTCATTAGCAACAGATGATTTTATCTACATTTTTAAGACAATTAATGTCTCTTCTTAGTAGATTTGAGTGCATTGTTTACATGTTTTTAACATTCTATATGGATTTGTTAATATGCAGCACCGAATGGGGCAGCTTGCATTTATGCAGTTACTATGTCCTCTTTTTATGGCTATAGCAAAGCGCCTTTTTTGACCAATTATAACCCTTTTTCCCCATGCACTAGCACTTTAAATAGTCCCCCCTCCCACATTGTCATGTGACCAAGGCCTCTGTGAAGGCCGAAACGTTATGCTGGCAGGGCGAGCTTCCACGAATAAAATGTAATTTGCTCACTGCATTCTTTGGGTCAGCTCCTCTTTCCTCGCCTTGAAGCGCTCCGGTGTATGTTGGAGTTCGAGGGTTTCTGGATTGGGTGTGATATATATATATATATATATATATATATATATATATATATTTTCTCTCCTCCAATGCCGGTTTGCGCACACAACAACAATTGTCTATTGAATCCCTCAGAGCAGATAAGGATATAGTGATACGACAGTCCGACAAGGGAGGGAATGTTGTGGTCCTTGACAAGCAGAAGTACCTCCAGGAGGGCTTGAGACAATTACAGGATACAGCATGTTACTGCAGAAGTGATAGAGATGCTGTTTTAAAATCCAACAGCAACTTTAGAGACCTACTTCGGGAGTGGAAGGAAAGGGGTTGATAGAAACCGAGGAATATCAATATCTATACTGTGCCCACCCGAAGATCCCAATATTGTATCTCCTCCCAAAACTCCATAAAGGTCGATGCAATCCACCGGGTCGCCCCATTGTTTCTTCCATTGGTTCCCTTCTTGAACACACTTCCAAATACATCGATCATTATTTGAGAACGTTTGTGGTGGCATTACCATCGTATGTTAAAGATACCACCCAATTCCTGAGTATCATCAATGGGATTCATTGGGAGACATACTTTACTCTGGTCACCCTGGATGTTAGCAGTCTTTATACAAGCATTCAACACGAACATGGTTTGAAAGCAGTTAAACATTATTTAAATACCAGGTCGTTCTCACTGTTACTACATTCCCAAATGCTCTTGTCTATGATAGACTTCTGTCTCACTAACAATTTTTTTTATTTTAATGATGTCATGTATCGTCAGTCACAGGGCACAGCCATGGGAACCTGCTTCGCCCCCAGCTACGCAAATTTATTCATGGGCTGGTGGGAGGAGCAGGTTGTCCAAGAAATGGTTGAATTCAACAATGTGTCCCTGTGGCTGCGATACATTGACGATATTTTTTTTCATTTGGAATGGTGACATGAACTCTGCAAAACAGTTCATTGACAAACTGAATGTCAACACTTTGAACCTGGTCTTAACTGAACACATTAGTGAGACAAAGATGGAATTCCTGGATGTAGAAGTGGAAGTGGTCAATAACACCCTGACCACTAAACTCTTCAGAAAGAGCACATCAGGAAATAGCCTTTTGAGAGCTTCAAGTTGCCATCCTAAGAATCTTGTTTACAGTATCCCCTATGGAGAACTACTGCGCGCTAGGCGCAACTGTAGTACACAAGATGGGTACAAAAGAGAAGAAGTTGTGATGTGTCAGAGGTTTAGAGAGAGAGGATATGGTAAAGTAATTGCCAAAGCAGTAGAACGCAGTAACATCAAAACCAGGGACGAACTATTAGCTCCAAAATTGCCCCAGACAGAATCTGAAACAATCAGATTCATTACTACTTTCTCGGGGCAATCTCAAGATGTGAGAAAGGTGTTTAAAAAACACTGGCATGTTTTAAACACCGATGAACATCTCAAGAAGTATTTAAGCGACAATCCCCAGATCACGTTCCAGAAGGGTAAATCCTTACGGGATGAGCTCAGTCAAAATTATGTAACAGAGATAAGTCAATCAGGTCATGCTACAAATGTGGGGTTTATATGCTGCAAAAAATGCAAAGCTTGCAAATTTAGCAGAGACTGTAAGAACTTAACGATACCAGGAACATCTAGAGAATTTACAATCAAAAAGAGACTAACATGCAACACCCCATATAGTGTTTATTTATTGATATGCCCATGTAACAAATGGTTTGTGGGCAGCACTAAGCATGAGGCTAAAAAGAGGGTGTTGGAACATCTGAGAGCGATACGGAATCTCAACAGACAATATCCGGTCGCAAGACATTTTTTTGAGCACCACATGCAAGATGAGACCAAACTACGCATGGTGGTTATTGACTGTGTTGATCTGGGAATACGAGGTGGCAATTACGAACTTTCCATGAGAAAGCTAGAGTCTAAATACATAATTGACTTTCAATGTTTAACCCCTTCGGGGCTTAATACAAGTGAGGAACTGTCAGTACATCTGTATGAAGAATAATTATGTATAATTTATGTCATTAATTAGAAAATTTGCTGTCTGTATTTTAAATATTTTAATTTTATTCACAGGTAATGTGGGGAACTGCTGGATACAATGAATCTGTTGAATACTACCATTGACACCATATGTATACTAAGTGTAATGTGCATGATTTGCCCACTGGGGCGAGAACTTGTTCCATGATTTTGGAAGTATCAGCAACCGATAATGGCTCTCTTATTGAACTATGTACCTACGAAACCTGGCAATACAAACGTACAACTTTAGCCCACTGGGGCAAGGACTGTGCAAGTTTGCATCACACGCGATAACAAAAGCAGCATGAACCAATCGCATCAGGCTTAACACAAGCCTGTTGCTGAATACCCAATGAGAACCTGGGTTATGTATAGATGCATAACACGTGATCGCGACTTACGAAATACAGTATCTGTCGGGTGTTGTGACAACTCTGGTTGCATATGGCATAACATGGGTCTATTTAACCAATTTACAGGCTTGAATGTTGCTTGGTTTAAATAGTAGTGACATTTACGAACATATCCTACAATTAGTACATTGTGTTTTATTTTGATTCGTTCAATATGATTATGTTATACTAACGATATAACTCATGGCACAGTGATTAACTATGATATCAGCATAATGTACATATAATGAAGTAGTGAAATGTATTGTACAAGTATCCTTACAATATGGCAGCCCGCATTACCATGGTGGTGATATGTATACACTTGGGGGTGTGTTTTGAGCACTTTAAAAATGGCCGTCAATGTAATCAAGACTAGCGTGAGCAAGCCTTATCGGCGAAACGCGTCACACTTTTTCACTCTGCTGAATAAATTCTGCAAACAAATTCCGGGTGTCCTGGCTTACTTCTGAAAAGAGGAGGTAATTGGGGTAAAAAAAAATTAAAAAAAAATAAATAAATATATATAGTAGTTATAGTTAGGACCTATTTTCCATAGTAAATTCGCAACATTCTATTTCCAATAACTTTGGCGCCGGTTGCCGAATCTACGCAAAATTTTCAAAACTCGTGAGGCGCTCCGGTCCGCTCCTATCTTGAAGGGTTCGGGTGATTCGGCAAGTGGGGGCCGAGAAAAAAGGAGAGTCCCAAAACGTGTTTTCCTCATGCAATTTTCCATAGGAAACTGTAGACACGGCTACAGCCCGAACTGCTGAACGGAATTACACCAAAATTGGCAAAAAGGTAGGCCTTGGTTCAGAAAGATCCCTTTTTGTTAAATGGTGTAAATTCATTCAGTAGTTGCTGAAAAAATCAAAATACATTTTTTTTTATATTTATGGCCGCGGAGGATCCGCGCACCCTGCAGATTAGGATCCGCGCACCATGTAGATTAGGATCCGCGCACCCTGCCGATCACGAGCTGCATTGTAATTGGTTGTTAACACTCTAAACCAGGAACTGCTGGCAGCCATCTTGTGCCTCGGTAGAAGCGAGGCACAATATGGCAGTAAAATGAAGGCCGAAAGAGGGGGCAGTGTTGAAACACCCTGACCCCGTAGGCCTGCTTAGGGGGTCGTATAAGGAATTTTCAGGGCTAAAAAAAATTATTCTTTTTTTAAATGCTGTGATGCGCGCAGGCCCCCCTCCTGGAGCCCTCGATGGCCCTGGGGTCCACCATCCCCCAGGGCCGGCTCCTGCAGTGTCCCGGGGTGCCTACCCCCGGGATACTGGTGTTTGCTATGGGAGGGTGGGAGCCTCGCGGCTCTCGCTCTCCCATAGCAAACTCTGCTTTGGTATTTGGAAGAGAGAGCAGGAAACCTAAACATACTCACTCACCCAAACAACTGTTTCCACATGCACTCTTATCCTCATATACCTAGTGAATAAACTATTCACCCATCTTTGCACAGTCACACACCCCCACCCACTCACACACATGCACTGTCCATAGAAATACTCAGCTAACTAATCAATATGTCATATAGACTTTCATGTAGCTAGTAACCAACTGATGCAGCAGTTTACACAACAACAGACAGTGATACAGAAATTCACAGTTTAGTCACTAACCCGATGTATTTAGTGAGACACTTTAAATTAGTCACTTAAACAGTCAATCACACAGCTACTAAATCCTCCATCCAGACACGTATAAATCCACTCATTCTTCAATGCAGATTACTATATATATAATACATATTTAAATATAAAACCAAACCACATTCACTGGATGATGTCATCAGTGTTGTCATCAGTGATGTCATGATGTCATGATGTCATCAGTGATGTCACTGACCATGTCATGAATGATGTAATATGTGACATCATCAGCAGTGCATTGCAGGCGCGCGAGTTATAGATAGCAGAACTAACTATAGCGGAGGTATTTCAATGGTTTTGTACGAGTGAAACGTCCAGGTAACTATAACACCCCTGAAACCTATGGTATTTCAGTGAAAAATAATATATATATATATATATATATATATATATATATATATATATATATATATATATACATGCAGTTGTATGGCATTGTTATCATTCTGATTTGCTACATAAATATTGTACTGTACTGTTACAATAATAAGGGCCTACTCCAAATGAGGCCAAAGCCGACCCCCACGCGGTTCGCTCAGTTGATAAGGTTAGAATGGGGTATTCCACTCGAAAGTTAGAGCCCAATGTGGGAGGGGAGAGGGGGTTGAGGGCTTGAAATGCAAGCAATAACCTAAGCATCAGAGCAGAGATACAGTGTAGCACAAATGAGGAGTTAAAAAGACACCCTATGGTAAAGTTGCAGACATACAGCCCCATCACAAAAGCAGGACATAACACCAACTCCCCCCTGTATGTCAAAATACTCACATGGAACATTAGGGGATTAAACAACCTCCACAAGACTAGACGGGTAATATCTTTACACCAATCAACACCAGATCGAAAAACTATTCCTGCAAGAAACCCACCAGAAGAATGAGGATGCCAGCAACAATGCTTTAAGATTCTATTATCCTACATTTTCCCCCTACGTTAGCGGAGTCACAATACAATTAATGAAAGGCATTCCCTTCAAAGAGGTCCACACAGATGTGGCACCCAGAAGGCAGATTCTTGATCGAGTGGGCCCTCATGCAACAACGCATATAATGCCAATCAATACCGACAGGCCGAACCAGAGTTTTCTTCTCGCATGATTACAAGATGTATGCTGCAGCAATTCGGCGCAATCATATAGGGGGAGGTCATAAGGTCACGCTACATCCAACTATAGATAGCTCAAACAATAGATCACACAGAAACCATAAAGCTAGAGAAATTATATTACATAATAAGGGCTAACACGGCCTTGTAGATACATGGCGCCACCTACACTACAGCAAAAATCATACATGCACTATTACACCGTACACAACTCTGAAGCTTGATTAGACTCCTGGCTATGTTCTCGAGACGTGGCATGCTGGTCAGAGATTGTTACTCATTTGCCATGGACCTATTCGGACCACTCCCTCACACTGTTGAGACTACATCTTGCAAACACTAGAACACCCTCACCTCGGAACTTCTAACTGAACATGCTTCTGGACAAAGGCTTCTAGAATGAGATTTGCCTGGTAATAAAGACATACCTTGACAACAATAGTGGGTCTGTAGATACCTACTCCACACTATGGGAGGTGCTCAAGGGGGTTGTGCAAGGGAAACTGCATACTGAGATTCATTTGTGGCAGATTAAAAACTCTGGAGACTGAGATACAAACATTAGAACACACACACAAATACCCAAACCCTACAACATTAGTACTTATTCATGACAAAAGGACTGAGTTACAGGACGAGGCAGAGAGAGATGAGATATATATAGGTAAATACGTACAGGCTTGAAAATATAGGGAGGGAGACTGGCCGGGGCATACCCTAGCCACTCTCGTAAGACCACAATGGGTCACCAATAAAATTATACAGATAGAAGACGAGGCTGGTACAATGGCGTACCAAACCAAAGATAAAATGACAACATTCACTGAAAATTACATATCACTATGTTCATCAGTAGCCTTGCCTGATCTTGGCATGGCTCTAGGAGGCTGAACGCAGACCACTCTGTGAACCAATCTTACCTGAAGAAATAAAAATGGCCATTAGCAGCATTCAAAAATGCCACTCCCAAACAGTGATGACTTTATAATTGAATTCTATAAATAATACAACAACTACATCCTACCCTATATACTACTGATCTATTATGAGGCCCACATCAATAGGGTATAGCCACTCAAACTAAGGGAGGCCCTCGATATTACCCTACTAAGGCCTGAAAAAGACCCACAAAAGTGAGAGTCCTACCGCCAGCTGTCATTAATATTCACTGACAGCATATCTTTAGCTAAAGTTCTTGCAAATAGATTACTTCTGTGGATGCAAGGTTTCGTGAGGCCAGACTAATCTGAGTTCATCCCCAACCACTCCCTGGTCGATAAACTTAGAACTGTTTGCAGTTATGCATCAGCTTGACCCCAAGATCCCCGACCGACGTAGCCCCTTTCTTAGATGCCACTACGGCATTTGACTAAATTGAATGGTGCTACATGTGCATCATCTGTAATTGAATGGGACTAGATATGGGAATGCTGCAGTGGATAGATTTCCTGTATTCCCAGACAATAGCAAAAATAAGAATAAATGTGCATACCTCACATCCCATTAATATAGAAAGTGCCACACGACAGGGATGTCCACTGTTTCTAATTTTATTAGCACTTTCCCTTGAGCCCTCAGCATGTATCCTGAGAGCACATCACCATTCCTGAGGCATAAAATCTAGTTCTCGCAGGCTGTGTTGTCGCTATATGCAGATGACATCCTTTTACTGGTTAAGCAGCCAGAGAAAACCTGACAATCCCCCTCCCCTGCATGCAAGAAATTATCAGTTTTGGCAGATGGGCTGGCAGAACCATTAATTGGATTGAATCCCTGGTAATGTAATTAACTAAAAGTACTGACAGGCCAACAATAGAATGCCCCATAATCTGAACAGAAAATCATGATCGCTCTTTTGGGATCCTGTATCACTGGCATAAAAACACTATTCTGAAAGATTATGTCTTACTAAGAATAACACACATATTGACAAGAGAATCAAATATGGCAACTCGGCCTCCATGAGCAAATTACTTACCTATGGTAACGCATTATCTGGTAGAGACTCTATCTAGCTGCAGATTACTTACTTTTGAATTTCCCAGGTGTCAGGTTGGATCCGGAAAATTTTGCTAAGCAATACACCATGTGTGTTTCGTTAGGGGGCTCCATTTGGCTCTGCGCTACATCATCGGTGTCGGTAGCATCAGTAATGGCATTGCAGTACCTTTGTAAGCCCCACACATGCACGCGGACATCAGTACTTTTCGTTTTTTCCACGCCAGAAGCGCAGTGCCACAAAGTAACTGTGTGCAAAACTAAGGCCCTGAAAGGGGGAGTAACCCTAGCCCTACAAAACTAGTCCGCAAAGCTGGGAGGCATGGGTGGGGCTGTAAGGAATATGCAGCTAGATAGAGTCTCTAACATATGATGCATTACTGAAGGTAAGTAACTTGTTCATCTGATAGAGACTATTAGCTGCAGATTCCTTACCTTTGAGTTAGATACCAAAGCCATACCATCCTGGCTGAGGGTTGCGGACCAATACTTTACACTAGGAAGTCCTACAGGACCGAACGGGCAAAATGACCGTCCCTGCAGACCTGACTGTTCAGGCAGTAGTGCTCGGCAAGGATGCCCACGTTGCCGCCTGACAGATGTCCAGGACTGGGACACCCCGAGCCAAGGCCGTAGTCGCAGCCTTTCCTCTGGTGGAACAGGCCCTTAATCCCTCAGTGGGCTGCTTCTTAGCCAAGACAAAGAAGATATTAATAGAGAGAACGACCCAGCAAGACATGGTCCTCTTCTGCACTGCCTGTCCCTTCTTAACTCCCACATACCACACAAAGAGTTTGTTGTCCACCCAGAACTCTTTTGCGCAGTCAAGGTAGACCTACAACGCTCTTTTTATGTCTAGTCGATGGAGACGCTCTTCTTCATTAGAGGGGTGAAGAGGAGCAAAGAAGGTGGGCAGCGTGATGGACGGACCCAGATGGAATGGGGTCACAGCCATTGGCAAAAATAAAGCCTGGTGGACAGCACCACTTTGTCTGGAAAAAACATTATGTAGGGAGGCGTGAAAGGCAGCGCCTGAAACTCTCTCACTCTCTGGGCAGATGTAATCGCCACTAAAAAGGCTGTCTTGATGGTAAGCAGACGGAGGGAACAGTTGTGTAAAGGCTCGAAAGGAGCACACATAAGATAGGTGAGGACAAAATTAAGGTCCCACTGCGGCATAACAAAGGGCCTGGTCGGAAACAAGTGAGCCAGCCCCTTCAGAAACCTATGCTGAATTGGAGACCTAAAGAGAGAGGGTTGATCTGGCAGCCGCAAAGAAGAGGATAGAGCAGAAAGATAACTCTTGAGAGTACCCAGTGCAGAGCCCTTCTGGGAAAGGGTTAGAATGAATAGAAGTACAGTGGAAAGAGAAGCAGCAAGAGGGTCAATAGACCTTTCTGTACAGTATAATACAAATTTCTGCCAACTGCAGGCATACACCGTCTTGGTGGAGGGCTGCCTAGCTGCCAAAATAACGTTGCATACTTCGGGAGGAAGGTCAAAAGCCATCAACTGCCGCCGCTCAATCTCCATGCATGGAGGTGCAGAGTTAACAGGTTCAGATGGAGGACCCTCCCCTGCTGCTGTGAGCGAAAATCCTCCGGAAGAAGTAGCCTAATCAGAGGATTGATGCTCATTTTCAGAAGCTCTAGATACCAGACTCTCCTCGCTTAGTTCGGAGTCACAAGAATGACTTGGGCCCAGCCGTACCTGCTCTTCTTCAGATCCCTGCGCAGGAGTGTATGGATGGAAAGGCATACAGCAGGCCTGAGCTCTACTCATGATAAAGGCGTTAACGAGCGATAACCGCCTTAGAAACTCCTGCGCGTAGTATTGCTGCACATCGCGTTCTCTTCTGAGGAACAAATCTAACCAAGGTTCACCACACTGCTGAAAGAGACCTTGCCATTTGTGATCCTCTAGGCATCCACGGCTGAGTGTGTCCACCCTGGCGTTCAGAGAACCTGCCAGGTGTTGAACCACCAGGGTTATGCCCTGCTGTTCCAGGCATGTCCAGAGATGCAGGGCCTCTTGACAAAGGGTCCACAACCCCACCCGCCCTGCTTGTTGCAATACCACGGCGGTGTTGTCCATGGACACCTGCACTAACTTCCGCTTGACAGAGGGAAGAAATGCTTTCAATGCCAATCGAATCGCTTGAAGCTCCAATAAATTGATGTGGGACCCTGACTTCACCGGAGACCAGTGTCCCCTGATCCCCATATCTCCCAGATGGCTCCCCCATCCCAGAAGTAACGCATCTGTCACAACTGTGAGATCTGATTGGGGAAGGGAGAGGGGTCTGTCATTGACTCAAATGCGGTTCATCAACCACCACTGGAGATCCTTTGCAGTTCCTTCGGGGATCTGGACCACATCAGTAAGATTTCCCTGATGCTGTGCCCACTGGAACTTCAGGTCCCACTGCAGAGCCTGCACACGCCACCTGGCATGCTTTACTAACAGGGTGCAGGAGGCCATGAGGTCCAATAGTCTCAGAGTCAGTCTCACCGAAATCCAGGATAGAGACTGAAACATTGTAATCATAAGCCGAATATCCTTAACTCGCTGCTCTGGAGGATAGGCCCTAAACTGCACTGTATCCAGAACAGCTCTGATGAAAGGGAGCGTCTGAGAAGGAGTCATGTGTGACTTTTGCACGTTTATAGAGAACCCCAGAGATTGCAGGAGGTACACCGTAGTCTGAAGGTGGGAGGCACCAGCCAGGGGCGAGGACGCCCTTAACAGCCAGTCGTCGAGGTAGGGGAAGACTGACACCCCTAACCTGCGCAGATGAGCTGCAACCACCGCCATCCCCTTAGTTAACACCCGAGGGGCACTAGTAAGCTGAAGGGGAGCATGGTGAACTGGAAGTGCTCATGGCCTACCTTGAACCGCAGGTAAAGCCTGTGGCCTGGCAGGATGGGCATGTGAAAATATGCATCCTGCATGCCCAAAGCCACTGTCCAGTCTTCTTACCTTAGGGCAGACAAGACATGAGCTAGAGTGAGTATCTTACATTACTCTTTTTTGAGGAAGAGATTGATGGTCTGAAGATCTAAAATGGATTGCAAACATTTGCTCTTCTTCAGAATCAGAAAGTAGCAAGAATAGCAGCAACTGACTCCTTCTGAAACCAGGACTCTCTCTATCGCTCCCTTGGCCAAGAGAGCAGTAACTTGCTCCTGCGGCAATGTCAAATGATTCTCCGTCAGCTGTTCCTGATTTGGCAGAATGGGAGACGGAAAAGAAAGGAAAGGCAGAGAATAGCCCTCCTGAAAGATATGCAAGACCCACTTGTCCGATGTTATGGACCTCCAGTGGGAGAGATGATGATGGATTCTCCCTCCAACTGGAGTGGTGTAGTCTTGCAGAGTCAGGATTGGAGGCTATGGCTGCCGAGGGCAGAGTGGCCGACGACTTCTGGCTTCAATTCCTAGGTCAGAAGGAACCGAGTACATGACCCTGCACGGCTTTGGAAGCCTGCGCAGGACGTTGGCTGGGATAGGGCTGATGAGGCTGGAACCCCCTTCTGTTGCTACGAAAGGGGCAAAAGGTAGACTGGCCACGAGGAGTAGAAGAGAGGCCCAAGGATGTGGCTGTAGATTGCGAGTCCTTGAACCTCACTAAGGTCGAATATGCCTTTTCTCCAAAAAGACAGGTTCCATCAAAAGGCATACCCATCAAATTTGCCTGGACATCTCCAGAGAAGCCAGTTGTCCTAAGCCAGGTGTGGCGCCTTAAGGCCAGTGTCATGGAAATCGATCTGTCCAGCGAATCACTCATATCAAGGGAACACCGTATGGTTAATTTTGCTGCATTCCTCTTGTCCTTAACTACCTGAGAGAGCACAGCTCGGGCCTCCTTTGGGACCTGTGGCAGCACTTGCGCAACCGTCTTCCAAAGGGAGTAGGCGAAACAGCCCAATAATCATGCGGTATTCACCGACTGCAATGCCAGGTTGGAGGGAAAAAAAAATCTTATTACCAAAGGAATCTAGCCTCTTCGATTTCCTATCCGGAGGGGCAAAAAGGAACGCGCCCTGGGATGTGGAGGCCTGCACCGCCGAACTTTTGGGCTGGGTGTTGGATGAGGAACTTTGGGTAACCCGGACCAGGGCGATGGCGGCGTGCAATTTTCCTCTTTGCTATACTTGGACCATGTGCCTAGAAGGACATCAGTTAGTGCTTCATTAAAGAGCAAAAGGGGTTCAGAGGTGGAAGCCCCAGGTTGAAGCACCTCAGCCAGGAGATTAGTCCTGACCTGCACAGAAGGCATCTCTAGTCCGAGGACCTCTATGGCCCTTTCAACCAAGATTGCATTAGATGCCCCCTCCTCCGTAGCTACAGTTGGCGGAGAGAGCATGCCAGTATCTGGAGAAGGGTACAGTCCACTGGCTTCCCCAAGTTCCCCATACCAGTCCATCTGCTCTGCAGAGTTATCCTGGTGTTCCAAAGGGTCCATAGACCCCTTCCATTTCTCTTCTGAGCCTAACACATCCTCAAAGTGCTCAGGCGACAACATAGAACTCCTGGGTTCAATAGACGCTGGAACCGGTGTCATGCAATGTCGTTCTGACTCCGTGTCGTCGGGATAAGGATGGGGCTGGCACCTTCGGTGGGCACCGGCGGCACCGACTTCAGGTCTGACGCCAGAGGAGGTCGCGATCGCACGACCAGCATGAACCCGGATCTGGGATCGGATCCCTGAGGCCCCACCGGCATCATGGCCGGAGCCAACGGCGTTGAATCTGATGGGGCCCCGCGAGGTGCAAGGGCTCACCAGAGAGTTTGGCTCACTCAAATACACGGTGCATGACCTTGTAAAATTCTTTAATTTGAGTGGGGGTCACTCTGGCTTCTGGAAAGGAAGGAAGGCGCGACGTCGACCCTGGCTCCGGCTAAGCAGAACCGTACCTACAGCGTTAGCGCTCCTTACATCTTTCGTCAACGGACGACAGTAGAGGTGAAGATGAAGTCCACTTGGAATTCTTCTCTTTCTTGTGCCTCTTCCCCAAGTGTCCCGAAGACCTCAAGTGGGACGAAGAGGACTTTGTACTCTGGGAGTGGTCACGCGACCTCCTCTTCTTTGATCTGGACTGGGACATCCGCTGAGTCTCGCTGGACGGTGTCGACTGCTGGGCCGCAAGGAGCTTCATAGTTTGCTCCGCATGGCCTTCGGCGCCATAGCCCGACAGTCCAAGTGTGACTTTGCATTGTGGTCACGCTCAAGACACCAGAGACAGACGAGGTGGGGTTCAGTAACCAGCATCAGGCAGAGGGAGGCACCGCATAGCTTGAACCCTGTCTTCCTCGAAGACATCCTCGTAAACGAAGTTGGAAAAAAATTAGAATTCGAGAAAAAGTTGAGAAAAAGCCTGTCAATAAGAGACAGAGGGGTAGTTCTTCCAGGATGGGCGCTTAACTGCAGCAATATATGAATGGCAGGTCAAGAAACGATGATCCATTCATCGCAAGAGAAACTCATCATATAGTCACTTGTAGCACTTCTATTGAGGGTAGACTTTGATGGCAAGAATTACGTGCAAAAGGAATCAATGTCACACACAGGTTTATAGGGTTAACTTCATGGTAAGGGTACTTCCACCAGCCTGCCACTATCCTGATCAATGTCACAATGAGCAAACAAGAAAATGAGCCGGGGCTGGGCTACCTCTCCACTAGAGACTACAATCTGAAAGGAAAATAAATACACACGCTGTTTAGAATCACAGCGACAATCTGTGCACCGCAGCTGATCAATTTACACAGTCACGAAAACAGCTATTCCGCCCCTGCACTCCCGCTCACTACCATCGGAGTGGGGAGTAAGGCAAGAATAAAAGCTGCAATATGAAGTGCTGTGGCACTTTCCTACATAGGTACTCACACACTGTTAAAGTCACAGCGCAGCGAGTTTTGCAAACCGCCCACGCTCACCCGCTATAAGGGCAAGGGGGTTTGGGGGGTAGCTGGGGAGGGGGTGGGGCCAGCCGGGCACGGCCATTTTGTGGCTGTTGGACTACATTGGGACTAGCCCAATTGTAGCCCATATTGGAGAAAGAGTTATTTAGGGGGTTAGTGCGCTCGCCCAGCCACCATTTTAGGTTTGGTGACCTGGTGGCTGGGAGCGCTATTGATTGAGGTTTTTTTGTCAGTTAGGTTTGTTAGGTGGTAGGTCTTTGTATTTCGTCAGGGAGCTTCATTTAGTCGCTATTTGCTTGCTTGTAAGGATGACGGAAGGGGACTACCGAGTTTTGGAGGCGGTTAGGTTGCTGAGTGAGGCAGGCCGACTCGATATGCTGATGCCGGGGGCCTCTGGTTCCACGCGCCCAGTGAGGCGCGCTTCGGCAGGGGTGGCAGCTGCCGTCGTGGCCTGCTTACCCCCCGGAAGACAGGGAAAGTCAAGGTGAGCAAGGGGGGGCCGCACGGGGGATGTTGGCGCGGCCCCCATCGGGGGTGTCTGACCCTCATGGGGGAGGGGTTTTTTTCTGGCGGGGGTGCGCGCCCCACGTCTCCCCGCCGAGTTCGTCTATGTCTGGGGGCTGCTCGAATACACATGGAGCGGCCCCATCGGGGGTGCAGGAGGCGCAGCATGGGGATGGCGCAGGGTTTTCAAGCGCCTCCCCAGGTTACACAGATAGTGGCTGGGCCTCTGGGCGGGGAGTGGGTTAGCCGAGCGCAGGCAGGCCGCAAGCGTCTACGTGAAGTCCGGGCGGGGGGCGCATCGTGCATTTTTCTGCCATGGTCCCATAAGGAACAGGGCCGCTTGCAGGAGAGGCGAGCGGGCCCGCAGGCTGCGAGAGGAGGCAGAGGGCGGGCTAAAGCGCAGGGGGCCCGTGAGCAGGAGACTCCGGAGCAGGTGGGAGTGGAGGAAAATGATCCCAAGGCCCTCTGGAGCGTGGAGGGGCGAGGGGGGCATGGCCTGCAGGAGCAGGGTTGCATGGGTCAATGGAGTGGCAGCCAGGTTGGGGAGGGTGGGGGAGGCAATGATTCCCTAGGGGGGAGAGGAGAAGGTCCGGGGGCAAGGGGGAAAGACTGGAGGGACTGGAGATGTCACCCTTGCTCCTGGAGTGAGAAGGACTGGGACGGATTAGACATTTTCCCATCCTGGGCAGAAGTGAGGGGTACCCAGGGTGGTGGGGGTTTGGGGGAGAGCATGGGGAGGGAGGGGTCTGGGGGCCCGCGGGGGAGGGAAGAGGGGCCGGGGACCCGGGGTGCCGGGTTTTGGCAAGCCGGAGGAGGCGGGATTGAGCGAGTGGGTACGCGGGGGTAGCCGGGTGGGTGTGGAGCGAAGGGGTGGGGGGTCAGGGGAGGAGGGGAAAGTGGTGGATCTTAGCCCGGTGGGGGCGGGTGTGGGCGGCCAGCACTGTAGGCGCAGTTAGGATGAGGAGCTGGGATGGGAGGGAGAAGAGAGTGGGGCCCGGCACACCAGACCATCCTTTTTTCTTACAGGCGACAGAACGACGTGGGGTGCCAGACTTGGTAGGGCTGGGAGCGGCCCGGTGGAGCCAAGGAGAAGGGAGGGTTGAGCCTTGGGCGGCATGCCCAGAACCGGCGAGGGATCCCGTTGTGGCCGGCATATGTAGGCCCACAGCGGGCTCGCCGGCCCCAACACCCACCGGGCCGCAACGGTCGGGGGGGGACATAGCAGGAGGAGGAGCGCCAAGAATGTGGATTTTTAGGCTGATAGGAGGGTGCAGTCTGCGCCCCCGGCTGCCAGAGCTGGGGGTGTTAGGGATGTTGGATTGGATTATGAGGAGGATGACATGGAGGAGGGAGAGTTGGGAGAAGAGGGAGAGGGGTGCCGAGTAATGGTGTGCATAGTATGTTGCAGGTGTCACAGCGCCCGGCGAATCCAGAGGGACGGACATCGCGATGGAAAGACAGGCTGGCCCCCCCGGTGGAAAGAACAAGAGAACGCAGAACGGAATCTCTAGCCCCAGGTAAACGGGCGGCCGGAGCAGCCAGTGTTATGGTATCGGTGGGAGTAGGGGGAGGAGTGGGGGATGTGGGGGGTAGGTTATGAAAGGGTACGTATGTGATGGGTGTGGGGACGGAGGACACAGACAAAGGGGTACTGGAGGGCACGGGTAAGGTGTCCAAGGAGAGGGATGGCCCAGCGGACACTGAGACTAAGGGATCAAGGGTGGACAAGACAGGGACCGGAGACATGCCGTCCGGGGAGTCAGAGGTCAAATTAGAAAGTAAAGAGTTAAAGATAAAACGGTTACCTTATATGGATGTCACATAACCGTTGGGGGATCACTTAATGTTGGCCACCAAGTAGCGTATTTGGAAGGGGGAGTATGTGGAGATACTGAAGCTCCTTCACAGAGAAGATAGAGTGAAGGAGGGGTCAAAAAAGGAGGAATATGAGTTACAGAAAAGGCCATAGATGCCTCCTACTATAGAGAACTGGACGGCGGCGTTCCTCATTTATGCCGGCGTGTACTGCGAAAAATTCCCCGAGAGGTCGGTGGCCATTTTAAATTACATAAACATGATTCGGAAGGCCCAGATTACCGGGGATATGCATGGGCCCAATATGACAAGGAGTTTTGGGTTCGCATGGTGTGGGACCCTGAGGCGAAATGGGGCGAGCTGGACACTGACCTGTGGCAGCATATGATGGGGCTAGCTGGGTCAGTGTATCAGCCCTTTCAGGGCCGCCCCACCCGAGGAGGGGTGGGGGGGGTGGGGCGGGGAGGGGACAGTCAGGTTTGAAAGGGGCCTGTTGGGATTATAACAAAAGATTGTGCACGCGGGAATATTGCAGGTTCCAGCACGAATGCTCAGGTTGTGGGAAGAGTGGACATGCCTTGGTTAAATGCTGGGGGGTTCAAGGTCAGCAGCAAGGGAACCAGCTGGGATCGGCCGGGGGTTTCGGTCATAGAATCAGCAACAGCTCGCGGGTGGGCGAGGGGCCAAGGGGCGTGGGTCAAAGGGCTCGTACACCAGTTAAAGGGGACAAGTTGGTCGCAGCCCTGCAGGGATATCCAGACGCGAGGGCTGCAGAACGGTTGCGGTGGGGTTTCTAGAGGTGTTCTGACTTGGGTATGACGGACCGAGGACAAGACATTGGGCTGACAATTTGAAGTCGGCAAAGGAGCACCCCGAGGTGGTGCAGGAAAAATTGAACAAGGAAGTGAGTGAGGGCCGCATGGTCGGACCCTTTGAGGATTGGCCTCTAACAAATTTGATTGTGTCACCCATTGGAGTGGTGCCTAAAAAGGAGCAGGGACAGTTTTGCCTCATTCAGCATCTGTAGTGGCCCGAAGGGGGCTCGGTAAATTATTTCATTGATGAACAGCAGACCACTGCGTCATATTCATCAGTTGACGGAGCCAAGTCACTTGTGGTGACCGCGGGGGCAACGGCGTTGATGGCAAAGTGCAACATTAAGTCAGCTTTCCGGCTGCTTCCAGTCCACCCAGACGATTGGGGCCTACTGGGGATCCAGTTTAACGGACGCTGGTACGTGGACAAAGCACTGCCGATGGGCTGCTCTATGTCCTGCGCACTGTTAGAATGTTTCAGTACGTTCCTGCAATGGTTGTTCATGGAACGGACGGGTCACCAAGGAGTAACGCACTACATGGATGACTTTTTCTTTGTGGGCACCCCAGACTCTGCGGACTGCCAGGATGCGCTGGACAGGTTCCAAGAGATCATGGGGGAGTTGGGCATGCCGCTGGCACCGAAAGATGGTGGGGCCCTGCATGGCACTGTCCTTTCTAGGAATTTAACTGGATTCGGAGGCGATGGAAACACGCCTACCAGCAGACAAAAAGCAGAAAATGTTGGGACTGCTGGCAGCTATGTTGGCACGACACAAGGTCACAGTGAGGGACATACAGGTGCTATTGGGTCACCTGAACTTTGCATGTAGGGTTGTGAAAGCAGGGTGGACTTTTTGTAGGCGACTGGGCAGGGCACTGGTGGGACGGAAACCGCTGCATCATCACGTGTGACTGTCAGCAGGGGTGAGGGAGGACCTGAGGATGTGGCAGTTCTTTTTACAGAACCTCAATGGCGTACCAATGATGCGGGATGACATGGTCTGGGATGTGCAGATCTTTTCAGACACAGCAGGTAGAGAGGGTTTTGGAATATACTGGCAGGGAAAATGGTGCACAAAACAGTGGCCCTCTGAGTGGGCGGGAGGGGGACGAAGCATAGCGTTTCAGGAGTTTTTCCCGTTGGTGGTAGCGATTTCGCTATGGGGGAATTGCTGGCTCATAGGCGGGTGACTTTCAGAATAGACAACATGGCAGTGGTTGAAATCGTGAACAGGCAGTCTGCAAGGGATGCGCAACTGTTGCAACTACTAAGACTGTTTGTGCTGGGTTGTTTGCGGCATGATATTGCCTTTCGCGCAGTGCATGTGCTAGGGGGGGACAATTACATAGCCAATGCTTTGTCTCGTTCACAGTGGGGGAGATTCCGTGGACGCGGACAATACCCCGATCAGCATGCCGCAGCATTTGTGGTATGTAGGCAACACAGGATGTTGCAGCTGGTTCTAGGTTCGCTGGCGCAATCAACGAAGGTGGCATACACGATGGCATGGGTGGAGTTCTTAGGCTCGGGGGCAAGGCGGCGGGTGTCACTGGCGGGTCGGTAGGAGGATGTAATACAGTTTATCCTGTCTTTGATCGAAAAGGGGCTCACGAGGGTGACAATAGTGGGCAAATTGGCAGGGATCGCCTTTATGGGGAAGCTTGTGTGGGGCTAAGCGCCGTCTGCGGGGGAAATGGGGTCGGGCATGCTGGAAGGGTGGGCTCCAGAGTGCGGTTGAGTGGCCCGGGTCAGAAATCACCTGTCTTGGGAGCTTCTGGAGCGGGTGTTGCAGACTTGGCCAAAGTTATGCAGGGATGACTCGGAGATGTGCCTGTTTTTCACATTGATGTTGTGGATGTTTTTGGGGGCTTTTCGGGTTTTGGAGTTGTTGGGCTTCAAATTGGGGGAGGTTTGTTATGGTCCGAGGTTTCCCTCCAGGGTGGTTTGTGGTTGGGGAAATCGAAAACGGATCCGAGGGGTGGGGGACGATGGGTATCTTTACAGGCAGCCGACTCTGGCTTGACCTGCCCTTGTAGGTGGGGAACGAGATGGAGGTCTTTGGCCTCAGACACGTCAGGATTAGTTTTTAGGCACCCGGCTGGTCGGGTGGTGAAGGGATCGCAGATCCTGGCTATATTGAGGAACGCTTTGACCTAGCTGGGTTTGGATGGAAATGTTTTGGGACTCATTCTTTCAGGATTGGAGCAGCGTCTGAAGCGAACAATTGGGTTGGGGGCAGTGGGACATTATGAGATTAGGCAGGTGGTCGTCAGACTGTTACCAGCGTTATGTGCGCAGCGCCCCCGGCCAGTTGTAGCGCCGTTATGTGTTTTCCCTGTGTTCATTCATGTTTCTCGTTTCAAGTTCGGTGATGGATCCCCTCGCCAGCGAAATGTCCATCTGGATCGTGGGTCATTCTTTTGTGAAGTGGGCTCAGGTCCAGGCCCGCAACAGCTATTTTGGGGAGAACCTCGGCTTTAATAAAGAACAGTTCAGTGTTTGTTGGAAAGAGAAAGGGGGAATGCTCTGGAAAGAACTTCTGCAAGTGTTGAATAGGATGTTGGTGGCTGGTAGGTGCCCCTAGGTTCACCTAGGCGAAAACTATATGGTTAAGGAAACGGGCTTGGCACTGATGAGGTGCATGAAGCATGATTTGGACATGATCAAGCGGCAGTGGTCGGGGTGCGCAGTAGTGTGGACGGAGTTTGTGCCACATATGGTTTGGAGGGGTGCTGTGAACCCAGGGGCCGTGGACAAGGCCAGGAGAAAGGTAAATGTGGAGATGGTTCGTTTTTGCCTCCAGTAAGGTTTTGCCAGTATTTGGCATAGGGATATCAGGTACGACATGCCAGAGTTCTTTAGGGAGGATGGGGTCCATTTATCTAGGTTAGGCATGGACTTGTATTTGTTGGAGTTGAGGGAAGTACTGACCAGGATGCTGGGTGTGCGTAGAAGCTAAACAGAAAATTATTTCTGGAGGGTCCATGGGGGGTAGGGGTCTAGGCAGGGAATATGGGGGCAGGGGTTCAGGGCTAGGAGGCGGGGGGCAGGTAAACGGGGAGGCGGCGTTTCCGCCTACTCTCCCACGTTTTCCTGGGTGGCAGGGTTGTTTGAAAGTTGGCCAAGTTTGGCTGGAGTTTTGTAGTTTCTTGTTAAGTTTGGGGAGTTTGTGAACAGGAGCAGGGAAAGGTTAAACAGGCAGGAAGTTACATTAGAAGTTTGTTAATTACAGTTGCATGAAGGCAGATAGGATTTTAGGTCATGGAAGGTTAGGATTTATAAATGCTATATTGTAAGATTGTGTAATATTATTGCTATTGAAAGTTATTTATTAAATGTTGCAGGGTGGGGGTTTATGATGTGGGGATCGTAGGGGTGGGGGGGGAACAAGGGGTCGGGTATTTTATGTATAGAGAGATTTTAGTTTTGTAAGGCAAAGTGCCAGTGTTAATAAAATTGTGATATGCACCTGTTTCAAAAAAGCGGCCTTTTACACACACAAAATGGTTGTCGGTGTGGGTTGCCCCCCTTTCCCTCCCAAGGGGGGTTTGGAGGGCAGCCGAGCACCGTGAGGTCTGCCCCAGGGCAGATTGGGGGGGGGTGGGGCCAGCCGGGCATGGCCATTTTGTGGCTGTTGGGCTACATTGAGACTAGCCCAATTGTAGCCCAAATTGGAGAAAGATCCCAAGTTATTTAGGGGGTTTGTGCGCTCGCCCAGCCACCATTTTAGGTTTGGTGACCTGTTGGCTGGGAGCGCTGTATATTGAGGTTTTTTGTCCCCTGCCCTCCCTCCCTGGGCTCGGGAGTTTTTGCGGAGGCAGTTAGGGCAGGTTTTTATGTAGGGGTTTGTTGGAACAGGTTCATGAGGGGATTTTATATTGTAGACTTGTCACTTGGAACAGGTGCTGGCTGGGTTGTTTGAAAGTTGGCCAAGTTTGGCTGGAGTTTTGTAGTTTGGGGAGTTTGTGAACAGGAGCAGGGAAAGATTAAACAGGCAGGAAGTTACATTAAAAGTTCGTTAGTTACAGTTGCATGAAGGCAGGTAGGATTTTAGGTCATGGGAGGTTAGGATTTATAAATGCTATATTGTAAGATTGTGTAATATTAATGTTATTGAAAGTTATTTATTGTATGTTGCAGGGTGGGGGTTTATGATGTGGGAATCGTAGGGGTGGAGGGGAGCAAGGGGTCGGGTATTTATGTATAGAGACGTTTTAGTTTTTGTAAGGCAAAGTGCCAGTGTTAATAAAATCGTGATATGCACCTGTTTCAATAAAGCGGCCTTTTACACACACAAAATGGTTGTCGGTGTGGCTTGCCCCCATTTCCCTCCCAATGGAGCTGGGCGGAAGAAAGTCTGGGTTGCGAGAGGAGCGCTCCTGCGCTTCACTCCTGGCTCTACAAATACCTGACCGCTTCACTGCGGATGCAGCAAGGAACCAGGAAGTCCAGAGCCGCCGAACCCTGCGTCCTGCTCCTTGGATCCCAATACAGCGAGGAAAAAGGTCCACACGGCAGCAGGGGCAAACCTAGCACTCGATCAGGGGATATTGGCAAGGAAAAGCATTTATTGTCAAGCCCCGAACTTAGGAAGGGGAGGTGCTTTATAGCGCACCACAACTCTGTGACGGTGCCGGAGTTTCCTTCCCGTCTGGCATCCCAAAGGATTCTGGGAGCTGTAGTTGCCGAACGGCCACCAGGCAACCCACGGAGATGGAGTCATTCGTTCTCCAGACACAGCATCATAAACACAGGGGATGGAAGTCCTACGTGATGCAGTAGCTAACCCCTTCATCCCCAGCCTCCGGTGGACAAGCATGACAATTAGTTACATGTGCAAATACAAATATACTTCTCTTGTGTATGACAGGGAAGTGCATTTGGAAATTGGCTATAATATGATAATGTACAATAGTGGATTTACTGCGTTTAAGCATTTATGGACTATGAACAAGTATGCTTTGTCAATGTGTCTGCTTGCAAAAAAAAGAATAAAGATTTTTTCATTTTAACTCAGAATTATCTCTAAATTGTCCTCATCAATTCGGCTACGACTCGTCTTCGCTCGTAGTCTCCTCCAGTCCCTTATTTGGAGACTTAACTGTTTTGTGGCTCTTTTTTGGTAGAGGGAGTACCCTGCTGAGTACCTTCGATGCCAGAATCACCAGACCACCCCATTTAGAATTCTTCCCTTCTGTGGTCCTAGGAATGTGAAGTTTCGGGTGTGGTACTTACAGAGTCCAGTAAATACCTCCTAATGTTTCTTTCTAGCCAAAAATTAAACATGGTATGCAAATCAGTGTTTACTACACTGAATTCCAGGTTTGCTTCTTTTTTGTGAACTGTGGCAGGGGTACATAGCAGGGATGCGGTAATCACTCCACTACTTGGAATCCAGATTATTGTGCATACTCCTGTTTTGACAGGGATCGGGATTTTCGCACTGCTGTTACTCAGGGTCTTACTGTTTTCTGCTACGTATAGGCTATTCAGAATCTATTTGCTTGTGTTAAATAGGTATACAAGTAAAACCAACTCTCACAAAATGTGCGAATGTGGCTAAGCTAAATACTGTCCAAAGGCCCCTATTTTACAAATGTTTCTACAAAAATTTGTGAGAGGGGGAAAAAATGTTGCTCACCCACAATCAGAGGAAACAGGCACAGCGGGTGTAAGTCGTGTTTTTTTCTCAGCCACTTACCTGCAAATTCTTCATCTGATTTGAAACTCTGGATTTAAGAAATGTACCCTCCCTCACTCAGTGCATCTCAGCATTAAGAAGAATTATAAGAGGCATTCTAGCAACACATTTTATTTCTGGTCAAGTTGAATCAACATGTGGACTGTAACCTTGCGCCCCCAGTGGTGAAGGTTGAGAGTGCTTCGCAGTGGGAATATGGGAGGTTCTCGGCTGGTTCCTCGTTTCCAGCGATAGAAGGCTGAGCTGTCAGTGCATGTTTACAGCTGTGTGCTACCGAGTGAGCAGATATAGCCGTGCGTTCGGGCTGAGCAGACCAAGCTCTGTAACTGGGCCTTGCGGGGCATCAGTGGCTGTCGCTCCTGTTCTCATTTCAGGTGTTTTAGGCTCACATATTTCTCTATCGAGTACGAAGTAGTACCAAAAAAAATCGCCAAAAACATTATTAGCCAGGGGAAGAGAAAACGAGGCACCGTAATCATCTGGTGCCACCTAGTGGTTTGATTCAGTTAGATGCAGGCAGACTTGCTTAAACATTATTTAAATACATTTTGCAGTAGGAGTGAAAAGTAGTGAAAGGCGCAGGCCTGTACGGCGACTCCATGCGTTCCCTTCTGCCAGCCATGACCACTGCCAGGGATGTGAGCGAGAAGCATCGGTGAATCATGGGAGTGGAATGCCTGCCACTGTATCATATGCGGGTATGGCACATTTGTTTCATTGTATTTATGGGTAGAGTCCCTGCTTCGGTACAGTGTGTGAGCAAGAAGTCTTTGTTTGTCTCTGATTCTCTGAGATCGAGTGAACAAGAGGGTTTCCATTTCAAACCGTCTCTGCGAAATCATTTGCAAGTGGGTTGCACAGCAGAGTGCAAAGGCGTGTCAGGATGGGACACCACCAGCAGGTCCGAAGGAATGAATGAATGTAGCCCTCGACACAGCCGTGGCAGGCACAGCCTTCAGTCAAGCACAGGGCGAGGGGGGCACAGGTTGGAGTAGGGCTGTTCCTAGAGCTTGCAGTTCAGCTGTACTCTCAGACACGAATGAAGGCCTGGCTGCTGTCTGAGGCGGTGGGTCACCTCGGTGCTCTGTGCTGGGCGCCGCGAGCTTCTCAGTGAGCGGCCCAGGATTCTCAGGGAGTCAACCAGTACTCTCAGCAGACCTGCCCAGCGCTCCCACTCTCCCCAGCACTGTCCCCAGAATGCATCTTCAATCTTTCGAATGGATTTTCAGTCTTTCTCAGCGCCAGCAAGCGACTCCAGTGTTTCAACTAAGTGTATCCATTCCGCCCAGTGAGCCTGCCAGGTATGGATCAGTGAGCCTCCCTAGTATTATTCACAGTGAGCTTGCAGCTTTCCCCATGAGCCACTCCAGTATTCTCAGTGAGTCTCTTCATTTTCCCAGTGAGTCCCTTCATTTTCCCAACGAGGAGCTTAAGTGATCCCAGTGAGCCCCTTCAGGGTGGCAAGTGTCCTCCATGGTCCTGCATAGATATTCCAAGGGGTCCTGAGCAGTATTCGCCTGGGCCACCCTCCGCCGTTATTCCCATTGGCTCCTGGCCCAGTGTGTGCAGCCCTCCGCCCCAGTGACTGCAGACCTCACACTCCAGGCCGCCCTCAGCAGTATTCGGAGTAGTCTTCCTCCACATAGTTCGCAGGAAACCAGCCAATCTGGAATGCAAAGAGGAGAGTATGAGAAAGAGATCGGTGACCCATGTACACCCAAAGCCAGCAGACAGCACACAGCCTGAGAGGAAGTAGGAAACAGGAGACACACAAACGCCTCCTGAGAGGAAGGAGGAGACAGGAGACACATACACTCCACCTGAGAGGAAGAAGGAGACAGGAGACACATACACGCCACCTGAGAGGAAGAAAGAGACAGGAGACACATACACACTGCCTGAGAGCAAGGAGAAGACACACACACACCCCCTGAGAGGAAGGAGGAGACAGGAAACTGTTAGACTTGGCATCTTTTGGCGTGTTTCTCCCGAGATTTTGACTCTGTTTTTGCTGGTATAACGTTTCTGGCGCTTTTCGCACTGCTGATCAGTGGTAAAGCGCTGGTGCTCCTGTGGTAAATTGTGCTATGATTGTATATGCGACTTACTTGTCAACCCCCAGTAACGGGCACTGCGGGTGCCGGGGCTTGTGAGTCCACCAATGCTCGTGGACCGCAGCACTGATTGTGCCACTCGGGTACGTAGCCCGAAAAAGGTATAAGTGAATGAAGTTTGGTATGCCTGAACTCAGCGTCTAAAGACGCAGTCTTTAGCGAGGGTGCCCTTTTCATTCTGAGTTCATAAAGGCCACTTTTAGAAAGTGGGTATTATTTTGCTCGGTCATCCCGTGTGCCTCTGCAGGAATTCACACCAGAGAAGGTCCAACTGGTTAACGCCGGACACAGACACCCTCTGCCTGAAAGATCAAAGGATTTTTAGATATAAATACTGGGTCCCAGACCCCTGAACTTTAGAACTCATCTGGATCAAGAAGACTGCACAGAAGAAAAGCCTGAGAAACTGCTGAAAGGAACGACCGATTTGCTGCATGCTTTGCTGGGCTGACCTGCAGTGGCTGCTTCTGTCTTGGGCAGTGAAAGGCCTGGACTGGACTTTCTGCAACTGAATTGGTAAGACTCTCCAAGGGCTTGAGGTAGAGCTTGCCCCCTCTTCACTAAGTCTCAGGAACAGCAAAGAATTCAGATTCTTCGACCCGCAGCACTGGGCACTGTGTGTTTTGTGCTGCAACCCGAAGAATGCCACTCGACAACGTCAACGATGACCCTGTCAAACTCGTGTCCTGAAGGCAACGCAGAGGGCACTGCCGCAACGCGACCCTGGTCTCACCGATGACGCCTGCTGACGCCATCATGAGCCGCTGCTAACACCGCGACCTGTGGGGACCGCACTCCGCATCACCTTGCTTCACGCCGAAGCTTTGGCACCGCAGAGGGCACCGCCGACACGCCGTACCGCAACTCTGGTCTCACAGACCACGCCTGCTGACGCCATCACCAAGCCGCTGCTCCTACCCCGACCTGTGGGCCCGCACTCTGCACCGCCTCGCTACACGACAACGCTGTGGCCTTCCTGATGCCGCCACTTCCTGCCAAAATTGACGCCGCTACCTGCACCGTGGTTTGAGGCACCGCTCGTAAGGTTACACGACGCACAGCCTTGGCATGCTGACGCCAGCGCCATCTACTCCAGTTCGTCAGCCGACGACAGCGCTTCAGCAACGACTACGCCGCTGCTTGCACCGTGAACTGCTAGCACTGTGACGAGCACCGCCTCCATCTCGCACCGCGATCCTGGTCTCACCGACGACGCCATCTGCTGCCGCGACCGAGCCACTGCTCGCACCGCGACCTGGGGGCACGGCACGCTGCACCTCACACTGCAGCACCCGACGCCTGTTGGCGTCAGCGCTCCGGATCCCATCAGAAAGGAGCTCGACCTGCAACGCGAGTGACTTCAAGGGCCCCATCGCCCTGCATCTCTGAAAGGTACTGTTTGCTGGTCTTCCCGACACCGTAATGGCCTGCGCCCCGCGATCAGCCAGAGCTGTTTTTGGATTTGTTGTTCACGACGCCATGATAGCCCCGGACGGAGCTATCGACATTAAGGAACTATTTTTAAAAGCATATTTTGATAAGTGAATATTTTGAAGTACAGTATTGTGGATTGTTGTCATATTTGGTCTGGTCTTAAGTATATAAAAATTAGATATTTTTCTAAACTGGTATGGTGTCCTTTTGTGGTGCGTACACTGTATTACTGTTGGTTATGTGCAAATGCTTTACACGCTGCCTCTAAGATAAGCCTGGTTGCTCATGCCAAGCTACGAAGGGGGTGAGCAGGGGTTATTTTAGATGTGTAACTCACTTATCCTGACTAGAGCGGTGGTTTCTGCCTTGCTTTGGCGCAAGTCTCAGCTAGCCAGAAATCCCATTTCTAACATTGGTGGCAGCGGTGGGATCGGACTTGTGTTTGCACTTGACTTACAGTGATTGGTGTGCACTATTGCCATATCGCGGACCATTAGGTGCTACATACTAACCAGTTTTCTTTTTGGACGATTTTTGTGATCTTGCCAGGTGAACTTTTTGCTTCATCATGCCGGAATTAGTTGCATCATCCGTTGCATCCATGGACATTGCCTTTGAGGAGGATAGGTTGGAGCTCTACATGGTGAGAGAATTGAAGTCCATGTGCAAAAACCTCAAAGTCCAAGTCAGAGGCCTCACTAGGAAGGACGAGCTACAAAAGGCGGTGAGGGCCTGGGTAGCAGCCAGAGACGCAAGTGGGCAATCTGGTGACCTCAGTAGAGAGATGGGGGAGTCCAGTCCTAGGAGGGAAGTGCTTTTGGGAGGGGAGGAACCCTTCCGGCAAGGCAGCAGTGGCCTGTCCATAGAAGAGCTGGAGGACAGGCGGGATGCAAGGAAGTTCGATTTGGGAAAACTCAGGATGAAAAGTGAGAGAAAAAACAAAAGAATAGCCATGGAAGAACAGAAAATAATGTTAGACCATGAGCGAGGTCTTAAGGAGCTGGAGCTAAGGAGTAGGCCCGGCTCAGATGGTGGCAGCAACTCGTCAAGACAGGCAGGCAGGATCGTGCACATTCCTACGAATGTGGGCAAGGAATTCAAGAAGGGGGATGACATACAAAGGTGGTTTCATGGGTACGAGGCAGCAATTCACATGAAAGGGGTCCCTGAGGAGAATTGGGGAGCAGGATTGTGGCCTCTCTTCCCTGAAGAAGCGAGGGGCACTTTAATAGCTTTGGGTAAAGGGTATCACCTCACCTATCCAGACATGAAGGACGCCCTCCTCACTAAGTATGGTCTTACTCCTCAAAAGTACAGGGACCAGTTTAGGCCCAGTAAGAAGTCCGATGCCAACACAAGGTTGGAGTGTGTGGATGTGTTTTGCCGATCGTTGGATTGCTGGGTAAAGGGCAGTAATGTGGCAGATTTTATGGGGCTCTACAATTTGATTGCATGGGAGCATCTGTCCAGTCTATGTTTTGCAGATCTGCGCCAGTACCTAGTTGATAGTAAGCTGTCTGACCCCAGGAAGCTTGCTATGGAGGCGGACCGCTCTGTGAGTACCAGGGTCCACAAGAAAGCGGTTAGGGGAAACTCAGCCAAATGTGGGCAGGGTCCCCAGCAGAAAATTGGGGGGGACAAGGGTAAAACACAGGAGTTCTCTAAAGGGACCCAAAATAACACCCAGGGTAAAGGTTTCCATCCCCTTGGAGATAAGAAGCCAGTGGTCTCAACCGGAAAGCCGTCTGAGACCGGCCCCCGCAGATGTCTCGCATGTGACCAGGTGGGGCGCATGAAGGGGGACCCCAGGTGCTCAAAAGGGGCGCAGCCACCCACCGGTGGGCAGTCCAAAGTATTGGTTAGCGTAGCGCTTGGGGAGGAGGAGAAGTACCCACAGGAGGGTGGGGACCCCGCAGAAATGACCCTCGTCTCACTAGGGGACAGTGAGATAGTCCCAGGAGCCCAGGTGCCCCCTAACACAAATAAATACAGCACCTGGGTGACCAGCAATGGGAAAAGGGTAGAGGCTCTCAGGGATACTGGAGCCAGTGTGAACTCAGTTCGGTGTCACCTGGTCCCTGAGACACAGGTAGTCCCAGGGGCATTCCATCAGGTTATCGCAGTCAACAATTCAGAGCGCCAGTGTCTAGTGGCGCTGGTTCCCTTCAGGAAGGGGGGTCTCATTTCCCTTGAGGGTGGTTGTGAGTACTTCCATGCCTGTTGATTGTCTGCTCGGTTTCGACCTGGAGCAGTCCTTATGGAAGGATGTTGAGCTCAGGTCCCACTTGGAGATGTTGGGGTTGCCAGAGTGGGCATGCCGGTCCAATCGGTCGATGGCGACCCGAGAGGATGATCACAGGGACCTGGAGCCTGAAACAGTGGCCCAGGTCCCTGCTAAGAGAAAGGGCAAGGGACGCCGCGGGAAACCGTCCCCTGAGATTCCCACGGTCCGGGAGGAGGCGGACAACGAGGTGGACGCCCTGGTGCCTACAGGGGAGCAGGTAGCAAAACTGGGGGACATCTCTGAGCTGGCCCATTGGCAGCAAGAAGGGGTCCCACCAGGGAGGAGTTCTGCCGGGAGCAAAACGAGTGCCCTTCTCTGGAGGGTCTGCGGCGGCAGGCCGCAGCCTAGGTGACTGGTCATCAGTCTGGATCACATTGGATCTATTGGGAGAATGATCTCCTGTACAGCGAGCCTAAGGTCGCGGAACCTGGATCAGCCCGTGTGCTGGTGGTACCCCCAGTGCTTCCGGACCTTCCTACTGGGTCTGGATCACAACGTGCCTTTGGCACGACATTTGGGGCAGGACAAGACCTTTGACCGGCTTGTCACCTATTTTTTCTGGCCTCAAATGCGAAAGCAGTCGGATGTGCATTGTCAGTCTTGCCAAACTTGCCAGGCGAGTGGCAAGAGTGGGAGGAAGTTCGAAGCGCCTCTCCAACCGTTGCCCGTGGTGGGGACACCCTTTGAAAGGGTAGGGATGGACATCGTGGGGCCACTGGATCCCAAGAAAGCCATGGGCAACAGGTACATCCTGGTCTTGGTGGACCATGCCACCCGGTACCCGAAGGCAATCCCTCTCAGGACAACAACGGCGCCAGTGGTGGGCGCGGCATTAATGCGATCTTTTCCCGCGTGGGGGGTGCCCAGAGAGGTGGTTTCCGACAGGGGACCAACTTCATATCAAAGTATATGACATCCCTGTGGAAGGAGTGTGGTGTTACGTACAAGTTCACCACTCCTTACCACCCCCAAGGTAACGGTCTGATGGAAAGGTTCAACAGGACCTTAAAGGGCATTATCAAGGGTCTCACTGAACCCATGAGGTGTAAGTGGGACGTCCTCTTACCATGCCTGCTCTTTGCATACAGGGAGGTAACCCAGAAGTCTCTCAGGTTCAGCCCCTTCGAGCTTTTGTATGATCAACCCGTGTGAGGACCGCTCAGCTTAGTGAAGGAGGGCTGGGAGGCCTCTTCCAAGAAGACACCCCAGGATGTGTTCAGCTACGCGCTTGCCTTCCGCAACCAAACAGCCCGCTTCAGGAAACTCGCTCAGGCGAACCTCGAGGCCAGCCAGGAAGAAATGAGGAAGTGGCATGACCAGAATGCCACTCTGGTAGAGTTACAACCTGGACAGAATGTGTGGATTATGGCCCCTGTGGATCCTTGTGCCTTGCAGGACAAGTGGATGGGCCCCTTTGAGGTTGTGGAGCGCAAAAGTGAGGTCACCTACCTGGTGGATTTGCAGGCTCCTCGGAAACCGTTGCAGGTCCTCCACGTGAACCGCCTCAAACTCTACTTCGAGAGGTTCAAAGTGAGCATGCTCTTGGCAACAGACGACAGGGAGGATGTGGAGAGTGAGCGTCTACCGGATCTCCTGTCCGCCCAAGAGGGGGATGGATTGGTGGATGCTGTGACCCTCTCCCCGGCCCTGACCGCGGAGCAACAGAGCGAGTGTCGCCAGTTGTTGGAGCACTTTTCCACCCTTTTCTCCTTGACACCCGGTGTTACTCACTGGTGTACCCACGACGTGGATACCAGTGACAGCCCCCCGGTGAAACATAAGATTTACCGGTTGGCTGACTGGGTCAAGGCCCGCATCAAAGAGGAGGTCTCGGAGGGCCAATGAAAGATCTGCATTAAGTTCCGTGGATTGCCCTTCGGCTTGAAAAATGCCCCTGCCACGTTTCAGAGGTTGGTCAACCAGGTGTTGGCCGGGCTGGAGGATTTCAGGGCTACATAACTGGACGACATTGCGGTGTTCAGTTCGAGTTGGGACGAACACCTGCAACACCTCGGGAAGTGTTGAGGACGCTGCAGACGGCAGGCCTCACGATTAAGGCCAGTAAGTGCCAAATCGGGCAGGGGTCGGTGGTGTACTTGGGACACCAGGTAGGGAGCGGCAAGGTGGCACCCCTACAGCCAAAGATCTACACAATTCTGGCTTGGGAGCCCCCCAAGACCTAGACTGAGGTGAGGGCCTTCTTAGGACTCACCGGGCACTACCGGAGGTTTCTTAAGGGATATGGTACCATTGTGGCCCCCTTAACTGAGCTGACGTCCAAGAAGCACCCGAAAAAGGTGATCTGGACTGAGTCCTGCCAGAGGGCGTTTGATACCCTGAAGGCCGCCATGTGCACAGTCCCCGTGCTCAAGGCCCCTGACTTCTCCAAATAATTTGTCGTGCAGACCAATGCCTCAGAGCATGGAGTGGGAACGGTGCTCTCACAACTGAATGAAGAGGATCTAAACCAGCCGGTAGTCTTCCTTAGCAGGAGACTACTCCTCAGGGAGTAAAGGTGGAGTGCCATAGAAAGGGAAGCTTTCGCAGTGGTCTGGGCACTGAAGAAGCTGAGGCCCAACCTGTTTGGGACTCACTTCCATGTTCAGACTGACCACAGGCCCCTCAGGTGGTTAATGCAGATGAGAGGGGAGAAACCAAAACTGCTGAGGTGGTCCGTCTCCCTACAGGGAATGGACTTCCTGGTGGAACACTGTCCCAGGACATTACACGCCAACGCAGATGGCCTGTCCCGGTTCTTCCGCCTCAGTGAGGAAAACTCCCAGGAGTGTGGGTAGTTCCCCCTACTTTCAGCTGGAGGGGACGTGTGTTAGATATGGCATCTTTTGGCATGTTTCCCCCACGTTTTTGCTTTCTGCCCTCCCGATTTTGACTCTGTTTTTGCTGGTATAACATTTCTGTGCGCTTTTCGCACTGCTGACCAGTGGTAACGCCCTGGTGCTCCTGTGGTAAATTGTGTTATGATTGGATGTGCGACTTACTTGTCAGCCCCCAGTAATGGGCACTGGGGTGCCGAGTCTTGTGAGTCCACCGCGGCTCATGGGCCGCAGCACGGATCGTGCCACCCACGTACGTAGCCCGAAAAAGGTATAAGTGAATGAAGTTTGGTATGCCTGAACTCAGAGTCTAAAGACGCAGACTTTAGCGAGGGTGCCCTTTTCATTCTGAGTTCATAAAAGCCACTTTTAGAAAGTGGGTATTATTTTGCTCGGTCATCCCATGTGCCACTGCTGGAATGTGGATTGCCTGTCTTTTTTGGGACGACAGATGGCTGGGGAGTCGGGTGGCTCCTGATAGTCTAGGTAGGTCAGGAAAGGGCTAATTAGACCTGGGTTACGATGGGGAAAGAGGGAGGGAATCTCCTTGCACCTCAATGGACCTGGTCTGCCTCTGACAAAGCTGTCTCCACCTCCTACCATGAATTCACGACAGAGAAGGTCCAACTGGTTCTGGCCAGACACAGACACTCTCTGCCTGAAAGATCAAGGGTTTTTTAGATACAAATACTGGGTCCCAGACCCCTGAACTTTAGAACTCATCTAGATCAAGAAGACTGCACAGAAGAAGAGCCGGAGAAACTGCTGAAAGGAACAACCGCTTTGCTGCGTGCTTTGCTGGGCTGACCTGCAGAGGCTGCTTCTGTCTTGGGCAGTGAAAGGCCTGGACAGGACTTTCTGCAACCGAATGTACGAGTTACTTACCTTCGGTAGTGATGTATCTTTTAGAGACGATCCCAGACGCAGATTCCTTCACGGCCTGCCCTTCCTCCCCTAATCTGCGAGGACTTTTAGGTTGGTCTTCGGTACTCGCCTCACGGTAGGGGGCTGTATCTCCTGTGAGTGCCTTCTTTATTCTTGACGGGTGGCTCCCTCTGGGGGCGGTTCATTCCTCCTTTGGAAGATGGGGTCCCAGTGTAACTCGTACATCTGATAGAGACTACTAGCCGCAGATTCCTTCACGTAGAATAGATACCCTAGCAATACCCCCTGAGAGGAGGGACTGCAAAAGGACCCACCAGCCAATACAGAACAGAGGGCCCCACAGGGAACCAGATCTGTGGACCAGGAAAAACCTCGTCCCTGCAAGGCAAGAGGAACCCTCCCCAAGCAGACCCCTACCCACCACAAAAGGATGTAGGAGGGAGAAGAAGGCTGAAGAGGAACCAAGGGTAAGGCCGGAGAACCCGAAGCACCCCACTGCCCCACAAGCCAACACAGCTTCCGCCCAATGTCAAGACATGAAGGGAGGAAGAAGTAGAAGAAGCCTAGAAGACCCAAGGAAGCGAGGGAAAGAAGGCGAACCCACTCCAGGTGGAGACAACCTGCCAGCCAGAACAGCTTTGGCAGTGAAAGCCGCCAGAAGCAAGAAGAACCACCCGAGGCCCCATGAAGGGCGAGTAGGCGTTGCCTGGCAAGGGAGAACATAGGATCATCCCAGACCTCAGGGCAGGAGAAGGGAGAGGAGGAGATGCCCGGGCACACCACTACGAGTGGCTGCGCACCCCACCTCCAGGCGCAAAGCAACCTACACAAAGCTATGGAGAACAGGCACCTGAAGGAGACCAGAACCCTCCAGCGCAAGCCATACGACAGCTACCACTACCCCACCTAGGGTACGATAAGTCCCAAATATGGGAACCCTCTTTGGAAAAACTCTGCAGCAGAGGAAAAAACAAAAGAGCCACGGGGAAAGAAACACCCCGTGACAGGCTTGACAAGCAGCCCAAGCAAGCAGAAGGCCAAATCTCAGAGCCAAATTTGCACAACAATTGCAACGCACAATCAACAAAAGGGCCGTCCAGCAGCCAACAACGCCAACATCCCAAGTAAGGACGCAAATGGCTAGAAAACACACACCACAGACAGAACAACCTGCCTAAGAAGGCCCAGAATCAACCCAACTCAAGAGTCACTGAGGAGGGGACAGAGGAGGAGGAGTGGTGTAAGGCGGAGGAGGACGGAGCCGTGCCAAGAGCCTCTGGATGGCGGAGTCGGGCATGGACAACAGGCTACTATCAAACTAAAGGTCGATAAATCGCTCCTAAATATTCTCAGGGAATACTCCATCCCGAAGCCAAGCATGGCGACGGAGAGCGACCAAGGAAGCCATGGCCCGGCCCAGCACCTCTGAGATGTCCAGAGCGGAACGGAGAATAAACGTCGCAAGCTCCCGGCCATCCAACGCATGATGCCGTAAGTCCACCTGGCCACCCTCCTGGGATGCTGCAGATCGCAGAGACTCAGCCAAGTCCCACAAACAGGAGGAGGCCTGAGCCAGCACACAAGGTGTTCAGGGCCCGCAGGGCAGCGCTGGTCGAGGCGAACATGTTGCGCCTCCAAGAGTCCAGTCAGCGGGCCTCTCGGGATGGCGGAGTCAACAGCAGCAGGGAGGGAAAAGCAGTCTGCAAAAGAGGACTGGAGGCAGAGGGGTGGAGGGAAAGGCACGCAGGTCACGTGGCCCCGGGAAGTTCCAGTGCAGAAGATACGGAGGCACCGGGTCCCCTGAGGCCAAACCCCCATCAAGGCAGAAAGGTGGGAACCCTCAAAGGGAAGTTAGATTTCCCTCCCACCAGAGCCCTGGTGGAGGACCTCCGATAGATGGTCCGCCGGAAAGTGAGCCACCGGGTCACCCATACACAGGATGCCCACAGCCGCGGACACCGCATGAGCGAAGGCCGCACCCGCCTCCTAGGGTACCGCAGTGTGGAAAGCAGCTCCTCCGTGGGTGACGGCTGCAATCTAAGGCAGCTGTCCCCAAGGCCAAGCGGGATGGGCAAGGGCCAGACCAGGGCGGGGAGAAGCCCTTCGACGCCAGTGAAAAAGACACCACACGGCGACAAATCTTCGGGGAGGACAACACCAATATACAGCCTGCCTCCGGAGAAGAAGTGTCCGAAGACGAATCCGCGGTACGACCCCTGCGCGGAGCCGTAGAGTCCGCAGCCTGAGGCAGGTTGTCCCCACCATCGGGCGTCACCGGACAAGGTTCCTCCAAGTCGCCCGCACCGGAGACCGGAGAGGAGCTGGAGTCGAACCAGCTCTGGGGCAGCTCCAGAATGGCACCGACCCGACCACCGTTGAGGTAACCACCTGCACGGGGGAACGAGACGGCCTGGGGAGTGACACGAAGCCCTCCGCCAGCCAGCAGCGGCCCAGAATGAGGCGGAGATCGCTCGGCAACCCACGTGGTGGTGCCAGGGAAGATCCAACCTCCGACTGCCCTCCGTCGAGGCAGCTGCCTGTGGGGAGGGACGAGGGGTCCGCACCTGACCTCGACCCGGAGTGGGACGAGGAGGGTTCACCGACCCCTGTGGCTCCGCACGGGCCAGCTGCTGCCGGCGCAGTAGCGGCTTCACCTCGGCTTTAGACAGGACCACCTTGTCAAAGGACCGAGAGGGGCTCGGGAATGCGACCCAAGCCCCGGGGACCTCCCGCGACACCACAGGGACTACCGCAGGAGTTTGCGGCGAGGCAGAGATGACGTGGCCTGAAGGAGGTGCCCCAGAATAGCCGCACCCCACCAGCACCACATCCTCCAAGCCTGGATCCAAGCCAGTCCGCACCGGAGCCACCGGCGGCGCGGCGGAGGGGCCTGCGCAAGGTGAGGGGTCCACCGACACCCAAGGAGGGGAAGGAGGAGGAGACACCAGCGAGGCTTGCAAAGCCACCACATATGTCTCCATTTGGACTCCCAACACCGGGAAACAGTGGATAGGATTACACGCGGGGCCGCATCACCCGCGGAGAGTCCACGCCCCCAGTGGGCCGGAACCCAGCCCTCGGGGACATACTGCGACACTTACCCACCGGGGAGCGACGCTCACGTGACATTGGAGAAGGGTGAGGACCATGGCCATACCTCAAGCAGTCTGACGAAGCGGATGAAACGCGTTACTTACCTGTAACAGCAGTTATCCAGTATTGGTGTCTTTCATAGATTCACATGCCTGAATCATTCCCCGTCGTCGAGACGGGAGCCTCCGGTACATAGAAAAGTAATGTCCTATAGACATACATAGAGAAAAATAGGCCTAAGGGCCTCACCTTAGTAGCCTATCCTTGTCCTTATGTAAAAAGGACCAAACTCTTAGAGCCAGCCAATCAGCTATCACCTCCCTCTAGAACCTTCCTGACAGGAGCCTCAGTCTCTCAGATTTTCGTACGCACCAAGCTAGGTAGGCGTAATATAGTTAGAGAGAACGTGAGTCCTTCCAGGGGAGGCGGGAGGGTTGCATGTGAATCTATGAAAGACACCAATACTGGATAACTGCTGTTACAGGTAAGTAACACGTTTCTTATCCAGTATTAGGGGTGTCTTTCATAGATTCACATGCCTGAATCAGAGTAGTCAGCAATATATTATGCACATTCTGATGTAATCATGCTATATAGTCATTTTAGATAATACACCTATTATCCTGCGACTTTGAAACATTAGCATACATCAATATATCATAACAGCAAGAGATGTGCATACCAGGATGGTGGGATGTTGGAAGGCTCACCTCACTGGAATAGATGGCGAAGCACCGCCTGGCCCACTGCTGCATCCTTCATAAGTTCAGCATCCAGGCAGTAGTGTCTGGAGAAGGTGTGCGGTGACTTCCACGTCGCCGCTCTACATATGTCCAAAATCGGCACTCCAGCGAACAGCGCTGCTGATGTGGACATTGCTCTGGTGGAATGCGCTTGAACATTAGCACTCAAAGGCCGTCCGACCCTGTCATGGCAGAATGCTATCGCTGAGGAGATCCACCTGGAGATGCTCTGTTTCGTTAGAGGCATACCCATCCTTGGCCTACTGTAGGCCACAAATAGCTGTGATGACTTCCTGAAGCTCTTTGTCTTGTCTATGTAAAACTTTATACACCTTTTGAGGTCCAAGGAGTGCAGCGTTCTTTCTGCTGCGGTGGTAGGGTTTGCAAAGAAGGAACGTAGAACCACCGGTTCATTAAGGTGAAAGTCTGAAGGCACTTTCGGTATGAACTTGGGATTTGTCCTCAGCACCACCCTGTCCTGTTTGAACTGCATGAAGGGTTCCTGAATGGATAGAGCCTGTAGCTCGCTGACTCTCCTGGCAGATGTTAGAGCGAGCAGCAGAGCCGTCTTCCATGAGATGTACTTGATGGGTGCTCGATGAATGGGCTCAAAAGGGTGCTTCATGAGTTGGGTGAGGACTAAATTGAGGTGCCATGTTGGTGGGACCCTTCTAGGTCTTGGGAAGGATCTATATAGTCCCTTTAGGAACTGCTTGATAAGTCTATTGGACCAAAGAGACGGTCCCTTGTAAGTCCTGGTGAATCGTGAAATGGCTGCCAAATGCACCTTTATAGATGCGTGATCCAATCCTGACTGTGCCAAGTGCAGTAGATATGGCAATATCTGTTCGGGTGTGATATGGAGTGGTCTCAGGCCTTTCTCTAAACACCATATGCAGAATCGTTTCCATTTTAGAGAGTACGTCTTGTTGGTACTGTCCGCTCTTGCTTTTGCCAGCACGTCCCTGCATTCCTGCGGGATGTTTAGATGACAGAACTCTCTGTGCTCAGGAGCCAGGCCGATAACCTGAGCGATTGCAGGTTCGGGTGCTGCACCTGCCCGTTGGACATTGTCAGCTGGTTCGGGTGCTGCTTCAGACGAATCGGCGTCCTGATGGAGAGGCGATGAAGGACCGAGAACCAGTGCTGCCTCGGCCAGAACGGGGCAATTAGGATCAGGGTACAAGGCTCCGCCTTCATCATCCTGAGAACCCTGGGAATCATCGGAAATGGTGGAAAAGCGTACGCAAATACGCTGAACCAACCGATGGAAAGAGCATTTCCGAGTGACCTTGGTTGGGGACGCCAGCTTGCATAGTTTGGGCATTTGGCGTTCTCCTTGGTGGCAAACAGGTCGATTCGTGGGACTCCCCATTCTGAGAATATGTGATCCAGCGTATTCTCGTCGAGCTCCCATTCGTGGGAGAGGGATTTCTGTCTGCTTAGGGCGTCCGCAATGGTGTTGTCCTTGCCCGGGACATAGTCCGCCTTGAGCGTGATCCCATGGAGTACAAGCCAGTTCCAGATCTTTTGCGATTCGCGTGATAGAGTGAGCGAGCGCGTTCCTTCCTGTTTGTTGAGATAGTGCATCGTCGTGGTGTTGTCCGTTCTGACGAGCACCTGGGAGTTCTGGATGCGTGGTAAAAAGGCTTGCAGTGCCAGATACACAGCCCTCAGTTCTAGAAGATTTATATGGAGTTGCTTCTCCTGATTTGTCCATTTGCCGCTTATTTGGAGGTCCTGGAGAACAGCTCCCCAGCCTTCCAGGGATGCATCCGTGGTGATCACCAGAGGTGCTGCTGGAAGTAGGAATGGCAGTCCTATAGACAGATTCTTGTGATTTTTCCACCATTCCAGGCTCTTGGACATTTGTGGTGTTATCTTCACTATGTCTTCGAAAGAACCTGTACTCTGTGTCCATTGGTTTGTGAGGGCTTCTTGCAATGGGCGCATCCTGAGTCTGCAGTGCGGGATGAGGAGTATACAAGAAGACATCATGCCTAGGAGTGATTTGTAAGTTCGAACTCTTAGGGACTTCCTTGATGCCACAGCCGTGGCCAGAGATATTATCTAGTTTTTCCTTTCCTTTGAAGGAAATGTTCTTGCGCATTCTGTGTTCAAGGTCGCCCCAAGGAAGGTGATGTTCCTTGTTGGGGTCATGCAGGATTTCTCGTGATTGAGAGTCAATCCTAGCTGCTGAAACAGATTGGTGCAGGCGTTGGAGGATTCGGTCGCGCCTGCAGCTGAAGGTGCTTTTACCAGCCAGTCGTCGAGGTAGGGGAAGACCTGGTGACCCATTTGACGCAGAAAAGCTGCCACAGGTGAAAGGCACTTGGTGAAAATCCGCGGTGCGGGTTTGAGGCCAAACGGTAGGACTTTGAATTGGTAGTGCTGTCCTGCCACCTCGAACCTCAGGAATTTTCTGTGCCCCTTGAGTATCGGGATGTGGTAGTAGGCATCCTGGAGATCCAAAGATGTCATAAAATCTCCTTTTTCCAGTATGCCTAGTATTTCTTGGATCGTCACCATCCTGAACGACTGACTCTTCAGGAAAGAGTTGAGTGCCCTGAGGTCTAGTATGGGCCTCCACTTGTTCTCCTTCTTGCGTATAAGAAAGAAGCGGGAATAGAATCCCCTCCCTCTTTGAGACGATGGAACTCTCTCGATCGCTCCTTTCTTCAACATCGCAGATATTTCCTGGAGCAGCAGTCGTAGATGTTTGTGCGGAAGCCTGCGGGGAGGCGTTGCAGGTGGGATGGTGGTGAATTCCAGGGAATGGCCGAATCTTATTAACTGGAGTACCCACCGATCTGTGGTGATGAGATGCCAATTGTCTAGGAAATGGGTCAATTTTCCTCCAATCTTTAATGAGGGATATAGTTGCTGGACTGGCTGGAGTAATTGGTCACTGGCGTCCGCCAGTGCCCCTCCTCTGGTTTTTGCCCTTGAAGTTTGATCTCCCGTAAGAAGTCTGACGACCTTGTTGCTGCTTCTGTTGGTACTGGGATTTATTCTGATACGAATACGAGGACCTATTTTGATAGGATCCCCTGTAGGAGGACTGGCCCCTGGATTTGTTACCTCGAAAGGACTGGTTCCTTGCCTGCAAAGTACCAAGTGCTCTAGCAGTATCAGTGTCTTTTTTAGGTCTCGCCTAGACGAAAGCAAAAGCGAAAGCTTTTGCTGTCTAGGGAGACAACTTATGTTGCCGCTTTCTGGGGAATGAAGGGGAATGTGGACAGCAGAGTGTTACGAATTTCTTCTGGCGGAGATTGGACCTCGTGAGCGCGCACGTCGTCACTGACGCAAGCGCACAAACAAAGGCATCCACACACTGCATATACACACACGCACCCCCCCTTAAACATACACACGCGCACACAGACAGACAGACGCACGCACAAACACACTCAAACAGACACACACACACGCGTACACCCCACCCCCACTCACCCCTCCTCTCACTCAACTTACCTGTTCTGGCGGTGCACGGCGGCGGCTCCTTCTCCCGGGTGGCGGTAGCGCTTTGCGGGGCTCTCTCACCACATGAGAGCCCCGCCTTCCCCATGCGCCCGGCCGCTCTTCACCCGGTCCCCCATCTCGGGACCGGGACTCAATGCGGAGCCTTCGTGGCTCCTCGGGTAGCTCTCTGTCTCTCGGCGCGATGGGGCGGGACTTCCGGTTGGGGCCGCGCTGGCATTGGCCGGCTTCCCAACCGCTTCCGGGTCGTCGCGGGCAGCGCGGCGGCCCGGCACAGCCATGATGTTTTTTTTCTTTTTCTTTTTTTTTTTTTGTAAGAATTTTATGTGTGCCCAAACCTGCTTGTATATAAAAAAAAAAACGCCTCCTCCCTGCCGGGAATCTGAAGATGCCAGGTTTAGCTTGGATCGGAAGCCAGGGGACTAATTTACCAGAAGAAAGTTATTTGCAGATTAGTGAAAAAGAATGGCTAGATCGCCCTGCTGAGTCGATTAGTGCAACGCAAACAAGATAACGAGAGATTACCAATTTTCCCAACAACTTAATTTCGGATTTGGAGTGAGCCTGAAAGCGCTGTCGTTGTCTGGCACGTTTACAAAGTGAGCATGCTGGTTGAAGTAATAACTTGATGAGGGGTAATCCAGGAATCGTCTGCTTGCCAGCACAATAGAACGTAATGGCTGAAGATTTTTTTTTTAAATGGCTTCAATCAACACATGTAGTTGCTTAGAATCATATGCCTTTCATGCTTTTTTTTTTCATCACTAATTTTATCTATTTTTTATAACTCAAGTTGGTTAGCCCGAAAAAGTGTTTTTATGTGTCTAGCTTGAATGGTTTATGTAATATGAAAGAAAACATCCTTGCGCCGTACAATACAGATTTCCCATCTGTACTTTTCTTTCACTGCACCACTGTAAATCTGCAGTTTTGAAATTAGATGTACTGTTCAGCAATTTCAGACGCACTAGTGTTTACTTCTTTTGCAACTCGAACAAGAATTTATTTCTACCAAGTTAACACAACATACACTAATTTACCCTTAAATACTAGTTGCATTATAAAGGAATGTAAAAAAGGGATTGGTGCATTGCTGGACTTAATTTTAGCCACTAGTAATTACTAGGGGCTGCATCCCAGTCTGTGTTTTTTGAACACCATGGCAATCAGACAAAAAAACAATATTATGATAGAACTCCTTACTTCCGCTCCACCAAAGCAAGTGCAGCCTTAACTGTTAGGCTAAGTCCTCTCAGAACCAGAACACAAGCGAGCCCGGGCTGGATTTTAGCCTCATCAGTAGGGATAGTTTGTTCCACTGGCTTTGTGAGCACATGACCCATTTCTTGTTGTTTCCAGTAGCTGAGATGCCTGTCACACGAGCACTTACTTCTTTGATTTAGGTTTAGGCGAGCTCAGCTGGCGCAACGACTTGGGACTCCCCATGCATGACTCTAGCCTAGTTTTCTATCGTACCACACATCGTGAAACCTTTCACTTTGTGCATTAATCATGTGGCCCACAAAAGCAGCAGCTAACTACATTCTATAGAGAAAAAAATTGCTTTTCTTACCGCTACTGTACATCGTGAGTACTTTCACCTTGTGCACTAAGCTTGCGACCCACTTTAATCAAGCCCCGACCATTAATTAACAAAGACACATTCCGGCAGTCGCTCCTCCTTAACCCTCGGTAGTGCATATGCTTTTCACAGTATTGGTGACTGCGCACTCACATATTGCTCACTCACAGTAATGTAGCCCACACATACTGCACCCTCACACACACTGCCCCCTCACACATTGCGCACTCACTACTTTAGGCCACACACACTGCACCCACACACCCGCACTCTCACACACCTCGCAACCTCACACACTCTCATTACACTGTGCCCTCACACACTGCCCCTTCACACACTGACCCCTCACACACCGCGCACTCACACATGCGCACTCACATTGCTCACTCACACTACTTTAGGGCACACACTGCACAATCACACCCCTCACACACTGCCCCCTCACACACTGCCCCCTCACACATTGCTCACTCACACTACTTTAGGGCACACACACTGCACAATCACACCCGCACCCTCACACACCTCGCACCCTCACACACTCATTACACTGCCCCCTCTCCCACAGCACCCTCACACACTGCACCCTCACACACTGCACCCTCACACATTAGCCCCCACTCGTCGCCACCACAACATCACTCAGCGCCACCACAGCATCAACAACAACTGGTTCAAATATGTTCTCTCAATGTTTCAAGCTTTATTTCAAATGTCAAATTTTTTTTAATATTTCACTTCTGTTCTTGGATTTTCGGCACAATAAAATACACTGAACATAATCTTCACAACAGTTATTTACAAAAGTTTAAGCTATTGCCATTATAAATTACAATAAGTATTAATTATTAAAAAAACATTGATATTTGTAATATCAATACATCTAACTCACGTAAATACAACACATTGCATTACAAATGCTATAGGTGTCACATTTGCGAAAGTTATAACTATTGGCATTGTAAATGACAAAGCTATTAATTTCGCTATTTTCAAAACCAACACATAACAATATATAAATGCAATTACAATACAATACAATAAATAAAAAAATTGTAATTTACAATACCAATAGCTCAAACTTTCCTAATGCGAGACCTATTGCATTGTAAATGCTTGTTGATTGTTTGGAGCGCCTCGTCAATTTTGTCTCCGAAAAGGTGTTGGCCGTCGAAGGGCATGTCCAGCACCTTCGTCTGCACTTCTTGTCTGAATGATGTTGCCTTAAGTCATCCCTGACGGCGCAGGACTGCTGCCCCAGCTAGTTGCCGAAAGCCCGTCATGGCTACATCTATGGCACAATCAATGATCTCAGCTGCCGAGGTTTGACCCTCCGTAAGCAGTGCCTTGACCTCCTCCTGAACTGTATCTGGCAGTTCCGCTATATATGGGACTATATCTTCCCAAAGCTGGCGGTTATAACGCCCCAACAGGGCTATGGAGTTGGCCACCTTGATGGTCATGGCCGATGTTGTTGTAAACCGTTTACCGATTGTGTCCAACTTCCTTCCTTCCTTGTCTGGTGGGGCTGACAGAGGAGAGGAAGGGTTGCGAGAATTCTTTTGGGCCGCCTGGGTTACAACCGAATCCGGTTTCGTGTGCCCATTAAGGCAAGCTGCCGCTGTGGTTGGAGCCTTGTATTTTTTATCCAGGCGTGGAACCACCGCAGGTACAGAGGCCGGCGTCATCATCAGTTTCTTTCCCTGGTCCCAGAGAAAGTCTATTATTGGGATAGACTTCGTTATCTTCTTTGTTTGCTCCTTAAAGTCATATAAGAAGCACTCGGTCTCAGTTGATTCCATCTCCATATGAAATCGCTTCGCTGCTCTTTCCACTATTCTATGGAAACCGCCAATGTCCACTGGCGGTGAATCTGCCTGGCGCGGTTGGGGTGAAGCTGGGGAAGATGCCACATACTCTTCGTCCTCTTCGTGATCCGTCTGATCCTCTTGGACTTCCCCCTCTTCCATTTCTTCAGCCTCCTCATCTGATGATTCTATCACCTGAGGTGGCACTTTCTCATGGCGGACCTGAGTAGTTGGCCGTGTCTGTCTTGGGGCTGCCGCTGGTGTATTTGTAGCAGGCGTCGGGCCCCCTGTCTCAGTTGCCGGTGTTTCCGGGAAACGCTGTTTGTAGTCCTGGATAAGGTATTTAAGGTCATTCACAATTGCAGCTGGAAGGCATACCATCGGGGTGACCTCTGTACGAACATGAGCTTGGAAAGAGTGTTCCTGGTCGCTCATCTCATCTTGTTTTTCGTCCGTGCTCTGACATTTCACGTGAAGGTCTGAAATGGAAGTAGCCTGATCCAGGAGTTCTTCTTCAGATTCTTCACTCTGGAGAATCTCCGTGGGCAAATGACTTTGTACCTTACTTGGTGACGTTGTTTCTGGTGTAATCTGCTTCTTGATCAGTTTGCCAGACACAGGACCTTTTGCAGAAGCCCCTGCCGTCGTCCCTGGTGTAGTCGACGGTGGTAGGGTCAAAGACGACGTTTCTATCAGCTTGGATTTCTTCCACGGCTCAGTAATGACTAATTCCGACGACGATTCCCCCGTCGACGGTACCCTCGTCGACGGCATGACCTTCGACGACGGTGCCTCCGTAGACGATACTTTCTTCGTCGACGATGCCTTCGTCGACGATGCGCTCGTCGACGATGCGCTCGTCGACGATTCATTCCTCGTCGACGCCTTCGTCATCGTCTTTGTCGTCAACCCTCCCGTCGACGGTGGACTCTTCATCGACGATGTCGTCGTCGACGGGGCAATCTTCGTCGTCGACGAGGTCTTGGACGTCGACGACGGCTTCAGCAGTATTATAGATGGAATAGGTTTACCAGCTGATGACGATGAAGGAGTGGTCGTCGTCGATGAGAAAACCGACGACGCTGTCGTTGTCGACACAGTCGTTGTCGCTGTGGAGACGGAAACTGGCTCCACAACTCTTTTTTGCGTCGAGGAGGATGTCGCAAGCTTACTGGACGACTGCGTAGGCTTCTTAAAAGCCTGAGAGCCCTTTTCAGACACTGAAGATTTTGTCGATCTTGCCTCTGAAGACTTCTTTTGTACCTTCATAGGAGGAGTGTCTGAGGGGCCAGGGGACTCCACCCTTGGCCTCTTCAGGGAGACTTCTGAGGTCATTGAAAACCTTCCCTCTGAGGAATCCACATTTTCCCTCTTTTTAAGCCTGTCCAGCCAGATGAGCAGGCGACCTTCTCTGTCCCTCAAGGTCTTGTTAGGGAAAGACCTACATATCTTACAGTCTTTAGGTATGTGGTCAGGATAAAGGCAATATAAGCATAGGTCATGCTTGTCTTCCACATGTAGCCTTTTCTTCCCACATGAAGAGCAGGCCCTGAAAAGGGCTTTCTTCTGGGATTCAGACATGCCATAATCTTGAAGAAATAAATCACTTACTCTAATGATAAGTGGTTTGAAGTAATCCTGTCCGAGATTTTTGGAGAAAGAACTCACTTTTAAAAGTGAACAAGTTGGTTTTGAAGAGATCCTGAGGAGAACTCAGGTTGGAGACTCCCTAGCACAACGTGCGGTAGAAAATCTGAGAGACTGAGGCTCCTGTCAGGAAGGTTCTAGAGGGAGGTGATAGCTGATTGGCTGGCTCTAAGAGTTTGGTCCTTTTTACATAAGGACAAGGATAGGCTACTAAGGTGAGGCCCTTAGGCCTATTTTTCTCTATGTATTTCTATAGGACATTACTTTTCGATGTACCGGAGGCTCCCGTCTCGACGACGGGAAATGATTCAGGCATGTGAATCTATGAAAGACACCCCTAATACTGGATAACGAGGGGAGGACACCGACCAGGAGAGATGCGCCGAGAGAAGTTTCATGCGGAGCTCCCGCCGCGACTTCGGCTTCAACTGTTGACAGGCCTCACAGTCAGGCCTTACAGTCAGCGGCGCCATGATCCTCCCCCAAACACCACATACAAATGAGGTGCGGGTCCTCCGCCGACATAAGGTGCCCACAAAACGTACAAGTTTTGAAGCCCGAAGGCATTCGCACATTGTTCCCCAAAAGAAATGGAGAGAAAAAGGGGCCCGAACCAGGCCCGTAGCAAGGACCGGATCCGCGTTGCACGCATAAAAGGACAAAACTGACGTAGGTGCGCCTGGGCGGGTCTTATGTGACCTCGCTGACGTCAAGTGCGCGGACGACGCCTGGCTGAGTCGCGTGATGTCGTCCTGCCCTCGGCGCGCAGAGATGCGGTGTCAAAAAAAGTTTACGGATCCAGTCTCACGCCTGTAATTCTATGTGAAGGAATCTGGGGCTAGTAGTCTCTATCAGATCGGCGAGACTCTCCAAGGGCTTGAGGTAGAGCTTGCCCCAAGTTAACAAAGTCTCAGGAACAGCAAAGACTTCAGGTTCTTCGACCCGCAGCACTGGGGACTGTGTGTTTTGTGCTGCAACCCAAAGAACGCCACTCGACGACGTCTACCAAACCTGTGTCCTGAAGGCACCGCAGAGGGCACCACTGCAATGCCGCACTACGACCTTGGTTTCACCGATGACACAAGCTGACGCCATCACCGAGCCGCTGCTCGCACCGTGACCTCTGGACCTGCACTCTGTACCGCCTCGATACACGACGAGGACATGGCCTTCCTAACGCCGCCACTTCCCACCGAAATTGACGCCGCTGCCTGCACCATGGTTTGAGGGCACTGCTCGTAAGGTTAAACGATGCACCGCCCTCATCCCACACCGCAGCCTTGGCCTACCGATGCCGGCGCCATCGACTCCAGTGCGCCAGCCGACGACAGCACATCAGCAACGACTACGATGCTCCTTGCACCGTGACCTGCTAGCGCCATGACGAGCACCACCTCCTTCTCGTACCGTGACCCTGGTCTCACTGACGCCGCCACAGAGTAGCTGCTCGCACCGCGACCTGGGGGGTACCACACGCCGCACCGCTGCGCTTCACACCGCAGCACCCGACGCCTGTTGGCGCCAAAGCTCGGATCCCATCAGAAAGGAGGTCGACCTGCAACGCGAGTGACTTCAAGGGCCCCATCACCCTGCATCTTTGAAAGGTACTGTTTGCGGGTCTTCCCGACACCGTAGTTGGCCTGCGACCCCGGGGTCAGTCAGAACTGTTTTGGATTTTTTGTTCACAACGCCGTGATAGCCCCGGACGGAGCTATCGACATTAAGGAACTATTTTTAAAAGCATATTTTGATAAGTGAAGATTTTGAAGTATGGTTTTGTGGATTTTTATCGTATTTGGTCTCGTCTTAAGTATATAAAAATTGGATATTTTTCTAAACTGGTGTGGTGTCCTTTTGTAGTGCGTACACTGTATAACTGTTGGGTATGTGCAAATGCTTTACACACTGCCTCGAAGATAAGCTTGGCACCTCTTGCCAAGCTACCAAGGGGGTGAGCAGGGGTCATTTTAGAAGTGTAACTCCCTTATCCTGACTAGAGAGGTGGTTTCTGCCTCGCTTTGGCGCAAGTCTCAGCTAGCCAGAAATCCTATTTCTAACAGAGACACATAGACACCACAGCACCTGAGAGGAAGGAGGAGACAGGAGACACACTGCCTGAGAGCAAGGAGGAGACACATACACCCTGCCTGAGGAAGGAGGAGACACATACACGCCGCCTGTTAGGAAGGAGGAGACAGATACCCGCCACCTGCAAGGCAGGTGGAGACAGGAGACAGATTGCATACCGCCTGAGAGGAAGGAGGAGACAGGAGACACATACATGCTGCCTGAGAGGAAGGAGGAGACAGGAGACACATACACGCCGCCAGAGAGGAATGAGTTGACAGGAGACACATACACACCTCCTGAGAGGAAGAAAGAGACACGAGACACATAGACACCGCCTGAGAGCAAAGAGGAGACAGGAGACACATACACGCCGCCTGACAGGGAGGAGGAGACAGGAGACACATACACGCCACCTGAGAGGAAGGTGGAGAAAGGAGACACATGCACGCCGCCTGAGAGGAAGGAGTAGACAGGAGACACATACACACCACACCGCCTGAGAGGAAGGAGGAGACAGGAGACACACACACACCGCCTGAGAGCAAGGAGGAGACACATATACACCACCTGAGGAAGGAGGAGACAGGAGACACATACATGCCACCTGAGAGGAAGGAGAAGAAAACAAGTTACTTACCTGTAACTACAGTAATCCAGTATTGGTATCTTTCATAGATTCACATACCTGAATCATTCCCCGTCGCCGAGGCGGGAGTCCCACGGTAATAATATGTACAATAGCAGTGCCATAGAAATGTATTTGTAGTAGGCTGAAAAGACTATAGGCCCAACTAGGCCCAAAACTTAGCAGCCTATCTACCTCATTATGTAAAAAGAACTGAAACAGGAGTTCCAACCAATCAGCTGACGGCACCCTCTAGAACCTTCCCAGCTGAGGCAGTTCTCCTCAGATTTTCCCAGCACATGTGAGAAGTATGTATCCCTTATAAAGAACTGCCTTGCCGGGGAGGAGGGTGGGTGCATGTGAATCTATGAAAGATACCAATACTGGATAACTGTAGTTACAGGTAAGTAACTTGTTTTCTTATCCAGTATTGGGGTATCTTTCATAGATTCACATGCCTGAATCAGAATAGCAAGCAGTAAAGCCATATCTGTCGTTAGCGGAAGGTGGGAGACAAACCGTAATTGTACATATCCCCCACACAACCGGAAGGTTATAGAGCACTAAAATGTAAATATACACATATGCAGAAAAACCTTCATATACTATCGTTCATAATAAAGACAGCATTTAATAAACAGAACATTACAGTAAATCATACATGTTTTCATAACATCAATATAATGTGAGAGACCTTTGAAAAGTCTAACCTTAATAAAGAAGATGCTGCAGCACCGTCTCTCCAACTGCTGTATCATCCTGTAATGCCGACTGCAAACATTAATGCTTTGTAAAAGTATGGACACTCTTCCATGTAGCAGCTCGGCAAATGTTCTCCAGCGTGACTCCAGCAAATAAAGCTGTTGACGCCGACATCATTCTGGTGGAATGCGCTCTGACCTTTCTGACTAAAGGTCTATTAGCCTTATCATGACAGAATTGTATCACTGAGGATAACCATCTAGCTATAGTTGCTTTCGTCACAGCTTATCCTAGCGTGACCTGTCCATAAGCAACAAATAGCTGATTAGATTTTCTTATGTCCTTAGTTTGTTGAAGATAAAACTTTAGACATCAAGAGAGTGCAGGGCCTTTTCTGCCGGTGTGACAGGATCCGGGAAAAAGGTTTTCAACTTTACCGGCTGGTTTAAGTGAAATTGAGACGGTACTTTTGGAATGAATTTCGGATTTGTTCTCAATGTGACATAATCCTTCGAGAAATGGAGGAAAGGTTCTGAAATGGTAAAAGCCTGAATTTCACTGACCCTCCGGCTGAAGTGAGAGCTAGTAAAATAGCCACTTTCCAGGTTAAGAATTTCAGTTCAGCTCTATGGATAGGCAGAATGGTCTCCTCATTAATTTGGACAAGACAATATTGCGGTCCCATTCAGGAGGCGGAAGTCGAATTGGAGGAAAGGCTCGAAACAATCCTTTCAGAAATTGCTTTATCAGTGAAGATGAACATAGTGAAGGCTTGTTCGAACTTCTTCTGAATCGGGATATGGCGGCAAGATGTACCTTATTAGAAGAGAATACCAGGCCCGCCTTGGCTAGAGAAAGTAAGTAAGGTAGAATATCCTCAGGTGGAGCTTGAAGAGGATGGATATTATTTGCTTCGCACCAACAACAAAAGCGTTTCCATTTGAAATGGTACGTTCTGATAGTACTCTGAGCACGGGCTTGAGACAGAATTGCTCTACAGTCTTCAGAGATTTGGAGATCTTTAAACTCTAAGAAGTCAGGAGCCATGCGTGCAAGTGCAGCGATTGAGGATCCGGGTGCAGAATCTGACCTCCTTCCCTTGACAGCATGGAAAGAGTCGGTTTGAGACGAAATGGAGGTTGTTGAGATAACAGGAGCAGTTCTTGGAACCAGTACTGCCTCGGCCAGCGAGGAGCAATGAGGAGAAGAGTGCAATGTTCCCTCTTCATCTTCTGCAGAATCCTTGGTATTAACGGTATCGGGGGAAAAGCGAATGCATAGATTCCTGACCATCTCATGGACAGGGCATTCCCTCTTGACCCCCGTTGTGGAAATCTGCTGGCGTAGAATAGGCATTTGCTTTTTTGTCTTGGCGCAAACAGATCCAGAGTTGGTGTGCCACAACTTCGGAAGATTCTGTTCAGCTGTTCCTGTTCTAGCTCCCATTCGTGGCAACCTGTGAGGGATCTGCTGAGGTTGTCGGCTAAGGAGTTTTGAACCCCTTCACATGCTCCGCTCTGAGTGTTATGCCGTGCTGTATAATCCACTACCACATCTCTTGAGCTTCCTGCGATAGGGATAGAGATCTCGTTCCCCCTTGCTTGTTTATGTAAAACATGCTGGTGGTATTGTCTGTACGCACCAGTACCGATGAGTTTGCAATTCTCGGAAGGAACGCTTGCAAAGAAAGGAAAATGGCTCTTAATTCGAGACTGTTGATGTGTTTCTGCCGATACTGATGAGACCATCGGCCTTGAATCTGGAGGTCCTGAAGATGGCCTCTCCATCCCTCCATTGATGCATCCGTAGTCAGAATGAATTCCGGGATAGTTTGAAGAAATGTGAGGCCTGGAAACAGATTGCTTTCTTTCGACCACCATTGGAGAGCTTGCCTCATTCTGGGTGTCACCTTTATGCGATCGTCGAAAGATCCTCCTAGTTGTTGCCATTGTTGTTGCAATTCCTCCTGCAGTGGCCTCATCCTGAGTCTTGCAAAGGGAACTAGGTTGATTGCTGAAGAGCACATCCCTGAAAGAGACGCATTTGTCCGGACAGAAAGTGACTTTTTTGCTGAGATCTGCCATGCCAGTCTTCGGGGTCTGTCCTGACGTTCCTGAGACAAGAATGCTTTGCACTTTCGAGTGTCCAGAGAGGCTCCCAGAAAGGTTAACACCTGTAGGGGCTGCAATTGTGACTTCTTTGCATTTAGAGTGAGACCTAGACTTGAGAATAGACGAAGGGCGCTTTTGACCGCTTGTCTTGTGATCTGTTTCGATGGTCCTTTGAGTAACCAATCGTCGAGGTACGGGAAGACCTGTATCCCTTGGGACCTCAACGCTGCAGAAACTGGGGCCAAGCATTTTGTAAATATTCTTGGTGCAGACTTTAGCCCGAATGGAAGCACCTTGAATTGAAAGTGGACGCCAGCCACTGTGAATCGAAGGTATTTGCGATGTTTGGGGTGTATATGGATATGGAAGTAGGTGTCTTCCAAGTCCAGAGAAGCCATAAAATCGCCTTTGTTGAGACAATTGAGCACATCTGCCAATGTCACCATGCAAAAACTCTGTTTCTTCAAGAATTTGTTGAGCCTGCGCAGATCCAGAATCGGGCGCCACTCTCCCGATGTTTTCTTTATTAGGAAGAAACGAGAGTAGAATCCTCTTCCTTTCTGCGAGATTGGAACCTTCTCTATCGCATTCTTGCGAAACATGTTTAAGGCCTCTTTGAACAGTGAGTGAAGACGAGGGGAGGGGGACCCTTGGGCAGAGTCGTAGGTGGTTTCTTTAGGAATTGTAGAGTGTGTCCTTTTTCCACTAAATCGAGGACCCACCGGTCCGATGTGATGTTCTGCCATTGATGGTAAAATGCAGAGATCTTCGCGTCCACAGGGAGGAAAGGGTGTTGGACTGGCGTCCGGCAAAACTCATTGACGCTTGTTTGAATCTTGCCCTTGATTGTTTGCTCTTCGTCTCCCTCCCTGACGAGAGAAATTACTGGAGGTAGACTGACGATATGATGACTGGTAATACGGTTGCTTGTACTGCGATTGGTATTGCCTGTTCTGTTGGTTATGGTAATTTCCTCTAGAAGAAAAACCACGACCTTTTGCTCCTCTAAAAGAACCTCTCTTGTACTGTGGGTACCAAGCGATTTTGCGGTATCAGTATCAGTTTTGATGGTAAGCAAGGCGTCATCTATGTGTTTACTGAAGAGCGAGTCCCCATCGTAAGCCATATCAAGGATTTTTGTTTGAACCTCAGGTCTGAAGGAGGTTGCTCTGAGCCAGCCTTGGCGTCTGAGCACCACAGCACCCGCTAACTGACGGAAATTAGTATTCGTAATGTCCAGGGCGCAATCTATTATTTCTGAAGCTGCTCATTCTCCTTCAAGCAGTAGCTTACGTGCCTCTTGTTGACGATCCTCCGGTATCAACTCAAGGAATTCAGACAGCTGCGACCACATCTGTCGGTCATAGCGGGCAAGAATCGCAAGAGAATTTGATGCCTTGATAGAGGATGCAAAAGGGACTGGGAAAGGCTTGGGTCCTGTCACTATGCGGCCTGGACCACTCTCAATCAAGTAAACAAACAAAGTGGCCGGACAGCTTGAGTTTAGATACTAATTCAACGCCTAGTTCAATAAATTACCAGGTTGAACAGACATATGTCTGGAATTACTTTTTTATTTTATAAAAAGATTTAGAAAAATATTTTTCTTATAGCGTCAAGGGACACAACAAAACATTTAACGGATTTTACAAACAATACATTCCATAAATTGAAAGCAACAATACAAATCAATGGGGGTTTCCACCAGTGAAATACAAAACAATATACTTTTCATAGACAACTGTACTATGCCTCGAGTTCAATGATCTATGAGGCACCAATCCTGAATATGGAACAAACAAGTGGTCTAACAGAATGGAGTACTGGCCTACTTGTTTATCATCTGCAAAAGATACACAGTGCATTTATCACCAAGTGCTGCAACGAATAGGAATCACAAGGACGCAATTCTACAGTTTGCACATGTATTAGTTACATAGCGGTCTGTTTACACGGAGTCGGGTGCCGGAATTAAACGCTTCTGAAACGCCACAGAAAACGCACAAGTCCAGGCGGCGGCCGCCGCTTGAACAAGCGTCCATGAAGGGACTTATGCCCATACAAGGAAGCTCTCCTGATCTGCATAGTGCATAACTGACGTGTGCCGGCACCCCTCCTAATGATCGTCTTTGGCGCACCATTGAGGGAGTGATCCAAACCCCCAGCCAATAAGTGACAACGACCCCCCAGTCCACGTCCTGAGGAGAACCCGTCAAATACACTTGGGTTCGAAACGCGTCGACGTCCTTCCCTGCAAGATACCAATGTTTTAAGGCTCGATAGGAATGTAACTAATACATGTGCAAACTGTAGAATTGCGTCCTTGTGATTCCTATTCGTTGCAGAACTTGGTGATAAATGCACTGTGTATCTTTTGCAGATGATAAACAAGTAGGCCAGTACTCCATTCTGTTAGACCACTTGTTTGTTCCATATTCAGGATTGGTGCCTCATAGATCATTCAACTCGAGGCATAGTACAGTTGTCTATGAAAAGTATATTGTTTTGTATTTCACTGGTGGAAACCCCCATTGATTTGTATTGTTGCTTTCAATTTATGGAATGTATTGTTTGTAAAATCCGTTAAATGTTTTGTTGTGTCCCTTGACGCTATAAGAAAAATATTTTTCTAAATCTTTTTATAAAATAAAAAAGTAATTCCAGACATATGTCTGTTCAACCTGGTAATTTATTGAACTAGGCGTTGAATTAGTATCTAAACTCAAGCTGTCCGGCCACTTTGTTTGTTTACTTGATTGATAGAGGATGCAGCATTGATGGAAAACGTCTTGCCTATTAGGTCCAATCTTCTGCCTTCTTTGTCCGGCGGCGTTGAGATTGGAGTGAACGGATTCTTGGACCTCTGTTGAGCGGCTTAAGATATCACAGAGTCCGGACGTGGGTGACCCACCAAACAGGATGGAGTTTCTGGCGGTGCTCTGTACTTTTTCTCAATACGAGGAAGGACTGCAGGGATAGAAGCGGGTGTCTTCATAATCTTTAGACCTTCCTGCCAAATAAAGTCTATAATGGGTATGGCCCTGGTGATCCTCCTATACCCCTCTTTAAAATCATGTAAAAAGCAGTCGGACTGCTCAATGGTAACTGGCAGTTCAAACCTTGTAGCAGCCCTTTGCATAATATTATGAAAGCCTCCAATGTCCTCCGGCGGAGAATCAGAGGGCTGTGGCAAAGGAGGTGAAGACATGGGTATTACCTAATCATCCCATGGATCCGTAGGCGTGTTGTCTTGAGGCAGCTCGCCTTCCTCTCTTCCATCTTCATCCGAAGAGGAAGCATCCCGATCCTCTTGTGGCGCGGGTTCTGCAGTGTGTCTTGGTGACACTGGAGGCTGCGGTGGAGGAGGTGCAGGTACATCCGCTGGTACCGGAGGTACACTTAGCGTGGACGGTGTCGGTGGGAACCTCTGGCGATAGTCTGCCAACATGGCTTGCAAATCCTGTATCAAAGAAGGAGGGAGATGACTTGTCTCCTCCGGACGTGGAGGTCTGTATGGTTGTCTATAGAAAGGTGTAGACAACTCCTCTTGATAGTAATGTTCTTGCATATCCTCTTCGTCCTCTTCATCCTGGCATTTTATGTGCAATTCGGATGGATGGCGTGCAATCCCAAAGGGACCTTCATTATCTCCGTCATCCTCCTCAGAATCTTCTTCCTCTACATATGACTCCAAGATCTGCGATGGTAGCAGTGGGGAAATATTAGAGTAGTCCTGCCTATGATAGGTCTTGGGTTGAAAATGTGTATAGGACACAGGTGAGACATGAGACACCTGAGGTGGAACAGGCCAGGGTCTTGCTGGCGGAGTCTTGGCGATAGCTGAACTCCTTGTGGATTTAGGCGTCTTAACAAGCTGCGCTGAAGGCGGCTGGCTTATTGGTGGAAGTGCCGTCGATGGGGTCGTCGTCGACAGTGGTACTGTGGATGGACTCTTCGTCGACGGGGCCGTCGTCGACGGGGTCTTCGTCGACGAGGCCGTCGTCGACGGGGTCTTCGTTGACGAGGCCGTCATCGACGGGGTCTTCGTCGACGAGGCCGTCGTCGACGAGGCTGTCGTCGACGAGGCCGTCGTCGACGGGGCAGTCGTCGACGGGGCCGTCGTCGACGGGGCTGGCGTCGACGTGGCTGTCGTCGACGGGGTCGTCGTCGACGGGGTCGTCGTCGACGAGGCTGTCGTCGACGAGGCCATCGTCGACGGGGCCGTCGTCGATGGGGCCGTCGTCGACGGGGCTGGCGTCGACGTGGCTGTCGTCGACGCCATCGTCGTCGACGGGCTCTTCGTCGACGAGATCTTCGTCGTCGATGGGCTCTTCGTCGACAATGATTTTTACGTCGACGGGGCTTTTATCGTCGATGACTTCGTCGACGTCGATGCAATGATCGTTGACGATGATTTTGCGTCCTTAGCCCCTGAAGATTTCTTAGAGGAAATCTTAGCTGAAACAATAGGTGAGGTAATGGCAGATGTAGATCCCGTCACAGAAGAGCTTGAAATGGCAGAAGTCACAGAGACTGTGTGAGAAGACACCAGAGAGACAGTCTTAGTCTGGGCTTTACTCACAGTTTTTGATGAAGATCCTGGAGAAGTTGGAGATTCCATAGGAGGAGAGGACAACCTCCTTGAGGGTTCAGACACTCCGTGAGAGGATTTGTGTTGTTTTTTCCTCTCAGGAGAAGAGCTATCTCTAGATCTGGCTCTTTTGCTGGATGTTGAAGCTTTGTCCTCATCATCTGTGGAAGATGATTTGAGCCAAAGTAGAACCCTTGCCTCCCTGTCCCTGATAGTTTTGGCAGGGAAGGTGCGGCAAATCCTACAATACTTCACAATGTGAGAGGGATGCAGGCAGTAGATGCAGACCTTGTGCTGATCATCTACATGGACCCTCTTCTTATCACAGGTCCTGAAGGCTTTGAAAAGAGCTTTCTTCTCAGACATTCTGAAGAGAAAAGTAGAAAACTGAGTAGGCACTCAGGGAGACTCCCTTCCACACGACGTGTGGTGAAAATCTGAGGAGAACTGCCTCAGCTGGGAAGGTTCTAGAGGGTGCGGACAGCTGATTGGTTGGAACTCCTGTTTCAGTTCTTTTTACATAATGAGGTAGATAGGCAGCTAAGTTTTGGGCCTAGTTGGGCCTATAGTCTTTTCAGCCTACTACAAATAATTTTCTAAGGCACTGCTGTTGTATGTATTATTACCGTGGGACTCCCGCCTCGGCGACGGGGAATGATTCAGGCATGTGAATCTTTGAAAGATACCCCAATACTGGATAAGACAGGAGACACATACACGCCACCTGAGAGCAAAGAGGAGACATGAGACACATACACGTCACCTGAGAGGAAGGTGGAGAAAAGAGACACATGCATGCTGCCTGAGAGGGAGGAGACAGGAGACACATACACACCACACCGCCTGAGAGCAAGGAGGAGTCAGAAAGGAGACACATGCACGCCGCCTGAGAGGAAGGAGGAGACACATACACACCGCCTGAGAGGAATAAGGAAAAGACATGAGACATATACACACCGCCTGAGAGCAAGGAAGAGACAGAAGACATACACATCACCTGAGAGCAAGGAGGAGACACATACACACCGCCTGAGAGGAAGGAGGAGACAGGAGACACACACACACCGCCTGAGAGCAAGGAGGAGACATACACACTGCCTGAGAGCAAGATGGAGACAAGAGACACATGCACACCGCCTGAGAGGAAGGAGGAGACAGGAGACACACACACCCCCTGAGAGGAAGGAGGAGACAGGAGACACATACACACCTCCTGAGAGCGAGGAGACACATACACACCACCTGAGAGGAAGGAACACCGCCTGAGAGGAAGGAGGAGACAGGAGACACCTACACACTGCCTGAGAGGAAGCAAAAGACAGGAGACACATACACACTCCCTGACTAAGGAGGGCACAGAAGAGACAAGCACTCTGCCTGGGAATAAGGAAGAGACAAGATGGCACATCCACACCGGCTGAGAGGAAGGAGGAGACAGGAAACACATGCACACTGCCTGAGAGGAAGGATGAGGAGACATACACACTGCCTGAGAGGAAGGACAAGACAGGTGACACATACACACTGCCTGAGAGGAAGGAAGAGACAGGAGACATATACACACTCCCTGAATAAGGAGGGCACAGAAGATACAAGGGCTCTGCCTCGGAATAAGGAAAAGACAGGAGACACATACACACTGCCTGAGAGGGACAAGACAGGAGACACATATACACCGCCTGAGTAAGGAGGCCACAGCAGAGATCTGCACCAGGAGAGTGTGTGTCATGCAGACGGTGCTGCTCGAGAACCGTCTCTGACCCAATGTATAATATGAACAGTCGTGCGACAACTGCGCTCCTCTCCTCTGCTCATTCCCTTGCTTTTCTGATCATATCTGAAATCAGACCCATTCTAGATCCTGGTCTAAAGCTTTCTTGAAATCCTGAGGGTGCGACTTGCAGAAGAGATCTTTGATAAATATCTGTATACACTACATTTGCAGCTTTAGCATAAACCAGTGTTTCTTTGCCTGCTTTCACACCAAGTTTCTAAATCAGATCCATCCCGAGCCTGGTTCAGTCAACTAATGGCTCCTGGTATCTGCATACTCTCTTCCAGGTAGAGAGCATCGGAATGACATAAGCAGCTTTCACCTGCCATATGCTACAGTTAATTTACACCTATGCTTTGCTCGAATCAGCCGCACCGTGGATTGGTGTGAGCTGGGGCAAAAATCCTATTATTATTGACGGGTTCCTTCCTCCAGCAGTCCCTCTATTTTCTGCCTACAAAGGGAGCTCTTGCGTTACTTGCATTATAGACCTCTGTTTGAGAATCTAAAGATTCTTCATTCCGGTTACTGCTTCTGCTTTTACGTCCTACCTTAGTTGCTGTGGCTCCCTCGTACAGCTCTCTGCTTCATCTTTCCCTTGTCTCACACTGTTTCAGCCTGTTACCTTTCTTTTCATTTTTGGGTGTTGTCTTGCATTCCTGCTTGGTCTCAGCAGTGCTTCTGTTTCTATGTATTTGCTGGTTTGGCTGCAACCTCTGTCTTCTTGTAATTGGAGTTTCCTTTGTTTGTGACTTTGCTCTAAGTCTTTCTTCTAGTTTCCATGCGCAAGGAGGGCAATAGTTTCCCCAGTGTCTTCCAGGTGAATCCATAAGCTATAGTTGGTGTTTCCCTTTACCAAAAGGACATATGCTGTCCACGTGCCTTTAGGGTAATGCCTGTTCTTGATATCTGAATCCTTGTTAACGCTTTCTGTAGTTCTGTAAGATTTACGTGCGTGTTTTCCTCCCTAACTGCTCGCAATCTCTAATGTCCTCTGAGTCATCTCCGGTGCAGTTTCCTGACCTTTGACGGTCTCCAATTCTTTTCTAGCTGCTGCATCACTCTCTTGGCATTGGTCTATCCTGCCGTCAGTTAGTCTTTCTACTCTGGTTTTCTGCCCCATTTCCAAATTATTTCACTGCCTGGTGCTTCTCCTTATCCACTTATAGAGCACCTTCTGGGCTGGTCTCTGTTCTCATCATTTAAGAAAATGTCTCTGATTGGTGCATCAATATCCTTTGGAATCTTAACTTTCTTAGCATGTTATCTGTCTTAGTCCAGCATTACATGAAGAAAAACACCCTCTGCAAGCTTACCAAACTCTGTCACTGTTGTTAAGAGCTATCTGCTGGCATCCAGCAAAAAGGCCTTTCCTAACCTTCCAGTTGATCCCTTCAGTACAAGTACATCCCTTACTCTGACCAAACCTTATGACCCAGTTATTGGTACCCAGATATCCCTTTTCATCTCTTTTCCTACAGCCATCTCCTATGCTACACATTCCCTTGACTTCCATTGGTTGCTTATGATGGGCCAGGTATGAACTCTTTCTTGGTATCATGACAAATACAACCAACCGAATCTTGTGTCACAACCTCCGTGTCCTGACGGGAGACAAGTAAACTGCTTGAAACGTATCTCACGATAAGGACACATGAGACCTATGCACACTACCCGGGAATATGGAAGAGTCAGGAGAATGACGCACACACCTGGAGAATAACCATGGCATAAGAGACATACACAGTTCATGAGATTACGGAAGAGGCATGAGAACTGTGCACACTACCTCTGTATAAAGCACAGTCTGGGGACCCATGCAAGGTCACTGCTCGCCTATTCTACCACTCTCCCTCACCGTGCATATCCCTAAAGGGTCTCTGCTCAGCCCGTCTCAACAGTAAGTCTCCCCCTAGGAACTATGTCCTCATCGTGCTAATTTCTGAGGGCTCCTCCGTGCCACAAGGGGGCCTCTGTTCATCCTGTCCCACCAGGAGGTTTATGCTCATTTTGTCATCTCCTAAACCTTCAGTAGATCTCTGTTCACCTTGCCTCTTCATCTCCAAAAGGGTTCTATCCACCTAATTCCCCCACAAGGTCTTTGCTCTCGATTTCCTCCTACCCCAGGAGACCTTGTGTCCCAGTTCCCACTGAAGTCTCTGCGCACCTTCTATTTACTCTGGGAGCATCTAGGTACCTTGCCTTCTCTGGAGGTCTACGTTTAAGTTGTCTTACCCCACCCCCTGCGGTTCCAGTCACCTTGATTTCCACAAAAGCTAGATCCCTCTATGAACTTTGCAGAAGGTCTACTGCTAAGGCCTCCACTTATCATGCCTGCCCTTGATAGGGGCCTTTTCCTTACTTTGTGATAAATCTCCTTTCCACACCCTCCCAAGGATTCGACTCACCGTGCCCCGTACCCATTTTGCTCCCCGCATCCAGTTCTCTGGTCTCTGCTCACCTTGCCGTAGATCTCCCCCTTCCACCAGCCCTGGGGTCCTTTCTTGTTAAGTATTTTCACAATGTCGCCTTCCTTGAGAGTCAGCTCTGTCCGGTCCTTCGCGCAGAAATCGTAACGGGCCATGGCTGATCCAAAATATCGCACGCTCCCCTCTGTTTCAAAACAATGGTAAAAGGGCTCAGCATCATTGTTAATACAGTGACAGTGACAGTGCGCTACACTGTCTTTCAGCACCCTAAGCATAAAGGGGTGCTTTTAAATGGATTATAGTACCATGCACCCTAAAAGCATGCTTACAGCTAATGCTGAAGGTCATCCAATACATTCAGGCCAAAACATTTCCATCGGGATAGGAACATTCCAATGTCTCGTAACACCTCAGGAGCAAACTGCGCCAAGCAGCTTGAAAAAACTGTGACCCATTTAGATTTTTTGATAGACTCCATGAACATCACTCGAGGGGAGCAGAGCTCTGAGGGAGGTACAGGTGTGTGTAGTTTGCAAAAGCATGCCTTCCAATTTAGATAGTCAGAAGGATTTTTAGTTGTTGACAAGAAGATAAGCAGCTGTACTCAATTTGCTGATGACGCCTGAAGACATGGGGCCAGACAAAAATGCCCCCTACTATGTCCAAATAAAAGATCCCTTTTCAAGCCTCTCCGCCTTTGCACAAAGCACTATATGGCCACACGTTGAGATACTGTGCCACGATCTTCCATTCCAATCAGCCCTTTGCACACCTCCGAGACACCACCATACATGACCCACATCCATCTTTACCATCTTTTGCACTCTAATAAGATATCCCAAATAAGGGATCAAAAGTCTTTGATTTCAGATGGTGTTTATCACACCGAGGACTAAAAAATCAAGAAGATGCCACTAGACTCACATGTCAAGTAACTTTATAAAGTGCTAGACCACAATATCACCATAGTTTCTTAAACCAAAAGAAAAATATGTTGTAGGTACTCCATGAAAAGGCACTTGCGTGTGCTGGTCACAGAACCTCCATCATTATCATCATATATAAGCGCACGTTTAAATGCCTAAGTTGAGCATGTGCGCTGTACAAACACCTCTTACATTTAAGTTAATAGACTGTAATGTTGCTCCATCGATAATAAGAATCTAGGGCACCTTTAGGGTTTACATGACCACTGACTTCCCTTGGTTTAGGAATGTCAAAGTTGTTGGAGGGTCAGTTTTAACAAATATCTGTTTATGCAGTGATATAATATCATGTACTACGGTGAAACGCTTCCTCATGTTGAAGAAGCTCACTTTTTTGAATGTTGAGAAGATTATATCATATTTTTACATTATGCATGTTGCACGATATACATGGCAAACATTTTCATGGCTCGGCTCATGCAAGCAAACTTAGAGCCAAGTCAGACCCATGGTTCGGCTCTGGCTCAGCTCACCCTATTAATTTGCCTATGCGAATTCCTCTATTTGTGACTTGGGCTAAATACACCGGGTCGTCAGTCACTTTATAAAACATTGAGCCCTGCCCACATCCACTGATTTGACAGCTCTATCATCAAGGCTTCTTGTACCAGAGACAAAGAAGAGTGTGTACAGGGAAATAAAATAAGTGATCCTAGGGCAGTGTCTCTAGGCCGTTGTGTTGTAGGCGACCGTAATCGGGGGTTCCCATGGAGTCTACCAGGCCCAGGTGGAAAGGGTAGGGGTCATTGCTTCAGGGGAAGTGTTTGGGGTGTGACACCTCTCACATTCTTAGTTTGGTAATATGGTCTGGAGGTCCAGAGTCAATTCTGCTATGTCTGTGTCGGTCGTAGTTCTCATTTCACTAAGAGGTTTTAACTTCATTTTTTGGATCATGAGTTTAAATATATATTGTGCCAATTTGTTAAAAAACAGTAGTAAATCTGCACCCAGAGAAGAATTCCTTGAATGTGTGCACATTTACTACGTTTTGGAATTCACAAACATTGGCAGTAGTAGGCTTGGAAAGCTGGACCAGCCTCAAGTTTCCAGGCAAATTACTAGGAATCAAACACTCAAAAGATGATGGGATGAATGCTTGCAAATAGTTTAACCATTGGCAATCGCTCAGAGTCGCATTCAAACCCATTGTTTGAAACTCACTGTGCCATTGTAGGCAGAGTCCCACCGAATTCAAATCATTACTGACCCTGTTCCTCGTGGCAGCAGACCATCCTGAACCTTGGTCATCTCACTCCTCCACCATGGAGTGCGCTGCTTTTTAAGTTGGGAAACTTGAGATTCACACCCCCCGAATCTCACTGACTAGGCTACGCCCCAGGCTATGACGTTATGTTATAAGGACGAATCCCAGAATGACTGGTTCAGCCTTTGACCCTTCTGAAGCTGGTGAAAAAAACATCTTCAAACTGGGCTTTAGTGAAATGTGATATTTGCACTGCAAAACAATACAATTTGAAGTATTGTGTATTATATATATATATACATATATATATATATATATATATATATATATATATATACATATATATATATATATACATATATCAATCAAAGGATATAGCAGAAGAGCAAATAACTATTTATTACTGTTGTTGAGTGAAAAGATGGGCTAAGACCAATGACAGACAAAGAATCGAGTCATCCATGATGCCATTCCCTCAACCATGGCAAATATACAGCATATTATAGCCTATGCATCCCCATCTACGGTGTCTGTGCTTGCATTTTTTCATGTGTAATTGGTTTAACAAATGTGTTTAACCAGGACAAAAGGCGTTACATTTGTAAATCAAGATAAAATCACACTCCACAGATTTGGTGACTATTAGCAGAGCAGTTTCCACATGTTACTCTATTCTACTCACCTGTTTTGTATAGCGCATGGCTAACCGAATGGGCTTCCAAGCGCTGTCAGTCCAAGCTGGAGTGAGGATAGATTAAAGATATTTAGGGAAAAAAGCAAGGTTTTCAGTTGTTTTCTAAAACTCATTACGTTGCCATCCATTGTCAAACTGTTAGGCCAAGAGTTCCAGAGTTTTGGTGCAATATATATGAAAGGGAGATCTCCACTTCTAACTCTCTTGACTAGAAGCTCTCCTCCCCTTTCCCTTGCGCCAGCGCTGATCAAAGCTGCCGTGCGCCACGCACACACCTTAGCGTCACAGCGCTAAGGTGTGTGCATTAGTCTAACATATGTTTTGTACAGGAAGGGTACCCTCCTGTATAAAATACGATGCCCAGACACATGCAAAGTTTTTCCCACTTTGTATGCGTGCTGCACAGTGTAGCACGCATGCAAAGTCGGAAAAGGAAGGAGAAATGAAAGCATTTCATCCCTTCTGTGCGCCTATTCCAAAAGGGCGCAGTTTTCTCATGCTAAACTCAATCTACTTTATTTAGTACATTGGGTTTAGCGTGAGAAACCTTTGGTGGTGGCATGGGAACGCCCATACTCCTATTTCCAAATAGGCAAAAAAAAAAAAGATTTTGCGCTGATGCAACACGGTGCAAAATCTTAGTAAATCTCTCCCATAGTGCCTTAAATTGTATTCTGCAACGTATAGGCAGCAAGTGAAAAGTTTTGAGAGCAGCATGCGCTGACTGAGTTTACGAATACCCAGCAGTATTCGTGCTGCAGTGTTCTGAAGGATTTGGAATTTTTAAATGACAGACATTGGGCTGCCCAAGTTAAGTGGGTTGCCATAGTCGAGGCAGGAAAGAATCAGTCCTTGAATCACTCTCCTTCAGGCCTCCATAGGGAGCCATTTCAGCGTCTTCCTTAAGGCACAAGGTACGAAGCAGCTGCCAGTCACTTTCTTTACTTGGGATGACATGGAAAGATGCTTATCTAGAGTAATCCCTAAGCTCTTGACTTTCAACTTGGGGGATGGACGTTCCCCTAGAAAAAGAGATCAATTAAGTTGGTCCCAAAGCATTGGATTGTTACCAACTACCATGACCTATGTTTAATTTTCGTTTAGTTTTAGGCAACTGACTGGTATCCATTCAGACACGTTCTCTAACAACTGTTAGGTCTCGAGGAGGTGGATCCTATATCATTCAATAGAGACAATAATCTGAGTATCGTCCATGTAAGATACCATCGTAAAGCCAAATGAGCAGATAATATTGGAAAAGGGGCAAACATACGGATTAAAAAGTGTAGGGCTCATTGAGGAGCCCGGTGGTACCCCAGATTTCACCTGATGGCTTGAAGAGAGTAAGAGCCCCTCACTAACCTGAAAGCTCTGCTTCTCCAAAAATGAAGCAAGCCATTTTAAGGTGCTCCCTGTAATTCCTACTTCATCCAAATGGTAGAGTAGGGTGGGATAGGCGACCGTATCAAATGCAGCACTTAGGTTTCACTGCCTGGAAGGGAGACTTACAGTCTAAATTCTTTTTTACAGTAATAGCAACCCCTCCCCCAACCTTGTCAGTCCAATCCCACCTGGCAATTATACAGCCTAGCAGAAGAGCTACTGCCATATCTGGTCAGCGGTCATCATTGAGCCATGTTTCTGTTAGAAAGAGCGCTTCTGGAAAGGTTCTTTCTAAAAAGGTAAATAATTCTACTTTGTCCTTAGGGAGGGATCTGCAGTTGACTAAATACATGTGCCACCTATGAGTTGGCTGACTTTGCATCACCTAATTCTCTTCATTAGATGAAATAAATGGTTCAGTGCCACCTTTGTCTTGGCCCTGTTAGTATGCATTTACAGAGAAGACACTCACCCGCTAACTGGGTCCAAGGAATGGCGACATGCTTCATCAGGCAATTTATTGAGGCTCACCATATCTGCTGATGAGTTGCTTATCCTATCTGTTTTAAAACGACCAGGGTTTTGGCCCTGACCTCAGCCGGACGCCTTTGGTGCACCAGCTGCACGCTTCCGTGCACCGGCTCCCATTAAATACTGCGGCTGTATAAAAGACTAGAACGCCAGCAAAAATGGTGACTAGTAGCTACTGTGAAAAGACTATCGATACTGAATGTGGCAGAGTAGCCAATGAGGTCAAAATGTTACAAAAACGCCCCAAGTGCTTCTTTCACCCAAAGAATATCAGCGCCTATCAAGTGCAAAAATGTAGTCACAAAATACAAGTTTAAAACATTTTTAAAAAGCTAACTTAAAAAGCTATCTTGTGCAATTGAGTTTTAATATTAAACAGTTTGAACACTGGAACGGGTAGGGAAATGATCAACCCACTTTCCCGCTAGCTGCCGCCTCCGCACACTGGGCGGGGTTATGTAACAGTTATAGGATTCCCCCAGTTTGAAGTGGTATCGGGCTTGGCTATAAACCCAGAAAAGTCTGTGGGATTCTACTTCTGGGACGCACCCCATCTGCCCTCTATATGGTTTGGCACCTACATGATTTCAGTGGCTCAGTCCAGCTTTAAATACCTGGGAATCCGCATATACAGGAAAACGGAGGACCAGTTGAATGGCAATATCTCCAGGGCCATCGCTGGCCTCCGTGGCAGTACCGGCTTTTGGATCTCGCTACCTTTGTCAGTCATGGGCCGCATTGCAATAGCAAAGATGGTAATGCTACCTCGCTTACTGTATCACTTCGTGAATCTACCCATATATCTCCCACACCGCATTTTCGCGACAATTAAGTCCTTACTGACCACTCTTATATGGGGGTCGGGCAGACGACGGATCAGTCTGCGTAAATTACAACTTAGTACCTCTCTGGGGGGCCTAGGGGCCCCTGACTTTCAAGGATACTATTAGGCAAGTCAACTCCAATGGTTGTCTTACTGGCTGGCCGGAAGAAACCTCCATGAGATCGGATGGACAACGGAACAGTTGGAACGGGGCGACTTACATACCCTATTGCTACCCAAAAGTAAAATACCAAGTTTGTGCCACCCATTGCTACGTACTGCCCTTCTCTGTTGGAAGAAGGCGCTGGCTTACACGTCGTCCGCACAGCCATATGCAGATAATATCCCTGCTTGACCATCGCACTTTTGTGCAGGCGACCGGGACCTCGGACAGACATTACCTATTGCACGCTACTGTATCTCACTTTATTAGGACGACTTGGGCCCCGCAACCCATTCAACCACAGCAACATGAGCTAGTACATCTGATGCACTACATGGGGGCAGGGGACCACTTGGTACGCTGGCTGTATACAGGGATTAGAACTCATGCAGCACTGTCCCTTAACACATTACGAGAGCTTTGGTCACAAGATACAGGGGAGGAATTTACAGACGTAACTTGGCGTGTGGCCCTGGAACACCCAAAGAGGGTCTCCCGGAATGTGAAATTTAAATTCATCCAAGCCATGATACTCCATAGGGCATATCTCACCCCGGAGAGAATTCACCGGATGTTTCCGACGCCCCCCATCATTGCCCGCGATGCAGGGCGGATGAGGCGGGCCTCCTACATATGCTTTGGACATGCCCACAGCTGGGCAGCTACTGGAGGGAGGTATGCCGGACAATAAGAGAGATTTCACAGATACAGGTGAAGGAGAGCGCCTTATATTGCTTACTGGGAGCTCGCTCTCGTCCTAAGCTGTTAAAAAACAAACTGCGACTTGTAGATCTTGCCCTCCTCTTAGCGATTAGGACGATTACGATGCGGTGGAAGTCCCCGAGAGCGCCCAGGGTAGAGACGTAGCAGGCAGGGGTGGTGAGATGGGGCCAAGCAGAATGCGTTGCCCTTAGAAAAGAGTAGGAAGGCGGGAGGCGGAAAACTCCCATGGAACAGGATTGGGAGGTTATGCTACTGGAGTTAGATAGTTTGGACCAGCCACTGTCCCAAAGCGAATGAGCACATTACACCCTGAGGGATGAAAGCTGAGTATACCGTACACTGAGATGGAACGGACGTGTTTAAGTAGGCTTATATCGATTATTCTGGAAGGAGAGTGGTCATCACCATGGAGCAGAGACTGAACAGCTGGGAGACTATTGACACCTGGGAGGATGGGTGGGGGAGGGATAGTTGGGGAAAGAAGGGGTGGGCATGGGGCATGTCCTGGCAATAACAGAGGACCCTGATATTGTGCATGTATCTGTATGTGAACGACCTGGTTACAGAGATTTAGCCCCCTTGATTTATGGACTGGGTGTAAACTGAAAAATCGTGATGTATTCAACGCTCACTGCCTAATAATGTATGCCTATGCTATGAATATACATTCACGAATAAAGTTTTGGAAAAATAAATAAATACATTTTAAAAAAAGTAACAGTTATAAGCAATCTATGAGGTAATAAAGTGTTTTTCTCAAGTCACCTGTGCAGTATCTTTGGTAATAAACATGAATTTTACTTTTGTACTAGAGCAATACATGTGTACATATGTGTTTGTTTGTTGCTCTGAATAAAGTTAATGGGCCATATTAATTTTCACTGATATTACAACTCTGCATTTCTTTTTCTGTATATATATATCTCTATATATCTCTCTCTCTCTCTCTCTCTCTATATATATATATATATATATATACATATATATATATATATATATATATATATATATATATATCTCCAGTCCAATACCAATTCAAAAATTCTCTTTTTCTGCAGGGTCGTGGGAGACCCGGATAACAATAAAGAAGCCTGATCCACTCATGCCTCGTGTCTCTTCTTCCTGGAAGTAGGATTGTTTTCTTTCATATATATATATAAATAAATATATATATATATATATATATATATATATATATATATATATATATATATATATATATATATATATATATATATATATATATATATATATCCAGTCCAATACCAATTCAAAAGAAAAGGCGCCGACACATGCTCAGTGGCAGAAAGTGGATTTATTTACAAAAAGGCTTCTTAGTCTAGGCAGTCCTGTTGTCGCGGTGAAACGCTTGGCAGACGCGTTTCAGCCATTACGGCTTTCATCAGTGCCCGCTTCACTGTTGGAACTGTTCTGCCTGGGGCTTGATGTTTCAAGTGATTAGTCCTCCCTCATTGGAGCAAGGAACTCATAGCCCCTCCTCTGTCAGTTTAGACTCCGTCTCCGCTTATCCGATCCATCCCGGGTTTCCCAATGTCCGCGCTGTGAATGCAGAATACAGTGATCTGCTTTTCAAACACACAGTGGTGTCCCACTGCTGGCTGCTTTCGGCACTGGTCCTCCGGAAATGTAGGTAGGGTGCAAGTTGTCATCTCCCTCCTCTGCCACCTTAAAGCAGCATAATATATATATATATATATATATATATATATAAAACCTACTGGCGGTCGCCAGTAGGTAGTTATAGTTAGGACCTAGTTTCCATAGGAGATCCACAACATTCTATTGGGAATAACTTTGGTGCCGGTGAACGAATCTTTGTGAATTTCTCAAAGAAGATGGCCCGCTCCGCTCTGCTCCTTCCCTGACAGTTTGGGGGGGATTCGTCAAGTGGGGGCTGAGATAAAAGGGGGGTCCCAAAACGTGTTTTCCCCATGTTATTTTCCATAGGACGATTAGACACGGCTACAGCCCGAACGACTGAATGGAATTATATGAAATTTGGCAAAAAGGTAGAGTCCGGTTTGCAGATTACGCTTTTCTTTAAATGGTGTAAATCCCTCCAGTAGTTGCTGAGAAAATTAAAGTTGAAATCAATTATATATCTATAGGCATTGCACCGTGCATGCACTGTAAGCTTACTGTACTCTGTACCTTCCCGAGTACGAGCTGCCTGTTGATTGGCTGCCACTGTCATCACTCTAAAACAGAAATTGTTGTCAGCCATCTTGTGCCTCGGTAGACTGAGGCACAGGAAAGCAGTAAAACAAATTTGTAGAACTCAAAAGGGGGCCAGGGTAGAAGCACCCTGACCCCCTAGGCCAGCACAGGGGGTCCCACAAGGACCCCCCAGGCCACCCTGCGATTATTAAAAAAAAAAAAAAAATTGGTCCCCTTGGGGGTAATTTTTAAATAAACATACCGGGTTTAAAAAAAAATACATGTCTGACCTTGGGGGTCCTTGTGGGACCCCCTGAGCAGGCCTAGGGGGTCAGGGTGCTTCTACCCTGCCCCCTTTGCGTCTTTTGCACCTTTGTTTCACTGCTTTCTTGTGCCTTGGTTCTACCGAGGCAAAAAGATGGCTGCCAACACTTCCTGGTTTGGAGTGTTGACAGACAATGGCAGCCAATCAGCATGCCTTTCACAGGAAAGCAGCATGTTCATTGGCTGTCAACACTTTTAACCAGGAAGTGTTGGCATTTATCTTGTGCTAGGTAGACCGAGGCACAAAAAAGCAGAAAAACAAACGTGTAGAAAAAAAAGGGGGCAGGGTAGAAGCACCCTGACCCCCTAGGCCTGCTCAGGGGGTCCCACAAGGCCAAAAATGTTTTTTTTTTAAAACCCGGTATGTTTATTTAAAAATTACCCCCAAGGGGGACCAAATCGCGGGGGCATAGTGATAAAGACGTGTGGGGGGTGCCCAATCCCCCCCACACTGCCCCGGGGACCGCCGCCCTCCGGGGCAAAGCAAAGCAGCCCCCTGGCGCATACTGGAGGCTCCTGGTGGGTTAGTTGCCCCCCAGGGACCCCCAGTATGCAAGGAGAATTAGTTCCTCCTCTGCAAACGCGCCAGGGGTTGCGCTGCAGAGTGTTGTAAAAAGGGGACGTGCCCTCTGAACACCTGCCTGCAAAAATGTAGTAAATCAGTATAAAAAAAATAGAAGGTGATGTCATAAGTGATGTCATGAGTGATGTCATGAGTGATGTCATTTGAGATGTCATCAGTGATGTCATGAGTGATGTCACTGACCATGTCATGAGTGATGTAATATGTGACATCATCAGCAGTGGATTGCGGGAACGCGAGTTATAGTGAGTACAACTAACTATAACGGGGGAATTTCAATGGTTTTGCATGAGTGAAATGTCCAGCTAACTATAACTGGTGTGAAACCTATGGTTTTTTCAGTGAATTTGTAAGGTTTTTTCAATGCTAATTCCTAACTATAACGTGTGTTAAACCTACGCTTACTGGAAGCACCTGGTGGGCTAGCTGGCCCCCAGGGGACCTCAGGATTGAAGGTGAATTAATTCCCCAACTTAAAACACGCCACAAGGCGTGTTTGCACACATGTCACATCAGGCCTGCCCCAACCCTTCACCACAGTGCAAACGCGCCCCGTGGCGTGTTTTAAGTTGGGGGTCCAACTAGCCCACTAGGTACCTCCAGTAAGCGCCACAGAGCTGTGTTGCAGAGAGGTGTAAAAAGGGGCGTGGACTTTGAACACATCTCTGCAAAATTGGAAGGGGGCTGTGTGGCCCCCGTCCCAAGTCCATAACCCCATCCCCCGGGGCATGGCCAGTTTAAAAATTGTATTTAAATTTGTGAAGGGGGGCTTCGTGGCCCCACTCCTCAGGGCATTCATGGCCCCGCGGACCCCATCCCCCGAGGCCGACCTTTCTGGTTTTTTTTTTAGAATTTGGGAGGGGGGCTTCGTGGCCCCCCTACAGGCCACTTATGGCCCCGGGGACCCCATCCCCCGGGCCGGCACCTGATGGATATTCATGCTGTGCCCCGGGGGGGGGGTGGCGGTCCTTGTGGCAGGCCTAGGGGGTCAGGGTGTTTCAACCCTGCCCCCTTTTCGTGTTTTGGGCATTTTTTTCTCTTTTCTTGTGCCTCGGTTCTACCGACAACATAACAAAGGAATATGCCAGTACTGATATACTCATTTAATACACCTAGTGGCATCCAAAGAAGAAATGAAATTCAAAACTGGGTATTGCTATTTAATAGCTGTTTATTTTTATCATATATATTTGAAAGTGCACAAAATGGTACTTAGTCCATTATGAATTATAGAGTTGCGAGCACAAGAATAGAAAAAAGGACACAATAAGATAAAATCACACTCACCACTTCAATACTCATGCATATCACAGTCATCCCACTCACATTCAAACAAAGAATATATATACTTCCCATAGACTTGATAGTTTAATATACCAGCATGGGAAGTATAACCGGTCTGCTATAATTTCAACAGAAGTAACAAAAGTAATTTTGGTGTAGTAACCCACTCAAAGTTTTTTTTTTAAAGTAGTCAGCTCCATTCAAACTACAAGTTTTATACAAATGGTATACAAAAATTCAAATGCGAGACAGATTGGCACAAGAAAAACAAAAGCAGACCAAAGGGGTCTACCGAGGCACAAGATGGCTGCCAACACTTCCTGGTTTGGAATGTTGACAGCCAATTAACATAAAGCTCGTGATCAGGAGGGTGCGCGGATCCTGCGCGGCCATAGATATCCCTATTTTTTAAAATTTGATTTTCTCAGCAAATAATGAACGGATTTACACCATTTAACAAAAAGAGCTCTTTCACAACCAAATATGGTGCAATTCCGTTCAGCAATTCGGGCTGTAGCAGCGGCTACAGTTTCCTATGGAAAATTGCATGGGGAAAACACATTTTGGGACCCCTTTTTTTTCCCTCGGGCCCCGCTTGACGAATCACCCCGAAACTTTTAAGATGGGAGCAGACCGGAGCGGGCCACGAGGTTTGAAAATTTTGCGACAATTTGTCATTCAGCGCCCAAGTTATTGGGAATAGAATGCTGCAATTTTCCTATGGATAATAGGTACTAACTATAACTATCTACAATACTTTGGGGTTGACCAAGTTCCAGAGAGTGAAAGGGGTGGGAACAGACTCCTAAAGTTAAGACGTTTGGAGTCTCGTTTCATTATTGACCTACAGACCAAAATTCCAAATGGTCTGAATAGTGGCGAGGAATTAGCCATCCATCTGGGAAAATAAATTGCACTAGCCGACAGTCTGCTGTCTCACTCTAATCTGATGGAATCTGTGTTGACCGGGGGATTTTCACCCCTGGCCGTTCAGCGGTTTCTAGCAATAGGAACCGCCTAAGCCGATCCACGGCAAGATAATAATGAAATGTTTGATCGAATGGGCATTTATATTCATTTTTTGTGATAATATGAGCAATCCTGTACAGTAAATAAGAGGATAAAACATGAATTTCATATGTAAATTTTAGCATGCCTAAAATGTACCTGTTTTAGCTCATGTATATATTTCCGTCATTATAACTTTTAACTGAATGTTGATTGTATGCTGATTCACAGCTTAATAACTGTATGAATGATACTGAGTAAAGATAATCTGTTGCCCTTTGATCATGGTAACAAAGTTACATTGCACATTTCAATATGGCGCCCGTGTTTTCAAGCCGGGTAGTCCATTTTCAGTTTCCATCAGTGATTGCGCACTGCATATAATGTCTTCCTGTTAGCGTTTTTGCAAATACATTGACAAAGGGCTTTGCCCGAAACGCGTCTGCGCTACAAAGAAATTAAAAGAAAACTCTGAAACTCACCCCGCGAGTGCTGCTTTTCTTCCTCTCTCTCGGCTGGGAGAGGGGGTGTTGGAGCATTAATATATATATATATATATATATATATATATATATATATATATATATATATATAGAGTTTATTCGGACTGTGCAAACCTACGCGTTTCGAACTGTAGTTCCTGAACACGGTGGTGTTGACAAATCACCCTGAAACTTTCAAGATAGGAGCAGACCGGAGCGGGCCACGATATATATATATATATATATATACACATGCATACATATATCTATCTATCTATCTATCTATCTATCTATCTATCTATCTATCTATATATCTATATATATATATATATATATATATATATATATATATATATATATATATATACACACATACACACATACAAACACACACACATATATAATTATTTTATAGATATTACCTACTGGCATTCAGGTAGTTTTAGTTAGGACCTAGTTTCCATAGGAAAGGCGTTTTTTGACTTGTCTACATCTTTGGCATTGTTTGATGAATCTTCACAAAAATTCCTCAAAAAGTGCCCCGGTGATTCTTGTTCCGCATGGAAAGTTTTGGGGTGATCCGTCATGAGGGGCCAAACTGCTGAAAGATATTACATCAAATTTTGCAGAAAGGTTGATATTGGTCCAGGGAAGTGCCTTTTTCTGATTTGGTGTATATCCGTTCAGTAGTTCTGGAAATATTAAGGTAAATCCAAATGTATATATATAGGGACGCAGATCCTCCTCGGATTCGCGAATCCATGTGCCAACAGTAATGCCGTGATTGGCTACAGCAACCTGAAAGGAAAGTTGCTGCTGCCCTTTTGTTCTCAGGACTTGGTTCCTTGCGGAGGACAATTATAGAGGGGGTCAGGGCAGAGTTACCTTGACCCCATGGGACTAATGGGGGAGTCTGTGAGGGACCCCTCATGGGAAGGAAATTGATCAAAAACCTTTTTTTATTTACCACGCCTCCCCGGATCCTACTCAGATCCTCAAGAATTTGAGTGGATTCGGGGAGGATCCAGACTCCAATTAAAAAAAAGCATACACTCACTCACAGATCCACATACCTCCTCCCACACTCACTCACACACCCTCTTACACAACCATACAACCACCCACTCACATACCCATACTGCCACTCACATACCCACACAACCACTCACACACCGACTCAGACTCACACAGCCACTCACACAACCACTTATACACCCTCACACACCCAGACAGCCACTCACACAAACCACGTATATACCCACACACACACACACACAGCCATTCACACACCCATGCAGCCAGTTACACATCCACTCCCAGACCCTCAAAATGACTCACACGCCAACTCAGAGATCCACAGAGCTTTCACATACCCACTTACACACCTACTCACACATCCATACAACAACTCACACACCCATTCACAGGCCCTCAAAACCACTCACCTACCTACTCATACAGCTACAGCTACACAGCCACTCCCACACATAGACCCATACAGCCACTCCCACACCCACTCACAGACCCACACAGCCAGTCACACACACACTCACACACACACACCCACCATACACCCACACACCCACTTACATACTCACACACCCACTCACACTCACTCACTCACACCCCCCCTCACACATCCATGTTGCAGGGACATTATAGTTAGTAAATAACATTAAATCGCCATAGAAACTCACTGGGAAAAAAACACTACAGGGATGTTATGGTTAGGAAACAAAATTAAAAAGACCGTAGAAATTTACTGAAAAGCAAAGATTACATGAATATTATATTTAGGCTCAGATTTCACTAGTACAAAGCCATTGAAATTCAGCAGTTACAGTTACCTGAGCTAACCATCACTTACGCCCCCCGCAATGCACTGCTTATAACCTCACAAATTACATCACTTTTGACATGGTCAGTGACATCACTGATGACATCTCAAATGACATCAATGAAGACATCATCAAGTGAGGGCAAGTGTTTTTAAGAGTTTATGGGTGTTAAACATATACACTAACCTACTACAAAACTTAAATTAGTATACTAGGTGCACTACAACTGAGTGATACTACTTCTAACATATATTAAGTGAGTAGCTGTGTGACTGTATGTATCCTTGTATGTATGGGTGTGTAAGTGACTGTATGGGTATATAAGTGGGTGTGTGAGTAGCTGTGTGGGTGAGGGAGCCGCTTCGTGTTTGGAGGAGGTTGTTGTGTGTCAGAAAAGGACTGCAAGTCCCAGGGGGCCTGCTGCTGATTGCCTGCACATGAGCCTGTCACACCCTATTTCACAGTTCGCCGCTCCCGCTTCGTGTTTGGAGGAAGTTGCTGTGTGTTAGAGAAGGACTGCAAGTCCCAGGGGGCCTGCTGCTGATTGCCCGCACCTGAGCCTGTCACACCCTATTTCACAGCTCGCCGCACCCGCTTCGTGTTTAGAGGAGGTTGCTGTGTGTCAGAGAAGGACTGCAAGTCCCAGGGGGCCTGCTGCTGATTGCCTGCACCTAAGCCTGTCACACCCTATTTCACAGCTCGCCGCTCCCGCTTCACGGGACGCGTGTGGGCGCGCTCCGGGCAAAGCCCGGGCCAAGGGTGGGCCCGTTTGAGTCCGTTGGAGACCGGACGAGGCTGGGCCGGGCCCTCCCTCTGAGACTGCTCACCTCGTAAGGTTAGTCCTCGTCAGCATACTGTTGTTAATTAGTAGAGTACACAGAAAAAGTCACCTGAGGATGAACCTGCGAGAGGGAAAGGGGAGATTTGGGTCACCCTCAGGAAGTGTGGTGGGGACATTGGACCAGTTTTTAATTAGAGCCAGCTCGGTCCTTGCCCATGAGATAGTGCTGACCGAGCGCCGTCTATCTCTTGATCCCCGATTGTCTAAACGATCATCTTTGGGCGTAAATGCGCCTGCACGTACTCCTGAACATTCTTTGGTAATAGACGCTGACTCCCCTGATAAGGCAAGTGATGCTGGTCAGTTTTGTAATGGGAGATTGGAAACCTCTGCATCATTGGTTACTGATAATATATCCCATCATGCTGAGTCGGTCCAGAAGGATGCAGCACCCACCCAAAGCAGCCCACCTCCTCGTATTGCTACAAGGACAGCACCCCAATATAAAAACAAAGTTCCAGCTCCAATCCCCGGTCCACCGCTTAAAAGGAAGCAGGGAGGGGGGCCTCAGAGACAGAAACCGGCAAAGACCCAAAGGACAAACACGAATGGTGGAAGTATTACTTCATCAACGGTAGCGACGGGGGATTCGGCCCTCAGTTAGTATGTCTGGAATCCTGACCTCAGGTATTACGGGTGGCTCCTCAGCTGAAGCAAATGAGGCTATGTGGAACAAATTGGGGGATTTAATTGTACCATCCTTAACTCCTATTATCCACAGATTGACTAAGATCGAGGAGAGACTAAATAACTTTGAACAGGTCACGACAAATCACAGTACCGTAGAGGGTTTACTGACTCAAGCCAACCGATTATCTACATCTTCAGAGCTGAGAAATGCGGTAGTAACCAATTCCAACTTATCAAATCTACTGGCATTTAGGTTGATGTTATTGCCGTCGGGGAACAATGGTACTGTGCCCATTAATCATGAAGCTGGGATAACGAATGTGGGAAGAGAAGTAGGTGAAATTAGGAATGTGCTTAGTGGTTCTGGTCTAGCTAACCAGGGTGCTCGGAGAGTGGAGGACAGTAGACCATCCATAGAGCTAGTAGGTGGAATTGTACGACAGTCAACTACCCGTGCACCAATAAATCAGGTTAGCTCTATACCAGGGCCACATGGCCGAGAGTACCCCCGGATGCACGAGGGACTAGACAATACCCCAGCGTTAAAGGGCTCTAGAGTCTTACACCTTCCCCTGGCCGCAGCCCCTTTGGTAGTGGTTCTGAGGAATGTCCCAGTTTTACAGGACGGTCAGATCAAAACCACCGATAGGCTGATGGCTAAAACCATGCACTGGCTTACAACACAACTGAAGGAGGCTGGGGTAGGGAATTGGGATATCTGTAACCAGATGATTATGGCCAGACGAATTTCATGGATTGGTCATTCTACAAAGGACGGGAGAGGGGACTGTAGAGTTGCTAATTTTAAAAAACAAGATTGTTGTAAGATTTCTTTTGGACCACCTAGGTAGCACTAATTTAGAGTATCATACAAGAAAAACCTCTCTTCTGTCCCTAGGGTTCTTTTATAGACCCCGTCACACTCCCTTGATGGGTTGGGCGATTCCACGTGCATTGAACCACTCAAGGGTACCCCACAGAATCCTACACAGACCAGTTGACCTAAATTTAGTTAATAGATTTGCTCCTCTTTCTGGTTTAGATGCCTGTGATTGACTACCAACCACAAACTTGCCCATGTTAGAGAATACTGCTGCCCGACCTGTTCCCTCTCCTGTGAATGATAGGAGTCCCCAGCGAGCTTCACCACCTTCCCCAGAGAGCAGTGTGATTAGGTCTTTTTCAGATAGGGGGGTTAGCATTGCTCCCCCTTATTAAATATAATATCATGGAACATTGCTGGTCTTGAAACAAAAATGATCTCTAGTGAGTGGTCGTGCTTTATAGAGAATCAAGACATCAATATGTTCCAGGAGACTTGGTCATTGAACACGATCTTTCGTCCTGGGTATTTGGCTTTTGGTAAATCGGCTATTCCCAGTCATAAAGGGAGACCATCTGGGGGTTTGCTTATCTGGGTTAGACAGCAGGCATGTTGCCAGGTGGAAGAGCTATTAATAGATGACCTTGACATCCTGGCTGTCAAAATTCGTTTTGAACATGGGCTAGATCTCATATTTGCCAATGTTTATGCAAGAGGGCTAGCGGGAGGGAAAGACTCTCCTACTATCTCTAAACTTGATCTAGTCATCAAACCATTGAAGGGGGCAAACCACCTAGTAGTAGCGGGTGATTTTAACTGTACTTTTGAGCCCCTGGGCATAGAAGATGGAAGCCTATCCAGGGATGAGGATGAGACCTGGGTTATACCACTGCTGGAGCTCACCCCGATTAACAAATGGTCAGAGGCAGTCCTCCAGCTGAAAGGTTTATCTCTGGAATTAGGCCTGAGGGCTGTAAACGGAAGGTCGAAATCAGACTGTGAGGGTACTCATTCTTTTAACAATGGGATAAGAAGTAGCAGAATTGAATACTTTCTTATCAATTTGGAACTGTGGGTAAGGCTAGAGGATATGAAGGTCCAGAGTAGACCGGAGAGTGATCATGACCCCTTCATTTTAACTCTTAAAACAACTGGTCATTCTACAGCTGAAGTGACTATGTCAAATCATTGCCGTAGATTAAAGTGGGCACTGGTCTCAGAGGATGAGGGTACAATGGACCTGATAAAGTTAACCCTTGAAGATACCCTATTAGTTTTCTCACAGCTTGATTTGCATGAGTCTTCTCTTCCTGCCCTTACAAAGGTTCATGAGGAGCTATTCATAAAGTTGAAAACCTTTTTTACAAAAAATAAAAGGAACTCTAAGCAGGTCATGCAGAAATCTGCAAAATGGTATGATGGGGCATGCAGGGCTGCTTTTAGTCACCTCTCCCAAGCTTTTAGGTCAGGTTTGCCGCAAGAAGTTAGGGAAGATAGGGTTGCATATAAGGAAACCCAGCGAAGGGCAAAGAAGACCTTCGATGAGAAAAGATGGCAGGATTTACTAAATGCAAGTAATGGGAAAAATTGGGTGCGGTTATGGCAAAGAAAGAGACTTTATTCGGTTATATTACATAAATAACCATAAAAGTACATATTATCATAACATATATCATTCATATTAATTACAGATTTAATACAAATAAACAAAAAGCAAATAGTTAAACATCATAGGCTCAGTTCAGTTAAAAATGTAAATAACTATAGTTTTCCGTAGATAAAAAAACATTGTTAAGAAACGCCGAGACAGATGCTACCGTAAATATATCGTCAAGCTTCTGAATTAATAAAAAGGCAGGTCGACACTGTCGTAGGTTCAAACACCTTAATATAGGGATAATCCATCTTCTCCATGGCGATGAATAAAATTTGCAAAAGAATAAAATATGTATGTCACATTGAGTAGACATATGAACAATTATTACTTACCTGTAAACAGGTGGTTCTCCAGTATTGGTGTCTTTCATAGATTCACATGCTTGAATATTCCCCGTCGTCGAAGTGGGAGTCCCACGGTAAATAAAATAGCAATAATGCTAAATATATATAAATATATATAAACATAATACAAGAAAAAGAAAGGAAATACAACTGAAATCCTCTAAAAACGATTCCTACATAGGAATGCAAGGAAAAGAGAAAAAATTTATTTGTAACACATTAGTGTCATTATGTTAGTCCAAACTGCAGCCAATCAGGCGCTAGCACCCTCTAGAACCTTCTCCTCAGAAGCTCAAGCCCTCAGATTTTCGTAGCACAAAGTAACCAAGAGTGTATGAGGAGAAGAGAGCCTCTGAGGGGAGGAGGGTGGGTCGCATGTGAATCTATGAAAGACACCAATACTGGAGAACCACCTGTTTACAGGTAAGTAACAATTGTTCTTCTCCAGTATTAGGGGTGTCTTTCATAGATTCACATGCTTGAATAGAATAGAAAGCAGTAACCTCCTAGAACTGAGATTGCTAGGCATATGAAGGAGAAATCAAGACAGTACTAATAATAACAATACAGTCATATAACACACCATAGCAATCACAGAAAACAATAAGGAGGAGGGAACAGAGGCTCACCTTACTGAAAAAGATGGCGAAGCACTGCCTGTCCCACTGCAGTATCCGCTTCAGTGATGGCATCCAAACAGTAATGTTTGGTGAAGGTGTGCCTGCTGGACCATGTCGCTGCACGGCAGATCTGATGAAGTGGCACACCAGCAAACAAGGCGGTGGATGAAGACATCGCCCTCGTAGAATGAGCCCTCACTGAAGACTGTAATGGTTTGCCCGCTTGTTGGTGGCAGAAGACAATGGCTGAGGAAAGCCACCGGGCAATAGTCGGCTTGGAAACTGGATGTCCCCTGCGCAGTCGTCCGTAGGCAATGAACAGTTGGTCGGACTTGCGGAAGGGGGCAGTTCTGGCAATGTAAAATTTAAGACATCGTTTGATGTCCAGAGAATGTAAGCGCTGCTCCGCCGGAGATTTTGGGTCCGGAAAGAAAGTCTTGAGGAACACAGGCTCATTCAAATGAAAATCCGTAGGTACTTTAGGTAGGAAAGAGGGGTTGGTACGAAGTGCCACTCCGTTAGGTTTGAACTGTAGATAAGGCGGTTTGACAGTAAAAGCGTGAAGGTCACGCGACGAGATGAGGTCAAAGCCAGCAGAAATGCAACCTTCCAGGTGATGAATTTAATATCTGCCCTATGGATAGGCTCAAATGGCGACTTCATAAGTTGAGATAGTACCACATTGAGGTGCCAAGCTGGAGGAGGGCGACGCAGAGGTGGGACCTTGCGGAAGAGCCCTTTGAAGAATTGGCGTATAATCCGTGACGAGCAGAGGGATGAAGAGCCATCATGTCGGAAACGAGATATTGCAGCTAAGAAAACTCTCAGTGTAGCATGAGAGAGTCCTGACTGAGCGAGGCTCAAAAAGAATGGGAGGAGCTGCTCAGGAGTGGAATGGATGGGATGGACATTGGCTGTAGCGCACCAATGACAGAAACGCTTCCATTTAAGTTTGTAAGTCTTGATGGTAGACGGAGCTCTGGCATGAGCCAAGATGTCTCTGCACTCCTGGGATATGTTCAAGCCAGCGAACTCAAGGTGCTCAGGTTCCATGCCCACAATTGTAGCGTTGAGGGATCCGGATGACACACTAAGCCCCTGTCCATATTTAGAAGGTCTGGACGAGAACGTAGAGGAATGGGCTCGCACTGGGACATTAGGAGCAGTTCCGAAAACCATGCCTGTCTGGGCCAACGAGGTGCGATCAACAGGATGTGGCAGGGCTGCCTCCGCATCTTCCACAGTACCCGCGGTATTAATGGGAGCAGCGGAAAAGCTTAAGGGAATAGATCGCACCAGTTGATCAAAAGGGCATTCCCACAGGACCCTGGGTGGGGATGCCAACTTGCATAAGACGGGCATTTCCGATTCTCCGGTGTTGCAAAGAGATCCAGATCTGGGTGACCCCATTGGCGGAACACAAGATCCAGAGTCGGTTGGTGCAATTCCCATTCGTGTGTTGAGGAAGTGGACCTGCTCAAAGAGTCCGCTAGGAGGTTGGACACGCCCGGAAGGTGGACAGCTGCCAAGGTGACGTGAAGGCGAAGAGCCCAATCCCATATCGACTGGGCCAAGCGGGACAGAAGTGGAGACCTGGTCCCTCCCTGCTTGTTCACGTAGTGCATACTGGTGGTATTGTCTGTTTGGATTAGCACTGACTCCCCGTGAACAACTGGGAGGAAGGACTTGAGCGCTAGAAAGATCGCCATCAATTCTAGCCTGTTGATATGCCACGTGCGCTGCGTCGGCAACCACTTGCCCTTGATAGAGAGGCCCTGGAGATGAGCGCCCCACCCCTCCAAGGAGGCGTCTGTCGTCAGCGTAAGGTCTGGAGCATGATCGAGGAAGGACACACCCATTTCCAGATTTGCGGGCCGCGCCCACCAAAGCAGGCTCTTTCTGATGTGGGAGGTGACGGCAACTAGGTCGTTGAAGGACCCGGAGACCTGACGCCACTGTAAGTCCAGTTCTTCCTGAATAGGACGGGTGCGCAACCTGTAATTTGGGATCAGTGCGATACAAGATGAAGCCATTCCCAAGAATGATTTTAACGTCCGAACAGAAACGGACTGTTTTCTGCGAATGAGGGAGACCAGACGAAGGATCTTCTAACGTCGCTCATTCGAGACGAACGCTTTCGAGAGCTGCGTGTCTAGGATTGCTCCCAGGAATGATCTGGTCTGCAGAGGTGCAAACTGTGACTTCTCGACGTTGATGGTCAACCCCAGAGACCGGAACACTTGCTGGCAAAGGTGCGTGTCCCGGTGACATTGAGACTTGAGAAGGCAATCGTCTAAGTAGGGAAAGATCTGAACTCCTTGTAGACGCAGGTGAGCCACCACTGGGGCCAGTACCTTCGTGAACACACGAGAAGCTGAACGCAGTCCGAAGGGTAGAACTTTGAACTGAAAATGCATAGGTCCCACTTTGAAACGCAGGTACTGGCGATGTTGTTGTATTATTGGAATATGAAAGTATGCGTCTTGAAGATCTATGGTGGTCATAAAATCGTTGCTGGATAGAAGACGCAGGACTTCCAGTAGCGTTAGCATACGGAATGATTGAGACTTCAGGAACTGGTTGAGAGCCCTCAAATCCAGAATGGGTCGCCAATCTCCGTTCTTCTTGAGTATGAGGAAGAATCAAGAGTAAAAACCTTTCCCTCTTAGAGCCTTTGGGACCACTTCGACTGCACCTTTCAACACAAGAAGACAGACCTGATGGTAAAGCTCCTCGAGATGTATGACCCCGTTTGACAATGTCCAAAACCCAGCGGTCCGAGGTGATCGAGGACCACTGGGAATAAAACAGAGAGATTCGTCCTCCAACACTTTGAGAATGGTAAAAGTCATTGGCGTTTCTGATTTGCGCCACAATAGGACGACTTTCCTCTGTATGATTTGGAGGGTTGCTGACAAGACTGCTGATTGGGCGTGTAACGTTGGCCGCTCTGATTGTAGGAGCGGTATTGTTGCCCTCCTCGAAAGTTGGAAGAAGTGCCGCGTCCGCGCGCACCTCGAAAGGACTGTTTCCGAAATTGCAGCGTGCCCAAGGACTTCGCCGTATCGGTGTCCTTCTTGATGGACTCAAGGGCATCATCGATATGGGATCCGAATAGCGATTCCCCATCATATGGCATATCCAGTATTTTGGCTTGGACTTACTGCCAGAAGGAGGTGGACTTCAGCCAGTCTTGACGACGGAGTGCAGCCGCACTGGCCAGGAGGCGGAAACCTGTGTTGGCAATATCGACTGCACAGTCAATTATTTCTTCCGATGCCCTTTGACCATCGCGGAGAATCTGTTGTGCGTCAGCCTTGGAAGCATCAGGTATCAATGCCATGAAATCTGCCATGTCTGACCACATCTGCCTGTCGTAACGGCCTAAAATGGCTAAGGCATTAGCTGCCCGGACAGATGTTGAAGCCATCGTGGAGAACTTGCGGCCAATAGCATCTAAGCGTCGACCCTCTCTATCCGGAGGGGCTGTGATTGGGAGGCAGGATTGCGTGCTCTACGCTGTGCGGCCTGAGTCACGACAGAGTCCGGCTTAGGATGAGAAATCAGGCAAGCTGGAGAACCAGTTGGGGCCTTGTACTTCTTCTCAAGGCGCGGAATCTGAGCAGGTAAGGAGTTTGGAGCATTCATTAGTTTAACGCCCTCTTTCCAAACGAAATCAATAATAGGAATTGTGTGCACCTGCTTATAAGGTTTATCTTTAAAGTCATAAAGAAAACAATCCTCCTCGCGTTGTGATCGTCTTCGGGTCCTTCGTCGACGAGGATTCTCTCTTCTTCGTCGACGAGATGGGAATCATCGACGGGACAGGTTTAGACGGTAACAAAACTCTCGTCGACGTGAAGGCTGTCGACGAAACCATCGTCGATGGTGAGAAAGCTGATGTGGTAGTCAGCGTCGCCATTGAAGATGCAGGCAATGCTGTTCTCGTCGTCGGAGCGCTCGCCGACGGCGGAACTTTAAGAGGATCAGCCAAAGACGCCTGAGAGCCAGGTCTCATGGGCGTAGAGGTGGTAGGAGTGGCAGAAGACACCACAGGAGCCACAGACAAGGCTAATTTAGGCTTCTTGAGGAAAGGAGAAGGAACCTCCCGAACACTACCACGTTTTGAGGCTGCTGAAGAGAAGCCAGAATGTAAACTTTCTGCGTCGGACAGTACAGAGTCCTTGTCCTTAAGACGTTGAAGCCAAAGGAGAAGACGGCCTTCCCTGTCCTTAAGAGTTTTAGTAGAAAAGGTTCTACAAAACTTGCAGCTGCCAGCCTCATGATCCGGGTATAAACAATAAATACACTTCTGGTGGGGATCCTTTTCAAAAAGGCGCAGCTTCCCACAAGAAGAGCAGGGTCTGAATAAAGACTTCTTACTTGACATTATGTAGAAATAGCTGGAACTAGAAGAATAGAGATGAAAACTGAGCAGAGCTCAGGGAGACTCCCTTCACACGACGTGCGGTAGAAAATCTGAGGGCTTGAGCTTCTGAGGAGAAGGTTCTAGAGGGTGCTAGCGCCTGATTGGCTGCAGTTTGGACTAATATAATGACACTAATGTGTTACAAATAATTTTTTTCTCTTTGCCTTGCATTCCTATGTAGGAATCGTTTTTAGAGGATTTCAGTTGTATTTCCTTTCTTTTTCTTGTATTATGTTTATATATATTTATATATATTTAGCATTATTGCTATTTTATTTACCGTGGGACTCCCACTTCGACGACGGGGAATATTCAAGCATGTGAATCTATGAAAGACACCCCTAATACTGGAGTACATCGCAGGGACATTTGCTAATACATCGTGACCAGTCATTAGTAACAGGAAAGCATAATAATCTAAATAAGATCCCAAATCTAAATCGAATCAATAGGAACCTTACATTATCTTTCATCTGCAGGGTTAGATAAGGTTGAATAGCCTGAGATGTTAGTATCAGCTGATGAGCGGTTACCGATTTTTTGGTGAATTCAATTTTCTCCCTGCAGTTCTCTAAGTAAGTAATGCATAATTTTTTAAGTACTTTTCTCGGGACCTCAATCATTGCTAGGGGGTCATCATAGTAGTCCAGATGATCTATGTTAACAAGAAATGACTTAACAGATCTCAACCACTTCACCCGATTAACACAATCTAATTTCAGGGCGTCCATTAGGATTAAACAGTTCAAATGGCATTCATCCGTTGTCCATACCCTGTGCCACAAGAGAACCGGCTGTACTTTGATGATATCTTCTAAATATGTCAGGCCTAGTTTAGTGTGGCAATTATGGGTGGACATACTCTCTGGGATGGATAAAAGGTACCTCAAGAATCCATTCTCTGTTAGCTGTAAGGTTGAGACATTAGCATCCCCCCAGATTCCTGCCCCATACGTTGCAACCGCAACACAACTTGCATTATATATGCACAAGAGCTCCTTGACTGGTTTCTTCCCCATCTTTTTACTGAATAATTTTAGGGCCATTATTGACTTGGCAAACAATAGATTTCTACTTTTCACTGCGCTACCCCACTGGCCTGTACTATCAAACAGTATTCCCAAATATGGGAAAGTTGAGGTGTAGTCCAATGATTTGGAGCCAATAAACATAGATCTTCTTTTCTGATTAGCTCCTCTACCGCAGTTCATACAAAAAGTTTTGGCACTGTTAACCTTCAGGTCCAAGTTAGGTCATAAAGGTGGTGAGTGATGAAATCATTTTTTGCATGGCTACGGGGGTCCTTGCCATCAGGACGGCATCGTCTGCATAAATAAGTGCAGGAATGTAACGATTTGATGCCGTAGGCATATCTTGGCACTCCTGTAGCAAGGTTTTCTCTAAGTCATTATTATAGATATTAAATACAAAGGGGGCAAGGACACAGCCTTGCTTCACTCCCCTTGCTATGTTGAACATTCTGGTACATTCCCCTCCTTTACCGTATCTAATCGTGGCCCTGGCACCATTATATAGCGCTCTAAGAAATTGAATAATGTTGTCCTCGACACCCAGCCGGACTAAAATTGACCACAATTTGCTGTGAGTTACACAGTCAAAGGCGGATGTCAAATCCACAAAGGTTAAAAACAGCCTGCCTCCCTTGGCCTTAGTGTATTTCTCAAGGAGGATGGAAAGGTTAAGACATTGGTCTATAGTCCCAACTTCCTTTCTGAAGCCATATTGCAAGTCGCTAATAACCTTGTGTTGCTCTGCCCATAGGTGCAGTCTATTTAGGATAACCCTACCAATAATTTTAATGGTTGAATCGAGCAGGGATATTGGGCGGTAGCACACACAACTAGCCCTGTCGCCCTTTTTAAAGATGGGTACTATAATCTACTCGTACCAAGTACTGACAAGTCCCACCGAGCTGGCAGCGTTAAAAGTTTTAGTAAGCAATGGCGCCCAAAAAGATATGTTATGTTTAAAAATATCCACCGGGACGCCATCCGGACCGGGTGCCTTACCCCCCTGACTTAGATTAATGGCCTTAATTACTTCTTCTAAGGTGAAGTTCAACACCTCTTTGCTACTGGGCACACTAAGCGAGTCCGTCTCAATCGACTCCCTTTGTAAGTCCACAGAGACTATCGGGGTACTATAAAGGGTTTCAAAATGGCACACCCAGTCGTCTTCAGTGATAGCGATCTCCATCCGTGCCATAGTGTTATCCTTAAAATATGGTGCATTGACTGCCTTCCAAAAGGCTGTCATGTCTTTCAATTGAGAAGCTTCAATTAATGCCCCCCATGCCTCCATCTTCAGCGTGTCCCTCTTTTTTTATTGCAGTTTTATATGCTTTACGAAGCTCCCTAATCTGCTTCTGCTCTCTAGCGGACTTACTCAAAGCCCGTTTTAATTTGGAATATGCCTTAGTGCATGCGGAATCAAACCAACCACCATTTTTACCTTTTTGGTTCTTTACTTCCACCCATAAGCTATTCTTTATACATGTAGTTATTTGCCTGAAACTATTAATTGTTTCAGTGTCATCAGCATCCAAATCCAAACAAACACTGAAACACAGTTTACAGGCCTTAATTAGATTGCACAAGAATTCCTCGGGTACAACCGTAGTCCATTTTAAGGCATATCCATTCTGTTTTGAGATATCAATGTCTCTCGAGTTCAACCTGGATGTATCATCAATAATGGGTGCGGGACATGGGTCTACTATTTCCACCCTAATGGGAAAATGATCACTTAAGGGAGTTTCCAGCAAGCTTTAATTGGAAACACTGTCACCATGACAGGTAGAGATCAAGATATAATCAATTGTCGAAGATAGCCCTCTACCCATGAAAGTTGCCGAGAAGGGTACGTCTGGCTGGCACAGCTTGTTTGCAAAACTTAAGTCATTCATAAACAGGATTTCGTTTAATATGTCCCCCGTTACTGTGTGTTCAAAGTGAGCCAGTGTAGACTCCCTGTCAACCATTAGACCACAGTTCCCATTTACACCTCTACTGCAAAGGGCACAATTGAAATCACCCCCCAGATAACAGCGAATTCTTTACTTTCATTACAGGTTAGTCTGTTGAGTTCAGATCTCAGGGCTTTAAAGACTGCAGGAATATCTGCCGATGGAATAATTTACAATCAAAATACAGAAAGTTTTATTCATGTGCAGTCCTACCATATGATAAAAACGATTGTTATAAAAAATCTCCAGACTTTTACATTTAAAAAATTTGAAACATAAGTACTGAGCCCCCCTTTGGCTCTACCGTGTGTTGATCCTATGGCTGGGGAAAATATAGTTTTAAAACCATTTAAATGATACGCTTCCTTGGCCCATGTTTCTTGTAAGCATATGACATTGTGATTGTTGGTCAGTTTGACCCAGAGTGGGTTATCTAATTTAGCCCTGAGTCCGGCGATGTTCCAGAAGATAATTGACCATTTATCCTTTATATTACTATAAGTAACGTCAGGGGAATTCATTACCTTTCCCATGTCACAACCCACTATCACCTCACTCACATTTAAATCCAACGGGATAATCTTAGCAATCATATCAGTATGTACAGGCTCATTGATATCATTGTTTGAACATGAATAGTCAGGAGGGTCCAAGCTCACCTTGTTAGCCACAAATAGAGGGTGCGAGGGGTTTACAGTGCCAATAGGGGTTACCTTCTCCCCCATTGGTCAATCCAACACCCCAAGCCCGGACAGGGGTTCAAAATAATTACTAGTTGGAACGTTAAATTGATCCCCTGCCGGAAAATAGTTACAGCCCTGATGTAGGATGTTAGGCAAAAAGCCTCTATTCATGCTTAGAATCAAAGGAACATTGGGTCGGGTACCTGGTAGGTGGTTGTGACTTCCATAATGGGAATTATAAGGCCTCTGACCGCCGAAAGCGACGGCGGCCGTTGGATAGAAGTAGCTTAAATCAAAGGAGAAGATACCACCAGGATTATCATGATTCGGGTAGCCACTTATAAACTGTACCACTCGTGGATCTCTAAAATTTACTATGATACAGTCTCCTTCGATAATCTTAGCTTGATTGCCCAACCAGCTTACTCTCCTTACATTTAGAATTTCCCCTTGTAGATCTGGTCAAAGGGGTCGGTTTCTTCCTAGCCAAAACATGACTATTTTTTAATTCTTGGTAGGTTTCATCCCTTCCATGCTTCCACTCAGGGACACCAGCCAGCACAATAACGTATGGGTGTGAGTCTGGGGGAAGGTCGATTCTCTTACTTTTTACCTTATTTGTGGTTAGCACGGCCTTATCCGCTTCCACTCTATATTCTGCAATCTCCGACCTCTTTATTGGTCTTTCGTTTTGGCCTTCGGGGTGGCCTTCATTTAGCACAGGTCTGTCTGCCTGAGGGGCCCCGCCTGTTATCTTTCCATTGGGTGGCTTAGGTGGTTGTTTACCTCCTTTGCCTGGCTTCTCGCTAGGCTTTAGGAGCTTTTCCTCTGTCTGTGATGTGAGAATACTAATTTGCGAAGTTTGGATATCCATCAAATTTTTTATCATTACAGAATTAGCCATGATCATTTTCTCAAGACTTCCCAACTGTTCACTTATCCTTCTGGTTCGTTCCACTAGGGGTAAAATTAAAGATTTAACCAGATGTTCAATATTTTCTAGCGAGCACTCTTTGCTCCAGTTGTCGTTATGTGATGTTTCTGCTATATCAGCAAGGGGGCTGTGGTGTTTAAGACCACTATTCTCAGTCTGCATAGGTCTGGTAGTCCTATCCTCAGTTACCTTATCCCTACATTTAGGCGAGATAACTTTTTTCTTCTTAGAACGTCCACCGCAGTGGTGATTTCCACCGCGCTTGCGCTTTAAATTAGGGGGGAATCCAGCGCGCGTTCAGAAGTAGTTTGTTTAATCAGTGATTTGTTTGCTAATGGCGGGATGTCACTAAGGGTAGGAACTGCTCTAGGGTTGACCATAAAAGAGTCAATACTTGGGGCTGCCCCACTAATATCTAATATAATAGAGAGATCTTTCTGAGGTTGGGGTGTTGTTTCATGTTGGGCACTGATGATGGGTGGGCGGTCGGGAGATAGTGCCAAAGCTATCACCCCTAGTGATCTTCTCAGAAACACAGGGTCAAGGGATAGGCGATGTTGTGTTAACGCTATCTCCTTCTCCAATACAGAAGACGCCCTAGTGATTAATGCATCTAGAGTGCCGGTTAAACCACCCCCCCCCCCTTATTTACCTGCTTATTCCCTTTATGGTTTTTATGTGCCATTGGCCTAGTACTTGCGCCTATATCAAAATATCTAAAACATGAAAATAATACAAATTACAAATATGTATACATTTTAAAATAGCAATTAAACACGTTACTTAAAGTCTTACTAAACCGAAGAAAACAAAGGGGGTGGCCAGTCTCTTCCTGGCTCTGACGGCCCGCCCTTGTCCCGGGCTTCGCCCGGCTCATCCCGCGATGCGCGTTGATGATGGCGGTTTTGAGCACCTGTGGAGGGCGTGTCGTGAACGTGTCTTCCCTGTCCGGGTGGGTTGTGGGCAATGGAGTTCTGTCTTCCTCTCTGTCCGCAAAGTCCCCAACAGCGAGCATTTCCCGCGGAGCGGGAAACGCAAGAAGTGATGGAAAGATGCAGCAGTAAGATAGGGGAGCGTGATTCTCTGCCGTATCGTGGCCCCCACAGCTCTGTCAATCCGCTAGTCTCTCGGTTTGTTTCCCCCTACACCAACTAATAATGTCCCTCCTGAAGCATGGGTCATGCACTATCAGACCCAGTTTGCCTCAACGAATAGTAGTCCAAGCCACTACCCACAAGCAATGTGTGACACTGTGTTAACCTTTGACATAGGGAAAATTGAGACAGCACTGGATAGCGTGACCGCAGGTAGGGCCGCGGGTCTGGACTGTATCCCAGCGGACATTTTTGAATGTGACACGAAAAACTGGCTCAAATATATACATCATATGGCCAATGGCCTAGCAAGAGGTGCTCCCTTGCCAGAATCCTGGTGCGGGGCAGAGATTAGCCCTATCTACAAAAAAGTGGATTGTGCCAGCCCAAGTAACTACAGGCTTATAAGTCTCATAGATACCAATGAAAAGATTGTGGCCAGACTTGTGCTGAGTAGGGTAAATACTTGGATAGATGACCAAGAAATTCTACCCACTTTCCAAGCTGGCTTCCGCCATCATGGCTTCACTATCGACCAAGTTTTTAGATTCATGATGATTTATTGGTATACTGTGGTTTTAACAGGGGGGACTCTCTACGCTGCATTTATAGATCTAAAGTCAGCATTTGATCTGGTGCCCCGCTCTAAGTTGTGGGATTCATTTAAGGAAGTAAGAATGCCCACTGAGATTTTAAATTTCATCATTAAACTTCATGAGTCTAATTATGCTCGGGTTCGGTGGGGCCAACAGGGAGAGATAACAGATCGGTTTCCTGTGACCAAGGGGGTTTGGCAGGGTTGTATTTTGGCCCCCACCCTCTTTTCTCTGTTTATAAATGATGTCATCTCGTACTACTCTGAAAATCCAACTGATGCTCCTACTCTTGCTAGCGTGAGGGTTCCACTTTTAATGTTTGCAGATGACACCCTAATTTTATCCAAAACACAATCAGGTCTGCAACGAGCCCTCGATAGATTCACTTTATTTTGTAATGACCATGAGCTTATAGTTAATGTTGGTAAGACTAAGTTCATGGTGCTGCACAAACACAAAAAAGTAAAAGGCAGAGTTGTAACGAATAACGCACCGTTGGAGCAAACTGACACCTTTACGTACCTGGGCGTAACGATGGGCAAGAGGATGAATTGGAAGCCTCAGATAGATTTACTAGCCCTCAGACATAATCCATTAGCAGGGGCCCTTTTAAAAGAGTCCCGGCTGTCCTATACTAAACCGGTAGGTCCAGCACTTGCCATATACAGCGGGAAAATCAGGGCCTTCTTAAGTTATGGTGCAGAACTCTGGGGCTTTGATAACCTAGGCCCCTTAGTCCTGGCCCAAAACAAGTTTCTGAGATCTTTGACTTGCCTTCCCCAATCGTCCCCCCTCAAACCCCCTTAGACCTGGGTTGTATTTCTATTGAGGAGGCAGCAGGCTTTAGACCCCTTGCGTATTGGAGACGACTTTGGACAACCCCAGAGTTAGTACCATATGCCAAAAGCAGTTAAGCTTATCAGAGAAGCTGATATGTCTTTAAAAATTACTTGGCTGAACAAAATTATGGGCATGTTGGTCGACATGGGACTTAGACACTTGTGGGAGGACCCAGAAGGGAATCAGTTCCCATCTAAAAATGATTTTAAATCTCTTTATTGGGACATGGTTTGTCTTAAGTCCCTGTCACCTGGTGGATAGTGCATCCCTGACCGGCCTCTTTTTAGATCAAAAGTATGAATGTAGGTTGGAGGCCTATTGGGATGTCATCACGAGACCTGGTGACAGGAAACTGTATCACCAATTTAGAGTGGGTACCCTCCCCTTGAAAACTTTTACGGCAAAATGGGGAGATGGCGATACAAAATGCAGTGTGTGTACATCTCAGGATGAGTCCATACTCCATGTATTGATTGTGTGCCCTGTGTATAAGGGTCCCCGTAATAAATGGATTAAGCTGATCTGCCGCAAGATCATCCCAAAGAGCATTGCGTATCTTAAAGACAGACACATGAGAACCTGTAGTCATATCTGTGGCAAAATTCTTGAGCTGGTCTTGGGCCCTTAATGCAGACTCCATTTTGCATTAATGAAGAGGATTGTGCTCGATGTTTTTTTTTTCTGATGGCTATGTAGGAATATTGTTTCTTCTTTTTTTGTTTTTCCCTCCTGACATAATTATGTTTAGCAATGAATGTAAATTTTACTTCTTTTTTTAATATAACTAATTTATTTTTTAAATAATAAATGTATTCTATAAAGTGTGGCAGACTTGGTTTTATATAATGTTCTTATATGTGTCTTTTATGATTGAAAAATTATCGAATAAAGACAAATTGAATTGGAGATGCTGTGTTAGTGACGGTATTGGTGAGGGTGTGTGTCAGTGACTATGGGTGAGTGAGTGGCTCTATGGGTGGGTAAGTGGGTGTGTAGTGACTGTATGGATGAGTGGGTGGGCGTCTGAAGAGCTGTATATGTAAGTGCCTCAAAGTGTAAGTGTATATGGGACAGTGAGTGGGTGTTTGGTTAAGTGAGTTGGTGTGTGAGTGCCTTTTTTGGAGAGTGTCTGTGTGAATGGCAGTATGGGTGAGTGAGCAGATGTGTGAGTCCTTGTATGGATGTGAGTAGTTGTGTGGGTGTGTGAGCACTTGTATGGGTGAGCGAGTAACTGTGTTGAGGGCCTGCATGGGTTAGTGAGAGGGTGTGTGTTAGCGACTGTATGTAAATAAGTGGATGTGTGAGTAGCTGTATTGGAGAGTGTGTGGCTTTGTGGGTGGCTGTACGGGTGAGTGACTGGCACGCAGCAGATGGCAGGACATGTAGTTCCATACAACTCCACAAGCATACACAGCTCTATTGGTTTCTTCTTTTATGCCACGCGTCCTGATGTAGTGGGGGTTAGAGACTAGAGGAACACATGCGGGATAGGGTGTACACCATCCTCATCTGAGAACCTTCATATCTACCTCAAGGAGAGCACCCCAGGATTCTGGGGTGCCTTGAAAGCATTGAGTACTGTAGAAGTATGAATGATGGGAAAGGTGATTAGTACCTGCTGGTGAGGGCATTGTTCTCCTCTCCGGCTCCTTGTACGGACATTGCAGAGTTGTATCCAGAGACTTGAAGCAATCCTTTAAGGAATTATGCTTGTAAAACTCCACTATTTCCTGCAGGAGAAGATTAGTAGAGGAGTTCAGTTTTGTTGGCCCTTCTTGAGGCATATGAGTGAACAAATGAGTACAGAGCCCCCCAACATCTGAGTGCTAGTATCCTTGTGTAAAGTACACTGTGAACTCAATGCCCTCCCTGTGGGCTACACTGGCCCCAACTTCTCACACTCCCCAGTGCATGTTTTTCACACTGTCAACCATTGCCTTTGCGGACAATATCTACGGAGGCAGATGTGTACACTGCTCACCAGTCAGCTACTCACTGTGTTTACCTGTGGTAGCTCCACACACTACCCATCAGTACCAACCCTTCACAGAATTTACAGGGTGCCCGCTGCTCACATTGCCCAGAGCTCTAAATGGACAGGTATTGTCACTGGACTTATTTAATTTAAAAGAAAGAATATCTGCACTTCTGAACAGTGGCACAATCGTTTTAGGGTAAGAGTATTGGAAGTTCTATGCAGTAGGTACTCTGGGAAAATGGGTACCTACACTTCTAATATTTCAATTTCCAGCACTCTACTCTACTGTTCGTTAGTGTTGGTTCATCACTGTTCACAAGTGCCAGTGCCCCACCCTCTCCACTAGTGGGAGATATTCACATTACCCAAATGTATCAGCTCCTCGTACTGCCCACCAGTGATTGTTGCTCAGTTTCAACTAGCGCCATCTCCTCACAATGCCTCCAACCGCCAACTCCTCACCCTTCAATGGGTGCCAGCTTCTCACACTGCCCATAATGGCCAGCTGTTTGCACTACCCATTGCTTCAGGGTTTTGGGGGAAGGCCGGATGAAGGTAAAGAGGCAGTCAGAGTTAGGAATATGAAAGTAAGCAGAGTGTGCGGTTTAGAGAAAGGGAGATGGAGGGTCTGTGTGAAGGGAGAGTGGGAGCCTTGGACAGAGGCAAAGAAAGAGTTTTTGGTGGATATAAGAGTTATAGTCTTTATGATGGCAGAGTGGGCAGGTAGGGATGAAAGAAGAGGGGTCTGGGAAAGGAAAAAACAGGGTCTGAGAGGAGTAAATTAAGGCTCCAGTTGTATCTGAGAAGGAGGCAGCCCAACTCCACTGTAGTGCACATTTGGAAAGGCAATGTGTGACTATGAATGCCTCTAGGTGTGTGGCATGACCCTATATCCTTAAGTTCCTGTCCTTCTCTTACGGTCAGACTCCGGAAGGCCTTCTTCTCTGTAATTCGGTACAACCCATTCATCGTTGTCACCTTGATGTGTTTGAGTTCAACACCGAACCTGAGGAAAAAAGACAACTATTAATTTTCCTTTTCTTCTTTCCAAGTTGGCACCCTAAAGTTTTTGAACTGTGAAAACCTCCTCACTCAGATATATGAACACATTGCTCAATCTGCTAATACGTTCATATTGATTTCTGGAAAATATTTGATTCTTGGCCTAGAAAAATATTTTGCTTGCCGCTCTACGACCTACAAAACCATTACCTTCTGAAAAACTGGTGCTTTTGAAGTCAAAGCAGGTTTAACATTTAGTGCTACCATCAACCAGCTCTGAGGATTAGCAAAGGTGAAATATTTCTAAATATAAATGTTGGCCTCACTGCTGACAGACAACATTCTCCCATTATTTAAAATGGATGCAGATTAACAATTACTTATTCGTTTACACCCCTTAAGTCGATATACCAACTGATTTTTCTCTACACGTTGAGAGCTACCTCCATGTGAGAAACCCAATCACTTTCTCACATCCTTTCAATAATTCCCTAAATGCAAAGTCTTTAGCTGATGGGACTTTCTCCTTGTAGGGACAGACTTGACTTTAAGCTTGACATTAAGTACTGCATGGACAGCACCTCTGTTGATAAAAATGTGTAATTTAGACACTTTTAAACACTCACTCTTATGACAAAAAATAGCAGGAAACATTCCACCTGTTAAACATTTTGTAACTCATCCTCTCCACGAGAAGGATAAAACAAATACAGAAATGTCCATGTGTCATACTAAGTCTAATACCCCTTTTTGGAAAGGTGTATCATTATGTCCTTGCATGTGATGACCCTACACAATTATTATATTTTTTTTGTAGAGAGATAAACCATTTTTGACCCAGCATGAGCCATGGTTTTAGTAAGAGAAATGTAAGATTACCAAATTGCTTACGGAATTCTTCCTGAGAAAAATATAGGTCAAACCTCAGCCTAGTAACGCATCAACCTCACTGCTATGTTCTACAATTGTAACATGTAGACCTCTTTTTTTGTTGTTGAATTCTGTTTCCCTAGGAGTTTCTTTAAACTGCTTTTCTCATGCAACCACTCTTTCGTGCCCCACCTTTCACTAATTTTTTTTAACTCACTTTTCAGCTCTGGATATTCATTTGCGTTCTTCAATACATTTCAGTGTGTATCTACACTAGACCCTTCTCGGATTTCAGGTTGTATAAAATCTCTCAGACTTTTTTCAAAACTATACAATTCAAAGAGCTTTTGATCATTTTTCAGATTTTCTTTTTAATTCAAACTACATTACCAAAACATATATGTATTTCACATACTGCAGGTCTCAACGTTTGAAGAAAGAATCATCTTAGACGTCCACGTTTTTAAACCAGTATTTACCTAGTAAGCACGAACTAAGTTGTACTAAACAACTGATAGATCGTTAATACCCATTTCATGTCATGTTTCTTGAGAAGCCATCTTCTTATGGTTAATTGAAACTTATAGTACAAGCATCATATTTTGATATTTAATCATACCTTGCAGACCATCCAACATTTGTATCCAAAAGTATTCTTAATGGGATACAATCCTAGCTCGTCTTCCAACTCTCATGAATGGCAGTAACGCTGCAACAATTTGGAACCACTGTTGCTTGGTATGCTTGATAAGGAAATGTCTGATCACTTATGAGAATGTATTTTTAGTCTGTTAAATGGATGTATGCTCATAGCAATGATTTTTTACAAGATGTGATGTTAGACTGACATTGTAAATGCCATATGAGCATTTAATGAAGTAAATAATAAATGAGGTTTGGAGGGTCTGCCAAGGGGCACTGGAGAGACTGAAGGGGAGCACAGGAAACTGAAACTCCCCCTGCCCCACCACAAACCACAGGTAGCGCTGATAGGGCTGCAAGGCGGCCATATGGAAATAAGATCTTGCTGGTTCAACAAAACCATGCAGTATCTCAGGTCAAGACCAGGCAAGACCTATGCTAGTGTGAGTTGAAGTTTTCCTTCCGGAGGAAGGCGTTGAGAGGGCAGGGCGCCGGTCTGAAATAGGCCAAAGGCTTCCATTCTCCTTGGCACCAGAAAGTAGTGGGAATAGCAACCACGTCCTACTTCTGGCTTGGGCACCCTGTCGATAGCCCGACTGGTCAAACGGGCTTGCAATTCCTGCCGCAAAACAGAAAGATCGTCCTCTGTCTGTCGTTGGGGGAGCAGTGGAACGTGTGCGGTGGCAAAAGAAAGGGAAGGGTATTTCCCTTCCAAACAATTTGCAGGACCCACATGTTGATGTTAATTCCCGCCAACCCAGCAAGAATTCTTGAATCCTGCCTCTTACTGGGTGGCTGTGCTTCATAAAGGGCACACTAAAGTGGTGTGGCAGGTGGGACTGCAGTGGGGGAGAGGACTGGGTGGCCTGTTGACCTTGCCCGGGCGGGCGGTAGGCACCATAGCTGTGACTGCGAAACTGCTAGGCATCATGCTGCGGTTGGATCGGCTAAAACTATAAAGCCACGGAAGGAACAGTAGGGCTGATGCAACTGGCGCAGTAGATTAGATAAGCTCAGGGAGTGAGCCGTAGCCATGCTCTCTTGAACTACTCCGGAGCAGAGTCTGCCTAGTCCTCAAACAGGCGAATTCCGTTAAATGGTATGTCTATGTGGGATGACTGGACATTGCTTGAAAAACTGGAGGATCTCAGCCTAGCTTGGTGACATATGACGACACGGGAAACGGCCATTACAACGCGGCCGTTTCCACGAATACATTAACCACGCATGCATTACAACACATGCGTGGTTAACACGAAAGCCTTTACCACGCATACCTTTACTACGAGGTGTGTTGTAAAGGCATATGCGGTAAAGGTTCAAAATAAACATGGGGGGGGGTTCTCCCCCCCAAATAAAAACCTCACCTGAAATCGTCGTCTTTTAAGAGGAAACGGAAAGAAACTTCCGTTTCTTCTTAAGGACGTACAACGTCACCACGCATGAATTAGAGGAAAAAGTTATGCGTTGATAAACCATTCCGTTGTAACGCATGCGTGGTAAAGGCATGCGTTGCAACGGAATTCGTTGTAAGAACATATAACCTGACGACACAGGGTGGGTATCAGGGACACTAGCCTTCTGCATGTCGTCAAACCAATTTTCCTCATCATAAGGTTGCTCAATCTCATTACCCGCATCGTTTCCGAATCTGCGCTGAAGAACAAGTACCTTACCTTCGGTAACGCTTTTTTTGGTAGATACAATATCTGCCTGTGGATTCCTCACCTTGTAAATATCCCCCTGCGTCAGCAATGTTCAGAAAACTCTTTTGTAGCACGCTGGCGTGGACGACGTCACAGGAGCACGGCTTCGCGCGCGACTCCGGCTGACGTCACCGACTCCTTACTAGGCCTACGTCGGCGTGATGACATCAGTTCCACCCTTTTTTCCGTGCCTTCGAGGCACCCGGACGGACCAATGACAGTAGATATACATACATACAGTGTACATAGTACATGCAACTCAAAACTGCACACATAGTGCGTAGCAAAGGTATGAAAAACCCAATATATATATACAAATATACATAAAAATACATAAACTCAGGTATAGCAGAGAGAACAACGGGGAGGCGGGTGGGTCAGTGAGGAATCCACAGGCAGATATTGTATCTACAAGAAAAAGCGTTACCGAACGTAAGTAACTTGTTCTTCGGATAGATACATCTGCCAGTGGATTCCTCACCTTGTGAATAGAGTCCCACAGCAGTCCCCACTCCCGGAGGAGGGTGTCCACTCTCCTATACCAGAAAATCCTGGAGGACAGAGCGCGCAAAGTGGCCGTCCCTCCTCACCTCGGCATCCAAGCAGTAATGCTTTGCGAACGTGTGGAGGGAGGCCCAAGTCAGGCCCTGCAAATATCCTCAACAGGTACACCCCCAGACCAAGCAGAAGTAGCAGACTTTGCTCTAGTAGAGTGAGCTCTTATACCCTCAGGAGGGTCCTTACCCGCCAGGGAGTAGCAGATCTTGATGCATAATATTATCCATCTTGAAAGAGTGCGCTTGTGCACGGATCTTCCTTTTCTGCAACCAGCAAATCCAACGAACAGCTGGTCATCCAACCTGAACTCCTTTGTTCTGTCCAGGTAGAAGCTCACCGCCCTCTTAGGGTCCAAGCGATGAAGTCTCTCCTCCTCCTTGGAAGGGTGAGGGGGAGGATAAAAGGTAGGGAGGGTAACGGACTGCCCCAGATGAAAAGGAGTTACCACCTTAGGCAGAAAAGCAGCCCTGGTCCTGAGAACCATTCTATCAGCATGAATGGTCAAGAAAGGGGGCTTGGAACTAAGAGCTTGAAGCTTGCTCACCCTCCTTGCCGAGGTAATCGCGACCAGGAAGACGTTTTGAAAGACAAAAGTCTCAAGGGACATGAGTGTAGAGGTTCAAAAGGAGAACCCATCAAGAATGTAAGAACAAGGTTCAAGTCCCATTGAGGCACAATAAAAGGTGTAGGAGGAAATTTATTGGTAAGGCCCTTAATGAAACGTAAAACAATAGGTGATTTAAATAAAGAGGGCTGGTCTGGCAATCAAAGAAAAGCCGATAAGGCCGACAAATAACCTTTGATAGTTGCCACTGCAAAACCCTGCTGGGCCAAGGAAAGTGCAAATTGTAGAATATTGGACAAACGAGCCCTTAAAGGGTCAATGGACTTCTCCCCACACCAAGCAACAAATTTAGACCACCTATAAGAATAGATGGACTCACGCCTGGCTGCTAAGATGACATCCACCACATCGTGAGGGAGAGAAAAACAACTCAGGTTGCCCCGTTCAATCTCCAGGCATGAAGGTGTAAGGTCTGGAGGTGGGGGTGTAGAACCTGCCCCTCCATCTGGGAGAGGAGGTCTGCCCTGTGAGGGAGACGGAGCGGCGAGCACGAGGAGATCTGTGTACCACACCCTTCTTGGCCAATCCGGGGCGATCAATATAACTTGGGCCCGGTCTTGGTGAATCTTCCTCAGAACCCGAGGAATCAAGGGTATGGGAGGAAATGCGTAAAGGAGTTGTAAGTCCCAACTCAACTGAAACGCGTATCCCAGAGCTCCTTGCATCGGAAACTGGAGACTGCAGAACGACGGGCAGTGAGCATTCTCGCGAGTGGCAAACAGGTCCACCTGAGCAGTTCCCCACGTACGAAAGACGTGACGAACCACCTCCGGGTGAAGCCTCCACTCGTGGTCGGCGAGAACTGCCGACTGAGACTGTCTGCACGTACGTTCAGAACCCCCGCCAGATGATTTGCCAATAGACTAACCTGATGGTCCTGAACCCAGGACCAGAGACGCAGAGCCTCTCTGCAGAGACACCGCAACCCCACTCCTCCCTGCTTGTTTACATACCACATCGCGGTGGTGTTGTCCGGCAGGACCTGAACCGACCGACCGCAAAGGGAAGGGAGGAAGGCCTTGAGTGCCAAACGTATGGCCCGCAATTCCAGAAGGTTGATGTGAAGCAACCTTTCCTCTGGAGACCAAAGACCCTTGATCTCCAGGTCCCCCAGATGAGCACCCCACCCTAGAGTGGATACATCCGTTATCACTGTGGCCACCGATGGAGGCAGATTGAAAGGCTTTCCTTGAGACAGATTGCCTTCCACGCCCCACCAAGACAGATCCGCTGCAGTTTCTCTGGAGATCATCACTGACTCCCTGAGATCCCCGTTGTGCTGATACCACTGCCTGCGGAGGCACCACTGGAGTGCCCTCATGTGCCAGCGTGCATGGTCGACCAACAGAATGCAAGAAGCCATCAGACCGAGCAGACGTAGGACCTTCAGGACTGGAACAACCTCTCCATTGTGTAATAAAGGTATCATTTCCAGTATGTCGCGAATCCTTTGAGGAGGAGGTCCAGACAGTAGTGTCCAGTACCGCACCTATGGACAGGTTGCGCTGGGAGGGCACCAGGTGAGATTTGGGTACATTTATTGAAAAACCCAACCTGTGCAACAACTGAGTTGTCTCTTGCAAATGATGGAGCACCTTCTCCGGCGACTGTGCAGCAGCCTGGACATCAGATGAAAATTCAGACGATTTTAGCCATGCGGCCCTTCTAGTGGCAACTGATGAACCCATTATCCTAGCCACAGAGTCCGCGGTGTCCATGCCACACAATCACCTGGCGAGCTGCAGCCTACGTGTCAGAGACAACCTCATTGAAATTCTTCCTATCCTCCTCCGGAAGCTTAGATGACAACTGCTTAACCGAGTCCATCAAAGCATGCACATATCTGCCCAGCAGACAAGTAGCATTTGTCGATTTCAAAATAATGCTACTTGACGAGAACACTTTCTTGGCATTCTGATCCAATTTTTTCGAGTCCTTATCCCCTGGAACTTGGGGAAAAACACCAGCCGACCTCTTTGAACAAGCCGTTTGAACAACCAGACTTTCCGGCGAAGGATGGGAGGTTACGAACTCAGGATCACCAGGCGCCACCCTATAACGTCTCGCCACAGTCCTAGACACCGCAGTAGCAGACAGAGGCTTTTTCCAGACTTCCATTATCGGTTCAGTAAGAGCCTCCGTGAACGGAAGAGTCGGCTCAACAACAGAAGAAGGTGAATGAAGAACCACAGTGAGGATGTTAGACTTAAACTCCACAGAAGGCAAAGTCAAGTTCAGCAGTTCTGCAGCCTTTTTAATCACAACGTGGTAAGGAGCCACATCCTTAGAGGGTGCGTCAGAAACTGCAGGCAACCCCCACTCTGGAGAAAATTCCAAACCCCTTGCACTATGCAGATCCTCAAAATAATCCTCCTGATCCTGAAGTTCCCCTTCCTCCACTTCTGGATCCTCAGACTCCTTCTCTTCCAAGAGACGCTGTGCCCTACGTCTCGACCACTCCAAACGTACCGAAGTCGTTGGATCCGGTAACGACTCCGACGGAGCCGGGGCCGGCGTCGAAAGAGGAGCTGAAACAGCCTGAGGACAGGAAGCTGGAACAGGCGTCGAATCCTGATTCCGATCCCGAGGTCGCTCCGGAGTCGGCGAAGCTGTGCGCGGAGTCGATGACCTCGGCTGCGCCGAACCAAGCCTTGGTGGATATGGCGTCGGTAAAAACGGCAGAAAAGGCGCCGGGGCGTATGCCTGACGGACGCCTAATTTGTAAGATAATGGACCCATGGGACCAGCTGGTGCACCAGTGGGGTAAATTGTCCTGGCATACACGCCATACATTGCATTTAGAAAATGCGAGGGGTCCTGTCCAGGACCAGGAAACGGAGGGTACGAACCTACTGGCTGCCCCAGAGGAGGCTGCTCCGGAACCGTTCCTTCTTGACCCTCCTGGTCTTCTCGGCGATGCACCGGAGTCCGAGGATCTTCAACGTCAACCTCCTCATGCTCAGAAGACTGACACGGATCCAGAGTCGGATCCGGTCCCGGATCCGGAGATGGTCCTCGGGACTGAAAAGGTGAGGCCTCACCTTCAGGCTCACGAGATGGTGATGGAGACATGAAGTCCTTACGATGTCTACGAGATGAAGACCTCTTCATCGAATCCGACTCCCTGCCAGAATGATGCCTCGAGCTATGCTTCTTCCTCTTATGTTTTTTCTTCGAGGATCCCGAAGCATGCCCCGAAGCCGACTTCGACGCCGACGCCGACTCCGACTGGGACCTCGACCTCGTCTTCGACCTCAATTTCGACTTCGGCTTCGACCTCGAGCGTCTGGATCTTGACCTCGAAGACCTCTTGGCATCCTTTCCTTTTACCTTGGCTAGAAGGAGTTTAGCCTCTCGTTCACGCAGAGCCTTCGGGTTCATTTTAGAACAGGAACGACAGCCTCCGACATCGTGGTCCGAGCCCAGACACCACAAGCAATCATCATGCGGATCGGTTATGGACATCATCCTGGCACACGATCCGCACTGCTTAAAACCTGTCTTCTTCGACGACATCTTCGGCGAAAGACAGTGGCTCGAGAAAGACACAATAACAGAGAAATAGCAACAAAGTTACTATCCACAACACTAGAGATCCCCAAAAACCGTTAGCGTCGAACTGATGTCATCACGCCGACGTAGGCCTAATAAGAAGTCGGTGACGGCAGCCGGAGTCGCGCGCGATGCCGTGCTCCTGTGACGTCGTCCACGCCGGCGTGCTACAAAAGAGTTTTCCGAACGTTGCTGACGCAGGGGGATATTCACAAGGTGAGGAATCCACTGGCAGATGTATCTATCAGAAGGAGTAGTTTCTGTCCTGTAACTCCAGTTCTGTAGTAGGGGTATCTCTGTTATAGTCATAATCTAGTGAATAGTCCCGCCCATGTGCGAGGACCCCGGCAATCAAAAATAATCTCTTAAGTCGTCAGAAAAATTGCAGAACTGCAAACATACTTAAGAGAGAATTTAAAGACAAATAATGCAGCCTATGTCCACAGGCTACACTGTCCAGTACTTCAACTAGAAAATTCCACCAAAAATCCACAAACAGCAAAGCCTGTCCAGATTTCCCTTGCTTTAACAGCAAAAACCCTCTGAAATGATAGAAAGGAAGGCATGGACAGACAAGCCCCATAGGCTGCCATTATGTGGCTTAAATAGGATACTGTGCCTTTAAGAGAACTTTCCAGAAACTTCTCCCAGTATCCCAGAATGCATAGCAGGTCCCTCTCACTTTCAGTTCTTTTTGAAGGCGGAACACGCCAGACCTGTAGCATTCCTTACATGAACATCTCCTCCACCGGGGAGGCGGGAGGGCGCTTATGACTAGAACAGAGATACCCCTACTACAGAACTGGAGTTACAGGACAGAAACTACTCCTTCTGTAGTAGGGGATCTCTGTGTATAGTCATAATCTAGTGAATAGAATGGCAAGCCCATCCCCACACCAAAGCGGCAGTGGAGAAACGAGAAATAACACCACTATTGTGCGAACAGATTTCGCAGCGAAGCCTGGCCAACCTGAGCGTCTGCTCTGGCATCAGTGTCCAGGCAGTAATGCTTAGTAAAGGTATGAACCGACTTCCAAGTGGTCGCCTTGCAGATTTCTGCAATTGGAACATTAAGGAGCAAAGCAGTCGTGGCAGCTTTGCCCCTCGTGGAATGAGTCTTAGGTTTACCCCCTAAGGTCTTATTAGCTTTTTGGTAACACAATTGTATGCAGGACACAATCCACCTCGAGATGGACTGCTTAGAGGTCGCAAGACCGGTCCTGACTGAGCCATAATTGATAAACAATTGGTCCGACCTACGAATATCTTTGGTTTTATCCAGATAAAATTTCAACACCCTCCGCACATCCAGGGAATGTAAAGACCGTTCCGCTGGAGACGAAGGATTCTGAAAAAACGTAGGCAAAGTCATAGTCTGGTTGACATGAAAATCAGAAATAACCTTGGGAAGAAACTTAGGGTGAGTACGCATAACAACCTTAGCAGCATGAAATACAGTATAAGGTTCTTGGCAACACAACGCCTGAATTTCACTCACCCTGCGGGCCGATGTAATGGCCACGAGGAACGCCGCCTTCCAGGACAGGTGCTGCAACGAAGCCTTATGAATAGGTTCAAAAGGCTCCTTCATCAATCCGGACAGCACCACGTTCAATTCCCATGAAGGCAAAGGAAGCCTAACAGGAGGAAACACTTTCTTCAGGCCTTCCAAAAAATCTTTGATCACAGGGATCTGGAAGAAGGAAGTCTGCGAAGGACATTTCCTGTAGGCAGTCAAAGCAGCAAGATGAACCTTAATAGAATGGACATTAAGGCCAGACTGCGCCAACTGTAGAAGATAAGGAAGGATGAAATCTTCCTTACATGTCGTCGGATCATAGTTCTTAGACTTGCACCAGATACAAAATCTCTTCCACTTGTACGCATAAGAAGTCCTAGTGGAAGGCCTCTTAGACTCCTTCAGTATGTCCATACAATCTGCAGGGAGATTCAAATGACCATATTGCACTATTTCAGGAGCCATGCTGCCAAACTCAAAGACGAGAGGTTGGGGTGCAACATCAGCCCCCCGAACTTCGTGAGAAGGTCCGGCCTGCACGGCAGCCGAATGTGAGGAAGGAGAGACCGGTGAAGCAGGTCCGTGAACCACCACTGTCTGGGCCATTCCGGGGCAATCAGTATCATCCACGCCCTGGACTGGGACAGCTTGATGAGAACCGTCGGAATCAGGGGAATGGGTGGAAAAGCGTACAGAAAGCTGTTCGACCAGTTGATCCATAACGCATTCCCCAGCGTCCCCAGCTGGTAGTACCTGGAGGCGAAGTCTCGGCATTTGCTGTTTTCGGCGGTGGCGAACAGATCTACGTCTGGAGTCCCCCACCTTGCGAAGACCTCTCCTAGTACTTCGTCGTTTATGACCCATTCGTGGTTTTCCTGAATCAGTCTGCTCAGTGCGTCTGCCTGAACATTCTGCACACCTGGCTGATGGGTAGCCGTTATCGTCAGTCCCCGAGCCAGAAGCCAGTGCCAGATCGCCTGCGCCTCCTGCGACAGGGTGAGCGATCTCGAACCCCCCTGCTTGTTGAGGTAATACATTGTGGTTGTATTGTCCGTCTGTACAAGTAGAGAGTTGGTCTGGAAGGACGGGTGAAAGGCCTTCAGTGCCAAGTGAACAGCTCTGAGTTCCAGGAAATTGATGTGGTACGTGGACTCCGTCAGGGACCACGTTCCTTGAATCTGCAGGTCTCCGGAGTGCGCTCCCCATCCCTGGAGAGAAGCATCCGTCACGATAGTCTGAGTGGGAATGTCCTTGTGGAAGGGAACCCCTCTGAGGAGATTCTCCGCTGAACACCACCACCTCAGAGACTGAAGAGCATGCAGAGACAGACGTATCTTGTCGTCCCAAGATCCTCTCCTCTGATCCCACTGATCCTCCGAGCACTCTTGCAATGGTCTCATGTGCAGCCGTGCATGGGGCGTTAAGATACACGAGGCCATCGATCCCAGTAGAGAAGACACCGTCCTCACTGTTGTGGATGGAGTGGTCCTAAGAGCCTGAGCCTTCCGAAGCAGTGATAATCGTCGCTCCTCCGAAGGAGACACGCTTGCTGACAGCGTATCGATGGAGGCTCCCAAGTACTGAATGCACTGGACTGGAGTCGGTACCGACTTGGACATGTTGATGTGCAACCCCAGCTTGTTCAGTAGAACGCACGTCTTCTGGAAGTGTGCTTGCGCTTCCGTGAAGGAGGAGGCCTTGATCAACCAGTCGTCCAGGTACGGGTAGACAAACACCTTGTTCTTCCTTAGGTGTGCTGCTACCACCGCCATGCACTTTGAGAATGTTCTCGGCGCAGACTTCAGTCCGAATGGCAGTACTGTGTATTGATAGTGATTGGCGCCGACTTGGAACCGCAGGAACTTCCTGTGCTTGTGTGCAATGGGCACATGGAAGTAAGCATCCTGGAGGTCTATGGCACACAGCCAGTCTCCCCGTTGCAGCTGAGGATAATTCTGATGCAACGACAGCATGCGAAACTTTTCTCTGCGAATCCACTTGTTTGCTTGTCGCAAATCCAGAATGGGCCTGAACTCGTTCTTGTCCTTTTTGCGAACCAGGAAGAACCGTGAGTACAGACCTCTTCCTCTCTGAGACAGAGGTACGTCTTCTATCGCCCTTTTCCTTAACAGAATATCGGCTTCCGCCTGGAGCTCGCGCAGCTGACACCGCGAGCGGACAGGAGGAATTGATGGGGGCGGGCTGGTGAATCGAAGACTGTATCCATTGCAAACAATATTCAGCACCCACTTGTCCCGAGTAATTTTTCTCCACTCTGCCAGAAAAGATTGAATGCTTCCCCCCACCGGAGCGGCTAACAGTTGCAGGGGAAGTAAGCGCTCAGGGCCTAGACCCGGCCTGGGCTTTAGTCGCTGGAGTCGACTGATGGCCGCCTCTGCCTCTCTGGCGCTTCTGGAACGGTCTCCTGAACTGCTGCTGTTGTTGTTGCTGCTGTTGTCCAGAAGACTGGCCACGCCCTCTGCCTTGACCACCGAACCGACGTTGGAACGGACGGTACGACTTCTTGGTCTCCTTGGGCTTCTCCAAACCCACCGCTGTGAGCGTTTCGGCCTCCGCCTTCATGCGGGCCATTTCATCATCAGCGTGCTTCCCGAACAGGGTTTCGCCAGAGAATGGAAGATTGGCAACCCTTTGTTGAGCGTCCGGTTTCAGAGATGTAAGGCGGAGCCATGCATGTCGTCGCTGGTTAATTCCGTGGCAGAAACCATGTGCCGCCAGCAGAGAAGAGTCGGCTGCAGCGCTGATGACTTGATTCGCCACCAACATCCCTTCGTTCAGCACCTCTTGGAAGTCTTCCCGCTTGTCCCGCGGTAGGAGCTCCACAAACTGTTGAAGGGATTCCCAGAGGGCTCTGTCATACCGACCCAACAAGGCAGCGGCACTAGCAGCCTTCATTGAGGTGGCCGAAGTCCCACAAACTCTTCTCCCAGACGAATCCAACCACCTAGATTCCTTATCTGGTGGAACTGTGGAGGAAGGCGTGGTGGCATGCTGTTTGCACGCCGCCGTCACAATCACCGAATCTGGAGGGGGCTCCACCCTTAGAAAGGCCGGGTCCGAGTCCGGAGCCCGGTACTTCTTCTACAGTCTCGAGGGTGCCGCCTTAGTCACCGCATGGGTGAGAAAAAGATCCATGGCCGGTTGTTCCAGACCCGGCACCAGTGGCAGTAACGGCCGAGACAAATGCTTTTGGTGTAGCGTCTCGAAGATGACTGATGTCTTGGGAGTGGGCACCGTCAAAGTAATGCCCAATTTCGCCGCACCACGTAACAGTACGTCCTGGAAGGACACCAGATCATCAATCGGTGAAACCCTCGTGTCTGGCGAAACCGACAAGGTCGGGGAATAGTCCCTGGTCCCTGACGACCTGGTCTGGGAACGAGACCTGTGCCTCCTGTGGCGCCGTCTAGATCGTGTGGAAGACCTGCGGCGCGAACGCTCCCTTCTCCTGGAACGGGAGCGCGACCTCCCAGTACGTGGGCGCTCCACCGGTTTCCGTGGGGGCATCTTCCGTGGTCTATCCTGGGGCTTCGGAGTAGGTGTCCCCTTAGGAGGTGTCGGAAGCAGAGGCCGCGACACCGACCTCGCTGGCCTGACAGGAGGCCTCACCGGCAAAGGCGCGGGCCCATGAGGTGGGACCGGCGGCGGAGGCTGCCCCGCAGGGGGTAGCGGAGGAAGTGGAGGTAGCGGCGGATTAACAGGAGGAGCCTCCTTTGGTAGAGGTGGAGGAGTCGCAGGCCTTGGCGGTGTATATACCACCGAGTACACCGAGCCCGGTGACTTCTTCGGGGGAGGAGCCTGGGACCCAGACCCTCCAGAGCGTGAGCGACGCCTCCGACGTCCTTCCCCAGATTCAGCGTGACTTTTCGCGCCAGAATCCCTCTCCGCCGCTTAGGGGAGGCGGAGATCCTCGGGGACGCAGATCTCTTCCTGCTCGACGTCGAGCGTCGTTTTTCAGGTGTGGAACGGCGACCCCTCGACTCCGGCGTCGAACGCCGTCTCCTCGACGTCGAGTGTCTCTTCCTCGACGACGACCGTCGCCCCCTCGACGACGAACGGTCAGACCTCGACGGCGAGCGTCGACTCTTCCTCCTCGTCGACCGTTTCCTCACAGTCCTCGACGTCGAGGATCCCCTCGACGGCGATCTGCGTGACGGCGACCGGCGGTGTCGCTTCGACGGCGAGCGCCGGTGCCTCCTTCGTCGACGGCGATGCCTTGACTCCGACGTCGACGACGACGAAGACGCCGTCGGCGGTGACCTCGACGGCGGCCTACCCAGGCCTCTCGACATCGATCTTCCACGCTGTCTCGACCTGGAGCCCCGGGGAGAAGGGGAACACACCGTCGTCATCCCTCTGACGCCGTCGTCGATGCAATCGACGTCGACGGAGACCGGGACCTTTTGCTGGTCTTCCTGCCTCTGGGGAGCCCCCCAGAGGCCTCAGCAGGGGGAGTCTTCCCAGCCTGCCCAGACCCACCTGCAGCCTGCAGTCGCCTCTCTTCCAGGCCTTGGAGCCTAATCCTCAGCCTTTCCCTCAGGGACCTTGTAGAAAAGGTCTGGCAGATGTCACAGTCTTCAGGGACATGCTCTTCAGGGAGGCAAAGAATGCAGATGTCGTGTGGATCAGTCTTGGCCTTCTTCCTTCCACATGCTGGGCACTTGTCGAATAAAGCAGGCATTTTAGATCCCTAAAAAGCCTGAACAAACACACAGAAGTGAAAGGAAACACCAAGTAGCAACTGAAAACACTTTTAAATCCAAAAAGTGTACAAAAACTCCAATAAACCCTTGAAAAAGGGAGAGCTCAATGCACCAGGGTCCTGTAAGCAGGAGCCGGTAAAAAGAACTAAAAGTGAGAGGGACCTGCTATGCATTCTGGGATACTGGGAGAAGGTTCTGGAAGGTTCCTTAAAGGCACAGTATCCTATTTAAGCCACATAATGGCAGCCTATGGGGCTTGTCTGTCCATGCCTTCCTCTCTATCATTTCAGAGGGTTTTTGCTGTTAAAGCAAGGGAAATCTGGACAGGCTTTGCTGTTTGTGGATTTTTGGTGGAATTTTCTAGTTGAAGTACTGGACAGTGTAGCCTGTGGACATAGGCTGCATTATTTGTCTTTAAATTCTCTCTTAAGTGTCTTTGCAGTTCTGCAATTTTTCTGACGACTTAAGAGATTATTTTTGATTGCCGGGGTCCTCGCACATGGGCGGGACTATTCACTAGATTATGACTATACACAGAGATCCCCTACTACAGAACAGGGTATGTGGTTATTGTTGTGGAGGCAGAGGAAGTGGAGTCAGAATGGTGGCTGGGCGCGACTTTGATCGAGGCTGAACAGGTGCGACTCAATATCAGAGAGGACAACTGGGGCCTTGTCTTCTGGAGCCTATGGAGTTGGCGTCGATGAGCCAGGAACCAGCATGGACTGTGGTCCTGGAGGTGGAGTTGGATGTGGCCCTGTTATGGGCTCTGAATGTCCAGCTGGTGCTGAAGGTAAACCTGCCGGTGGTAACCCAGGTGAAGAAACTCTCGGTTTCATTGGACTCGCAGGTGCATCAAAAGGAGTCGGCAAGCATCCATTGAGTCGTGTCATGGCCTTGCAGAACGCTGTGATCTGCTTGAATAAGAAAGAGTTATGTTAAGCAGAATTAAATCTTTAACAGAATTATGTTGGTGGCCACAAAGAAATGGGCAGAATATGTTGTGATGAAAAGGCTCGTACATTCAAACATCTAGGAAGGGAAACCTGCTAATTATTACTAGTGATTAAGAAGAATTGGTTCAAGGATTTTACTTTTTAGGCTGTCTTACTGTTACTTGTCCATGTCCTAAGACCTCTTTGCTTACCAAATTGGGAAGAAGACCCTTTTGCCATGGAAGGGAGCCTAAGACAGCCGATGTCAGGGTCATGCAAATTCAAACTACTATTACCCCTTCCTACCACCCTTTGCCCTCTGCATATCTGGGTCATAAATATCCTTGTAGCACTGCACTCTTATTTCACCAAAGCTGAAGAGACTTCCAAGAGAACAGTTTAACAAGAGAAAGATATTCACCCAAGAAATAAGAACCAGGCTCTTTAATTCACCAGCTAATCTCCATAAGAAAGAGCGATCTGTGCTACACATCCCCTGGCTTTGCTGTATAATGATGCCACCTCACTATGTTACTCATCGTTGAGGTGAAAGAAAACTCAAGTTGCAACCCCTTGAGTGGTGCTCTCTTGATCATTCATTGACTCTTTCTCAGTTATGATCCCATTGGAGTGTTTGCATCTCCACAACAGGGATTGTCAAAGTAACTCACCAGGGAAAAAGAGTGATGGAACTACTAGCCAAAAACTTGACTTTTCTCATCCAAATGTTTGAACTCATTCCTAGTATTCTGCTTTACCCATGCATATGTGTGTGTACAGTGTGCCCATTCTGTAAGGACTGCTCTGAAATGCTGAAGACAATCTTTTACCCCGCAGGATTTAGACATGAAAACACGGTATCCCCACCATCAACTACCCAGGTGTTTGCTGGAAACAGAGAACTACTAAGACATCTTCTTTACTCTTATCTGCTGTGATGTGAAAAAGGCGACTGGAAACTAACTGTTTGCTAACTGCTAGTTTGAGGGACGTCCGTGCCAACTCTAGTAGACCAGTGCCCCAACCCACAGCCCAATTTTATTGCCACTGGACACTAGATAGGTTGAGCAATGACTTCCTTTGTATGACCTTGATGCCTAAAGGTAAGCCGAGGGCTGGAAAACAGAAATACTGTGTTCATTTGGTTATCCCTGCACCACGTTTGGACATTTCATGATGACAATAGTTTTCTTGTATCTAAATTAAATGTGCCAATTGCTTGGTGATAATAATCTGCTACTTCCTTCATGGATTCTGGAAATTGAGTGGTGATGATCTTTTGTCCTTGCCTTCACAAAGCTTAAAAATGCACTGACTATCACTTGCTTAAGTACTTACTTGATGCTTATGGCAAACTCCCCAGCATCCTTCACCCGCTGTCTGACCAGGTAAGTGCCGTCTGAGCGATTATTAAGGGCTAATTCTGCTTCTTTCCTCTCCATGGGGCCAGCATACCTAATAAAGCAAGTGGACAGAGGGCGAGGGCAAGGGATATGAAATAATTTGTTAAATATCTCTCAGAGTCACCAGTACATTTTAAGAAACATAACTAAGTAATGAAAAAGGCAGCCTGTAGTACGAGGGCCTGTATAACACTTCAACACATCAATTTTTTATTTTTTTTATTTATTAGAGTTTTATATGGTGCGAACATGGCCCAAAGGGTATCAGAGCGCTTTTCATATATGCAGGTGAGCGAACTGGTAAATCAGACAATAATAAACCATACAACAATCACAATAAAAGTACAAGAGGGCGTGGGAAGTAGGCGGGGATGGAGAGCTACCAGGAGTCCATACAAACATTATAAATAAGGCTCCTGGTTTTGTGGTAATTATTTTTTTTAACATTTCGGTCTCTATTTATCCTTATTTATGCCTGTTATGATTTAGCAAATTAAGCAGCCACGTGTAACAAAACAATGCACTTACAGGTACACATTAGAGTTATACTACAAATATATGTTAACATATGCCTATATTTAAGGAAATCACATTCTGTTTTTTAACTCTCCATGCTGTCTATCTGCTCAGCTGTTGCCTGGAATTCATGAAAGACAGCACAGAGAGTCTCTCACAACAAGCATTGTTTTCAGCATTTTTCTGCTCTTAAAAATAAATACAGACAGAAAACACATTGTTTTCTGTCTGTATTTATCTGTAAAAATCAGTAAAAATTGAAAAATTGGAAGACTTAGTTATAAACAAAGAAAACGTTGAGGGAGAGAGGTAGGGCAGGCCATAATAATAAATAATTTCAATCTCAACAATTGTACCAGATGAGGCTGTACCCAGGCGGGGTGATGAAATCCCTCTAGTCCACTAGGGAGATCAACAGAGTAGGCATAGGAGACAGATTACCAGTGACATATCGGTGTGGGAGAGTCAAGATAAAGTGAGCTAGTGCAAGAACTTGCTCATCAATAGCATTTTCACAGTTTTTTTTACGATCTAGATGACGGGTTGATTCTGATTTCCGATGGCAAGGAATTCCTAATTCTCAGCACAATACCAGAGAAGGCACGATTGTAGGTTTTCACTGCTTGAATTTCTGTGGTTACAGCAGTAACGATGTGGCGCTTCTAGAGCCACCTGACCACTCCAATTTTTGTGCAATGTATTTCAGGGAGTGAAATGGCTTTGTGTGTTAAACAGGCAATTTTTAGATGCATTCTTACCTCGATTATAAGCAGGTTCGCTGGGGAGGCAGAAGCTTCCTACTGGGAACAGCTATAACTTGGAACCGCCTGCCAATGTCGATAAAAAACAGTACCTCACTCATGTCCTTCAGAAGATTACTGAAAACATGGCTCTTTTCCAACTGAGCTTATGGAACCTATAAGGGGCATCTTTCAGTCCCGCCACCTCATATGTTCTGCCAAACCGAGCGCCATGACGCCTTCAGGCATACGCGCGCTATACATGTCGACAAATCAAGCAGAGGAGCCAGTTTAGAGATTTCAAATCGGGTTTGATGTGGGTATTGCATTTAGATCCTGTAATGAGCCTTGCAGCGGAGTTAAGTGAGGCTCTTAGGTGGGCCAGCTTAGTTCTGGGTAGGCCGCACAGAGTTGTATTTCCATAGTCTAGCCTAGAAATTACTAGGGCGACTGATTTGAAGTCATCCACAGGGATTTTCTTTAGGAGGCTCAGTTGAAAGTTAGCTCCTTTGGTGGCTGAGCTGATGTGATCCTGCATGTTCAGGTTCTTGCAGAATTAATGACATGCAGAATGGAATTGAGAACAGTTAAATGTTTCAACCAGTCATCAATGTCTAGAGATTGTTTGGGGGTGAAATTAAAAGGAACTCGGTTTTAAGAGTGTTTAGTTTGAGATGGTTGCAGGTCAGCCAATTTTGAGTTCTTTGGAGAGCTGCACAAAGGGATCTAATATCTTCCAAGGAGGCGATTTTCAGGTAAAGTTGAGTGTCTTCGACGTAAATGTGCAAATTGATGCTTCAAGCTTTCAGGATTTCGGTAAACAGTTCAATGAGGAGGTTAAAGAGAGTGGGTGAGAGAAAGGAACCCTGCGGAACCTCCGAGACTGGTGTGGCGGTGGACAAGGAGTAATTAATCTTTATTCTTTGAGCTCTATTGTGGAGAAAGTAGGCCAACTAACATAGGACAGGACTGGAGAGCCCCATCCTGCTTTCAAGTAAATCAAGGAGGCTGGCATGTTTGACTGTATCAAATGCTGAGGAGAGGTTGAGGAGGATTAGCAGAAAGGATTAATTTTGATTAAGCATTTGTAAGGCGTCATCAACTATATGCATGAGGTCGATTCAGTGCTGTGTCCCTGACGGAATCCAAATTGATATTAGTCCAGGAGTTGGAATTTTTCAATGTGATTGCGTAGCTGGATAAGAACACATTTCTCAACGAGCTTAGAAAGAGTCAGGATGCTGGAGATAGGACAGAAGTTATTTGGATCCTTGTGGTCCGCTGTGGGTTTTTAAAGAATGGGGGTAACCTGTCTTGACTGGAGGCAGCATGGTTTGGTGCCTTGACGTACCAAAGCATTTACTATTTTGGTCCAAAGGGGGAGCAGAGATGTTTTAAACTCTTTGAAGAGGTTCGAGGGTAGCGGATCATTGAAGTTGTTTGAGGGTAGGTAATATTTTTAATATGATAGCTTCATCATAGGTTTTGAATGAGCACCACGAGGCATTGTTTTTGGGGGAGTGAGTAGGACGCTCAGGCCAAACTAACGTGTGGGGGTTGCTGAGTGAAGGAGCAGGAAGGAATTCCAAAGCAGTCTGTAGAGCCATTTTCAATCTTTTTCATCTTACCCAGGAAGAAGGCAGAAAGTTCTTCACAGTTAGGCTGCATATTAGACCAGAGGAGAGAATTGGGTTGCCTGTTGGATTGCGCTTTGATGATTTCAAACAGTTTTTTGGTCAGTTTCTGGCATCCTTTAGCTGTTTCCTAAGAAGTCTGCTTTGGAGATGTGTATGCGTTTGTTGTAAATACTTCACAGAGATCTCGAGGCGATCTAGAGAGGGGGAGAGTCTTCATTCCCGTTCAGCCAATCATAGATTGCGTCTTTCAGTATTTAGGCTACCATTGTACCAGGGTTTGGAGCCTTTGGTGGACATTCTTTTAAGTTGGAGTGGGGGCGATAGCATCATGGATGGTTGTAATTGAGTTATTATAATGATCATTAAGGACCTGTACAGCTGACATGTCCTGAGGAGGGAAAGGATGCAACTGCTGATAGATGACAGGTCATTCAGGTTAATGTTACACGTGCTCCTTATCCAATGTCTGTTAATTTTTATTTTAACCTTTTTTGACGGCAGCGATTCTGTGATGAGGAAAGTAATGTGGTGGTGGTCTGTCCAGTCACATGGAATAATCCATTCAAGTTTAGCATAGTTGGCCTAAGAGATGACTATATCCAAGGTCACTCTAAGGTTGTGGGTAGGCTGTCGCAGATTTGGATAAGGTTGAGGTCAGCAAGGAAGGTTTTAAGGCTGATCCCCGCTTGGTCATTTGTGTTGTTCCAGTGGAGGTTGAAGTCACCAAGGAAGATCTGGGGGCAGTGTAAACTGGAGTTAGTTGTGATGATTTCCATAATATGTTCAATGAATGGGAGGTTATCCCCTGGAGGGTGATAAAAAGCATGTAGTTTGCAGCTAGGTTTATCTTTAGTCGAAATTTTGATGCCTAGATATTCACAAGGTGTGAGAGAGACAATTGGTGCTCGCTTCACCACGAGAGTGTTGTGGTGAGTACAAGCTATACAACCACCAATCTGATTGGTCTATCTAATCTAATGATGTCGTAGCTAGGCAGTACTAGCATGTGGGGAGTAGGGCTGGAGGAATAATTTAACCAAGTTTCTGTCAGGACTGTGAGCTTGAGATTATGAGAAAGGATGAGGTCCGCAATATCCGCCGTGTTTAGATGCCGATCCGCAATTGAGTCGCATACATTTCAAATGGGGTGTATTGGCAACGGAGGGAGTCTGGGTGATGGGAATGTGCTTGAGGTTGGAGTTGTTAACTGATCTTGGATTGGGTCTGGGCTCTCTGTGTGGATTCATCAGAATTATTTGGATTTGGCCCTAGTAGTCTGTGGTCTTGTTGTGTATAGGATTGTATGAGAGCAGGAGAGAGTGGATATCAATGCCTGATAGTGAGTTTTTAAATCTGATGGGCGTTAGGGTGGGGAATAGTTCTCCAGGTAAACTGGGGCGACGGTTCAATAGCTGATAACCCACTGGAAGTGGGGGGTGAAGGTGAATGTCTATTCGTAGCCAGAAATGTAGTGGGACAGCAGTAATTCCCTAGCTCGGTAGTAATGTAAATAAGGCTTTGTATGTCTGCTTTAAGATGATGAAGCTCCAGAGAGATCTTACAGAGTTTGGAATCAAGATTGGTGTGGGTGCAGGTGGTTGAGATGTGAGTTAAGGGGCCAGGTGAGAGGGATCTCCGACTACTAGAGTTAAGGAGTGCCTGAATGGGGGGAGCCAGGGGAGGGGAGGGGGGAATGGAGATGGAACTATGATTGAGGTGTGGGGGTGTGATGCTCAAGAACTCGTTGACGGGGGTGATGAGGAGAGAGGGGCCATGTTATGGGTCTGGTAAGGGGGTTCCAAGTTTGCAAGAGTCGTGGGTTGATAATTGGCGAGTGTCCCAGGTGTGTCAGTGGTGATAGCGGGTGAATATTCAGCAGTCAGGAGCCAAGACTAGCTGAAGGTGTTGGTGATCTGGCTGGGAGTTACAAAGGTCGCTGTTCTAGATGTGCGGAGGAGGCTCAGATTATTCTGAAAGTGCGTGCAGGTTGAAACCGGTTCAAGGGTTAGGGGTGTGTGAGAGTTATTGGATAAGCTGAACAGAGTGGATGTTGGAGATGAGAAAGGGGTGGGGCAGAGTAATTGGTGGGGAGAGGGGAGGCAGCAACGAGTGGTGTTAGAGGGATGTCTGGAGGGGTAGGCTGAGATTGGGTCAAGGAGAATAGAATTCTTTCTTCATCACAGAGACTCTGATCAATGAAAAAAACATCATCAAGAAGTTCTAGGGTGTGCTTAAATGCTTGGATAAGGATACGCCAGGTATTATAGAGGGAAATGGTTGCCTCTGATTGGCATGCACTTGAGGGACCTACCGCTTGTCTGAGACCGTAGGTAGTTTTAGAGGATGCAGTGATCTGGAACAGAGAGCAAGGGTTTTTTCTGTATTGTGCTCTTCCTTTGGTGTAGAAGATAAGGTCACTTATGGTAGATCCTTTAGTTGTGCAGAAGCAGGGGTGTCGGAAATGAGGGTTTCTGGGTGGGATTTGAGAAGCATGTGTTTGAAATTCTTGGAAGTGTTTTTGGATAGATTAGGGAAGTAAAGAACAAGTTACTTACGCTTTTTCTTGTAGATACAGTATCTGCCTGTGGATTCCTCACCTTGTGAATATCCCCCTTGCGTCAGCAACATCCGGAAATTCTTTTGTAGCCTCGCGCCGACGTGGACGACGTCATAGAGACATAGAGACAGGGCATCGCACGCGACTCCGCTGACGTCATCGACACTACAATAGGCCCACGCCGGCGTGATGACATCAGTTCCGCCCTTTTTTTCGTGCCTTCGAGGCACACGGATGGACCAATGACAGTAGACATATACACAGTATACGCAGTACAAAAATCAAGGTAACACAGTGTGAAGAAAATGCAATAAAACATTTGAATAAAACAACTCCTTGAGAATAAAATAAATACATTATAGCAACTCTGGTATAGAAGAGTGGACAACGGGGAGGCGGGTGGGTCAGTGAGGAATCCACAGGCAGATAATGTATCTACCAGAGAAAGCGTTACCGAAGGTAAGTAACTTGTTCTTCTGATAGATACATCTGCCAGTGGATTCCTCACCTTGTGACTAGAGTCCCACAGCAGTCCCCACTCCCGGAGGAGGGTGTCCACTCTCCTAAACCAGAAAATCCTGGAGGACAATAATGCTTTGCGAAAGTGTGGAGGGAGGCCCAAGTAGCCGCTCTACAAATGTCCTCAACAGGCACACCTCTAGAAAGAACAGATGTTGCAGACTTAGCTCTGGTAGAGTGGGCTCTAATACCCTCTGGAGGATCCTTACCAGCCAAAGAGTAGGAGATCTTTATACAGAGGATGATCCATCTTGAAAGAGTTCTTTTATGTACCGCTCTTCCTTTCTTGCAGCCAGCAAACCCAACGAAGAGCTGGTCATCCATTCGATAGTCTTTAGTTCTATCAATATAAAAACTCACCGCCCTCTTGGGGTCCAGACGGTGTAGCTTCTCCTCCTCCTTGGAAGGGTGAGGGGGAGGATAAAAGGTAGGAATGGTAATAGATTGACCTAAGTGGAAGGGAGACACCACCTTAGGGAGAAAAGCAGCCCTGGTCCTAAGAACCATTCGATCAGCATGAATGGTCAAGAACGGGGGCTTGGAACTAAGAGCTTGAAGCTCACTTACCCTCCTTGCCGAGGTGATCGCAACCAGGAAGACTGTCTTAAAAGACAAAAGCCTCATGGGACACTTGTGTAAGGGTTCGAAGGGAGAACCCACCAAGTAGGTTAATACAAGATTTAAATCCCACTGAGGAACAATAAAAGGAGTAGGAGGGAACTTATTAGTGAGACCCTTCAGAAATCTCAAAACTACAGGAGATTTGAAAGGAGACGGCTGGTCGGGCAAACAGAGAAATGCCAACAATGCTGAAAGATAGCCCTTCACCGTAGCAACAGCAAAACCTTGCTGCATCAAGGAAAGAGCAAACTGCAGTATATCAGATAAATGGGCTTTCAAAGAGTCAACAGACTTCTCCCCACACCAAGAGACAAATTTCGCCCATCTGTAGGAATAAATGGACTTAGTGGAGTCACGCCTAGCTGATAATATGACATCCACCACATCGTGTGGGAGAGAAAAAGAGTTCAGGTTGCCCCGTTCAATCTCCAGGCATGAAGGTGTAATGTCTGGAGGTGGGGGTATAGAACCTGCCCCTCCATCTGAGAGAAGAGATCTGCCCTGAACGGGAGCGGAGCGGTGGGCGAGAGGAGAGGTGGAGAAGGTCTGTGTACCACACCCTTCTCGGCCAATCCGGGGCGATCAAAATAACTTGGGCCCGGTCTTGACGAATCTTCCTCAGAACTCGAGGAATCAAGGGTATGGGAGGAAACGCGTAAAGGAGTTGTGAGTCCCAACTCAACTGAAACGCGTCCCACAAGGCTCCCCGCATCGGAAACTGGAGGCTGCAGAATGACGGGCAGTGAGCATTCTCGCGAGTGGCGAACAGGTCCACCTGAGGAGTCCCCCACGTCCGAAAGACGTGACGAACCACCTCCGGGTGAAGCCTCCACTCGTGGTCGGCCGAGAACTGCCGACTGAGACTGTCTGCTCGCACGTTCAGAACTCCGGCCAGATGATTTGCCATCAGACAAATCTGGTGGTCCTGAACCCAGGACCAGAGGCGCAGAGTCTATATGCAGAGACACTGCGACCCTACTCCTCCCTGCTTGTTGATATACCACATCGCGGTCGTGTTGTCCGTCAGGACTTGCACCGACAGACCGCGAAGGGAAGGGAGGAAGGCCTTGAGCGCCAAACGTATCGCCCGAAATTCTAGAAGGTGATGTGAAGCAACCTTTCTTCTGGAGACCAAAGACCCTTGACCTCCAGATGCCCCAGATGAGCACCCCACCCTAGAGTGGATGCATCCGTTATCACTGTGGCCACCGGAGGAGGTAGATGAAAAGGCTTTCCCTGAGACAGATTGCCTTCCACACCCCACCAAGACAGATCCGCTGCAGTTTCTCTGGAGATCCTGATCGACTCCCTGAGATCTCCGTTGTGTTGATACCACTGCCTGCGGAGGCACCACTGGAGGGCCCTCATGTGCCAGAGTGCATGGTTGACCAACAGGATGCAGGAAGCCATCAGACCGAGCAGGCGAAGGACCTTCAGGACCGGAACGACTGCTCCATTGTAGAATAAAGGAATCATTTCCTGTATGTCACGAATCCTTTGAGGTGGAGGGAATGCACGACATACAGTTGTGTCCAGTACAGCACCTATGAACAGGTTGCGCTGGGAGGGCACCAGGTGAGACTTGGGTACATTTATCGAAAAACCCAACCGGTACAACAACTGAGTTGTCTCCTGCAGATGCTGGAGCACCTTCTCTGACGACTCTGCCTTGATCAGCCAGTCGTCCAAATAGGGGAATAGTGGAATCCCCGACCTTCTGAGATGTGCTGCCACCACTGCCATCACCTTGGTGAAGACTCGAGGCGCAGTAGTAATTCCAAAAGGAAGGACCGCAAACTGATAGTGTTGCGATCCCACCGTAAAACGGAGATACTTCCTGTGCGACTTCAGGATTGGGATGTGGAAATACGCATCCTGCAAGTCGAGCGACACCATCCAGTCTTCTTCCAGCAGCACTTGAAGAACCTGTGCAAGGGTGAGCATCTTGAATTTCTCTAGTTTCAGATAGAGATTCAAGATCCTGAGATCCAGGATTGGACGAAGCCTGCCATCCTTTTTGGGTATCAGAAAATACCGGGAGTAGCATCCCTGACCCCTTTCCTGCTCTGGGACCACCTCTATCGCACCCTTTTTTAACAGTGTCAGCACCTCCTCCTGCAGGAGTAACAGATGTTCCTCCGTGCAAAAACCTTGGCAAGGAGGGTAATTGGGAGGAAATTCCCGAAAGGGAAGGGCATACCCATTTTCTACGAGATTGAGAACCCAAAGATCTGATGTAACTGATTCCCAATCCCGTAGAAAGTAGGTAAGCCGACCCCCCCACCGGACCCACATGATCCTGAATGGCGGATCTAGGGCTGCTTTTCTGAGGCTGGGGGGTTAGAGGAGGTAGAGGAGGAAGAGGCTTGACGACCCCGAGGTCTAGCTCTTTGCTTTCCCCTATAAGATCTGTACAAGGGGTTCTGCTGCTGCTGCTGCTGCTGCTGCTGCTGCTGTTGACCTTGCCGATAGTTGCAAAAGGAAGAGCGTCCAAAACCTCTGAACCTCCTGGCTGAAGAACCTCTGATTTGAAGCCCTAAAGATTTAGCAGTTGCTCTACTGTCTTTAAACCTTTCCAAGGCCGTATCAGCCTTCTTGCCCAAGAGGCCAGATCCATCAAACGGCAGATCCAGCGAAGCCGCCTGAACATCTGCCGAAAAGTCTGAAGATTTCAGCCAAGCCGATCTCCTAGTGGCAACCGCAGTGCCCATGATACCTGCCACCAAGTCTGCAGTGTCCAGACCACTCTGTATCACTTGGCGTGCCGCAGCCTGTGCATCTGATAAAACCTCCTCAAAATCTCTCCTGCTGTCATCAGGAATCTTAGGAGCTAAAGTACGCATAGTGTCCATAAGGGCATGCACATACCTCGCCATAAGGCAAGTGGCATTAGTTGACTTCAACGCCATACTTGCAGAGGAGAAGGTCTTTTTAGCCACCTGATCTTGCTTCTTTGCCTCTTTGTCACCGGGGACCTGAGGAAAGGCACTCACATTCTTTTTGGAACAGGCTGCCTGTATGACTAGACTCTCAGGTGACGGATGAGACGTCAGAAAAGCAGGGTCCTCAGGTGCAACCCTGTATCTTCTCGCCACACTCTTGGAAACTGCAGGAGCTGACAGAGGTTTTTTCCACACCTCCATAATAGGTTCCGTTAATGCTTCATTAAACGGAAGCAATGGTTCCACCACAGAGCTAGGAGAATGCAAAACTTCAGTAAGAAGATTAGACTTAAACTCCACTGTTGGTAAAGTCAATTGCAGAAGTTCTGCTGCCTTCCTCATCACCACATGATAAGGCTGGACGTCCTTCGAAGGCGTATCAGAGCCGGATGGTAACTGGAGAAAAATCCAGACTATCAGCATCAGCTAGAAACTCAAAACAATCATCCTCCAGTTCACCTTCCTCCATATCAGGACGTGACTCCAAATATCTTTGCTCCTCCAAAAGGCGTTGTGCTTCCCATCTGGACCTCTCCTTTACAAGCTTCACATCCGGATCCACCAACGGCTCTGATGGAGCCGGGATCGACGTCGGTATCGAGTCCGAAGGCCCAGTGGGATGCTCTCGAGGCCGATCTGGAGCGGGCGACGCCGGGGCCGGCGTAGACGACCTCGGCAGAGCCGGGTATTGCCATGGCGGCGGCGGAGCCGGCATAAAAAGCATGAATGGAGCAGGAGGATAGGAGTGAGGGACTCCTAAATTGAAGGCCAGAGGACCCATGGGACCCGGAGGTGCGCCAGAGGGGTACCACGCCCTTGAAAAGACGCCATACGTAGCGTTTAAAAACGCTGATGGGTCCTGGCCTGGGGCTGGGAAGGGTGGCTGAAAACCCTCAGGCTGGTCTTGTGGAGGGTTCGGATTCGGCTCTTCGATAGGCGCAGAATACACATCCACCTGAACCTCTTCCTCATCTCGGGCCAGGGACGGCGCCGGAGACGGATTCGAAGCCGGAGTTGGCGACTGTACCTGCGACTCCGAAGGCGAGGCCTCACCTTCAGGATCCGAGACATCCAGCGTGACCACCTTGGAATGCACCTTCTTCGGTGACCTCAACCTCGAGCCAGACTCCTTACCGGAATGACGTCGGGACTCATGCCTCTTCTTCTTATGTCTCCTTCTCTACTTCGAAGCATGGTCTGAAGCGGACTTCGAAGATGACTCCTCTCGAGACCTGGATCTTGACTTCGATCTCGACCTCGCCCGTCGAGAGAGAGACCTCGAAGATTTTCCCTTGCCAGCCTTCAGCTTCGCTACCAGGAGTTTGGTCTCTCTTTCTCTCAGGGCCTTCGGGTTCATCTTCCGACAAGATGAACATCCATCATGGTCAGAGCTCAAACACCAAATGCAGTCCTCGTGCGGGTCAGTAATGGACATCATTTTCCCGCACTCCCTGCAGGGCTTGAAGCCGGTCTTCTTTGTCGACATCGTGAAGAAACAAGATACAAAGAAGCAGAAAGCGAATAATAAGGTAACAAAGTCACCAGTTGGTTACTGAGATTCCCGAAACCGTTAGCGCGACGACGCGGAAAAAAGGGAACTGATGTCATCACGCCGGCGTGGGCCTATTGTAGTGTCGGTGACGTCAGCGGAGTCGCGTGCGATGCTGTGTATCTATGACGTCGTCCACGTCCACGCGAGGCTACAAAAGAATTTCCGGATGTTGCTGACGCAAGGGGGATATTCACAAGGTGAGGAATCCACTGGCAGATGTATCTATCAGAATGATAGTGTAGGAACTGCGGGCAGTTGGAACCTGCTTAGCTTCTAGTGACCTACACGAAAGGGGATTCATGGTTAAGGAAGTCAAACGCCAGTCATGGGTGGTTGGGGGAAAGATTCATACCATTCTAACAAGGTAGTTAATCATTATATTACGGGCACTTTAATGGTGAAAGTGATGCAACAACTCAGAAATTCCTGTAGAGAGGGTATTGAAAGCTAATATAGGTAGGAAGAGATGAACAGTATATTAGAATGGACTAGCCTATGAAAATGTAGGGGCGGAAATTGGATGGGACGGGTAACGGGGAGAGGGATGTGCTGTGTACTGAACTGAGGGACTGAGAGGTGATTAGGGAGAGGCTAGGAAATCAGATGCCGTATGTAAGATTGAGCAGCAACATTGTTGAGCACCATTCTAACATGGCTTCCACCTAGTAACTAATTGGGAGGTAAAGAGCATGTTAGTTCTTCTTTAGTATCTATGACGGAGGGCAAGCAGAGTCCTCTGTCCATATCTAGATTCTTGGAGGTGCTGTCATTTTGATTGTGACAGGCCAATCCAATGGGGGATGGGAAAGAACCAAGATGGAAGGCCCAAACAGACCCCCACAAATAAATCAGGTATGTAAGGTACGCTGGGAGGACCTGCCACACACAACATGGGGGAAAACCTTCCAAAGTCAGACAACGTTCAATCAAAGCAGACGCAATGAGTGAGCGCCCGGCAAAGACATCAGGCTCGAGACTCCATTGCCCAGTAAAGCGACCAGAGCCCATGGACAGTAACCCCGGGTTTGGCCATAACCCGACTGTAGTGGGAAAAAGAGATTATCAAGCGCAAGTTCAGCCTGAAGTTGCCGATCTCTTAGGGTTAGGGTAGAGGCAAATGTCTGTGGCAATGCGCTGGGGAGCCACTACAGGCGGGAATGCGGTAGAGACAAACAGCTTGTCTGTGTAGTGGTCGGTAAAACCTCACAGGGAGGGTCGGTCCTCTCGACCAGCCCCGAGAGTTCCAGTACAGGTCCGCCCACCGGATCTGAAGTAAGCCACCTCTCAGTGGAGATCGTCACAAGCGGAGCCTCGCAGTCGCCAGCCGCTCACCATGGATGGTGTCGTAGAGCGACCCCAAAGAAGATTCACAGGTCCTGGCCTGATTGGGTTGCTCCAGGGTGCCAGCTGGAGATCGTCAGTCCGCCAACGCCCCTGAGAAACATCCGATCTGCGCTCGGCATCAAGACTGCCCACTACGCAAGTCGTGATACAGAGCCGCACGGAGTGCAAGTTCTTCTGGCAGCCAGCGAGGAAAGAAAACTGAGATCCGCGGGTCCATCCCGGTCCTAAGGAGCAAGGCACCCGCTGCGGCCATGTAAGTACATCCAGTTACTCTTTAGCTTTTTCCAGTAAATGTGTGCTAGATATTTCAGTGTTGATGTGAAATGGATGGCTGGATGGCAGGGTACGGGCAGGGATAAACACCAATAGCTGATCCCTTACCCAGAAGCCTGGAAGTGGAGCTCCCTCTTGACAGCCTTCTTGTGCCATCCTATCAATGTTCAAGGATTGTGGAACATCAAGGGCAGGGATTGTAGAATATTACGACATACTGATGTGCAAAGGCTGTGCAATATGAGGAAATGTAGAATATACCCACATACAAGTGTGCATGAACTATGCAATGACAGGGAGAAGTGCAGTGCAGTATAAATGTATACAATGTGCAAGGGCTTTTAGTAATCAGGACATGGGCTGTGGAATAAACCCATGTAAGTGAAATACTATGCATAACCGGAACTAATTTACCACAAACAAACCAGCCCAACATCACAGGCCGGGCCAGAGAAACATAACCACGTAATGGGAGGTCAGGAGTGTGACTATCCCACTATTGTTTGTTATGAAACATACATGCAAGCTGCCAGTTACATGAAAGCATATTTATTTATCTAGGGTTTGTGAGATCACAAAACATCTTCTTTGAGTTGCTAGAGAGCACCATGTGATTACAATCTGTGCATGATGAAACAGAACCTAGGAGTACTATAGTCGAATTAATAAAGAGCGTGACTTGGTCTCAAATGTGGCAGTCATTACCTCCTGGGGTGTGGGGTTTAGAGAAAAGCAGGCTGGAAGAAAATGTGTAACTTACCTGTAACTGCGGTACCCCAGTATTGGTATCTTTCATAGATTCACATGCTTGAATCATCCCTGTTGTCGAAGTGGGAGTCTCATGAGACTCCCGCTTCAACTACGGGGATGATTCAAGCATGTGAATCTATGAAAGATCCAATACAGGAGAAGAAAATTAGTTACTGACCTGTAACTGTGGTTCTCCAGTATTGGTATATTTCATAGATTAACATGCTTGAATCATCCTCGTTGTTGAAGTGGGAGTCTCATGAGACTCCCACTTCTACGAAGTGGATGATTCAAGTATGTGAATCTATTAAACATCCAATACTGGAGAACTGTTTATTTTTCAGACCTTTCTTTGAAGGGAGGTAGATTGGTTCCACTGGGAGGCTTTGGTTTCAAAGCCTGGGTGGGTCCCTGGACTCCCACAGATTTGTGTATTTATTTGTTTCATTGAACACTCCTTGAGAGATAAGGTTTGCTGTCACAGGCTTATCTTGAATGGCTATAGGGGGCATTTCCTGCACGTATCCTGCTCTTCGGTCCAAAGTAAGCCCAGTGTACGTACAATGAACTTTAATCTATAATGCTGCACCTACTGAGAATCAGTAGTGTGTTTTTAAGGTTTGCTTAACATAGTCGTGCCACCATAAGTTCAGACAAATACTTCCCACTTTATTGTGGAGGTTTAGAAGTCTGTTTGTATGGATGTAAATGGTATTTCTATAGAGCAACCAAACCAAAACACTGTTAAGCACATTATAGGGTAAAAGACAAGCATAAAGTCAACAAATGATATGAGACGTAGCTGGTTTGTGGACTGTGAATGCATTGTGATGTAGCGTTATCTAAAGAAGTGCTTCTTCAACTCTTCCTTGAATTGCAGCAGTACTAGGGTGGCTTTGATGGATACAGGGATGTTGTTCCAGATGCTGAGTGCATCTATGGAAAAGGCCTGTTTGCTTGTTTGGTCTTTTTTACACTTCTTAGTCTGCAAGTGTGCTGGGAGTCACCCGAGATGCCAGGCGTGTCTATAAGATAAGCAGGGGTGCTGGTCATAATGGCTTTCTAAATTATGCACCTGGTTTTGAAGATGGTTCAAGGGGAGATAATGGAGTTCCATCAGGATGGGGGTGTTGTGATAATATTTCTTGAGGCCCTGGATGAGAGATGCTGCAGCATGATGGATGCCCTTAAGGGGTGAAAGTGTGGAGTCTGGGAGGCGATGGAGTAGGGCGTTACCACCACTCAGATGCAAGATCACAAAGGCTTCAACAGCAGTTTTGAATTTACTTCCTGTAAGAAATCATCACTCTATTTAAAAGAGAACTGGTACAAGGCAGTCTTTGTTGTTTTGGCAATGTGTTCCTTGAGAGTGAGGTTGGTTGTCCAGGGTGAATCCAAGTTATGTGCAAACAGTGAAAGTTGAGTTCACAGTTGTCAAGGTTGTTGTTTGTTCTCCTTGACAAATAACTGCAATTCGGTCTTGGTTGGGCTCAGTTTCAGGTAGGCATTGGACATACAGTACTGGATGATGGGGAGGAAGTGTTTAAGGCATTGGATGCCTGAAGCAGAGGGCACCTCAAGTAGAGTTGTGTATCATCGGGATATTTGTGAATGTTAATGCAGTTATCTGTGAGTAGAGCACCAAGCAGTCTAAGTAGAGTCTGAAGATAACCGTGAAAAGTAGGGAACCCAGGAGGACTCCACAGGTGATAGGGATCTCGTGGGACCTGGAGGTGCCCATGTGAACAAACTGGTGTCAATTGAAAAGGTAGAAGGAGAACTAGTAAAGGACATTGCCAGCAAATCCAATTCAAGGCTCCAGGGTGCAAATGAGGGCTGATGATCAGATTAGCTTTATTCGATTTTTCAGTATAAAAATCATAAAAGCAACAACAATACATAAATATACACCAATACATTTCATTTCATAATAAATAACATCTGTTAAAATGGGATTAAATCAATAGAATAAATCAGCTAATCATTGAAGAACGATTCCTTAAGACATTTTTTAAAAATCCAATCATTACCATGACACATGTAGTATTACCCAATTGCTGCAAACTAAGGTACGCAGGTCTGCATTGCCGCCAGGCACCTTGCCTCAAATACTGTCGAATCCATCTTTTCCGTTCTTTCACGTAGAATTTACAAAACAGCACTATGTGAAAGGTGGATTGCGACGACATATTGTCACATGGGCAACAGACAAGCGTTCTAGACCAGTCAATTTTAAACGGAAATGTGACCAGCCGGTGAAATAGGTTAAACCTAAATCTGGTCAGAATGAACCGGTCAAAGCCCAGGTTACACAAAGTTAAATATGGCTGTATTTTAAAAGTGCTCAATGACAGTTGATGTTCAATTACCGTTTTCTTGGTAATTTCCCCTGAGCATCTAAGTAAGTTAAAATGGGCCATACATAAATTCTTAAGTTCTTGTTTCGATACAGTCCTGATTGAGATCGGGTTTGTAAAAAGATCAAGGCGTTGGAGGTCATTTGGGGTTTTCTTAACATATTCTAGCCATACGATACGCTTGGCTTTATCTAAACCCATGACGTCCTTTATTATGTCCTGGTTCAAACCCAGATCTTCTGAGACCCACACTCTTCGCCAGAGCAATATGGGCTGCAGTTTAATCAGGTCTGCAATATGGTCCATCCCTAGTTCCTCATGGCAATTAAAGACTGAGGTACCCTTCGGAAGTGCTAAAAGGTATCTAAAAAACTTTATTTTCTTCAATTTGTAGTTCTGTTGTGTCCTGATATCCCCATATCCCTGCCCCGTAGAGTGCAATGCTCCGGCATTTGGCTACATAGATCTTTAACATAATTTCCGGGGGTCGTTTGCCCACTTTGAGGAGAAATTTTTCAGCGCTCCAATAGAGCGTTTGAAAGATAGGGTCCTATTCTTGACTTCAGGACCCCAGGAACCTGAGCCATCAATTAAGACCCCCAAGGATGGGAAAGTTTTAGTATATTCAATTTCTAGGCCGGGAACTTTAAGAGTTTTACACAATCCCCGGACTTTACCACACTGCATCACATAAGATTTCTTGGCATTGATGCCAAGGCCCCTAACTTTCATAAAATCAAGATATTTAGTTAGGGCCTTCTTAGCTCCCACCTTCGTTCTTGCCATCAATACCGCGTCATACGCGTACAGTAGTGAAACTATTTGCTTATTACCATACCTCGGGGAGTCGATTTTACTGGCCCCCAATTCTGCCTCAAGGTTGTTTGTATAGAGGGAAAAAAGAAAGGGGGCCAACACGCAACCCTGTCTTACGCCTTTTTCTATACTAAAGGATCCAGTACACTCTCCCCTCAGCCCGTATCTTACTTTGGCCGTAGCCCCAGAATAGAGCTGCCTTAAAAATAAGATAATGTCAGGCTCGACTTTCATCTCCTCTAGAATTTGCCACAATTTAGAATGTATTACAGAATCAAAGGCGGCTGATAAATCAACGAAGATTGCATAAAAATAGCCTTCTTTAGCCCTGGTGTATTTAGCTTGGAGTAGGACGAAATTCAGGACCTGCTCAACGGTGCCCATCCCTTCCCGGAAGCCATACTGAACATGACTTAAAATGCCATGTTCCTCCGCCCATAATTGCATTTTATTTAAGACCCCTCTCCCTACCATTTTCATGAGGGAGTCTAGTAATGATATGGGTCTATAATAAAAGACGGACTCTCCCTATCCCCCTTTTTACATATCGGTATAATAACCGATTCTGCCCATGTACCAATAAAGCCTTTTGCACAACATGCCCGAAGGACGCGTGTGCAAATTGGTGCCCATAGGTCAGTGTTTAGTTTATAGATATCATTGGGGATACCATCCGGCCCCGGGGCTTTATTATTTTTGCTAGCCTGCAAAGCTACGTATACCTCTTCCAGAGTAATATCCATTTTTATTTTCTGATGGTCACCCCCTCTTTGTAAGAGACCAGTTTCACCTTTCTCAAATGCAGGAACCTCCTGCGAATTACTGTATACCTTTGAGAAGAAGTCGACCCAGGTTTTATCATCTATTGCTATTTCTAGCCTTGCTGCTTCCTTTTTACTGAAAAAAGGTGCATTGACTGCCTGCCAAAAGGACCTGGAGTCTCTGCACTGGGATGCACTCAGCAAGTTCTGCCATGCTAATTCCGTTATATCCTTTTTCCGTTGGTTCCTGGCCAGGGTGTACTTCTTCCTGCACTTTTTTATTACCTCATGGTCCCTTGGTTTGTTGCCTAGGGCAGCCTTAAGGGCAGTGTATGCCTTTTTACACCGTGTATCAAACCAACCCCCCCCTTGGTTTGACTTATTTCGCTGCACCCTAGATAACTTATTTTGAATAATATTGGTGATTTTACTATATGCCTCCAAAATTTGTTCATCAGAAGAGTTCTCGCCCAGAAATACCATAATATACGTAAGAGCAGTAGTTACGATTTCCTTAGACTTTTTCAATGGGTCTACTATGCTCCATTTTAGGGCCAATCCGTTTTGGCGTGCTATGGCAATATTCTGTGTCCAGGTCAGGCACTCAATAGTGGAAGCGTTAGTACACTCAGTGGTACTTATATTCAGACTAAGTGGGAGGTGGTCACTTAAACCAATATTGGATATCTCAAAGTCTTCGATGCAATAGGAATATCTATTTGGTATAATAGCGAAGTCTATAACAGAATGGAGCCCCCTAGCTAAAAAGGTAGCACTAAATTCAACCTTTGGTGAGCAAAGCAGATTAGCAAGCCAAGATCAAAATCGGCCATCATGCTATTTATTATATCTCCTCTTTCAGAGTGCGTGAAGTGACGCCTATCCACATTCTCCCCCCTTCCGTAATCCTCAAACCCACATGTTACTCGGTCACAAATAGTCATATTAAAGTCCCCTAGCCATATCAGGATTTTGTTTCCTCCCTTTAGTGAGTTATACCCATCTAATTCCACTTGCAATTTGAATAGGACCTCCTTGAAATCCTCCTTCTTTATATTATTGTAAAAGTTAACAATTAGTAATTCCACCTGGTGTTTTAAAGTAACTGAGACCATTTGGAAGTAGTGCGTGCAACTTCTAATAGTAATCTTGGCAACTTTTAACAGATTGGACACATATATGCATAACCCTCCTTTGTGCCTACCAAACATAGAGCGCACTGCCGGGACATGGTAAGTTTTAAAACCATCAAGATGTTTGTCTTTGATAAGCCAAGTTTCCTGTATGCATAAAATGTCAATGTTCTGCACAAACTCCCCCCAAATTATATTCTGTAGTTTGCTCTCTAGCCCACACACATTCCAGGTAGTAACCCTCACTTGGCCTCCCCGCTGCCTAGAAGAGTTTCGGTTTATACATAAGTTCTCCTTAACCGCAATCATCTGCGGTAAATTGCTTGTTAACACAGGCCCCATAACAACTTGGTCATCATCAGATTCGTTGTTCCCAGCCATCATGGACGCCATGCCCTTGCCACCCCCTCCAGTGGGTGGGCCCGTAATTACTTTATTATTTAAAGGGTTTGCAGTAACAATGTCTTTTTCATGTCTGATGGTATAAGGCTGTGAGTGCAAGACCCCTGTTACTTCATTACACTTGGTTTCATGCTCACAGGAGGAAAGTTGGATAGGAAGCTTCCCCGTCTGCACTACATTAGTGGATACCTGAGTTTGTATATCTTCTTTTTCACCCAGTCAGTCGCAGTCATTTAGACCAGAGAGGACTGCAAACCGATTCGGTCCATCAAGGTTTCGCTCAAAACCCAGGCGTCCCCGGTATGTCCAATGTGGGTAACCTTGATAACTTCTTCTTGGATATTCCCATCCCTGACTTGCTTGTGGATGCGGTATCCTATTGTATCCCCATGCTTTACCTCTATTAGAATTTACTCTATTCAAATCTCTATAGAAGTACTCAAGGGGGAGAATTTCAATGCCCTGCCTCCGGGGCCCTATTTGGGAATTTACATCACCAAGGATTCTCTTCACTGGTTCTGGGGTGTTAAAATTGACTATCACACAATCCCCATTTCTGTTCTTTCTTGTCTTACCCACCCATGACACCCTTCCTACCATTATAATGGAGTGCCATGTATTGCTACCCGCTGTGGTGTTATTAGCAATCCAATGGGCCACCTTATTTTTAAGTTGACCGTGGTTCTCCCTCAGTCGATTGTTTAATACTGGTACATTCCCCAAAACTAGTACTAAGGGTGAAGACTCGGGCCGTAGATTAATTACTGGCAGAGGAACCCGATCTTCCTGTCGAGCAGTTCCACCATCAGCCCCCCCATCCTCCGCTAATTTTACTATCGGGCTTTTTTGTGCCCCAGTATCTTTAATTACGTTATCTAAACTTTTCGATAAGGTGCCAGCATTATTTTGCTTTGTTGTTACAGATTTGCTGGTTGGGCAAATAGGTGGCTTTGGTTTAATTGTTACCATATTGCTACCCTCGGGCACATGATCATTACTAGGTATCGGGGGAAATAAGGTGTCCAGCCTGCGTGTATTTTCAATGGTTACCTCACACAAAGCATCCAATTTTCCATTAATCACTCTGAGTCTTTCTATCAAGGGAAGGGTAAGGGATCTTAGGAGATGTGTCATATTGGAGACAGACATTTCTAGCTCCTTTTCTTTCACCAGTGCACATTTTTGTTCTGGGCCCAGGGTAACTGGAGTAGTCAAGCCTTTTGATGGTAAGTTATGCTTCTTGGGTCTGCCAGTGACTTTTCTAGGGCTTATTTTGCGTACTTTATTAGCCAATTTAGCAATTTTTGGTTTCCTGCCCATTTGGCGCCCCCCTCCCCTCTTTCTTTTACCTACTTGCTTAGGACAGGGGGGTTCAATGACTTGTAAATCAGTAGCCTGTATGCTTTTCCTAGCTACTATCGGGTGGAAACCCCCTGAGGAAAGACTACTACATGAAGAAACATCCAGAGTTAGGGAGTCAGCGTCCATATCGCTCTCGCCAGAGTTTACCACTACTAGACTACGTGGTTCGTCATGGACCGGTGTCACTGCATTTTTAAAGTCACCTAGTGAGGAGTGTTTCGCAAAAATAAGTTCCTGCGAGAGGCGTTTTTCTGTCAAGGCGATCTCTCTTTCAACTACTCCAGTAGCTCTTATACAGAAGTCATCCAGCGTTCCGTTAAGACTTCCCTTTAATACAGAAGCAGTACGTTTCCCTCCTCTTGCTGGGGTTTGAGCCATATTTAGTCACTTCCCACAATACAATAACCAGATAGAAATACAAGTCTTACCACAGTTTATCAGAAGGTGGGGATGTTAGAGCTGTGGACCAGCCCGGCCTTAGCCGGCCGTAAATGGCCCGCCCTTTGCCCGGGCTTCGCCCAGCGTCCCGCTCGCGTCCCGGCAGCGGTATTCTCCTTCCTAAGTGTAGATCGCATAGTGGAGGGGGCGGGGCTCGCTCCAAACGCCGGACCAGGTGTTGTCAATCGGTCGGTGCAGGGACTCTTGGGACATTGAGTCCCTGCCGCGTGTGTGCCTCCCCCACAACACTTCCAGGCAATGCTGCAATGTCCTCAGTATAGTCACCACCTCCCGATCTGGTGTGACTATTTCCCCGCTGAGTACACACACGCAGCAGCACCCGCGAAGCGGGTGCGGCAAGTCGCTGCTGGAAGGCTCAGGCTGCTGGAAGGCTCGGGGAGGCTCAATACCAGGAAGGCTCAATACCACAAGGCTCCTCTTTCCTCGCGGCCACAGTATGGCACAAAAAAGGGTCCCGCTGGCAAGTGAAGCACAAGGTGATTTAATCCGTGTAGGGCAGGGGGCGGGGGTCGCTCCAAACGCCGGACCAGGTGTTGTCCATCGGTCGGTGCAGGGACTTTTGGGAGATTGAGTCCCTGCCGCGTTTGTGCCTCCCCCACAACACTGCCAGGCAATGCTGCAATGTCCTCAGTATAGTCACCACCTCCCGATCTGGTGTGACGATTTCCCCGCTGAGTACACACGCGAAGCGGGTGCGGCAAGTCGCTGCTGGAAGGCTCAGGCTGCTGGAAGGCTCGGGGAGGCTCAATACCAGGAAGGCTCAATACCACAAGGCTCCTCTTTCCTTGCGGCCACAGTGTAGCACAAAAAAGGGTCCCGCTGGCAAGTGAAGCACAAGGTGATTTAATCTGTGCAGGGCAGGGGGCGGGGCTCGCTCCAAACGCCAGACCAGGTGTTGTCAATCGGTCGGTGCAGGGACTCTTGGGAGATTGAGTCCCTGCCGCGTTTGTGCCTCCCCCACAAAACTCCCAGGCAATGCTGCAATGTCCTCAGTATAGTCACCACCTCCCGATCTGGTGTGACGATTTCCCCGCTGAGTACACTCGCGAAGCGGGTGCGGCAAGTCGCTGCTGGAAGGCTCAGGCTGCTGGAAGGCTCGGGGAGGCTCAATACCAGGAAGGCTCAATACCACAAGGCTCCTCTTTCCTGGCGGCCACAGTGTAGCACAAAAAAGGGCTGATGATCAATTGTGTTGAAGTAGGAGCTCGGTTTCTGATGGTAGAGCAGAGCCTCCTTTACCAATAGATACATCTTCTTTAGCACTAGTCAGCAAGCCGACTTGGCATCCGACTGCCTGCCCTCTCTTGCGTGGGGTATGCTACCATGCTGGTTCTGCCTGGGAGCACCACGCTTGGTATGGCATTCCCACGAAGAAAAAAAATAACAGTGCTTCTAGCACACCTAGGAAATTGATTCCAGAAAAGGTTTTGGGTGCAAGATCCTGCTTTTAACTTTTGGATTATATAAAAGTATTTGTTTGCACAAAAACAAGATTAGAGCATACAACATTTATAAGGAATGTCAGCTTTCGTTGCTTAATGCGGCTATATAGCAATGCCAGCTGTGGGCAGGTTCACAAGGTACAATTTAAATAAAATGTAATGTCTACAAGTACGTACACATACACTTAAAGGATAGAAAGACATAATTGTTTATCCGGCCAGTAAACAATCCCAAATCCTAATTTTAATCTTGGGCTCTGGCTCACATTCTACCCTTGCTTGCCCTCTAGCTAGGTTTGTACTATAGTGGTACCCACACATGCTTTAGAGAAGGGCTAGGATTAATGCAGATGGAGAGATTTGCAGATCACTCGATCTTTGTGCATTAGAAGCAACCTCAGTGGTGACTTTCTAATAGCAGCCCCTGAACACCTTGCTTTGGGGTGTTTCAGGAACTTTCAAAAATAGGCCAATGGACTGTTTTGACATTCTATGGAGTCAGGTGGTGTCGCATGAAACCCCAAAAATACTTGGTTGAAATACTGGATCATGGGGAAGAGATTAATATGCTTGTCCTGCAAGACACTCCACCTTCTGTAACCTCAGAAATACTTATTTGGTGTAACTCAAACCCCCCAAAACATTGCAGGTCATCACGTTCTTCTAAACAATATAATACAGTCCACATTTAATTTGTATGGCACCATTTGCAATCACGGTTTTGACATTGCCAAACCTGCATAGCTGAGAGGGATGTACACTTTCCTCAAAACGGCAGTTTTTTGTGAGATTTGGTCTGCCAAAAACTGATAAACAGGAGAATTGTGCAGGCATCTCAAAGTGAAAAGTTCGAGGGATTTTGGTTACACTCTGAAAGGGATGGGAACAGTGCAGAAGCAGTATGGGGTATGGCAGAGAACGTCCAGAAAGAGACATGGATGACAGAGATAGGGCACTGGCTTAAAATGGAGAGTACGTGGTCATCAAATTCATTTGACTGACAGTAGCCACCTACTCTACTTAATCACTACAGGGGCCAAGTATACCCTCATACAACACAACCATGTTAGGGCTGTCCCAGCATTGTTGATTATGGACTGCAAATATCCCAAGACTTCTGAAGAGGGGCTGGGATTATTCCTGTAATGGGGTAGTGGGGGTGTGAAAATCTGAGCAATACAGATACTGAACATACTAGATACTTGAACATATTAGTATTTCTGCATAGGGGCTGTGAGCAGTGGTGTAGCGTGGGGGGTCCACAGGGGCTGTTGCCCCGGGTGAAAAATTCTTAGGTGTGGCAAAATTCTAAAAGAAAGTATTGCAACCCTTAACCCATGGACCGTTATCACTTCCTGAGCTAACAGCCCACAGGTTAGGGGGCACAATTCTTTTTTTTTTTATAATGTTGCCCCGGGCACTGGCAACCCACACTATGCCGCTGGCTGCAAGTATCCTGGTAATGCAGCCCAAGGGCTGTCAACAGCCCTAATATCAACGTGCAGGGGCTTAGAGTATCGTAGAATTCTGGTGCATAGGCTGTGGGTATCCAATAAATTAGTGTGCAGTAGATACTGAATTCACCAAAATCACAGTGAAATACTGCCCCTTGTCTCTGCTCTTGAAAGTATGATACCTTTGGAAAGGTTCAGTTTTGCACGCTCTGTGTACTTACCAACTGTAAACTGATAAATCTGGTGGAGGTACCTGGAAAAAGAAAAAACACATTTTCAGACTTTTTTAATGAACAAAAACATATGTCCGTATTTCTTAAATCAAACATCTAAAATAAAACTGAAACGGACACCCTCTGTTAAAGCTAATGATAAGGGCCTTCGGAATACACAACATGAGCTTAGTTACATATGGCAATATATAAGCCCTTAAAATAAGAAATATCAATGCTGTCTACCTCAGGGACGATAGGGCTATGAGACCTCAGATAGCCCTTCTAATAGCATAACTCATTGGGGTGAGAGGTCCCACATACATCTGTGCAGAAAAATACTCTGAAAGTGTGAAGTCCTGAATATCTTCACAAGCAGCAAAGCGTCTTTAATGCCAATCTGGCAGTCTCATTGCTCCTTGGGAAAAAGCACAGACCAACACATTTCTAGTACTGTTAAATGGGGCCCACTGGCACAACGTGGGAGGTAATATATTCTCAAATGCTATCGGACTGTCTGGTATTTCATGATTCGGTCTGACAGTGAGGGTGGCATAGGGAGTCCGATCTCAAATCTGTTAAGGATTCTGGGGGAGCTTTTCTAAGCATTTGCACCTTGTTTGCGTTACAAAGGTGACACAAAACGGCAAAAAAATCTTTTTTTCCTAATTTACTTTCCAGCGCTAAACTGGTTTAGAGTTGGAAATAACATAAAAATAATGAGAATCGCGCATAGCGCTACTTTGCATTACTTTGCGCCATGAGGGCGTGTCAAGGGAGGTGCATGGGCTTTCCCATGCAACCACCCAAAGTTTCTCACGCTAAACCCGATTTACTAAACACAGTTAAACTAGACGAAAGGAAGGAGAAATGCTTTAATTTCTCCATCCTTATCGGACTTTCCTAGCGTGCTGCAGTGTGCAGCATACATACGAAGTGGGAAAAGGTTTCCCTCGTGTCTAGGCATAGTTTTTTGTACAGGCAGCATATTCTTCCTGTACAAAACCTATGCTAGACTCACACACACCCTAGCGCTATGGCGGTGCGTGGCTGTAATCCGCGCCGGCGCAAGGGAAAGGGGAGGAGAGAGCCATATCAGGCGCTCTCCTGCTCCTTCCCTGTCATGCACCGCAGTGCAGCCTCGCGGGAGGCTGCTCTGCGTTGCGTGGAGATTAGGTAAATCTCCGTCATAGTTTTGCTGATTGTGGACCAGGTGGATACAGCTACATTTCTTTTGCTAGACCGGACCACAGGGTTTGACAAGGTTGAACATCGTAACCTTGTCCGGAGCCTTGCAGAACTGGGACTGGGAGGTACAGTGCTGGCTTGGTTCTCCTCTTTCTTAAAAGATCCGTCCAAGACAGTAATGCTTCCACCTTTTAGCTTGGCTTCTAAGGAGATTTGCGGAATACCACGAGGCTGTAGCATCGTGCTACGGAATCACGACAGACACCGTCTTATGTCTATATATAGCTTTATTTTGCTCTACTGCTCTCCGCCCTGTCCTTAACCTGACTGTCCAGAGATCCTCCCCTAGCCCCTCCTGTTCCCGTTCCTCCCCTTAGCTCCACCCCAACCACTAGACTGCATCACAGTATTACACCTCCCCCTTTGTTAACAAAAGAAAAACTTAGCGTCCAACATCTTTATAGTTTCTCAATCAGCCACACGGGTCTGCAGGCCGCCTGTTTAAGCTATGGAGACGCATCTCTATTTCCTTGGTGTGGCTTTCTGTTGCCTTGACAAGATCATCCTTGACTACAGGAGTGTGTCTTTGAAATTGCGAAATGTCTCGTGTGATCTTCTTGTTCCTAGATTCGTGGCGGTTTCCTATGAGCTTCTGGGTTATCCACTCATCTTCAGTTTCTGAGGCGATCATGCTTGCCCCTCGTGAGGTGACCGTGAAGGGCTCAGCTTGATGGCGGCAGTCTGTCTTCCCTTTTGGCTCTTGTTCAATTGACGCTCGATCTCCTTCATGAGTGGATGTCATTCTGGTTCTCTTCCGAGCACCCGCACGTGATGCTACGTCTTTTTGTCTTGTCCGGTCGAGGGCAACTCTGTCCTCCGGTTCAAAATCATGCATGCTAGACGGTAAGGCACTATCTGAACGAGTCATCCTAGTTTGGTTCGAGGACTCATTTGCTGCCTCTGGTTGTCTCACCCACTCCCACTCGCGTTTGGGCTGGTGAACCCTTTGACTATCTGGGCAGGTGCATGTTTCTCTCTCATCCGGTGATGATCTGTCTCTGTCAACACGTCTTGCCCTCCTTGCAGAGTGACTGGATAGTCTTTTCCCATCCGGTGGGTAATGCCCCTTATCTCTGTTTTCCTTCTGTAGGCCCTTGAGTCAGCCTCGCTGACCCCCTCAGGGGTGACGGTATATTATTTATATCTTGATATACCTGCGACTGACATGACATGTTGTCTTGCGGGGTGATTGAGTATTCTGAGACATTGGTGTGAGATATGTTGCTCTGGATGGGAAGAATGTCCTTTGGTCCTATGGTGTGTTCGGGTGGTTGATGCCATGGCCGCTGTCTGGACCATGACTCGGTCGACCCAAGAGATCGGACAGACATGCTTTCTGAATCGGAGGAGTCTTTTGTTGATTTCCTTTGAGAACGTTTCTTTGAGTGTGTCTTGAATGGTAGATTTCTGAAACGGGTATGCCGTGACGAGCTGCTCCTAGAGTCGAAGTTATCTTTGGGATATTTCTCCGGGTGCCTTTCTCGAAGTGTCCTTGGTGTCATTTCGATGGAGAGGTTGTTTGATAACCACACATTTATTTTTTGTGTTTGATCCCAGGATACATTGTCGATGCCTCTCTCGTATGAGGGTAATGGCCTTCTCTCAGTTTCCTCGTTGTCTCGGGTGTCGTGGATGCATTTGTCTTCTCCTTTCCGGTGTCTGATTGAATCATTCCGTCTTATGTGGTTTGCTTCTCGCTTGTTTGGTGCACTGACATCGGTGCTACGGGCGTGATGTGTCCCGCTGCTTGATGCTTCCTCGGAGTCGTCTCCAGAATTTGTCGCACAGTGAGGTGCTCGGGCGTGTTCGTGTACCGACTTCCAGTGTTGACGTGACTGGTCCAGTCTTCTATGGTTTGTCTTTCTTGCACCCTTGTTGGACCGGCTGTCATTTGGTCCATTGGTGCGATCTGACCCACTTGACGCTTCATCTGCCTCAGAATCGTTTGCACCATACGTTAAATGACTCCTTGAGATTGTATCGGTGAGGCTGTCGTAATCCTGGATCATCCCAGTCTTTTGTATTGTTGACTCATAGTATTTTTAATGTCACTTTGTCTCTCCTGCTGTCTTATCTCTGGCCTGCTTTCAACCTCGCTCTTTCTGGTTTTGTTTGTTTCTTGGGCTTCATTTACAGACATGAGAGACGTCTCTTTCCTGGTATCTTTGTGTCTTGCACTCGGGTGCAATTCTTTTGATATTTCCCTTGCTTTGACCTGCTCTCCAACTTCAGCCTTCCTGATGATTTCCTTTAGTGACCACTGCCCTAGAAGGATCTTGCGCTTTGCATTAGGGCTTGAACAGCCTTCGATTACTCGGAGTCGAACTGCTTCCTCATTTGTACCAGACTTTGCAACCTGGTGATGAAGTTTGGCAAGGATTCTCCTGGTTCCTGCTGTGCTGCATTGAAGATGATGCGTTCATGATCCACGTCTTCCCTTGCGTTGAAGTGAGTGCGTAACGTCTCCTTGAGGTTTCCATATGTTTTTGTGTCCTTTGCTGAAAGCGTTCTGATTAGGCGTCGGCCTTCGTGACCCAACAGCCGGAGTAGTAATAGTAGACGTTTGCTATCTCTTCGCTCTCCGGTTATTTCAAGAAAATCATCCAATGATTCCAGCCACCGATTCCATTGGGGACCCAAACTCTGACTGTCAGTCTGCGTCACTGGGGGTGGTACTTCAATGCGGGGATTGGACCGGTGGGTTGCTTTTCCCAATGCCATGAGGGAGGAAAGTTTTAGTCTGGTACTGTCACAGGACTGTTCACTTTGCTTCCCGTCTTACTTGCTGACCTTCTTCGGCCGAGCGCAGGTTATCCAATCACTTAAGTGATGAGAGAAGGCTTCCTTGATATTCGTTTACTCATGCTTCTGTATCATTTGATTTCTTAGCTTCTCTTACTGTTGATCATTTATCTTCGCGAGGTGCTGAAAGTTTACTTTGGTACTTGCCTTTGCTCGTGTTTGTCACGTTCGGGATCTGCATTTGCTTGGTGCATTCGAGATTTGTGTGGGCTTGTGCTTGTTTATATCGAGGCTTGCATTTGCTCGGGCTTATTTATACTTGAAGCGTGTTTGCTTGTGCTTGTTTTCAATGTGTCTCTTGCACTTGCCAGTGCTTGTTGTGTTTATTGACACTTTTGTTCCTTTCACTTCGTGTTGCTTGTACTCGTGCTTGTTCATATTCAGTGCGATCTTCGCTTGTTTCTGGTACTTGCTTGTACTTGGTGCGCTGCAAATCTTGCCTTTGCCAGTGCTTGTTGCTAACAGTCACTTTTGTTCATTCCACTTTTGTTGCTTGTATCAGTGCTTGTTCGTTTACCTTTGTCAATGCTTGCTCTTTTACATTTACCGGTGTTTGTTGCTTCACATATACCAATGCTTGTTCTCTTGCATTTGCCAATGCTGGTTGTACTATTTCTCTTCTTGTCTTTACCACTGCTTGTTTTGTAGTTGCTTGCGCTTGTTGAGTCTGGACTCTGCCCGACCACAAAATGGCCGCTTGGAGTCTTCACATGGGGATGTCTCTCTGGCCGCCTAACTCTAAGATGGCCGCCGTTATGAGATCTCGTCTCTCACGAGATTTGGCTTTTCTTTGCTGCTGCAGTCACTCGGCACCCATTCAGGCACTCACCGGGTGCCGGGGCCCTCTCCTGGATGCAGAAATTGCCACTGGTGCGGTACCGGCAGCGAATGGCACCGAGATGACCGGGGTGGGCTCCCGACGTCACGTCCTCCTGCCTTAAGGGCTCACGCTTCAGGGGTGAGTCTCTGGTCCTTTTGCGCGCGATCCCGCTCGAATGCTCATTCACGGCATTCACCGCTCCACGCAGCCTTCGCAGCCACGGAGCTTCAGGACAAGTATGTCTGGCGGCTTACTCTTCGCCGCAACGCTCTTCTCGATCGCGACAGTCGTGAAGGCAGGCTTTTCACTCGCGCCGCCGGGGGACAGGGTCATGCAGCGTCACAGGTTACACAGTGTGCCCGATCCCAACCTCGTCGCCAGCTGTAGCATCGTGCTACGGAATCACGACAGACACCGTCTTATCTCTATACATAGCTTTATTTTGTTCTACTGCTCTCCGCCCTGTCCTTAACCTGACTGTCCCGAGATCCTCCCCTAGCCCCTCCTGTTCCTGTTCCTCCCCTTAGCTCCACCCCAACCACTAGACTGCATCACAGTATTACAGAGGCTTACTCTCTTTAACAACTATATGAGGCCCTTACTAGCCCTGGTGATACTGTGCGTGTACTGTAGTTGCATAGGCTGATGATACATAGTTGATCATCATAAGGTTATATGAACATGCTTCAGGGTCACTGCAAAGTTTCACTTCTTGTCTTACAGATTTACAAGCATGGATGTTGGTCAACTTTCTTAAGCTCAATGCTGATAAAATCCAACTACTGCTGGTAGGCAATCATATTGACATATGGGTTAAATCTATCTGGCACTGCTCCCGGGTGTTCTTCCGGTACCCACGGAGAAAGTCAAATCGCTAGGTTTCTATTTTGATGAACAATTGAAAATCTAGCTGTGAGAGTGGTATGTAGGCTGCAAACATTCGAGCATGTATCACAGGCTAGGATTACTTTACATTGGGCTACCCCTCAAGGAGAGGATGCTCTTTACAGCCCTATTTCTACTGTACAAGATATTTTATGATCTTGCAAAATCTTCCCTAGTCATTCAGTTTTATAAATGAATGTGACTTCTTCATTTGAATTTTCAGTTACTACTCTTGGTACCAACTATAACAAAAATCTTGATTAGGAAGCAGAGCTTTGTCCTATCTTGGGACCTCAACTCTGGCACAATCTACCCCTTGCTATTAAATCAATCAGCTTTGATTTATCGTTTAGGAAAGCATTCAAAAAGTATCTTTACTGTTGAGTAGTTTGAGGGCTGTCTTTATGCCTCTGTTGGATGGTCTGACTCTGCCTGCCCGTTTTGGATGAACGTGCGCTCTATAAGTATCAATTTATTCCATTTCTTTTAAACCTCTGCCTCAAACCGCATGTTCACTGGAAAGCTATTGCAGCTTTCTGGTCTGGATCTATGATTAGTATTCAGGGAAGCTGTATTCTGTCAACTTCATGCAATTTGTTGTACAAATCGATAGGTAGACATGCCTAGAACAATTTCTATTATTTATTTTTAGTTTTCATAACATGTTGCATCATGCTAATTAGTTAAACAAAACCTGATCAAAAGGCTATATAAACCAGCAAAACTAAATATAAAGAGTGTGATTACTCGCTAGCAAAGAACACACAGGGTAATACAACTAAACCAATTAAGGTCTAGTTCGGTTTTTCAGAGTGTCAGATATATTTTCAAGGGATCATCTGCATGTAAAATATACCTCAGTGAATAGGACAAAATATTTGAGCATCCTTATCTTCTCAGCAAGTTTACAATCATTTGTAGGTGATCGTTGTTATAGAAGATAAAATGTTAAGAGTCCATCTTTGCTCTCTGAAAAGGAGCATTATTCCTGATTTTCACATTGGGTAGATTCACATCAATATCTGAAGACATTGTGATCAAGTAATCTGTAAGTAATTATAAAATAATTCTAGCTTGCTAAGATTTACTTAGTTGTGTATTTCCCATTGCCCTTTCAAGTAAAATTCTGGAATCCATTTTCTTTACTCTTTGTATATTGAGCATAATGCTACAACAAAAAAATGTACATTAACTAAGATAATAAAACAAAATCCAAAGAAAGAAATGTAAAAATAAAAAAATAAAAAATACTGCAAATAGAAATCTGCTTTGTCATCAAAAACAAATATACAGAACAAACTAAATGAGTATCAATAACAAAAAAGTAAAACTAAGAAAATAATAATTGTAAATATGAATTATTAAATACAAAGAACTAGTATTGAGTTTATGGACTCAAATGTAGGATCGAATGTTTTAAATGGGAGCTCTTAAAATTAATTAACACCCTTTGGCCAAACAGTGTTGAGGTTACTGACCCAACAAACTACTCGTTATAGTAGGCGCCTTTCCTATTTTGTACTTCTCAATCTTGGAAGTTGTTTCATCTTCATGTATGGTTTACAAGGATGTATTTGCAAATTCTCTTTTGTTTAGAAAGCAAACAAATATTTTAGATTGCACATTATCTATGTTTCGGGAATTGGAGTGTCATTTTTTTTGATAATATATTTATATTCTCCACAATATATTTTCAAGATTTTAGAATTCGGACTGTGCTTTGCTAAAAATGTTTTTCTGGATGCCAAGTTTTATTAAACGTGCAGAAGAAATAACACTTCAAGTGTTACTGTCTTGTTGATAACTTAAAATATAACTAAATTGGATCTGTCCCATGGTCTATGCATTCCAGTGTGTCACCATTCTCTCTACATTTATGTGCTTTTAATGCTCAAGTGAAGGTATAACATGGACTAATCCAGTTTCAACAAGATTGCCCAGCACCCCCACCATATGTGGTAGGTTATGAGGGGGTTGAGGTAGGAGGGAAGAGCCATTGATATTTATGACGTCGCACTGAAATGTACTGGAAGCTCTGAAGGGCTGGAATTACGAGTACGGGTTTATGGCATTATTCAGAGTTTGGCAGCCACAAGCAGAAAAAATACAGAATAGCTCTCACACGCTGGAGGAGGGGAGGGGGCATTCGCAAATCTGGGCCAATTTTTCCTTTGGAGAAGACAAACTACTGTTTTGGGTTTTTAAACATGGCACCTGCTCAGCAAACCTAAAGTGTTGTGAAGGGAACCGCAGCAGTGGCTGCCTTGAGAGCATAGAGAACCTACTCAGGCAGACAGGGATCTCTAAATAGGTTGAACAGTTCTCCTTCAGAGTGCAGCAGCTATGGCCTCCTTACCCCAGATGGACCGGCGAACATCAGCCACGAGCAGGTTGTTTTGGCTAAACAAGAAATGATTAGTCCTGACGTGCAGGAAATTTTCTCCTGCAAGTGTGGGCAATCATACATTTTTCCTGCAGTTGTCTGTCATGCCTAACATGGTAGACACAGACAGGGACAATTTGTGATAACTGTCCATTCAGAAACAGGCAGGATGACCGCCACTGAAACATTGCGGTCACTTGCTGGGCAGGCCACCAGGTTAGTGGTTTATACCAGCGGAGCCAGCGTGGGCTCCACTGGTGTAAACTTGATGCTTCTCTGTAACTCTAAATAGAGCAGTGGAGCAACAAGATTTATGGGGCAGGAGCACCACCAATTCAGGGCAGTGCTCTCTCTTCACAAAGCTCCAAAATAAGTTCTTAGTTACTACCTTCAGTTAAAAGACCCACAAGGCATGCAGAAGTTAAAAGGCTCTCAACTTTCACAGCTGCTTCGGGCAGTCAGCAACATCTTCCTGAGTTTCCATACAATAGGAGAAGATATCCATCTACTGCATGTGGCAACATTCAAATACTTACCTTTCTTAAGAGTTGACTGTGAGGCTGTATTGATTCTAAATTAAATAACAGATTTTATTTCAAACCTCTTTGTGTGCAAGGTGAATTCTTTACTATTCCGTATACCGGAACAAAGGTGCTGGAATGAAGCAATGCCTGGGGCACCTGAGCTTATACTTAGGTACACTTGTTAGATTTCACAGGTCTCTCATTAACATTTTCAGGAATGCCTTCCAGAACTTTCAAAAGTGTTTCTTAGAATTCTCAGCTGCTCCTGTTAAAATTCTGGGTCAGACCTAAGAGAAATCTCGAATGTTGACTATAGCTTTAATCCAGTGGGGGCATCAAATCAGATTTGGAAGAACAAATTAGACATACTTGTCCACTGGAATTTTAAGCGTTCCCATTCTCAATAGGCATCGGAAACTAGTCAAGATCTAGGCAAGAGTCCATCAAGAGTGGGGCCCCTTCTCAGGGGTTTTAGAGAGAGTCAGAAGGGAACATTCACTGGAGACGTGGGTGTTGTAATACCCAAACCCGCCCAATGGACTCCTCTGAGTCTGTCTGCATATCAAGACTGCATATTCCCATACTTACAAACACATAGGGCTTCACTTTACTCCAAGGGAAACAGCCCACCTCATACGTCATGGTGTTCCTACCCTGGAGAGAGAACAATCAGACACATTATAAACTTTAGGAGGAGTGCAGCTGGTCTGAACATACATCATTCGACAGTAGACACCACAGCCTTGGGCCAGGTGTGTAAATGAGCAAAGGAATCAGATATACACATGAAGTAGAGCTGAAGTTAGGAGCAGGAGCACAACAATAACTACACAACGGGAATCAGATGGGCACAGTGGCAGGGATGCAGCTTTATACACGTGGTAGTGGTACAGGCACTCATCCTGCCAAGGAAATGTGGAGCACTCAAAGCAGGAATACAGATGTACTGTGCACTAAAGCACTGACACAGCAGAGCAAGAGAACAGGAATACATTTTTGTCAGAATAACAGTGGGCGCTGGGTCAAATGTGACACCGACAAGGTGGTCACTAGAAGATCAATGGGAGCATTTATAACACTGGCGACAAGTGGCTGGATCTCTTCTCCAGGGCATCTCACAGTTCACACCTGCAGGTGGGACCCAGATGTCTTATATCATACATTGTTACTGTCGACATGTACAGTGGCCACACTGTCCCTTGCCTCCCACCATGGATGCTGTGGGTGCTAAAGGTGATGTGTACAGCTCATGCAACAATACTTTCCTTCATTCGAGGCCTCCATGTGTTGTTAAAGCTAGTGTTCTGACTTACCTCCCAATATCAGGCGGTGTGCAAAGCTTATATACAGATGTCTTGCCTCTCTACACTTCTGATTGTGTTGCAGGAGGTAATATGTACAATTTGAGTAGCAACTCCTTACCACTCTCAACTATGGTTCACATTGTTCCTGGCGCTGTATCACGCTTGTATAAAGGCCTCCAACCTCCCGCAACTCTGGGTGACATTGCTGGTGGAGTTCTGTACAGTTTGTTCTAAGACCCTTACCTCACACAAATTCAGTTCATATTGCTGGCAGCATTTGTACTATTCATGTAGAAATCACTCACCTCCCACCACTGCTGCTCGGCATCAGCTTTGGTCAGTTCAATTATTTCACCCTGGTGCAGTGGTAAGGGTGGTCCGAAAGTTAAGGGGGGTGGAGGGAAGCCGTAATAATCCTCACAAACTTCCATTTTAGTGAGACCTTTGGGGAAAACAAAGGAATAACACTGTAGAAAATGTTTAACCAGACCTTTCACGCTCAGAAATGCATTGCTGCTATCATGCATTTCTTGTATGAACACAGGACAGCTAAGAACAGTGTGTGAGATACTGCCTTGGACCTCACTGTGACACCACACAACACCCATGTGTGTCAAAACCTGTGAGCTATTTTTGTGGATATCTATATTTGTACCCCTGTGTGTTTGTCTGGCATTTCCTTGAGTGCTGGGTTTTGTTAGGCCCTTGCTTTTTAAATATTTGTTGCTACCCTATGTTGTGATTTACTGATCCCATGTGTGCTGCTTACCCGCAGCTCACCAGCTGTCTCTTTGTTGGGTTTGCATTTAGGTATTATTTAAAGCCCTCTGTGTGTTGACTTTTTAAGCCCTTATATTGGTTTCGCTGAGTCAGGGTACTTGCTTTGCTAAGCTCCAGTGCATTGGGATTGACAAGCCCTTGTATTTGGAATTTGCAAGCCCCTAGGCTGCTCTGTGTTGAGGTTTGTTGAAGCCCTTCTTTTCTGAAGGTTGTGGAAGCCCTTTGAGTGTTGGTCTTGGTGAATTCCTCTCTTTGTTGGGTTGATGCACTCCTGTGTTGATTTTGTTGTGGGATCACCTGTCCCTTGCTGACACCTAACTCAGGCTTCAGTGACTCATGTACAGAAGTCCGATCTTCAAGGCCATGCTATGTTTGCGAACCACTCCTGCGGTGACCTGGTCCTTGGCCTCCTTCTGCAGATCCATTAGAGTAGGGCACCCCATATGTGCCTGGTGGAACTCTTCTCCAGGATGTACTCCAGTATCAAACAAACTATGCAGCACTTGTAGCGACCCAGACTCCAATACACAGACCACCTCTGTGCCACCTCCTCCTCCTCTCTGTTGGTGTGAGTCATGGGCCCCACATGTGGCGTTTCTCAAAGCCTGTCCTGGTGCTCTACACTACCCTGCTTTAGTATTTTCATCGCTTGAGTAGTCACAGCCTCCTCCTGAGGCTGCCATGTAGCCTGTACACTAATAAGTACAGCTGAGGTGGTCTGGGCCATGTAGGTATCTATCCCTGGGACTGACTTGAGCACAGAGAGGATGTTGACCAAAAGGTATCAAACATCCTTCTTTTCTATCACCACTATGTAATCCATGGACAACTTTTTGAAGATCTCTACCAGAGGTGTGGCAAGCAGGTACTTTTATGTCACCTCCAATGACTGCTAGGACAATAGCACTAAAACCAGGAAAAAGATCTTAGATTGGGTTTGAGATACTTACTGTCAACCTTAGTACCGTAGGATGTACGTCGTTACAACGCATGCCTTTACGACGCAACTTTTACAACGCAAGTCATTACAACGACTTGCGTTGGGGGGCGCTGGATAGTGAATAGTTTAATTTACTATTCCAACTCCAGTCCTCATGGATAGTAGGGAAGGTGTTGGATAGTAAATTAAAACTATTCACCATCCTAGAGCGCCCCTCAGCGCAAGTCGTTGTAATGGTTGCGTCGTAAAGGTACTGCGTTGTTAAAGTTGCGTTCTAAACGCTGTTCCCCGTACCCTATGTCTCAGGCCAGGAACATTCCTCTCATTATTACCCACCCTACTAGCAAACCACATGGGCTTAGGTCTACATGCATGAGAGCATTTGACTTACTCCCAGATGTCTACAGTGGCCAGGGCGAGTGTCTCTGGTTCCCCCCTAATGCCCGTACCCACATGTGGCAAGCTGGCTATGAGGGGTGGAGCTGGTTCAAGACCCTTAAAGGAATCCTTCTACTAGGGCCTTTCCTTGTGGCCCTTAAAGCAAGTCGCCACCCAGGTGCAGAAGCAACCTCCGTCCCTCCCTTTTCCGTGTGGTTCTGGTTAGTTATTAAGGTTTCCTTAGTATTGTGCCTGGTCCTTCTGTTTAGGAGCCATTCTGATGTTGTTCTTTTCCGTCATGGACTTGGAACCAAGCTGCCAAGTTAGCTTACACTTGTCAGCCATCACAGAAAGTTTCTCTGAATGCCATTCTGTTGTGTTAAACAGCACTCCCCTCTGCATCACTCAGCCGCTACTGACTGATTAAGAGACTGGTTATCTTTACAATCACACAATACATAATGGAGATAGTTTTCATGTGGAACTCCATCCACCATCTTGTCCTTCATGAACCCTCAAAGATACCACGCTAGTCTTAGCTCAAATCATTTGATCAGAGCATCATTCATGCACTCCTAGTTTCATGGTCACCCTCAAGCATTCTTCCACTTACTAAGTTCCCTCCAAAGAAGATGACTGTAGGAAACCTGTTTTGTATTTTTCATCTAATAACTCACAAACCACCCCAAACTATCTGAGCCTGATACATACATGTACTAGACCCTTTGGAACCTTGGAGGGGAGTCCTTGAGTTTAGAGGTATCAGCTTTTCCTGAGTTATCGCTTTGCTGGAATTCTAAGATGTGCTTCCTAAAGGTCTATCTGCTTTGTCTTCAATTCCTCGCCTCTCTTGTTCCTGCCTCTCTCTTGTTCTCACCTCTCAACTCACTACTCCTGTCTTTCCCTTCACCTCTCCTCCTGTTCCTGGCGAGCTAACCTCAACTTTTTCTTATATCCTAATGTGCCTGTAAGAAGGCGGACAGGCGGTGAAATTTGGGCAGCTTGGCAGGTTGCAGGACACGTAAAGACATGGAGTGGTGCTGATGGGCTTGTCTGTTTTGCATTTTCAATGCACTCGCCGCGCTCGCCCTTGCTGTGGTGGCATTTCAGCAGTGATCAGCAAACATATGCAGACTGTATGTAGACAGCTAACCTTGGAATGCTACCACGATGCCAGGCACATAACCAGGAAAAAACATACGAGGTGTAGGAGGGCCTAGGAGAACACAAAACTAAGGATGATATGTGTAGGAATGTCAATAATCACAGGAGTGAAAGATCAAATAGTGACAGTAATTAAAACTCAATGTAATCAAAATTAGTAATGTCACCCAGCTAAAACAGATGTGATATTAAAATCAAACAAAACAGCACTTCAATTGAAATAAAAAACCAAGTAGTAACTGAAGAGGCGCGTGCTGAGTGTAACTCCATGTTAGCAGGGTAACAACAAGGATCCCTGGGATAGTTCACTTATTGAGATGCTGCTCCAGAGTTGTACTGGTAAAGTGAAAAGAAATGTGTGTCATTCTGAACAAGGCTCAGAAGGAAACTGTTGAGTGAAGCTGATACATAAAGTCTATTTGGTGGAGTTAGCCTGGTCTCTGAAGTCACATGAAAGAAAAGAACCTAAATAGATTAGATGAAATACAAGGTCTGGCAAAATCATTGCATCTATCTTGGACTTAAGAGCTCTGTAAAGATTTACCCGGTGAGAGGGGCACCTTTCTCAGGGAGGGGAGGGGGGGCTGTTATAGCTAGGGGGCCTGCAAGCCTCTGTGGTGTAAAGCTCCTGCCAGAGCTGGTGAAGCTGCTTCTGCTGCTGACATATCTGATGTCGTTGTGAAAAAAGTAGGCCTTTACTGTACACCTCACTAAAGCAGCAATGTAAAGTCAATGTCACAGTGTAACCATCCACGAAATGCAGTGGCACTGTATTGTTCACAAGTGCTCTCAACACACAAATAACGTTTTCTGCAGCAAAAAACTAAAAAGGGAGAGATGAAATGAGTTACTTACCTGTAACTGCAGTTATCCAGGATTGGTATCTTTCATAGATTCACAATTACCAATAAGACGTATTCTCTAAAGTGGAAAAGGTTCTGTGTATGGTGTAAAGCAAACAAGATACATCCCTTTTCATCAACAACTGCACAAATTCTACCTTACCTGCTCCATTTGGCGCACTCAGGATTGGCCCATGCTTCTATTAAAGTCCACCTGGCGGCCATATCTCGATTCAGGCGTTCGTCATCTGGTACTTCCCTCTGGTCCAATAGACTGGTTAAGCAATTTCTAAAAGGCCTGTTCAGGACATTCCCTCCGATGAGAGCTTTACCACCCACCTGGCAGCTAAACATTGTGCTTGCTCAACTGATTAAACATCCCTTTGAGCCAATACACAGAGCCGACATCAAATACCTGTCTTGGAAAACCGCTCTCTTACTAGCGCTCACATCAGCAAGGCGTGTAAGTGAGCTGCAAGCCTTCTCTATTCAGGATCCTTTCCTGCAGTTCAAACAGGACAGAGTTATTCTACGGACCAACCCTAAATTCATCCCGAAGGTTCCGTCTAATTTTCACCTGAATGAACCTATAGTCTTGCGGACTTTCTTCCCAAATCCACTTTCCGCAGCAGAGAGGTGTTTTAAGTTCTACATCCACCGAACAGAACAGTTTCGGAAATCCAACCAGCTTTTTGTTGCCTTCAGCAGGCCCAGAAAGGGTCTTCCATTAACTAAGCAGAGCATTTCTCGTTGGATCTCTGCAGCCATTACTTTCTGCCATCAACAGGCAGGTCATCCTCTGCATTCTAAAGTTCGGGCTCATCCAACCAGAGCTGTCTCCACTTCAATGGCACTCTTTGCAGGAGTGCCCATTATCGACATATGCAGAGCGGCGACATGGAAGACACCACATACGTTCACCAGGCACTACTGCTTGGATTCTGAACTCATGAAAGATGCAGCAGTAGGACAAGCTGTGCTCCACCATCTATTTCACTAGAGGTGAGCCTTCTCTCTTTCATCCCACCTTCCTACTGTCTACTCGCACATTTCTCTTTTATATGGTATTTTGGTACTTGTTATATTTCACAATTGGTATTCTAATATCGAGTGATTTTACATGTTGTACCATACGAAATGTGCTGGTGATTGCTTGCTACTCTGATTCAGGCATGTGAATCTATGAAAGATACCCCTAATACTGGATAAGAAATGCGTTACTTACCTGTAACTGCAGTTATCCAGTATTGGTATCTTTCATAGATTCACATGCAACCCACCCACCTCCCCTGGAAGGGCTCACCTTGGTTCTCTCAGTAGGTACTACTTAGCACTGTGCTTACGAAATTCTGAGCGACTAGGGCTCCTTTCAGGAAGGTTCTAGAGGGTGGTGATATCTGACTGGCTCTTGGCCAAAGTTTGGTCCTTTTTACAAAAGGACATGGATATGTTACTAATGAGAGGCCTCTGGCCTAATACTATGTATATGTCTTTATGACATTACTCTTTTTATGTACCGGGGACTCCCACCCCGACGACGGGGAATGATTCAGGCATGTGAATCTATGAAAGATACCCCTAATACTGGATAATGTGAAAGTAACATGAATATGTAACAAGTTGCATAGCGGGCAGAGTTTGGTGGCCAGTTAGTTGCCTGTTTAAAATCGATGACTGTCACAATCAAATGGATCGTTTAGTCCATGATTTATTTACTAATACTCTGCTCGCTGTGTTTATAAGTAAAATGTCTTTGCCCCAGCGGTTAGGAGAGTGTACTTGTGGCTAAAGGCAAACACTCAATTGTTTTATACTGTAGCAAAGTGGAGGCAAAACAGTGACAGTTACAGTTTCTAAATTCATTATTCAAACATTGAAAAGTTCATATTAATGATTCTTGTTAGGAGATCTCAAAGGATTCACGGATATTCGCTGCTAATGTCTGACAAAGCAACCCCCCCCATCTCCTGATACACCTACAGAGCCAATGGTTGAATCAAATTGAAGAGAAGTGTCTGAGTATTTGTCTATGAATGTATACCCGACAGCACTAGAATAGGGCCTTGATGTCAGTGACAACACAACGCTAGATGGAGTAAAGAAATCTGATGAATCTATAAAGTGCATTTCTAAAGAAGAACTGAATGCTGACCTATTATCAGCATAACAATTTCTATGCAAGGTACTTTCCTTATAATCTGGGATAACTTTCCTAACTTTATGGACCCATAAATGCAGGTTTTCTGTATTTTAGACAACGACTGAAGATTAAGGATATTTTCATTTATGATTTGCTTAATAGCATCCATGCCATTTTACTAAGGCATATTGACCTTAGTACAGTTTTTGTGATGAAATATTAACACATCGTAATGTATTCTTGCCAATCATTTGTTATCACCCTGTTTCATCCACTGTCATCATTCTCTTCCAGGAAGTGGCTTAAACAATTAACACGATTACCATCTAATACTTTTTTAGCCCTCTACTACTCTACTTTTGCACAGAAATGTTTTAGGCTTAAATTATTAACACAGACATTGTGAACATAAAATAGTCACACATGTGTGTTCCTGGCCTCACCTGACTGATTCTTACACTGGTTGCCACTGCTGCTTGTTTTTTTCTGTCAAGACAAAGGGATATGTTATTTGGGTACTCATTTGTATGCAATAAAATTATGAGAGGAGAAGTTCTCAAAACAATGCCCTCTTTACGACCCCAAGCTGTACCTATCCCTGGCGAGCAACTCAACAACACACACTTGAACTACGGTTCATGTGTAAGTCTACTTCTACACCACGCTCTACCCTATACACAACATTCCCTTCTCCATGACTCCTGCATTCTGCCTCTCACCAACGTCCATCTACACCACCCTTGAGGTACACCCCTTCCTCGCATACCTTTCTGTTCCTACCTGTTCCTTTCCACCTAACCCGGTCACAAACTCCAAGCCCCAGCACCATCACTCCAAATGTCACTATCTCCAAGCTTATCCACTTCCCCTTCACATAATCTCAACATCTCATTCTCTGCCCAGATCCACATATCCTGGGGAACACTCAGTAAGCCAATGGTGGAGCAGACGCTGCAGAGGACTCGAAGGAGAGGCCCATACCTTCTTGATCGTTGAGGAGCCAGAATCTGTGAAATGGAAAGAAGCAGCCTGTTACACTGGAGCAAAGTACAATCCATTGCATCACTGTCGAGACCTATATCATAATAAACAATACTAACTGCAGCAGAAGACAGAATATCATACAAGAATAACAAACCAAAGTACTGACATCTTCAGGAGACAAACTCTTCCACAACAAATTCCTAACTTCAACAAGAGACAGAAACCACTACCCATATAACTATATACTAATATTAGCAGAAGACAGAGGCCCAAACCCAACTCCAAAATATATACCTTCATTGGATAGTCACAGGGACTAATGGCTCCAAACTGTGGTCAGTTTACCTCTGATGTTGGCTGACCCACCAATGATTTGCACCAAGTTCCCACCTTAAGCATTTGACTATCAATTGTCGCTATGTGAGCAGTGCAAAGGCTTATTCTGGGAGGTGGTGTGATGTTACAGAGTCAGAACTGTGTATCTCACTGAGTAACTCTTAACAAATCAATGTGCCGCTAGAGCTATATCTAGAATAGGAAAAAGTACCTTATTCTACTCTAGATGCAAAACTACAGAAACAAATGTGCTACTATTTAGGAAACATACTAACAACTATGGGAAACAGACAGGTAATGCTTCACAATGTTTACAGTGTTACACCTGCTGTCTCGGGCACACATGGTTGCCTGACAAAATATTGTGGACAAAATATCTACAATAAATATCGCAAACACAGATATCAATTTTCTATACTTTATATGTGACATCAAAAATATCAACAATAAAAATATACAAGACCCCATTTTCATCAAAATGAATAAGTATATAAAATGTTAACTATTATACGCTATATTAGCTTAAAAACATATATTAACTTAAAAAGTAATATTATATTAAGCATATGCTTGAAATATAAAAATATGTAACTTACAAACAAAATAAAAATATACACTTTAAAATAATTGCAAATTAATTATTTAAGCATAATAAACAACTAATACAAATGAATTATATTGTCACTATGTATAAAAAATAGAAATATGTATATAATCTAAAAAATAAATGAACAAAAATGAACAAAAACCAAATATAATAAAGTGAAAAAAATATTAACTCATCTTAAAAAAATTAGACTTTGAGGTAAAATGTACCACTCTTACTAGAACTTGAGCAACTATAGGGAAAGTGTTGAACTTTGAAAGGGTCAGATTTACTTTTCTCATTACATCATAAGCAAAAGTAGGAAAAGTGTTAGACTTTGGAGTGGTCAGATTTACTATCCCTACTCCACTCTGAGCAACAGTAGGGAGAGTGTTGCACATTGGAGGGGTACAATTTATTATTTCCTCTCCAACATAAGCAAAAGTAGGGAAAGTATTAGACATTGGTTAGATGTACTAATCCCACTCTAAACTGAGCTACAGTAGGGAAAGTGCTGGACTATGGAGGAGTCAGATTTACTATTCACACTCCAACATAAGCAACAGTAGGAAAATGTTGGGTTTTGGAGGGGTTCGGTTTACTATTCCCCTTACAATCTACACAACAGTGGGAAAATCTTGTCCAGTGGAGGTGTCAGATTTAATATTCCCATACCAACATAAGAAAGAGTGGGCAAAGTGTTGGACTATGGAGGGGTCAGATTAACTACTCTCACTACAATCTAAACAAGAGTAGGGAAAGTGTTGGGGTTTGAGGGAGTTAGAGTCACTATTCCTACTACAACGTAAACAAAAGGAGAGAACATTTTGGTCTTTGGAAGGGTTGAATGTACCATTCCAACTCCAATTTAAGCAACACTAGCTAAAGTGTTGGACTTTGTAGGGGTTTACTATTGCCATTCTAATCTGAACAAGAGTAGGAACAGTGTTGGAATTTGAAAGGTTAGGTTTACTATTCCCACCTCAACGTAAGCAAAATAGGGAAAGTGTTGAATTTTGAAGGGGTACTATTTACTATTCTCATTCTAATCTAAATAAGAATAAAGAAACTGAACACCGATTAATCATTGAATTAATTTACAGAATTATCAATTACAACATTAAATTAGATGAAAACTTGTTTTAAATGAAAGACAATAATTTACATTTAAAAAAGTCCCACCCTAATCTCCTACAAGCCCAACAACCTGCTACTAAATAAATATTTTCTAATTAAATTAAAAAAATAAACAAACCACACTCAAACAAATTAAGCATAAATATTACTACTATACTAATAACCTATGATACTAAAGGAGCTAATATTTACCCAACTAATTCAAAAATATTTTATACAACTTGTTAGAATTGGGGGTCTCTGGTTGGCGCAGGTAGGTACTTGTACCAAGCAGGGACCCTCTCCTCTAGTCAGGGCTAGGGAATTACCCTCTTAAAATAACCCCTGCTCACCCTCTAGGCGGCGTGGCGCGAGCAGGGAAGGCTAGTTCAGAGGCGATGTAAGTTAAGCATTTGTGACCACATACAGTAACCCAGTGACAACACTACAAATGGACACCACGCAAGGTTTTATATCAAAAGTAAGTATACTTTATATAGAATTATCACAAGACCAATAAACGACAAAAAGAATACACAGTACTATTAACTTTCAAGAGTTCTGGTTAAAAAGGTGTAAATCAAAGTTCTGCGTGAGTCGGTAGCCTTGTCCGGCTACTGCGTGCTGAAAGAACACAGTCTAACAAATCCAGCAGACCGCGGCGGTCCGGGCCCACTCAAATGTCGACAGACTCAAACACAGTACCTTTTCCTTGAGGCGGCCGGCACGGATGTGCGAGCTGGTTCCGGTGTTCGTCGCGGTGTAGAAAAAGAAAGCGTTGCAGGTCACGGTGTCCCTTCCATCACGGTGCAGGCTACAGCTCGTTGACGGCGTCGGTGAGCTCAGAGCTTGCGTTGTTCGGGGCGGACGTTGCTCGTTGCGGTGCTTCCAGCTTTACGGTGCAGCGTTGGAGCCGGAGTTTGGGAGCTGGTGTCGGTCAGTCCGGGCAGCGGTGCGAGTCGGGCGGTGCGTCGCGAAGTGTGCGAGGCGGTGCCCAACTCCGGTGAGGTCACAGGACTCGAAGTCAGCAGCAGTGACCGTGTCGGTCAGACCAGTTCGATTCGGTGTAGCGAGCCGTTGCACGTTGGGGTGTCTTTCCAGTCGCAGTGCAGGCTACGGCTCGTTGACGGCGTTGAGACGGAGTCGGTGAACGAAGAGCTTGCGTTGTTCGAGGCAGACGTTGCTCAGTGCGGTGCCAACAGGACACCGGGCAGGTCGTGAGAGTCGGTCACAGCTCACTGCCTCTGTAGCCACTGGAACAGTAGCAATTCACAAAGGCTGGTGAAGTCCACTGGTCCTGGGACTTCGGTCAGGGGACAAGCTCTCTTCCAAGCCCTTGGAGATCTTTTTAGCACAAGTTGAAAAGCAAAGGTGAAATCCACAAAGTCCTTTCTCCTCTCTAGGCAGCCAGGCAACCACTGCAGGCCAATCCCCCCAAGCAGCACTTCAGCTTGGGAATAGTCTCTCCTCAGTTTCTTCAGATTCCTTCTCCTCAGCAGAGGTTTCTTCTTGTCAGTTCCAGGAGTGATCTAATTTCATGGGATCAGGGTCCCAATACTTATACCCCAAAACAGTTTGTTCTCTAAGGGGGAGAGGGGCCTGTGCCCAGTTCAAGCCAGTTCTGAAGCACTCTGTTTACCAGACTTCTCCTTCCCTTTCACAGCAGAGGGCAGGCACATCAGAGGCCTCACAGGAGGTGAAGCCAGCATTGTGAAAGGCAAGTACAGTCCAGGAGCACTTTGTTGACAGTCTTCCTTCTCTTCTTTCAGTGTGCAGGGCAGAGACATCAGATGCACCACAGGGGGTGGAGCCAGCACTGTGGGGGGCGGGCACAGTCCTATTCAGGTCCCAGGTGCAACTCCTCCCTCCCATCTGGTTGCAGATCTCCCTATTCACCATCGGGCCGCCCCAGACTGTCTCCTGGAATTCCCCAGTCCTGTCACACACAAACCCAGACAAGGAATACACAACCTAGCAGAGGCGGGCCCAAATGGTTAGGCAAGCAAATACCTACTTTCTAAAAGTGGTATTTGTAAACACAGGATATTAAAATAAACTTTACTAAACGATATATTTTATTATTCTGAGTCCAGGCAAACTAAACGCGAATTTCTACCATGTTCTCTGAGTCTGCTAGGATTATAAACATGTAACAATCCAGCAGCCCATTCTAGCTTATGGAGAACAGGTAGCCTTGCAATAGTGAAAAACGAAAATGGCTGTAATTCACTATTAGGACATGCCACACACATCAGGGCTTGTCCTACCTTATACTTACAATGCACCCTGCCCTTGGGCCTACTATAGGGGTGACTAATATGAAGAAAAGGGAAGGTTTAGGGACTGGTAAGTGGGTGCACTTGCCCAGTCAGCATGACAGTACCAGACTGCACGCAGGCTCTGCAATGGCAGACCTTAGACACGTTTTACAAGGCCGCTTCTGTGGGTGGCACAACCAGTGCTGCAAGCCCACTAGCAGCATTTGGATTTACACGCCCTGGGCACACTCAGTGCACTGTACTAGGGTCTGACAAGTAAACCAAATATCCAATCATGGAACCACTAATCAATACATCAATTTACAGTAGGGAGCACTCGCACTGTGGCACTGGACAGCAGTGGCACAGTGCCCAAAGCATCTAACACCAGAAAAACACATGAGGAAACAGCAAAAATGGAAGGGAGACCCACGCCAATGGTGCCAGGTCTAACACAACTATATTAAATTAATGACATTATATTCAAATATATTTTTAAAAATGTATCTTAAATAATTGACAAAATTCTTACATTCGATCTTCTGTCCCACAATAATTTTGACATCACAATATCTTTAACACAATATTTGTGAACCCAGATATGTTTACAGGATATGTTATGGTATGTCCTTGAGTCCACCTATGACAGTTCTGCCTTCATCACTGCCTGTGAGGTTAAACAGCATTTTAGCATGTACAAACCACAAGTTCCAAGCTGCCATAAGCCAACACGAGACCATTAAATTTGATGGGTGTGAGAAGAACTCATATCGAAGGTGGCATGCCAGCTCCAGACATAGCTGCTTTGCTCATCCAGCCAGCCTTCTTTTAGGGGCCTTTGCTGTCTCCAAGGGCAGTTACCATAGGGCTGAGAGCAGTTGTAGTTCCAAGAGCAGCAGTCAAATGCTCATACAAAATTCCTCCACACAAGGGAGATGAAAACCCATCCAGATGTCACACCAAAAGAGGAGCAGCTCATCAAGCAGGTGAGGTGGGTGGTTACAGTTGTAGACTTACCAGCCTTCCATGATTTGGGGTCTGTGGTCTACAAGAGGCTCATAGCATTAGGGGTTCACCCCTAAGCAGCAAGGCTCCCCACACAGGGTATAAGGCCCATCAGTTTGCATCAGCAACACCACTAAACTCTCCCATGCCCGATGAGGAGGAGATGAGATGAGGGCAGAGATGACTTTGAGGCCCAGGTGAAGTTACAAAGGGACATTCACTCCTAAAGCAGGGGCGCCGGGGTTCGCCACAGGTCTTTTATGCACTGAGATCCCTCTAGGCTCCATAGTGCATTCAACTTAGCCAGTCCTTCCTACGATCAGTTCCTCTTCTTCCACGCAGCTGGACATAGTTCTCTTTTAGGCAGGACCCTTCTGCAGAAACACTATCAGAGCTTCTCTCTTAGGAGCACAGGTAGGCGCAGCATCCCAGGGTGGATCCTCAGCACTTTTAGCAGGAATCATTGGACTGAAGGTGATATCCAGTCAGCTGACACCAGCCCTGAAGCATAGATGTTTCACAAACACTTTGCAGGGGTGATGTCTGGGTACCAGTCAGTGAGATTTTCCAGAACACTGGGGTCTTAGGCCCTTGCTTAGTCTGTTTCCATAGTTTGCAGATTCTACACATGCAGTTCTGGGACTGTTTTAGGTGGTTCTATTCCTTTTGTTTATTAATTTCAGTTTGTATTTGAAGTAGGGTTGGAACCAGGATTCTTTGGCTCAAAGAAACCCAAAACACAGGCGCAAATAAGGAAGATACACATGCATGATAGTTACATACATGTATGATAGTTGTCTTTGTGCTGAGCAAAAGAAAGAGTCAATAAAACCTGCAACTGGCTCCTTGAGATACCCAAGCCAGGGATACACACTCACAGAATTATGCAATCATTCTCATCCAAAAAGACACTGCTCCCAGATCTGAGTACTTGGTGGCTACCAAGACTCATTGCTCAGTTGGTGAAATTTGGTTCTCAGACTGACAAAGCATCCATAAAAGTAATTCAGAATTCCTTTCCCCTAAAATGGCATTGCGCTTCACTGCGAGGTCCAATCCATGTAACAATATATACCACTGGTACAGCCAAAGAGGTTTGCGATATGCCTGGACCACAAACTTGGTGTCTAACAAGTAAGGCATGAATATCCTAGCGACCCACTCTATGGCAATGCACTCTTTTTTTATGACAGTCCAGTTCTGTTCTCCAGGAAAAAGTCTGTGGTCAATAAAGGTAACCAGATACCCCTTTCCTTGTCATTGAGCTGGGAGAGAATTGTTCACCTATCTGGTCAGGAGCATCCATTTACGGAATAAAGGTCTGCCTGTAGTCAGGGGCCTTCAAGACAGATGCATTGCTCACTGTGGTCTTCAGGTCTGTGAAAGCCTTTTGAGACTCCTCCGCTCAAATTGCTTTCTGGGGCTTCCTTTATGAAGGTCTGGGCTCTTCAGGTGGCAACCATATGTGGCCACAAAATTACTGTAAATAGCTGGTGGGACCTAAAACAGCTCACACCTGGTTCTGTGTGTTTGCATACCGGCTGCACTTTAGCTTCAAACAGGCCTATCATTCTCCATCTGACGAACAAAATAGACTGAAGAAGGTTGCCCAACGAGGTACTTAATATCCTTGATAGTCAGTTTGGGCCCCTGAATCTGCGCCAACACCTGTTCCAAGGGCTCTATGTTGTTCTTCTGTTATTGTAAACAGGAATATCGTCAAGACAGGCTACACTGTAGTGTAGTTCCTAGATTCCCAATAGGCTCTGCGCATTGGAATAATATATCCTATAGATTAGACGTAGGACTGAGGTCGACTAGGTCTCTATCGAATATACTAAACTTAATAGTGAGTGCCAGCTAGCTCAGAGGTCACTAGAACCTTTCTCAAATTCACAAGAAGGGATTAGTTTCTGACAACTGCATAAACATGACAACTTTGTTTTCCAAGAATAAGAAATACATCTCTAGAATCACGGAAACAATAGATAAGTATCTCACACAGGTCAATCGTGCATGCTTCGTTTCAACAGAGTTTGCAGAGAAATAGAGAGACAGGCGTTTTCAATAAAAAGGTTTATTGAACAGTCTTCTTTCTCATGCATGAGAAGTGAACTGCTACAAGCGGTAAGCAGACTGCAAAGTATAATGCTACAGTGAGAAGAGTATTATAAAATAATACTGCAAAAGCATTGTATGGTTTCTAAGCCATATAAAAATACATACATAAATAACATTGACAACAAATACTCAACTGGTGCTTCTAAATACGCCTACCCCAATGTACCTAACCTAAGTCTAGTACGCGGGAAGAAGTAAGTATTGTGTAGCATAGGTTTAGTTGTTTTTGCCAAGAATCTACCAAAGGTTTCTCTAGGTTCTAACCAGCTCCATACCTTGGTTTAGAATGAAGGAGGTCTGGTATATCTGTCTCAGGACTAGATTTCCCAACACCCCGCAAGGGGAGCTTGGAAACACTGGAGCTGGATTCTCGGCAGGAGAAGGGCAGCCTCTTGATCAGTGTGTCAGCTGCAGGGTCGGCTTCCTTTGGCACTTGCTGTAGTGAGCTGCGTCGGGCAAGTAGATAGTCGAACTGCTCCGAACCACCGTAGTTTGCCATAGCAAGTGAAGGTATATTTATACCTTGAAGGTGTTTAGGAATGCCATAGATTGACGTAAAGTCGGGCATAATAACGCCAGGAAAGAACCCCTAGGGAATAGTTGGTCTTTGCAAAGTAGATGAGTTCTTGGACAAATCAATATTCAAGCAAGGGGAAGTTCCCTAACTGCTTAAGCCAATTTGACGTTTGGTACGGGTGGAAGTAGCCATGCCTGTATTTGCCTGCATGGGCTATGCCTAAATAAGGGATTGATTTCTATGCCTTTATAAGGGCAATGTGAATTGTACCTATATAAGGGCATGAATCTGGAAAATTTACTTGGAGCTCTAAACGCCACACAACAACACAGACATCTTCCAACCCTGACAACACGTGGTTAACTAGGCAAAGTAAAGTGACAAACACATTATTTCACCCAAAAGGTATAGCAGTAAACTGCTAGAGGCCTTCCAGGATACAAAATGCAGAGCAATCTGCCACTGGTCAGATCAGCCTATCCACCAGCTTGCAGGATCACATGTTCTTCAGCCTTGTCACAAGGGTTCCAGATCTTGGCCACCTCAGGTTTGATGAGTTCTTGGACCAGGTTTGACAAATTGTAAGTTTTGCTGTTCACGAGCAAACTTGTTTTTGTATCTATGTCATGGACACAGGAGGCTGTCAACACAGGGATCAGTGAGAAGAGATTGAAAATCGTTTCTAGATCTTCTGACTTCTTTACACCCTTCTTTCTTCTCAGGAGACAGATCTCAGCAACCTTCACCTCTTCAACAGATCCATCCTCTTCATAGTTGAGCAACAGGTAGGTAGTGGAGGGTGAGAAAGTAAGTGTCTCGCTCTTTTCTTCAACGTCCTCTGCTACTGCCAAGAGATTCATGCTATACTCTGTGGAGGTAGGGCTTCAGCTAGCTCACATGGACCACCCTCCTTGGTTCTGTTGCCCCCACTTTCCTCAACTAAAAGAAACACCAGAGATCTTTTGGACCACTTTGCAGAGGCCACTTCATTTGTCCTTCTGAGCTCAGGGTGGTGGTGGGGGTCAAGTCGGTTTCAAATGGACCAACCGTGTTGATGACCACCCTCTCAAACACCACACCGTCCACTGGTAGAGGTATCAAATGTACCATAGTCCTACCTCTAGACTTGCCACTACTTTGACTAGTTGGGAGGTTCTACAGAATCACTCTTTATTATGGTAACTCCCCTGCCAATAAAACAGAAGGTACAACGTGTCATGGTCCTTTTCAATGTCCAAGGGTCTACTGGGGTGGCAGAGTGGGCTAAAGAACGGTGATGGATCAACCCCAGATCTTTTGACTGGGTGTGAGTGTTTGATTGGTTCAGATGCTCCGTCCATCACCACCCCCTTTTGTACCGCAAGGGTCTACTAAAGCAGCATTGTGGGCTAGAACAACAGGGATTTTCTCTGCATCTAAAGAATCATCAGTCTCCTGCTGGCACATGGCTCAAAGTTCACAGATTCATCCTCCATAACTCTGTCCTACTAGGTCAAGCTATGGGTACCAACCATTAATGCAGAGGTCTGGTCCTTGGATTCCTTAATGGACCCACTTGATTAGGGCAGTCCCCTTGTGACAGAAGGAATGCCTTCCAGGACAGTACTCCAGCAGTTAATCAACCTCCAACTCTAGTACCTACCCAGACCCCAATAAACAGCCCACGTCCGAGGCCGCATCCTCCTCTCCATAAGAAGCGGGACAATAGGCTCAATGGCTGGTGTCTTCTCAGAGCCTCTCCTGGTCTGCTCTATACTACCGTCCACTATCACAGACCTTCTACTGCTGGAGTAGTTACAGCCTTCTTCCTAGGCTGATGTGTGGCCTGTGCTGTGATAGGCTTAAGTGGCCTAGACAACATGGGCTGTGCCTATGTCCCTAGAACTAACCCTGCGGTCGCTGACTTTCACACACCCAGCATACTGCTGCTCCCTCACCACTATGTGATCCATGGCTAGTTTGTTGTTGAACTCTACCTAAACCGTGGCAAGACATCTTTATGTCATCCCCACTGACAACTAGGCAAATTCTGCTGAAACCATGGAAAAGCTTCTTGTGTTTGAGATGTATAGTCTCAACCATAGTTTGGTTGGCAATGGTATTACCCACTTAAATGACATACCATGTGGCATTTGTGTATATGTGGTCAAAAGACTTTGGGTCTTACTCCCAGCTGTCCATAGCAATTAGGTTAGGTGCCATCAGGTCCTCACCTGTGCCAGTCCTCACATGTAGCATGCTGCCTATCAGGGGCGTGGCTGGTACAGGATACTTAAAGGTGTAATCCTTCCTGTCATGCCCTTACTTTCTTTTTTTCTGATTATTGTTGGATGTTTCAAGTTCTTTTCTCTACATCTTTTTCCTTTCTTCTTGGTTGATTTATGGATTCCTACTGGGGTGAGCATGATATGGATACCTAGGATCTATTGCGTCATAACCAGGTATTGCGTCAAAGAAAGCTCAAGATAGCCATCCTAAATTAGGGTTTGGGAACACATTTTTTGGTGCTGAAGAAACGGTAAGTATCCAGTACTGGACCGACAGAGCATTAAACATGTCGACCTGAATAGTGAAACCTCAACAGTTCACTACATCACACTAACTGAATAGTGACGCTTCTTAACTCAGTGTACACTACCCTGACTTAAGTTTTTAACCTTACCGAAGGATCTTTGAATGAAGTTTAATTTAATTTCCTTGAGGTAATTCCACCTCACGTATTATACTCCACACACCTGTATACACCATCACAGCTGATACAAGAAAAGATCTCTGACAAAGAACCCTTTTTGTGGGGCCCTTGAGGCATTGCAGCGCCGGCTCCATGAGAAGCAAAAGGCCCAATGATTAAGCATGACACCCACATGGGTGTGTGAGGGCAAAACTTCCAAATAAGGAAGACCCCCCCCACCTCAGAACCATAGATTCCAACCTGTTACTTCTCCACCTCTTTCTAACCTTTTCCACTTAGGAACAAGTACCCACATTGATTATACATATTAGTCGTAGTTAGGAGCACAGGTACTAGACCTTTATTTTGCTCCTAGTCCCCCTTCCTGTGTTTTATGACATTCCCACAACATACTTGATCTTCTTCCTCCAAATTACTCCATAATCAGAAACGACTGGGTAGGGAGAGTCAGGGTAGGGAGAGTCAGGGTTGGCATCACAGCCGTTTTCAGAGGTTCCTTACAATGTAGGGAGACACTAAATGGTTCTTTTTCCACATTACAATGGACTAACTCTGGACCTACATGTTCATCACAGTTCCCTTTTCAGATTAAATGCAATTTAGCACCCGCCAGGTGACAATACAGTCTTTATTGAGGAACACATATACCTTGCAAATGGCCAATCTTCACAAAGTGATCTTCCTGGGAAACTTTAATCTTCACTGGGGCATCACAGAAGACTCTGTAGTTAAACAGTTCACCTTCTTTCTTTCTGGAAACGAATACTTGACTTAAGAATCTCCAAAGAGGACTTGCTCTTAGTGAATGAGCCTATACCGGTAGACTCGCCCGATCATTTCCTTATTCCTTTCTGCTTGTAACTCTCTCATTCTTGACCATGGGACAACCAAAAAGAGCGATTACTTGGTTTTGAGACACCAAGAACATTGGTTTCATCAGCAAACTTTGCAACATAGCACAGAAGGTGCTACCTCCCATCAGCCTTGTCACAGATGTCAATGACTCGACCGCCCACAGTCTTGCTGACGTGCAAGACTGTGGGCGGTCGAGTCATTGACATCTGATCTGCTTGATGACATAGCGCTACGTCAAAGCAAAGAGAAAATCGAAACCATGAGCCCTGTAGTTTAACGGCCGTATATGAGGAAAGAAAACCTTGAGTATATTAGAGAAGACATAGAGACAGTTGTACTCACACTAACCTCACGTGTCCTAAACCCAAGATCACTATAAAAAAAGGACATATCTTTTGTGATAAATCAAATCACTTTGGATTGCTCCCTGCCTTGCCAAGAACCAAATGACACACTTTTCAATCTGGCCAAAATCACTAACAGTCCCTCCAAATACATAAAATTTGATGACCCACCAATGAAAGCAGAAGAATTTCGAAAGTTCTTTGACACCAAAGTAAAATTGCTTCCATGCCAAGATGACCGTTATACCCCTCCCATGGTGAATAAATCCAAGGACACTTGGCAACTGTTTAACAATCTTAGGGTGGAAGATTCAATCGAACATATCATGAAGACTAAACCTTATCACTTTGTATAAACTTTCCCTGATAACATTGCCAAATACCTCTATACACATGTGCTCTCCTACTGGACAAATCTGGTAAATCTGTCTCAGCCAAGGAACATTTCCAGACTTCCTCAAAACTGGAAAAATCACCCTACACCTCAAAAAAACCTTTGCAGATATGAATAACGTCAACTATATTCTCTCTATCTCCAACCTACTCTTCTTTGCGAAAATAATCGAATGATGTGTGGCGAAACAACTCACCAAATGTATCAAAGGTAACAACTTCCTAGACGAATACCAATCTGGGTCCAATCAGGGCTGCAGCACCGAAATAGCACTACTGCAGGGGGTCGATGATGCACTTAGAGTCTTAGACTTCAGCCCCTGCTGCCTCCTGATTCTTCTCAACCTATCAGCAGCCTTCGACACAGTAAAATTGCTGTGCGCTCCTTAATACTCTCAAAAATCAAATGGGCATAGATGATGTGGTCCTTAAATGGTTCAATTCATTCCTCACGGGCAGGCTACAGAGGAGAAAAATGGATGATTGTCTATCAATAGTAATGGGTATTGATCAAGGGGTCCCTCAGGGATCTGTCCTTGCTCCAACCTAATTGAACCTGAATTCCACTTGAAGTCCTACAAAGAAAGGTAGGAATCTTTTATCCTCAATATGCAAGCAACACTGAGCTGTATTTAATGTCTCCTCTCCAAAGGACATCTCACACATTGCCATCACTATAGACTCCGTACAAGACTGTATGAGTTCTCATAATTTAAAACTGAACACTTCCAAATATGAATTCCTCCTCATCTCTAAATTGAAATCACCACTTCCAATACAATATTGAATGGACACACTCAACATTTTTAACAGCAAACCCATCATCGCTGACAAAGCCAAATCCCAAGGATTCATCCATGCAAAAGGCTCAACTTGCATTTTCACATCAGCACTATGACCAGAAGAAAACAAGTTACTTACCTGTAACTTTAGTTCTCCAGTATTGGAAGCTTTCATAGATTCACATGCCTGAATCATTCCCAGTCGTCGAGACGGGAGTCTCCGGTATATAAAAAAGCAGTGCTTAGTAGTAAAGCAAACTGAAAAGAGGCCTAGGCCCATTTCCCTTTTGCAACCCATAGCCTTTGTTATGTACAAAAGGCCCAAACTTTTCCCTGAGCCAATCAGAGCTCCTCACCCTCTAGAACCCTCCTGAGAGAACCTTCTGCCCCTCAGATTTTTCGCGCACTTGTGCATATAACACACTCCTTGTGCTAAATCCGAGGTGAGCCTCTCAGGGGAGGAGGGTGGGTGCATGTGAATCTATGAAAGCTTCCAATACTGGAGAACTAAAGTTACAGGTAAGTAACTTGTTTTCTTACTCCAGTATTGGAACTTTCATAGATTCACATGCCTGAATCAGAATAGCGAGCAGTGAAAAAACAAAGCACATTTTCCTGATACATTACATAATCATGCAATACCATTAGAAAATGAAGCATAATCTTATATACATATATCCATACTTATATAAAATGTGACTTTGTAAACAAGAGAAATTATGGATGGAGGGATGCAAGAAAGGCTCATCGTTACTGGATGATATTCCGCAGTACCGCCTCTCCCACCGCCGCATCCGATTCTGCGGCTGCCTCCAAGCAGTAGTGCCTGGTGAAGGTGTGCGTAGATGCCCAGGTTGCTCCTCTGCGATTATCCTGGATTGGCACTCCTCCAAACAGTGCAGTGGATGTGGCCACCGCCCTCGTGGAATGGGCACGGACTCGTGCATTCAAAGGCTTTCCAGCAGCTTAATGACAGTAGACAATTGCACTGGAAATCCATCTGGCAATTCCCCTCTTTGACAGTGGGAAACCTTTCCTGGGTTACGAATAACTGAGAAGACTTGCGAAACGCCTTAGTTTCTTTCAAGTAAAATTTCATACATCTCTGAACGTCCAGCGAGTGCAATACTCGTTCTGCCGCTATTGATGGATGAGGAAAGAAACGTTTCAACACCAATGGTTCGTTCCAATGAAAATCAGTTGGCACCTTCGGAATGAACTTCGGGTTTGTCCTGAGAATCATTCTATCCTCCTGAAACTGTAAGAAAGGCTCCTGAATCGTGAGCGCTTGTAGTGCACCTACTCTTCTCGCAGAAGTCAATGCAATGAGAAGAGCCACTTTCCAGGACAAGAACTTCAGGTCTGCCCTGTGTATCGGTTCAAACGGTGGTTTCATCAATTGAGAGAGTACAACATTCAGATCCCATTATGGTGGTGGAGGCTTTACTGGAGGAAAGACCCTGAATAACCCCTTCATAAATTGTTTGATAATCCTTGATGACCATAAAGATGGGCCTGACGATGACCTCCTGTAGCGGGATAACGCAGCCAAATGCACCTTGATGGAGGCGTGTGCTAATCCTGACTTTGCTAACAGCAGAATGTAAGGTATAATTTGATGAGGTGCAGCAGTAAGAGGGTGAACATCATGTCTCTTACATCACAGACAAAACCTCTTCCATTCATCCTGTAGGTTTTGTTGGTACTCTCCGCTCTGGCCTTGGATAGGATGTCCCTACATTCGTGTGAGATGTTCAGATGGCTAAACTCACAGTGTTCAGGAGAAAGGCTGCTAATAGCAAGGATTTGGGGTCCGGATGCAGCACCTGCCCCTTGGACATTGTCAGAAGCGATGGAAATAGGCGCAACCGAATTGGACGGTCCTCCGACAGCAGCAGCAGTTCCGTGAACCAGTGTTGTCTGGGCCACCACGGGGCTACTAGGATCAGCCTGCACGGCTCTTTCTTGATCTTCACCAGTACGCGGGGGAGAAGAGGAATTGGAGGAAAACCGTAGGCAAAGATGCCGGACCATGCCATGGAAAACGCATTCCCCCAAGATCCCTTCTGGGGAAGCCAGCTTGCGAAGTACTGGCTTTTTCTGTTTTCCCTTGTAGCGAAGAGGTCCACTATCGGTGTTCCCCTTCGAAAGACGCTGTCCAGGATCCCCTGGTCTAGCTCCCATTCGTGGCAGGACGATTTTAGCCTGCTGAGATATCCGCCTTGACGTTTTGATCCCCCGGAAGATGTTCTGCTGCCAATGATATTCCTTGCTGAAGAGCCCATTCCCGTATCTCCTGGGCTTCCTGAGACAGGGAGAGAGATCTCGTTCCCCCTTGCTTGTTCACATAATGCATCGCCGTAGTGTTGTCTGTTCTTACCAACACCGGCGAACCTCTTATCCTTGGCAGAAAAGCCAGTAATGCCAAGTGGATCACTTTGAGCTCCAGCAGATTTATGTGTAATTGCTGCTCCTGTGCCTTCCAACGACCACTGACTTGAAGGTCCTGAAGGAAAGCTCCCCATCCTTCTAACGACTCATCCGTCGTTACCACTAGCGGAGCCGCTCTTGCCAGAAACGTCAGTCCTTGAGACACATTTGCATTTTGTGTCCACCACTTTGCTGCCTGTACCATCACTGGTGTCACCCATATTGTATCTTCGAAGGATCCCTCCGCTTGACGCCATTGAAAATCGATCTGCTCTTGCCATGATCTCATCCTTAGTCAGCAGCAAGGTACCAGGGGACTACAAGATGACATCGTGCCCAGCAAGGATTTGTATCTGCGGACTGAAAGAGACTTTCTTTTTACCAAGTCTTGGAAGAGGGACACAATCCTCAGTTGTCTGTCCTCGGAGGGAAACGCTTTGTTGCAGTCCGTGTCCAATATTGCCCCCAGAAATGTGATCACTTTTGCTGGGTGGAGGTTTGACTTTCCCTCGTGGAGAGTCAATCCTAGATGGGCAAACAAGTCTATGCAGGCCTGTGTTGACGCTCTGGCCTGTATCCTTGATGGTGCTTTGACTAACCAGTCGTCGAGGTAAGGAAATATTTGAAGTTTTTGCTTCCTGAACACAGCCGCCACTGGATCCAGGCTTTTCGAGAAAACTCTCGGCGCTGACGTCAAGCCGAATGGCAGGACCCTGAATTGGTAATGTCTTCACGCTACTAAGAATCGAAGGTACTGCCTGTGTGCAGGATGGATCAGGACGTGGAAATACGCGTCTTGTAGGTCCAATGTGGTCATATGATCTCCTGAGTTTAATAACGTAAGGATGTCTTGCAGCGAAACCATCCTGAAAGATTGTTTCTTGAGATAGGTGTTTAAGGATCTGAGATCCAAAATGGGGCGCCACTGGAGCTTGTTTTTCTTGACAAGAAAAAACCGGGAGTAAAACCCCTTGTTTTCCTGGCCTTTCGGTACCGGTCCTATTGCTCCCTTTCGGAGCATTGTCCGAATCTCCAAAGGCATCTGAGATAGATGTTTTTAGTCTCTTGACTTGTCTGCAGTGTTGGAAGGAGGGAATTGAAGAAAACTCAAGAGTGCCCATCTGTCTGTTATTTTCTGTCAATAATGTAGATGGGAAGCAACTCTCCCACCCATGGAACTCGTGGAGAGGAAAAGCAACATGCAGCCAGATCCCGGAGGTTGTCATTGTCTTTTACCATTGTTTTTCCCTCGACGACCTCCTCGTCCTCTAGGAGCAGACTTTGTATAGTTCCTTGTTTGTTGTATACCCTATTGCTGACAATATGGCTGTGATGATGAGGAATAAAAAGGGTTATCTTCCCTTGTTGATAACTCCCTTTGTAGGAAGACTGGCCTCTTTCCCAGGCGCCTTGGAAAGGAACCTAACGGTATCATAGTGTACCCAAGGTATTTGTAGTATCCTCCTTTGATACCTTGAAATGCCTCATCCACTTATTTCCCAATAAATCTTCTCCATCGAAGGGGAGATTCAGGATCCTAATTGTGGACTTCTGGTCTTAAGGCAGTCGACCTTAACCACCCCTGACTCGTTAGCACCGTCGCCCACCACATATATAATGTCCTCTGGGAAGAGGTCCATGTTAGGCGCCTTATCGCACGACATATGCCTGTATTAACTGCCCAGAATAGCAAGGGCATTATCTGCTTTGACTAAGAGAACAGACCTGGATGAGAATCTCTGTCTTGCGTTGTCCAAGCATCTCCCCTACCTGTTAGGTGGTGTTGATATAGGCGCAGAGGGATTCTTAGATTCCTGCTGCGCCGCTTGCTAAAACACGGAATGAGATTTTGGATGGCTACATGAAATCGTATAAGTATTCCATTTGTATTGTCGACATAGGAAGCTAGAATCTCTCGCCGCTGTTTCCATTATATTATGGAATCTGTGGAGAATCCACCAGTCCCGGTGAGGGAGATGCCGGAGATGGATTCAAGTAATCATCCCATTTTTGTTGGGATCTGTTATTTCTCCCTCTTCCTGGTCATCATCATCCGTGGTGACCGGATTCTGGTGGTGTATTATTTGAGGAGTTGCCAGCCTAACTTCTTGTTGTGGCTCCCTGTTTCTAACTGGAGTAGTAGGGATGGGATTTCCTTAGAAGCTGGTGCAGGCGGAAACCTCTATCCATAGTCTGCCAGCATAAACTGCAGATCTATCATCATGAAGCATGGCATTCCAACCATTCCTTCCTGGTACTCATGGCCATAGTGCTGTTGGTGAGGATATTGGTACTCCCCATATCTCTCCTCATAGTCCTTCTCCTCATACTTCACATGTAACTGTGAGGGACTACTAGCTTGAAGCAGGTGCTGATGATTTCTAATTTTGGAATGTTCCTCAACGAGCCAGTTGAGGAGATCGCCGTAGACACCACTGTTGTCAATGCCATCGTCGACACCAGGTATAGAGAGCTATCCGTCGTCGACGACATAGTCACCGTTGATGGTGACCTCTTCGTCGTCGCTGTTGTCACCGTCGATGACCGACCATCGTAGACGACCATCGTCGTCGTCAACCACCGTCGTAGACCACCGTCGACGACCATCGTAGACGACCGCCGTCGTCGACCACTGTCGTAAACGACCACCGTCGTCTACGACCATCGTAGACAACACCGTCGTCGACAACCACCGTCGTAGACGACCGTCATAGACGACCACCGTCGTAGACGACCACCGTCGTAGACGATGCCGTCGTAGACGATGCCGCCGTCGACGGAGAGGCTGCCTTAGTCTTTACCTCAGAGGTATAAAAGACTGCTTCCTGAAGGGTTCTTTGACCAGAGGAAGTGATTTTGACGGCTCAGAAGTCGTCTTTTTAACATGATCTTTCCCCAAAAGCATGTCCTTTACTCTCCTTTTCTACAGAGTGAGGAGATTTTGAAGGACTGCGCCCAGAAGACCCATGAGTGGTCTTTTTGAGGACCTTCTCAGGACGTTCCCCTGAGGAATGAGTTTGAGGAGATTTTTATCTCTTTTGAGATCTCCTAGATGTTGAGGACGCCCCCTCATCACGGTCACTGGTGAAAACCTCCTTTCTGGCCTTAGCGTTTGACACCCTATTAAAAGGCGCCCTCCACGACCTCTCAGAACTTACTTGAGAAAATGCGACATACCTTGCGGTCTGTGGCCTGCGGGTATAGACAGTAAATGTAGTCAATGTGAGGATCATCAGTGTAGTGCAACCTCTTGGTACAAGTTGTACCGGCTCTAAATGAGCCTTTCTTCTCCTTTCCAGACATTCTTTAAAGAATGTATTTGAAGATAATCCATCGTAGAACATAATCCAGAAGAATTCCTAAGAACAAAGTTCATTAATGAAGTTAAAAACACAGAGTTTGAGCAGAGCTCAAAGGAGACTCCCTAGCACAACGTGCGGTAGAAAAATCTGAGGGGCAGAAGGTTCTCTCAGGAGGGTTCTAGAGGGTGAGGAGCTCTGATTGGTTCAGGGAAAAGTTTGGGCCTTTTGTACATAACAAAGGCTATGGGTTGCAAAAGGGAAATGGGCCTAGGCCCCTTTTCAGTTTGCTTTACTACTAAGCACTGCTTTTTTATATACCGAGACTCCCGTCTCGACGACGGGGAATGATTCAGGCATGTGAATCTATGAAAGTTCCAATACTGGAGTAAATACACATTATTAATTGTGTCTTCTCTGGGGAATCCACCACTACATTGTAGAACATGATTTGAAATCTATTGCTCTAATACTGGTGCTCTCCAGAATCAACTATTGTAACGGTCTTGACTGGGTTGCTCAAGGCCCGAGAAATCAAATCTACATTTGGCAGCACGTTTCATCGATGGAGCCAAAAAGAATGGCCTCATCTTACCTATGCTGATCACTCTCTGCTGGCTGAAGAGAGGACATTTATAATGCTGCCAACATCACCCATCCATTCTCCATTAGCTTGTGGACAAACTTAAGCTACCTGAAGGCTCTAAACCATTGCGTAAACTCAAAGCACTGTTGCCAGAACTCCCGAGCTTTAAAAAGGAACAACTCGTGGCACAATCCTTCTCAGGAAACGCAACCAGGATATGGAAAATCTTACCTCCAAATCTATGCACCACCACCTCGCTGGCGATGTTCAAAATGGAACTGAAAGCCCTTCTACTTCAAAGACATTTTAGCTAAAGAAACCTTATCTAACCTTCAGTGGGCGAATGCTTTCTCTATTCTATGGCTTAGACCTTGAGATTTACTCCACTATCTCCATTTCATTAGCTATTACCAACAACATTGTGCAGCTAATAACCTATTCACTGCTGCAACCAGGGGTGGCTCCTCCCTGTGGGCGGAGGAGCGTCACCCCACTGCTTTCTCGCAGTGCGAGAAGCAGAAACACAAAATTGAATAAATACTATTGCAAAAAAGCAGAGAAGTGTTTGGTTGGGGGCGGGCGGGTGGGCGGTCCTGCTCGAGGGCAGGGGAGGAGTGGCTTGTCCAATGTTGTGGGAGCTGACTGTTTGGTCGGCCCCAGGGCCGACCAAACCAATCATGTACACTCTCCTTTTTCTCCAGCCTACATGGAGACAACGGCCTCCCCTGTGCGGTCGGCCTCCCAGCCAATCACAACACTGCCATTGCAGCGTTGTAATTGGGTTCGTTGAGGGGAGGGAGGCGGCCTGCGGCTGCTTCCCGCGAGGACAACGCGACGCAGAATGCAGCATAAATTGAAAGAATAAATAACAAGGAGAAATGAAGATACAAGTTTACAAGTGTTTGTAAATCAGGGCTTGTGTCAAAATAAATGGATGGATGCACAGGAACGTACATGCTCCATCATGTAACGCCTACTCAATGCAAAGTAAAGCATGGCAGTGCTATGCACTGGCTTGCTTTACTTTGTATTTACTAAGCCACATAAAGCCGTGCAAATTGGCTTTGCGTGGCTTAGTAAATGCACCTGATGCAAAATCTTAGTAAATCTGGGCCATAGTCTTTGTCTTCAATGTCAGCAGGAACGAGGGCTGGGACAGAAACTATGGCTCAGAAATAAGGGCACATGAAAGGGAGACGGCACCACACTCCACACTATCAACCGGGTGGGGTAACACTTTGGGGGGAGGAAAAGGATAGAACGCAGGCAAATAGTATCTTTCCACGTTAAGTGAAACCAATTTCGTCGGTTCTCACACACTAGAGTGGGTGGGACATCACAGATAATTCCCAATTCCCTGAAAAACCCCAGCAATACACATTGCTGACCTGCCAGGCTACCTTCACCCTCAATTTGTACACCATAGGCACAAAAAAAATTCAGAATGGAATCAGCTGTGTCCACAGTCAGCCATGACACACATACTCCTTACTCATTTTGGTGCACATACACTATGTGTACACACCCACGTGTGGCATCCACACACCACTGCATGCAGTGAAGGAACTGGTCTAGGGGTCTGACATTCTTGTTTGGATGGGGTAGAGGGCAACTCTCCCTGCAGAGGTTACAGGTATAAAGGACAGTCCTGCTGTATGAACTTAAGCCTTGCCACCACTGTCAGTCCACAATACCATATTGAGCTGAAAGCTGTCACTTCGATTAAGTAGAGTTCAGAAAGTGTGCCCTTCTGACCACAAAGTCCTCACTGTTGATAGATATTAGTAGCGTGTGGTGAGACAAAAGAAAAATATTTTAGAACACCAGAGGCGTAACCTTGGGTTACGGTTGTGTAACGTTACAACGCATACTTTTACAACGCATGCCTGTACAACGCATTTTTCACATCGCAACATCCTTTACAACGCATTCCATTACATCACATACTGCCTTTACAACGCATACCATTAGATTGCATTTATGGTAAGTATTGGATAGTATAGGGATAAAAAATACTATTCTAACTCCAGGGGGTGCAACAAGTACGGTAAGTGTTGGAAAGTATAGGGGTATAAATTACTATTCTAACTCCAGGGGGTGCAACAGTAGGGTAAGTGTTGGAAAGTATAGGGGTAAAAATTACTATTCTAACTCCAGCGGGTGCAACAGTAGGGTAAGTGTTGGATAGTGCAGGGGTAAAATTTACTATTCTAACTCCAGGTGGTGCAACAGTAGGGTAAGTGTTGGATAGTGTAAGGGCACTATGTGTTGTGATGGTATGCGTTGTGTTATGCTTTGTAATGACATGCAGTGTAAGAAATGCATTACTTACCTGTAACAGCAGTTATCCAGTATTGGTATCTTTCATAGATTCACATGCCTGAATCATTCCCCGTCGTCGGGGTGGGAGTCCCCGGTAAATAATTATAGTAATGTCACATGGACATATACTTAGTACTAGGCCAGAGGCCTCACATTAGTAGCCTATCTAGGTCCTTATGTAAAAAGGACCAAACTTTGGCCAGTAGCCAATCAGCCCTTATCACCCTCCTGACCTTCCTGGAAGGAGCCCTTGTCCCTCAGATTTTCGTAAGCACCGTGCCAAGTAGTACCTACTGAGAAGACTTAGGTGAGCCCTCCCTTCCAGGGGAGGCGGGTGGGTTGCATGTGAATCTATGAAAGATACCAATACTGGATAACTGCTGTTACAGGTAAGTAACGCATTTCTTATCCAGTATTATGGGTATCTTTCATAGATTCACATGCCTGAATCAGAATAGCAAGCAATAATGAGCACATTTCTCACATACATCTTGAAAGACATAATAAACTTATCATAAGTTGTTACACAGTTTACATGATACTCACAACCTGATAAGAAATGTGCGATAAATTACCTGGAAGGTGGGATGATAGGAAGAAGGCTCACCTCTAATGAAATAGATGACGTAGGACAGCCTGTCCTACTGCTGCATCCTTCATAAGTTCAGAATCCAAGCAGTAGTGCTTGGTGAACGTATGCGGCGTCTTCCATGTCGCCGCTCTGCAGATGTCGACAATGGGTACCCCAGCAAAGAGCGCCATGGAGGTGGCCACCGCTCTAGTGGAGTGTGCTCGAACCTTTGAAGGCAGAGGATGGCCCGCCTGTTGGTGACAGAATGCGATGGCCGCTGAAATCCATCTGGAAATGCTCTGTTTTGTCAATGCTAGGCCTTTCCTGGGCCTACTAAATGCCACAAACAATTGGTTGGACTTCCGAAATTGCTCTGTCCTGTGTATATAGAATTTGAGACATCGTTTGAGGTCCAATGAGTGTAGAGATCTTTCAGCCGCGGATGATGGATTCGGGAAGAAAGATCTCAGGACAATAGGTTCATTGAGATGGAAAGAGGACGGAACCTTTGGAATAAATTTAGGATTAGTCCGTAGAATGACCCTGTCGTTCTTAAACTGGATGAAAGGGTCTTGCACAGGAAAAGCCTGCAGTTCACTCACTCTCCTTGCTGACGTGAGCGCCAGTAATAGAGCCGTTTTCCATGACAAATATTTAAGATCTGTTTTGTGAATTGGCTCAAAAGGGTGTTTCATTAGCTGAGCTAGTACCACATTTAGTTGCCATGTAGGTGGTGACACTCGTACTGGAGGGAAAGTTCTGAATAATCCCTTCAGAAACTGCTTGACCAGTCTGTTGGTCCATAGTGAAGCTCCACATGAAGAACGTCTGAACCTGGATATGGCCGCCAGGTGGACCTTTATTGAAGCGTGTGCCAGCCCTGAATTGGCTAGGTGGAGCAGATAGGGCAGAATTTGTGCTGGAGTAGAAGTGAACGGGTGTAATTTCTGAGCCCTACACCACAAACAGAACCTTTTCCACTTAAGGGAATATGTCTTATTAGTACTGTCAGCCCGGGCCCGGGCTAGAACGACTCTGCATTCCTGCGGAAGATCTAAATTCTGGAACTCTCTGAACTCAGGAGCCAAGCCGATAATTTGAGAGATGTTGGATCCGGATGTTGGACTTGACCCTGGTTCATTGTGAGGAGATGTGGGCATATCCTCAATAGAATAGGAGGTTCCAGCGATAGAAGGTGTAGTTCTGTATACCAGTGTTGGCGCGGCCACGCTGGGGCTATCAGGATCATGGTACAGCTCTCTGCTTTCAATTTCCGGAGAACCCTGGGGATCAGGGGAAACGGTGGAAAACCGTAAGCAAAGACTTTGCACCATGTCATCGAAAAGGCATTCCCGAGGGACCTTTTCTGGGGAACCCAGCTTGCGTAATGTTGGCATTTCGCATTTGTTTCTGTCGCAAAGAGATCCAGTGGAGGCTTTCCCCAACGGGAGAACACTGAGTCGAGCGTCTTCTGGTCGAGCTCCCACTCGTGGCAAATTGAGCGCTGTCTGCTTAGTGAGTCTGCCAGGGTGTTGTCTACTCCTGGGACATACTCTGCCCGCAGAGAAATGTTGTGCTGGAGCAGCCAGATCCAAATTTGCTGAGATTCTCGAGACAACGTTCTGGATCGAGTACCTCCCTGTTTGTTTAGGTAGTGCATTGTGGTGGTGTTGTCCGTCCTCACAAGCACTGGGAAGTTCCTGATTCGGGGTAGAAATGCTCGAAGTGCCAAGCGCACTGCTCGTAGCTCTAGCAAATTGATGTGGAGTTGTTTTTCTGCCACTGACCACTGACCATGTACTTGCAATTCCTGAAGGAACGCCCCCCATCCTTCCAGTGACGCGTCTGTGGTTATCACATAAGGGGAGACTGGGAGTAGAAAAGGTAGGCCTTTGTTCAAGTTGTCGCCCAGAAGCCACCATCTCAGAGCCTTCTTCATGACCTGAGTGATCTTGATCCAGTCGTCGAAGGATCCTGTACTTTGGATCCACTGATTTGCCAAAGCTTCCTGTAGAGGTCGCATGTGGAGACGACAGTGCGGAATGAGAAATATGTTGGAAGACATCATTCCTAGCAACGACTTGAAGAGTCGAACCTTGACTCTCCGTTTGGTCTGTATTTGGACTGCCAGGGTCTTCAGCTTGAGCTGACGTTCCCTGGAAGGGAAGGCTTTCTCCTGTTGTGTATCCAACGATGCTCCTAGGAAATTGAGACGCTGTGACGGTCGTAGATTTGATTTTTCCTGGTTGAGCGTTAGGCCTAGGTTCTCGAAAAGATGAAGGCAGGCTGTAGAGGACTTGGCCACGCCTGTCCGAGTAGGAGCTTTGATGAGCCAGTCGTCCAGGTAGGGAAAGACTTGGTGATGATGCTGACGAAGGTATGCTGCTACTGGAGACAGACACTTCGTAAAGATGCGTGGAGCTGACTTCAGGCCGAATGGTAATACTCTGAACTGGTAGTGCCTGCCTGCTACTGCAAACCTCAAGAATTGTCGATGACTCTTGTGAATGAGGATATGAAAATAGGCATCCTGGAGGTCCAAGGATACCATATAGTCTTTTGAATTGAGTAGGTGTAATACTTCCTGTAGGGTAACCATACGGAAAGACTGCTTCTTGAGGTATTTGCTTAGGTTTCTCAAATCCAGTATTGGTCTCCACTGCCTCTTCTCCTTTTTTCTGATCAGGAAGAAACGGGAATAAAATCCTCTCCCCTTCTGTTCTCGAGGAACTCTTTCCACTGCTCCTTTCTGTAGCATTAGTGAGAGTTCCTGTTGAAGCATGTTTAGATTTTTGTGCTGCACAGGACATGGTGGATTCGGAGGAGGATGTTCCACAAATTCCAACGTGTGCCCGAAGCGGACTAACTGCAACACCCAACGATCTGATGTAATTTGCTTCCAATTGTGAAGGAAGTTGGTAATTTTTCCTCCAACTACGAATTGCGGAGAAGAGGTGGAGGCCAGCTGGAGAAAGCAGTCATTGACGTCTGTTATTGTCTTTCTTTCCTCCTCTTCCTCGAAAGGACGACTTATTGTATGAGGATTGTCCTTGTTGTTGTTGCCTCTGCTGATATTGAGGTTTGTACTGCTGGGAAGAGTTATAAGAGGACTTGTAACCTTGATAGTTGCCACGATTGTGTTGTCCTCGACCTCTGGATCCTCGAAAGGAATTATGCTTGTATTGTAGGGTGCATAGGGCTTTCGCCGTTTCGGTATCCTTCTTAATACCTTGTAGCATGTCATCAATATGTTCACCGAAAAGTCTCTCCCCATCAAAAGGCATGTCGAGGACTTTGGCTTGCACTTCAGGCCGGAATGCGGTGGCTTTAAGCCAGCCCTGGCGCCTTAAAACTGCTGCTCCCGCCAATTGACGGAAACCTGTGGAGGCGATATCCAACGCCACCTCTATCATCTCTGAGGCAGAGCGTTCACCCTCCAGCAGAATCTTCCTAACCTCTTCTTTCTGGTCTTCTGGGATCGCCCCTAGATATGGGGCTATATCGGCCCATATCTGTCGATTGTAGCGACCTATTAATGCCAGAGAATTTGCAGCCCTGATTGATAGGGCGGACATGGAGGAAAATCTCTTGCCAATGGCATCAAGTTTTCTTCCTTCTTTATCAGGAGGCGCTGTCATTGCCGCTGACGGATTGCTGGACTTCTGCTGAGCCGCCTGAGATATAACTGAATCAGGTTTAGTTTGTCCAGTTAAACATGCGGGTGCAGTGTCTGGGGCTTTGTATTTCTTTTCAAGCCTAGCCGGCACTGGAATGAAAGAAAAAGGAGTTTATTAGTTTTAGTCCTTGCTCCCATATATAATCGATCACTGGAATGGAGCGAGCTGATCTCTTGAAGGGTTCTTTAAAATCATGAAGAAAACAGTCCTGCGTTTCCGATGCTATTTGGATGTTGAACCTTGCAGCCGCTCTTCCTACGATATTATGGAATCCCCCTAAGTCTTCAGGGGTTGAATCATCCTGCACTTGGTCTGGGGATAGTGGATCTGGGTCCGCATTATCATCAGAATCATCATCATGTATTTCACCTTCTTCATCTTGGGCCTCATCATTTCTCACTTCTTCCTCATATTCATCCTCATCAGTAGAGATTTGAGGAGGAAATGTCTCTTGCTCCTGACGTACATCTTGCGGGGGTGGCCGCTGTCTATGTGTAGGAGTTGTTGTTTCCTGTGGTACCTGTACTCCAGAGGCAGGAGAAGACGATGGAAATCTTTGTTTATAGTCTGAAATAAGAAATTGGAGGTCAGAAACAATTGAAGCTGGAAGGCACACCATAGGCTGAACAGTAGTATGGTGTTGAACTGTCTCCTGAACTGTAATTTCCTCAAAATCTTCATAGTCCGAACTCTCATGAACTTTGATGTTGAGATGAGAGGGACTGGATGCTATGGGAAACATGGTCTGTTCTTCAGGATCTTCTGTTTCTAAAAACTGCGTTGGCAACAGCTGTTGGACCTTGCTGGGTGAAGTCATCTCTGGTGTAACCAAACATGATGACATTTTAAATTGTGTATATGTATACTTCAATGAGGGGGAGCCCTTCGACTGTAGATCCGCTGACGCGGTGTCCGTCGACGGTGGAGCAGGCGTTTTCCTCGACTGAATTGTCATCATGGAAGCCCTCGTCGACGACGACGACGACGATGTCTTCGTCGACGACGATGTCTTCGTCGACGGCGGCGTCGACACTGTAGCCGTCGACGACGGTGGCGTCGACGGTCTCGTCGACGGTGGTGTCGACGGTATCCTCGCCGACGAGGAAGTCTTCGTCGACGGCTGTATCTTCGTCGACGGCTGTATCCTCGTCGACGATGGAATCTTCGTCGACGAGGAAGTCTTCGTCTTCGTCGACGATGAAGCAGACGACGACGGGAGCGCCGTCAAAAGCGACGTCGACGGGTTTGTGACAGGAATGACAGAAGGTATTGACCTACCCATCGTCGACGAAGTGGAAGTAGTCGATGCCATGGAGAAAGTAGACGCCGTGGATGTCGAAATGGAGACTGTCGACAAGGTCACAGGCAGGCCAGACGACACTATAGCAGGCTTCTTGAAGTCTGTCATCTGAAGAGAAGGTTTCTGAGGCTTGACCTTAGGATGACTGTCACCTTTGAGGGTGCAAGAAGGAAGGAGCCAATACTTGGGCGACAGTTCTACTGTTTATTTAATGGTTCAACATAGGGGTGCAGGAGTACAAAATCAGGCAAAGTCCAGGATCCTAGGGCTTCAGGTGTGGTGTCCCCCGGGTGGATGTAGCCGGACTCCAGCGTATGGAAAACAAAAGAGAACAACGGGCTTTAGTAGACTGTCCTATTTTCTATGGCTAAGTCAGGGTAGGGAGTGAGGGAACAGGTAACCACCACCGCTCAATCAAGGACATCAAAATAGAGCGACCCGTGAGTGTGTGCACATGAGTCTTTAGTGCCCCAACAGCGCCTCGCTGCCTACCCGGTCCCTCCCCTCTTAAACTGAAACAATGCACGCAAACGCCCACGCACCTGGAGAAGCCACGCGTCCTCCTTCGCGTGGCTGGGCGGAACACAGAACCGTTGGCCTCCTGGCTTCCTTGCTTCCGCTACGCCTTCCGTTGGGCTCCCGTCTCCGGTGTCACTCAGCAGGGGCACCTCCGCGTCTTCTTCGGGTCCGGGCAAACACGGTCCCTCTGTGTCCTGGTCGGCTTGTTTCTCCTGGCGTTGCACGCCAGACTCCCACGACGTGATTCTCCGCGGTTCACCAACACTGGCGTCTTCCGGATCCGCCTCCTTAAGACGCGAGGCCGGCCCTGATAGGCCAACAAAGTCAGGTGGTCCGGGAAACTGCAAGGCCAGGCTGTCCTTAAAGGGCCCGTAGCTGCCGGTCTGTGGGGAAGACGAAGAGTCGGTTAGCTCAGCCGGTGCCGAGCAGGGGACCCCCTGACAATGACTCTCCATGGACTTTGGCTTCTTGTGAGGAGGCGCAACAGACTGATCTGGAGATGTCTGTCGAGGCCTTTTAGGAGCGGAGTGGAAGCTCCTGTAGGAACACTCGCTCTCACCTGAGGAGACTACCTGCTCTTTGTCCTTTAGTCTCTGGAGCCATAGGAGCAGTCGCCCTTCCCTGTCCTTCAACGTCTTGACCGGGAGAGTGCGACAAATCTTACATTCCTTGGCAGAATGCTGAGGATAGAGGCAATATAAGCAATCCTCATGCTTGTCCTCTATATGTAACCTCATTTTACTACAAGAGGCACAGGGTCGAAAAAGCCCTTTTTTAGGAGTAGTAGACATATCAACTACCAAAACTCCCTTCTAATCAGAAACTTGAAGAATAAAAGGAAAAAATCCTAAGATATAGGAAAAACCTGAGCAGAGCTCAGTGGAGACTCCCTTCAGCACGACGTGCGGTAGAAAATCTGAGGGACAAGGGCTCCTTCCAGGAAGGTCAGGAGGGTGATAAGGGCTGATTGGCTACTGGCCAAAGTTTGGTCCTTTTTACATAAGGACCTAGATAGGCTACTAATGTGAGGCCTCTGGCCTAGTACTAAGTATATGTCCATGTGACATTACTATAATTATTTACCGGGGACTCCCACCCCGACGACGGGGAATGATTCAGGCATGTGAATCTATGAAAGATACCCATAATACTGGATAATGATATGCGTTTTAGTGACTTGTGATGTAATGGTTGCGTTGTTATGGCATGCGATGTAAATGATGTTGCGATGTAATGACTGCGTTGTAATGGTAATGCGATGTAAAAGTTGCGTTGTAAAGGTTGTTTCCCTTGGGTTACTCGTGGCAGAGGTGCAAATGCACAGCATTATTCAGGGAACTTCGTTGTGCCAACAGATGGCCACACCAAAAAAACCAAAATACAAACCTCAGCAGGAGACAGAAGCCCACACCACAAAAAAGCCAGAAGCAGTATGGCTCAATAGTTTTTCTCCGGTATAATCCCCACGGCACAATTCCAGAGTTCTAAGAGTCAAGAAGTTCATGGAGACTGTTCTGACGTCATGGAGCAAGATTGCGGCCTAAATGATTCAGGGCTTATCCAGAGTGCCTAAACCACAGGGAACAACAGAGGCAGAAGTTCACTCTGGTCTGCCTCCCCTGAGTGATACAACAGACCAGGACGAGATATGCACTGTCTACAAGTCCAGAGCATGGTATAAAAGAAATAGAAAGGACTAATGCGACTTCAAGCCTCTCTCCTACAGCATGGTGTAACAGAGTCGCAGCAGGCTCGGGTTCACTCTAGTGCTTGATGTGACAAGGCAGAAGAAGCCTACACAGTCTGTCTCCGTGCCACAGTTATAGTGCACAAGTAAATATGGGGAGCTGACCCTTCTGGTGGTTAGGGGTTTAGCTGTTATTCCTGCCCTCCGTAGATGCCACTCTTACCCACCTTATTTAACAGGCTCTGAACCCTCTCCCCCCCAATCTTCCCACCCCTCTGAGCCCCTCATCAGCCCTGTCCCTTAATGAGGACTCACCTTTCTGTCCACATGCTGGAACTCTTCCTAGACATTCCTTGTGAGCTGGAGACTTACATCGAGTGCATCGATACCCCTGGAAGAAAACCCCCCTGAGAGGGTGACACAAGTGAGACATTGCACGTATTCTGCACAAAAAGGTAAATCTGAACAAGAGAGAAATAATATAGCAGCTCTGAACAAGAAGACATCACAGGCATTCTGCACAAGAAGGATACCTCACTCTGAGTTAATGGGAGCCTTTACATGAACTCTGCACTAGAGGAAGACATTGAAGGAGTCTTTCTTGCAAAAGAGAGTGAAAGCAGAAGTTTTGCACAAGAGGAAAACATTAGAGGAACTATGCACAAGAGGGATATGTTACTTTGAGCAAGAGGGCGACACTGCGAGAACTCTGCACAAGAGGGGGACTTTATATGAGCTCTTTACAAGAATGAGAAAATACAGTCATTCTGCACAAGACTTTACTTTACAGTGCAAGAGGGAGACGGTACATAAAATGTTCTCAAGATGAAGACGTTAGAGGATGTCTGCACAAGGAAGTGACAATATGAGAGCTCTGCACAGATAAAGACATCCCATAAACTCTACCAAAGTGGAAAAGGCAATTCCGCACAAGGAGCGAGGCGAGGAACTCTGTACAAGAATACGATATTACAGTAACTCTGTACGAGAGATATTACAGGAGATCTGAAAAAGAGGGAAATGTTACAGGCCCTCCACACATGAGCGATAGGTGAATGCACAAAAGGTAGACAATACAGGACCTCAGTGTAAGGGGAAGAAGTTACAGTAACTATTCACAAGAGTAAGACGTTAAGGGAATTCTGCACAAAAGAAACACATTAGACAAACAGCAGAAGTGGGAGACTTTACAGAAACCTGGCACAAGAGGGAAATATTATGGGAACTCTACACAAAGGAGTGATACAAGAACACTGTACAATAGAGTGGTATTAGGTCGACTGCTTGAAAGGGGGATCTCACACACACTCTGCACAAGATGGGTTTAGGTGTTACTGGAACTCTTGTCTGAGGAATACTTTACAGGTACTTTGTGCATGAGGGAGACGCTAGTCAGCGTTAGAGGGACTCTTTACGGGAACTCTGCACTGAAAGGAGATGTTACAAGAGCCCTTGTTTACGGGCACTGTTTAAAGAGGAGCATCAGAGGGAAGGATAGAAATCAACTTCTGAGGTTTTAATTAAAGTAGCAGCCACCTATTTCGCCAGGTGGCTCCAATTACAAACTGGCCAAGCTTGCCAATAGCCTATATACATTGGTGTGGCCAAATTTGTTATACACAAAATACAACTGCTGCAAGACTCCTCCCCGACTTCACCCAAGGGAATGCATGATTCCAGTTTTGCAATCACTCCGCTGACTATCTGTAGCTAGAAGGACAATGTTCAAGCGCACTCTTCGTTGTCCATAGAGCCTCCCAAGAAAAAGCAGCACCATAACTACAAGCTAAATTCAAGCAATACAAACAAGATATGACACTGCGCTCCACACTGGCACCACTTATCATTATACCACCTTACCCTAAGAACTTCGCAGGAGGCACTGCTTTCTCGGTACAAGCTGCCAAGCTCTGGAACTCACTACCAGGCAGTATTCGAAGCATCCAGGAGCATATACACTTCAGAAGACAGTTGAAAACATGGCTATTTCCAATATAACAACATTACGCGATCAGACTGCAGATCCCAAATATCTGTACACTAAGACCGATTCTTTGCATCTCACAATGACACTCAGATATGGGACGATAGTACCAATGCCCATCCCAGCTGATCTCTCTACTTTTTCTCTCTCCAACCAGGCCAGCTCTGGACCACAACTATAAACAAAACTTCAATTTGGACTACTCAGTGCAGTAACCAGCTAAGCAGGCTATCATCATAAGAAATACCATAAAAGCGACTTGCAGAGCAGTTCAAAGCTACCCACATACTGAAAACCATAAGCTGCATGTTTATTTCGCACACCTGATCGTCCACTGCAGTGTAATGTCCTGCCTTCCACAGAACAATAACCGCACCTAGGTAGTCATCACGTATGAAATGATAACACTTCCCACATACAGTCGCAAAACAAAGACAAAACTCCTCCAGCCACACACCTTGCATGGAGTAGCTTGCAGCCCATGTAAGTGCTTCTGTGCCCCACATAGGCATAGTAAGCGCTATGTAAATGCCGCAATAGGACACAATACAAAGTTATTCTGGAATTAATAAAGTTGGAGCTTCGGAAAAAAAGTGAACCTCCTTCTCTAAGACCGTGCGATTCTACACTTACCTTAGCAGCATCTGACAGGACTTGCAGCAAGCAGTCTCTTCAAAAGAGTACATCTGGAAGTCGTGTGCATTGGCAGTCGCATTATCGGGATAAATATTCGATCTGAAGCAAAAGAAGAGAGAGCTCATGTTCATGTAACATGTTGCTTGATGTTGTCTGTGCAGGTATTATAGCAGAAAATAGTTGTTTGTTTGATAAAGGCTGGGTAAATATTTCGTTCCAGAATGTTCCTATGCTGGATGAAGTGTAGTAGGCTTTCGGATTCCTGAATGTGCCTTTGTTTGAGGTTGGTTCGGGAATCCAGATCGTTCATTTGCTTTATGGTTCCTGGCTGGATTTTGAGAGCCAGAATGTCAATGTGTTTGAAAGTGTCTCAGCTGATTCTGGATTCCAGAATGTCATGTGGTTGATTGCGCCTGGGTGGGTTTTGGATACTCTGAATGTGCCTTTGTTTATGATATACAGGTGTGTTTTGGATTCCAAGGAGTGCCTCTGTTTGATGGTGCCTGGGTGAAATTTTGATTTCACACTGCCCTTGTGGTTGATGGTATTTGGAGTTTTTTTTTTTACTAAAGAATGTTCCTTTGTTTGATGGTGTATGAATTTGTTTGGTATTGCAGAATGTCAATATCAATCAATCAATCAATCAATCAATCAGAGCATTTATATAGCGCACTACTCACCCAGAGGGTCTCAAGGCGCTAGGGGAGGGGGGTCCGCTACTGCTTGAAAAGCCAGGTCTTGATTTGCTTCCTGAAGGCGAGGTGGTCCTGGGTCAGGCGGAGGTGGGTCGGGAGGGAGTTCCATGTCTTGGCGGCGAGGTAGGAGAAGGACCGTCCCCCTGTGGTGGCTCTTCGGATGCGGGGGACGGCGGCGAGGGCGTGGCCGGTCGATCGGAGCTGGCGTTTGGGAGCGTAGAAGTTGAGGCGACTGTTGAGGTACCCTGGGCCTTGGTTGTGTAGGGCTTTGTGTGCGTGGGTGAGGAGACGGAAGGTGATTCTCTTGTTGACCGGGAGCCAGTGCAGGTCTCTCAGGTGTCCGGAGATGTGGCTGCGACGGGGGATGTCCAGGATGAGTCGTGCTGAGGCGTTCTGGATCCCCTGGAGTCTCTTCTGTAGTTTGGCGGTGGTCCCGGCGTAGAGGGAGTTGCCGTAGTCCAGGCGGCTGGTGACGAGGGCCTGGGTGACCGTCTTCCTGGTCTCGGTGGGGATCCACCGGAAGATCTTACATAGCATGCGCAGGATGTTGAAGCACGACGAGGAGACGGCGTTGACTTGTCTGGTCATGGAGAGGGAGGAGTCCAGGATGAATCCCAGGTTGCGTGCGTGGTCTGTTGGTTTGGGTGCGCTGCCTAGGGCGGGGGGCCACCAGGAGTCATCCCAGGCGGAGGGTGAGGATCCCAGGATGAGGACTTCCGTCTTGTCCGAGTTCAGTTTCAGGCGGCTGTTCTTCATCCATTCGGCTACCTCTTTCATCCCTTCGTGAAGGTTGGCTCTGGCGGAGGCGGGGTCGTTGGTGAGGGAGAGGATCAGCTGGGTGTCATCGGTGTAGGAGATGATGTTGAGGTTGTGCTGGCGAGCGATGGCTGCGAGGGGGCTCATGTAGACGTTGAAGAGGGTTGGGCTGAGCGAGGAGCCTTGGGTGCAGATGACTTTGGTGGCTTCAGATCTGAACGGGGGGAGGCGGACTCTCTGTGTCCTTCCGGCGAGGAAGGAGGTGATCCACTCCAGTGCCTTCTCCTGGATTCCGACGTTGCTGAGACGCTGTACTAGTGTACGGTGGCAGACAGTGTCGAAGGCCGCGGAGAGGTCTAGGAGGATGAGGGCTGCTGTTTCTCCGTTGTCAAGCAGTGCTCGGATGTCATCGGTGGCTGCGATCAGGGTGGTCTCGGTGCTGTGGTTGGCCCGGAATCCAGACTGTGAGAGGTCGAGGGATCCGTTCGTCTCGAGGAAGGCGGCCAGCTGCTTGTTGACGGTCTTCTCGATGACTTTTGCCGGGAACGGGAGGAGCGAGATGGGGCGGTAGTTCTTGAGGTCGGTGGGGTCGGCTGATGGCTTCTTGAGAAGAGCGCTGAGTTTGGCGTGCTTCCAGCTCTCCGGGAAGGTAGCGGTGTCAAAGGAGGTGTTGATGATGTCCCGCAGGTGGGGTGCGATGACAGCGTCGGCCTTGTTGAAGACGTGGTGGGGGCAGGGGTCGGTCGGAGATCCGGAGTGGATGGAGTTCATCGTGCGGACGGTGTCTTCGGTGCTGATCGGGGTCCAGGCGCGGAGGGTGGTGGTGGGGGGCGGTGGTTCGGACGTGGCGTGCGTCAGTTGAGTGCTGAAGCTGTTGTGTATGCTTGCTGCGGTCTGGTTGGGATTACTATCGCAGAACGTGTCTTTGTTTAATGATGTCTGGTTGAGGATTAGAATTCTAAATTCCCTTTGATGATGATGTTGAATTTTGCATTTCATAATGTGCTTTCCTTTGTCGGTGTCTTTGTGGGTTTTGTATTCCAGAATGCCCCTGTGCTTCATGTTCTGGTGGGTTTTGGATTTTAGAATATACATCAGTTTGATAGTATCTATGTGATCTTTGTACTCCAGAATGTGCCTGTGCTTGATGGGCTCTGGTTAGGCTTTGCATTTCAAAATGCCTCTTTATTTAGTGATGCCTGCTTGAGTTATGGTTCCCAGGCTGTCCGCTCGTTTGATGTCTGCTTTTGTTGTAAAACTCAATGTGTAATCATTCACTGGTAAGTCTCATTAAAGTAAAGGGGCATAAGCACAAGTTATAGAAACCCTGTCACCACATTAAGGCCACTCAAATTGTTCAATCTTGTAACAGCCCAGGGGATGCGTATGAATGTGGGCGCTGACCAATGAGCAAGTGAGAGTAGCAACATGGTCTTATCTACATCACGTTACTGAGGAAGGCAGCTGGCACCAGTGGATACGAGTCCCAAGGTCTAGATAGAGCAGATTTATATCAGGGATTCCCTTCCTCTTGAAGTCCGGTAGAACATCTGAGCTCAGATGGCTCTCTATCGAACAGGCAGCACTCTTTTCAATATAAGGATGTGAACTCAACTCTACTCAGGGCCTGATTTAGGGTTTGGGGGACGGGTTTCTCTGTCACTAGTGAAACAGATATCCCGTCGGCCTAATTACAGGTGCATTATTTCCTAATGCACTTATAATTAGACAGACCAGATATATTCGTGATGGAGTAACCGGTCCATAACATTCTAAAATGGGCCCTACGTTCTTAAATACAGCTGCTTGATCTAAGCATGTGAATCTCTGAAAGTTCTAAAGGCACTCAGGAGCTCCTTTGGCATCATCCCCTCACTGTCAGCAAGAAGGGATATACTCTACCACAAATACGAGTTCCACACAACCCACCCCATGTTGGAAGAGGATGCAAATAAAAACCCTGCAGGGACTTACAGTGCCATCTCAAACTGTTCCATCCATTTCTTCTTTAATTCCCTGGTTTTGAAGAACAGTTCATATCCTTGGCTACCATGACTCTCGATCAGAAGGAACATGTGACACCACTGGGAACAGAAATAGGAGATGTTAACCAAGAAAACATGCCCTGCATAACTAGTTTTGACTCTATCTAGCCGTTCAACATGCCCTGTGATAGATCGCCAGCTTTCCCAGATAACAGGAGTGTTTTTCTAAACAGAAAGAGTACTCACATGGCCACTGATTCTTGGTTGACATTTGTTGACTATTCTCCTAGCTTAAGGTACTGCCTTTCTGACTAAAATGTGACTTTGCCCCCTGGCTACAGTAACCGAGAATTGGTGCTCTGCTGAAGCGACTGACCCGGAGAGCTAGTTGTACTTCTGTCAAGGGGTCACTATTATGACAAGTGAGCCTTCCTTCTTTCCTGGTTTTACTCCTGGGCCTTAGTGTGCACACTCTACTTCCGTTCGCATTGGTGGTGGAACAATGTGTGACACAGCAGGCACCATCTTTCCATATTATTTAAAGAAGGGAGAGGGACACAATTTTGAGGTAAATCCAATGTTTTAAAAATATTATTTTATTACATATACTTCTGGCCAACACATGATTTGTGATAACAGATGACTTCTTCAGGGACTCAAATGATGGTTGTTTAGTCACAAAAAGCAGAGATACAAATAGTACAAAACAGGTTTTAAAAAAAACATAATTTGAGAAAGTAATTCAAGCAGATTAATATACTACAGTCTGACTACATCTTCCCACGTTTGCGAGTTCATCTACTAAAACCTTCTCTCGTCTGAGTCAACTTGTGCGCTTAAATTATGAGCTAATGTATCTGCACATTGATTTGAACAATAGTTCCACACAATTAAATATCAAGTTTCACCATATCAAATCATTTGTAATGGCATTCTACGGTTTTCAGTAAAACATTGTGTTGTACTTGGTCCTTTTTGCAGGGTCATCCCGGCACTTTTTGCCTTCCTCCGGTATTTTTTCTGGCCAGTCGTTGGTGGCTTTAGAACGCTGGGCACCTTATCACCGCTGTTCAGTGTTAAAGTGCATGTGCTCTCTATGGTAAATGTGGTAAGATTGGTCTACACCTGTTTGGCGTATTTAATTTACCTATCAGTCCCTTGTAAAGTGGTATCTCATATACCAGAGGCCAGTAAATTAAATGCTACTGGTGGGCTTGCAGCGCTGCTTGCGCCACCCACCAAAGTAGCCTTTCAAACCGGTCTCAGGCCTCTGCCATTGGAGGGCCTGTGCGCACAGTTTACTGCCACTGTGACTCCCCTTTTACTACATATCAGTCACCCTTAAGGTACTACATATCAGTCACCCTTTAAGGTAGGCCCTAGCTAGCCCTACGGGCAGGGTGCGGTGTAGGCAAAAGATAGGGATTATGCATTAACTGCGTGGCATGTCCTGGTAGTGACAAACAACCTATTCGGTTTCTCACTACTGTGAGGCTGCCCTCTCATAGGAATGCATTGGGGATTCCTGGATATGTGTTTCAGTGGTGATTCCTGACCTGAGAGGAGTAGCGCGATCAAGTTGGTTTGTTGGGAATAGTGGTAATAAATGCTGCGTAATGGTGTTCGCAGATTTATTATCACTATTTTAGAAATGCCACTTTTAGAAGTAGGCATTTCTGTAAGATATGTGTCTTTGGGCCTGCCTGTTGTGTATTGCATGTCTGGCTTTGGATGACAGGGGCTGGGGAGGTGCAGTGGCTCTAGAGGGCCTGTGTGAGTCAGCGCTAGGCTGAATAGGCCGATCTGCAGTTTGAGTAGTAGGAGGAGTTGCACTTGACCCTGAATAGGACTGTGCCTGCCTTCCACAATGCTGACTCCGCCCCCTGTGGTGTGTCTGGGGCCAGACCCTACACTGACAAAGGAGGTTGTTGTGCACTGTAAAGATGGCCTTAAGGGCCCCCCAGAACTGGTTTGGACTGGGCTTAGGCCAGTGCCAGAGGGACGAACAAAGACACTGACTGGTATAAGTCTTGGGGCTGTGACCCCATGAAAAGGCTGAACTTTGGACCTGCTTGGAGGTGTGTTGCTGAAGGACTGCTGGGCGCCAGGAGGAACAGCCACAATGGACTCCCCCTCTACTGGAGGGCCCTGTGAGCTGGCCTGCCTGGGCCCAGCTCTGCCCCTTGTGACTTGGGGTTCAGCGTATGGTCGGCGCTTGACCCATCCCCTTCAGGACTTGGGGGATCCTGCTCGGCAGGACTCAGCAGATTTAGCGTTACGAGAGCGATGGAGTCATTGGAGGTGCCTTCGCCTTGCTGTGGGGAAGTTCTAGCTTTGTTTGACTTATCCTTTGGGCATCGCACCTCCTGAACCAGAAAAAAGAGCGATATTCTGGCCGAGGGGTGCAAATCTCCTCAGAGGCAGCGCAGCCGCTTGAGCAGCCGTGTCGCAAAACCGAAGTCAGGCCGCTGCTACGCCTGGTTGTGGGTGGGGCGGCATGATGGCCAAAGTGAGGGGGAGCCCCAGAGTGGGAGACTACCCCGAATTGCCGTGTCCTAGGGAGGTGGGGCCCAGCCTCAGAAGGAAGACAGTCTGCCGGCCCGACGGAGACATCGCTCCGGGATCCGCAGCCAAGACGCGGACTGCCGAAAGCCAGGAAAAGGCTGAGCCTGGTTGTGGGCGGGGCCCACTGCCGCGAAGAGCCGAGCGAGGAGAAGCCGAGCCTCCTGACCTCCCATCATCTAGGGGTTATTTTCAGTGGAGGGGAGATACAGTCAGTGTCTCCCCTCCTCCCACCTTGAAGGAGCGTTGCTGACCTTGTGGACCAGATGGAAGCCTACACAGAGGTCCCGGTCCAGCGCAGATGGTCAGAGCATCAGGACATTATTTTGTGGCGGCTGGGGAAGTTGCACCCCTGCCCCTTTCACTGTGTCCCTGAACGGGGTGATACCTCGACAGAGGCCCCCGGGAACGAGAGTTGCTACTTGTTGAGAGTTAGACGGCACATGGCCCAAAAGCCTATACCTAGGATACCAAGTACATCAAGGAGAGTGCAGATATCACGCTGGGTGTGGTGCTCATGATGTAGTGTGCACACATTATCGGTGGGCATTGCGGTGCACTGTTCTTATGGCGAGGATTACAATATGTGCCCACTAATGATGTGTGCTACGTGCACTGCTGTTGGTGTTTATGCCATACTGTACTGAGTTCTTGCCTAGTGTGTGCCTTTTGAAAGTGGGTATGTTGGTGCGCTGATGCTAATGCATAATGTGCTTATGCTAAGTGCCCTATTGCCAGTAGTTACTGGTTGTTTTCACTACCTGTGAGTTGTGTTCGTTTTTACAGTGGCCCGATTGACCCTGTAGTGTATATAACCCCTGTAGAGTCATACCAAGTGGCAGGTGGCACAGTGTATATATATGTGATAACGTTCTAATGTCTTTTATGAGTAACACAAATGCTATTTTTGGTATAACCTTGTGTGGAGATTCTTTTGTGGTGTCCTAGTGTGTCGCTGCAGTGAGTGTGTGTTGCGCAAACGCTTTACACATGGCCATGGAATAAGCCTGGCTGCTCTGCCAAGTTACCAAGGGGGTGAGCAGGGGTTATCTTCAGCGTGTAACTCCCTTGTCCTGACTAGAGTGGTGGTTTCTGACTGGCTGAGGCACATGCCCTAGTCAACCAGAAATCCCATTTCTAACACATAATTAATATATAGTTCATATCACTGAGTTTAACTGAAAAAACCCTTATAAGATTTCCGGTGCAAGGGGCATGCTTAGTTTAGTTTTAGTCCATTAATGTCTTGGTAATGCTCCATTACTAAGAAAATACTTTTTACAAGGAGTAAAAACCTTCACAAGTAAGCCATTGAACTTCGTTCTTATTTCTTATGAAATTGCCATATATTCATCACCATGCATTAAATCCCATTCATTCATCGCAGGCTATTTGTATGCAGTTTTCTTAGAGCAGACATCCATCCTGAAACAGTATACCACAAACACACCTGAAATGTAGGTACCCTACAATCATAGAATTTCATTTCAAATACAGCCATTTACATTGTGCCCTATTCAAAATCACATTCCAAGCACCAATCTCCACATCACGTTAGTTTCCCCAATTTGAAGTCATTCTCAGCATATTCAGCAACAATTTGTATCTATATCAAACGGCAGTGCCTACAGTGAACAGCTGCACTTATTCATCATAAAGTCTTATTGAATATTTGTAAAATTCACAGGCATTTGATCAAGAAAAAGTACAAAATTACACCCAAGTCAAGATTACCCTGTTACTTCAAATTTACTTTATGACCTTACACTTAGGTTTTCAAAGTATTCGTCTTAAACTATTCAGTAAGGAGGCAGGAGCTCTTGAGAGCTATGAGGAACAGGAGACTAGAGCAACCATTTGGCAATACACTCTGGGACAGAACATAAGTAGTCTGGCATTTCCAAAGTGAAATTTACTGGATTATTAACAGCTCACCTACACAGAAGAGGTGGAGATATATCATTAAAACCGAGACAACTAAAAACATTACAGATCCACAAATTGAGAGCTGTGGAAAAAGGTCTAAATATGGATGCGGAGATGCAGGTGTTTATCCATGAATAACTTAACTGGTACCCACGATTTTCAGACAATTAAATGTGAGATTTTAGCTGAATACAGGTTGTGGGAAAGCCATGCTTCTTGGATGTATGATGAATTCTGTGGATATGTGGGTTTGAAAGGTGAATCTGAAAGGGGACCCTGAATATAACAAATTGTATTTGAAATGCATATTCTGTAATTGTAGGGTGCCTAGATTTCAGGTGTTATTGTGGCATACTGTTTCAGGACGGATATCTGCTTTAGGAAAACTACATACAAATATTATCGGATGACTGTATGAGATTGAATATATACTGATGAATAGATGGAAATGTTATAAGAAAAAAGGGATACGTCGAGGAAGTTATTAGTGTAGATTTTTACTCCTAGTAGAGATGCTTCACTTGGTACTGCAGGATTACTGGGACAGAACTGAAAATAAACTAAGTATGATCCTTGGATCAAAAATATTACACGTGGTTTACTGAGTGTAACTGACTGATATGAATTGTATAGCACTTATGGTTTAACAAATTGTAGAATACCATTACAAATGATTTGTTATGGTGAAACTTGATTTTTAATTACATGTGCAAAATCATAGTTCAAGTCAATGTGCTGAGAAATGTGCTCATAATTTAAGTACACACATTGACCCAGGCTATAGTTTCAGGAAACAAATTTGCAAATGTAGGCAGATGTAATTAGGTTAGTAGTGTGTCAAGACTCTGCTTGAAAAGAACCAACATAAATTAATTTTTTTAAGTACTTGTTGTTTGTATGTATTCCTGTTTTTAGTGACAGAATAACAGTAATTTGAGGTCCTGAAGAAGTGATTTATCATTAAACACATGTTGGCCAGAGTGTACATGCGATGAAAGGAAATTAAAGAACATTGGATTAAACTCAAAAGTGTGCCCCTTTTACCTTCTTTTGAATGAATAGTGTCAAGTGAGAGTGCATTCTACTGACCTTGAAATTGTGGATGCCCTCTTTTGTCTGCAACCAGCTATCTCTGGATCCCCATTTCTATGCACAACATGCCTTCCAATGGCTCAAACGCTTCAATGAAACTAGAATACCCTTACTTCCTCCAGTGACGTTGCTGTGACTTGTCCTATATTATGCCTTGTTTCCTATTTCTAATTCCAAATGCAAATGCATTGCTACTGCCACTGTTAAAATTACAAATCAGGAAGAAGTAATGTTTCTTCCTGATTTGCCTGGTGTTGGCAGGTGTATTTTTATAGCATAAATGTAACAAAGCCGCTTCAACTTGGAAATAAATATTTATGTGGGTTTAGGATAACGATGTATGTCCTTTATCTTTGCCGTATATGTGTCCCGTGTTAAGGGGAATTACCTCGACACAGCAGGAATACTGCGCTTACATACTCTGGATATTAACCTAAATAAGGTAACAGGGTTTGGACTGGGCCGGATAAGGAGTCCTGAAGAAGACCGGCGTGACCCTCGAATGTGGGCACAGTAAAACTTGGTCGAAACATGTTGACTTTAGCAGTCTCGGGAGGGTTGATGTGAGTCCTTAACTGTCTCACAAATATACCCATCCCTTTCAACTTTTAATCCTGTCCGTGGGGCTCTGGAATAAAATAATTAATAGAGGAAAGACCTCTGATACCCACTAGGGTCATGTTTGCACTATACAAACCTTCATAAATAAAATAAAAAAATCATCAGAGTGCAAACTTACAGAAAAAGTATTCTCCATTCATTTTCCAGTATAGACATGTCATAAGTATGCAGGTAGTTTGTATCATGCCTCATTGGTCATGTTTGGCTTGGCTACGGTTTGCTAGTAACAACATTATTTCGCTATGTAAAAAAGCATTTTGCATGGCTGAAAGCAAAGGAAAAATCTTTGCTAAGGGTGAAAACATCGAACTTTGCGAAGACTTGCATTAAAAAAATCCACTTCACAAGTTCCAAATTTGGCTATGTTTCTTACATGGTAATGTGGTTGTGGATTCCAGTCTCTTATTATTATATAATGGTAAATGTACCAACTGTACCTTTCAAAGTTTAAAAACAAGTTAAATAGTCACTGCAGAGAAGATGGAGGGTTTTCAATAACAAAAAAAAGACGTCATTTAGCAAGCTTTGAAAAGATAACTAGAAGATGGCCACTCTTCAAAATCAAGAAATAATTTTCTAAAATGTGAGCAATTTATTCCAAAGCGTGTTGTTATCCTAAACCATCTCACACAAAAGAAAGGGGGGGGAGGGTCTACTACTCCGCTACCCCAACCCTCCAATAGTAACCTTAACACACTAAGAGGGGTACAGAGGAAAAAGGACCTAGACAGAGGAGAGAAGCACCATTACGAGAGAACAGGAAGGCTGCAGTGAAGAACGAGTCTACACCGATCAGCATGGCGTCTCGGAATTTACATACAGCTCGCCTTGCCTTTCCCAGTCCTACTAAAGGAGTCTAACATGAACTTTAAAAAGACAATCTCAGTATTGAACCTACAAAGGCATTTTACTACAATACTCACCTTTATGAACTATGTGTCCCACAATGCTAATGGCAATGAAATGAAGCCACACCCACTTAGGGTAATGATGCAAACGAATAAAAGGCAAATTTGAATAGAGGTGAGCCATCAATGCATGATTTGTATTTGCCCATGAAGAAGAGGCGGGTAAGCCTCGAAACGCGTCGGCATGGAGAGAAATTGTTGGTGAGAGGAAAGAGAGCTGATTCGAGGCGAGATGCTATTGTGTGCTCTCTTAATGCTTTAGGGCTCTTGGTTAAAAAATGTTCGCACTGCTGCCCTGGCCGTGGAGAGAAGCACCATTCCGAGAGAACAGGAAGGCTGCAGTGAAGAACGAGTCTACACCGATCAGCATGGCGTCTCGGAATTTACATACAGCTCGCCTTGCCTTTCCCAGTCCTACTAAAGGAGTCTAATATGAACTTTAAAAAGACAATCTCAGCATTGAACCTACAAAGGCATTTTACTACAATACTCACCTTGATGAACTACGTGTCCCACAATGCTAATGGCAATGAAATGAAGCCACACCCACTTAAGGTAATGATGCAAACGAATAAAAGGCAAATTTGAATAGAGGTGAGCCATCAATGCGTGATTTGTATTTGCCCATGAAGAAGAGGCGGGTAAGCCTCGAAACGCGTCGGCATGGAGAGAAATTGTTGGTGAGAGGAAAGAGAGCTGATTCGAGGCGAGATGCTATTGTGTGCTCTCTTAATGCTTTAGGGCTCTTGGTTAAAAAATGTTCGCACTGCTGCCCTGGCCGTGGAGAGAAGCACCATTCCGAGAGAACAGGAAGGCTGCAGTGAAGAACGAGTCTACACCGATCAGCATGGCGTCTCGGAATTTACATACAGCTCGCCTTGCCTTTCCCAGTCCTACTAAAGGAGTCTAATATGAACTTTAAAAAGACAATCTCAGCATTGAACCTACAAAGGCATTTTACTACAATACTCACCTTGATGAACTACGTGTCCCACAATGCTAATGGCAATGAAATGAAGCCACACCCACTTAAGGTAATGATGCAAACGAATAAAAGGCAAATTTGAATAGAGGTGAGCCATCAATGCGTGATTTGTATTTGCCCATGAAGAAGAGGCGGGTAAGCCTCGAAACGCGTCGGCATGGAGAAAAATTGTTGGTGAGAGGAAAGAGAGCTGATTCGAGGCGAGATGCCATTGTGTGCTCTCTTAATGCTTTAGGGCTTTTGGTTAAAAAAATTATATATATATACACATATATACATACATATATAAAACATATGTACATGCATATACAGGTGTATGCCCAGAAATTAAAGTTTATAAACTTTTGATCCCATACACCTAAATATGTATGAACCTACATATATGTAACTATGCAGCCCAATGAAAGAATTCTAACCAAAAAAGGGACAAACAGCTAAAAGACAATTTTGCAATACTTGTAGTAATAAAACACTTAAGACTACTTGTAGTAGAGACCATACACCCAAATGGCTTCATACAAGAATCTTTTATTTTCCAGAACAAGGAAAAAACCAAGTAATTGCAGACAGTTTGGCCCATAGGCTGCATAGGAATAACTGTCCTAAGACAGAAAAGACAACTGGCACCTTGCCTTTAAGATTCACAAGAACCTAGGCACTTTACCTTTAAGAACCGCAGAGAGCCCTCTGCTCCCAGCATGCACCACAGGTGGCAGTTAGGTCAGTTCTTTTTTTGTAAAGGCGTATAAAACAACTTGAGAACATTGTACCCTCATTGCTCGTCCGGGGAGGAGGACGGGGGCTTATGACTTTGATGAGTATACCCCTGGAAGAGAACCAGGATTACAGGCAAGTAATTTATCCTTCTCTTCCAGGGGATACTCTTCAATAGTCATAAGCAGTAAATAGAATAGCAAGCCCATTACCCACACTTCGCGGAGGAGCAATGTAGCACTAGGAATAAAAACAATTACAATACAGTTGCTACCAACAATTAACCAAATAGATTTCTCAGAGATGCTTGACCCACTTGAGCATCTGCCTGAGTGTCAAGCAGTAATGGCGATAAAAGGTATGAACAGATCGCAATGTAGCTGCTTTGCAAATCTCTGCTATGGTAATATTTCTGAGTAGGGCCGTGGTAGAGGCCTTTCCCCTTGTTGAATGCGCTTTAGGTCTCCCCTGAAGAGATTTATTAGCTAACTGATAAGCCAAGGAAATACAGGAGACTATCCGTCTTGAGATGGACTGCTTAGAAGCTGCTAAGCCAGTATTAATGGGCCCATAATTAACAAATAACCGATCAGTTTTTCTAACACCTTTCGTTTTGTCCAAATAAAACTTCACAACTCTCTGATGTGGAAATCTGATACCACCTTCAGCAGAAAACTAGGATGAGTTCTAAGAACTACCCTATTTGCATGAAAAACCGTGTAAGGTTCCTTACAGCACAAAGCTTGCAATTTGCTTACTCTACGAGCGGACGTAATTGCCACCAAGAATGCCACTTTCCAAGACAAATGCTGTAAGGAAGATTTGTGTATTGGTTCAAAAGGTGCTCCCATTAGCTTGGAAAGGACCACATTGAGCTCCCATAGAGGAGAAGGAGCTCGCACTGGTGGAAACACCTTTTTTAATCCTTCTAGAAAGTCTTTCACTACTGGCATCTTAAAAAAGGAACCCTGTGTAGGAGACTTTCTGTACGCTGTGATAGCAGCTAAATGTACCTTAATAGATGAGAATTGCAGACCCGACTTAGCCAGATACAACAGATACAGCAGAATGAACTGTTCCTGCCCTCTAAGCGGGTCATGTCCATTATTCAAACACCATATGTAGAAACGCTTCCATTTAAAAGCGTAGGAAGCTCTAGTAGAAGGTCTCTTGGCCTCCTTAAGGATGGTCATACAGTCAGCTGGTAATTCTAAATGCCCATATTGCAAGAGTTCAGGAGCCATGCTGTTAATCTCAGCGAGGTAAGGCAGGGATGATCCACTCTCCCCTGGCTCCTGAACAGAAGGTCTGGACGCCAAGGCAACCTCCGGTGTGTAACCTCAGAGAGTTAAAGAAGGTCCGGGTACCACCACTGGCGCGGCCACTCCGGGGCGATCAATATCATCCTGGAGTTGGTCTTGTAGAATTTGGTGATCACTGCCGGAATGAGGGGTAGTGGGGGAAAGGCGTAAAGCAAGCTCTGAGTCCTGCTTATCAGCAGTGCATTTCCGATTGAACCCAGTTGGCGAAACCTGGATGCGTAGACGGGGCATTTGGCGTTTGTCACGTCTGCGAACAAGTCTATATCTGGAAAACCCCATCATTGAAAGATGTCCAGAGCAACTTCGCTGTTGAGCACCCAGTCGTACGCGCGTCTATGAAGTCTCTGCTTAGAAAGTCCGCCTGTACGTTTAGAACACTTGGAACGTGGACTGCCTTGATGGTTAGATGTCTGGCCAGTAACCATCCACAAATCGCTTGTGCCTCCTGGGACAGAATTCTGGAACTGGTGCCTCCCTGTTTGTTCAGATAAAACATTGTTGTGGTGTTGTCTGTCTGAATCAAGAGGAGTTGGACCTCAGAGATGGAAATAAGGATTTGAGAGCCAGCTGAACAGCCCTTAGTTCCAGAAAGTTGATATGGTAACCCTTTTCTGTGTCTGTCCACAGTCCTTGCACCTGAAGGTGATCCATATGAGCACCCCAGCCCTGCAGGGAGGCATCCATGACAATGGTTTGTGTCGGAGTCTCTTGGTGAAAGGAAACGCCTTTCATCAGATGTGACCTCTTTGTCCACCACCTGATGGAGTCCTTGGCAGACTGGGGAAGAGTAATCTGATCCTCCCAACTTCCTGAAGCCTGTGCCCACTGGTCCTCCAGAGCCTGCTGAAGGGGACGCAGGTGCAACCGGTCATTGTGTACTATGAAGATGCACAAGGCCATGAACCCCAGGAGAGAGGACACTTGTCTGACCGACGGGTGGAGAGATTGAAGAAGTTCTTGAGACTTCGTCTTGATAGATGCAACCCTCTCCTCTGAAGGACACACACTTCCTTCCATGGTGTCCAGAGACAATCCTAGGTAGTGAATGTTTGAGTGGGGTTGAGAATCGATTTCTTGAAATTGACTCGTAGACCTAGTCTGCCCAGAATTTGGAGGCTGTACGACAGATGCGACTGAAGCAGAGATGGAGTGAAACTCTTCAGAAGCCAGTCGTCAAGGTATGGGTAAATGAAGATTCCTCTTTTGCGAAGAAAAGCCGCCACCACTGCCATGCACTTTGAAAAAATTCTTGGGGCTGACTTGAGGCCGAATGGCAAAACCCAAAACTGATAATGGCGTGGAGCCACCTGAAAGCAGAGAAACTTTCGATGCTTCCTGGACACTGGAATGTGGAAATAAGCATCCTGCAAATCTATGGAGCACATCAATTCTCCTTGATGTAAATGAGGGAAGATCTGGTGTAGAGCAAGCATCCGGAACTTTTCTTTTCGGATGTATTTGTTTAAGAGTCGAAGATCCAGAATAGGCCTGTACTCCACAGAAGGACCTCTCTTCTGGACCAGGAAATAGCGAGAGTATACCCCCTGGCGCCTCTGATGAATTGGGACATGTTCTATGGCTCTTTTTAGCAGAAGACTGCTCACCTCTTCTTCTAGGATGGGATGACATGAGGTGGTAACACCCTTCGGAGGAATCGAAGGAGGTGAGATCTTGAATCGTAGAAGATAACCATTTTTTACAATATTTAATACCCACTTGTCGTTTGTTATATTGTTCCACTCCTCCAGAAAACCAGCAATACTTCCTCTTACCAGAGTGGACAACATGTTTAGAGGAAGTGTCCCCTCATTGCTTCGTTGGTTGTTTTGAGTTTGAGGTAGAGGTCTGCTGTCTATTGTTGCTTCTTCCTCTCCCTGGTCATCTTTGATGAAAATGAGATCTTTATTGTTGCTGGTGACCTTGCAACGACCACTGGGATGATTGATCCCTTTGTTGGAATTGGCGTTTATCACTGGAACAAAAACACCTACGAAAGTGCTTCTTTTTCTCTAGACCCGCAGCTTTTACTGTATCTAATTCTGCCTTAATTTTCGACATCTCTTCGTCCGCATGAGGACCGAAGAGGGAAGACCCATTGAACGGAAGGTTTGTGATCTTTCGCTGCACTTCCGGTTTAAGTCCAGTTAACCTCAGCCATGAGGAACGCCTCGAGCAGATCCCATGAGCATATCCGTGGGCAGCTAGATCAGCATAATCCGCAGAGGCGCTAATTTCTTGATTCCCGACAAGACCCCCTTCTTGCAAGATTTCCCTAAAATCCTGCTGATCTTCCTTACGGAGCTTATCAGCAAAACGACCCAGAGAGTCCCATAAGGATCTGTCGTACCTCCCTAATAGAGCGGAGGGAAGTCTTCCTAGCCGCTGCCACGATGTGGAGGTGGGTCAGAGCGCAGAAATAATGGGTCCTGATCTGGGGCCTTATACTTTTTAGCTATCCGTGAGGGCACAGAACCCACAGTTGCAGGTGTTAAAAAGGTCTGAGTGGCAAGATCAATAATGCCAGGAACAAGAGGAAGCAGCGGTCTAGCTGAAGAACGGTGGTGCAGGGTTTCGAAGATTACTGAGGCAGAAACCGTAGGCACTAACAGCTATATTTAGCTTATTCCCTCCTCGACATAATACATCATGGAAGGTGGTCAGGTCGTCAATAGGTGAAACTCTTGATGGAGGAGTAGAGGTACATGTAGAAGAGTAATCTCTCATTGAGGTCTTAGTAGAAGATGTCAACAAGGTAGGAGATCTTAGTCGCCTTATTTGTGGTGAAGAATGGAAAGAACGAGATCTATCCCTTGAATGCCTTTTACGAGGTCGCGGAGAGCGCGATCTGTGAGGGGTTCTTCTTCTGGACAACAGTACTGTAGGAGACCTCGATCTTCGAGGAGACCTCTGAGGAGTCTGAATCGGAGATCTTGACCGGTGGGAAGGAGAGTAGGTCCGGGAGTAGTCCGACCCAGGGCTGCTGAGGGCCCTAGCCTTCTTTCGTCGAGAATCATCACCGACCACCGGAGAGCCCTCCGGTGAAATCTGGACAATATGCAGTCCCAGAGATGAAGATCTGGAGGGAGAGTGAGCTACAGCAGCAACTTCCTCCGAAGTTACTGCAGGTTCTTTGTCCCTTGACGTCGATAGCCTCGATGTCGACAAATGTTTTTTCCTCGACGTCGACTGGTGGTGATGTCCTCCAGGCGTCAAGGACCTTGTTGGTCTCGACGGCGAGCCCACCCTTTCCAAAGGGGATCTCGACGGTGACCTGTCATGACGTAGTGATGACTTCGACGTCGACCGCCTTAGACGGCGTGGTGATCACAACGTCGAGCGATGTACTGCTCTTGACGTCGATTGTTCTTCATGTCTCCTTGACGTCGGCAAACTCCTCGACGTCGACCTGCGATGAGGCGACGGAGAGTGTCTCTACGTCGATGGGTGTCTAGACGTCGGTGTGCATTTCGACGTCGATAGACCCGCAACCTGGGCATACCTTGATCCCAAAGTAGGACGCTTCGACATCAAGGCCTTACTAGATGACGGAGACACACGCCGTCTCGACATCGGAGACTGTGCAGGCCTTTTCTTTGACGGTGGCAACGACGTTGACGGTGAACAGTCTGGGGCCTGGCTTTTTTTAGATGTTGAAGAGGCAGTCCAGTGTCGAGGAACCTGATGAGAGTTGGGCTCTTGACTCCCAAGGCCACTTTCCAGATGGGATGTTCCTCTCTCTATCCCTGAGAATCCTCGGGGAGAACATTTTACAGTGGTAACAAGAGTCTACTTTATGTGTAGAAGGAAGACAGGCGATACACACAGAGTGTGGATCCGAAGCAACAATCTTCTTTCCACAGGATGGACTTTCTCTGAAGAGAGCTGGAATTCTGACAGAAAAAGATAAAAACATCTCTGTCAGAAAAAGAAGATAAAACCTCTACCAGCACAGGAAAACTGCTAAACAGCAAGAAAAATAACAATTTCTGACTAAAAGGTCAAAAGAATTGTCGAGGTCGAGCTCAAGCTCCAGGACCCTCTCAGAAGGAGCCGGGAAAAAGAACTGACCTAACTGCCACCTGTGGTGCATGCTGGGAGCAGAGGGCTCTCGGAGGTTCTTAAAGGCAAAGTGCCTAGGTTCTTGTGAATCTTAAAGGCAAGGTTCCAGTTGTCTTTTCTGTCTTAGGACAGTTATTCCTATGCAGCCTATGGACCAAACTGCCTGCAATTACTTGTTTTTTTACTTGTTCTGAAAAATAAAAGATTCTTGTATGAAGCCATTTGGGTGTATGGTCTCTATTACAAGTAGTCTTAAGTGTTAGTGTTTTATCACTACAAGTATTGCTAAATTGTCTTCTAGCTGTTTGTCCCTTTTTTGGTTAGAATTCTTTCATTGGGCTGCATAGTTACATATGTAGGTTCACACATATTTAGGTGTATGGGATTAAAAGTTTATAAACTTTAACCTCTGGGCATACACCTGTATATGTATGTATGTATGTGTATATATATATATATATATATATATATATATATATATATATATATCAAAATCTAAACAGGAAGCCCCAATGAATCAAAGCCACACGAAGTTCAGATCAGCACGTTTATTTGCATCCATTTCACTGCTCGCTCCTTGACAGCTTTCAGAGCAATCTTTGAACATGTACAGCCTGACGCGTTTCAGGAAATAGTCCTTTCTTCAGAGGCATTGTTCACGAAGGGCTGGAAGAGCAGTTTCTGGCCGCGTCTGCTCATATAATCACTGGCACCTGCCACAGTGGGCGTGGCTACATCGCAAAGCCTTCTGTGCCTTGTATACTGAAAAAAACATAGGTTTTAGGGGTGTTATAGTTAGTTGGACATTTCATTCGTACAAAACCATTGAAATTCCCACGTTATAGTTAATTGTACTAACTATAACTCGCGCGCCTGCAATCCACTGCTGATGATGTCACATATTACATCATTCATGACATGGTCAGTGACATCACTGATCACATCACGCAAGTTATAGTTAGTACAACTAACTATGACGTGGGAATTTCAATGGTTTTGTACGAATGAAATGTCCAACTAACTATAACACCCCTAAAACCTATGTTTTTTTCAGTGAATTTCTAAGGTTTTTTAAATGCTAATTCCTAACTATAACATGTCTGAAACCTATGGATTTTTCTGTGAATTTCAAAGGTTTTTTAAATGCTAATTCCTAACTATAACATGTCTGAAACCTATGTTTTTTTTCAGTGAATTTCAAAGGTTTTGTAAATGACAATTTATAAATGTATTAATTCTTATATTTATTTTTGTGATACTGATTTACAAAAATGTTTAAAACTATTTTTAGATATTTTATTTTTTAAATTGCATTATAATTACATTATACATTACATTACAAAATATACTTTCTCAGTATGAATTACTTCAGTATAAATACTTTGCAAATAGGCAATAGAGTTTTAAGTACAGTAGTTACAGTTGTAGCAATGGGCAACACAATTTCAAACACAATGCAACACTGAGCTGAATGGGAATTTCTAGTTAAATGCAACTCGTTACTTTATGGATTACTTTTCTAACCACAGGACTGGATCCTAGATTCAGTCCTGGGACATCTCCTGTAAACAGTTGAGTAAAAGCGTTTTGGTTACAGTAGTGATTTTTAAGGAATAATATTGTATTTTAAAAGTTGACACTTAAAAACTTTTTCACATAGAATCACCAATGTTATCCTATGGGAGGAAATTAACTTAGCAAGTAAGTAGTGTTATAGTTACTTTTTTCTTACTCAGTGGTGGATCCTGGATCCAGCACTGGTGCATCTCATGTAAACAGTTGAAAGAATGCGTTTAAGTCATAACGGCGATTTTTAAGGAATATTTGTAGTTTGTGAAAATAGACAAACTTTTCTGGTGAAAACTCGACAATGGATTCCTATGGAAGCAAATACAAGTTACTTGTAAGTATGGTTAGAATACTTTTGAGGGTCAGTGCTGGGCTAAAAGATGCAGCACTGAGTTCTCTCCTGATAACAGGGGAGTAAATTGGAATTCCCCAATTTAAAACACGCCAAAGGGCGCGTTTGCAGAGTGTGTTTCTGAGGGGGCGGGGCCTACGGACGATCGCGTTTGGGGTTTTTTAAATTTGAAAGGGGGGCTGTGTGGCCCCCCCTTCCTTTTACTTTTTTGGGTCCCTGGGGACCCCAGCCCCCAGGGCATGACCCTCAAATATATTTTTTGTCACTTTTTTATGGGAGGAAGGGGGCCGCGTGGCCCCCCTCCCGAGTCTAATTCCGGCCCGGGGAGCCCATCATCCGGGGCATGGCCAATTATTTTTTTCTTTTTTATGAAGGGGGTCTGCATAGCCCTTTTTGGTCGCAAACTGGTTTTAGGCCCGTTTGCGAACGCAAAAAACATGTGGCCCATGTACCAACCCTATTTGGCGAGTCGCTCGCAAAATAGGGTTAGCGACTCGCTATTATGAAGGGGCGTTCCAAGGGCGTTCCTTCCTAAAAGTGACTCCTAATCCAATGTATGAATGTTTTGAACCGCAATTGCGGTCGCAAAACACTCGCAGTTCACCACCCTTCTCAGCAGGGTGGCAAAGCACTCGCAAACAGAAAGGGGGCCCCAGGGGACCCCTTCCCGTTTGAGAATGCATGCACAATTACTTTTTAAAGGCAGGTAGTGGTCACCAGTGACCACTGCCTGTCCTTAAAAATGAAACTTCAAAGTTTCACTTTTATTTTTTAAATGCATTCCGTTTTTCTTTAAAGAAAATGGGCTGCATTTGAAAAGTAACTGCGTTATTTAAAAGTAGTCCCAGACATGGTGGTCTGCTGACCCAAGCAGGCCACTATTTCTGGGAGTGCTGGCCATTCCCAATGGGGTTGCAAATTGCAACAGCCTCATTAATATTCATGAGGCATACAATTTGCGAACCGTTTGGGAATCGCAAACAGTGCCTCAGACGCTGTTGTACATAGCATTTTGCGACTCGCAATTCGTCGCAATGTGTGAGTCGTAAAATGCTATGGCGTACATTTGGCCCTTTGACTTTTAGGGATCTGTTTTGGAGGAATGAAGAGAACCATTGTATTTTTTTTTATTTTTTTTTTAATTAATTTTTAGCACACACAATCCATCTGTACATGGCACATTTCCGATGGAAGGTACAATTTGAAATGCATAGCACGATTATTCAGCATCTATAATTTAGACGACATCAGTATCTTAAGGCCATTCTCACCTTATATTGCATCTCGTTCACCCTGCTTATCAAGGCCTACTTGAATACGAACATTCGACGTCATTCCACAGCGCAGTGATCTCTTGACTTAGTGCCTCCCACCAACTCCAGCCCCACCTACCCCCTTCCCCCTAAACTCCCCCACCGGTGTGCTCCAACAACATAATCAAGGAGAACTAAATGTATTTCCGTGCTAGGGAATGTAGGTCCCTGATCTTTCTTCAGTCACACTCCCAATCCCATATGGACTGCTCCCGCTCCCACTCATTCATAGGCCATTAGAACCTACCTACGTTGAATGTGGACTGACAGTTTCCTGAGAGCCTTCCAGTGAGCTCATGTCCGAATCCACCTCCTGGCGCGTCAGCAGCTCGACCAATGCGTCCCATGCCTGTGCGGCTTCCATCGCTCTGTCATTATTTACTCTCCTGGCCTATTGAAGTCTAACCATACTCTCACTGGATGCCCAGTTCACAATCTCCACCCGCCATCGTTTATGCTAGGGTCATGCCTGGATTTCTACTGCCTTGTTAATTTTCGTTTAGCCAGCAACAACCCTAACTCCATGGGCTTACTTGTAATCTTAATGCGCTTTGTGTGTGGGAACCAGTCCACTATATACACCCCCATGTCGGATGCTATCTGTCTGTCCGTCACTCCGCCCAGGACCTCCATCACTTCCTCCCAATACGTTCCGAGCTGCGGGCAGCTCCACATCATATGCAGGAAATCTGCTCTTGCGTGCCGCACCTGGGGCAACATGCCGTCTCTACGTGAAAATATTTAGCTATTCGCTCAGGAGTTAAGTAAGCCCTATGTACAACGTAGAAATGAATGAGCTGAAACCTGGCGTTCCTTGTACCCTTCCATGCCCTTTCCATTATTTTAGTCCACGCCGTCTCAGGGATATCCTTTCCCAAGTCCATTTCCCATTTTGCACGCAGCTGCGTCAGTGGCTGTATTCCCTCCTCCACCATTCGCCTGTAAAGGCATGTCACTGCTTTCACCTTCCCCGCTGCCATTACAACATTTTGACAGGTCAAGGACGTCTGGGGCTCCGACAGCCCCGTCCCTCAGTACTTCTGAATTGCAGCCACCAGGGCTGCGTGCAGCAAATAGCCCCCTCTAGGCAGGCCATATCTGTCCTGCAGTACCTGGAAAGGCAGGACTCCCCCCTCCTCATATAAGTCTCCTATCATCTGCAGTCCTAGATCTTCCCTCTCCGCCAGCGCAGACTAGTTCCTCACGTGTGGGAAGGCTGTGCACATGCCATGGGGAATCTCTGGCGCATATGGACGTGGAACCCCACTCCTACGCTTGTAACCGTTCCAACTCGCTCTGAGTGTTTTCTCCTCACTCGTTAAGGAGTTGAGTTGCAATCGTTGCCCAAGTACCACAAATGTAAGAATATGCCTCAGTAGCCACCTATCCTCTGGCCCGTCTGGCCCCTTGAATTCCCTAGCTACTGCCTGCGTGAGCCACTGCAGCTGAGCTGTCAAATAATACCCTTCAAAGTCCGGGACCGCCCATCCTCCTGCACCCCTAGGCCTCATCATTGTGGTCAGAGCCACCCGCCGCCTACCAGTGCCCCACAGAAAACCCCCCACTAAGGGCCGCAGCTCTCTGAATACCAAGCCTGGATCCCCCCCCAGCAGTGTTCTAAAGTAATATAAAAGTCTAGACAGTGCCACAATCGTCGGTAGCGCCACTCTACCCGCAACCAAGAGCGGCAGTGTGCCCCAGAACGCCATACTTCCTTTGATCCCTCGCACTGCCCTGCTCACATTGCCCTCCAATAGATCCGCCTGTTCATGGTAGATGTTAGTACCTAAGTATTGTAGGCAACAAGGCTCCCATCTCATTCCCTTCAGTCCCGCAGGAGTTGTCATTGCCCTGCAAGCCGGGAAAATGCAAGTCTTCTCCCAGTTCACGCATAACCCGGACACCTCCCCAAACGTCCGCAAAAGCTCTATCGCCCCCGTATCAATCTCATCAGGCTCAGCCAGAAATATCAGTAGATCATCCGTGTAAAGCGATATATAATGTACTTCCCCACGGACCCCTATCCCAGTATAGTGCTTCCCAGACCTTGCTTGTAACGCCAGTGGTTCAATTGCCAACGCAAACAGGAGTGGAGACAGCAGGCAGCCCTGCCTCGTCCCTCGTTCCACTGAACAAGGCTCTGACACCGTCCCCCCTGTCCACACCCACGCGGTCGCCGAGTCGTATAATATACAAGTCCACTTCACAAACGTTTCGCCCAACCCCATTCTGCCCATTACCTGAAAAAGATACGGCCATTCCAGGCTATCAAATGCCTTCTCTATATCCACCGATAAAATCAAGGCCTTCCGTGTCAGCTCTTGGCAGTCTTTCAAGATTCCCAATAAGCGCCTTAAATTAACAGCCGTGCTGTGTTTAGGGATGAAACCCGACTGTCCCGGTGCACCAATTGCGTCATGTGCGGGAGTAAGCGTGTTGCCAGTATCCTACTCAGGATTTTGTAGTTGGTTGCCATCATCGAGATTGGGTGATAGGCCTTCACATCCGATGCTTCCCTAACCCGGCTTCAGGAGGGGAATGATAATAGCCTCCCTAGTAGTCCCAGGCAGCCGCCCCGCCGCGTACGCCTCCTTGTTAACTACTTTGAGTCGCGGGGCCAGCAAGTCCACATACTTGGAATAAAATTCAATAGGCAGGCCATCCACCCCAGGTGTCTTGTTGCGGGCCATGTGCTTCTTTGCACATCTAATCTCGCCCACCGTGATCTCACCGCCCAGTGATTCTCCCTGTTCCTCGATCAAGTGCGGCATTGCGAATCCTTCAAAGTATCCCTCTATGTTCCTCTGCATTCACGGCCAGTTGAGTGGTATAGATCTGCATAGTACCCGAGGAACCGCCCATTATCCCCCATTTGCATATGTAGCAACTCCCCCGTGGCCACCCTCAAACCTAGGATCGGTTCGCCCCTCGGTAGCGGAGTGGCCAGCCATGCCAACAGGGCGCCCGATTTGTCCCAATCTGCATGCGTCCGTGTTCTATAATTCTTGTAATCAAATGAGCGCAACCTCTCCATCTGCACCGCAACTGCTTCCTTAGCCTCTAGCAATGCATTGCCTGCCCCAGGTCTCCCTGGCCGGTCCCTTTCCGCTGCCCTCAGTTTGCTCTCTGCTGTTTCCAGGTCCGCTAGTAAAGTTTTCCTTACCTCCGCCACCTAGCTAATGCAGATGCCCCTGACCACGACCTTAAATGCATCCCATTCTACTGCCGCCGACGCCCCCTCGTTTCCCCCAAAATATTGGGTAATGCCCACCTCCAATTCTTCCCCGAAGACTGGATCTTCCAACGCCTCCGGTCGGAGTCGTCAGGTCGGTATTAGTGGCCTCTCTCGGCTCCATCGTATCCACACTAATAGTGGATTATGATCCGAAATTGTTCTCGCTAAGTATTCACTATCTACCACCTTGGCATGGACATCTGGGGTGCACAAAATGGCATCCAATCGCACATGCAGGTCGTGGATGCTAGAATAATAAGAATAATCCCTTTCCTCCATGTGCTGGGCCAGCCAAACGTCGATTAGGCCCCAATTAGTTTGCCACGTTCTCCTCGCCTTGGAGTCCCGATGTACTGGGGCACGCAAGAGCGGAGGGTGGGACCTGTCTTTGCCCACATCTGCTATGGAGTTAAAATCCCCCCCAATATGGTTGCCCCGCTCAAATAGGGCGCCAAGCTCCCCGATAAGCTCTCAAAAAAAGACGGCTTGTCAACATTTGGGGCATACACACTGCACAATGTCACATCCACTCTGTTGAACCTCCCCATCACCGCCACAAACCTCCCCTCTGGGTCAATCAGTTGCTGTGTGGGCTGAAACGGGATCCCCGCTCTTATGCACATCAGGGCGCCCCTTGCATATGCCGAATAAGTCGTGAAAAATACCTTCCCCCTCCATCTCTTCCTTAATGCGGCCCCCTCGGACCGGCTGATATGCGTTTCTTCGAGGAGTGCCACCTGCAACCCAGCCTAACTAGGAATGCATGCACCTTGTGACACTTCTGCATGGAGTGAAGCCCTCACACATTCCAAGTTATACATTTCAGGTCATGCAATGTGCCCATGAGTCAGACAGACCTTCCCCCGCACCCGCCCTCTATCAAAGAGCACACTGGTATCTCTAACTACCCCCAAACCTAGCCCAACCCCCCCCCCCCCCAGTTCCTTCCCCCCAGAACAGGCGCTACAACATTAGAACCCATCCAAACTACGAATCTAACCACCCCCCGACACTCTCAGGGACCTACTCCCAAACCAAACTCACAGGAGGTGAGCCCTCAGCCTCAGAGAAGGGGATGCTCGATAGACCTCCAGCCTGCGCTCAACCCCCAGCATAATATGCCAGAACCCTCTGGGGCCTTGTATCTTCTAGTTTTTTACAGCATATTTCCACCGCCCCTCCACGTGCTACAGACCTCAGAAAACTAGTGTGCATCAACCTCGTCCCCTGCTGGCCCCCCTCCCTGCTCTCCCTCCAAGCCAGAGTGCCCCAATGTCCAGCCAGAGTCAACATCACCCATCTACGATCTCATCCGCCGTCCCAGCAGTCACATGTGGCAACTTCAAGCTCCCAGCTTCCAAGTGCTCATCGTCCTCCTCCAGAGAACCACCGTCCGATTCTGACCTTGCCGGAGGGGTGCCCCCTCCCATCTGTGAAAGGGCAGTGACCGCATGCAGCGCCGCTGCCCTCTCCTTCTCCGTTTGTGTCTGTCGGCCTCTGGGCTGTCAGCTGACGTCTCCGATTGCGTCTGTCTGCGAGGTCGAGGTCCCTCCGTCCCAGCCCCCACACCACTTCCTGGGTCTCCGATACCCGCTTTGTACAACTCCAGCCAGTCCCAGGTCCCCTCTGGGCTGTTGTGAAAGTACATCTTGCCATCCATCATGATCTTCAGACGTGCCGGGTACATTAGAGAGTATTGAATACCTTTGTCCCGCAACGCTCTCTTAACTGCCACAAACGACACCCTTCGGCGCTGAACCTCAAGCGTGTAGTCCGGGAATAGTGTCACCTTGCTGTTGCCCACTGTATAGGGGCCCGCTGTCCTTGCTCTGTTCAGCAGGAGATCCCTGTCTTTATAATGGAGCAGTCTGGCCACACCGGCCTCGGCGGTCTCCCAGGAGACAAGGGCTTGGCCGGCACCCTGTGAGCCCTTTCCAATGTAAAGAAAGATGATAGACCCTCCGGTGCAACAGTTGCCTTCAGCCACTCCTCTAGTAAGTCCACCATGTTGGTCCCTTCAGCTCCTTCAGGCAGCTTCACCAAGCGAATATGGTTTCTCCGGTTCCCTCCTTCCGTGTCCTCTGCCCGCCTCTCCAGTGTCTGCAGCCGGGTCTGAAAGTCCGTCATCTGCCCCTCCATCGACTTCTGAGCAGGCCCCAAGGTTTCCAAAGTCGTTTCCGTTTGTTTCACCCTATCTGCCAGTTTGGCATGGTCCCCCCGAAGCAGCCGCAATCCCTGCGTCACATGTGTGATGTCCAACAACAGTGCTTCCCTGGTATCTGTAATGGCCTTTAGTATTTGGTCAACCTGCTGCTGGAGCATCCCCTCCGAAAGTACTTGCATACCCTTGGAAGCCTCTCCAGACATTGTCTCCTCATCCTGCTCCGTGGGCGCTTCCACCTGCTTCCCTCTTGGCGTATCCATGGTCACACAGGGTCGTTAATACCGCACGTCCCCAGCGGAGGGTCCACTAGCAGTAGTGACCTTTTAGCGGGATCTCACTCCACAGCCCGATCAAGCGCGGTAGTACTCCTGTCCCTCGGCGTTCTTCACCCTCTTCCAAAGGCACACCCCAAGCAGAGCTGCACTCCGCACTCTGCTCTCCACCAGTCCTCAGCACTGCCCCCGATCCAGCCCTCAGTTCAGGCCGGCAGTCGACCGGGCCTCCGTGGTCCCCGCCCCGAAGTGCAGCTCACACAAGGCCCGTCGTCAATGGCCACCGCGTTCCCTTCGTGGCAGGGTCTTGCGGTGCTCCGCCTCATGCATCAGTGGTGGGCATGTTCTTCCGCTGTGCGCCGTGCCACCTGCCAGATACGTGGCGCCACCCCACACCGGTGAGAGCCTCCAGGTCGTTCCGCTCACTACTTGCTCCAGCAAGTATCTTCTTCTGTGGCCCCGCTCGGTCCACTCCCTACCAGGGTCTCCCATTGGTGGCCGCCCTCGCACCTTCTCCAGGCTACAAGTCTGCTGCGCTCTTTTACAGTGCCCTGCCGACTAGCCAGGCACAGTCACTCCATCCTACTGCTCTGTTGCCGCCTGGGAAGGTCTCAAGATGGGGAGGGCACGGACACAGTCCAACAGCAGCAGCCCGCTCTGCCTTGCACTCCGGTCACTGCATTATCAAGATTCATTTGTGAGGAGGACAGTTGGGGAATTACATTGCTCAGTTCCTCTACTGCGACTGGTACTTTCCAATATGAGAAAGTCATACATAGAGGGTTGTGATCGCTCTCAAGGCGATCAACAACCAACATGTCATCTAAGTACTTCCACAGCTCAAGATGGACTAAAATTTAATTGATTCTACTTTCTCTATTGCCGCTCTTAAATGTGACAGCACCCATCTTGTCTTTAGGGGTTCTGCCATTAGCCGCCCTTAACCCTTTATTTAAGCAGATGGAGTTAATCTGAATAACCAGATCGGTCCACCTCTTAACTGGGTTCAGCTCGAGCTTAGGAACCCCCCCACTGGCTATCTTGTTCCTCTAAGAGGTAAGAATCGTCACTTGATAAGGGTTCAAAATTTACATTGAAATCTCCTGCAACAATCAACCATGAGTGTGCGGAGTATTTATCGATAAGATCATCGAGTGCAGCAAGAGTACCAGACTTCTGCCCCCCTGTACTCCTAGCATAAACATTATAAATATCCAACGTTTCTGACTGGTTATAAGTAAGTGAGAGAATCTGGATATCCTTGTGACTCTTCGGGAACTCCTTTACAATGATTCCGGAGTCCTGCTTGACCCAGATTGTAAGGCCACCTGAGGGTCTTCCATGATCACTCCTTTCAGCAGGAACGCTAAAATTTAAAAACCCCTGGAAGTGCTGGGGGGCAAGGAGCCAAGTTTCCTGAAATATACAAATAGTAAACTGGCTAACAAACAGGGCCCACTCTGGACTTTGCATCTTAGCACTTAGCCCCGCAACATTCCATGACATTATAGAGCCAAAGGCGTCAAAACCCGTTAAGGTACCTGCTTCATAGCTTTGATCTAAAGACCTATTATCCCCTATATCCACCTCGTAATCTAGTATTGCAGAGGGTATACTCATCGAGGGGCCCTGGGGCATAATTAAGGTATCTGATGCTATGTCGCTACAGGGGTTGGATTTAGACACGTCTGGTAAGAGTCAATCATTATAGTCCAGACTAGACCCAACCACACTTAACCTTGGTATTTGAATTTCCCTGGGGTTTGACCACTGTTGCGGTAATGAGGATCTCATTTGCATAAGTGAATGATGGAGGGAACAAGATCTGAACTCTAATAATGTAAGATTGTAAGCTAGGTCTTCATGTTTAAGTGTGAGTGCGATGCAGTCAGTTTCACATCCTGGATGCGAGAGCCTAATAGCCCTAACGATGTCTTCCCTTATGACGGAACGGCATCCTCTAGTATGCCTGATCCAGTGAATGGCTTTGTTTATCAGGGAATCTTTAGTTTCTGTATCCTTCCCTAAACTCAATTTTGGGACATTTACCATGTATACCTTAGATCGATCAGGAAGGATGGGGTGAGATAATGCGGGACCACTGCCTGTCATTTTGTTAGGGGGGCTTATAGGTGTTGGGGGTATTGGTTGGTCTAGCATCAGATTTTATTTTCCCAATATTGTTTACTCGTTCGGGTGACTTATGGTTAAGGGTTTTCGTAGTCAGGGGATTCACTGATACCTCTCTGCCTCTAACAGCTGCACTATACAGCGCATCCGCCTTTCCCCTCATACTACCCTAAGTTGCTGCAACAGTGGTTGCTTAGTTGGTAATCTTTGCTTCTCGAGAGGTGCAATGGTCTGCTGCTCTTTATCTGACCTACATCTAGAGCACGTGTTTGGGTTGGAGATTATATTAAGTACCTGAGTTGTTAGGTTATCAACCTTATCTTGGATGCAATGAATGAAATTACATAGACGATTCACAAGATTACATAAGTTAGTGATATCGTCCCTAGCGCCAGGAATAGGTGTAATCGAGTTTAATTCCAATACACGTGCCCCCTCCCTAGGCCCATGAAAAGCAGATAAGTCCAGCTGATTCTGGGAATCCACGTTATCCCTGGTTGGACAGTCAATATCAGCAAGGCTAGAGAATCTGTTTGAGCAAAGGACAATCGGATCGAGCGGTGTTGAGCTAACTGTGTCTTCCCCCACATCTACACCTGTTGTCGTAATGCTTTCAACCACCCCGTGAGTTACATCGGAACTACATCTGTTTTTTCTATTTAGGAACATTCCAGGAACAACAATTGAACCCCGCTTATCGCATTTCTGCGTAAGGTCAGTGACATTCTCCCCCTCAATTACAATCAAACTATGTTCTGCCGGGGGTTTAGATGCAAGTATATTATTACAGTCTTCAATCAATTCGTCGATACGTGACATTACACAGTTCTCTCCTGCATGCCTAACTGCTTTACTAGCCTTCTTTGACTTTCTTCTTTTCACACGTGTGGTAGGGCACTCTGCAAGCCCCTCCATGTTTTTCCTCTTCCCCATGTTGTTAGACTCTTGGGCACAGTACCTGAATATGAGGTGGGTGAAAGCAGGTGTTGGTGATGGGGCCCAACCACGTTCAGCCACAGACTGTCACAGACTGTCACAGACTGTCACAGACTGTCACAGACTGTCACAGACTGTCACAGACTGTCCGCCCTTTGTCCGGGCTTCATATGGCACGTCCCGCGCGCGTCCCACGCTGCGGAAAACGGATGTTGATGTATATACCGATGTGCAGGGAGGCGGGACTCCTCACAGGTGAAGACACACACGGGCTCCTGGTCTCTGGAGTCCCGTGCGGCGTGTGGATTTCCTTGCTTCGGCCCCCTCAGCAGCAATTAGGCGGAATGGCCACGATAGAAAGCCTCTCCGGCCGCAACAACAGCTCCGGTGACAGGAGCTCACAGGACGAAGCGGGACCCGCGCCAGCTGGTCCGGCGAGTTGTTTTAAAGCCCCAGTGTGCAGGGAGGCGGGACTCCTCACAGGTGAAGACACGCACGGGCTCCTGGTCTCTGGAGTCCCGTGCGGCGTGTGGATTTCCTTGCTTCGGCCCCCTCAGCAGCAATTAGGCGGAATGCCCATGATAGAAAGCCTCTCCAGCCGCAACACCAGCTTCGGTGACAGGGAGCTCACAGGACGAAGCGGGAGGAGTTGATAGTTGTTTATGTAATTGCAGAGTTGGATCTGGACACATTTTTCTAAGAGTTTTGCCAGAGTAGGGATGTTGGAGGTGGGTCAGGCGTTAGCAGGGTCAGAGCAATCTGCCATGTTTTTTTTCTTTTTTTAACGTGGGGGTTACTTGTCCTACTTTTAGGCAGTCAGGGATAGTGCCTTGACATAGTGAGGCATTTACAATCTTAGTCCATAGGGGGAGGATATAGGTTTTGATCTCTTTGAAAATGAGTGGTGGTAGAGGGTCAGTGAAGGGGTTAGATGGGTTTAAGGAAGAAAGAATGTTGCACATGTCATGTGATGAAGTGTATTTGCACATCTGCAGATTTGCGAAGTAAATAAAAGTTACAGATTTCTCCTGTGAAAAGTGGGCAATCTGAAATCTGATTCAGTTTCCGAGTTGACCATAAACTGTGTACTGACCCATGGTAAAGCCCTGCTCAAATCCCTCTATGAATAACTTGGAGGAATGGGGGTAGAGAAATAAGGTTAAAAATGGGGAAACCGTGCGGTTCTGATGTAGAGTAAAAACACAACTGCCTATTATTCCTCAGTCTAACCTTCATAACTCTCGTAAGAACCTAAACCTGCAAGGCGCGGTAAAGGTAATCGCCAAAAACTGTTTTACTTCCTGATATTACCAGCAGAGTTGGAAAAACTCTTTTCTTCAATCACATTTTCTGCAGCAGCTTTTTATTAATACTGAACAAGGATATATGCAACACAAATTGTTGTCTCCTTCCTTGACATCAACAATACCTCCCATCGCCACCACATTTCAGTACTACTATCCAATACTATGCTTTTTCATTAGAAACTATGGCGGTTTTACAGACTTCCTTCCATAATTTAACTGCACTCCCCACCACCCCTCACACGGTGGGTCCTCAACTTCTCCTTTGCATTGGTCCTTTCTCTGATGTAGAAGAACAAACAACCTCCTTTCTGCATATTTGGTATTCCCCTCCTTCCAGATAATTAGTTACCTTCTTATTGTCTTTTTCTCCAGCAGAATCATCCCGGATTTGGAAACTGGGCAGATTAATGAAATCCTTCATCTCAAATGTCTCTCCTTTCCTCTTGCAGAGCAGTAAGGCCTTATCCAGGAGAAAGGCATACCTGAAGACACCAAGAGACAGAGAGAGCACATCTCAGAGGGGCGGGGGATATAAGAGAGGACATATTTTACTGTCTGCGAATGGCGCCATATCGCCAAGCGGTGAGTCTAGGTGAAAGGCCCTATTTCAGAGGTGGAAAGGTGAGACAGAGGCTATTTTTTAGAGGGTAGTGGCTAGGAGAGAGGTCACCCCTTTTAGGGGTATAGAGGCCATATCTCAGTAGGGAAAGGCTAGAACAGAGGCTGTATCTCAGAGGAACGGTTAGGAGAATGGAACTTTCTTAGAGGGGAGAGGAAAGGTGAGAGGTGAAATACCAGAAGGTAGAGGTTAAATGAGATCTCAAACCCCCTAGGGGAAAGGCAAAAAAAGAGCCAAGTGTCAAAGTAGAGAGGCTAGGAGAGAGACTACACCTTAGATCGACAGTACTGAAGAGTGGCTATACTTATCAGTGGAAATGAGAAAGTAGGTGGCATGGCGCATTTCAGAGGAGTGGAGTTAAAAGGGGAAGAGGGGCGGCACATCACAGAGGCCTGAGAAAAATGGGCTGGGAGAGGGGACATGGAACGACAGGCTAGGGAAAACCTCGGCAAACAGCAACAGAAAAATTATAGGGCGAACAGTCACATTTAAAGGGTATAGTCAGGGCACAGGAAAGAGGATACGCCTCTCAGATGGCTGAGATGATAGGTCGACATTTTAGAAAAGTGAGAAGATAATAGCAAGGTCACATGTTAGAGATTTGAAGATGAAATGTTGTAAAAGAGGCAAAATGGCAGAGGAGTGGGAATGAGAGGGTATGACAGAGGCCACCTCTCAATTGGGTGAGAATGTAGGAGAGACGTTTTCCCCCAGCCCCTCAAGTGATAATGTTTCACCCACACTGGCCCTCTGCAGCCATTAAAGCCCCAATTCAGACCAAGTGGTGACTAGGTACTGATTCCTAGTGTTATTCACTCTGAAGAATCGGTGCCCCCCTCGATAGCCCCGTGCAGCCTATAGTGGTCCTACATTCTATCCTGGGCCCACTTCCTCCACAGGGCCTCACCGGTCCATTTTTGATCGCTTCTCCACACTGGTGATCTTTAGTTCCCCATCGGTTTTCGGTCTACCGTAGTGTGCCAACGATTCATTCTACAAGAAAAGGAACCAGATTACAATTTGTCTCTGAGAGCAGGGCAGAGCTTGGGGGAGACTTGCGACCCGAGGGATAGAGGTGATTGGCCAAGGTCAACAGAGTTTCCTGAAGACCTGGCTGACAATGTTTAGGTACTTAAAGTGCAGGAGTGTATCAAAGGTCACACACTGAGTCAGCAGCTGAGCTGTGCAAAACTGAGGGATATGAACTCATTCAAGCTCTGACAAGGTCCGCCGTTGAACTTCACAACAAACACCCATAACTACTGCAAAGATTACCAAATCAGTCTCGGGCCCAGCCCTGCACCTACCAGGTTTTCTATGGAGAGCTGAAAGTTGGTGATCTGCCGCAGTGTTTCGTTATCTCGCTTCACTTCGTTCACGCATTGTGCTAAATCCTAGGAGGCAAAAACATTTTGAAATGGTTCCTTCCAACTGAGCAACGCACCAGAGTAAGGGTAGCTCAAGCAACCTTCAATGAGCTCAGAGCAAAGCCACCAACACCCAGTCAGGTCCACCACTCAATAGCAACTGTCTTCAGGATTGAGCCTATACATTCTAAATGACATGTTGGCATTATTATGACAATGGCACTCAAAAACAATAAAGAAATAAAAGAAAGACCACAAAAAATGTGTCGAAAGGTCAAGAGAGTATCAGAATAGGATGAGGAACACAAACAGACATATTTTGTTCATATAGAATTTTGAAAAATGAAATATTTATATATGCTCTTGGCCTGGCTGAAGGAGTATGTTCCTTCTTCACACTTCAGAGGACTGGCAAGAAGAAAGGAGCAGTTCTTTATTCCTATCATGAGACTTGAAAATGGCATTTCCAAGCTGCTTTATACTATGTGTTTCCATTGATGTCATAAAACCTGTCACATTCACACATTTGCCAGGAGTGGCAGGGCAAAAAGGCCCACATAATCTTTTCATCCGAGTAAACTATTTTATCCTATATTGACTGCTTTAGTCACATGTTAAAATGACATGTTAAAGTGATCAAAACAATGAAGGCAGCTTTTGAGGCTCGAACTGGTCTTGTTAACAGCTTTCAGAACGTTGTCACTTAATAAATAATGTGTTGCTTGTATGTAAACAAAAATGATTTTGTGTGCTGTCCCTCACTCTTAACACCCCAAACCATTACTTGTTTAAACAAAATATAAATGAAACTACCCCGTGGGTTTCGGGACATGCAGTCCATTTGTTCCTTTCAGGTGCCCCGGAGCTCCCTGATGGACAGACTTCACCTGATTGTAGAGTCCCCCGAAGATGCAAGGTGAGTGTGTTGACATCAATGCCTTCCTTAGTGTTTCACACCTCATCTTCATAGAACATGTGGTGTAAAATGGTAGAGCATACCCGCCAAAGCTTTCATTTTTACTGCAGAGGATTGCTTGAAGGATTTGAGTAATTTGTATCTGACTCCCGTTTCAATGGAGCATTGAGAGATTTGTCCCAGAAAGGTGTCTCAGATGCACTTTTTTGATTACTCCTATAAGTTATTACTCACAGAACAGGTACACAGTGGAAGCCTATTGGCATTCAGCACCGTTTTAATATTCTGACTCAGACAAATGGGACACCTTTGCCCCAATTGGTGAATGTCAAGTAGGACTTGATGTAAAAGTGGCATTGCTGGAAAAAAATGTGCACAATCAAATTACAAATCTCTTAGCTGTTGCTTCTGGCAGAAGTGCACCGCAGTACTGCTGTCACAATTGTGGTCATTTCTTTTTTATCATCACAGTGACTGCCTGTGTACACAATAGAAACATAGGGCAGATATCTATTTTTCTTTTTACAAAATTTGTTCTGATTTTATTTTTTAAAAAAAATTGTTAGTAAGTCGGTTGTAAAAACATGCAGATACGCAGGTGCTCTTGTGACCTTTGCGGTGAGTGGGAGCGTGCCTCCTTCAATGATCTGGCTCACAATATGCATTTTCTGCGTCCCTCCTACTTCAGCTGCACGCAACCGATTTTTTCTTCTACTTGCAGGCATTATAGATCCTAGCCATCCCCGGCCCACCTCCAGCTTGTGGGAGGGAGGGGCAGCGAAAGGAGCTTCTGGTGACAACGTCGACGACCGAGAAAGGCGCCCCAAAGAAATGGCAGAAAATTGGGATAAACCTCCAGATGAGCGCTAAGCACACACACAAAAAGTAGAAATTATTTGGACAGAAACACCAGCGTGACTACCCTGGATTTTACACCCTCTATTTCCAAGCATTTAACTACAAAGGAGGGTCTGCCTTCCAAAGGCAGGAAATACCCAAGATTTGTACTTTGAGTTCTACCTCTGCCCACCGCAAACACCCCGACACATTTACCGGATACCTAGTACAGTGCCTACGTCCCTCATACCCCTGAAATGCATGATTAAAAGAACTATGAAGCATCGGCTACGCAGCAACTTCCTCCCTAAGAGTACGAAAAAACTGTAATACCACTGAAATATTACGTCCAAGCCGTGTAATCGACGTTATGTGCCTTTAATCATACAAATATGTTGATTAAATAGGAGGACGGGGCTAGCAGGTAGAAGTACTAGGAAAGCCTGAAACCCGTTACTTTGGATCCTTCACAACCACTACAGAAAATCTACCCTTCCACAATTAACCTCTCCCCATTCCTGCAAAAAGAAAACTAGCATTGAGGAATTGGCGGGGTACATTACTGGAAAAATAGGCATCATGACATTGCCCTGGTTCCTTTAAACAGACCCTAGCGGTAGGAGAACGGCTGTATCCAGGAAGCAGGCTTCACTCCAGTTCATCAAAGCGCTTAAAGTACCACATGAAGGGTGGTTGATAAGTTCAGTGTCGAGAATCGGGATGCAGAAATAGAGGTACACATATGGAGCGAGGCTGGGACGCAGAGTTGGCAGCCCCATGCCCGGCAACAGAGATGCACCTCCGGTTGTAGACTTTACTCACTGTGGCTCTCCAGTTGTCATCCAGCTGCGGTTACAGCCCTAGGAAAGGCATCGGAAGTAGTGAGCGGGGGACAGAGGCTTGGGACGGGGTCTTGGGTCCGTTGTGGTTCACGTCATTTGGAACAGAAACCAACCATTTTTCGGGAATCTGAATCTCTCCACTCCTAACCTCCCTGTTTCATCCTCCTCCAGAGGCTTCCTGCCGGGAACCTGTCGTGCCCCCTGGGACTTGTAGTTTACAAACCCCGCCCCTTCTAGTAAGCCAATGGCTAACAGAGAACGAAAATACAAGTCCCAAAGATTCATGCGCGACCAGGACGCCGTTTTAACCCAAGCTGGGCTGTTGCCAGACCACCATCACAAATAAATAAATAAACAAGGGAACAACTGGTTAGTTGGGGGAAAAAGAATGCAGCGGGGGAGATAAGGCGGATTTAAGAATACATCTGTATCAATAGAGCAGTGTGTACAAAGTATAGCTAAACACCCGGCCACCATATTTCAATGTAAATAAAAAAATAAACGGAGCGCAATTTTCACATACAACTCAGAACAGCGCGCTTCACAACGTGCGTTCAAAGTAAAGCTAAACAGGGGGCCGCCACAATTATTGCGCTTGTGAGGACGCCATGATACCGCCTTCTTAAAAAAAGCTGTTGCCACGCCATTATGCGAATGAAAAAAATAAAGTGCTCACCCAGCAATTAGAAGGCACTGTGTCACACCGCAAGTAAAAGAGCCAAGCCCGGTGGGCAGGGCCAAAAGCTGACAGGGTGGCAACCAAGAGGGATTAAAATGCCTCCGGTGCAATCATTACACTCTGTTTAACATAATTACTGTTGAGAAACGAAGCACACCAATGAAAATTGAAGGCGGAGCGGACACCCGACTTCTGGAACTGTATTGATTCCAAAAAGCCCTTGCATGGTGAGAGCAACGCTTGCGCGCTGCTTAAGCCAGGCGAGACCTAAAAACCCTAAACCTCCAGTCGTACCACAGATGGACCACTGATTGTAAACTTATTAGATCAGGCCATCATTAAGCACATAAAAGATAAGAAAACAAGTTACTTACCTGTAACTTCAGTTATCCAGTGTTGTTATCTTTCATAGATTCACATGCCTGAATCATTCCCCGTCGCCGAGGCGGGAGTCCCACGGTATATAAAAAAGCAGTGCCAAAAGTAAATTACAGTAGTAGGCCCTATGAGAAAGGCCTGAGGCCTAGATTGCAGTAGCCTATCTACCTCATTATGCTAAAAAGACCAAAGTCTTTGTTCCAACCAATCAGCTCACAGCACCCTCTAGAACCCACTCTGCAGAGCCAGTTCTCCTCAGATTTTCGTTAGCTCAAGTGGGGATCAGTATCCCAAAAATTAGAGAACTGACTCTCCGAGGAGGAGGGTGGGTGCATGTGAATCTATGAAAGATACCAATACTGGATAACTGAAGTTACAGGTAACTTGTTTTCTTATCCAGTATTGGGTTATCTTTCATAGATTCACATGCCTGATTCAGAATAGCAAGCAGTATGCCAGACAAAAGTCGGTTGGGAGACTTATTGTGATACACTCCCATAAACATATAATTAACAACCAATAATATTGAAGTATATAATATTAAACAGAAAAAGTAATATCACTACCAAAGAAGCAAGTAATCTGTAAAACATGTACATCTTTTAACCTTTACAGAAATATTGAAAGGCATAGACTTATTATAAGATGAACACAACATTGGTTACCTGAATCTGTTATTATGGAAAAACCAAAGGTGGTGATGGACAGAGCGTTGACAATACAAACACTCACCCCCAGTCAACTGATCTGGGTTTAATCCATCACCGTTCTTTAGCTCACTCCGCCACCCCAGTTCAGACATGGCCATATGCAAATCAGTCTGACCCTGTGCCTCATGGGAACAGTCCAGCCCGAACTGCCAAGCCATGTCTTCCCTGGACCGGAATCAAGCTTCCCAGGACCGGTTTCTGGCATTACAGCCGTCTTCAGCCGGGCTTGCTTGACTCCAGTGGCAAAGTGAGCAAGGGATTCACGTCTGACCATACCCTGCCAACTTAGGGAAACAGGTGATGTAAAACCGCTTGACCAACTGCCGCATCCTGTTGATTTGCTGATTGCAGGCAGTAATGTCTTGTAAACGTGTGGACATTCTTCAATGTCGCAGCACGGCAGATATTCTCCAGCGTCACTCCTGCAAACAATGCTGTAGACGCTGCCACAGTTCTTGTAGAGTGCGACCTGACAGTTCTTTGTAATGGTCGGTTGGATTTGATGTGGCAAAAATGGATCGCGGAGGCTATCCACCTGGAATTTGTGGCTTTAGTGACCGCTTTTCCCAGTGTAGCTTGGCCATAAGCCACGAACAACTGATCTGATTTCCTGAAGCTTTTTGTTCTTTGAAGATAAAACTTCAGACATCGTTTAAGGTCCAAAGAATGCAGTGTTCTTTCCGCCGGGGTTGTAGGATTTGGGAAGAAAACTTGCAATTTCACTGGTTCGTTTAGATGGAACTGAGAAGGGACTTTGGGTATGAAAGTTGGATTGGTTCGAAGAGTGACATACTCTTGAGAGAAATGTAAGAAAGGTTCCTTTATAGTGAAAGCCTGAATTTCTCCCACTCTTCCGACAGAAGTGAGGGCTAAAAGCAAGGCGACCTTCCATGTTAGGTACTTGAGGTCGGCTTTGTGAATTGGCTCAAACGGGTGCTTCATCCGTTGTGAAAGGACCGCGTTGAGTTCCCATTCCGGTGGTGAAGGTTTAACCAGAGGATAAGTCCGGAAAAGACCACTCATGAACTGTTTTACCAGCGATGAAAAGCATAGTGAAGGAATGTCAGCCACCCTCCTGAACCTGGATAGAGCCGCTAGATGGACCTTTTCGAAGAGAAAGAAATACCAGAACGAGCCAGATGTAAGAGATAAGGAAGACATTTTTCTGCTGGAGCTTCAATAGGTGTCAAGTGTTTGAAGTACACCAGGAGCAGAATCGCTTCCATTTGAGACGATAAGTCTTTAATGTGCTCTGGGCTCGTGCTTTCTTTAAGATGTCCCGGCAATCCTGAGGAATCTGGAGGTGTTGAAATTCTAAGAAGTTAGGAGCCATGTGTGCAATTTCAAAGATTGTGCATCTGGGTGAAGTATTTGACCCCCCGTTGCGTGACAGTAGTGTTGGAGCCAGGAGAAATTTGATTGGAGGCTCCTGCGATAGCAACATGAGCTCCTGAAACTAATACTGACAAGGCCATCTGGGAGCAATTAAAAGGAGACGGCAGCTCTCCAGTTTCATTTTGTGCAACACTCGTGGAATCAACGGGATCGGAGGAAAAGCGTAGGTATAAATCCCTGACCATCGCATGGACAGGGCATTCCCTCTTGATCCCTGTTGAGGGTATCTGCTGGCGTAATACTGGCATTTCTTGTTCTGTTGAGTCGCAAACAAGTCCAACGTTGGCTGGCCCCAAGTCTGAAACACCTTGGTCAATTGAGTGTTGTCCAGCTCCCACTCGTGGCAATCCGACAAGGATCTGCTGAGTTTGTCTGCTAGGGTATTGTGGAGGCCCTTGACATGTTCCGCTTTGAGAGTTATGTTGTTAAGTGTCAGCTATTCCCATAACTCCTGAGCCTCCTTTGAGAGCGTAGCTGACCTTGTTCCTCCCTGCTTGTTTACATAAAACATGCTGGTGGTATTGTCCGTTCTGACCAGGACTGAAGACCCTGCGATTCTGGGAAGGAACGCTTGTAGGGATAGAAAGATGGCTCTCAACTCTAGAGTGTTGATGTGACATTGTTTGTATTTCTGGGACCATTTGCCCTGCACTTGCAAGTCCTGGAGATGACCTCCCCAGCCCTCCATGGACGCATCTGTCGTTAGAACGAAGTCCAGAGGAGTTTGCAAGAATGTAAGTCCTTGTTTCAGATTGTGCAGTTGTGTCCACCATTGAAGAGCATCTACCATGCGTGGGGTGACTTTGATGATGTCCTCGAAGGAACCCGTCACTTGTTGCCACTGGAGACGGAGCTCCTCCTGTAGGGGCCGCATTTTGAGACGTGCCAGTGGAATGAGATTTATGGCCGACGAACACATTCCCAGAAGTGAAGCAAACAGGCGAACAGAAAGTGACTTTCTTTTTGACAGTTTTATGGCCAATGCTTGTAGACGGAGCTGCCTTTCTTGAGACAAGAATGCCTTGCATTGTTTCGTGTCCAGACGAGCTCCTAGGAAAGGCAGGACTCTTTTCGGAAGAGTCTGAGATTTGCTTTCGTTCACAGTGAGCCCTAGGGATGCAAAGAGATTGCGACACTCTGCTATGTCGTTCTGCACTCTGCACTTTGATGGACCTTTGACTAGCCAGTCGTCCAAGTACGGAAACACCTGGATCCCTGACCAGCGTAGTGCTGCCGCTACCGGAGCCAGGCACTTTGTAAAGTTCCTGGGAGCCGACTTGAGGCCAAATGGAAGTACTTTGAACTGATAATGGGCGCCAGCCACAGTGAAACGGAGGTACTTTTGATGTTTTGGGTGAATTGGGATGTGAAAGTAAGCGTCTTCCATGTCCAAAGAAGCCATAAAATCTCCCTCGTTAAGGCAATTTAAGATGTCTGAAAGAGTGACCATGCGGAAACCCTGCTTTTTGAGATATCTGTTGAGATTGCGCAGGTCCAAGATCGGTCCCCATTCCCCTGATTTCTTTTTTATGAGGAAAAAACGGGAATAGAAGCATGTCCGCCTCTGATGAACTGGGACTTTTTCTATAGCGTTCTTATGGAGCATTGAATGAACTTCCTTGAACAATAAGTGAAGACGAGGGGGAGGGGGACCCCTGGGCGGAGTTATTGGTGGTCTGGTGACAAACTCCAGGGTGTGTCCATGTTGAACTAAGTCCAGCACCCACTGATCGGATGTAATCCGCTGCCACTGTTTTTGAAAGGCAGATATCTTCGCGCCCACAGGGAGGGAAGTGTCAGGCTCCGTCTTCCTGTTATCTTCGGGACTGTGCTGATGCTTTATGGGCTCCACCTCTTGACGGCCCCAGAGTCTGAATTATTAATACACAGACTGCCGGGATAGTCAAGTGAGGGAAGGAAAGGATGGGGACAGCAGGGAGGGAGATCTGTAAAGACAACAAAAGACACCAGGGACACACTATAAGTATCCATGTATAACCAGACCGTCTTTGTCCCTCCCTCATGGCATGCCCATTCAGTATTCCCACTCTCCTACCTGTAAAGGAAAATACTGTTGCCTCAAAACACAGGAAGAGAATAAGGTGATACCAGGTGTCTACCAACTGTAATAGGAAACAAAAGAACACATTGGAAATTGCTGTCTCTGTACCTATTATTTTACTCTACGAACTGTGGTCCAAACCTACTCAACACTATCTGTGTTAGATCCTTGATCAGTAAGGTCCCACCAATATTACACCCTTATCTCTCTCTTTTTCCTGTGATAGGATAAATGTAAAGGATTGTGGAGAGAAATCAAACATAAACAGCAGACAAGATCAATGCCTCTTAATGTTGTCTGCGCCACTTTAATGTTAACGTTGTCTTTAATGTTCCCAGCAACCGCAGGGAAGACTTAGACACCAAATGTTCCAAGTTATATCCAATAGGTAAATGTGAGCCCAAGTATTGCCCTTTGTTTGATTATCACAAAGAACACAAATTCCTCTCAAACAAAACGGGTAATCAAAGTCTCCTTCAAACTGAGGAATCAAACAATAACGTAATCTTTCCCCGCAATAAGACGGCGGAAATGCCGGTCTCTTCCAACGGGGAAAGAGTAAGCTCGCTCAGCCGAGAGAGCTTCTAAATGCCAAAAGATGCTTTAAACACAGACGCAAGCCGGTCCGGCAATCGCGTCTCAACCCAGATAAAGGCCACAATAATACCACGTACCCATAAAGAAACAAGGTACAGCAAGGATTTGGCCACAAGATCAAACGGGGTCGCTTACCGCTTTTCTCGATACCAACCGCTAAGAGAATCAGGGCAGGAATAATCGGCCGCGAAGTTTCCCCTGACAGGAGCTTTGTTTCCTGTTCCTGCGTGGCTGCGTCGTACGCGCGACGTGATTCCCAAGCCTGATGGGAAATGTGGGTTTTTTTGCTCGCGAACCTCCGGTGGAGCAGGTCAGCGCTTACCGGGGGTTCGAATCCTGACAGGAAGGAACTAAGGTTGGCGCCCGGCTGATCTCACTGTTTTCGGTGAGAGTCTCGCCCCTGATTGTTTGTGCACTTTCGTCCGCCTTGGCGAGAGAAACTAGCTGTTCCGGACTGGCGATAAGAAGACTGATAGTTCTGTCGGTACTGAGGCTGATATTGTCTGCCTTGTTGGTAGTAACCTCCTCTAGAGGAGTATCCACGTCCTCTTGCACCTCTAAAAGATCCTCTCTTATATTGCAAAGCACCTAGGGATCTTGCGGTGTCAGTGTCCGTCTTGATTGCTTGGAGAGCCTTGTCGATGTGTTTTCCAAATAGAGACTCTCCGTCATAAGCCATGTCCAAGATCTTTAGTTGGACCTCGGGCCTTAAGGTGGTAGCCTTTAGCCAGCCCAGTCGTCTGAGAACTGCAGCTCCTGCCAGTTGTCTAAAGTTTGTATTTGCAATATCCAAAGCGCAGTCGATGGTTTCTGCAGCTGCACGTTCCCCCTCCAGTAAGATTTTGCGTGCCTCTTGCCATTTATCCTCTGGAATTAGATTGATCATAGCAGCCATCTCTGACCACATTTGGCGATCATAGCGCCCTATAATCGCCAAAGAATTTGCAGCTTTGATCGAGGCAGCAGCCATGGTGGATTTTTTTATACCGATAAGGTCCAAACGACGCCCCTCCTTATCTGGTGGTGTCGTGATGGGAGTGGCAGGGTTTTTCGATCTTTGCTGCGCGGCCTGCAAGATGACCGAGTCCGGCCGCGGGTGTCCAATGAGGCATGAAGGACTATTGAGAGGAGCGTGATACTTTTTTATCAATCCTTGGTAACACAGCCGGCACAGAAGCAGGATTCTTGATCACTTGGACTCCTTCTTTCCATATATAATCTATAATAGGAATGGCTCTTGACACCTTCCTAGTCTCCTCTTTAAAATCATGAAGAAAACATTCTGTCTGTTCCACTGTTACCGGCAGTTGAAATCTAGTTGCAACTCGCTGCATAAGATTATGGAAGCCACCTATATCTTTAGGTGGTGAGTCTGAAGGTTGTGGAGTTGGTGGAGATGGCATAGGAATAACATAAGTATCCCACGGATCCAACAGAGGATTATCTGGTAACTCGCCCTCCTCTACTTCTTCATCCGAAGAAATATCCGGGGTGCGCGTAGGCACATCAGGTTGAGGTAGTTCCGTTACCGGAGACCTAGGTGGTGGAATCTCAGGTTGAGGAACCGGAACCGCAGGTTGGGGTGGAGGCACAACCTGCTGTGGTGGAAAACATTGCTTATAGTCTGCCAGCATGGCCTGTAAATCTTGTATTAGACCCGGTGGCAGATGGCTGGATTCCGAAGGACGAGATCGCCTTTGGTATTCTGTCTGATGAGGCACTACAATGTCCTCCTCATAATAATGTTCTGAATAGTCTTCATACTCCTCATCATCCTGGCACTTAATGTTCAATTCTGAAGGATGATGCGCTATCCCAAAAGCTCCCTCATTGTCATCATCCTCAAAATCATCTTCCTCCTCATGAGCATAAGTCTCTAAGAGATGGGAGAGCGTAAGTGGCGAGATGTAAGCACCTTCTTGCCGCTGGGACGATATTAATTGAAATGTTTTAGTAGAAAGTGGCGTAGAAAAAGCCTGTATAGTGGTTGGAGGCTTTGCTGTAGCAATAGCTATTATTCCTGCGGGAGGCGTCGACGACGGAGCTATCGTCGACGGAATCGACGTCGACGGACTCGACGTCGGAGGGACCACCGTCGATGGACTCGACGTCGACTTCATTGACGGGCTCATTGTCGACAGACTTTGCTTCTTCATCGACGAGACGCTCGTCGACGGTACCGTAGATGACTTCGTCGACGAGAGTTTCGATGGTGTCTTCGTCGACGAGTGCTTCTTCGATGACGAGACTGTCGTCGACGGATCGTTGACGATGGTTCTAGTTGCCACAATGGAGATCCTAGTAGACAGGATAGGAGAGGTGATGGCTGCGGTGGAAATCATAGCCGTAGACGAAGGAGCAGAAGATGAAATGGTAGTCACAGGTGAGGAGACAGAAGAGGTCTTACTCACAGTTTTCTTTGTAGATTCCTTGAGAGCTGGGGCTTCAGGGAGAGAAGATGAAGATCTCTTTGAAGAGCCCGAAGTGGAGTGGGAGATTTTAACATGCTTTCTCCCCTCACTTGGATAATTCTCCTGCGATCTAGCTCTCTTACTAGATGTCGAAGCTCTGTCATCATCATCTGTTGAAGAGGATTTGAGCCATAAGAGGACTCTGGCCTACCTATCCCTCAAGGTCTTGAAAGGGAAGGTGCAGCAGATCTTACAAATTTTGCCTCATGTTTAGGATGAAGGCAATAAATGCAGTCCTTATGTTGGTCATCAACATGGACCCTTTTCTTTAGACATGTTCTGCAAGGTTTAAATAAAGCCTTTTTGACAGACATCCTGAATTAGAGAAGAAACTGAGAAGAGACTCAGGGAGACTCCCTTCCACACGACGTGCGGTGAAAATCTGAGGAGAACTGGCTCTGCAGAGAGGGTTCTAGAGGGTGCTGTGAGCTGATTGGTTGGAACAAAGACTTTGGTCTTGTTAGCATAATGAGTTAGATAGGCTACTACAATCTAGGCCTCAGGCCTTTCTCATAGGGCCTACTACTGTAATTTACTTTTGGCAATGCTTTTTTATATACCGTGGGACTCCCGCCTCGGCGATTGGGAATGATTCAGGCATGTGAATCTATGAAAGATACCCCAATACTGGATAAATTGGGATACATATAAGGAGGATAGTTACAACATATCCAGAGAGAAGGCCGTAACACAAAGGACTAAGTTTCAATATTTCGAAAGCAAAATCAAAGGCACCGAACAATTGTAACTGAACAGCCATCCTCATAGTCAAGCAAGGACCAGAGTACAATGCAGTTAAAATATAGAGTAAAATCAGAAGATGATAATGCCAAAATCCTGGGAAATCATTTAAGTGCAGTTGTTAACGAGATAGATAAGACCATTGCGTTGTTGGAAAATATTCAATTGACTAAATATGGGACAATACATCTTGTCAAGATGTCAATCCTATCAAAAGTTAAACGCTTGATTATTTGCATTCCAATAAAGTTTGATACAAAGGACTCTGTGAAATTGCAATACAAGATTAATAGTTTTATTTGGAACTCAAAAGGCCATACGATTTCCGGTAACAAATGAAGCATAAGGCTACTTAAAGGGGGCTCAGACTACCATATTTACAACTATACTGCTGGACCTAACAATGACATTTTTTGTAATTAATGTCCTATCGAATAATTACTCTGCTGCGACACCTGATTACATTGAAGCTGGGTTTTTTTGTGTGTAAGTGTGATGAAGTGGTGTGTTAAAAATACCTCTGGGTCTCTAACTGATAATTACTTTATTCCCAGTGGTCCAGGGTATATCAAAAATAGACAAGTGGATAACAAAAAAGACTATTAGTTGAGTCTTAGTTATCAGCTAGGTCCTAGCTGATAACTAAGATTGGCGCATGTCATCCTCCTCTATGGTAAATGCTGGCCTCTGATTAAAAGTGAGGTTTTTTGTTGAACGCCCTCTCCTTTAGGCCCCGCCCACCCGGACTCGATCGTTTGTTTGCGGCTTGAGACTGTCTCCTTTAATTAGTGGGTGAGCACTTATTTTTTACATTTGCACAATGGCGACGGCTTGTTGATATTGAAAGTGGGGTTCAGATAGATTTTAGGGCTCTGATAGCCTCCAGTCACCTACACGATGTTTGTTGATATGTGTGCATTGGGTTTATTTACCACGAGAGAAAAGCATGCTCCCGAATCATTAGTAAACAGCCCATGTAATATGATGCTGGCCTGTCGTGGAGCCGGCAGATAATCCCAGCCTCAGCCCACGAAGCCCCAGCGCTTTGAATATTATATCTCAATGTTCGCCGCCACCGAAGTGACCAGCACACCAGGGCAGAGAGGACTATGGCGCCAAATACTGGGGGTGACCTAGCGCCTGCTCGATGTTAGGGCGCACAGAGCCGCTTCAACATGCAATGGGGATCAGAGTGCCCAAAGCACAGAGCCTTATAGCAGCGCACTGGTGAGATCAGGGCAGCACATAGTACCCTCGTAGAGCACTGGTGAGATCAGAGCAGGGGCCTCCGGGCATTTGTGCAGCACACCAAGAACACACAGAGCCTCCTCACAGCGCACTGGTGAGATCAGGGTAGGCATCAGTGCAACACACCAGGAGGCACAGAGCCTCATAGCAACGCACTGGTGCGATCATGGCAGGCATCCGCGCAACACACCAGCACAGAGTCTCCTCACAGTGCACTGGTGCGATCATGGCAGGCATCCTCGCAACACACCAGCACAGAGTCTCCTCACAGTGCACTGGTGCGATCAGGGCAGTCATTCGCGCAACACACCAGCACAGAGTCTCCTCGCAGTGCACAGGTGAGATCAGGGAAGGCATCCGTGCAACACACCAGGAGGCACAGAGTCTCATAGCAATGCACTGGTGCGACCACGGCAGGCATCCGCACAACACACCAGCACAGAGTCTCCTCACAGTGCACTGGTGAGATCAGGGCAGGCATTCGTGCAACACACACTTGAGGCACAGAGCCTCATAGCAACGCAGTGGTGAGATCAGGGCAGGCATCTGCGTAACACACCAGCACAGAGTCTCCTCGCAGCGCACTGGTGAGATCAGGGCAGGCATCCGGCAACAAACCAGGAGGCACAGAGCCTCATAGCAACGCAGTGGTGAGATCAGGGCAGGCATCCGCGCAACACACCAGGAGGCACAGAGCCTCATAGTAACGCAGTGGTGAGATCAGGGCAGGCATCCGCGCAACACACCAGGAGGCACAGAACCTCTGAGGGCCGACCGACTCGTCCCGCAGGGGACCCTCCATAAGAGGGCGGCCCCTTAGTGCCCAAGATGGCACTCGAGCCAGCCCAGGGTCGCCCCTTCCGGGGGGCGCGTCACTTCCGGCCAGGAAAGGGGAGGGCTACAGTATATATGCTTCCTCCCCCCGTGTTGCGGTCTCTTTGGCCGCTTCCCCCACAGATGTTTGTTGTGCCCAAGAGCTTTCCACGCGTCATCGACTTTCCACGGTGAGTTTCGTGCGCTACCCCCACCTCGTGCCCGCTCCCCCCCCCATGGGGGTTGCAGCCGGGTCTGGTGGCCTGCTTAGGCAGGGGACAAGCTTTTAAGCTATTTGGCGTACGAACATTTTCCGCCCCCTCGTGCCCGCTCCCTCCTCTAGGGGGGTTGCAGCAGGGTCGGTTGGCTCGCTTAGTTGCGGGCCGCTGAGGGAGGTCATTGTATTGTGGGGGCATTGTTTTGGAGCGTTTGCACATTTCTGTCTTCATAGTGCCCGCTCGCGCCCGCCATGGTACTGCAGCAGGGCCAGGTGTCTCGTGGAGGGAGCATACTGTGATGTGGGGGGAAGGTCGTCGGTCCCCCGGTTTACTCTCCCTCGAGGTAGAAGCGGCCCGCAACTCCCGGAATGATGTGCGGCTGCCGTGCACGTTCTTGGTACCCGGGGGGGGGGGAAGGTGGCTAAGAGCAGGAATCTGAGAAATTGTCCCAGGCTCGAGTCCCGGTCACCTCCGATCGAGGCCCATCCCCCGCATTCATATTCCTCTTGGGCGGCAGGTCGCCCTCCCCCATCTCGGCCCCGCTCCCTTTCTCTGCCGGGGCAACCAGGTACACTAGTTGGGGCGCCTGCAGTGGGTGTATGGCAACGGCGTTGCGACTCACAAGCATATATCATAGGCAGACACACATGGCATTTCAGGCGCATATTACTCTGCACAGCCCCTGTGTCCACCGGCCATTTTGGCGCGCTGATGGGGGGGCATTCGGCCATTTTGGTCCCTCGGGCCGTGGCATCCACAATTGCTTGGCAGCGACCATCTTGCAATCGGCCTCTCATTGTAGCCCCTCACCTTGTTTGTGTGACGGTTTACATGCTTTGTGCTCTCACACTATGCTTCAAATGTGGCGGCTCGGCGATGGCGTAGTATGCGATCCGCTATGCCACGCGCAAGTAGCGGTTGGCATTGTGATGAGTTACGAGCAGCCGGCCCGCATCCCAGGGATCTGGGGGGCAGCGGTGAGCTTTCTATTTTTAGACTGTGTAACTTCAAGCCACTTTATTCGGGAGTAGTACGGCGTGATCCTTTCTATGCTACTCGTTGCTTTCTTTTCTTGTTCAATTTAATTCAGAGGCAAGCTACTGGATTTAAAAATTGCATCTTATGTATGTTCTTAATGCATGTTTTGTAATTATCTGCCGAGGAGCACTGTCATCCTGTGCTCTTGCTTGACGTAAAAATATAGTCCTTCTTCTAATTTTGTAAAATGTCCCATTTTTTGGCTTTAAAATTCTGGTCACCCTAGCCTGGGTCCCAGTCTGAGGTTGCAACACTTGGGGTCTTCACCGAGAAGACAGGTTCAATAGTGGCAGGGATGATGCAGAGCCGTTTGTTTATGCCTGCCCTGAAACAACCCAGGAGCATTTTCTGACTTGAACTGACTATGACCACAACTCGGGATTGTGACCGCATTTAAAATCCCTTTCCCCTGTGAGCTGATGGTACGCGCTCTATTGCTCCTTTCTTCAACATAAAAGAGACCTCTTGAAGGAGTAATCGTAAATTCCTGTGTTGTACTTTGCGAGGAGGAGTTGTAGGGGGAATTGATTTGAATTCCAGCGAATGTCCGAATTGGATCAATTGGAGCACCCACCGATCTGTTGTAATTGATCTCCAATTGTCGCGGAAGTGTGTCAGTTTTCCTCCAAGTTTGAAAAAAAGAGATTGTGGACGGACTGGCTGCTGGAAAAGGTCATTGGCGTCCGCCAGTGGGTTTCCTTTGTTTTTTTCCCCTGTAGTTGGACTTTCCATACGAGGTCTGGTGACCTTGTTGCTGCTTTCGGTGTTGGTATTGCGATCGGTCTTGATTATAGGAGTATGTGGATTTGTTTTGGTAAGATCCTCTGTAAGAGGATTGACCTCTACCCCTGCTCCCTCGAAAGGACTGGCTCCTAAACTGTAGTGTGCCAAGTGCCCTTGCCGTGTCCGTATCTTTCTTGATCGTTTGTAAGGCCTCGTCGATTTTCTCCCCAAAGAGGTGTTCGCCATCGTAAGGCATGTCCAGTACCTTAGTTTGGACCTCTTGGCGAAAAGATGTAGCTTTAAGCCAACCCTGCCTTCGCAAGACCGCAGCCCCTGCCAGCTGTCTGAAGCCGGTCATTCCAACATCCATCGCACAATCAATAAGTTCCGATGCTGATGTTTGGCCCTCCTTAAGGAGTGATTGAACCTCCTCTTTCACCGAGTCTGGTAGCTCCGCCAGATACGGAGCAATATCCTCCCACAATTGCCTGTTGTAGCGGCCCAGTAGCGCAATGGAATTAGCTACTTTCACAGTCATGGCCGACGTAGTGGAAAAGCGTTTGCCAATACTGTCTAGTTTCCTGCCCTCCTTGTCCGGTGGAGCTGACAATGGAGACGACTGATTCCTAGAGTTTTTCTGTGCCGCCTGGGTAACCACAGAATCTGGCTTGGGATGACCAGTAAGGCAGGCTGGCGCTGTTGTTGGTGCCTTATACTTTTTGTCCAGCCGTGGTACCACTGCTGAGACTGAGGCTGGTGTCTGCATCAGCTGTTTTCCCTGCTCCCATATGTGGTCAATGATAGGAATTGATCTGGTTGTTTTCTTAACCGGGTCTTCAAAATCATACAGGAAACAGTCTGTTTCATGAGATTCCATCGGCCGCTCTCTCCACTAAGTTGTGGAAACCACCAATGTCCATTGGCGGTGAGTCTGAGGTAGTGGGCTCAGGTGTGGCAGGAGAAGGAGCGATGTAGTCCTCATCATCTCTATGGTCAGACTGGTCATCTCGGACCTCTCCATCCTCCGGTTCTTCAACTTCCTCGTCAGAAGACTGGACATCCTGCACTGGCTCTCTTTCCTGACGGATCACTAATGGTGATGATCTAGGCCGTGAAGATGGCGTCGGTCCAGATGTAGCTGGATTTGTCCCAGTTGATGGAGCAGAGGTCGATTCAGGAAATCGCTACTTGTAGTCTTGAATCAAGAACTGCAAGTCTGAAACTATAGACACTGGAAGGCATACCATTGGCGTGACTTGTGTTTGGACTTGTGAATGCTCAGTCTCTTCTGTAAATTCTACTTCATCCTCCTCATCATCAGTACTTTGGCACTTCACTATTAGGTGTGAAGGACTGGTGGCCTGTCCGTACGGATCCTCGTCTGAGTCCTCGTCCTGCAGTAGGCAAGTTGGGGGTAACCTTTGCACCCTACTGGGAGACGTTAAGTCTGGTGTTATTGACTTTTTTGTGCCCTTTTTCCCTAGAGGGGTTTGATGCAAACCGTCTGCTGGTGTTAATGGCCCAGTCGTCGATGGTGGGATCGTAGACGGCTGAATGGCAGCTGACGACGGAGAAATCAGCTCCGATTGCTTCCATAGTGTTGACGATGACGTCGTCGACTGTGCCGTCGTCGACTAAATATCAATCGCCGTCGTTGGCGCCTTTGTCGACGGTACCTTCGTCGACAGCACCTTCGTCGACGGTGCATTCGTCGACGGTGCATTCGTCGTCGTCGATGTCTTCGTCGACGGCACGCTCGTCGACGAGAGTGTCTTTGTCGACGGCGTAGGCGACGACGGTTTTGGCTCCGTCCTCGACACTGATGTCGTTGACGTCGTTGACGAAATCTTTATCGTTGTCGATGGCTTTTTAAGGAGGATAATCGACGACACAGGCTTACCCGCCGTCGACGATGGAGTAGTCGTCGTCGAAGAGAAGGCTGACGACGCCATCGTCGTCGACACCGTCGTCGTCGAAACATAGACTGGAGACACAGTCTTCTGCGCTGAGGAAAGCGTCGACGAAGTCGTCGTTGACGGCGGCGCAGGCTTCCTGAAGGCAGGAACCTCCTTGTCAGAAGTTGTGGATTTTGCCTCTGAAGACTTTTTGACAGTCTTTTTAGGAGGAACGTCTGTAGGGCTAGGGGAAGCAACCCTTGGCCTCTTCAAGGATAATTTAGAGGAAACCGAAGCTATCTCACCGTCCTCTGAAGACTCCAGGTTGTCTCTGGTTTCCAGCCTGTTCAACCAGAGTAATAGTCGTCCTTCTCTGTCCTTTAGAGTTTTTGTAGAGAATGTTCTACAAATTCTACATTCTTTTGGAGTATGGTCCGGATAAAGACAGTATAAGCAGGTTTCATGCTTATCATCAACATGGAGCCTCTTCTTACCACAAGAAGAGCAAGCTCTGAGGAGACCCTTCTTCTGTTGATCAGCCATGGTAGAACTATGAAGAAAATATCCAATTTCTGTGAAGAAAAGAGTTTAAACAAGAAAACCTGAGGAGAACTCAGGTGGAGACTCCCTAGCACAACGTGCGGTAGAAAATCTGAGAGACTGAGGCTCCTGACAGGAAGGTTCTAGAGGGAGGTGATAGCTGATTGGCTACCTTCTGGAGTTTGGTCCTTTTTACAAAAGGACATAGATAGGCTACTAAGGCGAGGCCCTTAGGCCTATTTTTCTCTATATATGTCTATAGGACATTGCTTTTCTATGTACCGGAGACTCCCGTCTCGACGACGGGGAATGATTCAGGCATGTGAATCTATGAAAGACACCCATAATACTGGATAACGTCAATTTTAGGTGCTTTCTTGGCTGACCCAGTTTTTTATCCCCAGATTGCTGTACAGTGTGACAGCAGGAACCTTCATGGACAGCCAGGGTTCCCCACCTCTTTTTCCGGATCCTTCACAAGTGGAGGACTCGCTGCCGGGTACCTCGCAAGACGCACAATGGGCAGACTTTTTTGAAAGGGCTAAGCTTAAAGGCTTAGCGTGGGCATGCAGCGTCATGCAGGCCCCCGATACGGAAGATTCAGGAGTCGTGGGTGACTCAACCCCGGCGGACAGCCTGCCCAGTGCTGATATGGCCCCATCCAGACCTAAGCGCATCCGCAAGCCCACGATCAGGGATTTCCCCCCAGACCCTATCCCACCGCCCAGGAACAGATCCGCACCGACACCACGTGAGCAGGGGGCCGCGATGGCTGCTCCCCTTCCGCCTTCCCCGGCTACCACGTCGGATAGCCTTGCCGGCCAAGGTAATTACGCCACTAGGGACGATTTTGCAAAAATGTTGGACTCATTGAACTCTTTTATGGGACACTTTCAAGGAGGAGCCATTTCTTATACCCCGGCAGTGGTGCCTGTTGTTGCTGTTAATCCTAACTCTGTACCAGTACCGTCGAATGTTTGGTCCACAGGTCAGCAGGACAGCTTGAATGGGGTCATCACAGCAGCTAGCAGTCAGGCTTCCAGCAGCTTGGGGGGACCAAGTGCAGCACCGGCGCCGGTCACCTCTCACTTGGCCCCCGGCCCAGGCTTGCCCGTTGCACCCAGTAACACACGGGTACCCCTTGCAGTTAGTCTGGCGCCCATCCCTAGAAGCACAGTAGTGCCTCCCGTCATCCCTCCCCTGGCCCCCGTCTCAGATTCGCCCATTGTAAACAGTAACTATGGGGTCCCGCTTGCAAGTAGTCTGGCGCCCAGCCTCCCAGCACAACAGTGCTTCCTGTCACCACTGCCCCGCTCCTGTCGGGCCGCTGCTCCCTGTCCTGGCAAGTCCCGCAAGCTGCTAAAGAAGGCATCTGGAGGCGGGACTTCCTGGATATCTTTACTTTGCTCATGCTAGGACAGGAGGGTATGGACGCCAGGAAGTTTGGCGCCAAGGAGGAAGAGAAGAAGGTGAAGTATCAACCTTGGCCAGAAAAGAATATTGAAAACTGGTTTGAAGCATTTTACATCTTAGCTTCAGTTACCATGGAAAAATTCCCAGAGCAGGGCCCAGAGCTGGTGCAGTATTCCAGAATCATTCATATCGAGGCCATGAAATGGGGAGGTAATGGTTGAATCAACTATGACAGGGAATTCAGGAGGAAGATGTCACAGTGCCCTGATATCAGATGGGATCAAAAAGAAGTGCAGCTCTGGATGGAACACATGGGGGGCAGGGCACCCATGGCTAGCGGGGCACCGGGCACTTCACATGCAGGGCAGCAAGCTCAGGGATGGTCCTTTCAGGCAGGGAACAAAGACAAACACAGCTTTCGAGGGGGTCGCAGAGGGGGTGGACACAGAGAGGGCTCAAAGAGATCCCCCCAGGAACTTGCCGCTTGTTTAACAACGGGACCTGCTCCTGGGGTTAGACTTGCAAATTCTTACATGCATGTAACACCTGCGGGGGACCCCACCCTGCAGTTTCCTGCAAACCCGAACAGACCGCTAGTACATCTGGCAGAGGGGGGCAGAGTAGCTAACTCCTCCTCGCGTCTGGACCTTGTCTCCCCCCCTTTCTATGTCTCTCTGATCAAGTTTTACCTTTGGGAGGGGGGGCGTTCTCTCCCTGTCTGGATTACTTGCCTCCCGCTCCATTTACTCCGGCCACGAGCCACGAGGCCTTAGGCTGTTCTCCTATAATACTGGACAACATCACCCCTTTACTCAGACGCTACCCACTGGGGAATGATGGCCGCCTGCTGCTGTTTGGTTTCCATCAAGGCTTCAGGATACCATATGTTGGTCCCTGTGAGAGCAGGGAGGCGGATAATTTGAGATCTGCCGGAGATCATCCGGAGGTAGTTCGTGCAAAAGTAGACAAAGAGAGATCATTAGGGCGGGTGGATGGTCCTTTCACGCTCCCCTCCTTGGATAACTTCATTGTTTCGCCTCTAGGAGTGGTCCCCAAGAAGGAACCGGGGGCTTTCAGATTAATTCACCACCTGTCTTACCCAGAGGGAGCTTCTGTCAATCACGGTTTGGAGGAGGGTTCATGCTCTGTGTCATATTGCACGCTGGACGTAGCCTTGGACCTAGTCAGGTGGGCGGGCAAAGGGGCCTGGCTGGCGAAGGCTGACATTGAAGCAGCCTTCCGTTTACTGCCAGTTCACCCGAGCAGCTTTCACCTACTGGGTTTCAAGCTAGACGGACTGTATTATTATGACAAATGCATGCCCATGGGCTGCGCTGTGTCCTGCGCTTACTTCGAGGCATTCAGTTGTTTCTTACAATGGGCCCTCACAGACACTTTTGGAGTGGAAGGGGTTACTCATTACCTAGACAACTTCCTTTTCATCAGGAAAGACGGGACACAGCAATGTTCACAAGCGCTGGCAGACTTAGAAAAACTTGCCAGAAATCTGGGGTTCCCCTCGCCCCGGGGGAAGACTGTGGGACCAGCACAAGTGTTAACCTTTCTGGGCATTGAAATTGACACCATTGCAGGTGAGTCCAGGCTTCCGGACGACAAAGTGAGAGATCTGGCGAATCTGATTAACTACCTGGCAGGCTTGGACAGGGCACCTCTGGAATGCATCCAAGGGTTACTGGGGAAACTAAACTTTGCAGCTAGAATCATCCCAGCTGGGAGGGTGTTTGCCAGAAGACTCGCTAGGGCCACCGCCAATGTCACCAAGAAACACCACATGGTGAAATTGAGTAGAGGAATGCAGCAGGATCTGACCATGTGGGCTGAGTTTTTGGCTAAGTTCAATGGGGTGGTGATCTGGAGGGCTCCCTGGGCCAGCAGCCAGGATCTAGCTCTCTTCACGGATGCTTCAGGCAGGCAGGGATTTGGCACCATCTTGGACAGGGACTGGTGTGCAGAGAAATGGCCCAACTCCTGGCACAAGAAAAAGGTTACTACAAATATTACAGTCCTTGAACTTTTTCCCATCGTTGTTGCTTTTCACTTATGGCCAGCAATACTGGCGGCCAAGAGGGTCCTGCTATGGTCAGATAACTTGGCGGTGGTGCAAGCAATTAATTCCCATTTAGCCACCTGCCCCCTGGTTTTGAGCCTCCTTCGGGAGTTGGTGCGAGTGTGTCTTTTTAACAATGTGGAATGCAGGGCTCGACACATTTAAGGTACAAAAAACATTGCGGCTGATGCTCTCTCTCGTTTTCAGTGGCACCGTTTCCGAGAAGCCTGGCCGAGAGCGAGAGAGGAGGCAACGCCTTTCCCACCACACCTCTGGTACCTCTTGAAGTGGTAAAGCGGATGAGGGGACTTGGAGAACTGTCTTTAGCACCCAAGACCGCCAATAGATACATGGCATGCATTGTAAAGTTTTGTGCTTTAATGGGAACCTGGGTGGACTGTGCAGCTACGCTGAAAGTGAGAGTGCAGTCTTTTATACTGTGGGCTAAGGACAACAATAAGAGCCACTCCTGGGTTTCTAGCCACCTAGCGGCCATTAGCCACCACGCCAAGCTTAGTGGGCAAGCCGATCCTACAAAGGCTTTTGTGATCAGGGCAGCTTTGAAAGGTTGGGCCAGGAGCGAACCCAAGACTCCGGATAGCAGATCTCCCATAGATTTCATAACTTTACAAGGGATGATCAACTGGCTGCCACAAGCTACCAGCTCAGAGTTTGAGGCAGCACTGTTCGCAGTCACGTTTAGCATGGCCTTTTTCGGAGCGTTTCGAATCTGTGAGCTGGTGGCTAGATCAAAGAATGATACTTCAGGGATAGCACTTAAGTTGCAGGATGTATCCCTTATTGGAAAAACATTGAAGATTACCTTGCACTTCCCCCCCCCCCCCCCGGCACGCTTTCAGGCGGTAATGCTCCCGGTAAAAGATTTTGTACACATTCTTTCCACTGCTTTCACTGAAGGTTTGCCGGATGAAGGCATCAAGCAAGTTGGGAGGTGGCAATCCAACTGTTTCAGAAGGTACATTAGACCATGAAACAGATAAGGAGGGGCAGGCAGCTCTGCCAATCACGCAGGGGTGAAGGGTCACAGGGTGTTAACGCAAGAATTCATTGATGACATGTACCCATTTAATTTGCAGAGTTGTTTTAAGTGAAGTGCAGTGTTGTGTGATGTTGATTTAATAAACTAGATTGATTCAAACACATCTCTTTTATTACCAGGAAAGAAAGTCTGGGTGATGGGCCACTCGGGTGTCGCAAGAGTAGCACAATGGGCCGAAAGCAGGAAATGGAAACATGGGTTTTGCAATAGCGAGATCCGTTGGTTGGGAGTCCAAGGCATGCGTTGGAATGGGTTGTTGGGCACCCTGCAGCAGGAATTGGATAGGACCCCCTCTCCTCCAAACTTGCTAGTAATTCACCTTGGAGGGAACAACTTACCGGCGTTAGGCAAAAGAATATTGTTGAGGGACATGAAGGAGTCCATGTGCAACTTGAGCAACTTGTTGGGTCCGTGTGAACTGTATTGGTCAGAAATCACGCCACGCCAAGTGTGGCACGGGGCGCGATCAGGGCAAGGACTGGAGGTTGCACGCAGGAGGGTTAACTGTGCCATGCGCAAATTCACCGACCAACAGGGTTTTGGCTTTATAAGACATAGGGAATTACATGCCAAATCTACAGGCTGCTTTGACAACGATGGGGTTCACCTTTCCCAGGTGGGGATGGACCTGTTCCTGTTAGACCTATAGGAAGCTCTTGGAATAGCAGGTTGTAAGTAGCTAGGTAAGCTCAGGTGGGGGGCCCTGGTTGTGGCGGTCACCTCACCCAGGGCTGTGGCGGAGTTACAGGATGATCCAGAGGTGAAAGGGACGTAGGAGTACCCTATTCAAGAGTACAAAGGGTGCTGAGGCCTAATATCCCCGGGAGATCTGTGCGGTGGACCCTGGGGTGCGACGGCCCCCCGTTATCCTATGGGCGGTTGGAAACCTGGACAACCGGGGGTCGCTTGAACGCTCCGCCCTTCGTAGGGGGGGTGTGAGCAAGATGGTGGACAAAGAGTTCACCGGAATTGGGAGGGGCTAGTCCTCTCACCACAACCGCGAAGCACCGTCTGGCCAAGGCCGCGATGCTTCAAGGCCCATCAGGTGCTAAGCTGCGAGGGGCAGCTTGCCTTTGGATCATCTGTAAGATAACCCACCTTGTTGGCATTGTTTATGCTAATAAACCTGCAGAACGTTTTTCCCCATCTAGAATTTGTTTGGTCTATTTATTTCAGGTTATGTTATGTTACTGTTGGGGGGCTGGTGTGCGGGCCGATATGGGCACTAATAGTAACGCAGTGGTGAGATCAGGGCAGGCACCCGTGCAACACAGCAGGAGGCACAGAGCCTCATCGCAACACAGGGGTGAGATCAAGGCAGGCATCCGCGCAACACACCAGGAGGCACAGAGCCTCCTCGCGGCGCACTGGTGAGATCAGGGCAGGCATCTCCGGGCATTTGTGCAACATACCAGGGCATTTGTGCAACATACCAGGAACACACAGGGGCCCTTTCGCCACGCACGAGTGAGATCAAGGCATTCCGGAGACTGCTCGCCTCACAGCACACTAGTGAGATCAAGGTTTTGTGCAACACACCTGGAAAAGAGAGCACCCTCGCAGCGCACCAGTGAGGTCAGGGCATTTGTGCAACACACCGAGCCCCCTCGCAGTGCACCACGGAGCTCCTGGCATCTGTGCAATACAGCAGGGAGCATATAACCTATTGATAGGGCACCGCGGTGGGGATCAGGGCATTTGTGTTACACACTTGGAAGTAAAATCTCTACAAATACCCATATGCAGAGTGCAGAGATCGGGCAGCATTCAGCCTCTGTATGAGACAGAGGGGAGCAGAGAGCCTGCCCGCAACGCAGAAGGGAGCACAGGTCCTTAGAAAAGAACATGGTTTGGAGAGCCATTCTTAGATGGGCAGAGGTCTGTGCAGCATAGCTGCGAGCACAGCGCCTATGACAGCATACGCATGGCTTTAAGTGGGCCGGGTCCTGCCACTGCTAAAATGCAGATGCTGAAACGATCACGGATCTCCTATAGGGCTCTCCAGTTTTGCCCTCACCCTATATAAAAAAATATATTAGTTCTGCAGCAGTGCCACCCTTCCCTGCCTTTGATGTAACTTCAGAGAGACTCGTTATAGTTCTTTTACAGTATCATTGTTTTAGAAAGGAAGCTTTTGCAATATGCTATACAAGGAAGTCATAGTTGTTGCTTATTTGTCTTACGCAACTAACATCAATGAGGAAGCCAATAGTCCTGGCTTGCTGTAGGTGTAATGTTACATGCTGTATTATATACCTGGATGCAATGACAGAAGCAGCAAAATAGCAGACGGGCAGCACACTATGCTAAGCACAGATTTTCAGTTTACGTGTTTAAGCCATGCCCTTAACTACATCGCCCTCGCACGTTTAAGAGACCCCCCTCCCCAAGGCACCCCACTGGTTTTTCATCCCACTTAAAACCCTGGGCAGGGGGGCAACGCCCATTGGTCTCAAAGGGCTTCAGCCCCCCCGTTGTGTGTGTCAGCCCGGGCTGAGACAGCTTCCCGGGCACACACACAGCCGCACCTGGGTACTTCACAGGTCTTTAAAAGACCATTTAATTGTTAACACGGCTTTGTTGTTTTTGACCTCTTCTTAGAGCCCCTGCATCTCCACTTTGCCTATTGCTGGAAGAATTAGGCCAGTGGTAGAAGTGGGCGGGGACGGAAGGGCACAGCGTGCCCCTACTTCTAAAAATTATTCCAGTCCGGTCCCCTACTTCTTACTCTCAAAAAAGCATCCCGGGACGGCAAGAATAGTCCTCCTTAAAAACGATCACTTTCTTTTCCCATTAGATTCCAGGGGCTGCTCGCACTTCTCTGTTGAACTCCAGAGGCTGCAGCAGCCCCTCCCTGAGCTCCACAGACCGAGGGCAGGCCCATTGTCATTCCGATTGAGGCAGATTAGCCCCTTTCGAATGACATTGCGCCAGCCGTGCTCACTTAAAACTTGGCTATTCAGTAAAGTGTTTGGCACTGACACATAATGTCTGCTCTCCCCGGAGTATTAGCGCCATGATACCTTCCAGTGAAAGTGCACTCTATAAATTTCATGACTGTAACCATATATAATAAGTACCCATGAGAGAATACGTGAATACTTCCACTCTTGTTTAGCAAGGTATGTTTTTCCCACAATTACTTGGCACCTTTGTGAGTTTAAAGTCCCCTTTCAAACTCCCCCAAGAAGATCCAGTAGCGAAGCGAGCATTTGCTTCTATTAGTTACTACAAGACTTGTGAACCTGAAAATTGTGGTGGTAGAGCTACAGGACCCCCTTTTGCCCTCCGTGGCTGTCCAGGAAAGCATAATTTCTGCGACAGCAGGAATGAGTGGCAGGAGGTTGTAATTCCTGTTCACTCTTTGACTCCGGGCAGAGACCTCTTGCCAGTGGTTGGCATCTTTTGGCACCTGTTCCACAATCACAAAAGCTTGACGTTCTGGGACACTTTGATAAGAAGAAAGCCTACTTGTACTACACAAAAACATAGAATTATTGCAGAAACAGCCTGGAGTGGCGGGATGATAGAAAAGCAAAGGGGAAGCATCCCTGATATACCTTTCAGTAGATACTGTGCAGAGCAGTGACGGGACAGAAGAGGCAACAGGAAAGGAGAAGTAATAGGGCAGGAGAGGTGACCGGAGCAGGAGAAGTGACGGGCAGGAGAAGTGACGGGCAGGAGAAGTAACAGGCAGGAGAGGTGACGGGAAAGGAGAGGTGACGGGAAAGGAGAGGTGAAGGGGCAGGAGAGGTGAAGGGGCAGGAGCGGTGATTAGGCATGGGCAGGAGCGGTAACCGGGCAGGAGCAGTGAACGGGGCAGGAGCCGTGAACAGGGCAGGAGCCGTGAACAGGGCAGGAGCAGTGAACAGGGCAGAAGTGACGGGGCAGGAGAAGTGACGGGGCAGGAGAAGTGACGGGGCAGGAGAAGTGACGGGGCAGGAGAAGAAGTGACGGGGCAGGAGAAGAAGTGACGGGGCAGGAGAAGAAGTGACGGGGCAGGAGAAGAAGTGACGGGGCAGGAGAAGAAGTGACGGGGCAGGAGAAGAAGTGACGGGGCAGGAGAAGAAGTGACGGGGCAGGAGAAGAAGTGACGGGGCAGGAGAAGTGACGGGGCAGGAGAAGTGACGGGGCAGGAGAAGTGACGGGACAGGAGAAGTGACGGGACAGGAGAAGTGACGGGGCAGGAGAAGTGACGGGGCAGGAGAAGTGACGGGGCAGGAGAAGTGACGGGGCAGGAGAAGTGACGGGGCAGGAGAAGTGACGGGGCAGGAGAAGTGACGGGGCAGGAGAAGTGACGGGGCAGGAGAAGTGACGGGGCAGGAGAGGTGACGGGGCAGGAGAGGTGATGGGGCAGGAGAGGTGACGGGGCAGGAGAGGTGACGGGGCAGGAGAGGTGACGGGGCAGGAGAGGTGACAGGGCAGGAGAAGTGAAGGGCCAGGAGCGGTGATTAGGCATGGGCAGGAGCGGTAACCGGGCAGGAGCAGTGAATGGATAGGGGCAGTGAACGGATAAGAGAAGTGAACGGGGCAGGAGAAGTAATGGGACAGGAGAAGTGATGGGACAGGAGAAGTGATGGGACAGGAGCGGTGATCGGGCAAGAGTGCTGACTGGGCAGGAGCAGTGAACTGGCAGAAGCGGTGACGGGGCAGGAAAAGTAACGGGTCAGGAAATGTGATGAGGCAGGAAAAGTGACAGGCCAGGAGCAGTGACGGGGCAGCAGAGGCAACAGGAAAGGAGAGGTGACTGGGCAGGAGAGGTGACTGGGCAGGAGAGGTGACTGGGCAGGAGAGGTGACTGGGCAGTGGGCAGGAGAGGTGATGGGGCAGGAGAGATGATGGGGAAGGAGAGGTGACAAGAAGTGATGGGCAGGTGACATGACAGGCAGGTGATTAGGCATGAGCGAGAGTGGTAACCGGGCAGGAGCAATGAACGGGGCAGGAGCAATGAACGGGGCAGGAGCAATGAACGGGGCAGGAGCAATGAACGGGGCAGGAGCAATGAACGGGGCAGGAGCAATGAACGGGGCAGGAGCAATGAACGGGGCAGGAGCAGTGAACGGGGCAGGAGCAGTGAACGGGGCAGGAGAAGTGACGGGGCAGGAGAAGTGACGGGACAGGAGAAGTGACGGGACAGGAGAAGTGACGGGACAGGAGAAGTGACGGGGCAGGAGAAGTGACGGGGCAGGAGAAGTGACGGGGCAGGAGAAGTGACGGGGCAGGAGAAGTGACGGGGCAGGAGAAGTGACGGGGCAGGAGAAGTGACGGGGCAGGAGAAGTGACGGGGCAGGAGAAGTGACGGGGCAGGAGAGGTGACGGGGCAGGAGAGGTGACGGGGCAGGAGAGGTGACGGGGCAGGAGAGGTGACGGGGCAGGAGAGGTGACGGGGCAGGAGAGGTGACAGGGCAGGAGAAGTGAAGGGCCAGGAGCGGTGATTAGGCATGAGCAGGAGCGGTAACCGGGCAGGAGCAGTGAATGGATAGGGGCAGTGAACGGATAAGAGAAGTGAACGGGGCAGGAGAAGTAATGGGACAGGAGAAGTGATGGGACAGGAGAAGTGATGGGACAGGAGCGGTGATCGGGCAAGAGTGCTGACTGGGCAGGAGCAGTGAACTGGCAGAAGCGGTGACGGGGCAGGAAAAGTAACGGGTCAGGAAATGTGATGAGGCAGGAAAAGTGACAGGCCAGGAGCAGTGACGGGGCAGCAGAGGCAACAGGAAAGGAGAGGTGACTGGGCAGGAGAGGTGACTGGGCAGGAGAGGTGACTGGGCAGGAGAGGTGACTGGGCAGTGGGCAGGAGAGGTGATGGGGCAGGAGAGATGATGGGGAAGGAGAGGTGACAAGAAGTGATGGGCAGGTGACATGACAGGCAGGTGATTAGGCATGAGCGAGAGTGGTAACCGGGCAGGAGCAATGAACGGGGCAGGAGCAATGAACGGGGCAGGAGCAATGAACGGGGCAGGAGCAATGAACGGGGCAGGAGCAATGAACGGGGCAGGAGCAATGAACGGGGCAGGAGCAATGAACGGGGCAGGAGCAATGAACGGGGCAGGAGCAGTGAACGGGGCAGGAGCAGTGAACGGGGCAGGAGCAGTGAACGGGGCAGGAGCAGTGAATGGGGCAGAAGTGACGGTGCAGGAGAAGTGACTGGCAGGAGAAGTGACTGGCAGGAGAAGTGACTGGCAGGAGAAGTGACTGGCAGGAGAAGTGACTGGCAGGAGAAGTGACTGGCAGGGGAAGTGACCGGGCAGGGGAAGTGACCGGGCAGGGGAAGTGACCGGGCAGGGGAAGTGACCGGGCAGGGGAAGTGACCGGGCAGGGGAAGTGACCGGGCAGGGGAAGTGACCGGGCAGGGGAAGTGACCGGGCAGGGGAAGTGACGGGAAGGTGACGGGAAGGTGACGTGATGGACAAGTGACATCATGACCAGCTCACCACCTCCCTCAGCCAGAACCCACCCGCCAGCACAACGGACCCCAACGAAGCAGCCCGCAACTTCACGCAGTGGCTGACCGCCTGCGCCAACGACCTCGCACCACTGAAGAACCCTCCCAGCAGACCCAGAAGCAAGAAGGCATCCTGGTTCACCGACGAACTCAAGGACTCCAAGAAGACCTGCCGCACCCTCGAGAAAGCCTGGCTCCTCGACCAGACCACTGACAACATGACCGCCCTCAAACACGCCACCCGCAAGCACCACCAGCTCATCCGCACCACCAAGAAGAAATCACTGAAGGAACGACTGGACAACAACGCCCACAACAGCAAGGAACTCTTCAGCATCGTCAAGGAGTTCTCCAACCCCAGCACCGGCAACAACGACATCACTCCGTCACAAGATCTCTGCGACTCCCTCGCCTCGTTCTTCCACCGCAAGATCGCCGACATCCACAACAGCTTCGACGCACCATCCACGCACCCAACCGCCGAACCAACGCCCCCCACCACCACCCTCCGCACCTGGACCACGGTGACCACCGAAGACACAGCCCGCACGATGAACACCATCCACTCCGGATCTCCTACCGACCCCTGCCCCCACCACGTCTTCAACAAGGCCGACTCCACCATCGCACTCCAACTCCGGAACATCATCAACACCTCCTTCAACACCGCCACCTTCCCGGAGAGCTGGAAGCATGCCGAGCTCAGCGCCCTACTGAAGAAACCAACAGCGGACCCCACCGACCTCAAAAACTTCCGCCCCATCTCGCTCCTCCACTTTCCTGCTAAAGTCATCGAGAAGATCGTCAACAGACAGCTTGCCGCCTTCCTCGAGACGAACGGATACCTCGACCCCTCGCAGTCCGGTTTCAGAGCCAACCACAGCACCGAGACCGCCCTCATCGCAGCCACCGACGACATCCGAGCCCTGCTCGACAACGGGGAAACAGCGGCACTCATCCTCCTGGACCTCTCTGCAGCGTTCGACACTGTCTGCCACCTCACCCTAGTTCAACGCCTCAGCAACATCGGCATCCAAGAGAAGGCACTGGAGTGGATCATCTCGTTCCTCGCCGGAAGAACACAGAGAGTCCGCATCCCCCCGTTTCAATCCGAGGCTACCGAAGTCATCTGCGGCGTACCGCAAGGATCATCACTCAGCCCCACCCTCTTCAACGTCTACATGAGACCTCTTGCAGCCATCGCACGCCAACACAACCTCAACATCATCTCCTACGCCGACGACACCCAGCTGATCCTCTCCCTCACCAGAGACCCCGACACTGCCAGAACCAGCCTACACGAAGGGATGAAAGACGTCGCCGAGTGAATGAAGAACAGCCGCCTAAAACTGAACTCAGACAAGACGGAAGTCCTCATCCTGGGACCATCGCCCTCCGCCTGGTACGACTCCTGGTGGCACCCCGCCCTGGGCACCACACCCAAGCCAACAGACCACGCACGCAACCTGGGCTTCATCCTGGACTCCTCACTCTCGATGACCAGACAAGTCAACGCCGTCTCCTCATCATGCTTTCACACCCTGCGCATGCTTCGCAAGATCTTCCGATGGATCCCGACCGAAACCTGGAAGACGGTCACCCAAGCATTCGTCACCAGCCGACTGGACTACGGGAACACCCTCTACGCCGGAACCACAGCCAAGCTACAGAAAAGACTCCAACGCATCCAGAACGCCTCCGCCCGACTCATCCTGGACATCCCCCGACGCAGCCACATCTCCGGCCACCTGAGAGACCTGCACTGGCTCCCCGTCAACAAGAGGATCACGTTCCGGCTCCTCACCCACGCACACAAGTCTCTCCACGACCTGAGCCCCAAGTACCTCAACGACCGCCTGACCTTCTACACGCCCGCCTGCCAGCTCCGGTCTACCAGCCTCGCCCTCGCCGCCGTACCACGCATCCGAAGAGCCACCGCCGGAGGAAGATCCTTCTCCTACCTGGCGGCCAAGACATGGAACTCCCTCCCTATCCACCTTCGGCTGACCCAGGACCATCTCGCCTTCAGGAGACAACTCAAGACCTGGCTGTTCGAGCAGTAGCGGACCCTTTCCCCCAAGCGCCTTGAGACCCTTCCGGGTGAGTAATGCGCTTTCCAAGTGTTATGATTGATTGATTGATGAGCAGGTGACATGACAGGGCAGGAGAGGTGACCAGGCAGGAGAAGTGACGGGGCAGGAGAAGGGAGGGGGCCGGGGAATTGACGAAGCAGGAGTGTTGATCGAGCATGAGCAGGAGTACTGACTGGACAGGAGCAGGCATTTCCCAGGGCGACTGGAAGGGTGGGGGGCTAGTTTAGTTTGGGGGACCGGTTTTGTACAAGTGCAGGAGTTTTAAAAACACTGCAAACTTCTTCGTATATTCAGCAGGTTTCGGTCAACAATACAAGTGCAAAGATAACTTTGGTGATCAATGTACCTGCTGGAGAGAGATGGGAGCATGTTTTGTCTAGTGGCTGTTTTACTCATCTAAGGTAGCGTGTAGCGCAGAGGGGTAATATGCCTGCTGCAAAGAACATGTACCATGCATATCAAAGAGTAATATTTTATGTGCATAGTTCAGTGGGTACTGCTTTGTGTTCACTTCCCGAATGAAAGGACACTTGAATACATATGGCCTGGTAGTTCGGGCTGGACTGTTCACAATGGGTGCAGGATCAAGACTGAGTTGCATATGGCTGGGTCCAAACTGGAATGGCATGGTGTGTAAAAAACAATGGATTTAGGCCTAGATATTTGTACTGGGGTGAATGTATGACATTGTTCTGAATTCTGTCCATCAGTTGTTTTATTTGCTTTTGTCACCTTGAGTGGGACGGGTATGCCCAGACGTGGGTCCCGTGCTCTCCATGTCACTGGAATCAAGCTATCCTGGCTGATGAGGGCTGAAAGCCCGAAACCGGTCCCAGGATGCTTGTTTCCAGTCCAGGGAGGACCTGGCCTGGCAGTTCGGGCTGGACTGTTCCCATTGGGCGTAGGATCAAGACTGATTTCCATATGGCTGGGGCCAGACTGGAATGGCGAGCAAAGAAACGATGGATTTAGGCCCAGATCTCTGTACTGGGGTGAATGTATGACATTGTTCTGCATTCTGTCCACGAGTTATTCTTTTTGCTATATTATGATTGAGCTGCTACTTGGCTGACATGAATGTGAAGGAGCCTTTGTTGGTTTCCGCGAGTCTAGATTCTCCTGAAGAGTCCCTTTGTCTTCTGAGCCCTGCTTAACACATGTGTAAAGGAGGAGGGGAAACGGCCTCTACGACGAGGCCGTTTCATCGAAAACCTTAACCACGCATGCATTACAACGCATGCGTGGTTACAATGACAGCCTTTACCACGCATACGTTTACTACGAGGTACGTAGTGAAGGCATGTGTGGTAAAGGGTACAAATAAAAAAAACACTAACCTTTAGACGAGATGTGCAGGCAATCGGCGTCGCAGAGGAAGGAAATGGCAGTTTCTTTTTTCCTACGTATGACGTCACCACGGAAAAATACGTGGAGAAGGATACGCGTGAAAATAGTATTCCATAGTAACGCATGCGTGGTAAAGGCATGCGTTACAACGGAGTTCGTTGAAAGAACATACAACCCAGGAGGAGCCCTGTATTCATGACCTCAATGTTTGAGACAACAAATAATCATGGATTTCTGAACAATGAGAGTAAAAGCATTAAGGTAACATGTTGTTCCTGCTTATATTTCGCACGCTTTACATAAACCTGTATTCCCTATGAGTGTTTGCTTTATCCTGAATTAAACCTCAAATAAACATGTTTATCCATTGTTTGAATTAAATAACGTTATAAGCTGTAACTGGTCAGTGAAATGCTAAACGTACTAAAAATTGGCATGTTTTGCTATTTCTAGCCACACCCCTGACTCCGCACACTGATTCAATCTTCAGTTATTCCCGCCCCCTGATTCTCCACCAACAGTTCCCCTACTTTTTTTTTCCCCACTTCGACCACTGAATCAGTCCGCCCCCCCCCCCCCCGAAATTTGGCTCTGGTTAAGCCTCTGGCTCTGGGCATACATACCACTGAACCGCTAAGCTGTGCCCTGGAGAGCACAAAATCTGCAGAGCAAAGAGGGGTGCATCGTCTCTGGATGCCCCAGCAGCAAGGAAAGCCTCAAAGAAGCACTCCCGAGAGCACAAAGCTACTCTAGCCAGGGAAGAGCCCCAGTGAAGGCCTCACACCAGGGAGCACAGACCTATTATGGCACTCTGGCCAGGGTGAGCATTGGGGCAGCTCATTGAATAGCCCCTAAACAGCATATCTGGGGGCCTCAAGGCACCGCTGTGTCACAAGCCTCTCAGAGCAGCACTGCGGGAGCCCAGAGCTTCGAGCATCACGTGGGGGCTTGCAGAAATATTGTAGCACATTGGGCAGCGCACAGCCTTAGTGCAAGTCACCGGAGCGCCGGAGTCGGACAGCATCCCCGGAGCATAGTCACCTGGAAGAGCACGCAGGGCTCAAATAGCCATAGAGCAGCGCACTGCGGGGTAGAGGTCCGAGCAGCACACAGGAGAGGAGCGAACTTTGGAGAAAGTAGAACATGTCCCCAGAACACCAAGAATCGAATGCAGTGGGCACTGGGCAGTGCACCAGGAAACACTTAAACTGTGCATAGCTTACTAGGAAGCACAGACAGCCGGCGTAGCACACTGAGGTGCAGGGGAGCACACAGCCACCAGATAGCACACTGAAGAACACGCATCCTCCACACAGCACACTCAGGCGCACAGTGTAGGTCACTTCACCACCGCTGCTGCTCCGCCTGCCAGTCTTTTGCCTCCTGCTCCCCCCTCCAGATCGGCGCTCTCCTACCCTGTTCGAGCGCAGCCTGGACTGCCTGCGCCTGGTTTGAGTGCCCCCGTGTGCCTGCCTGCCCCATTCTCTTTTTCTGTACCCCTGCCTGAGTGCCCGTGTGCCTGCCTGCCCCATTATCTATTTGGTACCCCCGTGTGAGTTGCTTCGCCCGCCGGGCTCCTCAGCCCCGTTCTCTCGCCGCTGCCTCCCGTGCGGCCCCGCCCCCCCACACCCATTGGATTATTCCCGCCCGCCTCCCAGCTGACCCCTCCTCCCCTCTTATGACGCCCCCGGAGCGACCGCGCCGATTGTGCACCGAAGGCGCGCCAAAGGCAAGCCCGTCTGCGCCCGTCCGCGCCTGGACCGCGCCCAGTGCCAGGACCCCTGGTCCCCACCGCTGCAAGACGACCCGACAGACCTACGACGCCGCCGCCCTCAACGCACTCTATGCCGGCCGTAACCCCGCCTGCTGCCGGGTCGCCCCGAAACGCATTCACGGACCCTTCACCTGCAGAACCTGCAAGTTCACCTGCCTCCGAACCTGCACCGCACCCGCCAAGCCAAGCACCAGCAGCAACCTCGAGTGCATCCTGCTCAACACCCGCTCCGTCCACAGACACGCCGTGGAACTCTGGAACCTCCTCGACACAACATCACCAGACATCGCCTTCCTCACGGAAACCTGGATGAACGCCTCCTCAGCCCCCGACATCGCCATCGCCATCCCGGACGGGTACAAGATCATCAGGAGGGACCGCGTCAACCAGACCGGAGGAGGCATCGCCATCGTCCACAAGAACACCATCCGCATCACGACTGACTCCAACGACACCTTCGCCGCCGCCGAGCACCTCCACTTCCAGATTCACACCGACCCAAAGACAACCCTCAGAGGCACCCTCATCTAAAGACCCCCGGGACCACGCACACAATTCAGCGAAGACATCACAGACTTCATCAGCCCACACGCCCTCCCCTCCGCCGACTACATCCTCCTAGGGGACCTCAACTTCCACCTGGAGAACAACAAGGACCGCAACACCGCCACCCTGCTGGACAACCTCGCCAACCTTGGACTCAAGCAACTGGTCAACACCCCCACCCACTACGCCGGCCACACGCTTGATCCCGTCTTCTCATCCAGCAAGCACATCACCTTCAGCCACTCCACCGGACTCCACTGGACCGACCACAGCTGCGTCCACTTCAGCTTCAGAAGAACCACAAACCACCACTACCTGCAACAGGTTCCTCACAGAAGCTGGAGCAAGATCACCGCCGACCAGCTCACCACCTCCCTCAGCCAGAACCCACCCGCCAGCACAACGGACCCCAACGAAGCAGCCCGCAACTTCACGCAGTGGCCGACTGCCTGCGCCGACGACCTCGCACCACTGAAGAACCCTCCCAGCAGACCTAGAAGCAAGAAGGCCTCCTGGTTCACCGACAAACTCAAGGACTCCAAGAAGACCTGCCGCACCCTCGAGAAAGCCTGGCTCCTCGACCAGACCACTGACAACATGACCGCCCTCAAACACGCCACCCGCAAGCACCACCAGCTCATCCGCACCACCAAGAAGAAATCACTGAAGGAACGACTGGACAACAACGCCCACGACAGCAAGGAACTCTTCACCATCGTCAAGGAGTTCTCCAACCCCAGCACCGGCAACAATGACATCACTCCCTCACAAGATCTCTGCGACTCTCTCGCCTCGTTCTTCCACCGCAAGATTGCCGACATCCACAACAGTTTCGGCGCACCATTCACGCACCCAACCGTCGAACCAACTCCCCCCACCGCCACCCTCCGCACCTGGACCACGGTGACCACCGAAGACACAGCCCGCACGATGAACACCATCCACTCCGGATCTCCGATCGACCCCTGCCCCCACCACGTCTTCAACAAGGCCCACTCCACCATCGCACCCCAACTCCGGGACGTCATCAACACCTTCCTCAACACCGCCACCTTCCCAGAGAGCTGGAAGCATGCCGAGCTCAGCGCGCTACTGAAGAAACCAACAGCGGACCCCACCGACCTCAAAAACTTCCGCCCCATCTCGCTCCTTCCTTTTCCCGCCAAAGTCATCGAGAAGACCGTCAACAGACAGCTTGCCGCCTTCCTCGAGACGAACGGATCCCTCGACCCCTCGCAGTCCGGTTTCAGAGCCAACCACAGCACAGAGACCGCCCTCATCGCAGCCACCGACGACATCCGAGCCCTGACAACGGGGAAACAGCGGCACTCATCCTCCTGGACCTCTCGGCAGCGTTCGACACGGTCTGCCACCGCACCCTAGTTCAACGCCTCAGCAACATCGGCATCCAAGAGAAGGCACCGGAGTGGATCATCTCGTTCCTCGCCGGTAGACCACAGAGAGTCCGCCTCCCCCCGTTTCGATCCGAGGCCACCGAGTCATCTGCGGCGTTCCGCAAGGATCATCTCTCAGCCCCACCCTCTTCAACATCTACATGAGCCCTCTTGCTGCCATCGCACGCCAACACAACCTCAACATCATCTCCTACGCCGACGACACCCAGCTGATCCTCTCCCTCACCAGAGACCCCGACACCGCCAGAACCAGCCTGCACGAAGGGATGAAAGACGTCACCAAGTGGATGAATAACAGCCGCCTGAAACTGAACTCAGACAAGACGGAAGTCCTCATCCTGGGACCATCGCCCTCCGCCTGGGACGACTCCTGGTGGCCCCCAGCCCTGGGCACCGCTCCCAAGCCAACAGACCACGCACGCAACCTAGGCTTCATCCTAGACTCCTCCCTCTCGATGACCAGACAAGTCAACGCCGTCTCCTCATCATGCTTTCACACCCTACGCATGCTTCGCAAGATCTTCAGATGGATCCCGACCGAAACCAGGAAGACGGTCACCCAGGCCCTCGTCACCAGCCGACTGGACTACGGAAACACCCTCTACGCCGGAAACACAGCCAAGCTACAGAAAAGACTCCAACGCATCCAGAACGCCTCCGCCCGACTCAGCCTGGACATCCCCCGACGCAGCCACATCTCCGGCCACCTGAGGGACCTGCACTGGCTCCCTGTCAACAAGAGGATCACGTTCAGGCTCCTCACCCACGCACACAAGTCCCTCCACGACCTGGGCCCCAAGTACCTCAACGACCGCCTGACCTTCTACACGCCCACCCGCCAGCTACGGTCTACTAGCCTCGCCTTCGCCGCCGTACCACGCATCCGAAGAGCCACCGCCGGAGGCAGATCCTTCTCCTACCTGGCGGCCAAGACATGGAACTCCCTCCCAATCCACCTTCGTCTGACCCAGGACCACCTCGCTTTCAGGAGAGAACTCAAGACCTGGCTGTTCGAGCAGTAGCGGACCCCTTCCCCCAAGCGCCTTGAGACCCTTCCGGGTGAGTAGTGCGCTATACAAGTTTTTTTGATTGATTGATTGAGTGTCACCAAGAAGCGCCACAGGGAGGACTGGGTCTCTGCCCAGCACACCGGGGGGTCACAGAAGCAGCGAGCAGCACTCTGCGAGCACAGACTCTACCACACCAAGATCACACAGTTTACAAGAGGGAGTACATGGTGTCTCCGCTCAGCAAGAGATGAGAGCCCTTACTGAGGTCCAGGGAGCACAACGCCTCCCTGCAACACCGCAAGGTAAACTGGAGAATAAACAATGACCCCCGTGGAGGAAGGAGGGAAGAAAGAGAGAGAGACGGTGAAGTGTGACATGGACAGACAATGAAAGCAGCATAGAGAGGGGGTGCAAGGGCACGTCGGAGGTGTAAAGTAAACAATTTTAGGGCTCATGTGTCTCGCATTGCACAGCACACACAAATGCTGGTTTTCCACAGGGCTGGTTTCAATGCACATGTCATGGTGAACGCTTGTGTCTCATGCTGCACAGCACAATCTAATGCTAATTTTCAAATTAGTTTATCCTACTGCAGGCACAACATGCTTTCCTGCAACATGTGCCACGCGTGCTTTCACTTTCCAAGCAGCCCGGGACAATGGCGTCCGTTTCTATGCACAGAAATAGGTCTCATATTTACAAGAGTTTGAGCTATTGGCAATGCAAATGACAATGCCTTTTATTTAAGTGTTAATTATCAAAACGGAAAGAAAAAAAAGCTTTGTCATTTACAATGTCAATAGCTTAAACTATCGCCAATGCGAGACCTATTGCACTGCAAATGCTTGTTTTTCAAAGTGAGCTGATGCTTTCTTGCACCAGTTTGTGGGATTGGCCATTGTAGGTGATCGTCTACCCTTGCAAAAGTAGAGAAGTTTTTAACATGCTGCGAGAGGGCACTATTAGTTCGTGATCACTCATCCTTCTGAGTAACTGGAAGCACAGCACCTAACCATTGGCATCACCCCATCCCCACTGCAAAATCTAAGCTACTTATTTCTGTAAATTACCATGAAACAACTGGGCCCTCATAAGTTTGCTTACGCCTGCTCAAACTAGCGTGATTTCAGTCATTTCAAGTTACTCTTGTTCTGCAGAAATGCTGAAATTACGCTATTACGCCATGTTGCTTAGTTACACACTGTTCCTGGTAGACAACAGAACATGAGCAGCTGGTGTATGTGGTGCTTGTCTTTTTTTGCACTTTTTTTGTCACACAGTGTGTCTTCACCTTCTAAATGGATGTGGGGACACATATTATGCTAAAGTATAGTGCCAAATTGCCATTTTTATATGTTGCATAATTTTGTGTAATTATTCCAAAAAAAATTCTAATTACGCAAAGGGAAATTACGCAGATTTCGTACATCCCCAGACACAACCATATGCCACAAGACCACATACCATTAAAAGGCTAATTTCCATTGAAATCATTTGTCCAATTAAAGAAACTTTCTAGAAGAATAGAGTGTTACAGAATGACCATGTTTCCCGGAAAGAAGAAAAGATACAAAAGAACCAAGGGGTCTATTATGATGGTGGGCGGACTTTGTTGGCAAAAGGGACCGCCCGCCATGGGTCCGGCGGTCCCACCATACAAATTAGGATGCACCCGCCAGTGTGACAATGCGGCGGGTGATGCTGTAAGCAGCACCAGCCGCAATGTAAAAAAATGCATGTTGTGTATTTGCATGCACAACGTGACAGGCACCGCCCATGTGCACCCCCCACACCCCTCTCCAAAAGGAAAGACCGCATGCCTTTACATGGCAGCAACGCCACCATGGTAAGGCTGATCTCCGCCATCAACATAATATGTATGGCGGTGTCTTGCAGACACCGCCACCATGTTATGCCCCTTTTACGCCCGGTCGACGAGTCGACCGGCGGAAATGCAGCGGATGGTCTTCCGTCCGCCGCGGACCCCCCAACCATACTAATATGGCGGGGGATCAATCAGGCATAGATGGCGGGTGGCTACCGCCGGCCCGGCGGGAGCGATCTGCCCACCATCATAATAGACCCCTTAGTTATAGAAGAGTTTAGTGCCAAAGAAAGCAGCATTTTAAAACAAACCCTAATCTCATTTCTACACCATCTGACACCTTCCCTACCCAACAACTTCTCTAAAACCTCCAATTCAACTTTCATCTTACTCACCATCCTCTTCTTTATCCTTCACCACAATCTCAAATTCTCACCAATGCTTGCTTCCCTACTCATACAATTCCTTAGTATCACTTCCCCACGCTAACATCCACTGCCCCTCTGCAAACTCACTCATCATTCCTGACTCTCATTCCTATATTCCCTACTCTTGCCTCCTCCACCACAACTGTCCCTCCCTAATCACCCTCACCACACACTCACTCTCAACCCTGCTGGGATCCACTTCCCAATATATATCATTCTCTCCAGCTCCACCCATTTCCACCCCTCTCTACTGGAAGTAACACTTACTCTCATGGCGTCCAGGGCCAGCTTCAGATTTTCTTTCTTGCAGGCATCTGTGGTGAATTTCACCAGCTCCTAGCAACAGAAGTGGCAAGATGTCAGTAAAAGAACACATTTGAGAGGATGCTAGTAAGAGAACAAAGGACCATGTGTGCAAAGCATTTTTTACGACTGCAAATGCTATGATTTGGAGTTTGTGACAACAAAAATAATTTTTCTATTTTACAAGTCCAATTTTAAGGGCTAAGAAACATTTACCAACTGAGATGTTGAGGAGGCATGTTGTAGACACCTCTTCCAAATAGCGATTCGGTAGGAAATGTATCAAGGTTTTGCAACCGTAACCTGAGCACAGAACACTAAAAGTTAGTGACTGCTGAGTTGCAGACATGTGATAGGTCCCCGGGAAAAGCAATCAAAAGGAGATCCCTTTACCTAAATAAATGTAATTAGAGTGCTAATCGTCACTGATGCATATACACACGAATACGGCGCTGGAGTTTCCCTTTTCATCTATTTCCCCCTGATTTTAAACAACAAAGTCAAGAAGAAATTGCTTTTGTTAAATGATTTGTACCAGCTATTGCTCTCTAGTGATAAAATAACACTGAATTGATACCCTTTTTCCCAATATCCATCTATTCAATTAACTTTATTTCGGTCTTTTTAGGCCATAAAGTATATAAAAATAACAACACATTTCCATCCAGATCTTAGCGATAGCATTCTTTGTCACAGTGGATTGGGTGGAAGACATCACAATTTACCCAGATCCGTCCTAAATTCACTTTTAAAAACAATAAATTAATAAAACAATAAATACAATAAAATGTTTAAACAATTAAAAACTCCATATTAAAAAGGATTTATATATTAAAATCTTAGAGTCACGACCCTCAAAATTACTAATTGTCAATGACAAGTAATATCTAATTGTCCCACAAGATTAAATATTTAGAAAATTCATCACTGGGTTATTTATAACAATTAAAGAATTTAAAAACAAATTATGTCTGATATTACAAAAAATAAAATATCACAGTTTCAAACCCTTTTTAGCTCTAATGACCATCACACCGGCAAGAAATCTAGATACACAAAAAACCACCAGTTGTGAGGTATCAGACTTAAGTAGATGTTCTGCCTCTCTGCAGTGCCTTACTTTCAAGGCAATGCAGAGTGGTTTAATCCATCTTTTTCTTGGAGTGTCATATAAGGGACAGAAAAAAAAGATATGTGCATCATCTTCCTTGACTTCAATCAAATGTTTACAAGAAGTGCATTTGTCATGATCTTGGTCATTGCGATTACTAACTCATTTTGATTTCTTATCATTTGTTTGTAAAACCCCATATCTAAATTTCAGGTACAATGATTTGGCAATTTGAGGGCATACCTCGTCCATCAATGGTTCGATCTGGGGTATATCTTTAAGCAAGAGAAATTATGTAGTTAGAGATCCTAAGCTGGAATCATGCTGGAAAGTACAGCTCATATAATTCCAGAAGGATAACTTAACAACCTTGCTGCATGCCATAGTCAAATCTGAAGGTACATCCCAATAATGTGGTAATCCTATTTTTTTTTTAAACCAGATCGACACGTGGTGAAACCACGGAATGGCTTTTAGAAGACCAAAACTCATTATCTCTTGCAGGCTCGTTTTATATTGTACGAGCCCAACCGTTGACCAAATTCTTACCCAAAATAAGAAGGGGCGCAATACAGCAAGACTATCTGTACGTTTTAGATTGAGGTCAAGTATTACAGGAAGCATCTGGGTTCTGTTAGGTAGAGACAGTAACTTACAAATGAATTTATTTTCTCCAATTTCAAAGTTATGTTTACAGTATGGTCCCCAAAGTTTTGCCCCATACAAGGCAGTTGAATGAGCCTTGAATTTAAAAACCTCAATGGCCGGAGAAACAGCCTTAGAGGTACTCCCTCCATGCTTTGTAATTGGAGTACAATTTTGGATCAGAAGTAGTCTATTTTTTTCCAATTGTGGCTTCCAAGTCAGTTTCGAATCTAGTGTGATACCTAAATAATTAAAACTGTGTACATAATCTAATCTTTGGCCATTTAGCTCTAAATTCTTTTTAACCCCTCCCACGCTTATGACGGAACCGCTCCGTCATAGCCCTCAGGTGGGCTGTGCTGGTGACAGAGCGGTTCCGTCATGACCCGCTCGCCACGCCTGCGCGCGCTGATTTCGCGCCTGCGCTGACGTTCTAAAGAACGGACGGGGCCATGATGGAACCGCTCCGTCACAAGCACAGCCCACCCGAGGGCCATGATGGAGCGGTTCCGTCATAAGCGTCGGAGCGCCGCGCGGCCGCCCCACTCCCTTAGCGCTGTGGCGGAATTGCCGCCGCAGCGAAAGGGTTAAAGGATTTAGTTCAGCAGGTTTTGAAGACCACTGGGGGTTTGGGAAATTAAGATGGTGTCATCTGCAAAGAGTAATGTAGGTATCACTTCCCCTCCCAGCTTGGGGGAATCATTTTTGCAACCTTCCAGGAAGGTGGGGATATCATTTACATACAATGTGAACAAGGTGGGCGCCAACACACAACCTTGTCGTACTCCCCGTTTCACTAGTATCTCCCTGGTAAGTTCTCCCCTTGGCCTCCATCGCACTTTAGCATAATTCCCTTCATGTAGCCTAATTATCTGTACAAGCAATTCAATTGGTACCCCTAGATCTCTCAGGCAGCCTCAAAGGCTGCTCCTAGGTACCAAATCGAACGCAGCCCTCAAATCTACAAATGTAATGTATAGGCTACCTTGCCTTAGAGTTATGTATTTCCAGCACAAACATAAAAACCTGAAGACTTGATCGATGGTACTAGTCTCCTTTCTAAACCCAGCTTGGAATTTTGAAAGTAAGTCAACATCTTCAATCCAGGTCGATAAACGAAATAGTAAATGCCTGGCAAATAATTTCTGTGGAATATCAATCAGACTAATGGGGAGATAATTCGCCAGATCATGTCTATTTCCCTTTTTAAAATTTTTGTCTATTTCCGCCCCTTCCACGTGTTTGGAATTGGTTCAAAATTTGCTATCGCATTACAGAGATGGTAATTATAAAAGAACCCCAACTATTCAGATCATGTTTTAACCGCATGCGTGCGGTCGATATTCTGCTGCTGCGCTGGGATTTACAAAAACCCATTATTCATGACGAGCTGGGCTCGTCATGAGCGTGCGAGGAGGCTACCTCATGACGAGCCCAGCTCGTCATGAGCGTCGAAGGGGTTAAAAGATCGCCAGGTATTTTATCTGGTCCTGGAGCTTTACCAGATTTAACGAATTCCAACATTAAAATCGTTTCATTTAGCGTAAAATTCAAATTGGCTGCCTTTGCACTATTAATCATATCCTCTGATAATTCAAAACAATCACTGTTGGATTCATAATAGAATGCAGAAAAGTGATCCACCCATGTATTTTCATCAAGAAATAGGTCTCTTTGCGTTCTCCCTGACCTATTACATTTAGCCATCAAATTCCAAAATCCGGCCTGGTCCTTGGCTTTAGCCGCACAGATTAGGTCTGCCCAGATCTCCTCATACCATAGCCTCTTTGCAACTTCTTAAAGTCTGTTTGTAATTGCACCTTTTTTCCCTTATCTATTTCTTCACTCTGAATAGCCTTAACTAACTCTTGCTTCGCTATTCGACAGACCCTGTTATACCACGGGTTGCTAGGTCCAGTGCTCTCTGTTTCGCCTATCTTCCTTTCTTTGGACGTTTTGCTTAGTACTGGTCCTAAGGCACTTACTAGCATACCATGCAGATCTGTCATCTTTATTTGATCTATTTTATTTTCTAAAAAAGGTGCAATGATATCTGCAAAAATTGAATAGATACTGGCCAGTGATTTTTTATTCTCGAAAATGTGTGGCCATTTTACAGCTCGGTTGTTTCTCTTTAAAATAATTTCATCATCCAAGCTGCTGATCTCTACAGAACCAGATTGGGGTAGAAGAAAAAATTCTGGTGTAACCGACAACCTCAAGGGTCGATGGTCACTCTCTGTTCTGGGATCTATTTTAAAGTCAACCAAATAACTCCAGCGTCCCAATGACACTAGAACATAAAGCTTGTATAGGTGGTAAACATCTAACAATTTGCAATGTGTACAGGGCGAATTTAGACGATCCGGAGGTGGTACAACAATTGGATGTGGAATTGGCAGGTTGGTCTACTCCACTTTTACTGTGTGGTGATATGAACATTAACACTTTAAGTAACTTTTAGCTAGAGATCCAAAATATGTGGGTAGAAAGCCAAAAGTATTTAAAGCGCTTCAGACTCTCCTTCAGGAGCATGGCTTGGTAGACCTTTGGTTCTTACATAATAAAATGGAAGATGGGTTTACGCATCACTCTATTCCCCATAATAAAAATGTTAGGTTAGATTATGTTTTTCTCACAGAGCAGGTGGTAATTGATTCTTCTATTTTTTGTTTTCCACAACTTATATCGGACCACAATCCATTGATAGCAGAGTGTGAATGGCCTCGAACTAGGAAACCCCCCAGGGAGTGGACGTTTGAAAGGAAGCTGCTTTACGAAGATGAGTATCGGGCCCATATTAAAAAGTGGATAGTACAGTTTTTAAATATAAATATCGGGTCGGCATCCGATCAAGTGGTATGGGACACGTTGAAAGCTGGACTACGGGGGGAGACCAAAAGTTCCACTTCATATAGATTGAAGTCTGAACAAGAGCAGATGCGCAGTCGTGTCAAGGAGCTAAGGGAGGCAGAGATTGAACTAACTTTGAATATCAAGAATGGCTACGAAACTCAGTCGAGTCAACAAAAATTAGCAATATTGAAAGCCCAATTATTGGAGTCATTCGGAAAAGACCTCGCATTGAAGTACTTGCAATATCGTACAGAGATGTTTGAGTTTGGGGAGAATTCTGGTAGAGTTCTAGCCAAGAGACTTCGCCAGCGCAGTATACAGAACCAGGTAGTAAAAATACAAGATCAATATGGAATATTATATGATACTCAGGAAGCAGTTAATAGACTGTTTTTGGATTTTTACTCCGCTCTGTATAGGGAAGATATTCCTAGGCCGGATATTGAGAGGGTTATGGAGGAGTTCTTTAATGATATGGAGACAATTATAATCTCTCAAGAACAGGCTGAATTTTTGGCCTCACCTATTCAAATGGAGGAATTGGAGCTGGCTGTTAATTCTTTAGCTAATGGCAAGGCCTGCGGCCCAGATGCTGTTCCACTGGAATTCTATAAAATCTTTTTAGATTATATCAAATTGCTTTTTCTTGAGGTCCTTAGAGCAGCGCAGAAGGGTATAGTGCCGGAATCATGGCAAAATGCAACTATAGTTTTGTTTAGGAAAAAAGGGAAACCAGAGCTGCTCCCATCATCATTCAGGCCGATATCTCTAATTAATTGCGATTCGAAAGTTTATTCTAAAATCTTGGCTTGTCGACTTGCGCAAGTGATTACTCCGTTGGTCTCCATACATCAGCATGGATTTATTTCAGGTAGGGACACAGCGGATCATGTCAGGCGTTCCATTGCATCGTTAGACTGGGCCCATGTCACGAAATCTCCCCTCGGGTTGATCCTGTTGGACGCTGAGAAGGCGTTCGACAGGGTCTCCTGGGGGTTTTTGTGGGCGGTGCTTAGATGGAAGGGGTTTCCAGATGAGTTTGTACATGCAGTCTCTGCTATGTATCTTTTTCCAAGGGCCCAATTGCGCATCTCAGGGCAGCAGACTAGCTTTTTTCCTATTACTAGGGGCACACGGCAGGGGTGTCCCTGTTCACCCCTGCTGTTCGCCCTATATATAGATCCGTTTCTCTCTAAAATCATGGCTAATCAGGCTATAGCTCCAATTAGGGCTGGTGATATCTCCCACAATCTGTTAGCTTACGCAGACGATATAGTTGTGATAACACCCGATGTCCCTTCTGCATTCCCTGCACTGAAGGAACTAGCTAAACAGTTTGGAGCAGTGTCGGGGTATAAGCTCAATGTCTCAAAAACACAGGTTGTTCAGACTCCCGATATGCTTATATCTGACGCTCCTGTTGTTCCTGAAGCTACGTATCTAGGGGTGCGGATAAGTTCCACAGTTGATAGGATTCCGGACTTAAATATCCTTCCAACGATAGAAGCAGTCAACACTAAATTGGAGAGACTTGACAATCTACACCTATCCTTATATGGTCGCTGTAGCGTTCTTAAAATGATAGTCCTCCCGAAATTTTTATATGTGTTTAGAACTATTCCTTTGTTATTTTCTCAAAATAGCTTGATTAAGGCAGAGAGGGTGTGCAGTAGGTTTTTGTGGGGATATAGGCGCCCGCGACGAGCAGCTAAATGGATGTATCTTCCTCGAGATCAGGGGGGCTGGGCGGTTCCCAGCCTTTGGTATGTATTATTGGGCAGCAATGTTACAAGCTATGGGAGTGCTGATATGTGGAGATAGGGCGAATGTACCGATGTCCAACCAACCTACCATATATGAGATAGGGTTAGGTGAAGCTGCCAAGGGCATTTTGTTGGAAGCTTTGGAGCCTAGTTATTACAAAAGGACACGCTTTAAAGTTCTGATCGCTGCATGTTCTATCTGGCGGAAAATTAGGAAGAAATTAGACATTCCAAATTTGAATTTCTATACGCCATTCAAAAGCAGCAGAGTGGTTCCGAGTATCTTTCAAGACTGTGTCATGCTGGACTGGCAAAGACAGTGTGCTTATACGCTGGGTGACCTAGTAGAGGAGGGGCAAATTTTAGCATACAGTGATATTAGGAATAAATATAAATCACCCCGCGCGATTTTTTTAAATATCTGCAAATACAAAGCTTTGTGTACAAACAATTGAAGACCTCACCAGCTATACTTGATAAGATACCAATTATTGAGATGATTGGGAAAAGAAGTAGAATAGGGGCACTTTATCAATATATAGTATCAACTCTCCCGGATGATTTGTCAGCTCAAAGTGCTAAGTGGGAATCTAAATTAGGCAGGACAGGTATTGACCTAGCCCCGGTAATGGATTTTGCCAGTAAGGTCATTGTCTCAGGTTCGTTGATGTCACAAAGCTATATGGCCATGTTAGATCTTTATTATACGCCAATGAAAATTGCAAAATGGGGTGCTAGGAAGGGTAATACTTGTGCTCGTTGTAATTCATTGACCGCGGACATAATACATATGCTTTACGCTTGTCCAGTACTAGTAGGGTTTTTTGACGACATCGAGCATTTTATCAACTCTGCACTTAAGATAAGCTGCTTATTGACTCCAGCACTAGTGATATTTGGGGTCGATGTGGGTAATAGCTCAGCTGGTACTCACTCCTTTTATAAATCAGCTTTTTTATTTATTGCTATGTCCCAGGCACGTCTGTGTATTACATCTCAGTGGTTATCTGCGGAAGCCCCAACGTTCGCACAATGGCGAGCAAGACTATTAGCCCTCTATAGGTTAGAATTCTCTGTCTTTTCTTGTAATGGGGGGAGGAGCAGGCAATTAGCAACCAGGATCTGGGCGCCGGTGTCTGAATGGGTTGGCTAAAGATTCACTGTGCTACGGAGTACTGACTGCTTTGTTTTCTTTCTCTTATGATTATTGCCTATTAGTCCCTCGCCGATATTGTTTTTTTATTCTGTAAACCGCTACACAAGTGCCTATCAGTAGATTATTCACATGGATGTGCAATGTTATTCTTTAGTAATGCTTTTTGGGTTTAAAAACCAACTCTGCAATGTGTATTGTAATGTGTTTTCCGTATATCAAAAAAAAAAAAAAAAAAAAAAAAAGAACAGTCTATATTAATGCGTGATTTACCTCTACTGAACGTGTAAGCATTGGGTCCGTCCGATGGGAGACGCCCATTACAGGCTCTAAGGCTATGGGCCATTGTCAACCTTAGTAGTTGAGTCACAGCTACTGTGCACTTGACCTCTTTGTTAATTTCCATCTCTGGAATGTTATAAGCCTGATCTTAAACCTCCAACAGATTACCAAAACCCGATACAGGCTCAAAATTGCAATTAATGTCACCTCCTACCATAATATTTGCTCTATGCCTCAATGAGCCGAGGGTGAGGTCCAACTGACTTATTACTGGTGACTCACGATGTGCAGGGCAGGGTCTGTTGTAGATGTTAAACAAATATACGACCCCACCATTCTTTGCCTTCAATTTAAGGCCCAGTATATCTTGTGACGATACATCCAGAGATGAAGTAGTGATTTCTAAGGAAACCCGGATCTAGATCACTAATCCTCCAGACGGTCTTCCCTTTACTGAGGGACTCGCCCCCATGCAAAATGTTTTGAAACCGACTCTATGGGTTATATCTAAGAGCCAGGTCTCTTGCCGAAGTATCACATCACTGGCCTCTATATAATCATTCCATGTTGGATCCAACATATTCCGCTTTAAGCCTGCAATGTTCCATGATGTAACATGCAGTTTCGATATATTGCTAGGGTTCCTGAGCCGCAATAAATCTCTCCCCAGAGTCTCAGTATTTGAAGTTGGGTCACTACTGTCTAATATATGGGATGGGGAAACATCAGTTTTTACAACCTGTTGGTCGCAGAAATCTTCTGCCATCAGCAGGGGTCGTGCTTGAACCCTGGAATCTCTTTGCCCATATCCAGCTATTGTGGATTTCGCAGAGTTACCAACTGTGTTGTTCAGAGGGGGCTTTTGCTTCATGTATATATTTGTATTGATAATGTTTTGATCCTTTATATTGTAGGACGTATGTGTATGTGTGGGTATGGACTGGTCTGTATGAATGATAGTGTGTTTGCTGTGTTGGTTGCGCCTGGGTTACTTCCTGCTTATAATGTATTAACCGTCTGACATTTTCATTTTCTGTGATGTATTGAATACATTTGATCATTTTATACCTGACAATTTTGCATCTTAGTTTGTGGAAGGTCAGTTTCATGTACGCGTGTATATGCATCAGTGACGATTAGCACTAATTACATGTATTCAGGCAGATGAATCTCCTTTTGATTGCTTTTCCCAGTTTTCCCCTGTTCCCCCTGCCTATGCATCATATCCGGGGCCCTCTTCTGTGTGAGTGGATGTGACAGACCAAAGGGTGTGGAAGCTGTTAATGCAGCAAAGGCAAGTCAGTGATAAGGCATCAAGATGAAAGGAGGTCAGTGATGGCACAGAAATGTGAGGGTCAGTGAGTGTAGGACTGGGAGGGTAGCAGTGGTGGCAGAAGGACAGGAGATTGTCAATGATGGCACAAGAATGGGAGGCTCCTGTGACATCATAGGGGCGGTACGGTAGGCCCCAAGGGACATATCAGGGAGGGGGTCAGTGAGGGCAAACAAATGGTAGTGTGTCAGTAACATCTGGGGGTAAAGTCTTAGCAAGTGCATGGAGATGGGAGTGGGTCAGTAGAAGCAGATGGATGGAAGGATCTCAGTGAAGACACATGGAAAGAAAATGCGAGTACAGCACAAGAGTGGGAGGGAATCAGTGATGCACACAGAGCGTCAGTGAATGCAAACAAAAGGGAGGGTGTCCGTGACAACCCAGGAAAAGTGTCAGTGGCAGACAACAGAGATGTGAGAGTGTCAGTGATTGAGTACAGGGTGAAGCACTTGAAAAAACAGAGATGTGAGGGTATCAGTTACTGACCACAGGCAGGAGGGTGTCAGTGACTGACTGTCAAGATGTAGGGAGTCACTGAAAGAGCACAGAGTTGAGGGTGTTGGGGGCAGCCCAGGCAAGGGGTGTTAGGGCATCATGTTGTCAGGGAGTCAGAGTATGGAGATGGGAGCATGCCTCAGTGGAGAAGCGTTAGCGACAACGCAGGGATGAGACGGCGTAGGTGCGATGGACAGAACGTGTCACTGACTACATGGATGAGAGGATGTCAGTAGTGGTGCTGCAAGGGGTGAGTGAATTATGACACAAATATAGGAGGCTTTCAGTGACATCACAGGGATCAGAGGGTATATGTGACATCAGCTGTGGGAGTTTATTAGTGAAGACACGGGAACGGGGACAACTGAGTAACATAGGAATGGGATTGTCAGTGATGGCGCAACCACGAGAAAAGTCAGCGAAAGAAGGATGTCGTAGACGGGGTGTCAGGGAGTGCACAATAGTGGCAAGAAGTCAGTGACGGAGTGCGGGCATGGGAGAATGTCAGTGAAAGCACGTGGATGGGAGAGTGCTGGTGATAGCCGAGGGATACAAAGATGTCCATGCCCCCGCAAGGAATCATCGGAGAGCAGAGATAGAAGGGCCCAGAAAGTGCAGGGAGGCAGTGAGAGAGCACGAGGAGAGGGTGTCACTGATAGACACATGGACTGGAGGGAGTCAGTGGCAGCAGAGGGATGGGTTAGGTCTAATATGAATATGGCTGGTCTCTGGAGTGACGTAGGGGGCAAAACATGATCAAATGTGGCCCTGAGCAATTGCCAGTAGCTGAGACTTCTACAAGCATTCAACACTCTTGTGTTTGAGAAAGTCTGTGAGGGCACAAGGGTGGTAGGGGACAAGGGGCAGAGCACCCATCTACAACGATGTGTGGGTATCAGTGAAGTGAGAGAGATGAGATAGGAGTGACAGAGCACAAGGAGAGACAGTGAATACCATAAGTCGAGGCAGTCCAATACTTACATGTAGTAAAAGGTGGTACTTCAGTACCCGCTGCATTGGCACCATCAGCAGGTCACGCAGACTGAACCTTCCATTGTTTGCTCGTTTTGAACATTCCTGTAGAAGGGATATATGCAGACGACAGTTGAGTAGAATGAACAGAGTAAAAGCATCAGTCACACATGTCTGTAGCATAGACAAAGAGACAAGGAGTTCTATAAACCTAGACGGCTTGACACACTATTCAGTCGTGTCCCTTCCAGCTGTAAAATTAAATGGATTATCCTATGTGACCGATTAGCTGTTGCACACTATAACTCCTGTGTCTTCCAGCTCATACTAATGTTGTAGAATATATCTCTTTGCCCCGCGGGCTTTTTTCAAGCATTGAATCACAACGCGGTAGTTACAACGACCGCGTTTTGGTTCTGCATACCATTACTCCGCAAGTCTGAACAACGACTTGCGGAGGGGGGCGCTGGATGTTCGAATAGTATAATTTGCTATTCCAACTCCAGTCTGTGTGGACACTAGGGAAGGTGTTGGATTTTAAATCCAACCCCCCCCCCTGCAAGTCGTTATTCCGACTTGCTGAGTAATGGTATGCAGAATCACAACGCGGTCGTTGTAACGACCGAGTTGTGATTCCATGCATGCATTTTTTTTCGTCATGAACGTTGTTTACCGATAAAAAAAACATTCTCAGAGTCAAGAAGAGAGACAACCCTGTAAAGCGATTTTAAGTTTTCACTTGTTCGGCTAAAGTTTTGTATTAACGATTATTCTTTCTGAAGGTTATCTGCGCACATTCCCCAGGGCTCACACCTGCACCTGCTTTTATCTTACTGACCAGTTGCCGAGGACTCTGTACTGGGTAGAACTGTGTACTTGTACTACCCTCTGGAAGCTTGTCTTCATCACGGTTGCTGGGGGAATTATTATTCTTTGACTGACAGATCTTTTATTGGATAAATACATTTCCAGGATCAACCAAACCCTCAAGCTGGAGTTTTCTTCCAGGCTCTGTAGTCAGTAGGTGTGCTGCGGTTCCTCTTTACCACCTCAATGTGCCTGCATGCAGGGCTTTAAGTGGGGTGGGTCTCACCAGAGCTAAGCACTGGCAGTTTTTTAAAAGGGGCCTCAAAACGGGTCTCTTTCGGGCTCTGTTTTGTGCCCTGGCACAGGCGGTCTGTTTTTTCTGGACTGTAGTGACAGCAGGCACATCAATTGCGCCGCACGTGCTCACACTGCTCACTTCTCACTAGTGGAGAAGTTACGGTATGACGTCATGCCAGGTGAGCGTTGTAGGGGAAGGAAAATCCTTTAAAGAGTCATTTTCTCTCCGAATTTCCTTGCTCCGTTTGAAACTCAGGAGGAGCAACATTGGCATGGCGTCACCAGGGCTTTAAGTGGAAGCTTTTTCAATATTATATACAAGCCATAGTTGCTTCTTATTTATCTTATGCAACTAACAACCATTGAAAAAAGCCATTAGTAGGGGAGAGGGAGAGGAGAGGATTTGGCCTAAAGGCTGGGGCAGTCGACCTCGAATCTGGGGAACTGGGTTCGAGTCTCGGCAATGACGCTGAACATCCTGTGATTCTGGGCAAATCCTCATGTAGTGAAACTGGTGCTATGTAAAGCGCTCTGATACCCGATTCGGGTCAAGTTTGCGCTATATAAAACTCTGTTAAAAATAGTTATGACTTGTTTTAGGTATGATGTTACTTGTGGTATCAAGTATCTGGATGCAATGACAAACTGCAAAATACAAGTCGGCAGCACACTATACTAAGCACAGATTTTTAGCTTACGTGTTTATAAGCCACGCCCTTAATTACATTGTCCCCTTTGAGAGACCGCCCAGTTTTTTCATCCCACTTAAAGCCCTGCCTGCAGGCCCTAAACTCTTAAATTCCTTAGGTGGGACAAAGGCACAACTAGATGATTTTTAGAGACATTACCATCATGTTTTTGCTTCACAAGAAAGCTTAGAAGAGAGTAAAAAGATTCAAACATAAAGTAGACCTCTCGCCATGCACAAACCTTAGCACAAGACCAGAGGTATGAAAACTCTTTCCTTATACCTTTACTCCTTACTCTCCTTATCCTTCACAGCGGTTGGAATTTATTTAATACGTATACAAAGTGTGTAAAAGCTTCTTAAAAGATGCATTCACTGCCAGAATTTTGAGTGGACCTAGTCTGCTTCCATAATGGCGAGGGCTTCAGGGGATGAAATACTACCAAACATAGAACATTATGTCCTGAACGGTTGGGGCCTCTTACTCAGACCCCAAAGAAATCTTATTGTCTCAAATGTGCAAAAGCACCCCAAATAACAGGACGTAAACTTTCGATCTGAAGTCTTGCCACGGCTAGTCTAGCCAACCCAACCAGTCAACAGAGCATTAATTTCTCCCTCTGACATTGGTGAATTGTCCTTTTCTGAAAGCTGGATAATTCCAACAGGCTCAGGGTCTAAGTTCATACTGTCACATGGCAATCTTACTTGAAAAGACAGCATGACCTCACGTGTCACTATTCGGGTACTGTAAGGAACTTATCGAGAGGATCTCTGAGAATTCTATAGGATGGTACAAAATCTGTCATGAGGCAGCTCGAATGGAGGGCTCTAGAATACTGATTTAATTAGCAGACATGTGGGTCTGGGCTAGCAATTTTTTGATTTCTCAAGATTTAAATATGGGGTTCGGAGTCTGAAGTCAACCAATAGAAGTTGATGTGGTATAGTGAGATATTTATTTTGTAGCAAATGGTGTCTCCATCAGCTAAGCTATATGACCTCTGACCTCCAGCTTCATCTGCACGTCCTCCCGCTCATTCGCCGTCTTATCCAGGTGCTTGGTGGAAAATTCCACCTGACTACAGTATCGGCCGTACATCAGGAACCTAAGACAAGAGAGAGAATAAAGAATCTGAGACACAGGTGATCTTAAGTGTAGGAGTGAACAGTGTAGTGGAAAGGAATGAAGGAAGAAGGCAGTTTGGTTGAAATGTAAAGAAAATAGCTTATAGGGTTGCATTGTGAGCGAAAGAAAAAGACATTTTGTGGGGGTTGAGTGGGAAGGAATTGTTACACTTGCCACGCTCCCACCAAGCCCAATTCATCATTACAAACTGAAGGTAAAGCAGCCGACATTACAACTATATTCCTAAAACCCTGTGTGAAAAGCTGACCTTGATTTAAAATTCTGATTGTTCCCTCTTCTTTCTTAAGAATGACCATCTCCTTAGAGCCTATACACTAACATGCCTGTCAAGCCCAAATCCCTTTTACTGTATTTCTGCAAATTGCCCACATCTCATAGATCACACTGCTCCTTCTTTAAAACACTATTCCTGCAACCTAAGAATACCTAATCTCTTTTAGTCTGTCTATTCATCCCACAAACCATTTGCATAGGTTCATATAGCCCCTACTAATTATCACACCTGATTCCTATACATTCAATGTGTCACAAGGAAAACAGAGTAAATGCATGGAATGGTTTCAATAAGAGCACACATTAATCCCAATAACAAACAATAACTAATAGCCACTAGATTACCCAATAACCTTGGGTTCTGAAGTATGCTACTTGCCGTAAAGCATTTCAATAGCTCTTCAGGGGTAGTAAGAAATGTATAAATGCATTTACAATACAATGGTGCAGAGAGGGATACAATTTGTAAGTTTGTTAGTCAACAGGGTAGAGTGTGAGAAATTAGGGGCACCATGAGAGGAAACAAGAATAAAGTGGGTGAAAACAGGGCAGAGTGTGAAAAAATATAAACAAAGTGAAGAAATAGGGAAAAGTGTGAATCCGTGGAAATGGGGCACAGTGTGATGAGGGCGAGGATGATGAAACATCGGCAGTGTGTGAGGAAATGGTTGCCAGCCAGCTGTAAGTGACTGGTGTCCTCACCTGCACCTGCATATGAATCTCACCTCTCCTTGTACTTAAGGAACACTTGGTACAAGTCTTGGGCACCATTGGAAGTAATTGATATTTTCACCTCTTCACAGAATTGTCGATGAACTATTAGCAGGTCCTAGAAAACAAAACCGAAACATTGTCACCATTCAGAATACTAATCGAGGCACACAACCAGTTGAAAGGTACCTGATCAATGGAATCCAGGCACCAGAGAGAACGCCCAATGCATTAATAACAGAGTACTGAAGAGGAGAAGATTCGGAAAGCTTTAAGGGAATAAATACAATCATATGAACAAGGTTTCTAAGGAGATGATGCATGCCTTGTGGCAAAATCAAAAATAGGCTTATTGGAGACAAAAAACTATCAATTGAGACAGGCATCCACGTTAGAGAAGACCGCATATAAACACCACAAGTACCATGTCCTAAGAAGAACCCATAACGCATACAGGTATGAAACGTATAGACACATTCCCCAAGGAAAATTGGATATTTCTTCAAAAAACGTGTTTCAAAAGAACATCGGTGGTCTGGACAATTGCTGTATACTACATAATGTTTGGATGGAAAAATAATTAAACAAGTATAAAAGCTACAAATCCTCCCCCCCACAGAAACAAAAAAGAAAGGACTGGTGAGACATGGATTTGTTTCTTATGACAGATTGTATAATATGATGTTAAATATTTAAATTTATTTTTGCACCAAATATTTTTTGCTGAATATTACGCATATCATGAGCACTAACAATGGGGATAGTCTTTTACTTTGCACGAAGGATTACTTGCACTAAATGAAGTAATTCTGGTGCTGATTAGGACTTTTAAGTGATATAATGATAAAATGTGTGTACAGTACTCTGTGTCCAAGAGTTTTCTAAGAAAAATAAGATATAATAAATTCAAAAAAGTGTGATTTTGAGGATTGTCATTTTTACATAAGTATACTTAGTATGTGCAGACTAAAGTCAAGATCGATCTATAGTAGAGGGCTCACATTGTTGACAGACATATATTCGTGGCCTAAACACCATTCTACTTTATATGAACCCAACACCTTTTGGCAAAAGAGAATCGAGGCACATGTGAGCCCTCTGAGGCAAGGACACCCCCACTCAAGCACACAAGAGCCATTAAGGCACGTAGAAGGCCAGTGAGGTGCACAGGAGGCCCTGAGGCTCATATGAGACCATTGAGACATATAAGAACTCCTTGAGGTACACCAGATAGCCCTGTGTGGCACTTTGAGTCTGCTTTCGTTCAAATACACATCTAAAGAAGATACTTCTGTTCAAGTTCAGGGACTCTAACATCCAATTTATCTTGCTCATGAGCTTGTTCAGCAACGTTTGTTTCTAGATGGCCTCTTCTGGTTTCTAGTCTTTGAAGTACGTGAACCAGAATAGTCAGCAGTTTTGCAAAACTCTATAGCACGGCCAAGAGACCTTTTCAGAATTCAGGTAACCGATATTGGATGGCACCCTTAAACTGATAAGATACTCGCCTCTCTTGCGTAGGGGGTAGAGGCTACTCCAGAATTATACTTACTACACTCAGTTGCCATATGAGGACTGCTTTCCCTACTCTTATTGTATATTACTATGTGACAGCTTGGTTACAATTTCTGCCACATGGATAGATAGGGCACCTAATCAGACGAGAATATCACTTGCAGCGTGTTACCACAAATGCACTCTGCATACTTTACTTATAGCTCTGAAGAGTAACAACCAAGAGACCCTGTATACTTTATTGTTGATATCACCACTATCAGTACTCAAAGCGGGGACAACGGGCTTTTAGACAGGTCCAGCATAAAGGTCCAAGAAGAGTCTTCAACAAAAACAGTTATGCTGTTCCTCTGTAGTAAGAGTCAGATACAGGGAATATAAACCAACCTGACCAGAGTAGTTCAAAGTTGGGAATCCATTTGTTTGGATCATAATGCCCTCACAGACCCTGTTGGGTGTCATGCTTCATCATCAGGCTGCTCCTCGTCAGGTCGACGGTGCAATACCCGACGGGTGCAATACTATAAGACTAACTCGTCGAATACCTGGTAGTGCTGGAACTACCCAGAACTGTGGACCAACCAGGCTTCACAGTATCTGGTAGGCAAAAAACATGAGGGGTTCCTCATGTATTTAGTGCTAGTAGCACGTAGTCTGTAAACCTACCTACTCCTACCGGGCCAGTTCTGGGTAGTTCAAGCACTACCAGGTATTCGAAGAGTTAGTCGTATGGTTGATGCGAGTGTGCAGCCACAATACCATTTTAGTTTTAATTGTAGATAGTATACCCCTTGTTTGGTCCTGGCGAATCGCCCGAAGACTATTCAATTGGCAAGAAACAGGTTTACCTTCCCCTTATAAGACCGCCACAACCTGAGACAAAACCCCAGCCTAAGCGCCTTATAATTTTTGTTTTTACTTAGGGTAGGAGACCCTTTGATTAAAGTTGGTGTCGCAGGTACTCCTAAACCTTTTTTACCTTCACTCCAAAATACTTCAAAAACACTTTCATCTACACACAATAGGCCCCTCACCCCCACTTCACCCAACAGCTGTTGGAAAAAGATCTCCGTTAAAGTGGCCCTGCTATAGGGAGACCGTCGGGTATTACACCACCGACCAGACGAGGAGCAGCCCGATGATGAAGCATGACACCCAACAGGGAGTGTGAGGGCATTATGATCCAATAAAATGGATTCCCAACCTTGGACTACTCTGGTCAGGTTGGTTTATATTCCCTGTATCTAACTCTTACTACAGAGGAACAGCACAACTCTTTTTGTTGAAGATATCACCACTATGTAAACGCATGTTTGCAAAAATTATAAAAGGGACTCCTTTTATGGCGCCTACCGAAATATAGAGATACCCACAATTCTAAAGATTAAAACAGGAGGTGGAGGCCGATGGCTGAGCTGAGGGAGGATGCTCCATGGTGACATGTATGAAGGAGAGACATTTATAACATTTGAGAAGGCCAGAAAACTATTTGCAATAGGTGCAAGACAGTTCCTGACTTTTGCTAATGTAACAAGAGACGTGAGGCAGACATGGCGACTATTTCCTGGACGTCCCCATGAAGCCAATATCATGACCATGTTTATTAATGTCATGCAGGGTGGACGACCCATATTGTATATTTACAAAGCACTGCTGCAGGAACAAGAGACCAACCAACTGCTCATTATCGAGAAGTGGGAACAAGACACAAACCGCCATTTACTGATATTGACTGGGAAAAGATATTGATGTACCATAGGTCAGTGTTTAGCATAGCACAGTATCGGCTCACTCAGTTTAAAATGTTACATAGGGCGTGTGTCACTTCAACAATGCTGCAAATGATACATCCGAACAGGACAAGAGACTGTTCATGCAGATATCAGGCAGGAATATATTTCCAGCACAAGGTGTAGGTTTGCCTATGGCTTTTGGACTGTTGGAGACATTTGGTTTTTGCCCTAATGGAAGTGTTGCAGAGAGCTGTGACACTTTCATTAACACACTACATACTTGCTTACACCCTAGCCAGAAGAAGGAAAAAGTGAGATCTAAATCTGTGACCCAAGTGTTAGTGCTGGAGAAGCACCACAACATGATTGACTGGTTACAGCTGTAGGGCCTTAGACTTAAGGATGAGAGACCAAAAGAGTGGCTATTGGCTGAGGACATCCGGATGAATATGGTATGGAAACAAACAAAACTGCCTGATTTACGAGAATGGCAGGAATTCTCGAATAGCCTTCTGGGAATTAATATTGACTTGGGGTCTGATTTAGAGTTAGTCGAGCGGATTTACTCCATTAGGATGGTGGAGGACATTATCTCCGACATCATGAGGGAACTCTACCCACCAAATTTTGAGAGGTCTACCTGCCTAGAGGACATTTTTCTATATTGACAGACGTAGGAAACGTTTAATGGATGGTGCAAACAGTCATAATGGCCAGCTGTCAAACTTTTCAAAAGTTTTTTGTTTTTCAAAAATGAGCTCCCAAAGTGGGGGTCACATTGGGTTTTTTTCATGTCTCCCACAGCCAGATTTTTTCTGATGGTGATGGACAGAAAAAAAGGCATTATACAGTCCACCCTAAATTGGGTAGACAGTGTAATGTCCTTTCTTCAATGGCATCTACTTTGTTAAGCTCTCAGAGGACATATTGCATCGACCGAGCTAAAGGGGTTTGGTTGACAGAATACTTACAGCCTGCCCAACTGTAAATGAAGCAGGTGGACTGTGAGTTTGGCAGACACGGTACTCCGTCTCAATTGTGATGGAGTACCCTATTCTCTTAAGCTCTAAACCAAGCCCTTGAACTCCTTAGATGCTTCACAGCTAGGACTATTTTTTTGATTCTGTAATAATTCCTGTTAAGGACCATATTAAATTCATAATATTTGCAGAAAGCTGCAGATGCGCTTTCTGCACTGTTTGTATTGTAACGACCCTGTGTTGTGTTACAATAAATCAATTAATTACAAAAAGTGCAGGAAAGGCCTCAGGAAATGAAATCACATTAAACGGAAAGGTGGATATGTTCCGATCTGTTCTAAGCCCCACCTTGATGGATGTCATGTCCCACACCATTATACCCTGCAGAGCATGCTCTATCTCCTAACAATGCTCTCTAAAGTGAACCAATACCACAGATAATTCCCTTTCAGAGTAAGAGACCGCTTTAGTGATGGGACACCCACTAATCTCTTGTTTACTGCCTTAATGTAGAGTGTGGTGAGAAATGGAGTTCCATAGGCAAAGCTGCCACCGGCTCTGCCATCAGGAAGCCACTTATCGCAGGCCTGATGTTGGCAGAAACTGAGTTGGAGAATCTGTTCAATTTAGCAGAGGCCCTCCAACACCATAATTCAAAGACCATCATGAAAACGACAGCGGTTCCCAGAAGACAAAGTCCTGAAAAGACCCCACATACTTGGCAAAAACTCTCAGTGCAAAGCGGGGCGTTTGATGTGTTATTCCTGGAGATGGATACCAGGAGTAACATAAGTGATGACAGGTCCGCCATGCTGGCATGGCATGTGGCAGTGCCCTTATTGATCATTTCCTGTTGAAATAGCACAAGCTTTGTATGCAGGAGCTATTTTGGGGGGAAATAGCCTGGAGAAGAGTAAAGATTTAAATTAGATGTCTTCCTGCATCTGTTATGATTGAGTCACTGCCATTGCCATACAGCCTTTTGTCAGCCAGGCTGCAAGATCTAAATGATGGTTCAAGTCCTTCCTACAGATCACAGCGCTGCAGGTTAACTTCCTCATAAAGTCACTTTGGGTGAGTTATGACCCTTCCAATACTATTATTTCAGGGGAGTCTACAGTCAAGTCAAGGCAACCCATATTGCCTTAGTGAGAGGCCAAAACCTGCACACAATACTGTCCTTATCAAGAGAGTTTTGTGCATGGAAAAGCTTTGTTGTTTAGGGGAACATGCCACAGCTGATATATCACAGGGTTGTAGGTCCATCATATAACCAATGTGCACAGAAAAGTTGTGTTGTTTAGGGGAACATGCCACAGCTGATAGATCACAGGGTTGTGGGTCCATCATACAACCTAATAGATGTCTCTTTGGCCTTTATGGTCCAACGCCCAGAAGTTTTAACTTCCAAAGTGAAAAGTCTCTTTTTTACTTCTGGAGCAGCAAGACTCAATTAGTTGGGATTTCTTCCTTGTACGGTTTTCGTAGCCATGGCCCAAAATATCAGAGACTACATGGTCCAAACAGAATCCTTTCTCAAACCCTCCCAGAAGACTGCACATTAGTACCTACTCAATGAAGATGTCTCTGTGTCAGATATGAAACAGAGGGAGAAGGAGGTGTCAAAAACTAGGTCGTCCTCCAACAAGTTTAGTACATAAGTAGGAACCCCCACATAGGGTCCCGGGACCTAGCTCTGGTGTGGGTGACTGATCAAATTGATCAGTTTGACCATTGGAAGAAAAAAAAAATTCTTTCTAGTGTCCCCTCACTCACCGGGGTTGCCTCACGGTGACATGCTTCATCATTGGGGCCATCCCAGTTCTCTACGAAAAGGGGCGTGCTGCGACTCACGACTACGTAGGAGCACTAAAATGTGAAAGACTATGTGTGATGTAGAAAAGTGTGGTGGAGTGGATGTGAGTGAGTTAAAAATACCGTGCTTAGTGGGCCTCAAACAAATTTATTATTGCTCCTAGGCAGGTATATTAAAAGTGGGGTTAGTGTCACTGTAGGTCAGCCTTTAGTAGGGTTGATTCAGTGAACTTAAAAGGTCAACATGTTTCATGCTATCCCTAGCATTTCTTCGGGACCATGCAGGGACCAGCCCTGCATATGCCACTCCTAAGGACCCGGATGGGTGCACAAAATGGAAAAAAATATACTTAATAAATAAAGCATGCATTCACATTAGAAATACATATGTCTGTATCAAACTGGTGGTGCTGTAAAAGAAAACATATCATTAGTGTAGGACCCGGCCTCGTGGCGTGGTTCATCCTGTCCCTCCACTCCCTGTGAGCGTAGGCCTGTACCCCGAGTCCCCTGCGCAGCCACCCCGTTAGTGTAGCCTGCAAACCGAGCCTGGTCGTCCTACCCAGTGACGCCTAGATCCCCCGAGAACCCTGACCAGGCCTGCCCTTCCCGCTCCTCGCCCGGCTCCGAGCGCCTAACCATGCCTGCCCCACAAGGCCCGGACGCCATCTTCCTTCCCGACATCCCTGTCTCCCTGGGCCTAGCGTGACCCCGGCCCCAGCGAACCCCAGACTCCAAAGGCGCGCCAGTCCCGGCTGGGGGGTAAAGGGCTCCCGAGTGAGATAAGCCAGGGAGTTTCGATGGCACCTCCGGCCTCCCCTGAGGGGCTGGTTTCTGTCACACCTTGGGGCCCCCCCCCTGTGAGCCAGGTTCAATCACCCCTCTGGCCTCCCCGAGGGCTGGCTCCAGACCCGCTGGGCGTCTGGGAATTCCCGGACCCATCTTTCAAAGGGATCAAAGAGCCAACCGCCGGACCTCGCCAACGACCAGCCCCCCCGGGCAGGAGACCTCTGCCTGCGAGGGTCCGGAGATCAAAGAGCCAAAGGACTATAACTGGGCCCGCCCGACAACTAGCGGGCAGTTGTATCTTGGACCTGAAGCCCGCTGATCGGATCGCGGCTGATCCTAGGAAGACTCATCTGGAACCTCTGAGCCCTGCTGACGCTGTCGCGGCTCCTTCTTTGCCTTAAGGAATTGAACCATCGAAGCCCTGCTGACGCTGTCGCGGCTCGATCTCTAAGACTACCGGAGCCCTGCTGACGCTGTCGCCGCTCGACCTCTAAGACCATCCGAGCCCTGCTGACGCTGTCGCGGCTCTCACGAACCTCTCCCGATCGAGCCCTGCTGACCTCGTCGCGGCTCGAGGAGTACTCTGGTCCGGCTGGACCATCGAGACCACCATCACGACCGAGCCGACTCGACGAAGGTGAGGCAACCAGTACGACCACCATCCCGTACCCCCCGGCTCGAGGATTGAGAGCTGTGCGTAGGGTACGCCTCGTACTGACCCAGAGACTAAAAGACTGTCCCGCTTCCCTCTTCCCGAATCCTCAGAGACTTTGTGGTCCTTTGGCCACTGTGTATGTAAGAGTGCTTCCTTCGTTATTTGCTTATATAAAGAACTTGTTCCTAAAATCCAACGGTGTGGTGTCTGTTCGTAGTGTGGTGTGAGCTCAGTGTGTACAATCCCAGACCCAAAGTCCTCCCCGGTGAGGACCCCACAATTAAGACTCGGCAAGTTCTGTGGGAGAGGTGGATCTTGGGGTGTCTGGGTGAGCACAACCTGGCCCTCGGAGATTGCCCCTTCTAACATTGGTGGCAGCGTCGCGATAAGAACCTACGTCTCGGGATCGTATAGTACGAACACACTACCCGAACAAAGAGCAGCCATGAGCGTCACGACCGACAAGACCACCTTCCAGATGGAGCTTCTGGGAGACTATTCACACCGTGAGCTCAAGAAATTCTGCAAAGATCTCCATATCCCGTCAACGGGATTAAACACCAAAGAGGACTTCCAACAAGCTCTAACAGCCTGGGTGGAGACCCGAGCCCAACCTCCAGCTCCGACGGAAGCCGATGGAGGGGGAGCACCCCTGTTCGAAACCCACGCCCCAGAGCAAGAAAGAGCAGAGTCCCCGACGCGGACTTACAGCACCGAGAGAGGTCTGTCTCGAGAAGAGATGACCGACCGAGAACGCAACCGAAACCACGAGCTGGAACTAGCCCGTTTGAAAATGGAAGGAGAACTCAAGCTGGCCGAGAAGAAGCTAGCCATCGAGCAGCTGCGGCTGCAAGGAGAACTGGAGGAGAAGAAGCTCCAGCGAGAACATGACGGAACGAAGCTCCAGCTGGAGCACGAGCGCAGCATATTGGAAATCGAACTAAAGGCCCGGAACGAAGGCAACAAAACAGCAGCGACCCGAGAGTCTGTCCCCCCAGTGGAACCCAAGGTCCACATCCCCAAGGATGTTGTCAAAGAATATTATAAAAACGACGACATCCAGCAATGGTTCAAGGCCTACGAGGTAGCTATGACCTCACACCGAGTTCCGCAGAAAGATTGGGGAGCCGGGCTGTGGGGTCGATTCCTGAGTGAGGGGAGAGACACCCTACTCGACCTACCGTCTGCCGAACAGACCTCCTTACAGCCACATGAAAGAGGCCCTCCTCACAAGGTACGGGCTCACTCCAGAAATGTACCGCCAACGCTTCCGAGAATGCAAGAAGATCCCCGGCACCACGTGGGTAGAATATGTCAATTTCTACAGCCGGGCCCTGGAAGGGTGGATCAAGGGCAGCAAAGTATCTACCTTCGAGGGGCTCATCGACCTCATTGCCTACGAACATTTGTCCCTGAATTGCTTTGTAGAACTCCGACAGCACCTCCTGGACAGCAAGTTGGCCGACCCCCGGAAGATGGCCGTCGAGGCCGATCGCTGGGTGAGCACCAGAGTACCCCGGGGGCCCGGGGGGGACACTGGCCGAAACGAACAAGGACCATCCCGCCCGAGTGGGGGAGGGGGTCAGAATAGACAGAGGGGTTCCCAGGTAGGGTCCCCGCGCAGTCCCCCCAGAAACCAGCCAGGTACCTCGCCTCCCACAGCGAGCGCAGGGTTTCCCCCAGCTAGGCCAGGGCCCCGGGTCAGCCAAGCCTGCTACCATTGCCAGAAACCCGGGCACTATGCCAATGACCCCCGCTGCCCCTTGTTCTAGAAGCCTGCCGCTGCAGGGACCCCAGTGCGCCACATCACCTCAGTAGCCCTAGAAGAGGAGGGGGAGGAAGAGTTCGAGGGAGCTGAACCCGCAGCTATGATGTTAGTCTCCCTGGGTGATAGGGAGATGGTCCCCGGAGCTCCCCTACCCGACAACACAGAGAAGTACCGGCAGCAGGTGACTGTCAATGGCCATCCCATAGGGGCGCTCCGAGACACTGGGGCCAGTATCACCGCCGTCAAACGGCACCTCGTCACCGAGGCCCAGATTGTTCCCCACATCTCCTGCAGGGTGATTGCAGCCGATAACTCCGTCCGCACCTGCCGGATAGCTCAAGTCCCGTTCGAGTGGGGGGGCGTCTCTGGAGAGTTACGAGTGGCGGTCCGCTCCGACATGCCGGTGGACTGTCTGCTCGGCAACGATCTAGAGAGCTCCCCATGTCAGCGGGTTGAGAAAAGGACCCACTTAGAGATGGTGGGCCTACCCGAGTGGGCCTGTGTGAGTACCCGGTCGATGACCGCCCGAAGGACCACCCCCAAAGGGGTGACCTTAGAGGCGGCCCCGACGACCCCCGAGGTCCCTGAACCCTGTGAGACCCCTGAGCTATGCCCCGGGGAGAGCTTCCCCCCCGACGCAGGGCCCCTCGGCCCCGACGTCGAACCGACCCCGAGCTTGGACGACCTTCCTGAGCTGGCCCAATGGCGCCAGGAAGGGGGACCGTCCCGAGAAGAGTTCTGCCTAGAGCAGACATCCTGTCCATCCCTGGTGGGGCCGCGGCAGCAGGCCGCCGGTGACCAGTCCGGCTCTCACTTTATCTATTGGTAAAACGGCCTATTATACAGCGAGCAAAAGTCCGCCGAGCAAGGGTCCGGCCGAGTGCTGGTGGTCCCCCTACGCTTCCGCGGTTTCCTCCTGAACCTGGCCCATGACGTGCCCCTGGCGGGACACTTGGGACAAGACAAAACGTACCAGCGCCTGGTCACCCACTTCTACTGGCCGGGCATGCGCTCCGATGTGGAGGCCCACTGTAAGTCCTGCCCCACTTGTCAGTCCAGCGGAAAGAGCGGAGGGAAGCGCAAGGCTCCTCTCCAACCCTTCCCCGTGGTCAGTACCCCCTTTGAGAGGGTGGGAATCGACATTGTGGGCCCCCTCGACCCCCGGACCTCCTTGGGGCACCGCTTTATCCTGGTGCTGGTAGACCATGCCACCCGATACCCTGAAGCCGTTCCCCTCCGAACGGTGACCGCCCCCATAGTGGGGCGGGCCCTCATGGCCATCTTCTCCCGGGTGGGATTCCCTCGAGAAGTCGTCAGTGACCGAGGGACCAACTTCATCTCGAAATACATGAAGTCCCTTTGGCAACAATGTGGGGTGACGTACAAGTTCACCACCCCATACCACCCCCAGGGTAACGGTCTGGTGGAACGCTTCAACCGGACCCTCAAAGGAATGATCATGGGACTCGAAGAGCCCCTGAGGCGTAAGTGGGACGTCCTCCTTCCCTGTCTCCTCTTCGCGTACCGCGAAGTCCCCCAAAAATCCCTGGGGTTCAGCCCCTTCGAGCTGCTCTACGGGCACCCCGTCCGGGGACCCCTCACCCTGGTCAAGGAAGGGTGGGAGACGGCGGCCCCAGAGCCCCCTCCCGATGTGTTTCGATACATTTTGGCCCTCCGGAACCAGACGAGGAAGTTCCGAGAGCTGGCCGAGGCAAACCTCGAAGCCAGCCAAGAAGAAATGAAACGGTGGTATGACCAAAATGCCACGCTGGTCGAGTTTCAGCCCGGACAGCAGGTCTGGGTTATGGCCCCCGTAGAGCCCTGTGCCCTGCAAGACAAGTGGACAGGGCCCTTCAAGGTGGTAGAGCGCAAGAGTCAGGTGACCTACCTCATCGATGTAGAGTCCCCCAGGAACCCCTTGCGGGTCCTTCACGTGAACCGCCTCAAGCCCCACTTCGCCCGGTCCGAGTTGAGCTTGCTCCTCGCCACGGACGATGGGGAAGAAGAAGAAACGGAGCCTCTCCCCGATCTCCTGTGCGTGAAAGGAAAAGATGGCTCCGTAGAGGGGGTGAGTCTCTCCTCCTCCCTCTCTCCCGAGCAGCGCGAGGACTGTCGCCAGTTGTTGGGACAGTTCTCGGACCTCTTCTCCCTCACCCCCGGCGTCACCAACTGGTGCGTCCACGACGTGGACACCGGGGACAGCCCACCGGTACGGCACAGAGCCTACCGCGTCCCTGACCGAGTCTGGGCCTGCATCAAGGCCGAGGTCGCGAAGATGCTAGCTCTCGGGGTGGTCGAAGCCTCTGACAGCCCATGGGCTAGCCCTGTGGTCCTGGTTCCGAAGGCAGCCGCCCCCGGTGCTGTTCCCGAGCTGAGGTTCTGCATTGACTACCGTGGGCTCAACGCAGTCACCAGAACCGATGCTCATCCCATCCCCCGAGCCGACGAGCTTATCGATCGCCTCGGGGCTGCTCGCTTCCTTAGCACGTTCGACCTGACCAGTGGATACTGGCAGATCGCCCTCACCGAGGGAGCCAAGGAAAGATTCGCGTTTTCCACTCCAGATGGTCACTACCATTTCCGGGTGATGCCCTTTGGGATGAAGAACGCCCCCGCCACCTTCCAGCGGCTGGTGAACCAGGTACTGGCGGGGTTGGAGGAGTTCAGCGCTGCGTATCTGGACGATATAGCAGTGTACAGTTCCCACTGGCCCGAGCACCTCCAGCACCTCTGGGCGGTGCTGACGGCCCTGAGAAGGGCCGGTCTCACCATTAAGGCAAGCAAGTGCCAGATCGGACAAGGGTCCGTAATCTACCTCGGGCACCAGGTTGGAAGCGGCCTCGTAGCCCCCCTCCAGCCCAAGATCGATGCCATCGTGGCCTGGGAGGCCCCCACGACCCAGACGGAAGTGCGGGCGTTTCTAGGGCTCACGGGGTACTACCGCCGGTTCATCAAGAGTTACGGCAGCATCGTAGCCCCCCTCACGGAGTTAACCTCCAAAAACCAGCCGAAGAAAGTCAGCTGGACCTCCGCCTGCCAAGAGGCGTTCGAAACTTTAAAAGACGCCATGTGCACTGCCCCCATTCTACAGGCCCCCGACTACTCACGAGAGTTTGTAGTCCAGATGGACGCGTCCGAGCATGGCATCAGAGCTGTCCTGTCCCAGGTGAACGAGAACGGCCTAGACCAACCAGTGGCATTCATTAGCCGAAGGCTACTCCCTCGAGAACAAAGGTGGAGCACCATCGAGGGGGAGGCCTTCGCGGTAGTTTGGGCCCTGAAGAAGCTGAGGCCCTACCTGTTCGGTACTCACTTCCGGGTCCAGACCGACCACCGACCTCTCCGGTGGCTAATGCAGATGAGAGGGGAGAATCCCAAATTGCTGCGCTGGTCCATCTCCCTCCAGGGGATGGACTTCACTGTCGAACACCGGCCGGGCTCTGACCACGCCAATGCCGACGGCCTGTCCCGATTCTTCCGCCTCAGCGAAGAGAACCCCCAAGAGGATGGGTAGTTCTCCCCGCCTTCAGCTGGGGGGGGACGCGTGTTGGACCCGGCCTCGTGGCGTGGTTCATCCTGTCCCTCCACTCCCTGTGAGCGTAGGCCTGTACCCCGAGTCCCCTGCGCAGCCACCCCGTTAGTGTAGCCTGCAAACCGAGCCTGGTCGTCCTACCCAGTGACACCTAGATCCCCCGAGAACCCTGACCAGGCCTGCCCTTCCCGCACCTCGCCCGGCTCCGAGCGCCTAACCATGCCTGCCCCACAAGGCCCGGACGCCATCTTCCCTTCCCGACATCCCTGTCTCCCTGGGCCTAGCGTGACCCCGGCCCCAGCGAACCCCAGACTCCAAAGGCGCGCCAGTCCCGGCTGGGGGATAAAGGGCTCCCGAGTGAGATAAGCCAGGGAGTTTCGATGGCACCTCCGGCCTCCCCTGAGGGGCTGGTTTCTGTCACACCTTGGGGCCCCCCCCTGTGGGCCAGGTTCAATCACCCCTCTGGCCTCCCCGAGGGCTGGCTCCAGACCCGCTGGGCGTCTGGGAATTCCCGGACCCATCTTTCAAAGGGATCAAAGAGCCAACCGCCGGACCTCGCCAACGACCAGCCCCCCCGGGCAGGAGACCTCTGCCTGCGAGGGTCCGGAGATCAAAGAGCCAAAGGACTATAACTGGGCCCGCCCGACAACTAGCGGGCAGTTGTATCTTGGACCTGAAGCCCGCTGATCGGATCGCGGCTGATCCTAGGAAGACTCATCTGGAACCTCTGAGCCCTGCTGACGCTGTCGCGGCTCCTTCTTTGCCTTAAGGAATTGAACCATCGAAGCCCTGCTGACGCTGTCGCTGCTCGATCTCTAAGACCACCGGAGCCCTGCTGACGCTGTCGCGGCTCGACCTCTAAGACCACCGGAGCCCTGCTGACGCTGTCGCGGCTCGACCTCTAAGACCATCCGAGCCCTGCTGACGCTGTCGCGGCTCTCACGAACCTCTCCCGATCGAGCCCTGCTGACCTCGTCGCGGCTCGAGGAGTACTCTGGTCCGGCTGGACCATCGAGACCACCATCACGACCGAGCCGACTCGACGAAGGTGAGGCAACCAGTACGACCACCATCCCGTACCCCCCGGCTCGAGGATTGAGAGCTGTGCGTAGGGTACGCCTCGTACTGACCCAGAGACTAAAAGACTGTCCCGCTTCCCTCTTCCCGAATCCTCAGAGACTTTGTGGTCCTTTGGCCACTGTGTATATAAGAGTGCTTCCTTCGTTATTTGCTTATATAAAGAACTTGTTCCTAAAATCCAACGGTGTGGTGTCTGTTCGTAGTGTGGTGTGAGCTCAGTGTGTACAATCCCAGACCCAAAGTCCTCCCCGGTGAGGACCCCACAATTAAGACTCGGCAAGTTCAGTGGGAGAGGTGGATCTTGGGGTGTCTGGGTGAGCACAACCTGGCCCTCGGAGATTGCCCCTTCTAACATTGGTGGCAGCGTCGCGATAAGAACCTACGTCTCGGGATCGTATAGTACGAACACACTACCCGAACAAAGAGCAGCCATGAGCGTCACGACCGACAAGACCACCTTCCAGATGGAGCTTCTGGGAGACTATTCACACCGTGAGCTCAAGAAATTCTGCAAAGATCTCCATATCCCGTCAACGGGATTAAACACCAAAGAGGACTTCCAACAAGCTCTAACAGCCTGGGTGGAGACCGGAGCCCAACCTCCAGCTCCGACGGAAGCCGATGGAGGGGGAGCACCCCTGTTCGAAACCCACGCCCCAGAGCAAGAAAGAGCAGAGTCCCCGACGCGGACTTACAGCACCGAGAGAGGTCTGTCTCGAGAAGAGATGACCGACCGAGAACGCAACCGAAACCACGAGCTGGAACTAGCCCGTTTGAAAATGGAAGGAGAACTCAAGCTGGCCAAGAAGAAGCTAGCCATCGAGCAGCTGCGGCTGCAAGGAGAACTGGAGGAGAAGAAGCTCCAGCGAGAACATGACGGAAAGAAGCTCCAGCTGGAGCACGAGCGCAGCATATTGGAAATCGAACTAAAGGCCCGGAACGAAGGCAACAAAACAGCAGCGACCCGAGAGTCTGTCCCCCCAGTGGAACCCAAGGTCCACATCCCCAAGGATGTTGTCAAAGAATATTATAAAAACGACGACATCCAGCAATGGTTCAAGGCCTACGAGGTAGCTATGACCTCACACCGAGTTCCGCAGAAAGATTGGGGAGCCGGGCTGTGGGGTCGATTCCTGAGTGAGGGGAGAGACACCCTACTCGACCTACCGTCTGCCGAACAGACCTCCTACAGCCACATGAAAGAGGCCCTCCTCACAAGGTACGGGCTCACTCCAGAAATGTACCGCCAACGCTTCCGAGAATGCAAGAAGATCCCCGGCACCACGTGGGTAGAATATGTCAATTTCTACAGCCGGGCCCTGGAAGGGTGGATCAAGGGCAGCAAAGTATCTACCTTCGAGGGGCTCATCGACCTCATTGCCTACGAACATTTGTCCCTGAATTGCTTTGTAGAACTCCGACAGCACCTCCTGGACAGCAAGTTGGCCGACCCCCGGAAGCTGGCCGTCGAGGCCGATCGCTGGGTGAGCACCAGAGTACCCCGGGGGCCCGGGGGGGACACTGGCCGAAACGAACAAGGACCATCCCGCCCGAGGGGGGGAGGGGGTCAGAATAGACAGAGGGGTTCCCAGGTAGGGTCCCCGCGCAGTCCCCCCAGAAACCAGCCAGGTACCTCGCCTCCCACAGCGCGCGCAGGGTTTCCCCCAGCTAGGCCAGGGCCCCGGGTCAGCCAAGCCTGCTACCATTGCCAGAAACCCGGGCACTATGCCAATGACCCCCGCTGCCCCTTGTTCTAGAAGCCTGCCGCTGCAGGGACCCCAGTGCGCCACATCACCTCAGTAGCCCTAGAAGAGGAGGGGGAGGAAGAGTTCGAGGGAGCTGAACCCGCAGCTATGATGTTAGTCTCCCTGGGTGATAGGGAGATGGTCCCCGGAGCTCCCCTACCCGACAACACAGAGAAGTACCGGCAGCAGGTGACTGTCAATGGCCATCCCATAGGGGCGCTCCGAGACACTGGGGCCAGTATCACCGCCGTCAAACGGCACCTCGTCACCGAGGCCCAGATTGTTCCCCACATCTCCTGCAGGGTGATTGCAGCCGATAACTCCGTCCGCACCTGCCGGATAGCTCAAGTCCCGTTCGAGTGGGGGGGGCGTCTCTGGAGAGTTACGAGTGGCGGTCCGCTCCGACATGCCGGTGGACTGCCTGCTCGGCAACGACCTAGAGAGCTCCCCATGGCAGCGGGTTGAGAAAAGGACCCACTTAGAGATGGTGGGCCTACCCGAATGGGCCTGTGTGAGTACCCGGTCGATGACCGCCCGAAGGACCACCCCCGAAGGGGTGACCTTAGAGGCGGCCCCGACGACCCCCGAGGACCCCGAGGTCCCTGAACCCTGTGAGACCCCTGAGCTATGCCCCGGGGAGAGCTTCCCCCCCGACGCAGGGCCCCTCGGCCCCGACGTCGAACCGACCCCGAGCTTGGACGACCTTCCTGAGCTGGCCCAATGGCGCCAGGAAGGGGGACCGTCCCGAGAAGAGTTCTGCCTAGAGCAGACATCCTGTCCATCCCTGGTGGGGCCGCGGCAGCAGGCCGCCGCCCAGGCCGCCGGTGACCAGTCCGGCTCTCACTTTATCTATTGGGAAAACGGCCTATTATACAGCGAGCAAAAGTCCGCCGAGCAAGGGTCCGGCCGAGTGCTGGTGGTCCCCCTACGCTTCCGCGGTTTCCTCCTGAACCTGGCCCATGACGTGCCCCTGGCGGGACACTTGGGACAAGACAAAACGTACCAGCGCCTGGTCACCCACTTCTACTGGCCGGGCATGCGCTCCGATGTGGAGGCCCACTGTAAGTCCTGCCCCACTTGTCAGTCCAGCGGAAAGAGCGGAGGGAAGCGCAAGGCTCCTCTCCAACCCTTCCCCGTGGTCAGTACCCCCTTTGAGAGGGTGGGAATCGACATTGTGGGCCCCCTCGACCCCCGGACCTCCTTGGGGCACCGCTTTATCCTGGTGCTGGTAGACCATGCCACCCGATACCCTGAAGCCGTTCCCCTCCGAACGGTGACCGCCCCCATAGTGGGGCGGGCCCTCATGGCCATCTTCTCCCGGGTGGGATTCCCTCGAGAAGTCGTCAGTGACCGAGGGACCAACTTCATCTCGAAATACATGAAGTCCCTTTGGCAACAATGTGGGGTGACGTACAAGTTCACCACCCCATACCACCCCCAGGGTAACGGTCTGGTGGAACGCTTCAACCGGACCCTCAAAGGAATGATCATGGGACTCGAAGAGCCCCTGAGGCGTAAGTGGGACGTCCTCCTTCCCTGTCTCCTCTTCGCGTACCGCGAAGTCCCCCAAAAATCCCTGGGGTTCAGCCCCTTCGAGCTGCTCTACGGGCACCCCGTCCGGGGACCCCTCACCCTGGTCAAGGAAGGGTGGGAGACGGCGGTCCCAGAGCCCCCTCCCGATGTGTTTCGATACATTTTGGCCCTCCGGAACCAGACGAGGAAGTTCCGAGAGCTGGCCGAGGCAAACCTCGAAGCCAGCCAAGAAGAAATGAAACGGTGGTATGACCAAAATGCCACGCTGGTCGAGTTTCAGCCCGGACAGCAGGTCTGGGTTATGGCCCCCGTAGAGCCCTGTGCCCTGCAAGACAAGTGGACAGGGCCCTTCAAGGTGGTAGAGCGCAAGAGTCAGGTGACCTACCTCATCGATGTAGAGTCCCCCAGGAACCCCTTGCGGGTCCTTCACGTGAACCGCCTCAAGCCCCACTTCGCCCGGTCCGAGTTGAGCTTGCTCCTCGCCACGGACGATGGGGAAGAAGAAGAAACGGAGCCTCTCCCCGATCTCCTGTGCGTGAAAGGAAAAGATGGCTCCGTAGAGGGGGTGAGTCTCTCCTCCTCCCTCTCTCCCGAGCAGCGCGAGGACTGTCGCCAGTTGTTGGGACAGTTCTCGGACCTCTTCTCCCTCACCCCCGGCGTCACCAACTGGTGCGTCCACGACGTGGACACCGGGGACAGCCCACCGGTACGGCACAGAGCCTACCGCGTCCCTGACCGAGTCTGGGCCTGCATCAAGGCCGAGGTCGCGAAGATGCTAGCTCTCGGGGTGGTCGAAGCCTCTGACAGCCCATGGGCTAGCCCTGTGGTCCTGGTTCCGAAGGCAGCCGCCCCCGGTGCTGTTCCCGAGCTGAGGTTCTGCATTGACTACCGTGGGCTCAACGCAGTCACCAGAACCGATGCTCATCCCATCCCCCGAGCCGACGAGCTTATCGATCGCCTCGGGGCTGCTCGCTTCCTTAGCACGTTCGACCTGACCAGTGGATACTGGCAGATCGCCCTCACCGAGGGAGCCAAGGAAAGATTCGCGTTTTCCACTCCAGATGGTCACTACCATTTCCGGGTGATGCCCTTTGGGATGAAGAACGCCCCCGCCACCTTCCAGCGGCTGGTGAACCAGGTACTGGCGGGGTTGGAGGAGTTCAGCGCTGCGTATCTGGACGATATAGCAGTGTACAGTTCCCACTGGCCCGAGCACCTCCAGCACCTCTGGGCGGTGCTGACGGCCCTGAGAAGGGCCGGTCTCACCATTAAGGCAAGCAAGTGCCAGATCGGACAAGGGTCCGTAATCTACCTCGGGCACCAGGTTGGAAGCGGCCTCGTAGCCCCCCTCCAGCCCAAGATCGATGCCATCGTGGCCTGGGAGGCCCCCACGACCCAGACGGAAGTGCGGGCGTTTCTAGGGCTCACGGGGTACTACCGCCGGTTCATCAAGAGTTACGGCAGCATCGTAGCCCCCCTCACGGAGTTAACCTCCAAAAACCAGCCGAAGAAAGTCAGCTGGACCTCCGCCTGCCAAGAGGCGTTCGAAACTTTAAAAGACGCCATGTGCACTGCCCCCATTCTACAGGCCCCCGACTACTCACGAGAGTTTGTAGTCCAGACGGACGCGTCCGAGCATGGCATCAGAGCTGTCCTGTCCCAGGTGAACGAGAACGGCCTAGACCAACCAGTGGCATTCATTAGCCGAAGGCTACTCCCTCGAGAACAAAGGTGGAGCACCATCGAGGGGGAGGCCTTCGCGGTAGTTTGGGCCCTGAAGAAGCTGAGGCCCTACCTGTTCGGTACTCACTTCCGGGTCCAGACCGACCACCAACCTCTCCGGTGGCTAATGCAGATGAGAGGGGAGAATCCCAAATTGCTGCGCTGGTCCATCTCCCTCCAGGGGATGGACTTCACTGTCGAACACCGGCCGGGCTCTGACCACGCCAATGCCGACGGCCTGTCCCGATTCTTCCGCCTCAGCGAAGAGAACCCCCAAGAGGATGGGTAGTTCTCCCCGCCTTCAGCTGGGGGGGGGACGCGTGTTGGACCCGGCCTCGTGGCGTGGTTCATCCTGTCCCTCCACTCCCTGTGAGCGTAGGCCTGTACCCCGAGTCCCCTGCGCAGCCACCCCGTTAGTGTAGCCTGCAAACCGAGCCTGGTCGTCCTACCCAGTGACACCTAGATCCCCCGAGAACCCTGACCAGGCCTGCCCTTCCCGCTCCTCGCCCGGCTCCGAGCGCCTAACCATGCCTGCCCCACAAGGCCCGGACGCCATCTTCCCTTCCCGACATCCCTGTCTCCCTGGGCCTAGCGTGACCCCGGCCCCAGCGAACCCCAGACTCCAAAGGCGCGCCAGTCCCGGCTGGGGGATAAAGGGCTCCCGAGTGAGATAAGCCAGGGAGTTTCGATGGCACCTCCGGCCTCCCCTGAGGGGCTGGTTTCTGTCACACCTTGGGGCCCCCCCCTGTGGGCCAGGTTCAATCACCCCTCTGGCCTCCCCGAGGGGTGGCTCCAGACCCGCTGGGCGTCTGGGAATTCCCGGACCCATCTTTCAAAGGGATCAAAGAGCCAACCGCCGGACCTCGCCAACGACCAGCCCCCCCGGGCAGGAGACCTCTGCCTGCGAGGGTCCGGAGATCAAAGAGCCAAAGGACTATAACTGGGCCCGCCCGACAACTAGCGGGCAGTTGTATCTTGGACCTGAAGCCCGCTGATCGGATCGCGGCTGATCCTAGGAAGACTCATCTGGAACCTCTGAGCCCTGCTGACGCTGTCGCGGCTCCTTCTTTGCCTTAAGGAATTGAACCATCGAAGCCCTGCTGACGCTGTCGCTGCTCGATCTCTAAGACCACCGGAGCCCTGCTGACGCTGTCGCGGCTCGACCTCTAAGACCACCGGAGCCCTGCTGACGCTGTCGCGGCTCGACCTCTAAGACCATCCGAGCCCTGCTGACGCTATCGCGGCTCTCACGAACCTCTCCCGATCGAGCCCTGCTGACCTCGTCGCGGCTCGAGGAGTACTCTGGTCCGGCTGGACCATCGAGACCACCATCACGACCGAGCCGACTCGACGAAGGTGAGGCAACCAGTACGACCACCATCCCGTACTCCCCGGCTCGAGGATTGAGAGCTGTGCGTAGGGTACGCCTCGTACTGACCCAGAGACTAAAAGACTGTCCCGCTTCCCTCTTCCCGAATCCTCAGAGACTTTGTGGTCCTTTGGCCACTGTGTATATAAGAGTGCTTCCTTCGTTATTTGCTTATATAAAGAACTTGTTCCTAAAATCCAACGGTGTGATGTCTGTTCGTAGTGTGGTGTGAGCTCAGTGTGTACGATCCCAGACCCAAAGTCCTCCCCGGTGAGGACCCCACAATTAAGACTCGGCAAGTTCTGTGGGAGAGGTGGATCTTGGGGTGTCTGGGTGAGCACAACCTGGCCCTCGGAGATTGCCCCTTCTAACAATTAGTAGCATTCAAACCCTCCTTATGAGAAGGGACACATAGTACACTTTCATGCTGCACACATGCGGAGCTATAGTAGATGGTTGCACCATATTGGTGCGTGCAGGCTGCCATGCCAAGTGTTTCTCCAATCTGAACAGTGCGGTGTTTCGTGAATTCACACATAAAAACAAGACAGGACTTGATATGACCAGGACGTTAGACACATAAAACATATAGTAGGTACACAAGAATAATGATATCGATATTTACTTATTAAAGTGTATATTAACACTTCATGGTCTCACAGGGGGTCGCTTTCACTTATGGGAAACACTGCTGTTGGATAATGCAGAAAAAGGGAAAAGTAAGTACCCTGCGATCGATTGTCAGCCGATCGTAAAGTAAGTCTGCCAGTCTATGTTAATATCGGGAAAGTACGGCGTTCTCCCTTGTAGCCAGCGCTTTTACTTACTTCCTATCTGGTGAAAACGCTTGGTCAAACCGGACATTCGCCTCCCCGGGACCGCATCTTGCTTGTCCGGTACTTCGTGTGAGATTAAAAGCTAGGCGGACTTCCGGGTTCCTCCCTGGGGACCGCTAGACCGTTTGGTACGGGCGGCCATTTGGAAGTATGCTTTTTACCCGTGCAATAAAGGAAATTGAAAGAGATTCTTCGAATTTGAACGAAGTTGTTTATTTTGCAATTTCAGAGTCGGAGGAAATATGAGGTAGCATGCCTTTGAAAATAATGAAAATTATTGAGGCTTTTAATTGACCCGGGGTCGAAAAAGAGTCAATGCTCGAAATATTATTCATGCTAAGCAAACATTCAATGGACTTGATATGCCAATAGATACAAGCCTTGATGGTAAAATATAGCGGGGTCACTGTAGTTGTAACCAGGCTTCTGTTTGAGAATAACAGTGATGCCAAATTCGTAAGGTGATTATCTGGATTGGGAAGGGAAAAGAGGCTCTTTGGATGGCGATGTTGTTCCTACATGGGTGCAGTTGATCATTCCCAAAAAAAAAGATAATATATCAAAAACCGTTTGATGGTACAGAATTGATTATTCAAAAATTGATTTTTCAAAAAATGATTGCCATAGAGTTATTCTCAGCCACGGGTGTTATTTTTGCAATGTTGATAGTAAATGTCAGATAGCATGTATTTCCCATCAAGAGTGGTCATAGTTTAGAATTAAGGATTCACTTCAAGAAAGCTGGGTGACTATCCTAGTTCCTAAAGGCACCCCAAGGGATATCATCGTTGAGTCCCTGGGAATCCGTATGGAGTTTGAACACCCATCTTTGTTCGCGTTCATGGAGTATCCTTTCTTCGTTCTCCTTTGCTTTGACAACTTCGAGGACCACCCATCTCATATCATTGGGTGTGTGGTTCATTTCTATGAAATGGTTCGTCATTCATGTTGTCGCTCTTTTCCACCTGATGTTGCTGCTATGTTCGACTATTCTGGTGCTGACTTTTCGAGTAGTCATTCCAATGTAATGCAAATTACAACTACAAGTGATTAAGTACACTACTCCACTGGTATTGCAATTGGACATCTGTCTCAGCTCCCATGTGACATTGTTGTTAAAAAGGACCGTTTTAGTACTGGTCGTCAGGTGGCACACACTACAGTTGTTACATGGGTAGTGGCCCTTGGGAAGGTGTTGTAGTCTGTTCGTTGTATCGGTCACTTTTGGACGGGTGTGAACCAAATGGTCTCTCAGATTCCTCCCACGGCGATGACTGAACATTGAAATGGGTATGTTTAGATCACCGCTATTGACGATAGGCCAATGTTTTTTCACTATTTTTGTTACCTGATCAGATATTTTATTGAATGTTGTGATGCAAATGGGTCGTGTATTCTCAGTAGGATGTTTTACTTTTGGCTCCAAAAGTGCATCTCTGTGGTTATTACCTGCCCTCTTTTTTGCATCTCTTACCAGTTTGTTGGGATATTGCCTTGCTTTTAGTTTTTGGCTTAGGTCGTCTGCTTGTAGCAGATAGTCCTGTCTGGTAGTGCAATTTCTCCTCAACCTTAGGAATTGTCCAAAGGGGAGGTTTTGCTTCAGATGTCTCGGATGGAAACTATCGTAAGTTAACAAACAGTTTCTCGCGGTGAGTTTAAAGTGTGTTGTACTTATCAGAGACCCACCTTCAGCCAGTATGTTCAGATCAAGAAATATCAGATGTGCTCTGCTCATGGTGTTTGTAAATTTCAAGAAACTATCTTGATGGTTTAGCCATTCAAAGAATTCCTGTGCCTCACTCTCATCACCATTCCAAATTACCAGCACATCATCGATGTAACGTTTCCATAACTTGATGTGGTGTCTGTAGGGATTATCATCATGCAGGATCTTCGTCTTCTCTAGATGATGCACGTATAGACCTGCTATGCTCGGCGCAAAAGTGCTGCCCATACTAGTCCCGTGCTGTTGACGGTACAGCGTCTCTTCGAATCTAAAAAAATTCTCGGTGAGTGCCAGTCGGCAGCATTCCAGTACCACATGTCTTGGTGTTTTGTAATCCCATTCTGAATCAAAGAGGACTTCTTCTAAGATTTCCAAGGTTTCTCTGTGGGGGAGGCTGGTATAAAGACTCTCCACATCCAGGCTTATAAGAATGCTGGATGTGAGGTCAAAGGTTTGTTCTTTCAATAAACAGAGGACAGCTTTGGTGTCTTGTAGGTAGGTATCTGTTTTCTGTACTAATGGTCTTAAGAAGGCATCAGCATATTTGGAAAGGGGCTCAAGAATAGATCCAATACCTGAAACTATAGGTCTCCCTGGTGGCTTGGTCAGGCGTTTGTGAATCTTGGGGATTGTATAGAAGTAAGGAGTGACTGGTTTGTTGTTTATTAAGAATTCAGTTTCTTTTTTGCTCACCCAGTCATTCGCCAATGATTCCTCGATAAGGTGTCCAATGGAGATTCTTAATCGTTCAGTAGGATCTTCTTTGATGATGACATAGTTCCTTGTGTCAGCTAAGAGTCGTAGGCATTCCTCTCTGTAATCAGAGGTATCTTGTAGTACAATAGCTCCACCCTTATCAGCAGGTTTTATAGTTAAGGTGTTGTTATTAGATAATTCTTGTATTGCTTTGAGTTCCAGATTGCTCGTGTTTTGGAACACTTTGATTGTACGTGGATCTAGTTCTTTCACCTCCTTCAGGATGGCCTTACCGAATGCCAGAATTTCCACTGGTAAGTTGCCAGTTGGTGGTACAAAAGTCTATTTCTTCTTCAGTCCAGTGTCAGATACAGTTTGGTCACTGTTTGTTTTGTCTTTGAAAAAGACTTGGAGTTTTAGTTTTCTCACAAACTCTTTGTGCTCGCAACATAATTTGAATTTGTCTGTGTTCGGGGTAGGTACAAAACCTAAGCCTTTGTTTAGGATTTGTATTTGTACTGGTGTAAGTTCAGTGTTGGATAGATTGACTACTAAATCAGAGGCTCGCTCGTTGATGGCTCCGGAGGGCCCTTGCTGCGAGTGTGACGCCCCTCTGTCACTAGGGGTTGTGCCCATTGTAGATTTTGTCCTGTTTTGTTTTTTGCCCTTTGTTGGGTTTTGCCCCTGCCTAAAAAAGGAGGGCCTGGGTTAGTTTGATTCCCTCGATTACCGCCCCAACTTGGAAAAGGCTGTTGAGGGTACAGTGGCGGGCCATAATAAAATGGTCCTGGTGGAGGGGGACCATAGTAGGGACCAAATGGTTGTGCGCCTTGATGTTGGTGCCATGGGGGAGGTTGATTGCCTCGGTATCTTCCCGAATTTCCTCTTCCTCTTCTTGGTCTCCTATTTGTGGAGTAATTGTAATTGGAAGTAGGTCCTGAGCTATCGGATCCTGAGTCCGAACCGTCACTATCCGTATTATATCCCGGATTTCTGTTGCTTACTCTGTAATCGTCTTTTATGTATGGGTAGACCGTTTCGTGAGAGAAGGATTTCTGGTCCTTGGATAGTTTGATGTACTTAGTATCCTTTAAACTGATTTCTAACTCTGTCATGCTCTTATTTAGTTCATCTAGTCTCTTTTTTAATTCGCTTGGGGTCTGATAAGATTTGAGACGTAGCTCCAGTGAGTGAATTTCTTCTAGTAGTGTTTCCGAGAGACGGGCTGCCGTTTTTACTATAAGTACCAACCAGTCTCTGGTACAGTGCCACGATATGAGTGACCAATCCTTTTTAAATTGCTTGTCCTGTTGGAAGTTGAACGGCTCATTTCTGACAATGAGACCTCTTGGAGCTGCACTGATCTTAAGGTATTCGGCCATCATTACCCCATGGATTAGGGTCTTAATTTGGGTTCTTTTGAGTTCAGTCAGTTCATCCCAGATCTGTGTTGCATCACTATTATCTCTATTAGGAGTCCCTGTGTGTGGTAATATGGAAGCAATAATTCTGTCTACTTCCTCCTCTGAAAAGGATAAACCTGTGATTTCCGCCATTGTGTGTCTCACAACTTCTACTTTGTTAAATTTTACGATGGTTGTCTATGGTGTGGTCACATAATAAAGGTAGAGGGTATAGACCCTTGATTGGAGATTTATAAAAAACTCCCGCAGCCAAGCTGCTGCTAGAAACAGATATGAAACAGAGGTGTCAAAGACTAGGTCGTCCTCCAACAAGTTTAGTACATAAGTAGGAACCCCCACATAGGGTCCCGGGACCTAGCTCTGGTGTGGGTGACTGATCAAATTGATCAGTTTGACCATTGGAAGAAAGAAAGAAAAAATTCTTTCTAGTGTCCCCTCACTCACCGGGGTTGCCCCACGGTGACATGCTTCATCATTGGGGCCATCCCAGTTCTCTACGAAAAGGAGCGCGCTGCGACTCACGACTACGTAGGAGCACTAAAGTGTGAAAGACTATCTGTGATGTAGAAAAGTGTGGTGGAGTGGATGTGAGTGAGTTAAAAATACCGTGCTTAGTTGTTTATTTTGCAATTTCAGAGTCGGAGGAAATATGAGGTAGCATGCCTTTGAAAATAATGAAAATAATGAAAATTATTGAGGCTTTTAATTGACCCGGGGAAAAAGAATGTCCCTTCTCATAAGGAGGGTTTGAATGCTACTAATGATATGTTTTCTTTTACAGCACCACCAGTTTGATACAGACGTATGTATTTCTAATGTGAATGCATGCTTTATTTATTAAGTATATTTTTTTCCATTTTGTGCACCCATCCGGGTCCTTAGGAGTGGCATATGCAGGGCTGGTCCCTGCATGGTCCTGAAGAAATGCTAGGGGTAGCATGAACCATGTTGACCTTTTAAGTTCGCTGAATCAACCCTACTAAAGGCTGACCTACAGTGACACTAACCCCACTTTTAATATACCTGCCTAGGAGCAATAATAAATTTGTTTGAGGCCCACTAAGTACGGTATTTTAACTCACTCACATCCACTCCACCAAACTTTTCTACATCACACATAGTCTTTCACACTTTAGTGCTCCTACGTAGTCGTGAGTCGCAGCACGCCCCTTTTCGTAGAGAACTGGGATGGCCCCAATGATGAAGCATGTCACCGTGGGGCAACCCCGGTGAGTGAGGGGACACTAGAAAGAATTTTTTTTTTCTTCCAATGGTCAAACTGATCAATTTGATCAGTCACCCACACCAGAGCTAGGTCCCGGGACCCTATGTGGGGGTTCCTACTTATGTAGATGTCTCTGTGACAAACATTTTCAAAGGTGCACCATGCTGAGTGCACTGTTCTCATGATATCGATGGCAGTGTCAAACAACATCAGATGCAGGCAAACAGCAAGCGGCTCCCTGCAAAGACCTTGGAAGACACAGTATTTGATTAGGTTTAAAGATAGGAGTGCATACACATCACCTTGCGTAATTTGTGTTTTTGACAAACAATGCCCAAACAGGACTGAACTTCTACATCCTTTTGGAATTTTGCAATACAAGTGTTTAGCTAGTCCTACTTACAAACCTGAGGCCAGCAGCTCCAGGCACATCAGGAAGGCTCTTAAGACATGGTTATTTCAGCAATCATTCAGCACTATGCTTCCCAGTATTCCCCCCCCCCCCCCCTTTCATGTTAATCTTCACTCACCCAGCGCCGGGACACTCAGTAGAGTAGCTGGGCACTTTATAAAACCCCACTTAACAAAACAGAGATTTTCTATGCTTGTATTAAATGTACACTATAGTAGGGACTATAGGTCTTTAACCAACCCAGACAGGCTTACATATCGGTACTAGTCAATACTGCCGATTGTACAACTAAAAGTACTGGACTTTCACATGCACTGTAAAACCACACAAGCTCCTGTTTTGGATACACTCAACGTAGATACGGTATACATGGATTTTAAAACACCTTCATTTGTAAATACTAGCTGTAGAAGTAGGTAACACCACAAAATGATTGGTTTTGGTTGTAGTGTTACATATGCAGCTCATTATAAATAATTGGGCATTCTTTGAAAAAAGGGGCATATTTGGTCTGCACTAATAAAGCTAGGTGTATTTGTCTGTGCAAGCCTTCATCATAGACTAAACTATTGACAAATGTATATTTAAATACACAACTTGTAATAGAACTAAGTTGATAAATAATATAAGATAGTGTACCCATGGATGGTTGTGTGCTACTTTGAGACTGTATATGTGTCCATAGACTACAAAGCACGCATGAAGTGGGGACTCACAAATCAATAGAATCCATCATATCACCTGCATGAGCAATGCGCTGCCATTGCACACTCTTCGGAACAACCTTATGTGATATATAATATATTCTGTTTAGGAAAATAGATTGTTTCCCACTTAAACATTGTGTGCCTTTCTTCAATTTGTTCTCATAAATTGGGCACAAAGAGTCTATTTGTGCCCAAGAGTAATATTTCATTGTATCAAATTATTCCCCCACATAATCAGCATGCAATATGTAGGACGTAGAGACACAAGCCAGCACTCTACACCAGTTACAATCTAATCCCAAAACTCTCTGCAGTTGGGCTGACAAGTTGAACGGTCAGTCACCTACCTCCACATTGATAAAAATGCTTTCCATGTCCTGGATCTTTAAGAATCGCTGGAGCGGCTTCAGAAAATACTGCAACACAGAGAGGAGATGTCAGTCAGGAAACCCACAGCGACGGCTGGATGCTGATCTGATGCATATATCAACCCAATGTAACAAAGGGTCTCCTGACTGCAGACCAGCAGTGTAGGCTAGTGACTCCCAAGAAAGTACTTAAGGGAAAGGGGGTGATGTAGCAAGAGCAGTGAGATGAACACAGGCCTGGGTGCACAACGAGTAAACACGGTGGGTGGCTAGATGAGATATACACCACAATTTGGGAAGCTAACAGAAGCATTGCAAAGCTTAGGAGAGCAGGGGTAGGGGATGCTGCCTACTAGATCTGAGATAAGTGGAATAGCGAACGGCGAGAAAGCTGACTCAGTGGCCTAACACAGGCTGGAAGGCCCAGAGCTGCTGTACTGTCCTTAGGCGATCTGGGAAAGTGACAAGGGTGTCAGAGCGACCTAAAATGGCAAGAGACATCTAAGACAGGTGTGAGGGCCAAGGGCAGGCCTATGTTCCCACAGATATCTGAGGAAGGCTAGAGGACCTAAAGTTGCTGACGTGTCTCTATGGCATATCAGACACGCTAGTTAACATATAGCTGAGGGAGGGCTTCAGAGGCGCCTAAGAGAGAGAGGCAAGTCGACCTGGGATGTAAACTGCCTTGGGGACCTGATACATGCAAGAGGCTCTGCAGCTGGGGAATTCTCCCTAAGTGATATTGGAAAGGCTGGGGCAAGAAAGTCCCAAGCGGTGGAACAGGACTGTAAAAGCATGAGACAGGTGAGAGGGCACAGACTTAGAAAAATGCTGTGGCTTCAGACACTGGCTAAAGGTTTGTAAATTATACGTGTGTGTATATATATATATGTGTGTATATATGATCAACATCATCTTACCTGGAGTTCCGCAGCACCCTAAAAACCTATTTGTTCTCGCAGGCTTTTAAAATTTAAATCCCTACCTTTCACTCAGGAATCATTCTTTCTCCTCAACAGCGCCATGAAACCGCCTGGTGTACGAGCACTCAATAAATACTTTTAAATTAAAATTCAATTCAAATATATATACACATACATATACATATATATAGTAAGTTTACCTCAACATGTTACAACTATATAAACAGCGCAGTATTTGTATTCGTTATACATATATCAAATTGTCAATTTATGCAAACACATTGCAAATCTTTATTTTCTTGTATTCTTCTCTTCTTTCTATATCTTTTACTTTTGTCAATGTTTATTTTTTATTGCAGAGGACCTCTCATCTCTTCTTGTTCTAACTAGCTCCTATTCGTTTACTCATTTTTTTAGGTCTCCCGACCTATCGATGCGCGCATGCGCATCGAGCGGAGCGAGAATTCAAGTAGCGAAAATCTTCATGAAACCAATTAGCTTTTTGCTGGCGGTTTTCATGAAGTTCACGTGAACCACGTGATCAAACACGAACGCGCATCAGCCTCCCTCCCTCCTAATTGCATTTTTTCAACGGCCGCCGCACAGCACATCAAAGGGCTTCGCCCAGCGTGCACTCTGCGGCTTCTCGACTTCTCCTCCCCTAATTAGTCATTTTCGCCGCTCCCCTGCCCGCCGTCTCGCATTTCTCCTCCCCCCCTTCCCCTTCTCTGCCTTCCTTTCCCGGCGCACGCATTTGTTGACATTTTCGCTGCTTTGAACTCCACTCCAGCACATGCTGTGCTAGTTTAAATGGGTGCTTGGTTTCAAAGCTTCTGTGAAACACTTTTTTTTTCTGTTGCGGCAGTGTGGAAATGCTATTTCGCTTACATTTCTGATCTCCTGATGCAGTGTTTAAATCTAGAATAATTAACATTATGTGAACATCGCGCTACCCCCATTCCCCCCATATGCATTCTGAAAATGGTTGCTTGGTTTCAATGCTTTTGTTCTAACTCTCGCTCCCTTGATGCATGTGAAAATGCTATATTGGTTTTATTTCTGCTCTCCGGATGCGGTGTGAACATTTTGAATAATTTACTTCATGTGATAAAAGCGTGAAATCTGTGTAAACAAAAGGGTGGTGTGTTTTAGAAAAGAGAATGCTAACGTACCATCTAACCCATATTGCTGTGTCTTATTTTGATTATATTTCCCCCACCACATGTGTAAGTGCATACAAAGCACAATTACCAATTGTAAGTTACAAACATTTAGCAATTATCTTAAATGTGAATGTTTTACTGAGATATTTTACGGCATGTGTGGCATTTATAAACTGTAAAGTAAAAGTTAAAACAAGCATTGGCATAGCCAATAGGTCTCGCCTTTGGGACCTTATAAGTGTTTAGTTATCCAGCACAATATCCTTGGTGCAACAATATCAACCGTTGCATTGCTAAACACTTATAAGGTCCCAAAGGCGAGACCTATTGGCTATGCCAATGCTGGTCTCCTAACTTGCTGTTTTCATTGGCAACTCCTTGGCCAATGCCCATTTCCCCCTATTCGTAATCTACCTAGTGTATTCCGGAGCTCGGTTGGCAACCAATCCATTGATAGCATTCTTTTTGCTGTTACTGTTCCTAGTTCTGCATATTTTATCCAATTTTCCTTGTTTTTCTTTGGCATTATTTCAAGTAAACAGTTTTGTAGTACGTTCTGGCAACCCTCCTGTGATTTCCTCTAGTTTTGCCACTACTGATGACCAGAATGCCTGTATATGATCTCATTTCCATGTTCTGCGTCTATGGAAGTTTGCTGCTTTTTTCTGGATAGATTGTATGGGTTCTCTGCAAGAGGCTGGCTAAAGCTATCAGTGAGGTCATGTGTTTGTGAGTGGTGCTTGTGCGATTCCCTGACAAGTGTGGGTCTGGCGAGGTCTTGAGAGATATCTCAGGTTATGCACGGGGCAACAGACTTAGCTTTCCATGCTACACCCAGACTTACCTTACAAATAGACTCGAGTGTGTCAGTGTACTTCTCCTCTGTCTGCTGTATCTCCTGAAGGCAGCAGGCCCTCTTGTCCACTTCTGTTTTAGGCTGTAGGAGGATCACATTTTGGACAAGTTAATCCGTACAATCACCATACTAAATTTAGCAAAAAATGTATCTATTGAGTTCCATACCTTAGTTTAGTTGGTGTTTAATATTTCTAATGACTCTGCCCACCCACTCTCTTCTATTTACCCCACTTTGCCTGTCTCCGGATCTCTTAAAAGTGTTTACTGCTTTCACCCACAACACCGTACCTAGTTCATACGCCATGATGGCTCCACTATCTTGGATTGGGGTTGTTCACTGCACCCACTTACTTCTGCTGGGTGAAGTCACATGTTCGGCTTGCCTTTGCTGACTTTGATCCAAGGTTCCCTGCCCCTTCAGCTGAGGCCAATGTTGTGGCAAGTAGCGAGTGCCCACTTATAAACACTAACCTGCACTGGAGGAATTTCACTCTTCATCAGGTCTTCGTAGATGTCATCGCCCTCATCCTCCTCCATGTCCACACAGTCATAGAGCTCATCATCTTCCTCCACTGTATCACTGTGAAGGAGGATAGGAGGAAAGGAATGAGAAAAGAACCCTTTATATTCCCTGCCAGTTGTGTTGGGAGGTGAAATGGGTTTCAGTTAATGAAGACTCCTTTATAAGCCTTACTGCTGTAGCGTTACTGAAGGTGGACCGGAAGGAAGAGAACAAACGGAGGAGGCTTTTCATAACCAAGGTGCTATTGGAGGTGGTCACGGGGGAGATGAATGAAGCTGTCTTCATACCCCAACTCTTTCTCAAAGTAGGTCTGCTTCCAATAGGCTTCCAGCAAATTGTCCTGTTCTGAAGCTCCCAGTAAGCGTCATGCACCTTGCGCAAAGATTTCCAGTAAAGCACACTATGCCTAGGATCTTTGCACAATAGTTTGCTCTCCGAACCCCAGTAACACCCTCTACACAAAGCATTCCAGAAGAGAGTCATGCTTTCAGGCTCTTAGTGACATGCCTATATGCATGCTCCCAGAAGGGCACTGCATTCAGGCTTCCAGGAAAGCACCCACACACACTACAAGCTAGCTACCAGAGATGACCTCTGCTCTGAGGTCTACATTAACACTCCCTGTTCTCAAACTCACAGCAGCAGTCAATGCCCTAATGTCCCTGTGAAACACCCTGAGCTCAGACTCACATTAACATACCCTGTTCTCTGGCTCCCTGTAAGACACCCTGGTCTACTGGTCAGAGTAACACCCTTCTTTAGGGCTCCCAATGCCACACCCTGCTCTCAGACTCCCAGTAATACACTCTGGTCTCAGGATAACTGTAATTCTCCCTGCTTTCAGAACCCCCCCGTACTGTACAATGCTGCCAGACTCCTAGTAGCAAGCCTTGTTATCCTGGCAGGTGGTGCTAAAATCCATTACACACCACCCAGCATGGAAATCTCAAAGTCTTTCTACTATACTCCCTGCACTTGCCCAATGTACCAATGCCCAACTAATGACGTTCACATGGCAAATGAAAGCATTAGCTATTACTTGCGGTGTGGAGGGGTGTCTGTGACATTTGACTATATTTTTCTTACTTCTGCTAATTATATTCTGTAAACATTGCGTTTAATGTTACATAAACTAAATTTAGTATATTATAACCACTTACATTATAACTCCAGGGTGTTCTTTTTTCACTTAAACTAGTGCCACCAGTCTGCCAAACACACACAGGAAATTTTGTGCAATGCGCAGTATGCTTTGCATAGTGGGGTATTTAGGTGCAAAGCAGGTGCAATGTGGGAGAATGAGGATTTAGGGATGCCTCATAGCCATAGATAGACGGTGGAACCGATGACATTCTTTAATATGTTCTTACTGCTCACTTACTCAATTTGGTCTGGCAGCCCACTGTAGATGTCCTCATCGACCATGCTGTCCTCCGTTGGAAAAGGTCTGTAGAGAAACAATAATATTAACAAAACCTACCAACCACTCTTGAAACAAGATCATCTAAAAAACAATCACTTGATACACTCCAGCCACATCAGAAAATCCATCATACAAGAACATCTTCTGCCTCCAAAACAAGAATACCCATGTCTACTCTTGCCATCCCCTGAAAGAAAAGTACCCAATACAACGCAATAACCCTTTAGAATATCTTCACAAAGGTTGAGAAAATTAAGGTTCATCCACTGGCAAAAGGCTGATATGATAAACAACCTTTCATGGGTTTCTGTAATTCCCTTGCAGGTTTGTTGAATCTCAGGATGATATGGGTGCCATCTGCTTCACAAGACTGTGATTCAGAGTAGGTTCCCATACTCTACTTCCTAATAGGATAATGGATTTATTGACGTAGCCAAAAAGTGACAACTAAAGCTTTACCGTTGGGGCCGTGTTCAACAGTTTGGATTTTATAGCAGAAAATGACCACTTTCCCTTTTCTTAGAGGACATTTATGGTTTACGAAAAGTGTCCTAAAGTTCACTGAATAGTGAACGCAGCTATTCTGAGGGAGATTTGCTAAACCAGAGCGATAAGCATACACTTTCCAGCACTTCATACATTTGAATACATTTCAAAGTCTTGTTTGGATTGTGATATTTTTCTTTCATTATTCTTGGTAATCCTGACTCTGAACTTGGGTGCTGATATCATCAGCCGATATGTAAGTCACTCAGGCTACATACGCCTCCGAGCTTTGCCAGGGCCTTTGAGAGGGTCTCTGGGCCCTATTATACATATGCGTCACATTTTGCCAAGGGGATGGTTTGCAGCTTTGAGTCTGAGGTTGGATTCAGTAATGCAGAATGTGGTTCCCTCTGCACAGAAGAAAAAAGTTAGAAAAACACCACACACCAAGAAGGTTTGGACAGCCGCCGTGTTTCACACATTGCTCTTGTGCGAAAAGGTTAAGTTTACATGTTATTCAGTGTAATGTTGCTTTTGGTCTGGGGATGCATTTCCTTGATTACATTCTATATCGCCCCCTATGATGTTTTGAATAAGTTGTAACCAAATGTTTCATCCAGGACCAATCTACTCTACCTCAGAATCAAGGTCATGTAAGAATAGCGTCCGCCATAGAAACAAGAACATCCGATGAGGAGCTTTGTCCAAGTCTCAATCAGCCATCTTGGACTCAAGATCGTCTTAAGCAGCTTGCATGGACGTCATTTGGGGGTAGCCAGGGGTCACAGCTGTGACCTCCAGCTTGCTCCCTGCTACTCCAGGCACTACCTTAGCGACCCCTGGCCTCAGGGGAGGCAAAAGGTTTGCCCCCTCAGAGGTTAAGGAAGTGCCAGGAGTAGAAGGGAGCAAGCTAGAGGTCACAGATGTGACCCCCAAGTACCTCCAAATGATGCCCAAAGCATCTTGACTTAAATCTAATCCAAACCACTCCCAGACTAGATTATCTCAATGTCACATTCGGCTTTTTGGGTGATTTAAGCCGAGCCTCTTTGAAAGCTTGTGTTTTTCGCTATGGAGTTTGCCCTCAGGGTGAGTGATCCCAGGGCTGAGCCCTGACTGAAGGACCACTCGCATCAGACGTCTAGAGTGCTCCCAGGGGTAATCTCTTCTCTCCTTTCAGGCTTGGTAGAGAAGAGTGGAAACAGGCATCATTTCTGCCTACTGTGCTCCAGACAGCTGCAAGCCTACCTGACCAGCTTTTTCACACAACGGTTATGGCTGGGGTTAATAAAAAGCAGCAGCAGAGTGAGAAAGTTGAAGTACAGTTGTTCTGCAGTAATAGTTCAATTAAAAGGCTCAATTCCCTGTGCTATATGAAATGACTCTTCAGAATCTTCTTACTTCACTAGTCACATTAAGTGGGCGGGCCTTCCCCTTATCCTTCTCAATCTAAGATGCCATTTGCCCGTCCTCTGTGAATCCAAGAAAAGATAGTGGCACAAACTTGCATGTTCTACCCACTATTTGAGCCAGTGCTTGAGGAGAATAGGTTCAACAGCTATTTTGTTTGTAGGTTTCAAGAGCCTTTTGTCTCTATTTTCCCTGGCATGCATTTGGCTACTAGTCAGGAATTGTCTACTGCAGTTTTTTCAGTCTTCATTTTATCTTGTGAAATACTGTGCTCTACCTCTTGCCTAGGAGTTTTCATGCCTTTTAGGCCCAAGAAAACACTTGCCATCTTCCATGTGGTTTTATTGTAAATTGTGATGTTGTGGTTACATGAAGAAGTTATCCCTTTGTCTGGCGAGCCAGAAAGGAGAATGAAAGGCAACCAGGCATTCAGCCCTTGATACAAACTGACCCACGTCTGGCTCGCCTACATTAGAGATACATCATACTAGGAACATCATCCTTAATGTATACTCCAGCTCACCTCAAACAAAGGCACATCTAAAGTAGAGCTTTACGTAGGTCTATTCCTGGCCACCTCAGAAACAAGAACATCTCAATCAGCCTTGTGCATGCGTGCCCCTTAGTGTTCTTACTACCAGAATGTACTTACATGCAAACCCAATTTCATTTGTATTTTTCATAGAATACAAAACATTATAAAAACAGCATTAAAATTTAAAAATACATATTCATGGTATCAGCTTGCTACAAAAGACAATAGCATGGTGCATTGTTTTAATGTGATATTTTAAGAAAATTGCATTTAAATACAAAGCAGTTAACTGAGACTATCCAAGACAAACAAGCATTTGTAATGCAATAGGTCTCGCATTTACGAAAGTTTAAGCTACTGGAATTGTAAAAGAAAATGCGTTTTATTTATGTTTTAAAAACCAAAACACAAATAAAAGACATTGTCATTTACGATGCCAATAGCTCAAACTCGCGTAAATGCAAGAGGTATTGCATTGCAAATGCAAGGCGTCACGGACAACAGGACGGCCGGCCGGGGGGAGCAGGGGGGGGGGATGGCATAGACAGCGGGCGGGGAGAAACAAGGCAGACAATGGGAGGCGGGTAAAGTAGGCACCAAAGCACACCGTGCCTTCAGTAAGAAAAACTGAAGAAAGAAAATAGTGGTCACAGTCTAAATAACACGTACAATGTAACAACTGAAGTAAAGCTCTCTTCCATTTGTGTGCCATCAACTTACAGATGCACAGAGTGTGGCCTTTGACAAAGCCTGTGCTCACTACATACAGGGTATTAAGGACATGGCACGGGTCAGTGGCCATGCCATGTCCCTGCTGCTAAACGTGTATAGGTCACAGAGTACCCTCTGCGTTGTCATACGTTCGCAAAAAGAGAATAATAGAGCGCACCTGGGGGTGGTGTTTAAGGTTGTATAACTCACTCCAACTGATAAGCTTTTAAGTTTGACCCATACCCATAATGTTGCCTTTTGTGGGAATTTCTCAGGATTTCTGCATTTGATATGCAATGTCAGTAAATAATCGCAATAACTCTTAACTAGAGCTTTGCCCTGTGTTGATGATGTATTTTTCCAACCATATCAGCATTGCAAAAAGGGCGTTGTCCTAATTCTGCCAATTGGGCATGGTCTGTAAACATGTCCTATGATTACCAGCCACAGGGAATATCCGAAAGGAAGGCTATGTCCTAGGGACAAGGCATGACCAGTACCCAACAGCCATATGTTCCATTGAGTGTGAAGTCTTCAGACGTTCATTATAGCTACAGAGAAGATTATGAGGCCGTAGCTAAGAGTAAATAGTGAATTTCTGCATTTTGTTTTGGATTGAAACCACAAATGCTTATTTTTTGTCAGGGAATGTCTAAGTGTTGACACACAGGATAATTTTGAAGGGACTCACGTAGTGCAGTTAAGTGAACCTGTATGTGGGGTCATAGGAAAAAGTTAGCTTGTACGTGAGAGGTCACAAGTAAGGAGAGCTAGTCTTTGGGTAGCGTGGCTGCCTTATGACATGTCAACACATACACTATTTCAAGTCAAGTTACCTATGATAATTGCGATGAGGTGCGTTAGACTTCACTAAAGCTCAAACATGGAAACAGTCCCCATGATGACATGGAGTGAAGTAGGTTTGTCTGAATGGTCATACTCTAAAGGAATAACTATGTCTGAAGGGTTTTTAGTGACTCAGGAGATAAGGGCGCACTGCTGTATCAACGGTATATGTAAATTGTTAATAAGTATACAGTGCCACCAGGCACGGGGATAATTCCCTAAAACCCCTAAGTGTGTGTAAGGATAACCCTACACCAAAATAATGTCAAGTAAATCCTGGGCACACGTGAACAAGGTGTCAATCAAATGATAGTTTTAAAAGGTTCAAAAAGCCTCAAAGTTAAATCTTAAATGTATTCTTGTATTTATTATTCAAAGAAACACACAAGGTGTTTCGTCGCCAATGGGTGTTTGCCAGCGACTTTCCTTGAGACCCACAAGCGAGCATGCTGTACACCACAGCAATTGCAATAAATCACTTCCGCGGATACGCTGAGGTGTTATTGAAGGTCTCATAGGAGTGTCACCGTTTTGCCGGAGGCGTGCTATAATTTATTTTATTTATTTATTTAACCAGTTTTATATAGCGCTACTGGACCCAGGAGTATCAGAGCGCTTTTCAGACAGGTAAAACATCTTGAAACAAAATTACAGAGTGAATAAAACTAGCATGGGATAAGGCATTTCAGTTAAACGAGGGAAATGAGGAAAGTGAGTATCTAAGGGATAAGTAAGGGAGATGGGGAAGGTTGAAAGATAGGAGAGAGAAGGGTAGAGGGAGAGATAGTAGGAAAGGACGAGAGAAGGGGTGGGTTGAGGAGAATAAAAAAAAAGAGGAACGAATCATTATAGCGACGTTAGGTACCCCAATATTTGTTGAGAAGAAGCACCTTGAGTCTTTTTTTGAAGAGAGGGTAGGTGGAGTTGCAGCGGAGATCTTTGGGGAGAGAGTCCCAAATCGTAGGGGCATTACCAGAGAATGCACGTGATTGTGTCTTTTTACATTTGAGTCTCGGGGATGAGGACAAGGGCGTTAGTGCTTCTCAAGGACCTGGAGCAACCAGCTTTTTGTAGTTTGTCAGAGAGGTAAGAAGGGGTGTTTTGGTGAAGGGCTTTGTGAGTGATACATGCCATCTTGAAGGCAGATCTGCCTTCAATTGGGAACCAGTTAAGGTTTTTGAGGACAGGAGAAATGTGATCAAATCGTTTACAGTCAGAGATAAGTCTGGCAGCCAGGTTGAGAACAGATTTAATCGGGGCAAGATGGACTTCTGGGGTGCCTACAAGGGTGGCGTTGCCATAGTCAATTCTGGAAAGTACAAGAAATTGGACAACGATTTTGAAGTCATCAGCTGAAATTAAAGGTTTGATTTTTTTTAAGGTGGAGAAGGGAGAAGAGAGCACCTTTAGTGGCATTTTTAATGTGAGGGATGAGAGTAAGATTCTGATCAATGCTGATGTCCAGGGATTTGACAGAGTTAGAGGTGGAGAGGGAGCAGTTGAGAGCTTTGATATCATTGATCCAGAGTTGAATAGGCAGAGAACAGTTTTTGGGAGTGAAAAGGATGATTTCAGTTTTTTGGGGATTCAGTTTTAAATGATTAAGATGGAACCAGGCTTGGACTTTGTTCAAGGTATCATTGAGGAGAAGAATGTCATGGTGGGACATGATCTTGTAATATAGTTGTGTGTCGTCAGCATAGAGGTGGTAACTGATATTAGCATGTTTGAGAATAAGGGTGAGTGGTTCCATGAATAGATTAAATAGGGTTGGGGAAAGGATAGAGCCATGTGGGACACCCAGTGAGACAGGTTGGGGTTTGGAGAGGCAGTGACTGAGTTTAATTTGTTGGGATCTATTTTGGAGATATGAGGTGAACCATTGGAGAACAATGTCTTCAAACCCAAAGCGTTCCTTGAGAGTATTAAGAAGGATGGGATGGTGGACAGTATCAAATGCAGCAGAGAGGTCAAGGAGGATAAGGAGGGAGGATTCGCCTTTGTCAAGAGAGCGATGAATATCATCAGTAATACTGAGCATAGCAGTTTCAGTGCTGCATCCTTTTCTAAAACCAGATTAGAAAACGTTGAGGAGATTGAAGGAAGTAATATGTTTGTCTAACTGGGATAGGACACATTTTTCAAGGGCTTTGGAGAGGAAGGGAAGATTAGAGATAGGGCGTAGATTGTTCAAGTCATTAGGGTCAGCGGTGGGGTTTTTGAGGATGGGGAGATTTGACCTAGTTGAAGGGATGCTGGGACACAACCAGTGGCAAGGGAGGAATTGATGATATTGGTCCAAATGGGGGCAATGATGTGCTTGAGTTCCTGAACCAACTGGGCGGGAAGAGGATCTTTGGTGTGTGAAGATGGGTTTGAGTTTAAAGATGATGTTGAGGACAGTAGATTCAGATACTGGACAGAATTCACTCCAGGAGGCATTGTTTTTGGTAATGGTGTTCTTAAAGATAGAGTCAGGGTGGGGAAGAGTATGGAGGGGTATAGAGGGGTTGTGACACGAAGGGGAAGAGGAGCAAGGTGCAGTAGGAATGTTAGGGAAGTGGTGTTGGCTGAGGGTAGATTGGAATGGGAGAGGGGGGAAGAGAAGGATAGTTCAATCGAGTTGACTTTATTCGAAAAGAAGCTGGCGATTTCTTCGCATCTTTCAACAGTGGCTGGTATTTAGGGGGACCAGAGGAAGTTTGTTTTTTAACAATTTTAAAGAGTTCTCTGGGACGGTTTTTAGCCTGGTCAAGTTGCGAACGGAAGAAGGAGGCTTTTTCAGTGAAGATGTGTTTCTTGTATTTGGCTCTGGCATTTGTAAGGAATATCAGGTTATCAGGGGAGGGATGATTCCTCCATGAACTGTCTGAGGGCCCGTCTTTCATTATTAAGGTCGGAATCAAACCAGGATTTGGGAGGTATTTTTTTTTTTTTGGTGTAAATTTGATTGGGGCAATTTGGTCAAGGGCTTGAAGGATAGAATCATTGTAATGTTCAGTTAGGTCATTGGTGCTGTGAGAGGGGGGGAGGAGTAAGCGGGTTTTGATAGAGGATTCCAACTCGCCAGGGGGAATAAGGTGAAGATTACGAGTATGTTTCAAGGGTAAAGTGCCGATAGGGGTGGGGCGAGTAACAAAGCAGTTCAAAGTGAAGAGGTTAAGGTGATTATCAGACCAGTCGACTGGAAGAATCGTTGAGAGAGAGGACCGATCCTTGCTAGTCATAATAGCATCAAGGGTGGCGCCTTTAGAGTGAGTCGGGGATTGGCAGAGTTGTGTCAGGTCAGTAATGTCCATGATATCTTTAAGGAGGATGACAGACGGGTCATCATTTTTATTCCAGTGGAGGTTATAGTCGCCAAGAAAGAGATTCTTGGAGTGAGTGAGCCGAGATTGAGTGATAAGATCAGATAGCTCTTCGGTAAAGGGGATGGGATTGCCGGGGGGTGGGAGATAGTATGTAAACGAATGGTGGGGGAGCCAGGAGCACTAAGATCAGCGCAAAGGTATTCAAAGGTAGAAGGGTCCTAGAGATGAACTAGCGTGAGATTAAGATCCTTTTTAAAGATTAGGGCAAGGCCACCTCCTATTTGCTTTATTCTGTCTTTCCTAATGATGGAATATCCAGGAGGAATGAGCAAGTCGAGGATAGGAGTCGAGTGGGGGTTGAGCCAGGTTTCAGTAAGGAATGCAATGTCGATGTTTTCATTGAGAATGGCTTCCGCAGTATCAGTCGCATGGCAAGATGCGGATCGGCAGTTAATCAACATGCAGTAGAGGGGTGAGGAGTCAGGGTTGAGGTTCCGTGAAAATCGTTACGGTGTTTTGGGCATTGCCGAATATGGACGAATTTGGTATCTATGAACCGTAAATGGCGAGTTCGGTAAGTGTACGCGTTTTCACTACACTACCTGGCTTGGTTCGCCTTATTTACGTGTTTCTACATCTGAACCCGTGGGTTCCATTTTAGATACGGCATCCATTTTTGTTTCTTGCCCTCACGTAGTCAGTGAACAGGCAAGTGTCCGCATCATGACCTTTTAGTTCCCAAGACATACGGAAGACGCATATTCCTTTCATGCTCCTTTATGACCGGAGGAATGACACTGCAGAGGCAAATGGCTCAGCTTGAGGGTAATCATGCCGTACCGGCCTATTGTTTCAGCCGTGCATGCGCTGGGATCAAGCTCTTTGATCCTATGATCATGTTTTCAATATTACCCCCACACTCTTTTCTTTAGGTGTGCCTGACTTCCTAGCAGCTGTTCTTGTCTCTTTACTCTTGCTCATTTACAACTCAAGTGGAATGTGCCTAACGATGGGAAGATGTGCTTTTACAGTTGGGAACTGGTAATGTTACTGTGATTATGTTCCGGAGTTCTGAAAAAATGAAAGCGACCCCTTTTGAAGTTTATTGTGGGAACTGAGTTGTAACCTTTTGTTCACATGTTGTGCAATGACAAAATCTTGTATAAAAGAGAGCGACTCACATATGCAATTTGAAGCAGACTCGTAGAACCTACACGCTGTTGTACTTCTAGTGACTTTTGCCTCCCTGCAGTAATAAACTCTGATCTTTGACGCCGAAGGAAGTCTCCCGTGTCTCTGTCACTTGTGCGCCGAAACAGGTATCCCACGAAGGTTATAGGTGTTGTTCCCTGGCACCGCTGGGCCTTAAATAGCTCAGTCCTTCAGTTGGCGCCCAACTCGGGACGACATCGGCGGTACCGGTCCAAAGCCTGACGATTGTGAGGAACTTCGTGTGAAATCTCCGAGGAAAAGGTGCACCCCGCTTCATCGATCCTGTTGTCGAAACAAGTGGTCCGAAGATTTTTTCCCGCGAAGATTCCCGCCTCCTGACGGCTGCGACGGACCGATGCCCTGACTGTCGACCTGTTTTCGACGCCCGGCGTAGACCTTCCGTACAAGCGAGACGATAGACGGGCCTTCCTGGTGACGCCATTGAAGTTCTCAGTTAAGTATTTGTGGGTCGCTCCCAGTCCTTAGTTGTTGTCAAGCTTTTTAAGCTTTGTTGTATGCATGGTTCCATTGCATTTGTGGTTCTTAGTCGTTGGTCCTTAGTTGTTATTTGACAATTGCAATTGCCAAAAACCGAGGGTTTTGTTTTTCACGAAGAATTAGTGTTTCGGTAACCCTTGAAGTTTGATACTAGGTTAGTGTGCACGATGCCTAGCCATAGTGGATTTCTTGGTTTTCTTAAATGTTGCAACAAGGATTCCCGGTTGGAAGACTCGTGTCCGATACCTCCAGTTGGAACTCCGATATATGAGCTCTATAGTCGACATGGTGTGGGTCCTATTATTTATAATAAATATTGGGTCCGTTACACGAGAAAAGATGGTGTCCTTAGTTGGCCACCGCATGGAAGTTTTGAACTTGCGATTTTAGATAATCTTGAAGCTAAATTATTTAAAAAGAAAGCTAGGCCAGCTATGTTTGATTCTTTTCGGTTATGGCGTAAAGAGGCCAAGCAGAAAGAAATCAAACAGCTTAAAAAGGATCGAAGAGAAGGTTTCGTTCCGATCATGCAAGTTGTACAACAATGTCAGCGAGATAAAGAAGAGAAAGAAATAGAAGTTTCCACTAGACTACATCACATGAGGATAGACAAATGTTATCCGGTCTTACCAGCTAGTCTTGATAAGAAAGAAGAGGATTCAAAGGAGGATCCCCTGTTAGCGTATTTGATGAAATCGCCACCCCCTTATGCACAGGGTGCCACAGCCCCTGTAGTTCCTCCAGTAGTCCCACCTGTCGTTCCTCCTGTTGTCCCTCCTGTTGTTACGGCGGCGGCTGGTCAGCCCGTTGTTAATCCTACGTTTGTCCCACCACCTGTTCCTATTCCTACTGCACCTTTGCCTGTACCCCCCCAACCGCTAGTTTCTGCTACTTCGACTGTCTCGTCTGTCTCTACTGTTCCTACGTTCACTTCTAATATTGTCGCTCCTGTTCTTTTTCCTACTTCTCCTTCTGCTCGTACCCGTATCCCTAATACTGTTGCTACGCTCTATTCACCACTATCTGGATCGATACTGCCGCCCAGCGTTTCTGAAACTTCTCAGAGACGAAGTCAAATCCCTGGTGGAAGGGAGAGAGAGACGTTAGTGACAATGGCACATAGGTGGATAAGACATCCTGTTAATTACCCTCCACTAGTGGTCTTCGACACGTTTTCTCAGTTTAATGAGTCTACACAGAGATTCGTGTTCGAAGAAATGTGTAACTTTTTGAGGGAGCAATGGTATAATGATGATTTAGATACCGTACCGCCCGATATGATTGAACTTCAGAGTCAATTTTCGAATGGTATGATTGTAGGTGGAGATGTACGACGTGCCTTAGAGCGATTGTTAGCCCATAGGTCAACAGTGCCTTCTCGAGTGTCGTTTGATGACGACTATGAGAATTGGAAAGCGGCTCCTGGTCAGTATCCTATGAGAGAAGTTCCGCCAGTATGGATGCCAGGTGATCCTGGTGCTGCCCCTCCGATCCCTCCACATTTCCAAAGAGTTTGGATACACCTCCCATGGAAGCGATCAGAAGTCTTACAAGTCAAACAGTCCTTGCCTGATCCACGCAAGAATCCGGCGGGTTACTACAAGGAGTTGTCTCAATTGGTAGATGCGACCATTATGAACCTTGCCGACATCGACATGCTGTTCGGTAATGTTGTACCACAGCCGGTTTGGGCAAAAATTAGTCAGGAAAATCATGCGAATGAGTTAGGCGGTGATTGGGCTACAATAATAGCGGCTGATGGCCGACAAGTTGGTGGGGCTAAGCCTGAGCAGGTAATTTCGGATCTGCCCCAGAGAATAATTACGCTCATGAAAACGCTTATGCCGGCGATGAGAGTAAACTGGGATAAATTATCAGCTTGTAAGCAAAAGAAAGACGTGAGTGTCTCCGATTTCTTCACTAGGTTCGAAGAGGCATTTGTCGATCATAGCGGTCAGGATATGGGCACTGAGGGAGGCCAACGTTTATTTGTCGATAAATTCGTATTAAATTTGTTGCCTGAACTATGCAACAAATTGAAAAATTCAGAAAGTGCATGGGCTGTCTCAACCACCGCACAGATATTAGCAACGGCTCAATATTATGAGAATAGGGAGAAAGAAGAAAGTGATCGCGTAGATAAGAAAACGAAAGAGCTCAAAACGAAGGTTTTGTTGCAACAAGCGTATCCTCCACGTTCGAATCAAAATGAGTCGCAACAACAATATAGACCACAATCACAGTCCTCCAGAACACAGCCACGTTCTGACTCCTCTGACTATAGATCTACACTTGGGTATAATCAGTGTGCGTATTGTAGAAGGGAGGGTCACATAAAATACGACTGTCCCGTTTTGCGTGACCGTCTTAATGGTGTATCGCCACGAGGAAGCCGTGGTGGTCCTCAGCAGGCATCTCAAGGTAGAGGCCGCGGTACTATTCACAACCAGAATGATCACCCCCAGTATTCACCAGATACGAATAATTGTTTTGACCAGCGAAATGCGGGGTCAGTTAGATCTACACAATATCATGTGGACGATTACTACGTTGAACATGAGACTGTTGCAAACGATCATTACTAGGACAGCCACCGACAAAGAGAGGGAGTAGTATCAGTTCCGGTTGATCAGAGTGGGCCTTACGTCGCAGTAGCTACTTCTGGCGTAGTTGAGCCTTTTCTGTTAGACACTGGTGCGACGAAAAGTTCCATCATGCATTCGAAACTCCCTGGCGCACCTTTGTCTGGCTTAACAAATGTTTCCGTTGGATTCTCTGGCGCGCCTGTTAGCAATCCTGTTTCCAGCCCTTTGCCACTTACGATTGGCCCTCGTGAGCTGGAGGCTCCATTGATTCTATCTACTGGTTGTGGTGAGAATCTTTTGGGCTTGGATTTGTTAAAACGGTTATATGCGACTTTGTATTGCTCCCCTGAAGGAGTGGAGCTTACATTAGGTCGGAGAGTAATCTCTCCTATGTACTTGTCGATCGATAAACTCCCACCAGAATTGAGCTCCCTTCCTGCGTCTCTATGGGCCACAGGTCCCAATGACGTGGGTCTCTTGGACATCCCACCTTATATGATCAAGCTGAAACCAAATGTGCGACTGCCACGTGTACCACAGTATCGTATCTCCATTGAGGGAGAACGAGCGCTATTAGCGATTGTACACGATCTGATCAAAAAGGATGTCGTTGAAGAAACTCGAGGAAATGTGTGTAATAGTCCTGTACTACCAATTTTAAAACGTACTGAGCCATCTAAACCTCCTGTGTACCGTTTCATAATCGATTTGAGAGAGGTGAATAAAATCGTGATTCCACAATTTCCCGTGGTCCCTGATATCACGGTTTTGCTGACCCTGATTCCAGCTTCTGCCTCCTGGTTCACGGTGATCGACCTAAAGAATGCTTTCTTTAGTATCCCGATCGCTGAGGAAAGCAGAGACCTATTCGGATTTTCATTAGGTGGTCGCAGTTTCAGACTAAAACGCGCACCACAAGGCTATTGTGAAAGTCCGTCGATCTATAGCCAGGCACTTAAAAGCCAACTGGATGCATTTGTGTTACCGATGGGTGCGGCTTTGATTCAATACGTTGACGACCTATTAGTGGCAGCTGATACGGAGGCTATTTGCAAAACGGCTACAGTATCACTATTGCGCTACCTACATGACTTACATCACAAGGTGTCACCTTCCAAGCTGCAATATTGTTGCCAAGAAGTAACCTACCTAGGTCACTTATTATCAAAAGAAGGGAGAAGGTTGACCCCAGAGAGAATTGCAGCGATTTCTCGAATGACTGTGCCTAAAACTCAGAGAGACGTACGTGCCTTTCTAGGTATTACGTCATACTGCAGACAATGGATCCCAAATTTTTCACTATTGGCGAAACCATTGTTAGCCCTCACGTGCAAGGATGTTCCGACTCCTTTGCCATGGACTGAAGAGTGTCAGAAAAGTTTCTCTGAATTACGTGATGCGTTGTGTTCGGCTCCTGTGTTAGGTACTCCTGATTACAGTAAGCCGTTTACACTGTACGTTCACGAGAGGGATGGTTGTGCGTTGAGTGTTCTGGCGCAACAATTTGGTGACAAACAGCGCCCATGCGCATATTTTTCTTCGACCTTAGACCCAGTAGCTAGAGCTTTGCCGAGTTGCTTAAGAGCAACAGCGGCAGCCGCGGCGTCCATTCGACAGTCCGCAGGTCTGGTCATGGATAATATGCTTACGGTGATGGTTCCGCATGCAGTTGACACTCTCTTGAACCGAACGAAAACTCAACATTTGACGAGCGCAAGGTTGTCTGGTTATGAGTTGACGTTACTGGCTAGTCACATACGCATCAAACGATGTAATGTGTTGAACCCAGCAACATTGTTGCCGATCAACATGGAGTCAAGTGGTGAAGCACCACATGACTGTTATCTGAGAACTTAGGAGGAAACAAAGGGTCGTATTGACCTGAAAGATACTCCATTGGTAGATCCCGATGGTACTTTGTATGTGGATGGTTCCTGTTTTAAGTTGCCGAATGGTGATGTGACGACTGCGTATGCTGTAGTGACATTGAGTACGGTTGTAGAAACTGCAAGATTGAGTCAGAATTCGGCTCAGGCTGCTGAGCTTAACGCCTTGACAAGAGCGTGTGTGTTGTCCAGAGGAAAACGGGTGAATGCGTTTACCGACAGCCAGTATGCTTTTGGTGTGGCGCACAGTTTTGGGCGATTGTGGAGAGAAAGAGGATTCTTAACGTCGCATGGCACGAAGATTCAGCATGGTCAGCTTGTGAACGACCTTCTAGATGCACTTACATTGCCTAAGCAGGTGGCAATAATCAAATGTAGTGCGCATCGGAAAGTGACGGATGATGTTGGTCGTGGTAATGCATTTGCAGACGAGATTGCTAAGGAGACAGCTAAAGATCTGACAAATCGAATGTATGTTACGAGTTCAGTGAGATGGCCAAACGGAGACTAGTATGTGTGAAGACACAGTTGAGAGTGTGAAGGGAATACAGAATGAGGCCACTGAGACGGAAAAGACTAAATGGAAAGAGAGCACGGGGAAGTTGGATGAAAATGGATGTTGGGTTGATTTGTCAGAAAAGCAGAGATGGATGTTACCGGATGCATATGTGCTCGCTGTTGTTACAATGGCTCATGGTACAGCACACATAAGCGCAAAAGGCATATGCAAGTTGTTGTCTCCTGTATGGAAGAATGATGGTATCACTAAATGTGCAGAGAGAGTGGTTAAGAATTGTATGGTGTGTTTGATGTATAATCCCGGTAAGGGCACTCCCACTCCACCTGGTCATTTTGCCCCTCCTACATGCCCTTTCGAAGTTATCCAGTTGGACTTCATCCATATGGAGAGATGCAACAATTTGAAATATGTTTTGGTTGTAGTATGTGCCTTCTCCAGATGGATTGAGGCTTACCCCCTTAAGGATAATACTGCCCTATCCACAGCAAAAATTCTGCTCAAAGAGTATTTCCCCAGATACGTCATGCCTCGGATTGTATGGTCGGACAACGGAAGTGAGTTTGTGGGAAGTGTGATGAAGAGTGTGTGTCGTGGCTTAGGTATAGTACAGAAATTTCATAGTGCTAATCATCCTCAGTCAGCGGGTTTGGTGGAAGGATACAATGGCACCCTGAAACTGAAACTTGCAAAAATTCAGGCAACAACTGGTTATTCATGGCCAGATGCTTTGCCTCTAGCTCTCTTATCAACCAGGGCAACTGTGCACTCTCGAGTAGGGCTTAGCCCATATGAGATTGTGTTCGGCCGTCCTGCTAATATTTGGGGAGTCCCGAGGCCTAAAGAATTTGATAGAATTGAATATCCCATGTTGATTGATTATCTCCATGATCTGACTGCTAAATTGAGTTTGATTCATCAACAGGTCTTTGAGGCTCTGCCGTCACAAACAGAGGGTCCTGGTCATCGGCTGCAACCAGGGGACTGGGTCCTCACCCGTAACTTCGGACGAAAACGAAACCTTGAGCCGAGGTTTGTGGGACCCTTCCAGGTGCTACTGGCAACAAGGACGGCGGTTCGGCTGGAGGGACGGAAGCATTGGGTGCATGCCACCCACACCAAGAAAGTCCCGCTTCCTTTGCCGGCGGATACTTGGATAATAAAGGGTTTTTCCTCGTCCGAGACCGACGCTCCACAACGCTTTGTCCCGTTCAGCGAAGCTCAGCCCATATCTGACACCCTTGTTGATTCCCCTCAAACAATTTCCTTTCCCTCTACCTTGAAAACTTCAAGTGCTGAACAATTGTCTGAACAATCGAACACTCATTTGCCATCCAATTCACTGTTTGAAGATCAGACACGCCCTGGGAGCAGCCGATACTTTTTTCGCCCACGCACAAAAGACTAATAAAATAATTTTTTATTTTTGGATCCCACAGTAACTCTGAACATTGTGGACATTTTATATGGTGTACCTTTTTCCTTTTTTTCCGTGCAGCCAAGAACCTTATAATAAATTGAATGTTCAATTTATCTAGAACCTATCATCCGGGTTGGCCGTAGGGCCGTGCGGGTACTTTCTTCTGGTTAGCAGTTATCGACACTAGGTCGGTTTCTTTTGTCAATTTCTGGGAACTCCTGGGAATTGATGATCGCTACACAGAACGAAGTGCGTCAAGAACGTCGCGGACGGTCGTTAGAGGATGGAATTTTCTAAGCTGTCGAAAAGAGAGAAAATGCCGGCGCAAAGATCTGCATTAGATAAGGTGTTGCGTACAAAATGTTTCTTGCTACAGGTTTTCATGTTGTTCCTAACTGTTTCTATGCTGCTGGTGAGTGGAGTATATTATGGTTTTCAATCATTACTGCCTTCTGCCTTGCCTACCTCTCCTTCTCATGATCTAAATTTCGTCTCTACTGTTTCTCCACATTCTTTTCACATACTGCCCCAACATGAGCAAGTCAGACGTGCGGAATTTCGAAACAATTCTTTTGTACAACTTCTGCACCAGCATCAGATGGTGGTAAATACTACAAATTGTTGGGTGTGTGGACTAATGCCACACACCATGGACAGGGGTATCCCGTATTTTGTGCTTCCGTACAGTCCCCAAGGGTCAGCTCGGGCATTCCAAATCATGTTCCATAGTGCACTAGATTCCTACCCCCACCGAGAGCCACGCTCAGCAAGCTTTGGTCCTGGTCCATACCATAAGTCTCTGGCGACAGCGATTGCTGATCTAGATAGAGACATTTTCGATACCTCACTTATCCCAGAGGAGGAAGTGCAGGCCTATAAGTACCTTAGTGAGGCTGAGTATAGTATATCAGTGAGTGATAGGCAGCTTAAAAGCTCATCTCCAATCTGGATTGTACCTCACCTAGGCCACTTTTGTCTGCAAGGTCGTGGCCGAAATCCAAGAGCCCAGCTTGGGAAGAGCGCTTGTGTGGATACTTACGTTCTACCGATGCTCTCTTCCCCTGTCTTCTTAACTGCCAAGGGTACCTATTTTGTATGTTATGATCGAGCATATACGTGGTTACCTCATGATTTCTCGGGTATCTGCTATATTGCAAATCTCTTGCCTCCGACCTTCACTGTTGCCTCAGATTATCACAGAGCCAGAGTTGAGAGAGGTGTTATTAGCAAAGAAGATACTGCCGGTCAAGAAGCAGGAGACTTCTTTAAGGGTTTCCTACCGTTTTGGGGCCCTATGGTTAATAGCAGAAATCTGAGACAGTTTACCCGTGTAGTAGAGTCAACTGCTAACATAACCGCAAGTGCCCTTGGTAATTTGACAGCAGAGCTTCAAGCGGATAGGCTTATGACGTTACAGAACCGTATGGTTCTCGACATTGTTCTAGCAGATAGAGGAGGTGTGTGTAAGGTCATCCATTCGAGCTGCTGCATATTCATACCTGATAACGCTCCAACGGTTTATCAAGCCATCTCCAAGTTGCACAAAATCTCGGAGTCCATACACGTGGACGAGGGAGATTGGACGCTTCTAGGATGGTTTTGGGGCCTAATGTCGACCTGGGGTTGGAAGATTCTGATGATTATAGGGGTTGTTGTGACGTTCCTGTTCACGTGTTGTCTTTGCGTACAGTGTGGTCCTGCCTTATGTGGCCTTTGTGCTACAACGTGTATAAGAAGGCCGACTGTTTCCAGAGAGGCATTGATGGATAGAATAATGTTCCAGCAACACCTGAATGATCTGATGAATATCGAGGTCGATTCTGATTTCGACTAGTGCTTGCCTACATGAGGGCAAAAGGAGCGTCTGAGGTTCCGTGAAAATCGTTACGGTGTTTTGGGCATTGCCGAATATGGACGAATTTGGTATCTATGAACCGTAAATGGCGAGTTCGGTAAGTGTACGCGTTTTCACTACACTACCTGGCTTGGTTCGCCTTATTTACGTGTTTCTACATCTGAACCCGTGGGTTCCATTTTAGATACGGCATCCATTTTTGTTTCTTGCCCTCACGTAGTCAGTGAACAGGCAAGTGTCCGCATCATGGCCTTTTAGTTCCCAAGACATACGGAAGACGCATATTCCTTTCATGCTCCTTTATGACCGGAGGAATGACACTGCAGAGGCAAATGGCTCAGCTTGAGGGTAATCATGCCGTACCGGCCTATTGTTTCAGCCGTGCATGCGCTGGGATCAAGCTCTTTGATCCTATGATCATGTTTTCAATATTACCCCCACACTCTTTTCTTTAGGTGTGCCTGACTTCCTAGCAGCTGTTCTTGTCTCTTTACTCTTGCTCATTTACAACTCAAGTGGAATGTGCCTAACGATGGGAAGATGTGCTTTTACAGTTGGGAACTGGTAATGTTACTGTGATTATGTTCCGGAGTTCTGAAAACATGAAAGCGACCCCTTTTGAAGTTTATTGTGGGAACTGAGTTGTAACTTTTTGTTCACATGTTGTGCAATGACAAAATCTTGTATAAAAGAGAGCGACTCACATATGCAATTTGAAGCAGACTCGTAGAACCTACACGCTGTTGTACTTCTAGTGACTTTTGCCTCCCTGCAGTAATAAACTCTGATCTTTGACGCCGAAGGAAGTCTCCCGTGTCTCTGTCACTTGTGCGCCGAAACAGGTATCCCACGAAGGTTATAGGTGTTGTTCCCTGGCACCGCTGGGCCTTAAATAGCTCAGTCCTTCAGGGTATTGAGTGGAGGGATCAGGGAGGATAGATGTTAGTTGTTGAAGGGGTCTAGGTGATGTTGGCTAAAGGGGGAGTCGGCTCGTACCTAAGGGAACTGGGATAATAGACTGCGGGTAAGGGGGACTAGAGGACGAAGAGGGAGGGGGGGAGATGGGGGAGTTCGGGGATAAATTAACCTCCAAGGATATTGGGTATGCAGCATGTTGAGGAGTGGATATCATAGTTGCCGTGTGAGTTTGGGGTGCATTGGAAGGTTCAACAGGTTTGGGTGGGGTCAGGGAGTTTGTAGGGAGGGGTGGGCCATGTGAAGAGTACTCGATGTTATCAGTACTAGGGGAGCTGTTGCTGGGGGAAGTGAGAGGGGAGCTGATGTGTGATGATATGCTGTTTAGTGAAAGGACAGATGTGCGGGCGTGATCAGAAGAGTGAGCTTTAGTAAGGAGAGAGACATCAGATCTGAGGGAGGAGAGTTCTAGAACAAGGGACGAAAGGAGAAGTTCAACATTAAGGAGTGATAGTGTAAGAAGTGAGGAGTGGAGTGGATCAAAAGTTTTTGGGAGAAGTGAAGAGTAGGAGTTATCAAGGAGAGGGGGATTAGGGAGAGGAAGGGGGGGTAACCTGGGGGGGAAGGAGAAGGGAGTTATGATGGGTGGGAGGTTTCGTACTGGGGAGGGGGGGACCAAGGAGATAGGAGTGGTTGGGGCATTGGGTTTAAGAAGATAGTTTGTTAAATGAGGAGGAGGGATAGTACAGGATGTAGTTGTAGGAGTATTTAGGATTGCAGGAGAGATCAAGGGAGTGTGAGAGAGAATAGTCAGCGGAGGAGATATGAGGGTTGCTGGGGGAGTATGGGGGGGCAATTTGACAAGGGGGGAGAGGATAAAGTGCATCCATGGGGGGGGGGGGTGTTACGGGAGTCAGAAGGGGAGAGGTGAATGGACGAAGGTGTATTATTGAGAAGAGGGGGTATAGGGGGGTCCGTGAGAGAGGCTGGAGGAGACGAGGGAGAGTTGTAAGAAGAGAAAGGATGGAGGGGGTTTGTTCAGGGGGAGATCACAAGGAGCGGAGTGTTCGGAGGAGCTTAAAGACTGCGGGATTATAGGGGAGGCAGGAGTAGGCGTTCAGGTAACAGGAGTATCAAACAAGTTAGAAGGCTTAAGAGAAGTGAGTGGAGTAGACCCTAATTGAGGGAGGCGATGGGCAGGGAGGTGTGAGGAGGATGGGGGGCAGGGGAGGAAGAAGATAGGGTGTGGGGATAGGTGGATAGGGGGTGGTGTTGGGAGAAAGGGGGGTGAGGGATCGAGGGCGTAGGGGTGGGGGGGCGTGGATGGAAGATGGAGGTGCTGGGGGATAGAGGGGTGAGGGAGCGGGGACATAAGTGTGGGAGGCAATGATGGAAGAGGGTGGTGTTGGGGGAAAGAGGGGTGGGGGATCAAGGGCGTAGGGGTGGGGGGCGTGGATGGAAGATGGAAGTGCTGGGGGATAGAGGGGTGAGGGAGCGGGGACGTAGGGTTGGGAGTCAAGGATGGAAGAGGGTGGTGTGGAGGGATAGAGGGGTGAGGGAGCGAGGACGTATGGGTGAAAGTCAAGGATGAAGAGGGTGGGGAAGGGACAGTGGGGGGGTAGGGGGTGTGAGAATCGTTGGTGGAGGTGGATGGGAGAGAGGCAGAAAAACAAGGTGATTGGGAGATAAGGGGGTCGTTACCGGTTATACAGTTAAGAGTAGGGGTGATTAGTAGTGATTGAGAGAGAACATCATGGATAGTGGAAGAGGTGGGGAGACAGTAAGGAGAGATAAGGGGGAACGGGTGAAGGAAGTCAGTGCTGGTAATAAAGCAGTCAGCTAGGGAGGACAGCTGCGGTTGAGTGCAGGCAACAGGGCTGGGTGGAAGAGTGGGTGAATCAGAGAGGAGGGAACGTGGGGCTGGGGGGTGTAGGGTATCAATGCTAGTCAGGGTATTGCGAGTTCGAGTAGTCGGTGTAGGTTGGGTGTAGACGTCAAAGTTGGGAGAGGTTGTAGGTAGAGAGAAGAGTTAGGGGGGTAGGAGACAAGGGGGGGGATGATGGAACTAGGATATGAGGGGGTTGGAGGGGGGGTTCAGGGACTGATCGAGGGATTGGGATAAGGCACTAAAGTGGAGTTCGAAGATGTAGAGGTGATTTTCAGACGCTTGGATGAGAATATTACCAGATTTGAAGATGGAAATATCAATTTCTCCAGGAAAGGAAGAGGAGGGGGTGGTGGAGAGTTTTAGACCGTAAGGAATATTGCGAGAGTTAGTGATGGGGAGGTGCTGAAGAAATAGGTTTTTCCATTTGGAAGGGCGTTTGGAGAAGAAGATGTAGTTGATGATTAAGGAGGAGTTAAGTGTGTTATGGTAATCAGCAAATAAGGTTTCGGGGTGGAGACTGAGGAGCTTGTGTTTGAAATTTTTCTTACCATGCTTGGAGAGGTGGGAATGGCTTGGAGAGGTGGGAAGGGTAGAGGATAGACCAGGAATTGGGGCCAAGTTTCGAGATAGGTGATACTGAGGAAGAAGGGGAAAGAGAGAGGGGAGGCATGATTAGGAGAGAATGGGGAGAGAGAAGCACGCAGATTGAACCATAAGATTAATCAGAACAGGAAAATAGAAAGGCGGAACTATGGAAGAGAAACATTAAGCCAGAGCAAAATTACAAAGAAATGGGGGAGAACAAAGTAAGAGAACAACCAATGGGGGGGACAACATAATCAGATCAAATAAACAACAATAGACAGTATAGTTATATAAAATAAACAACAATAATAGAATATGTCGAAATGTACATGCAGAGGGGTTGTGTTTAGAATAAATACATATAGATTTGATATAAACCTTGTGTGGTGTCCTTCCATTTGGTATTCAAGGGATTATACATAGTAAAACAACTAGATTCATATGCTCTCTGAAGTCTTAGCCTATTGACTGCTGGTCCAGGCTACACTAGGATAGCTATCTATAAGGTTGACTTTACAGCCACCATCAAGAAGGGTCGAATTAGACTGGTGCAAGGTGCCCACCAGAGCTAGTGGACATCATATGTCAGGCTAACTTCTCACATGCACTACTCCGGGGTGGTCCTGTAGTAGTGACATCCTCTTTGATGTATACTGCAATCCACTGCCTTTTTACTGTAGTCCCAGTTGGTGTCTTTATTGTCATTGATTTCCTTATGTCCGTGATCATTAGGATAGTATCCTATAGGAAATAAGAATTAAGAAATTGGCTAGGTCATATGGAAGAAGTAAAAAACTTGTACTTTATCAATTCCATCGAGTCAGTCATTGACTGCTAGAACAGGTCAGAGCCAATCCAAGATGGCCACCACCTTGTTGAGCCTGGCTCAGGGATCAGCTGTAGATCCTTGTTTGTGTTTATGGTGCAGTCCTGTTTCTATTACCATTACCAGTTGCTGCCATTTTCAGGGGGAATAGGCTTGAGGCAGAATGGAGGAGCAGTTCTGTGTTCAAAATGGCTGGGGGCAATAAAACTGCAGTGCCATTGACCAACAGCTGTACTGCACAGCTACAAATTCCGATATCTGACCCACTCCTGGAGCCAGGACGTCGAGGGGTCTCCCTAGCTATTATCCTGATGGGGCACACTGCCCACTCGATAAATGTTCGGTATATGCAAATCACACGGCCACTCCCGGAATGGGAGGCTTTTCTTCTGAAGGGCTACAGCAATCAGAGTATGATTTCAGGACAGGCTCAGCCCCGATTGTCCCAGTCGTTTCACAGCTCCGTGGCCTCCCTGCTGTGATGCGCGTGATCGCTCCCCGGATGGGAGAACTGCATCAGGAGGCGGAGTGGCGACAGCTTCCCAAGGAATTGGGTCAACACATGCAACTCCTGGCGGGGAGGCCGAAAACTCGTCCTAGGTCTCTGCGCCAATCTGCCAGCTCTCAGCGGGTCACAGGTTCTGGGGCCCAAGGTGCCGCCGAAATGGCCTGCAGCGGGGGGGGGGGGGGGGTGCTGGGGGAGACGATACAAGCAACTCCCGGCAGGGAGGCTCGGGGGGAATCGGACTCACTGATGCCTCATAGTCTGGGCAGTCGTCCTCGGGGTCAGTCCCCCAGCAGTCCACGTCGGAGATGGATAACCAGCCCTCTGTTGCTGACAGCTGGATTCGATGAGCAGCGCCTAGCTGAGGCTCCAACAGTCAGCAGCAGCGATGCATCCAACGGACTCACCAAGCGGCCAGCTCTTCAGATCAATGGCCGACGGTCCTAATTGAGGTGAGAGGGGTCAACGAACGATGGTCTGTGCTGTGCTGTGGGGTCAGGCCTGTACTGTGTTGCTGTTAGATGAGGAAGGTGTGGTTTCGTTGCAGCCCCAGAACGCCAAAAATGAGAAGATTGCAGGAGGGGCCCCGAAAATTGCAGGAAGCAACCCGGAATCAAAGCCGTCCACGGACCTTGGAGGCCATTGCGATTCCATCAGTGCAGAAGTCCACAGATAGGCATACAACGGGAGCGCTGTAAATGTTGATGGAGTCGAACGTCTTGGGGTCGCTGCACGGCTGAAAACATCCGCAAAGTGTGGCGGTAGAGAAAGAGGCTGTGCGGGGGCAAAAGCAGGGATTTACACACAAATTGTGATCAGAGTCATCCGTGTCTCTACACACGGGTGCGCTGTAGTATCCAAACTGCCGATGTGTGTGAAGCAGTATCCAGATCTCTCCAGGATACTGCTTCACACACATCGGCAGTTTGGACACACACAAATCAAGGATCGCCTTGGCAGCCACCTCCAAACTTCAACCGGCTCATGAAGTTTAGAAACATTTAGACGTCGACCTATCAGTGTGCGTCTTGGGTGTCGGCTGACACTTCCTCTCCTTATTGCCAAAAGAGGATACCATATCACAAGCATCCTCTTCTACTGGCTGTTCCCCCCCTTCTATGTTCACCTCCTGTCCTGATAAAGACCCGCTTAGGATGCTCATAATATCCGGCACCATCCCTCAGGGTCGATACGTCGACGTTACGGTCTCCACCAGTCCATACAGTCCGCTAAACCAAACTGGGAATCAAATCCCCTGTTAGCGTGATATGCTTGTATAATTGGACCTGTAGCATGATATGCTTGTAAAATTGGACCTGTCTATCAAAAAAAGCCCCTTTGCATTTGTTTGTATTCACATGTCTTCGTGATCACTTCATGTACAGTCACTAATCACCTAAAGTCACTCAAGACACACTTGAACATTGTAGAATCTTTGTTTATGTTTCTGGTCACTTGACAGCCATTCTAAACTAATGTAAAGTACTCACTGCTGATTAAGTTCCGTGTTTACTATTTATTTTTGTAATTTTGGTGTGTTACTTACAAGTGTTTCCAGAGTATTTATTACCTTGTACAAATTAGTTATCATACCCGACAGAACCACTTTTCTTTGCTACATAATTTACCCAGGTTCTGAGGGACACAGGGTCACCCCATTAATTCTAATGGCATCTCTAAAGAGCAGCTGGGTGGCAAAATGCATTGTCCAGTCCACAGTGCCCCATCTGGGACTCTAATCCTGATGACCAACAGCTGCTTATCGATATCCGCCAACAGGCTGCCGAGCATCAACAGCATGGGAGCTGGCCCGGGCAGGGGTGGCCGGGCCCCCGCAGCACCAGGGCGAGGAAGGGGAGCCCAGCTCACGGATCCAGAATACAGGCACAGTGACAGCAATGTGGGGAGGAACCTTTATTTCCCGGAACCATATAAAGTAGCATCATAAAGGAGACCAAAAGAGGAAAGGACCGAAGGCATCTTGGTGAAGTTTTGAAAATTTACAAGTCCTAACAAATGTGCCATCTTTGTGTGGGAACCTAAAATGCACATCAAGAAAATGCTCTATGAAAAACACAAGATGATAGTAAACAGTAAATGGGAATAAAATGTAGCATCATTCACGGACTGCCAGAGAACAGTGAAAGATTGCTATTCTTGCAAATGTTACAGGAGGTTCCTTTCCTATGCAAGCCTATATCATCGGTCTTACATCATTATGTCGGTGGTAGCGCCATCTTGGTGAAGATCGCGGCGTTGCTTTCTTGCTGCAGTGTTAAGGTGTAACAGTCATCTTTGTAAAGGGATTTATGGTTCGACCAGGAGGAGTTTGTGAGTTTGTCTGTTCATGCTGGTCACAAATGTATGACAATCTTAACAAGCATTTGCAATGCAAAAGATCTTGCATTTACGCAAGACCTAATGCATTGCAAACGGTAGTCATCACAGACAACAAGAGGGAGGGCGGGGGGGGAGAAGGCACGGACATCAGGAGGGCGGGAGGAAAGGGAGAAAGCACGGACAACAGGAGGGAGAGCTAGGGTGGAAGAAGGCATTACAACGGGATGGAATAAGGAAGGCACCAAAGCACTTTGTGCCTGCAGTAGGAGAACCTCATTAAAGAAAATAGTGCTAACAGTCTAAATAACACGTGCCATGTAACACTCGAAGTAAAGGGGCCAGTCGCCATGGGAGGTGACAAATGAAGAGGAGGCGGTACTAAGGCAGAACTAACAAGCGTATTGACGAATCAGAAGCCAGTATTTAGGACAGACAATGACACATGCCAATGGCAAATATGGGCGGAGAGTGGGCGGGGCTTCTATTCGCTACTCCACCACTACAAGTCTCGCAGAGCAGCTCATGCGCGCTGGCTCAGACTCGACCTAAAAACATACTAGGAATTTCACATTGTAATTGAAAATAGCAAAAAAGGGCTAGTGTCTACTTAGATAGGCCTAAAATGGACCAAGGATAATTCCGAACTTGAACTCCAATGGATTTAAAATGTATATAAAAATGCCTAACATTAGGATCCAAAGTAGAAAGGATATAAAATTGGGAAAAGGTGTTCTACTTTAAAAAAAATTCAATAATCAGACTCAAAGCGTTTCAATGTCATCAATCTCTTAAACCAAATTTTAAAAGCTGCTTAGAAGAGTGACATCTGAATCTGACTCGTTGAAGTTACCAGATTTAAAAAATCTATATTATTTATAGAATTAATTTCTGTGAAAATAAGTGCTTATATGGACTAGAACTCAGCCATCTTAATGGCATTCCATAATCATGGGTAAACCCCTTTAAAAAATGCATACCACTTCTAACTGTAGCTGAATTGCCTATATTGATATAGATTTGATCACCGTTAAATAACAATCGGATAGAATGGTTTTGACAATCTCAATCGAAGCACTTCCGTGTAGAGGCAAACACTCAATTCTATAGGCGAGTATTGCAGTAACTATTGTTGATGCATCAACACTCAAGCAACCAATTGCAGTGCGGTATACTGCTGGACTAGGCCAATATTAGCCTTAGCTATGCTCCAGGTATATTTCTTCTTCTTCAAAAAGTGATGTTCTAAATGTCATAATTTTTCCGATGTAATTTATAAACTGCTTTCAAGACATCAATTTCATCTGAAGGCCTACGAGTGTAAAATCTAATAACATAATGTCACAGCATACATTAAATAGTAATCTTGTTTGCCCAGCTGTGGTGGGAAATATCTTATCCTGTTTAATTCTGCTGGGAGGTTGGCAAGATACAGAGAAAAGAGCAAAGGTCAATTAATTTACCTTTATGGTGGGAAAAAAATTCAATGGCTGCGGCCAGTTGAACCCTTATCTAACTTTCTGTATGGCACTTCTTAAATTCATTTATTAGAAGGACAGGTAGATCAACTTTATGAAAAGTGGCTGGAAATTGCTGCTTAAAGTGGTAGCTTTCAATAGCTGTTTCAGTTTGAATCTATTTGTTTGATATGCTGCTGACTTGGCAAAACAAACAATACATTCAACACATACAACTAAAAATAACAAAATATTAAAAGGAAGTAATAGTACTATACATCTAAAAAAGTTGTATGCTTAAATTACAGAATTACAAGTTGATCTAATTTCAGGTTTAGATAAGTTTTACTAGACTAGGAATAAAACAAAGAAACTAACTCAATTCATTCCCTAGGATCACATAGATAACATGCTTCAGGATGCCTCCTCACCCACTACACGCTGTGTAATATTTCACCTATTGCTTAAAACAAAGAGGCCTCCATAATACATTTCAAACCAGACATCAAATTGGTTTCAATAGAATTCATTCTACAATCTCCATTCTGCCCTTCTTATTGGTTAAGCAAAAATAGAACCACCAGAGTTCTGTAATTTCTATAGGTGGGATGTTTCTCACATAGCAGCCTAAAATAGTTAATAATATAGATAGTGAAACAGTTTGCTCTGAAGCCTTGCTACTTTAAAGTAAGTAGGGATACATGCGTTGACAATTCATTCAAGAGATATATGATGTATTTCACAAACAGCTTTCTAGCAGCATCTATTAGCTTGTGGGCCTATAGTTGGGGGGGGGAATATTCCCAAAAGGTGTTTTATATATATAAATATATATATATATATATATACACAAGTATGGGCTACATGTATCAAACAATTTTGCATTAGAAAATTATGCGAATCGGTAATTTCGTCTGTTTCCGAAGGTAAAGTAGCCTTTCAAGATGTATGAAAGGCTTTCTAGTCACAATTTTAGATAATCGTAAAAATAGCGATTACCTAAAATTGCAAAAACAAATTGGGAATTGCATTTTGCGATTCCCTTAGCACACCCAAACTGTACATTTAGGAAATGCTATTACAATAGACACCAAGTCGATGGTAACCATGTGAAAATTTTGAAAAATGCACAAAAATGCATTTTTCAAAGTGCCATGTAGCGCACACTTGCCCATAGGGCATGTGTGCGCTTCACAAGTGCACTTTCTTTTGAGGGTGCTTTAGGGGGGCCTTAGGCCTCTGGGCACCCTTGGTATTGCATTACCTAATGTGACATTACCAATTAGGTAATCGCATATTAGGTAATGCAGAATCATTTGCATCCATAGGAGTGAAGGGGGTACTATTACCAAATAGAGATTACCTAATTGCGATTGCGAATCTTTAGGAATCACTACTAGGTAATAGCTATTTTCTTACATTCAGTTTTGCATTCCTTAAATAGCGATTACCTGAAATTCGCTATTTAAGGAATGCATAATGGATTTTTGATACATGAGGTACTATATATTTTATATAGAATACTCCCTCTCCACATGCCAGGAATGATGCCACTAAACAGACATGCATTAAATAAAAGGCACAAAACTTTGGCCCAGGACTTGGTGTTTGTTCGTACAGCTGCAACTGGGCACTAGCCGGGCCTTGAGCCTGGGAAGCTTTAGCAGATTAAATTATGATAACAATCAGATCAACTGTACAGGACTATTTCTATTATAAAAAATTGCATCATCAGTACTAGGACTCTGATTTACAAATAGGTGACAATCGATTTACTTCATACAGATTTTCAAAATGGGTTTTAGAGAATTTTTTCACTAACTGAAACAAATCGAAACATTATTGCCTAGATTTAAAGACTAAGGCATCATTTAGAGTTTGGCAAACAAGATATTCCAAAACAAACGTGACGGAATACCCTGTCAGACAAACTCTTGGTCTGACTGCCCTATTTAGTAAGGCGGCCCATCAGATTTCTAATTGCGATGACCCTTATAGCTTTGTCAATGGAAAGCTTCCTCCAACTGCCTGGTGGAGTGCTGGTCATTGGAGTAAGGAAAGCAAACATCTTGGCCTATTTAGGGTGGACTGCCTGATGTTCTTTTTTCTGTATGTCACCACCAGTGAACATTTGGTGGTGACAACCAGAATAAGTCAAATAAGGACCCCTACAACACCTAACAAACACTCACTGGAAAAGGGAGTCGCTCATTAGTTTTTTTCTTTTAAACTCCTATTTTGGGAGCTTGTTTTGACAAACAAAAAGTTTGGTGGCTGCTCCTCAAAACCTATCGGAGTAAAACCAGACTTTTAGTGACTTCAGAGGAACTACCATGATGGCAGTTCCTCTGAAGGTACAGAGATCAGCACAATAACAGCGGTGCTCTCTAAATATGGCAGGTGGTAGTTCAGGGGGGTGGAAGATGTAATGTCCTCCACCACCCTGATTGACGTCAGGCCTCCCGCCAAACTCCAAATTAGGCCCTAAAGGCCAAAAGTCTACCTGATTCCCCTTAATAAATGTGTTATTAATCCTAGACCAGGGTTTAAATAATTTTCTTAACCTATTATTGATGCTTTTATGATGTTGCCATGCATTCTCGACATCCTTTTACGACAGCAATAAAAGAAATTATAGATATTCATAATATTAAGTGTGCGTCAGATGCCTGCTATGGTGCAGGTTCTTGGGGTCATACAAATGTGGATATTATACAGGAGGAGGAAAATTCCTTTCTTAAAAAACTGCTAGATGTATCAATTAGCTGCGCATCATTTCTATGCCATTCTAAATTAGGTAGTGCATTTATAGAGGACTGCATTAATCAGTCTTCATCATTACTGTGGTATTCGATATGGTAAAAACCAGCCGCAACACTAAATACAAAAATAGTGAATGTTTGTCTTAAACTGGATGGTGTAGATTAGATGCCATGGTTAATGTATATAAGGAACATGTTCAATAGCCTATGACTACCTGAGTATTTTGATGAGTCTGAATCTAGACGAAGGTGAGCAAGAGAGATCGTTAAATGTTTTTTACAAATAGAAGAAATTGAAGGGATATTAGAGAGTTGTAAAAACCCACAGTCCACTCACACTTACTCTTGCTCACTAAAGAAAGTATGCAACCGTTTTTTAGTATGGTTACTAAATTACATCATAGACTCATCCTTACAAGATTTCATCTTAATACCATTTACTTATTAATTGCCTTCCTTGAAAAATATGACATGTGAAAAGCTACCTGTCTGCCCATGTGACTGGCTAAATAGACAATGTACTTTACATTTATTCTTTTTTGTGGTTTCTATTCAATATCAAGAAAGCATTATATTAATCCGCTGCTAAAAAAATAATAATAATAATAATAAGCAATGTCAACTTGCCCCTTATTTATTTACAGCGGCTTCACCCCCCAATCCCTTCAAATTTTGCCTATCTGTGGATAACTTTATTTGGCATGCAAGGAAGAATAGAAGGGCCATAACTGAAACATTATTATATGGTAAACTGAATGTCTTTAGTGATTCGAAGAAAATGATTTAGGCATAATATGAACTTATGCAAAATTTTGGGTATATTTAGGATTTTATCAACAGGTTTTTATAATGTTTTAACCCCTTCGATGCTTATGACGGAACGGTTCCGTCATCAGCGTCGGTTGAGCTGTGCTGATGACCGAACCGTTCTGTCATGACCACACCCGTTTTTTAGAACCTTCAGCACAGCGCGAAAATTCGCGCCGCGCTGAAGGTGTTAAAGAACTGGTCAGAATAACAGCTGGTCTATGTTGCTTAATTCAACATGATTTGTGCGATTTATTGCTTGTTATGTCATTGTGTCTAACTTTGAAGGATGTTTTATGTAAAGATGTATTGTTATGGTTGTAACATCATAATTACTTTTTTAGCTATGTTTTATAGTGACTTTTATGGTTTCTAAATTAACCGAATAAAGTTGATTAACTGACTGACCGATAGTACATATGTTTATTTCAATTTCTTTTACTTGCGTTCTATTTTAAATATTAGTTTATGTGAATCCCCTGCTACGATTACTTTGTTTCATTGCGTTCCTCTTGTCATTACTGTATTTGTGTCCATCAACAGCCACTGTAAGGCGATTAAATAGCCCTTCTGTTGCCAGTGTTACTGCTATAGAAAGAACTGTATATATTAGGTATCCCAGAATAAAATCACAGGAATCTCCTAGAGTAAAGTAACACACAAACACCAGAGTGTATTCACAAGTGAACAGCATAGTGCATTCACAACCGTACCCCAGAATGTACTCACATAAAGCCTTTATCCTGTGCCGCGGACGTCCAAGATAAAATTGATATGGTATCGATAACCTGCGGGAGAGAAAAAATACAACCTGTGAACAAGTCAAGTAGAGTAACAAGAACCAGGAAAGCAAGAAGTCACATTTAAAAGACAACAATTGACTGCTGCCTTTATGATAATACATTGTCATCATCATTTATACATAATTTCGATTTAAAAAGAAAATCACAAAAGTCAGCACAGTATAGAACACAGGGTCTAAAAAATCATCAACAAACATTACATTGCACTATTCCAATACATGTGATTGTGGAACAATCCTATAATACACATTAAAACTATAAATATTATAAAACTGGATTAAAACCCGACTTTATGGTGGACCAGAAACAGTTCATCATTATAAAGCATCAAGAACATTAAGAAGCATGTCAACATGTAACACATAAAAGATAAAAAAAGAAAGGGGGGGAACAATGTAGATAAAAATTACAGACACCTCCCTTCAGACCAGCGAATCACCCACACTTGGCCCAGAAACTTGGCTATAGCAATCACATAGGGGCCATCCACAGCAAAGTTTAAGCCAGTATCTCCTCGGGTTGTGATAAGCTGGACATGCAAATAAGGCTGATGTTTGCTTGCCCCTTTGGATGTATTTAAATAAAGTTGATACCCACGAAGACACTGATTAAGCTTCCTTATTAGACACTACTTCACCTGGGGAGTGCACCACTCCATTGTTTATTCTACATGCAAATAAGATATGGCCCACAGATTCTTCCCTATCTTGGCAGAATGGACATTTACTATTACTGACGTGAGAACCAGACCACTTGGAAGTAAAGGCCTTGGTCGGTAGGGTACCAACTCTAAATTGATGAAATAGTTTGTGGTCGCGAGTTGAGGTGATTAAGTCCCAATACTGTTCATAATAAGGTTCAGATTTGGTGTATAGGAAGGTGCTAGACAATGTGAGACTGTTGGAAGATGCATACTGTCTGGTGTAAATCCAATCCCAGTATACTGTCTTTAGCTCTTTTTTTGTGGGAAAGACACTTCCATCTGGAGAGGACCATAACCAAACCAGTCCCAACTCAATGAGAATATATTTAACACCCCTAAACCACTCTATTTTGTTATTCACATCCAGATCCCGAATTTCCCGGACCGCCAACGCATAGTTGGTTAGCTCGGGGGTCACCCAGAGTCTTCGCAAGTATAAGACTGTTCCAAGTCGGGCGACATCTCTTATGGAATGACACCCCAAATCCATATAGAGAGGAATTAGGGGGGTTGATTGCGGCAAACCTGATACTGATCTTAAAAATGTATTTTGTATTACCACCAATGCATCCAGATTCATATGCGCCCACAACTCTGAACCATACAGAATTGCGGCACTGACTTTGGAATTATATATCTGGAGTACTGAGCCACGGGTTTGGTGTGGGAACGACTAAATTCCCTAAGCAACGCACCCGAGATTTGGGCGTGTCTAACCATAAGACAATCAAATTGAGGCTACTAACTCATCTTTTTATCAAGTGTTACCCCAAGATATGAAAAAGTCTCTCTTAGTTCCAACGCACCTTCCCGCATCCTAACTTCGCCGATTTGTTTCACAGAGTTCTGGAGGACCATAAACTTTGTTTTGTCAACATTGACAACGAGGTCATGATCCTCACAGAACTCTTCAAATCTTGTCAGGGCGCATTGAAGACCCTGTCTTGTTTTTGAAATGATAAGGGTGTCGTCGGCAAACATTAGGAGTGGGATCTTTTTTCCACCTAGGCTCGGGGCATCAGTTGGCCAATCTTCATAATATTTCAAAACCCCATTAATATAGATGGAAAATAGAGTGGGTGCAAGGACGCACCCCTGCCTAACCCCCTTCTCGACCGGAAATTTGTCGGTAGTATGACCAGCCGAATCCCACCTGACCTGGGCATAGTTGTCTGTATGCAGTTTGATTACAAAAGACAAGATATCCAGAGGCATGCCCAGCTTTAACAGGCTATGCCACAATTTGGAGCGGGGGACTAGATCAAATGCAGACCTCAGATCCACAAATGCTGCATAAATAGCACCTCTCCCCAGAGTAACAGTGCGCCAGTAGATAACAATAAACCTTAGCACCTGGTCCAATGTGCTGATACATTGTCAGAAGCCAGCTTGTAAATCTGATAAAATATGACAGTCATCCAACCATGCCTGAATTCTCCCTAGTATCACTCTAGCCACAACTTTCTGGATGCAATCGATCAGGCTGATCGGTCTATAATTTCCTGGGAGTGACCGATCCCCCTTTATAAAGATGGGAAGAATAACAGCGCCAGCCCAGAAACTAGTAACTGCTCTCCCTTGGTCGATAGCATTCATTAAAAGTTGAATATATTTGGCCCAGGATGCCAGGTCTTGGACAAAAAGATCTGCAGGAATGCAGTCAAGACCCGGCGCCCTCCCTTTTGGAACTTTGAGGAGTGCTGCTTCTACTTCCTTACTAGAGCTACTAAGTGGAGGAGAAGATGATGGTACTACAAAAATATCCTGTGTGCCCAGATTGATTGCCGATTGGCCTTTGTAGTGGGAGACCCACAGATCCGGCTCCACGTGGTTAGAGGGAGCTTTACCAGGATCCCCACTCCCCCATTTCACCAAATGCCAAAAACGTGACATATCCCTTCCAGAACCGGCATGGAGGAGTTCCGCCCAATGTGCCTCGTCCCATTCCCATTTTAACTTACGTTTTGATAACTTGTAACCCTGCCACTTTTCTCTTATGGAATCCTGGTTCTTACTCCTAATTGCGACTGCCAATAGTTTGTAAGCAGAACGACATTTGGAGTTATACCATGGTGCTGCTTTACACCCAGATGGTGCAGGGCCTTTTGAGTTATGTGTAATAAAAAAACCTTTTAGTTGGTTAAAAAGATGCTCATGTGTTTGTGCAGCCCCGTCCCTAGCCAACCCTGTTTCTGCCTCAGCCTGAAGGGTAGCAGTGGAATTTGCTACCAGATGGCTCATAGCTTGCAACTTCACCGGGTCAAGTGCTACCTTACACCATTTGAGGCGTCTGGTGTCATTGGTCAGCTGGCCCTCTACGAAGTCTTTTCTATTATGCTGTACTTTTGATTTGTTGAAGACAATGTCCCGCATAGAAACTATGAGTGGGTTATGATCACTCTCAGGCCGGGCAACAACCATCATATCGAGCAATTCTGGCCAAAGTTCCATATTAACCATGAAGTAATCTATACGACTATGATGATGCCCATTGCTGAATGTTGCAGCCCCCTGCTTATCTGACTTTGTGTGGCCATTGGCAGCTCTTAACCTATGTTCTAGACACATAGCTTTTAACTGGAGAGCTGCTCTAGTCCACTTTTTAATAGGAGTGATGTCCAATGAAGGAATTAACCATTGGTCATCCTCCTCCAAACTAAAATACAAATCCTCACAGTCAAGGGTTTCGAAAGTGCAATTAAAATCCCCTGCGATAATAATATTGCTAATCCCTTTGTGTTGAGTTAAAAATACATCTAGTACGTCTACTGTGTCAGTTGGCTTCCCTCCTTGCAGACCCCTAGAATAAACATTAATAAGTACAATATCCTGAGTGGTGCCGTAGGATAGCTTAAGAATAAGAATATCCAGTGAATCGATTGCAATCTCCTCAAGATTGTATGAAAGGGACTGTCTGGTCCAGATTATCAACCCACCCTTTGGTCTGCCCCTTTCTCCCTGGACTGTTGGTTTGGAAAAATGTGTGTATCCCTCATAGAACACCTTATCAACTGCCCAGGATTCTTGGAAAAATATGATGTCCTGCTCCTCAATAAATGAGGTCCACTCCGTAGAAATAAGCTTACTTGTAAGCCCCGCAATGTTCCAGGATGCTATTCTGAGAACTCCGGGAGACTCCTTAGGTGTACATTGAGGGGAACCTACATCAGTAGTTGACATAGATATGGGTGTGACATTATCACTGAAAGTACAGGTACTAGCCATATCAGTGATGCAGGGCCTCAATGCAACCTGACTACCCAAGCTACTACAATGGGGTACATAGGCCTCCCTACCACTGGGGTCATGCACACCATTCCCATTAGATTCCTGATCTCGACATGGGGAGACATTCGTTGGCTGGGGCACTAGACCCAGTCAATCAATGTCCTCAAGATTGTTAAATTAATCAAATCTGTTAAATGTTGGGACAGTGTACTCATATGGCCCCTGTGCTGGTGGTACCCAGTTGCTGATGGCCATCGGCGTTTGTATCAGCCGATTGTCTCGGTAAAAGTACCCCAAGGGTAGGATGTTTATACTTCCCTTACTCATATACCATGAGCCAGCCCTATCTAATATTGTCTTGACTAGGTAGGGAGACCCAAAGTTAACCACCACACAGTCACCGCTACTTGTTTTATTAGAATTGCCTATCCAGGCAACTGTACGTGCCATTTTGAAACCCCTGAATAGCTGGCCCCCCAACCTTGTTTTAGAATCTATAAAGTGGAGGGCCTTATTCCTCAGCGACACCCAATTTTCCTCAGTGCAGGATCGGAGGTGGGGGACGTTAGTGAGAACAATAGAATAGGGTGTTGCCTCTGGCGGTAAATTTAAGGTTTTGTTGCATTAATGGCTATTCGAACCACCCTGGCGAGCCCTATTATGAGTGGCGCGCCCTAGTGTTGCACCTCTACCAGATATTAAAGTGTCATGAACCATTACATTATCCACGGGATGCTGAGGGGGTTCAACTACATTTGTGCTTGCCAACACATTATCAAAAGTTGGTAGAACAACAGGGACAGTTGAAACAGTTGGGGCTGGAACTAAAGCTTTGCTGGAAACTGTGGAGAAACTTGGGGTACTACCCAATAAGTGGTGCTCAATCTTGGTTAGTCTTGGACTAATATCTGACAGTTTTAAAGCCAGTGGATCAAACGTTGCCTCCAATAGTTCTTCAAACTTAGCAATAAGCCTTGCCTCCACATCACAGGGCAACTGGTTGGAGCGAGTTGTGGGATTGTTGGGTGTCGGGATTAAAATCTTAGAAATACCAGCCTCTAGTACGCTCCCTTTTTCCCCGCAGGGTGGCCCTTTGGTTTTATCCACTTTAGTAATCTGATGCACAGTAGTGGGGAGCCCACCCGCCTTCCTCTTTTTTGATACAACAGAGGCTTGACCCTCACATTTTTTTGGCCTGGGATTGACGCTGTTGGCGAGTTAAAATCATATCTGGAGAAGAGATGGTAGAATTTTGATCACTCGCTAAAGGCGGGGAACAAGGAACAGTTAACAACGGTGAGGAGGGGCCGGAAGATGGACCTAAAGATGATTCCATTACCAAACCCACCCCGCTTGCAGGCTAGTAACAGAAGCCCCAGCTGATACTCTACGGGGATCAATTGATAACCTTCTTTGGGTGAGCTCAATCTCTTTAATAAGTACAGATTCGACTCTCAAAAGGAATGCGTCAAGTGTACCAACAACCCCCTTTTGATTAGACTTGCTCATATTGGACTATTTTGATCAGCCCCAATTGCCCAAAAAAAAGAGGAGAAAAAGTACTTCAACAGATATCAGTCACTGACTGGCTATGAGAAGGTACGAATTTAAAGTTGAAAGGGGGGTGGCCCAGCCCAGCATCCTCCGGGCTTCGACGGGCGCGGACGGGCCCGCCTTTGGCCCGGGCACACCCGCGCCGTCCCGCGCTGCAGGAGGCACCGGTTGGATTTAAGCGGCTCCGGGTGCTTGTTGTGACGTAGATGGTGTGCGCCACGTGGGGGAGCCTGGGAAACTGAGTCCCAAGGCAACCCCACAGGCAGCCGGCGCGGGGAACAAGAGCCGCGGGCACAGAGCCCTCCCCTCGCTCCACGCAGGACCAGAGTTCACGAGCCGGCCCCCAGCAGCAATCCCGGGCCAAGACAGAAGCAGAGGTAGGTCCAGGAGAGTCCCCATAATACATTGTACTTGAGATCACTTTGCTCCACAATGACCGTGACAAAAAATGAGAAAGTACCATACTGATACCTCTAACTTAAGAATGTGCCGCTCTTTCACAACAGTGCTTTGAAAAGACAGACCTATTTCTGTCGGTCATCCTGGTTACCAGCATGGAAGGCAGTGATCCAGCCGTTACAGTGTTCATTGTCAGGTGCTTCAAGAAGGTCCTAGGAGATTTTAGTCCATCAACAATGTACTACGTTATCACTGCTTCTTCAAGTCCATCATGAGTAGGGTTCTTGTGTGACTGATATAAATAACCACATATTTATATCGCTGAAGTGTAATTTATAAAATCTCCAGTGTGGCTAGGAAACTGAATGCAAATAATTTTTAAAACTCTTAGAAGAAAGTGCAATAGGAAAAAGTAAAGATACTACAGGCTTTAGGGGCCATGGAATCACAGGGTTTGGGTTGTGCATGCTTTGTGGCTCTCATGGCTTTAAGGATGGACAAGGATAGGTCTCGCTTAGGTCTGTACTTTTCTGTTTCCAGAGCATTTGGTGCAGGTTTCTTTAGTAAAGCTGTGCATATTATGTGTTGGAAACGTGCCATTTAGGATTCTTGTTAATTTTGGGTCCAGCATAAGGAGGCAGATTTTATGTTGGCTGTACAAGCTTCAACACAGATATTCAAAGTTTTTAGCTTTTCGAGTTTCATATATTTATTTGAAGTGCAGTGTAATTAAGGAAACGAATATGGTACATATGTTAGGAGGTTCCACTAGTTCAGACTAGTGGAACCTCCTAACATATGTACCATATTCGTTTCCCTAATTGAATTTAATTCAAGAAAAGTCAGTGACACAAACAGTCCGGTGTCACTGACTTTTCTTGAATATACACATACAAATCATGTGGGCCTTGTTTTTACAAAAAAATGAAAAGATCACCAGCCTTTCGAAGTTTGAGATGACCGAAGCTTCTTTGATTTCTCAGTTTCACATTCTTCTCTGAATATTTTAATGAGTTTTCTTTACTTTCTGTACTGTTATATAAAAACGTAAAATCTGGGTTTAACAAGTTCTGTCAGTTGTTGCTTGCGTTTTTGTCCACTCTCTTTCAAATTGTATCCTAATCTTTTCATGTTGACCACATTTGAGTTGAACCATGTGCGTGAGGCCTTCTCCACTGCTTCAGATGTTTATAAGTTACAGGGGGTCACTTGTGGTTCAGATGTTATTCAAACTTTTAAACAGTTGGCTTCAAGAAGAAAGCCGGAAAAAGGGTGGGGGTTTCAATAAGGTTATGTGAATGAAATGAAATGAAAAGACCATTTGTTAAGCGCAATTGCTACCCTTAGGCGTCCTAGCGCTGCGGACCGCACGAGCAAGGATACAGCTAAGAGCTATCCAGATTTATTGAAAAGAAGAGTTTTCAAGAGCTTGTGGAATGGGAGCAAATTAGACTCGGAGCACAGATGGAATGGGAGGGAGTTCCAGAGCTTTGTTGAAGGCAAAGGAGCGGCCACCACATCTGGTCCTTTTCATCCTGGGTACTATGGCGAGGAGAGAGGAAGCTGATCTGGGTTGTCTGTTAGGGTGGTAGGGGCTAATCAGTGATTGGTTAATGACCAGACCAGTCTTCCAGAAGGCCCTGTGGGCAATGCATAGGGCCTTAAATTCAATTCTCTCCCGAACTGGCAGCCAGTGGAGGTTTTCCAGGACTGATAGGAAGCCGACAGAGAATTTGAAGGAGAGTACGCCCTGTGCCGTTTTGGATGACCTGAAGCTTGCGCAGAGTCGACTGAATGGGCCCCCCCAAAATGCGGAATGCGGTCCCGCTTACAGTGTTAGGAACTGGTGGGATACATACAAATAGGAACTCTTTAAGAATAAATACATACCGAGCCGATTGAGAGACTCCTCCAGCATTCCTCGCATTAACTGCCTCATATTGGGTGCTACAACAGCTCTGTGCCAATTCTTCGACTAATGCAGACAGAATTGATGGGGAGATCCGCCTTTCCTGCCCTTAACTGCCTTTGGGTGTCTCTGTAGAATTACACTTATACGTGTCTGGAATTGAGTTCTGGAAAAGGATACACCTCACCATTGATAGACTTGGGGGCATCTAACATATATTTTGTATATATATTTCGCTGGTGGAGCACAACATTAATTGGTGGCTCACCTATGTGAAGTGCTGCCTTCCACACTTTAGGTTCCCTTGCCCATCCCTGTCCTGATGAAGACCCGCAGCTGAGGTGTTAACCCACCCACCAATGCGCCAGGGTCGAAACGTCGACAACCCTCCTTCCCCTTCTTTGTGAAACCTGAATCAGTTAACCCCTTGTTCCCCCCCACCCCACTTTGCTGTTTTGAAATAACAAATTATTTTGATTTAGTCTTGTGGGTCAGGTTTCTGTTGTAAGGAATTGTACCTTATTCTTGATATTCGAATTGTCTAATTCTTTTATAAATCTTTCCTTTACACAAGCACTTTTCTCTGCACTTTACTACTGCGCCTGGCAGTATTTCTTTCTTTCACTTTTGTACAAATTTTTTTATGAAATTGTAAATATCTAAATAAATGATTATGTTCATAATGAACATTTTTGAGAACATTTGATGGGTATATTGTATTTGTATGTATAGACAAAAACGCATTGGGTTTTCTTTTCTTGCTTAGGATTAATTCCTATGAAACCGTATCATTTAAATAATTGATTTGTTTGAATATAAAATATAGGTCTAGGACCATTTTTTATGTTGATCTTCCCCCGAAATCCAGGCGTGATAGAATAAGGCCCTGGACCATGATCCGTCTCGCCTGGAATGGGAGTAGAGGGAGGATTTTCCGCAGCAGACTCAGCAGACCCAGCAGACCATAGCAGGTCGCTGCAAGTTTGGCTGCTTGGTGGTGGAAGTTGAGGGCGTTATCCAACCAAATGCCCAAACTTTTAATTGTGTCCTTTGGTGTCGGGCAGGACCAAGGCAGGTGGGTCACATTGGGTCCATAGCAAGGTTGGGGGTGTTGCCCAAGAGCATAAGCTCCGTTTGTCCCCGTTCAGTGACATCCATTTGACCACCTCCTCCAGACAACCACTCAGGGAGTTGGTGGTGCTGTTAGACTGTGGTTCAAACTTGGGGTTTAAATACTGGTTCAACTAGGTATTTATTCAACAATTTTGTCAACCGCTACATGTGACATTTTAGTTGTTTCAAAGTGCTTTGAAAGGAGCAAAGGTAATGAGAAGTACAGGGACAGTTGAAAGGTTTGGACAAGTCCAGTTTTGATCAACAAAAACGGAGGAATTGTCGGGCTATCCTCAAAATATGAGATTTGAATACACGGTCAGGATGGATGTGGGCCAAACTTGAGAATCTGACAAAAGAAGAACCAGATGCCTAATATAATGTAATAGGCAGTGTATTTACCAATACATTAATTAGAACAAATAACAGAAACCATCTGAGAATGTATCTCCTTTGTTCAATCTAGAGTGGTATATAGGCTACTAGAAGCACTAGGGCGGACAAGTAAAGAACTATCTGAAGGCCAAATTACAATTATTTAGAGAAGAGGTAAATATATTGAACTGCTAAACAACTGCAACAGAAGCCTTTCAATGGTGTTACAGTAGTATAGTGAGAGGTCAACCTATGATTCAAAAGTTACAGTGTGGCTTGATATTATGAAACCCAGTTTATCCAGCTAACAAACGAAATTACAGCTGTTTTGATGGTTCTTTTTCCACTGTAAATGTTATTAACATACCTATGAAACTGAAGGTAAATTACTACTAATGGGTTGAGTCACTGTTATGTTTCATGGTCACCTTTAAAGTCCACGAGATTAGAATATCCTTCAGCAAATTTACCCCCAGGTGCAGTAGTTCTGGAGGGAACTGATGAGTTTCCGATTGAGATTATTACAGCCTGGAAAGAAGGTTCACCTCCTTAATTTCAGTTTAACACATAGATACAACAACCAAGGATGGAAAGGGGACCAGTTAACCTTTGGAAAGGGTCACCAGGAGAGGTGCTTTTAGTTTAGTGACTTTTGAACTGTTTGAGCTAAAAATAACATTTTTATTGCAACCTCAAATTATATAGAAGATGGTGGATTGTATGACAAAATTTTGTACATTTACAATTGTGCAAAAACCACTGTAGTTACACATTTGCATAATTCTAGTGGCCCTGGCTATTTTATCCAATAAATAAGAAGGGTATTGGTCTTAGGTTGCTCTTGCAACAAGCAGAGATGGATCAGGCTTAACGATAGATAAATATTTACACTTGGAATGTAAACCAGGCACCTTCTTATGAAGGTGTGACAGGGGCTTTAGAGAGGAAGGAGGTACTGGTGGAAGGCTGCTGAGGGGAGTATAGGAATAGCTATCAACCCAGGATAAAAAGGATTTAATGAAGCGGTGGTCAGTAAAAGATACTGCTTGTATTTCACCGGTTTATCATATTTTAGAAGATTGTGCATTTTGGAGCATTACTGAGTTCCCAGGGGTGATTCATTGAATACAAATAGAAGCCAGACCACTGATCATAGTTGAAATGCGGCCTCCCACGTTTGTCTGCTGCCTGGTGTGCAGCCTTGAGGCCACATTAAACTTTTACAGGTGCCACATTAAACGTTTACGTGTGAAAGAAGCTTTGGGAAAATGTTTGGCCCATGTGCTGCTTTTTCCTCTTAATGGGAGAAGAACAGATGCAGTACTGGTCGGTGGAGCATGCTCACTGAGTCTGTAAAATCTGAACATATGCAGTAAAGGAAACCCTGATATGTGTGGCTGTGCTTCCACGTTGTAAAGATTGACTTGCAATTTGGTTTCCTTCTTGCTACTGAGCTAAAGTACTTGTGTAGTCTGTGTCCAGAAGGAAGCTGCACTGTTGTGTCTGACCCTGTGGAGCCACCAAAGAAAAGGAAGAAGGTGCCGACATGAACCGACTTTAAAGGTACCACATAGATCAGCACCTCTCAGCAGCTTGAACTGACTAAGGCCGTCAACTAACTAGATTTGGAACACCACTTAGAACAGCCCCCCCTCTCCCCCCCCCCCCGAAAGATTTGAAGAAACAGGTGAACGTCTGTGCATTTAAAGACCGACTTTGGGCTTAGCAATGGTTCTTTATTTTTTAAGAGAATGACCTTGTGAGGGTCTTGGCCCCTACTGAGTAAAAAATATCCCAACTGCTATTACAGATCTGCTGTGAGATTACACTCCATCACTTAAACTTCAGGAGGAGGCAGTAATGGTTTGGAGTGTATAAATCCCTTATACTAGTGAGTTTACCTACTGGGAAGCAGGAGAGTAGAAACTCTGCTAGTGGTTGGAGTATAGGTTAAGCTTCATTTCCAAAAGATGGAGGCGCTGCTTCACCTCCTCTAGGAGTTTCTGCAACGAATGGGGCAGTGGTAGCCTCAAGGGTGGTCACAGCCGATGTTGAACAGCCTAGCCTGTCTTAATCACTCGGGTATCCATGAAGTCCATAATGTACAATAACACCCAAAAGCTAATGGTGATCTAAGTTAGTGATGGTAGTGAAGGGAAAGCTTTTCTCCTCTGCGGTGCCATGCATCTCCTACAGGTGGGGCTGGCAAACTGTTTCCAGTGTTGGCATGGCCAATCACTTTGTTTAATATTCAAAGCCGGGCACTGCTTTGTATAGCGATCCATCTTTGAATATTAAACGAAGTGATAGGCCAAAAAGACACTTGAAACAGTTTTTCCGTTTGGACCGCTGGAGGAGTGAAAACACCCGCGTGCTTCACATTCCTGAGACTTTTTTGTATCATCGCCAGCTATTCATTAGCTGTGAATTCGACCTCGAACACACGATTTTAACGGACTAGACTACATCAACCATTCTAGGTCACCAATGTACCGTCCTGAAGATGGTCCAACAGATGCCTTCTCTACCTAGACCGAAACGTCAACAATTACACCTATTAACTTTGTGAATCATTTTGCTAAAGGATTTGTTTTCTGTACAATCAGTCACAATTTCCTTTTGTACACATTGTTTGGAATAAGTGTCCACATCAGTGATAATGAGATGACTACAGTAACAAATAATTTTTGTATCTCAGTCACTGTGTGTTGATGTATGTTCATATATGTGACAATTTTGTGTACCTTTCACGAGGTTTTCAACATAAATTTGTGTTTTCAAAAAGCATACACCCATTTGAAAGATTGTTTGGTAGATCTGTTCATGTTGAAATAAGTAAATTCAGCTTTTGAAATAATTTGGTGTAAGCTATTAGAGCTTATTATTGATAATTGCTTAAAAACATTAGAATAAGTAGAGAAAAGAATCCCTTGTAGGCACGTTTACCCGTTGATGCATCATGTTCAGAGCAGCAACGTGAAAGGAGCACTTCCAGCGGGGCCCAAAACAAAGGCCTGATTTAACCTTTGACCCGCGGCACAAATTCCACCGTGGTGCTGAGGAATTAATGAGTGGGTGTGTTTCGGACGGCCCCTGGTCGTCCTCCACACACGCCCAATGTGACGCCAGACGGCCGGGGGAAGTCTGACGCACCCAACAGGTTGAAGGGTTATTAGCCCTCCTTTTGTTTGAATATAATAATACTGAATGGGAGCTACCTGAAGCCTAACACCTAGACACAAAAGTAAAGGAAGAAAACAAAGGTGCCCACATGTACTTAAGAGAAACTATGATTTGGAGGCAGGTTTTTAACATTGTTCAATTCCCTATGAAAGATAAGTGCTTGCACTGTAAGATTGCTAATTTTTATGCAAATGGCACCTACAGTTCTTTTTAATTTAACTATTTTATTGTGCTCCCACAGCAGTGTAGAGTGATGGAGCACTTTGAATCACACAGAGGTACAATAAATCATACACTTGAAAGTGTTACATACGGGAATGAGGGTTATAACTTGTAAGGTGTAGGGTAGGAATCACATATCATCCATACTTGTAGACATTATATGTTACAAGTTTGGGGCCAGAAGAAACACAAAGTCAGGACATGAAACCTAACGTAGTGTTTGGGGTTGTCTGTAATGAGAAGACTATTAATTCCAAAAGAACCCCTTCTTATCAATCTTAGAATAACAATAGATTGAGAAAAAACAATAAGGATCTAAACCCATGACTTACAGTTTGCATGCAGCTCCTTAATGCTGGTAAATAAAGCACTGTGCTATACTAGAAGACTTGCAACTCATGAAATGGAATAAACAAAATGAACTGAGTCAAAATCAGTCTCCCACTTATCTTTCTGAATAAAAAACAAGCCTGTGATCTTCATGTTACACAATGTGCTTTGCAGCAGGCACATTAACACTCTATGCTACTTAATGAGTCAAAACTGTGACTGGACAAAACACAGAACTCTCTCAGAACTGGGGCTGCCAGTGGCGCATGCAGCACAGCCACCTTGGCAGGCAGAGGCCTGGTGCCCCATCACCATGCCCAAGGAGCCGCTCCCGTCCCCAGAACCATCCGGTTTTGATGGGCTGCAGCCAGCAGGCTACCACTAGCTCGCCTCCGTAGTCAAAGTAGGTTCTTCCGGGGCAGGCATACCTTAGGGGAGGGGCCACGAGATGGAGATAAATACCTGACCGTGGAGGCCCCTCATCCTCTTTTAGCGGTCTTGCGACAGCAAGCATTTGGAGGCGTTTTTGGCAGGCATTTTGTATCATCCCGTTGGACACGCTGTCCACAGATTGCCCCTTGGTTCTGCATCATTCTCTCGAGCTAGGAGGCAGCGTCGGTGGTGGACAGCGGTGAGTTTGGGTCCTGTGGGGCGGTTTATCTCGCCTCCTGGCAGAGCTCTTTTGGCCTGAATTCTCCTTCCCTCTCAGCATTTTGGCTCATGCCTGGCTTCGGCGCTATCATGTGGAGCAGTTTGAGGTGAATGTTTTTTTCTTGTATAGCCATGCACTGGGGGTCAGAGGGGTTGTTAGAGCCTGACCAGGCAGCTCCATTGGGTTGGTGTGCGGGCTTGTGCTTCTGAGGTCGCCGTTTTGATGCCTGTACGGCCGGGACAATTATTTTGTCAAGTTACCTGTTACAGGAACCCGCAATGGCTCAGTGCGTTGAACGCTCCTTGCTGGAATGTGGGGCGGTTCTGCAGGTCAAGAGTTTGAATCCTGGCATGCCCAAACACTGTTAATTTACGGCAGGGGGCTGTGTTAAAATATGAAACTGTAACTATTAGATTTCAAACATCAATGTCATCAAACGACTCACATTGTTTGCAGCAAGAGTGTGAGCAAAGAATCACTGTATTAAGCTGCACATGCGAAATTCCTTTAAGAAATGAGGAGCATATTGCAAATTACATAAGGACATCCATTGCTTAGAGCAATCCTATTAGAAGTTGGGTCGCCACGTATCATAGTGGGGACAGTCACCAACATATAACGGTCTTTTGTGTGTACTTAAGCAAGACATTTACACATGCTTTAAACTAACTGTAGCCTCTGTATGGTATAAAATATGTCTTCCACCCTTAGTGGCAAGATGCGGCCAGTAGGATGCTCAGGTACTAAGGCATGTGTAGCAGTGAGTGTTGCTTGCCCTCAATGCAGAGGATATGATGGCCACTTGCTTGAGCAGGTTCACAGGTGATTTTTTAAAAAGGCATAGAATAGGTGATGGCGATGATAACGGCGAAGCAAGCCTGGGCAGTTTTCATGTTGAATAATATGCTATTAGGCTACAAGGCAGGCCTTTTACTCCAGTGAAGCACAATTAATTCCTAGAAGAAACAAATTAATCTAGGTCTAATTTCTTTATTAATAAACCAGGGTCATAGCTGGGTGGCAATTAGTCTGCAACAACCCCCATTTGGGGCCAGAGGTGGTTAAAGGGCCTTGCATGTGAATATTGTCACACAGTCCAGCAAAGGCCCCGCTTTTGACAACATCACTGATTTCATTACAAGACAGGAGGCTACATTATGCATTAATCTTTTAATGCAATCACAAGCAGCCGCACTTACATTATAAATAGAAAGATCTAGAATGCAGTGACAACATATGTTCAATAAAAGGCACGAGCAACAACAGAGCTGCTTCTTTTAAATGCGGCTCGCAAGCAGATAAGTTACTCTTACTTGCTCTCTATATATATATATATTGTGCTGAATGCTCTTTTTGTATCTATATTGATTTTTTGTCATTGATTTTGCCTTTTATCCGTAATTATTGCTTATTTACACTATTTCCTTGTTACCTGATCGGCTTGCCGATCCTTTCCTCCCTCCCTCCAATCGACTTCCAATTTTCGGTTCTTACGCAGTGCCACTCCGTTAGGTTTGAACTGTAGATAAGGCGGCTTGACAGTGAAAGCGTGAAGGTCGCTCACGCGGCGAGATGAGGTCAAAGCCAGAAGAAGTGCAACTTTCCAGGTGATTAATTTTATATCGGCCTTATGGATAGGCTCAAATGGTGACTTCATAAGTTGAGCTAATACCACATTGAGGTGCCAAGCTGGCGGAGGGCGACGCACAGGTGGAAACTTGCGGAAGAGCCCTTTGAAAAATTGACGTATAACTCGCGACGAACAGAGGGATGAAGAGCCATCATGTCGGAAACGAGATATTGCAGCTAAGAAAACTCTCAGCGTAGAACGAGAGAGTCCTGACTGAGCGAGGCTTAAAAAGAATGGAAGGAGCTGCTCAGGAGTGGAATGGATGGGATGGATATTGGCTGAAACGCACCAATGACAGAACCGCTTCCATTTAAGTTTGTAAGTCTTAATGGTAGACGGAGCTCTGGCTTGAGCTAGAATGTCTCTGGACTCCTGGGATATGTTCAAGTCCGCGAACTCAAGGTGCTCAGGTTCCATGCCCACAATTGAAGCGTTGAGGGATCTGGATGACACACTAGGCCCTTGTTCATAGTTAGTAGGTTCGGACGAGGACGTAGAGGAATGGGCTCGCACTGGGACATCAGAAGCAGTTCCGTAAACCATGCCTGTCTGGGCCAACGAGGTGCGATCAACAGAATGTGGCAGGGCTGCCTCCGCATCTTCCACAGTACCCGCTGTATTAATGGGAGCGGTGGAAAAGCGTAAGCGAATAGATCGCACCAGTTGATCAAAAGGGCATTCCCGCAGGACCCTGGGTGGAGATGCCAACTTGCATAAGACAGGCATTTCCGATTCTCCGGTGTTGCAAAGAGATCCAGATCTGGGTGACCCCATTGGCGGAACACAAGATCCAGAGTCGGTTGGTGCAGTTCCCATTCGTGTGTTGAGGAAGTGGACCTGCTCAAAGAGTCCGCCAGGATGTTTGACACACCCGGAAGGTGTACAGCCGTCAAGGTGATGCGATGGCGGAGAGCCCAATCCCAGATTGACTGGGCCAAGCGGGACAGAAGTGGAGACATGGTTCCGCCTTGTTTGTTCACGTAGTGCATACTGGTGGTGTTGTCCGTTTGGATTAGCACTGACTCCCCGTGAACAACTGGTAGGAAGGATTTGAGCGCTAGAAAGATCGCCATCAATTCTAGCCTGTTGATATGCCACGTGCGCTGCGTCGGCGACCACTTGCCCTTGATGGAGAGGCCCTGGAGAGGAGCGCCCCACCCCTCCAGGGAGGCGTCCGTGGTCAGCGTCAGGTCTGGAACATGATCGAGGAAGGACACACCCATTTCCAGATTTGCGGGCTGCGCCCACCAAAACAGGCTCATTTTCATGCGGGCTGTGACGGCAACTAGGTCGTTGAAAGACCCGGAGACCTGACGCCACTGTAAATCCAGTTCTTCCTGAATAGGACGGGTGCGCAACCTGCAATTTGGGATCAGTGCGATACAAGACGAAGGCATTCCCAAGAATGACTTTAACGTCCGAACAGAAACAAACTGTTTTCGTCGAATGAGTGAGACCAGACGAAGTATCTTCAGACGCCGCTCGTGAGAGACAAATGCTTTTGAGAGCTGCGTGTCTAGGATCGCTCCCAGGAAGGACCTGGTTTGCTGGGGTGCAAACTGTGACTTTTCGACGTTGATGGTCAACCCCAGAGACTGAAACACCTGCTGGCAAAAGTGCGTGTCCCGACCCAGCTGATGGTGGCATCTGAGACTTGAGAAGGCAATCGTCTAAATAAGGAAAGATCTGAACTCCTTGTAGACGCAGGTGAGCCACCACTGGGGCCAGTACCTTCGTGAACACACGAGGAGCTGAACGCAGTCCGAAGGGTAGAACTTTGAACTGAAAATGCATTGTTCCCACTTTGAAACGCAGGTACTGGCGATGTTGTTCGATTATTGGAACGTGAAAGTACGCGTCTTGAAGATCTATGGTGGTCATAAAATCCTCGCTGGATACAAGACGCAGGACTTCCAGTAGCATCAGCATACGGAATGATTGAGACTTTAGGAACTGGTTGAGAGCCCTCAAATCCAGAATGGGTCGCCAATCTCCGTTCTTCTTGAGTATGAGGAAAAATCGAGAGTAAAAACCCTTCCCTCTTAGATGTTTCGGGACCACTTCGACTGCCCCTTTTAACACAAGAAGACGGACCTGATGGTAAAGCTCCTCCAGATGTGGAGGAGGTGGGCCACGAGGTGGGGTGCAAGGAGGAATCTCTGTGAACTCAAGGGTATGACCCCGTTTGACAATGTCCAAAATCCAGCGGTCCGAGGTGATCGAGGACCACTGGGAATAAAACAGAGAGATTCGTCCTCCAACACTTTGAGAGTGGCAAAAGTCATTGGCGTTTCTGATTTGCGCCACGATAGGACGACTTTCCTCTGTATGTCTTGGAGGGTTGTTGTCGAGACTGCTGATTGGGCGTGTAACGTTGGCCGCTCTGATTGTATGAACGGTATTGCTGCCCACCTCGAAAGTTGGAAGAAGTGCCGCGTCCGCGCGCACCTCGAAAGGACTGCTTACAAAATTGCAGCGTGCCCAAGGACTTCGCCGTATCGGTGTCCTTCTTGATGCATTCAAGGGCATCATCGATATGAGCTCCGAATAATGATTCTCCATCGTATGGCATATCCAGTATTCTGGCTTGGACTTCCTGCTGGAAGGAGGTGGACTTCAGCCAGCCTTGACGTCGTAGTGCAGCCGCACTTGCCAGGAGGCGGAAACCTGTGTTAGCTATATCGACTGCACAGTCGATGATTTCTTCCGCTGCTCTTTGTCCATTGCGGAGAATCTGCTGTGCGTCAGCCTTGGAAGCATCAGGGATGAGCGCCATGTAATCTGCAATGTCTGACCACATCTGCCGGTCATAACGACCCAAAATGGCTAAGGCATTGGCTGCTCGGACAGATGTGGAGGCCATGGTTGAGAACTTGCGGCCAATTGCATCCAAGCGTCGACCCTCTCTATCCGGAGGGGCTGTGATTTGGGACGCCGGATTCCGTGCTCTACGTTGTGCTGCCTGAGTCACGACAGAGTCCGGCTTGGGGTGAGAAAGCAGGCAAGCTGGAGAACCTGAAGGGGCCTTGTACTTCTTCTCAAGGCGCGGAATCTGAGCAGGTAAGGAGTTTGGAGCATTCATCAGTTTAATGCCCTCTTTCCAAACAAATTCAATTATAGGGATTGTGTGTACCTGCTTAAAAGGTTTGTCCTTAAAATCATAAAGAAAACAATCCTCCTCGCGTTGTGATCGTGGGAGTTTGAAACGTTGAGCCGCTTTATCCATTAAAAGATGGAAGCTGGCGATATCTACTGGTGGAGACTCACTCGAGGTACCAGGTTGAGGAGAGGGCGTCTGCGCCCGAGAATCATCCCATTCGGCCATATCCTGGTCGCCTGCCTCATCATCCGTGTTGTCAGGGACTTCACCGTCCTCACGTTCTGCATCCGCCTCCTCCTCATCCGCATCCTGCGGATATATAGTGGTATGGATGCTTATAGACCTATGAACCTGAGAAGGCGCAGGTGGTACGATAGACGGAAGTGCAGGTGGAGGTAGTGCCACAGGAGCGGGAGATAGCGCAGGTGTAGTCTGCGGTGTTGCAGGAAAACGACAATTATAATCGTCCAGCATATGTTGGAGATTAGATATCAAGGTCAAAGGAATGGTAGCCACAGGAGCTTGAGTGAACTGTTCCTCTTGTTGAAAGTCTGGGCCATTGCCATCATCAGAATCTGTGTCTTGGCATTTAATTATCAAATCAGAGGGACTATGTGCTGCCCCAAATGTGACCTCTCCATGCTCCGAATCAGTGTCATGCTCCGAAGTAGTAGCGAACATCGGAGAAGGCGGTTGAGGCTCTGGATCAGAGATCTGGTGGCAGGGTACCGTAGTGTGAGGGTGTGTAGGTTTTGCGGTCTTCAATGGCACTAACGGCAATGATGCAAATGAAATCGGTGCCGCCGTCGACGGAGCCGTTAGCGTCGACGAGGCTGATTTTGTCAACAGTAATCTTGAAGAATCCTTCGTCGACGGAGTGGTCGTCGTCGACGGTATCACCGTCGACGAGCGATCCACTGTAGATGAAGGCGTCGACGGGGACGTAGTTGACAGGGTGATCGTCGATGCTGGTACCGACTCCGTAGACGGAGTCTTCGTCGACGGGCCTGTCTTCGTCGACGAGATCTTTTTTGTCGACGAGATCTTGGTCGACGGTGGCTTCGTCGACAAGGCTTTAGTCAACGACGATGTCTTCGGGTCTTTCGTCGACGAGGACTCTCTCTTCTTCCTCGACGAGATGGGAATCGTCGACGGGACAGGTTTAGACGACAACGAAACCCTCGTCGACGTCGAGGCTGTCGACGAAATTGTCGTCGACGATGAGAATGCTGATGTGGTAGTCAGCGTAGTCGTCGAAGATGCAGGCAAAGCTGCTCTCGTCGTCAGAGCGCTCGTCGACGCTCCCGTCGACGGCGGGACTTTGAGAGGTGTGAAAACACCTCGAGAGGCAGCCAAAGACGCCTGAGAGCCAGGTCTGGTGGGCGTAGAGGTGGTAGGAGTGGCAGAAGTCCTCACAGGAGCCACAGACAAAGCCATTTTAGGTTTCTTGAGGAAAGGAGAAGGAACCTCCTGAACACTATCACGCTTAGAGGCTGCTGAAGAGAAACCAGAATGTAAACTTTCTGCGTCGGACACCACAGAGTCCTTGTCCTTAAGACGCTGCAGCCAAAGGAGAAGTCGGCCTTCCCTGTCCTTCAGAGTTTTAGTAGAAAAAGTTCTACAGAACTTGCAGTTGGCAGCCTCATGATCCGCATATAAACAATAAATACACTTCTGGTGGGGGTCCTTTTCAAAAAGGCGCAGCTTCCCACAAGAAGAGCAGGGTCTAAATAAAGACTTCTTACTTGACATGTTGAAGAAATTTCTGGAAGTAGAGGTAAAGAGAAGAAAACTGAGCAGAGCTCAGGGAGACTCCCTTCACACGACGTGCGGTAGAAAATCTGAGGGCTTGAGCTTCTGAGGAGAAGGTTCTAGAGGGTGCTGGCACCTGATTGGCTGCAGTTTGGACTAACATAATGACACTAATGTGTTGCAAATGGTTTTTCTCTTTGCCTTGCATTCCTATGTAGGAATCGTTTTTAGAGGATTTCAGTGTATTTGCTTCTTTTTTCTTGTATTATAATTATATATATTTATATATATTTAGCATTATTGCTATTTTATTTACCGTGGGACTCCCACTTCGACGACGGGGAATATTCAAGCATGTGAATCTATGAAAGACACCCCTTATACTGGAGAATCCTATATCTCCAACTCTCCTCTTGACACCAACCTGATTAGAGGTTGGAGCCAAAGGGCAATTGTCTTACTTGGCAATGCTAACTCTAGCCTCAACATTAAAAGAAGAAAGACCATCCTCAATAAAATAAATCCAAAACTGGGCAACTTGGCCGAAAAGCAACCTTCACAAAACCCCAGAGCCCTCCTCTTCTGCGAGGACATGATAAATTCTATAGGGAAGTATGTTTTCACCTTTATTGCCTTAGATAAGGCCCAGAGCAATATGAGGCGCGTCTTCAGTAGCAATGTTTTTGGACAGGCTGGAGGAAGGGGCCATTCTTCCGGCCTTGGCTACTTCCGGCCCTTCACATCCTGGAGAGGCAGAGGAACTTTAGGCAGAGGTTTCTACCCTTCCAAATGTCAGTTCTACCCACAAAGAGGCAGAGGTTCCTGCAACAGAGGTTTCTCCTCCCGTGGTACTCCCAACAACAACCCTCCAGGTAAGTCTTTCTCGCTCTTCTTCCCCTCCCAAGGTCGGGGGAAGACTCAAACATTTTTACCATGTTTGGAAATCTTTAACTTAAGACCCCTGGGTTCTCGAGACAGTTCCGGGTTTCAAAATAGATTTTGTAAACCTCCCCTGTCAAACACACACACCCAAACCTTTGATTCTTTCAGTGGAACATCAGGAGATTGTGAAGGAGGAAATCTCCTCTATGCTTCAAAAAGGCGTTATTATCGAAGTGCCGTGGTCTCTAAAGAAATTCGTCAGCACTCTTTTCTTGGTCCAAAAGAAGAAAAAAGGCTGTAGACCAGTTATAAACCTACGAGAAGTAAACAAGTACCCAGTGTACAGACACTTCAAAATTGAGGGCATTCACCTCCTCAGAGACCTCCTTCTTCAAGGAGACTGGTTGGTCAAGCTAGATCTGAAAGACGCCTATTTTACCATCCCTATGGCAGAATAACACCAGCCCTTCCTTCAATTCATCTGGGACAATTACCTCTTTGAATTTCAGGCCCTCCCATTCGGGTTGTCATCCGCCCCCTTGGTGCTTCACCAAGATCATGAGAACTATTGTTTCTCTCCTGAGAGAAAGAGGGATTTGTCTAATTATCTATCTAGACGATATCCTTATGTCCCAACTTCACTCTCAACTTTTGGAAGATCTCAGGACCACCATGAATCTCATAGAGAGTTTCGGTTTCATTAAATCAGGAGAAATCCATCCTCACCCCCTCAACATCGAGAATTCCTCGGGTTCACCGTAGGTACCTCAAAATGCCACCTTCTTCTTCCCAACAAGAAGATCACCAAGATTCGGAAAGAGATCAGGTTTTTTCTCAAGCAACAATCTCTTACTCTTCAGGAATTAGCCAGACTTCTGGGCTTACTCTCTTCCTCTATTCAAGCCATCTTTCCGGGACCAATGAATTACCGGGCCCTCCAGAGAGTGAAAGCCAAAGCCCTCAGATCTGGTCTTTGGTACGAAGACTTTGTAACCCTAGATCAACAGGCCAAATCAGAACTCTCTTGGTGGCTGGACAATTTGGACGCATGGAATGGAAGAGCCATCTTCGGCTCGACACCCGATCGGAGTCAGACGCCAGCCTTCATGGTTGGGGCGCCCGCCTCCTCGACCAAAACACGGGTGGTGTTTGGTCTCAGGCGGAGTCCTCCTACCATATAAACTTTTTGGAACCGACTGCTGGCCTATACGCCCTAATGAGCTTCAAACACTCACTTCAGGGCAGATCTGATGTCCTGAAAATGGACAACATCTCCGCAGTCTCCTATATCAACCGCCTTGGCAGGACCAGTTCAGTTGACCTATCCGATTTAGCCAAGAAACTCTGGATGTTTTGTTTATAACACAAAATCATGCTGAAGGCGGAATATCTCCCGGGAAAGTCGAATCTTTCCGCAGATTGGAATTCAAGATTCCTTTTAGACTTCAGCGATTGGAAACTTAATGTGAATGTTTTCAACTCCCTGTTTCATTTCTGGGGTCCTTTCGATGTGGACCTTTTTGCGAACAGGTTGACCTTCCAACTGCTGAAATACTTCAGCTGGATGCCGGACCCAGGCCCTCTTGCGGTGAACGCCTTTCTCCAGCCCTGGTCTCACCTTCAGCCTTACGCCTTTCCTCCCTTTGTCATGATTAAGAGGGTTCTTCAGAAAGTCAGACAAGACCAGTGGTCCCTGGTCCTGATAACTCCCTTTTGGCCTTCCCAAGCGTGGTTCCCGACAACCTTGGAACTGTTGTGCGACATCCCCTTCCTCATTCCAGCAATGAAAGGTCTGGTTTCAAACGCAAACGGAGAAGATCACCACCTAATACTTTCAAGGAATTTGAACCTTCTTGCTTGGAAAGTGTCAGGCAATCTAACGAGTTATCTGGACTTTCGTCATCAGCTCTCACTCTCCTTGGAGTGTCCTGGGCACCAGGGACACATTACAAGTACAATTCCATTTGGAGAAAATGGTTTCGTTGGTGCATGGAGAGGAACTTGGATTCTGTGGAGGCTCCTATCATCAACATAGTTAATTTCCTCGTTGAATTATTCGACAATGGCCTCTCCTATAGATCCATTAATTGTTACAGATCAGCTATCTCTGCTGGACATTCTCCTGTCAACGGTAAGCGGTAGGTAAGAATTGTATTATTTGTAGAGTACTGAAAAGTATTAGACTACGAAGACCTCCTAGATCCAAATATCAATCCTTATCCTAGCCTTTTTTTCTTAGTGACCTGATAATTCTCTTCTTAATAGGAAATGTCTTTCCATTAAACTTGCTACTCTATTATGTTTGATTTCTTGTTGTAGGGTATCTGATGTTAAATCTCTTGATATTTCTAATAGATGTTATGACATGTATGGTGTTAAGTTTGAAATCCTTAGGAGAACTAAAACCATGTCAGATTCTATCTTTTACCCTTGTTTTGATTACTGCAAAAAACATTATGTTGTTGATTGTATGAAAGAATACGATTCCAGAATGAGACCTTCTCCCTCAGGATGCTAATCAACTTCTCATTTCATTTGTTAAACCTTTTAACCCAGTCTCTTCCTGCTCTATCGCTAGATGGGTCAAGTTAGCTATGAACTTCACTGGCATTGACCTTTTTAAATTTCAAGCCCACTCTCTCAGAGGTGCTATGGCTAGCAAGTCCTTCTGGTCCTGTGGTATGTTAGATGATATCCTTAAAGCTGCTGATTGGTCCAATGCCTCCACTTTTGCTCATTATTTTTGTAAACCTATTGAACACATGTCCGATGTTGTTCTTCAAGGCTACCAAATACATAATGTAACCTCCTGTAATGTAATGAGATTGCGATTCTCCTATTAACATGACCTGAGAATCTGGATTTCATTAAAGACACGGAGGCTAACATTATCCCACCTGTCCCTCCCTTGGACGGAGTATTTATCTATATGTTATTGATTATTTGCATTCATATGCCGTTGAACTTGTTCCTTTACTGTTTACAATATGCATTTTGTCTTTGAGGCAAACGGTTTTCCAACCTTTTAATTTTTCATTCTTTTTTCCAGATAACAACTTAATGGATCGTCCTCTTCTCCTGGACTAATCTTCTCTTCATTTCCTTTTTCGGAATTCCGTTTCTTCTTCGCTCTCTAAACAAGTTGCACCTCGACCTTACGAACTCTCTTTTTGCTTTGTTTCATTTAAAAGAGGCAGCTCTGTTGTTGCTCGTGCCTTTTATTGAACATATGTTGTCACTGCATTCTAGATCTTTCTATTTATGATGTAAGTGTGGCTGCTTGTGACTGCATTAAAAGATTAATGCATAATGTTAGCCTCTGTGTCTTTAATAAAAACCAGATTCTCTGGTCATGTTAATAGGAGAATCGCAATTTACTACAATTACCACTGAGAGGGAAAATATTAGTTATCCCAGCTAGCAGAGGTGGGTCACAATATGGAACTGTGTGCACGTGCAATGCTTTTTATGCAGCGTGGCCTATTCCTTCGTTGGCACAGTCATAGCAGTTCAGATAACCTCATTGTATCAACCAATCACATGCTTTATTGAGTCACAATGCTAGATCCACTTGTAAGATGGGGTACGAAGCAACAGCCCTCAAAGGGGAAGTGGGGCTAAGGCAACCCAGATCTACACCATGCAAAGTCCAACAGTTAGTGCCCTAGAACTGGTCGATACAGTTACTGTACCAAGTATACTCAAAAACAAAACAACAACAAAAAAACAAAGAAGTTGGGCTTATTTGAAAGAAACTTAATGTAGTAGGTGTTCAAATGACATGTAACTCATTCTATGGCCCAGGTGAGCAGTGCCATCAACAATAGGCACATGGGTTCACAATCTTCCCAGGTGAACGGAAGGTGCAGATTCACCAGTCTGTTCCCATTCAGAGCAGGGGTCTCCAACTTTTTCTGTAATAAGAGCTACTTTAGCTAAAGGTACATCATCTTGAGCCACTAATAAATGTTATCAATATACAATATTGCCCTCATGCCCTTCGGCACTAGGGACATTACCACAGCAAAACGTCTAGCTAGTTCAGCGTGGGTTACTATTAGCTATTAGTTTCAAATATATTTTGAAATGCAACTATTTTGTCTTTATCGGCATATCAGTTTGTGAAAATTACCATTTTGTTTCTAACACCTCTTCCATTCTGGCCACACTAAGGCGACACTGCTCCGACTCCAGCTCTTGGTTTGACAGACAGAGCAAAGCCTTCAAATGTTTAAAGCCTTCACATGTTTAATCTAATTGTGGATGCATTTGGTCAAGTACTGGCCATGTAGTGTTTTTGTTTTAGCATGAAGGCCTTCTATTGGTTCGGCTGGCTTCTACGCTAAGGGTCCCCGATATGAACGGTGCTGCCTTCTTTAATATGCATGACCCCTCTGAATATGAACAGGGCACGGATTAAATTTGGAAAGCCACTTCATGGCAATTTGCAAGCTACCAGTAGACCACACTTTACCAGTTTGCGACCTGTGACTTAGAATAATATGGCCTTCACAAAAGTGAGACCACGTGGAAGAAAATGTAGATGCGAGAGATGTTTCGAAAAATCAGAACAGTAATTTTCTTTAATCTAATAATCAATAACAATTAAAGCCATATTAGTTAGGTTAATAATAGGTTAATAATCATGAATGGACATCCTAGGGAGGTTTAGGTTCAGAGAAGCGGAGATGACTGCTGACCACCAGAAAGTGGCAGGGCCATTTGCAACCAGTTCCAAGGGACATAAATAGAGCACTGCAGGGAATAACTTTGTCTGGGTAGAATTTGGAGGAGGACTACTAAAACAGCTTAGGGCCTCAGATCTTACGATGTTATGTTTCTGTGCACATCCACATGTTTTGGGCGGTGGGATGCACCACACAACCTTTAGATAGAGGGATCAGTTAAAGTATGGGTTGTAAAGCCTAAGTTTAACAAAGATGCCCTTAAACTCTGTATTTGACTTGTCACGCTCGCAGTGCTTCAAAGACAGAGGTCAAATGTGAGCTTATGGCTTCTGACAAATTCCTGGTTCATTTTATTAGGGTATTTTAACACTGGGATTGGTACTTACAAGCCCTTTTTATTTTGCAGTCGGAGAAAGGAAAGAAAATGTAAGGAAACAGCTGTTATCTTGCATTTTCAAATGAAAATGACCGCGGACTGGCAGAAAGTGGCAATGACATACATAACCAGTTCGAAGGGCCACAAATAGAGTACTGCGAGGGAATAACTTTCAGGAACATGCATAAACGATTTTGGCGAGCGCAAACTGTGTGATTCGCAAAAATTGCCCGTTTGGCCCACAAAAAGGCCTATTGCGATGCATGAAAGTGTCAGGCCCTCGCAATTGAAGAAATCTCAATCCCATTTGGACACCTTTGCACCCTTGAAATTGCATGCGGAATGTGCAAGTACCTATTGCCATTTGCGAGTCGCAATTAAGGAATGTTTAGAAACCGCTATTTTAATAGCGATTTCTACATGCATAGGCTTTTGAGAGTCCCTAATTGTGATTCCTTAATAATCGAAATTAAGGACTCGCAAAAGCCTACTTCGATGCATGTGCCCCTTTGTCTGGTGACAATTTGTGGCAGGGGAGTCTAAAACAGCCTGGGCCCCAGATTTTACAATGCATGTTTCTGTGAACACCCACTTTATTGATGGTGGGATGCACCACACCCTTAAACGTGAGGGCTCTGCGAGCCAGTGCGGGAATATGGAAATGCTAAATATGCAGGTTTCAGTGGCTCATTCTAAAAAGCTGGTTTGTCTATTCTGCTGTCGCAATTAGTAAGATATGGTGCGGTATCAGAGCACTTTGCTTACAAGGCCACAATGATGGAGGGGGAGCCTCACTTGGAGCCTACAGGATATGTTCCCACACTAACAACTGCAGGATCAAGTTTCCAGTGCAGACTATCATCATGGAACAGCTTTCCTTTAAGGGGCCTTTCGTTTCCTTGGGCATATTTCAGGGAAGGCTTAGATTCATTGCGTACAGAGCAGGTATTCCTCACTAACTTTCTCCCCAAATAATAATGTCACAAAGAGTTTTCCATTAAATATATACTGCAGCATGTACCAAGCAGAACTTGTGGCATATGCATAATCGCCCATGTTACTGGCTGCAGGAGACACCTTGCTCTTCATGTAGAAGGATCAGTTCAAGCTCACTAAGCATCCATGAAAGGACATGACACAGCTCCAATCCCTGGGGACATGTTAGCAAATGGCCAGGGTTGGGAAGGGCTGAGCATCCCACCCCAGCCCGAGCGATGCAATTCAATGGCATGATCTGGGACAATACTCAACTTTCCCAAAGTCACAAAAAGCAATTATCCTCCCCAAGGGGTCCTATTTCTTTCTGGTGTGGTACTCCCTTACAAGCGGAGGTAAGCGAATAAAGATAGCTGAATTGTGTTGGCCACAAACAATAACTTGTTGGAAGTGGCAACAAGCAGAGCAGAGGGCTCTCTGCGGTATATGATTTTGTAAATAGATTTGCAGTGTCTTGTTTTGTGCACAAGTGTTAATGGGGCAGGTAAGGGAAGCTGCCGGGGTCATGGTGAAGTTACAGATGCAATGTGGTTTGCAGTGTATAAACACAATATGATGGTGTTTCGTTTTCGCTTATTAAAGCAAGATTGTCACAGCAACCCCTCTTTTTGCTTTATTCTTTGCCGGGTAAGAGTCTGGGCCTTCATCTTAAGGGTGGCATAACGGGTCAAGTCAAGGAACTGGAACCAAGGCTTTCCCCACACTGCCATGACATGGATTGGTTTTCCAGGCATGCACTGGGCAAACCTCATGACTATACTGCGCAGGGGCTAGCTAAGGACCCCAGAGGCCCTGAGATACTCATAAGCCATTTCATTTATACCACAATAGCCATGCTCCCCTTAGTACAGGCCACAAAGGAGGCAATGGTAGACATCAGCAAATGCATTGGGCTCGGCAAAATTGTGTGGTCTCAGATCATCCTGTGTAGGTTCTGGAGGGGCGCCAGATCTAGGGGGCGGCTGTTAAGGTGTCCTGCAGATGGACCAACAGCTGGGGATTGGGTTTCTTAAGGCACAGGCTGCTCAATGTTCAAACCAAAGGTTTCTTTGCCGAGAGCAGAGTCCATCTGTCGGATGTGGGCACTGATATATTCCTGCTGGACTTGCAGAAAGCCCTGGAGAGAGCAGGATGCAGGTAAAAGGCTGGCATGGCAACATTGGGAGGGGCAGAGGGGCGATGGTAGCAGCCACTGTGGGTTGGCAAGCTAGGGGTGATCCATGGGTTTCTGGTGCAGAATGCAACCAAGAGGGATCACACAGGGTGTGCTCCTGGCCAACTACCCAAGAGGCCTTGCGGCAGGACCCCAGGGAATAAAGCAACAGCATCTCGTTAGTCCTACAGGCAGTTGTAAACCTGAGCAACTGGGGGCTTGCCGGGTACCGCACCAGCCCTTGGTGTGAGTTCAGGAGGTCGCAGGATGATGAGCCCCAAGAGTTATAGCACCCTTTGGTATGTAGTGCAGGTGCTATTTGGCCAATCAGGTGGCAGTTAGTATAGTTAGCTCATCCACTGGCCGTCCTGGATCACCCGTAAGCTAACCCAATTTTGTCTTGCCTACATGTGCAAAATAAACCTGCTGCAAGTTTCCTCCAACACAAATCTGGTGTCCAGCTCTTTTGTTAGGGTTTGTATGGGGCTGTCCACGGCACACAGCCACCTTGGCAGGCAAAATCCTGGCACCGCATCACCATGCCCCACAAGCCAAACCCCTGCCCCCAAGATCATCCGATTTTGGGGGGTTGCAGCTAGCAGGCTACTAGCCCACCTTCGGGGCCAAGGTGGGCTCTGCCAGGGGAGGCACACTTTAGGGGGAGGGGCCACAAGCAGGGTATAAATACCTGCCCGCCGCGGACCCTCATTGTCATTTGGTGGTCTTTCGACGGCAACCCACCCTCCCTCTCCCTAGGTTTGCTGTAGATTGACTGTTTTCTTACATTGGCAATGGTTAATTTGTTTTGTGTTGCAGGCAGAGTTATGGGGAAATCTAAGGGTTTCTGATGAAGAATGCAAGCAAAGAGGGTTCACAGAGGGTGTGCTCCTGGCCAACTACCCACGAGGCCTTACAGCTGGGACCCCGGGGACAAAGCGGCAGCTCCCCGTTAATCCCGCGGGCAGTTGTAAACCTGAGCAACAGGAGGCTTGCCTGGTACTGCTATGCCACCTGGCGTGAGTTCAGTGTTATGGGGGGTCACAGGGTGAGGACCCCCAAGAGTTATTGCAACCGTTGCTATGTAGTCCAAGCAGTATTTTTCCAATCAGGTGGGCGGTCAGTATTGGATGCTCATCCCCTGGCTGTACTGGACTGCCCGTAAGCTAACCCAATTTTGTCTTGCCTACATGTGCAAAATAAACCTGCAGCAAATGTTCTCCAATAAAAATCTGGTGTCCTGGTATTTTTTGTTTGGGTAGCTCATGTGTCACTTGCATGCATGCCGGGGGGCAGAGAGGGCTATGGGGTATCAGCGATATGTGTTAATCACTAGAGTTATCTTACAGCTGTTAGAACCACTCAAAATTGCTGGGCACATAATAATCTCTTCAGCAGGTTTCTTAACTCTGTAAGGTACTTTTAAATGCGGCCTCTTTGTTACCAATTAAGTAATCTGGAACAGATTTACTCTCACATATGTCCTTGTTGCCAATTTCTTTGTAGCAGGTTTTGTTAAATAAATGAATAAGTTGACAGTCAGACTCTGCTTTTCAAGCTCCGCCCCTCGTGACTCCACCCTGCTTCCTCTGCCTCACCTTGACTCCAATTTATAGGTTTCTAGACTAAATGTTTTCCAATTCCAGAACTGATAGCTTTCATTTATTTTCTTGTGTTTATCCCTCTGTTGGAAAATATCTTATTTACCATTCTTTTGAATGGATGTCTTGTATCTTTCCAACAGCTCACATTCAGGTAACAACTTTTTCTTTTTTGCATTTAGCACTTCATAAGAGCGCATATGTTTTCCTGCTCCTTTCGTTATTGGATACTCCCCTCCTCAAATACCCACTCTGCGCAATCTGTGTTGATCCATCCTTCCGTTTGCTATTTAGCTGCAGTACATTTTTTTATTTACTGCTCCAAGTGCCATCTGCCTTTTTGGTACAATGAATTAAAAATAAAATGGTGCCCACGTCATTTCATTGGTGTGCACGTCATCATGAATAAGCACACATATGGAATGATATGGCATGACGCATACGTACAAATGCACACATTCTAATCATCATGCCCCTTTTCTTTGCTGAGGCCGCCCAGATATTTTTGTTGATGTTGCATAGCAATGACAAAACGCATTCGCAAGGCCAATAGGCCAAAAAGGTGAGATTTACTGGCTTTGCTTAATGCGTGTCTTACACTGGGAACGTCACAGGGTAACCCATGCTGCACATTTGTACATGCAGAGGTCGAAGTGGGTAGGATCTGTGGGGCATGACACGCCCATACTTTTTAAACTTAAAAAAACAAACTGTTTTCCTACTTTTACTTAAAAGAAAACCATTCCGGGCCAGTAGCTGAGAAGCCTAAACTGAAGTGGAGGGAAGAGAGTCTCCTATGCTGTGAAGACGAGGGAGGGACAGACAGCTGAACAAGAAACAACTTTTTTGAGAGGGTATCTGCTGCCTGAAAGAAAAGTAAATTTGTGCAGTTGGTTGATCTGCAAATGTAAAGGCTGCTTGGAATTCAACATTGGCTTTAATTGATAAAGTTCACTTTAACTTTCCTGACAAGCATGTACTGTTTTTGAGAGGTAATTGCAAGTTTAAACTAATTACATATGTTTGCAGTGCTTTCTGTCACAGGCGGGACCTCCTAGCACTAAAAATATACAAGTCACTATTCCCCAAAGCTTCATCCAGGATTCAACTTTGTAACTATCTGGTTTCACCAACAGACATCTGCAGTGATCGCATTAACCAAAAGAAGTTTCGTAAACGTTTCCTAATGTTACCTCAACTTAAATGTATTTATCATTTAAGGTATGCATTATTTTATATGTAGTTACCTAAAGGTGAAAGGCCCAAAAAATAGACGCAGAATATTTTGTTTTTAGTCATGCTTTTGACCCCGCCGCTGTGCTCATTGACCCCTCCTTTTTGCACTCAGCATCAGTTCCCTTACTAGTCACATCAGGGCCACAGGAAATCCTCCGCCCCCACATTCCCCAAACGTGCAAAATAATACACAGACAACGTATTAGTTTGGGAAAAAATTTGCTGCAGGTTTATTACATACAACATATGTAATGAAGGTGGGTAAACATTACGGGCGATCCCGGGCCGTAATTCTCGCCACCTGCCCGCCTGTTGAGCCGAACAGCACAGTGGCGAACCACCCAACTGCTGTACAATTAGAATATAAATACTGACGCGCCCCTTGTGGGGCGTGACTAGGCAAACCCCCGGTTGCACAGGCCCACAACCGCCCGAAGGACTACTGGGGCGCCGACACAAATTCCTGCACCTCCCATGAGGTTACAGGTTAGGCTCTGAGGTAATGCTCTGGCACCCCTATGTGCCCGCTGCAGTACAGTGTTTGTACCTCTCTTCTTCCGGATCGCCCAGTAACTCCGCCACAGCCCGTGCGGTGGTTCCCGCTGCCGCACGGGCCCCCCATCACTGCTACTACTTTCTTCCTGCAACCTACGCACATAATGGCTTCCTTCAGATAGAGGAGGAACAGGGCAAGCCCATAAGCGTGATGACACCATCAGCCGCAAAGGATCCCCGACCTAACCTTACCTCCGCAGAGCTTCTCGTCAGTCCAATGAACAAGACCCAACGACAAATGCGGGGGACCCTATCCACCTTGAGGAGACCAAAGCTCCTGACATGAACCGAACATGCCGGAAGGAATGAAAAGGCCCCTCTGCCACCAATCTGTAGATCCCCCCGGGTCCAAACCTTCCCCAATAGGGTAACCATCCCCGGAGAAGTTACCAATACTGTGTGAGCCGACCTCTACACCGTCAGCTAGAAGGAGTGCCCACTTGACACGCTTGTGCTGCTATCCTCAAAGAGCACAGGGGGATACGGGGGGGGGTCACTACTAGACTAAATTATATGGGATAGAACCAGACTGACTGCATGCATCACCGCACTCATGTAGTCTGGAAGCAGCTTAGAGCCTGGGCCAATAAGTTGGCTAGCCTGTAGGAAGACCTACGACCGCCACCAAGGGGTAGCCGGATAGAAGCCAATTGTCCCCATAAGCACCCGACCTGTATGAAGACCCGCCTGAGACACGAATGCCCCTCTGACGCTAATCGGCATATGCACCCAGGAAAATCCCTCTACAGCAATAGCGAAGCCTCTCCCAGGTACGTGAGGTCATACCCCTGGCAAGAACCAGGAGATGGGGAGCCTCCCTTGCTGGTATCCCCCACAACTTTGAAAGAAACAGGGGAAACCGCGCATGTCACTGAGTCTCACAACACCACTTCACACAAGCATCAGCGAACACTCCCAATGATGTACGACTCCAGCAAAGGCGCAGTGCTACCTTCAACTGTAACTGCTCTGTAACGCTTGTGCAACTCAACTCGAGAAGATACCGAAGTCTAAGAGAGAGAGCAAGCATATTGGTAAGAAGCTTGCGCGGAGAACTTCATGCAATATACGTGCGTATACAGGATTGCCAAAGAAACAGCCGTAATCCCTGACGCTAAGTTAGCAAAAGGCTGCAATACCAGTGCCACCTCAAGGATGACTTGTCTCCAGGAAGACTTACGACCCCTCCACAGGAATATGACCAAGGCTTCTAGGGGAGGCCACTTATTTGGCGTTATTAACAGTCCAAACTCAGGCAATGGTAGCACCAGATGCTCCACTTCGGCATGAGGTGGGAGTAACACTGCAGGTTGCTGACCCTACCATCTGCTGAGGGGCAGCAGGAGCTCCCGGACTGGTGGCGCAGTGTGAGGGCTGCCTACTTATACCAGAGCCTTGGATGACAAAAAGATGCCAGGAGTAGAATGGGGGGGGGAGAAATGACAATTGTCCTGTGACCTCTCCTACTCAAGGCAATTAAACACAGTACGAGTCCCAGGATAAAATTAACAGGACTAGCCAAACCTCAAGGTCGAGGCCCCAGGGGATATAACGCGCCCGGGGATATTCCCATACGTTAGGGGTGGGATTAGAACATGCAAGAAATCCTACTTAGCACACCCTAAACTGACCTCCCTACAGGCCAACCTTGCCTTGACAATTGTCCTGTGACCTCTCCTACTCCAGGCAATTAAACACAGTACGAGTCCAGGATGAAAATTAACAGGACTAGCCAAACCTCATGGTTGAGGCCCCCAGGAGATATAACGCACCCGGGGATATTCCCATACGTTAGGGGTGGGATTAGAACATGCAAGTAATCCTACTTAGCACACCCTGAACTGACTTCCCTACAGGCCAACCTTGCCTTGACGAACAGTAGGATGTCCTGAGCGACGACCCAAGGTACCAAGGCTAAAAGCACCCCTTGACCCAGGATAGTGCGGACAAAATTGGAGCTTCCGTACCACACGTACGCAGTCGCACAACAAACCACCTCGCACCCACACTTCCAGATAAAGGAAGATACCCAACCTGACATGCACTCGAAAGAAGCAGGAGGAAGGATTAAAACAAGCACCTACTAGACCTCGACATACTACCATGTAGCGGCTTGAACCTACCGTGGCATAAACTGACCGCCCCGCGCAAGACAGCAGTTTTTTGACCCAAAACCTGTACACGAAAACGCTGGCAGCAACATCAAATAATCCGAATACCTTCTTGACTATCCAAAACTGTTCGAGCTTCCTTTTGCGCCACTCAAGTACTCAGTCCCTGCTGGCCTATATGCTTATTCCAAACAGAACCTAAAGGCTAGAGAATAGCAGACTTGCTCGAGCCTATACTTCAAAACAAGCGCACGAAACGTTGGCTACAACACAACGAATCATAATGCATTCTTGACTATCCAAGAAGACTGTTAGAGCTTCCGTTTGCGCCGCTCATGAACTCAGTCCCTGCTGGCCTACGTGTAACAACGTTCACACTAGACCAAGTAATGGCCCTGCTTATGATAGCCAAAACATTCGCGTGACCGCTTCAATATCTCTAAGTGTGCGCCGACATAAGGGATTGATTTAAGGGATCTGAACTGGCAAGGCCTGACTAGTGTTGTCGGAACACAGATGTGCTGGCAATTATATTAAGCCCACGATGCCAGTAGTGATATCCCAGCCTTCCCTAGACCAGCAACACCTCAACGTAAGTGCCAGCCATGAACCGACCTCATGTGGTGTTAAAGAATGGCACTTACAGCGCCTCCACAATACAATGTGTGTTACAGCCCACATTCCAGAAACATCATGCCCTTGTGCACCACGTGCAAGACTTCAAATGTAAGGCATGCTCGGCGGCCAAAATTGGGTTTAAGCGGGGGAAGGAAGGGAGATAAGAGCACAGGGTAGACGAGTGGCATCTAAGGACAGTCAAAAATTGATAACTTTAACAACCAGGTGTCAGGTTGTTACAATGCTATCGTTTATACTGGGTGTGAACGTAAAGTTCCCAACAAAGCTTGCCGGCAGCTACAGATTCCTAGCGCCGCGTGGAAAAGGGTGCTGGATCCCACATGTCATGTTCTGCGGAGACCCGAAGACACATCTGTCCTACTCAAATAACGCCCGCCTTATTGACTTAAAAGCAGGAGGGCGACCGCGTGAGTACAGTTGTAAATACCCTCTGCACGAGGGATTGGCGCCTATCTCAGTTGCCCAGTGCCTCACTGGGATGAACTAATCTGTGCGGTAGATTAACTCCGTACTTCTCGCCCATATCCAGTTTGCAGGATATACATCGGGTGATGATGCAGATCACACAGAGTATGTGGCCTGCCGGGGGCCTTCCAAAGGCTAACAAGGGCGTCTACCGGCACAAGCCAGCCTGTGCTCTGATGCTCACCAGCTTATTGTGCAAAGTTAATTATCTAGGCTTACATGCCCCGCAATTCCGGCTGTCCCAGCTGGGGTTGGCCAGCCCCTGGCCACTGGCGCTCGAGGCTTCCCCCAGGAAGCCGATGTGAAATATGAGAGGGGGGCCCCGAAATAGGTTTGGCCCCGGGTGGGGCCCTCTTCATAGATACTACTTACATCAAATCCTTGCCCCGCTGGGCCGCGGACCCTGAACTCGCTAGCCAACCTGACCACGGAAAACACCGGGCCAAGACCTCACGACCCTGGTGGAGCTGTATAATTCTAACACGACTGACGCTGGACACTTCCCTCCAAGAAGGGACACCCGGAGGCCCGCAAACCCGGGGACCTGGAGATCAAGCGCATGTCCCCTTGGGCGAAGAGGGCGGAGCCAGCAGCCGAGGGTGCTGGCTAGGTACCGGAAAGGTAACTAACGGGTGAAGCGTTCCTCGTGACCCGGCCAGTCTGCAAGCCGGGTGCCCGGCGGGGCCGCGAAACATACCGGTGCCTCGATCACGATCGGGTTAGTGCTCTCTCAATAGAACGAACGGCTCTATGACCTTGCCCGCAATGCAGGGCGGCCCCGCGTGATATGGATCCCTAGTTACAAACGAGTTTTGCGCGATATTTCAATGCGTAAAAAAAGTCACACACGTGGCAGACAGTGGGGTGATCACATTATACATTGCCAAAGAAACCCGCTTTAAAAATTGCATCGATATCGTGAAAGTCACCTCCGATATTTATCGGCCGAGCAACCAGTCACATCTGAAGTTACACATGACAAGTTCGTGAACCCAAAGCAGTTCTGACCTGGACACGTTACTCTACATCTTCCTTCTGCTCAAAGGGCGTAATATCTAATTCCTACTTGTTGACCACAACTTAACGCTCGTCGAGAACTGCCTCCCTCGAGGGCATAATCCAACACTCCACAGAAACACCAACCAAAGACGGGAACGCCTGCACTAGTTACAGCAAGGTAGTTCGAACATATAAAGGCAGCACAGTCCTTTTGTATCCCCATGGCCCTGCTACAAGCTACGGGGGCGGGCAAGACTGGCTGCCCGTGGAGGACGCAGTCCAGGCCACCAACCCTATTGACCTGCCGACAAAGCACGGTGACCCTGAGCAAACACAGACACTAAGAGGCACATAGCGGTGGGGCCAAGGAGGGCAGAGAGCCCGAGACGAAGTGCCCTCACGTGCGTGTCCGAGAGGCCCCCACACCAGCCTCCAAAGGCAAGGCCTGTTGTGTACACGAAACAGGGGGATAGAAGCCAGGTTCACACACAAGCCCCGCCAACCGTAACTTAGCCATGTCAGCAGCCATCGCTACGCGCCAAAACGAGGCCCGTTCCCACTGAACACGCAAATCCAGTCTGGCCAGCACCGAGCATAGCTGGCCAACGAGATGTTCCTTGATTTCCCCGAGAACAATGACCCAGTGTCTGCAAACCGGGAACCCCTAACGCTAATAATAAAACTCTGTTGTGGAAAGACCGAGGCAGAGGAGCAGTGCCACCCTGTGGTCTGAATGCCCTACTGCACCCCGGGTAACCCCCATGCACGAGCAAACAGCATCTAACATCCCTGGTAACTAAAGGTCTACATGTACCTACAATGCTCCGCTCGCTGCATAAGACTGCCCGGCACCACGACCGAATTCGGGGCTCGGAAAGAGGGAAGGGCAAGTAATGCGTGAATACTAACACCAGGTGAAATATCACCGTGTTCCTCTTCCGCCATCGAAAAACTCACTGAGCCAACCAGCCCGTACACCACTACCACAGCCCATCCTGCAGCGGGGCCGGTGGCCTTGCACAAGGACTGGCCCAAGATGGCCACCGCCACGTGGCGCCGGGCCACCCTAACTCCAGGTGCATGCCCCTCCTATGTACAGTGGTCAGCCTGCCTGGGGACCCAAAGAATGCAGCGGTCCCTTTCAATCATCAGGTAGACCGCAACTGCTAACTGACCCCCGCTTGCTAATATCGTTAATAGCGCAGCTGGATCAAATCCACCAATCTTGCATGTCCCAGGGACGGGACATGCAGACTGATTAGCCCCCTGATAGATAAACTAGTCGTCTAGAGGTACATAGAGGAAAGTCAGTCAACAAAACTTATAAACATGAATCTCTAAGCATGGCTGAAGGAGCCAACTTGCCGCAGACTTCCTCAAAATGCTCGTCCAAATATTGTGACGGGCCACCTCTGCACCAGTTAGGTAACCAGCTTGAAACGTGGACTCCCGGTTTCAAAATGAAAACAAGATAACTTAGGAAGATAGAGTAACCCTACAGTCAAGGAAACAATTGCTGCGTTTGCCCCAAGTGGTGTAAGCTAGCTGCTAGAACCGTATCACTGCTGTGAAGTGCTACCACTGTTCTAAAGAAGTGCCTATACTGTCCCATACAACGTGCATCAGCCCTACAGAGGTGTTGGTGTGGTCATATAAAAGACAACTGCTCGGATGAGAAGAGCCGATCCCATGCAAGTGCAGCATCCCTTCACTGCAGTGCTAATAACATCCCCAAAAACGACAAGCATGCGGACTGCTGTTGCATAACCTCGTAGCCGGGCCAAAGGAAAATGACACAGCATACAGGCCGTTGTTGCGTAACATCGTGGCAGGGCCGATGAAAAGTGCCACAACATCCAGATCGCTATTGCCAAACATCAAAACAAAGCCGATGAAAAGTTCCAGCGCTATCCGAACTAGTACCGAAGTGCAAATGCGACGCTAAAAGCAATACACAGCCCCCCCTCCGTAGGGCAGACACTGTCCAAGAGAAAGGACAGCGTCCCCGCTGAACGCGTGGTGAGACTAGATTAGCAAGCCAGCAACCTCCCGGGACTGCCGTCCTCAAGGGGGAGGCGGGTGGGGGGGTCAAAGCGCACACAACCCAGAAAGTCTGCGCTCATGGTGGCTGGAAAAAACCCCTCGCGCCAAGCCTGGCCTCACAGATGAAAAGGCACAACGCACACTCAAAGCAAAAGGCGCGGGCCCGCTCAGGTGACCCCCCCCAATCCCCCCAAACATGGCGGATGTACCTCCCGTGGGGGCAGGGCAACGACGGCCCCTACACACAGAACGAACGACATCTGTCGCTCCAGTACGGCGGCAAGCTAATACTCGCCTTCAGGGGCCTCTCCGTGGGATACCACACCCGCGCCCACACAACAAACTCGGGCCCACATACGTGAGCACACATGCCCCCTGATACCCGCGCCCAGGCACTGGAGCCCGGCAGACTCGCCGCTATGAAAACATCGATGCGTACCAGCGCATAATAGCATCCGATACCTAAGTGCTACCTAAGCTAACCGCCACAAAGAAAACACAGGACCTGATGCAGATGTCAAAAGATTTTTGCCGCGCTCAGTAGGCCCCCCCGGACTGACCGAAATAACCCTTCACATCTGCACGTTCATAACCCGTAAGTCCCACAAATGAAATTGCAGAGCACTCCGAGCATAACACCACCCGACCCTGGTATCTAACCAGAATCCGCGGGTCCGAGTTTGCCAAGAGCGCGCCGATAAAGTGAGACACAGACCAATAGTACACGACCCCATCACCAGACTCACCGCAATAAAACGAACATCCACGGCATAAACACCGCACCCGACGCCAGACCAGGCCTCTGGACGAGCTCCCAGAGAGCCTAAAAGTGTGTCACCCCGACGAGGACACTACGACGAAAAGTGTGTCCCGACGAGCTCGCGACGGCGTCCGGAGCGGCAAAGAGGCACTCCAACGGGGTACTGGAACTTAAGTACCCATGGAGGCCCCTCCCCGCCGCCCCGGAAGAGAATCACCGCCAGCCGCCTCCTCCAACCAGTGAGGAGGAGAAGCTGAACATCCTGCTGGGGGCGGGACAGCCCTCCGAGACTAGTGGCCCGCCCTCTCTATGGCCACTGCGTGGCCTCGGGCAGGCGCATTTTATTTACTGCAGTTTCCACCCCCTCTGATTTCACTCCAGCTCCAACCGTTGATTGTAGCCCAAGCAATTGCTACAATTAAAGTTAAGCGACTAGGCTCTGAGAAGAGCTGCAAACACATGCACACAAAGCACCTGCATAGAGTACTGACAGACACAAGCCAGTTCCCCAAGCAAGACGCACAGCAGGAATGGGAATCAGCTGCTATAGCCTCCGACACATCGACATCAACTGCGCCCGGAGCGCTGCAGCACCGTGTTGTCTATGGAAAGGTGGGGCTCCACGGTACAGGATAACTGTGTGCAAAGAATGCACGTGCCATTCCACGTCACTGATGGGAAGAAGAAACAAACGAGTTTGATGAGCACAACTGCTGGGAAGAGGGCACGGCAGCTTTCACGTACGCACGCATGCGTGCTGCCGGTACTGCAAAGCTTTGCATCACCTGCGTTTAGGAGTTTTTGGACCTGTCACGAGGCGCCCTGGTATTGAAAGACGGGGAACAGAAGGGCCGCAGGGCACAACAGTGTTTCAGTTTATCTGTAATAACGTACAGAAAACCTTTATGAGCTCAACGGACGATAGAGAACTCTGACTGCCATTTAAAAAAGTTGGAGCAACTGTAAGATGTGTATTTAATTTTAAACTCCTCCAAAATACTGCAACCGTTCGCAGTTGTACTATATAGAGTATGCTGCCATTTTTCTCATAAAAACTTTCGGCCAGATTTGTTTATGTTATGCTGTTCTAGAACAGCTAAGCGCTGGTAGGTGAAAAGGAATTTGTGTAAAATTGCCAGGATTGGTTTGTAATATGAATATTACCCCTCAGCTTTCTCCAAAGACAATTCTGAAACAATTTAGACAACTTTCTAATACTTTTTACAGGTTTTATATAATTGATGTTGGGTTTATGTTTTAAAAGAGAACAATATAGGATTTCACTGCTTTTCCCAATATACTTACCAGCATAGACCTAAAAATACAAGCGTAGGTGATAAAAATCCAGTCATGTGACAACCTTATTTTTATAATATGCAGTCTGCCATTGGTATGGCATCGTGGTGCTTTCTGGGGGGTGACTTTTCAAAACCGTTTCAAAGTTTCTAGAAGAGGAGGCTGGAGCTTGAGTCTACCTGTGACGTGTGCACTGGGTAGTGTCACTGGCTGGATGATCCTGCCTCAATGAATTGTGCCTGTAAGTCATTATTAGTGCTTTATGGGTGAGGCTTGACAGCCAGATTTACCTATACCTATAGACCCAATTCAGGCAGGAGACACCCAATTTTTTCAATAAAAAAGAGCTTTATTTTCATTCAATGATTCAATCAATCAGGGATTTGTACAGTGCACTACTCACTCGTGAGGGTCTCAGGGCGCTGGGGGGAGAGGGGGTACGGGCAGCTCCAGTCATCTGAAAAACCAGGTCTTGAGGCTTTTCCTGAATGCTTGCAGCGTGGGGCTTTGTCTGATGCTCAGGGGTGTTTGTTCCAGGTCTTGGCCATGATGGAGAAGGATCTACCTCCCGCTCTCTGGGTCAGTGGAGCAGAGGTTTCTCTTGGGGGCGTAGAAGGAGATTCTTACATTGAGGTATTGGGGTCTGCTGTTGTGGAGGGCTTTGTAGGTGTGTATGAGCAGCTTGAAGGTCACTCTTTTTTCGACAGGGAGCCAGTGGAGGTCTCGTAGGTGCTGGGTGATGTGGTCTTGTCGTGCTGAGGACGAGTCTGGCTGCAGCGTAGTCCAGCCTGCTGATGAGTGGGTGGGTGATAGTCTTCCTGGATTCGGGGGAGATCCATTTGAAGGTCTTTGCTGAGTATGCGAAGGGTGTTAAAGCATTTGGCGGATACGCCGTTGATCTGTCTGTTCATGGTGAGCGAGGAGTCGAGTATGACGCCGACGTTGCAGTCGTGGTCCGCGGGTGTGGGGGTGGCCTACGGTGGGGGGCCACCAGGTGTCGTCCCATGCGGAAGGGGTGGATCTGAGGATGAGGACTTCAGTTTTCTCCGAAATGAGCTTCAGGCAGCTGTTGTTCATCCAAGTTGTGACATCCTTCATTCCTTCCTGGAAGCTATGCCTGGTGGTGTGGTGTTCCGTGAGGGAGAGGATGAGGATGAGGATGTAAACTGTCTACACCAGAAATTGTCTCTTTTTCAATAAAAGTCAAAGTGGGAAATACATTCTCCGAATTATTTAAAAAAAATCTCCTACTTGTCTCTTCTAAAATGTTTACATTTATGGATTTAATCACTTTTCCATCTTCTTTGGCTCTAGGCGTGCAAACTGCCTAGTCAAAATATATATTTGTTTCTAACGAATGTTTTAGTAGAATGCATTGTTGGGTGCACATTTATATTGGTGCTCTTTTGGATATATATCAGAGTTTTTTCATAGGAGTATTGTTGTGTGTTGAGAATGTGGCATGCTGTAGGAGATGTGTGAAGGGGAAGACTTTGAATTCGCTGTGTATTTATGGAGAGAGTGCACTAATCCCATCATTAAAAGAGGCAGACAGGACTAATAAAAGAGGTTTCAAATTTTTTTTACTAAGTAGTAGTCATTACATATAAATACATTTGATTATTCGACTATACAAAAAAGAAGAAAAACTAGTTGAAATTCATCGAAAAGACTATAAAAAAAATACACATCTGAAGCAGGACAAAAGAAGGAAATCCTTCCCCAATCAATTAATTACATACTGATTCATACTAATACAAAAATCAAGGAACACTGGGTCAAAGGCAGCATCATACTACAGCTAGTGAGTAGTATTGGGCAAGTATTTCCAGATCTCAAAAATGTTTAGTGAAGAGCCAATTCTGTCTGCATATAGACTTTCAAATATTTGTACCCGTTGTAGCTTACCGAACCAATAAGCAAATGAGGTACAGCCCTAGTTTTCCAGTTTTGCAATATTAATGACTAGCAGGCAGCAAGGCGAAAAAATGCAAACAGTTGCTGCCTTACAGAATTTATTTAAACTCAGTGGTACTAATCCGAATAGGGCCCCACATGGATCTGGACCCAAGTTGATCTACAAATGCTGACTTAAAAAATAAAATAATCTCCCAGATGTAGTGAAGATGTTGCGGAGTAAATCACATATGAAGCCAGTCACCCTTTGGATTTGCAAGTCAATTAGGGTGGTCACATAAATATTGTTGAGATATGTGGGAAGACCATTCTTATGGAAGAGGGAGCCTCACACACAGTTCGTGATTTGCCCAAAGACAACAGGATCTTGAGATGAGGCAGGGCCTCGAACCTTGTTCCCCAGTTCCTAAGTCGGCAGCTCTGCCAGTTAGGACACATCTTTCCCCCAATTCCCTGAGTTTGCATTTGTCATGAAAACCTTAAGGTTTCACTTGTAATCTCCCTTAAACCCACCCTAGGGAGTTATGCATACTGTGGTTACTGGCGTCTCTAGAATGGTGGATCTGCGAGTGTCAGAGAAGGGTTAACAAGGATAACAGGAACTTCATCATGGATCCATGAGAATATCAGAAGATTGAAACTACTCGCTAATTTTTTAGTTTAGTGAATATTTCAATGCTATACAATGATATGTTATTAAATCTGTTGAGAAGAGGGAACCCCCAATGGCACATTATAAAGTTGTCTTCAGAGAAAACAACTGGCTCTGGTAAGTACACTAGTTAGGGGTACATGTTCTTGGGATGTAGTTACCACTTATTACAATCTAAACCCCTTCAGTTGCACATATTACGGAAAAGATGGGACAGGGATCTAGTAAATAATGCAGGGGGGTTTAATACAGCAATTTTCTAGCTGTAGGTTGGACAACCGTGATGGTGCGACTGATGGGATATGATACTGTCTGTGTAAGAATCTTTTGCGAGTCTGAAATTGGGATGTGTTGCAACAGTATGCTATGATGGGGAGTGGGTGTCGCATATCACTCTGAGCTTCCAGTACACCTGCAGTGCTGTATTGCTCGACAAAATACAGTTCTATTTCTTATACTGATGTTCGCTTCTATTTTGTGTTGTATTTTGGGACTATGATGCTCTGACTTAGGTATGTCTGTACAAATTTGATGCTCTTAGTATTGTAGTGTGTTATGATGCTGAAGTTTGTTTTCTTCCTGTTCCGAATCACAGTTACGGTGCTGTAGTGGGTTATTATGCTGTATCAGCATACTGGTTTGTGTTAGGGTTCTGTGGCAGCAAGCGCTAGGCTATACCTGCGGGGTTTTGTGGCAGTTTTCGGCAGGCTCTGGTGATTTTAAGGTTGCCACTGTCACTGTGTTATCATGTTAGATAATACATCTGTTTTTTCAGGTATTGTATTGCGATGTTCAGGTATACTCATTCCACTGATGGTTTAGAGATCATTTTAGATTTCACACGTTCTGTTGAGTTGTTTCGAGGTCACATCGAGTAAAACCTCTTTTAGGATGTGTTGGGGTGCTCCATCAAGTTATACCACTCACTGACACTTTTAATGCAATGTTGGTTATAGCCCCACTGTTCTTGTGTTTATGCCAACCTGGGCTTTATACGTATTGCTGAGGTGTTTTCAGGGTAAGTTTGATCCTGTATCACAGATATTTTGATGCACCCTGGGTGTTAATATAGTGTTTAAGTGCCATGTTGGGTTGTAAGAGCATTAAAAAAGTATTTTGAGGTCATGCTGGTTGTAAAAGATTGCTGATGTGTTTTAATACAAGGTTGACCTGCACCAGTCTGACAGAGGTGTTTTGATGATGCTGTTCAAATGTTGTTAAAGTTTTGAATACTGTGCTGCGTAGTGAAGTATTTTGAAATCATGCTCGCTTCTAACTGCGTGGTTGAAGCTTGTTGATGAGATGGTGGGTTGTATGTGTGTCACTGAAGAATTTCTGAACTCAGATTACTTTTTACATTTGTCTGCAACAATTCTAATAATAATAACAAGGTGCATAGTATTTTAATGCCATGCAAGATGGTGCCGTCATGTTGAGATTTATGCTTGTCACTGAGGTGCTCTGATGCGAAGCTGGGACAGTTTTACAATTTTGGTTTGTACAACTGTTGGTGAAATATTTTGTCACGTTGGGTTGTACGTGCGTTCTTCGCAAGTTCTGATGTCCTGTTGTGTTGTATACCTGTTGTTAAGGTGTTTTTAAGCCCTGTCACGATGTGCTTTGCCTTCGAAAAGTTTTGATGTATGCTCAAGTTACAGGTTTGTTGTTAAGGTGTTGTGTATGCATGTTGTTGGGTTTTAACTATTGCAGCAATGTTTTGAATTCTAGAACTGTCGGTGAGGTGTTTCATGGTGGTAACCATATTGCTAAGGTTTCGATGGCATGTATTGTTGCATTCATGTGTTTTTATGCCCTTTTGGGTTTCCTGTGTGTCATTAAGGTGTTTGGATGCTGTATGCGTCGGCATGTGTGTGTATTAAGTGTTTTCATGTCCTAGAACAGTGTGGCTGATGTACTCTTGAGCTATACATGAGTTGTTTTAGCACTTTTATGTCATGATAGCTAGTACATGTGTTTTGATGTCCTTATTTTCTTCCATGTGTTGTTTGTTGCCCATTAACCATGTTTTAGTGTTGTGTTGTGTTTGCATTGTGTGAACAACAGAGTGAAGATATCCTGGAACTCAACATGTTTCTCTAATCTCGCATACTTCGGATAGTTTAATTGAGACGTCTATAAGATAACCTTGCTGACCATTTTCATTGACTTGTTTGTACTGAAAAATATAAGTTGACTAAAAATGAAGTTATAAAAATACATTTCCCTAAAATCCCCAACAGTTCCTCTTTGGATTTATTAGTAGAATTCAGTTGTTTTGGTGTCCTGTAAGATTATACTTGTGTAATTCAGCCATATTGGATTAAATGTGTCTTTCAGTTATTTTATAACACTTTGAGGTGCATGTGTTTTTTTTAGTTGTCTTAATAACAACTTGAGTTGTATTTCGTCTTTCAGGACTTTTGATGCCATGTTAGGTATACACATCTTCTGCAGGTTTTTTGGAACCATAATGTATTGTACTTGTGTTGTTCAGGCCTTCTTTCGCCTGTTCAGTTGCATATGTCTCATTAAGGTGTTATTATGCACCACTACTTTATATCATTCAATTGTTTAAATTGCCTGTTTGGTTGCACCTCCATCATTGAGTTGATCTGAGGCTAGGCTCGACAGGGATCTGTGGCTTGTTTTACATGTGTCATTGTGTTGTGATCCTGTGTTGTGTTTGGATATTTGGCCCAGGGCACAGCAGTGTAAGAAACTGTTCTCTCTCTCCTACAATTTGCATGTGAATCCAGTTTTTTTTGTTGTTGTATATAAAACTCAGTGGATGCCTTTATTTATGAAAAGAGATGCAAAACCCCTGTTTGCATGGCATCCGCACTCTTCTCACACTTCCTCACACTACAGGTAGGTTTGAATACATGTTTTTCATTAAATGCTAGTCTCCATTCTTTTGTCCTCAAACACTGTAGCCCAGGCCTGCCTTTCTACCTGAGAGATCTTCGCTATTTATCAGCATTAAAGCAATTGTACAACATTCTAGAGGCGTCATTCTGTGGCTCGCACAACATTATAGAGGCCTCAGTTAGAGTATTGACCAACTGGCCTCATCTGGAGTTCTGTGTCCACTTCAGGAGGGCTGCATCTGAAGTGATGTGCCCAGTTCTGCAACCAATAATTACAGTAGGATAAAAACAGCTTGGCTCCCCTCCAGAAATGAGAAACCAAAATGTTGCTTGGTTTAGTCCATAGACATGTGAGAAGATCTAATATTTAAGTTGGTTTGCACAGGACTGAAAGGGCTGAAGGGATGCATGTTGTTACAAATATTCAAAGCTACATTTGTTAGCAGAAGAGAACTCAATAGGTAACGGTCTGGCAATAACACTTTGGGGTTATACGGACCCTGTGGATATGGTATAAGTGTGCAGAGCTCCGATATCCTCACATTATACTATCTGTGTGGATTCAAAAGTTTCTGTTACAACCAATGATGATTCAAATTTTACCACTTCATGTGAGAAAGTGCACTCTTTCTGCATGGTTTCCCCCACTTTTTGATGAACTGCTGATGTGCTTTGACTGAGTGTGCCCTGGGCTCCTGCTAAACAGGTACACTGGGCCTATGTTCTTTCCCTAAAACTGCATTGAAACCCAAATCCATTCAGCATCTCTGGCCACAGGTCAGCCCCTGGTAAATGGTACCACAGGTACCCAGGGCACTGTGATCAGGGAAGACCTCTAAGAGCTGCAGCACTCATTGTGCCACCCTTAGAGGCCCTGTACCTTTACACCCACACACACACACACTGCCTTTGCAGGGTGCATGTCTTGGTGCAGGACGAAGTGAAGAGTCAACATGGCACACATCCCTGTGTACCATGCCTACACCCCACTGCCCTGGCATAGACCAGACACACCTCTAGGTGGGTGCACGTGCCCCATACCCCTACAGTGTCTAAGTCCATTCTTAGACATTGTAAGGGCAGTGCTGCCATTAAGAGTATATGGTACTGGGAATTTGTCATTACCAACTCCACAGCACCATAATGGCTAAACTGAAAACTGAGAAGTTTAGCATCCAACTTCTCAGCACTTTAAACCCACACTGATGCCTGTGTGGGATTAAATGAAAAATGAACAGAGAGGGCATCTTGGAGATGCCCCCAGAAAAACAACCTACCACTAGTGTCCAGGCTGAGTGGCTGCTTTTAGCTGCCACCATCAGACAGGTTTCTGGACCCTTGAGTCGAGAGCCTGCTGCTCTCTACTGCATAAAATAATGCACATCCTGGGACGAGGTGCCAAGCCTCCTTCCCCAGGATGGGCAGGGTCCACGAAGGGGAAGCTTCAAAGGCTTGCCGCCTTTGTGAGCTTCCCCAGGTCACTTGCTACTTTCAACAACTGATCCCCACTGGTTAAGACCCTCACTTTGGGCGGGAGAACCGGCAGGAAAAACAAGTGAGGAAGAGAGGTGTGCCCACCTCTGCAAACTCCACCCCTCGGGTGGGGGAGGCGAGGTGAAGCACAACTCTCAGTTCCCGACATCTTGCAGATGGGGCGACCCAGCTAACCAGGGTGAGGTATATGCCCCTCTCCCACTGGAGGGTTGCATAATAGAGGGTGTACTCACCCCAGGGAAGGGACCCATAAGTCCCAACCTTTTACCTACCTGTAACACCCCTAAATCTAGTATTTAGGGGCACCCCTGAACCTTGCTTCCTCAGACAAGAAACCAGAAGAAGAAAAGAAGAAGAAGAAGAAGGACCGAACAGCCGTGCCGTAGCTAACAAGAGGAGGATGCCTACTGACTTGGCCCCAGCCCGACCGGCCTGCCCCACCTCGAACCTGCAGAAGCAAAACCTCAGTGTGTCCTGCAGCCAGCAGCCTCAAGAACCCCGAGGACCTGCCCTGCCTTCAAAAGAAAAGACTCCGTCTCCTGTGAACACCGGATTTGTCTGCACCCGATGCCCACAGCCCGAGTTCGCGTGCCCCAACACCAAGAGGAGGTCTCCCTGGCAATCCTGACCCGTGATCCGGAGATCCCTGACCTGCCTCAAGCCTCCAGCCAATGCCTGCAGCCTTGAACTGGAAGGTCCCCCCAACCGCGACCAGGAGCTGGTAAGAAGATCCGATCCTAAAAGGCACCCCAGCATCCAACGCCCCACGGCCTTGGGTGGCCCAACCGACTGTGCCTAACAAACACCCAGCATCCCAACTTCTCTCCAAGTGGTGGTCGCACCCAGAAGACCTTTGTTCCCAAGCCTGCAGTGTGTTTGCAAACCTGAGATTCCAAATGGAAAGCTACAGGGTGCCAGACGCCAAAACAGCACTCTGCACCTAGCTGCCCCAGTGCCGCTGAGGGTGCACCTTTTGTGCTGGCTTGAACCCCCATTTACCCTGAGCCTAAGTCCAGGAGCTTTGCTCCCACAACCCAGTGGCCTGCTGGTAAGCAGCCACCAACCAGAAGCCCTCTATCTCCCATTGGATAACACTGGGCCTTAGCACTCTGCACCCGGCCGTCCTAGTGCAGCTGTGGATGTAACAAGAGTGCATCTTTGACTCTGGGGGACCTCTGAGTCTAAACCCAGAATACCACCTCTCACAACAAAGTACTTACCTGTTAACCAACAACACTATTGTCCTCCACAGGATAACAATGGCTGAAGTGTGGGGTTGAAAAACCTAAGAAATCCTTTTATAACTGTACTAAATAACAAAAACGCTTTTACTCACCTTTGTCCAGTAAATATCTCTGCACTGTGTAAGAAAAGTAATCTCCAAAGTAATCTACTGGTCATTTTACTAAAAAGCCTATACAAAGTATGTGTACTGCATTTCCGAAGCATTGCATTTTCATGAACAGTACAGTAATCAAAACAAAGTGCATATACAATTGCAATCCAAACTGTGTTACAACTGCATTACTATTGTAAAGTATTTATTGCTTACCTGTGCCAGGCTTGCTTGGTTCTAGAAAAATAAAATAACTAAAAGAATATTTTTATACAAAAACATTTGGTCTCAAGTTCAATCTTTGAGTGTGTGAATTAATCTGCTGACTGTGTACAACACATGCATAACACTGTCCTCTGATAAAGCCTTACTGCTCGACCACACTATCACAAATAGAGATTAAGGAGCTATCTACTCTTACCTCTACCTACCTTTGGGGTTCCACTGGACTCTGTGCACACTATACCTCACTTTGGTATAGTATATACAGAGTCAACTTCCTACACTTCAGTGTTGCTGTAAAAATGTATCACTCTATTTTTTTTTAAAAAATCTGTCATAACATCACCCTTGCATCCAGCCCCTGGCGCCCACAGCGCAGAAAAATATGGTCCTCACTTGACTCTCATTTCGATCTCTTTAAGCCCCCGTGAAGTGCCTGAACTCTGCCTACCCAACCCACTTCTCAAGTGTTGAAGGAAGGACGTAACACACCCTACTGTACCGTATTTCTGATACAATATATAATAATACTTCTGTATAATTACTTGCTGCAATAATCCTCTAGTGTTGTACTGATAGGATGATTTACTTTCTTGTTTCTTTCTCCCCCCCCTCTTATGTAATTCTTCACTTGTTCGATTTCATTTGTAACTATACCGCGAATTTCTATCTGCTCTTGTATGTACTGTGCATATCATGCCAACCTCTCTCAATAAAAATCTCTGTGAAATCAAAAAAAAAAATCTGTCATAATTGCCAGCTAAAGGCTGGCGACAAAAATGGAGGAAAAGAGGCACATAACATCAGGATTATTGATTTGATATGCTAAGTACCGTTGCCTCCCCTTTTTGTTTTTATATTCTGAGGCAAAACCCAATGAAAACATAATTTCTGCTTTAGGGTTTAAGTGAGATCACTGTGTCAAGAGGTGAAAGAGGAAGCTCTGTAGTAAAAATGTCACAATTCAATGCCAAAATAGCAAAGAGACATCATGAGTTAAATCTGAACTTAACACAGTGAGTAAACTTGAAGAGCTAGAACACTACTGAACTCGTGAATATAGCTATTTGAATGATTAACAAACTGGTATAATATTTAATTTGTAGAACTTCAAATTGAGCCAAACAGTATGACATTTGAAAGGTAAAGAAACCTAAAAATTGTAGATTCATTTCGTTGATAATGTCATGCACAGCAACAGCGCTACAGTCTGTTATTGCATATTCCACTGAAAAATAAATGATAAATTATCCTGATGAAGGCGTAATATACAGAAATGTATAGATTCATTGTTAATTAATGTTAACAGTTAATGTGTCCGTAGAAGTACAGATGATAAAAGATTGATCATTTTTAAAATTATAAATATAAAGATTAACTATAAGCATTGAATAAATAAGAATATGCTATCAACCAAAACAATATATTGTGAGTATTAAGTGACTAATGCTAATTTTGAATATACCAAAAATATATTGAAAGGTTCCCTGGTAAAGTCTCCTACAAGCCACCGTTGAGGGGTGAGGCGAAGCCCTTTATAATGGGTACAATTCAAGTCAAAAGCTAGATATATTATTGGCCGTGTCACATCACAGCTCTATATTTGATCCGTGTCTTCAGTGTGACCCCGACATATCTTTGCACTGCGTTGGATTTACCAAGTTACCACAGCAAAGACGCCAAAAGCCTATCTCATGTATAGTAATGAGGCATATTGCATTATCTAAATGCTTGCAAAATGCAGAGCTTGCAATGAACAGCAGGACTCCATTCCTGCAATCAAAATGTCCTCGTTTTATGGCCTCAGCTGAGAGTCTTAAAGGGATAGGGTTTGAAATACCAAAATAAGTGGCACATTGCAAAAATGAGATTGGGGAAAGTACACCCACCCACTCCCCACACACCAGTCATTAGGTCTCGCACCTGCGACGATCGCGAAGCGACGTCGCTGCAAGCCCTATTGTCGGCGGTTCTGCTTACAACGAGCTATGGGAGACAAGAGATGGGCACGCGCACCCTGCCGTAATCGGATCAGGTCGCGCATGCGTTCACCATCTCCTGTCTCCCTTAGCTCGTAGAGCACACAGAGACGCGCGCACGCACACACACAGACAGACACTCGCGCACACACCCCCTCTCCCCCCACCAGTCATCGGTCTCTTTTTACACACGCACGCATACACACGCATACACACACATGCACACACGCGCACACACAGACACACACACACACACACACTCGCACACACACGCGTGCACACATCCCCCCTCACACCCCACTCACCGGGTTCTTTTCGCGTGTCCCTCTCTCCCTCGGCAGCCAGCGGGTCATTCTCGGCAACAGGCGGGACTCTCCACGAGCACGGGAGCCCCGCTAGCTGACACGCAAATCTTCCGGCAGGCACAGGAGCGCGGGGTAGGCTCCCGTCTGCTTCCTGTATTTTTGCGGCCTCGCCCCCGTCCCAACACAGGTTGCCTGGCTTCCTGTTCAAGCCGGGCTGCGGCGGTGAGTTTTTCAATACCTAACTTGTTCCTGTCTGTTCATTCTTTCTAGCTCTTCTCATCTGTCTAGTCAATCTTTAGCTCATCTTCTCTTATTTTCGTGTACTGTTTTTGAAGACAGCAAAAGAAAGAAACGCTAGCTACTGTCTATCAATACACTGATTTAGCGTTTCTTGCTGGTTACAGAGCATAGATTTCAAGGCATAAAGTGTATGACATTCTTTGTGTAAGTTGTTGAAGTGTTCCTTTATAAAGCACTTTTAAAACATTCCTTCTCCACTTTACCCCAAAGCTGAAGAAAAGGTAATGCACTGCATGAACATAGGTGTATAAAAACTATTAGGTGCTTTTATAGCAAATAATAACAGTAATCTTTTTCTTCCCCACTTTTCTTTAAACGTTGAAAGTGGTCTCACATCCATATTAGCAGTTTTTCACATATTTTGCAATTTAAGCAATCTGAGGAGTAAAGGCTGTGCAAAATCGTAAACTTGAGGAGCAGGAGGTGGCCAAGATGGCAGTCGTATTGGACGCTTGCTGTGAAACTCCATGCCAGGCCAGATCACCATCCTGTTTCACACGATAGTAGCCCCCAAAGTGGTCAATACCTGGCTGCCGAGTGCCTGACATACCCTGTGGCACAATTTCTTCGGACCTAGGGCTAAGGGGAGAGCGGGATGGCAAGAGCTGGGGAGCCTTGCCGGTGATGGTCTGCATCGAGCTCGCGCTCTAGGCCTGCTGGCCGGCGCTGGAGGGTACCGGTGAGACGGCAAGAAGGGAACTGGGGAAATGAGGAGTGATCTGCTTATCTAGAGAGCGAAGAGAATCCGATTGCCTGAAGCGCTTCCTGTGAAGCCTCCCTGATAACTGCTGTGTGGAGCGGTGCCCGGCAATCCACACGCTGCTGGGCTCTGTCGGCAGCCCCAGCTGCAACCTCGCCCAGCTCCCAGATGGAGTGCGGACCCTGCCATCATTGCACAGCCCCAGGGGGGTGGGGGGGCTGTGAGGGGGGACACTGCTTTGAGGCCCCGGTCACAAGAAGCTGCGATATCCCAGCTGGTGAGAGCTAAGGGCCAGTGAACGTTGGGAGAGTCATGCGGCGGTGCAGCCTGCCTGCTCCTGGGCCTTGCTGCCAGGGCGTCACACCGTGCAAAGGGTCGCTCCCCCCACCCAGGAACCTGCGGGGCTCGCTCCCCCCAATCCAGGAACCTGCGAGGACTTGGCAGGGTCCAGACCCAGATTGGGTAGCCCTGTGGGGCTTCCTCTTGTGTGTGGGCCCTGCACAACTCTTCTTCTGGGTGTACCTGCACACGGAGCAGGCTGACACTTCACCCGCGCTGGGCCTTGTTGGTGGAGCTGCGGCCTCGCATGACTCCCACCTAGATTGTGGGTTCAGCCATCTTTGCCAATAACCCCCAGTGGGGGCAGCCATAGAATTGGGTGGCCAGGCGGGGCAGCTGCTCTTGTGCGTGGGCCCTGCCTCTGGGGATGCCTGCACGTTAGGGAGACTGCCTCATGATCGACGACTGCCCTGCTGGCCTGCAGACACTGTTATCTGCACTGCTGGCTCAGCACAAGTTGCTGCAGAGAAGTGCCATTTAGGTCAGCGCCACTGCAGCTCTCCTGCTTTCCTTGCAGATGGTAGTGAGCTTGGGCTTGCTAAGGGGGCAGTTTGATTTATTTTGGGGCCCACAGATTTATTGCCTTTGTTTTGTTCAGACACCAGGTGGCCATGTCCTGGAAGGCGCCTGTCCCGCCGGATCTCAAGCTCTGGCTCCGTGACGTATTGACATGGACTCAAGCAGAGGCTCACACCCTCTAGAGGCTCTAGACTAGAGGCTCCAGAGGGAGGGGATTTCTGTGTTGGCAGACCTTTCTGCTTAATGTGAAAGCCAATAACGATGCACACCCCAAGCCTGCACTTATCCATGTGATATCCGGAATGGTACATGTTGGCATGCACAGGGGTGAGTGCCTCTCATGCAGCACATGAGGACTACTGGATCTCATAGCTACTTGATTACCTAATCATATATCCCTCAGCGCACACGTTTTCTTCCTCCGTATCTACCCTGTCTTCGTCGCCTGTACCATCCTGAGTTGGGAACTACCCCCCCCCCCCCCAGGCCCTTATGTGACATGACCTCACATACTATTTGCTTTTCACACTTGATGGGTGTCTTCTTCGACTGTCTCCCTCCCTATATGACTTGACTCCTTACTTATTCCGTGCAGTCTCACGAGCTTGTTTGCTTTGATATGATGTTTTGTTTGGTATATTAGTGTTTATTAATAACATTCTTAACAAGCATTTGCAATGCAATAGGTCTCGCATTTACGCGAGTTTAAGCTATTGCCGTTGTAAATAACATGCCTTTTATTTATGTTTGAAAAAAAAAAAAAAAAAAGCATTGTCATATACAATGGCAATAGCTCAAACTTGCGTAATTGCGAGACCTATTGCATTGCAAATGCTTGTTTTTGTATGTTTTGGAACTGCAGGAAAGGTGACAAATCACGAATGCATATACTTGAAAATCGCAAGGTATGTGGAACACCTCTTTACCTCCACCCTTTTCATTGAACGTCGCAGGAATAGCAATGTTGACAATAATAAACACAAACATTTGCGACTTGCAAACTCATTTTTTTCCTTGTGTTTTTATAGTGAGCCTCAGCTTGTGCTGCACAGTCTTTGTGAGAGGGATAATGACTGGACACCTTGGGCATCAGGAACCTCTTGACTTAGGATAACAACTTGTATTGCTGAGCACTGGCATTTTGCTAACGGTACCACAATAATTTTAGTTTGTCCGTTCCAACAAAATACCTCTCAACAGTTTGTGAAGACCAGGGGTTTTTAATGTTGATCCAAGAAGGCAAGATGTTCCAGATAGCTACATGCTATAAATGTACATGCAATTAAATGACTTTACATAGCCAGTGACAATCCTGAAGATATAGTATGCATGTAGCCCTCCTGGACAAACACTGGGCACTCTTGGTACAGGGGGTCTGTTGGTGCTGGGGTCAACCTCAGGTGGAAGGGCTCTAAGAATGAAGGGTGTAGTTTGGGCAGATGTCTGATTGATGGCCAATGATGCTACTCCTGATCTACATTGGGCAAACCTGAGGTCCAGCCTGAACTTTACTGGTTTTAGGCCCTTTCTGCAATGACAACAAGGTGATGGATGGAATACTTGAATTGATCTCAGCCACTGGCAATAGCACTTCACGTCATCGTTTTTCGCCCACATGCCACCTCAGTTTGGCCCCAGCCACATGCAAATCAGTCTTGACCCTGCTCCAATATAAACAGTCACCCAAACTGCCAGGCCAGGTTCTTCCTGAAACCAGTTTTGCCCTGATTGGGGATTTTCAGTGGGGTGTAGTTTGGTTCCAGCAGCACAGTGAGCACAGGACCCACATCTGGGCATAGCCGTCGCACTTAGGGAGGCAACTTCAACAACAAGAGCATGATGGAGGTTATGCTTAAATTAATCTCAGGCTGGCAATTGCTCAAAACCACGCTCCTCTCCGTCATTTTTTTCCCACCATGCCTCCTCAGGGAGGACCTGGCATGGCAGGTCAGGCTGGACTGTTCCCATTGGAGCAGGGTCTAGACTGGTTTTCATATGGCTCAGTCTAAACTGAAATGGAATGGTGTGCAAAATAGCGATGAACTGGGATGTGGCCAGAGTAATTAACAGTGGCTGAGATTAGTTCAAGCATGCCATCCATCACTTTTTGCTTACTTCAGTGAGTCGCCCTAACTGGGATGGGTATGTTCAGATGTGGGTACAGTGGCTGAAGACGGCTGATAGCCAGAAACCGGTCCTAGGATGCTTGATTCCGGTCCAGGAAAGACATGGCTTGGCAGTTCGGGCTGGACTGTTCCCATGAGGCACAGGGCCAAGACTGATTTGCATATGGCCATGTCTGAACTGGGGTCGCTTGGTGAGCAAAATAACGATGAATTAAACCCAGATCTGTGACTGGGGGTGAATGTTTTGCCATTGTGCAACATTCCGTCCCTCATCTTGTTTGTTTTGCTGTTCACCCTATGTGGGAAGGGTGTGCCCAGATGTGGGTCCCTTGCTCACTACGCCACTGGAGTCAAGCTATCCTGGCTGAAGACGGCTGATAGCCAGAAACCGGTCCTAGGATGCTTGATTCTGGTCCAGGAAAGACATGGCTTGGCAGTTCGGGTGGGACTGTTCCCATGAGGCACAGGGCCAAGACTGATTTGCATATGGCCATGTCTGAACTGGGGTGGCTTGGTGAGCAAAATAACGATGGATTAAACCCATATCTGTGACTGGGGGTGAATGTTTTGCCATTGTGCAACATTCCGTCCATCATCTTGTTTGTTTTGCTGTTCATCCTATGTGGGAAGGGTATGCCCAGATGTGGGTCCCTTGCTCACCACGCCACTGGAGTCAAGCTATCCTGGCTGAAGACGGCTGATAGCCAGAAACCGGTCCTAGGATGCTTGAGTCTGGTCCAGGAAAGACATGGCTTGGCAGTTCGGGCTGGACTGTTCCCATGAGGCACAGGGCCAAGACTGATTTGCATATGGCCATCTCTAAACTGGGGTGGCTTGGTGCGCAAAATAACGATGGATTAAACCCAGATCTGTGACTGGGAGTGAATGTTTTGCCATTGTGCAACATTCCGTCCATCATCTTGTTTGTTTTGCTGTTCACCCTATGTGGGAAAGGTATGCCCAGACGTGGGTCCCTTGCTCACTACGCCACTGGAGTCAAGCTATCCTGTTTGAAGACGGCTGATAGCCAGAAACCGGTCCTAGGATGCTTGATTCCGGTCCAGGAAAGACATGGCTCGGCAGTTCGGGCTGGACTGTTCCCATGAGGCACAGGGCCAAGACTGATTTGCATATGGCCATGTCTGAACTGGGGTGGCTTGGTGACTAAAATAACGATGGATTAAACCCAGATCTGTGACTGGGGGTGAATGTTTTGCCATTGTGCAACATTCCGTCCATCATCTTGTTTGTTTTGCATTTTACTTATTAACACACACAGGTTCGAGCAGGAGTGGAGACAAAACAATATTAAACACAGCTAGGGCAGATTCAAGGGAACCATGGGTCAGAGCCAACAAAAGAAGCACTGTGGACGAGTGGTTCTTAACCTTTTGACTTCTTTGAAGACCTACTTAATCATCACTGGAATCCGGGGACCCCCACCGAGCCAATACTGGAAGTTGGGACACACCGACGTAAAAAATTTAGATAATTTAAACCGCAAAACAAAACACAAAAAATACAAAATCAAACATTCCTCAAACCAGTACAGAGATTATGAAATATTTGATTTAATTCACAAACAAATATAAAATGTTTTACTTTTAATGGAAAGGTTGCTTCTACAATGAATCAATCTGAGAATACCAACTTCATTTTTAGCCCCAATTTAAAATTCCTTCAGATTAACAGAATGTTTTAAAATGTTCAACTTAAAAGTTTGTTTATTTATTTACACTTTATCAATCTGTTATTATTACTTCATTCTCTAAGCAGTCGTGGACTACCTGAGCAGGTGTTGAGGACGCCCAGGGATCCCTGGACCACAGGTTAAGAACCATTGCTGCAGACAGTAAACTGAGTCAAGAGCAGTTAGACCCGGAAGTGGCCATAGACCGGAAGAGGGCAACCTGTCAGAGAACTGTTGCCATGACGTCATCTTTTCAGTCCTAAGCTTTCGTTTAACACCATGTTGGCTTTTGTAGTCAGGGTTTGTTCCTGTTGAATAAACTGAAATGACACATCTGATCACCCCCTGAACATAAAAGGCCAAAATTGGAAATATGGTGTTGTGATGACACGGAGTGAAATGCCAACCTTCAGATCTTCTGTTCCTAACCTCTGACAGCCAGAGGCATGAACTATATTTTACTCACAGCTTTTGAAATTGCTCAATGGATGAGTGATACTCTTAACTGCAGCCTTCCTGACCTAAACCAGGGTCGGGTTGGTAACGCGGGCACTCTGGAAAGGGCCAATGGGCCGATAACCGAGTTCTAGCTGCGGGCTGCTTTTTTGGGCAGACTGGGGGCTGTCTGTGCTATTAGGATGCCGCCAGCGGCCCAGTGGGTGTCTGAGTGGCCTTTATAGAGGCAGATGGGCGGAGGTATCACTCCCTTTCTCTCGTCGGGTCGGCCCATTAATGTATGTTGATTGAGCGGGGCAAGGAGCCTGAGGTCTCACTTGCATTCATGTGTGGCTCAGCAGTGTGAACTAATCTGTGCATCAAGTGAAGTTAATAAAAACATGCCCCCACACTCCCTTTCTTTTCATAAAACTTTGCAGAAGCAGTGTTTTGCGAAACGGCAATACTCAAATGTGGGGCACTTTTTTTTTGTGTGCCCATGCCGATTTTTTTTATCCCAATCCAACCCTGACCTTTACATGTGGCCCCCTAGGCAGCAGCAGCACTGGGCTGCTGTTAACTCAACTCGGCACTAGCATGAATTAAAAAAAATATATATACAGCAAGCACTTATTTAAAGGATAATTGCAGGGAAAGGAACTAGCTAGGCCCTTAACTTTAAGAACACCTTTATTCTTAAAGACAGCAAATGTGCACAAATACGATAGTCTTTTCAAAATTCAAAAGTGCATTTCATTGACCTGTAGAACTATGTCACCTTAGTAAATCAAATTATAGAAGTGCATTCAGAAATATTTTTCCTAAAGTGATGTTTTTTAAACATGAATTAAAAAACTTTCATGCTCCCCCGCCCACGACAACAAGCAAACAGCACGCATCCTGAAGTTATGTATTTCGAGTTCCTCTTGTATGTGATAATGAAGAAAAAGGAGGGAAATTGAAATAAAACAATTGCTTAGGGTCACACAACTTGGTCAAGTGGAGAAGCCGGGGTTAATCCCAGGTTTTATGGTTTCACATTGCGCGATTGAGTTTAGCCATTAAATATACATGCTTTGCTTCCCCTACACCAACTTTACACCCCCCGCTGGCATCAGTGCGGCCCTCGGTCACACCAAAGAACAAACTTTGTGGTCCCTGGGAAAATGTTTGTGAGTACCCTGGGATTAGGGCAACTGAACGGCAGTGATGATTGCCTACTTGCCTACCCTGAATATCGCAGTTTTGAAATTCAGCAGAATGCATTCAGCCTGTCATCCTTGTGAGGTCCATTAAATACACTCTGTTGGCTGGGCTGACTACCCAGGCTTAACTCCCTGGCTGCGGCCGTAAATCCACGCCTGTGCGGGACATTCCGATCGCGGGCGTGGTCATGACGGCTCCCGGCCGTCATCAGCACATGCCCACCGTAACTCATGACGGCCGGGAGCCGTCATTAGCACCTAACGGGGTTAAAGAGGAATCATTATTCGTAAGCTATTTTTTTTTCCTCTAAGAATACCGGAGATGGAAGAAACTCCGTCTCGGTGTGCTTTCCACACATCTATCGACTTGAATTTCATCACGGCAGCTAGTTACTGTAAGTGTGTCTCCGAACAGGAAGTGAGGCGAGACACTCGCAATAGGAAGTGTTACTTGCTGAACAGGAAATGTCCACCGACCTCAGCCATTTAACTAGCCATGTTCAGCATCTTCCTAGGGTGGGGGAAGGTGAAGAGGAAGGGGGCAACCATAACGTACGATTTAAAATCTGACCGCCTGAACTACACCATGCTGATGTAGCCCAACCAAAAGTTTCCCTTATTCTTGCCCCACGTATGCTGAAACATGTTGATGAGAGAGTTTAAACACAACTCAAAGAGCACAGTAGCTACTATGAAGAACGACAGGAAGTGAAACCACAGTATCAAAGTGCAAAAGCCTTTTCTGACACCAATGTAACGGAATGGCAGGTTCCGAATCTATTGAGTGTTTTAGAAAGGTCAAAATTCAAAGGCACAAAAAGACTGGCTACCCTCGAAATGTCCTACAATAAAAACATGACGCAGGCATGCAATTAATTAAGTGTGACAGAACCCTGGCTGATAATATTTACCTCACCACAGAACAGTGACAGCGAAGATAAGGCACAATAGAATCTTGGTACGACTAGTCATATATGCAGAATACGAGACACAGCAGGGCCAAGCCACCCTGAAACATCCACAGAACCATTAAGCGGCAAAAGACAGATTCAGTAGAACCGTACGAGAGCCATGGCCACCAGAACAAGACCTACAATATCCAGGCCAACCAGAAACACCAGCGTGATCAGAGAACCATGACCGAGCCCTAGCCAGGCACCCTAAATACAAGATACAATGAGGGTCAACAAGCCCACCATAACCAGATTCACTGGAATCATAATACAACCAGGTTCCACAACACAAGTGACCACACTGCAGAGTCATACCCATGATAACCTCCACTATTTTCTCACGAACAAAAGCAAGAGACTTTGTGACATTAAAGAACACTGCTCGGTGAACAGTCATAAAACAGTAGACCCGCTTAGGTAACAAGTTCACATGTACTGAATTCAATCTATTAGGTTTATTCCATAATTTATTTATTTTTTTACTTTATTTTCCGTTTTCTTCAATACAAAAACATTGTACATGTGTGTTCGTTCATCAGTGCATCCTCATACATTGTCGCGTCATAACAGTACCTATGATTAGTACAGTTTGCAATCTTCAAGTTATTCACCAGGTAATTAAAAGCTGTTGCATTCACAGTACATTTTTTGTGAAAGGGTTCCTCTCTAATACCCCCCACCCATCCATAAACCATAGCAAATGTGTCTTGTATGGGAGTAATTGACATATATCCGGAGTAATCTCCTCTTCAATATTACAATAGAGGTAATAGAACATGCATTGACATGATTACCCCACTCCCTCCAGGACAATGCCCTGCTCCAGCTGGGAGTAGGAGTCCTGACGTATGGCCTCAATGTATGACCAGTAGGGGCCCCATATGTCCTTGGGACGGGACGTACTAGGCATCACGCTTGCATATATTTCACTGCTTACATTGCAATAGGCCAGACTATGTAGCCAATTCTGGACAGTTGGAGCAGACTTGCGACCCCAATGGATGGCCACCTCCCGCTTCGCCAGCAGCAGACCTAGAGATGCAAACTGTCTGATCTTCTTGGGGAAGTTCACTGTATAACCCAACAGGGTCTCTACTGGGGTGGGAGTCCGGGGGAGATTGATAATTTGTCCGAGTGTATGATGTATGCGTTCCCAGTAGTGTTGCAGTTTCGGGCATAAGTTTATTCCATAATTTACTAGTGAGAAATAAAACAGGCTGCAGCAGAAACAAAATATAGACCCAAAACATTATAGTCTTGTTATTATTTTCTGGGGCAGCACCCACAGAAGGACTAATGTAGAACCTACAGTGGCTTTACAATAATATTTTAGAAACATCACCAAACGGCGATGCATAAATCTCTGCCTAAATATATGGATCACTGCAAAGAAGGCCCAGCGCGAGATCTGAACTGGTCATTCATTTGCGCCTTTCTGTACATTACTATAGATAAGAGTGGCGTTCTGAAGACAGAATTATCCTAGCTGTTTCATCACTAGCCCTTTCAGACCCTCCTTTTGCCCTTACATAGGCAATTACCTACACTCACGTCAATCTGAGTCCAGGTCTATATTCATCAGTTCATCAAGATGCTGCTGAAGCATAATCCTATTACTTAGTACCTCTCTTGGGACAGGGCTCCTTGCACAAGTAGTAGCACAAAGGCCACATACAGCAGGAGCGCACTGTACACAAAGACAGAACAGGAAAAGAATCGCTAAAGCTATCACAATGACCATCAGAATCTCCCATCCCCAGGTGGATAACAGTTCCCAGAACCATCCCATCAATGACCAATCTCCCTTATCCACGTGTATAGAGTCGGAGATCTTATGTAACTTGGAAATGGCCTGGTATACTGTCGGAGCATTGTCTGGAATGAAAACACAGCAGCTCGATTGGATCACTTTACATACCCCACCTCGATCTGCAAGTATGACGTCTAACGCAACTCTGTTCTGGAGAGTCATAAGACGATCCGACTGGAGCTCCGCAGTCAAGTTACTAAGGGCACCGGCAGTTTCAACTACGGTGGACTCAACTACTCTCGTCAATTGCCGTATGTTCCTGCTGTTAACCATTGGTCCCCAAAACGGCAGAAAACCGGTCAAGAAATCTCCTAATTCTTGTCCTGTAGTATCTTCCTTACTGAAGACACCTCTAACAATTCTCGTCTTGTGGTAATCTGCCGCAGCTGTATAGGTGGGAGGCAACAGGAAGGAGACAAAACATGTGCCAGAGAAATCAGGGGGCAACCATGTGTACGCTTTATCGTAACAGACAAAATAGGTACCCTTAGCTGCTAGAAACGGTGGGGAAGTCTGGGACGCAAAAACATACGTCTCCGTGCAAACACTCTTCCCTAACTGAGCTCTCGGATTCTTGCCATTTCCTTGCAGACAGTAATGACCCTGATGGGGTACAATCCAAATCGGAGAGGATCTTTTCGCTCGCTGGTTCTCACTCAGACTAGCTCCATATCCAGTAACGTTCCATCCAATATACGCTAGTGTCTCATCGCTCGGGATTGTCTCATAGGAGCCAACTCCTCTAATCATATCAACTATTCCCTTAACTAGAGCACTATTCTTTGGATTATCCTTCACAGAACGTAGGGGGTAAATTTCACGAGCATAGATGAACATCGTTCTGTATGCCCACACAGAACCATTATAGCTGAATGGCAGGACCAGATCAGGAATACCTTTTTCAGTAGTATGAGGCATATGGCCACACACCCAACAGTTAGTCGTATTCACTACTAGTTGGTGTTGGTGCAGAAGCTGAACAAAGGAGTTATTAATGAATTCCAATCTTCTAATGGATTCATATTCAGGCAGAGGATGAAAAGAATGCGAAGAAACAGTAGAAGAAGGTATGGGTTGGGAAGTGGGTGCAAACGTCACTTGAAAAGAGAATACAATATATCTCATTAAAAACATCATTAAGCTAAGTAACATAAAAAGACATAATATTAAAAAACATTTCCTACTCATTATTCGACACATTTTGCTTTTAAAACTTATTTCCTGAACAGGTCTCTCCATCTTGAAAAACTCCATCCTCTAACCGTGCTGTTCGCGGCTGTTGGGTGTTCCGTGCTAAGGATTGCGCCTGTCAGTCCAGGGAACGCCCTAGGACCAACCAGAACCGTCGACCTTGTGTCTTCGGCTTGCACTCCCAAGACTTTACACCGCGACCCTACAGCTGAACCCGGATGGCGGTTCGAAAAACAAAAATCGGTCAAAACAGTTTCTCAGATGGGAGAGCTGAATTTCAAAAATAGCAAAAAGGAAAATGTTGTCATTTTATTTGTCCCATGACTCTTGGTCGCAAATTATAACGGCCTTTATCAGGTAATGTCTGGTCGCGAAATAAGAGTTCAGGCTCAGTAGTGTCCAGTCGAATTGACAGTGGCACAACTTCTTGCAGAAGATCGTCGCTTTCTCGCTCAGAACTTGTCCCAATTAAACGTGCATCGCTAAAATGTAGAAAACGTGGCACAGTGTCAGTTTCCGAATCAGGAATGCCCTCCTGGACCCACCGGTCGTACGGCAGAGGCAAAGGAACCCTCTTACAATGTACGCCGTGGATCCAGTTCTTTTTCCCTTGCACTCGCACTGCAGATCGCGTTGATAAGAGTACCAAGTAGGGACCAATCCAGCGAGGCTGATCGTTCTTTGTCCGCTTAAAGTTCTTGATTAGCACCCAAGAGCCAGGATCGATGACATGTCCTGGATCGTCAGAAGCCTGAGGCAGTGTATCATGAACCTGTTGGTGTAAGACACGCAATTTAGCTGTCAAATCATACAGCTAGTCAAGCAATACAGGGTGTTCAATCTCGCTGAATTTCGTCGGCCTCGGCACTCCCCATATGTTTGCTGGGCGACCAAAAATTATTTCATAGGTACTAAGTCCCACTCGAGAATGTACAGTCATCCTAGTTGACAAAAGTGCTAATGGCAACGCGTCAGGCCACTTAAGACCAGAGCTCGCCTGTATCTTGGCAAGTTTTAACTTAAGAGTGGCATTATAGCACTTTACTAGTCCAGCTGATTGTGGGAGATTTGCAGAGTGGAACTTCTGTCGGATACCTAACCCTTCGCACACTCTCTTCATCACTTGACCCACAAATTCACTCCCATTGTCACTCCAGACCATTCTCGGCAAACCAAACCTAGGGAAGAACTCCTTAACAAGGGCTTTAGCTGTGGAGAAGGCAGTGTTATCTTTTAGGGGATATGCTTCTACCCATCTCGAAAAGGCACAAACAACCACGAGCACGTATTTCAGGTTGTTGCATCTCTCCATGTGAATGAAATCTAATTGTAAAACCTCAAACGGGTACGTCGAATGCGCAAAATGACCAGCTGGAGTTGAGGTTCCCATACCAGGATTGTACATCAGGCAGACCATGCAATTCTTGACCACATTCTCTGCACACTTAGGAATTCCAGCATTCTGTCATACTGGAGCCAACAACTTACAAATCCCTTTCACACTGATATGAGCCATTCCATGCGCCATCGTAACCACTGCAAGCACGTACGCATCGGGTAACAACCATCGCTGATGCTCTGACAACTCAACCCAGCAACCATTTGCATCCAATTTACCCGTACTCTCTCTTCCTACGCTCAACTCTTTCTCTGTAGCTTCAGCTTGGATAGACTTCACACTTTCTATCGTATCCTCACACATTCCAACATCACCAATCCATCTTGCAGGGCCTGAAACATACATTCGACTCATCACATCCCTCGCCTTTTCTTTTGCAACTTCATCGGCAAACGCATTACCGCGACCAACGTCATCGGTAACCTTCTTGTGTGCACTGCATTTCACAATCGCAACTTGCAACGGCAAGGTAAGTGACACAAGAAGCTCATTCACCAACTGACCATTCTGAATCTTCGTTCCATGAGACGTGAGGAATCCACGTTCCTTCCACAAGCGTCCAAAGCTATGAGCCACACCAAACGCATACTGGCTGTCGGTATATATGGTCACTCTCTTTCCTTTCGATAACACACACGCTCTCGTAAGTGCAATCAACTCGGCTGCTTGAGCTGCATTATGTGGGATACGTGCAGCTTCGACAATCGTATGCAAAGTCGGAACAGCATATGCCGCAGTCGTGTCACCATTTGGAAGCTTGAAGCATGAACCATCCACCCACAAGGCACCATCACACTTCACAAGAGGAGTGTCCGTAAGATCTATTCTCCCTTTCGTTTCCTCTTCTGTCCTGAGAAAACAATCATGCTGTTCAGAAACATCTGTCTCTACTGAAATCGGTAGCAACGTAGCTGGATTCAACGTATTGCATCTCTTTATGTGCACATGACTCGCTAAGAGTGTCAACTTATAACCTGACAATCGAGCACTAGTTAAGTGCTGTGTCTTAGTCCTGTTTAACAGAGTATCCACTGCATGTGGCACCATTACAATAAACATATTATTCATCACCAAGCCAGCAGACTGTCGAATCGAAACAGCTGCTGCCGCTGTGGCTCTCAAGCAACTCGGCAACGCTCTAGCTACCGGATCCAAGGTCGCCGAAAAATACGCGCATGGACGTTGCTTGTCCCCAAAAGATTGCGTCAACACTGACAACGCGCATCCCTCTCTCTCGTGGGCATAAAGCGTAAAAGGCTTACTGTAGTCGGGAGTACCCAACACAGGAGTCGAACACAATGCATCGCGCAATTCAGAAAAACTTTTCTGACAGTCGTCAGACCACGGGAGGGGATTCGGTGTATCTTTACAAGTCAATGCCACCAGAGGTTTAGCCAGCAAAGAAAAATTCGGTATCCATTGTCTGCAATATGACGTGATACCCAAGAAGGCACGCACATCTCTCTGTGTAATCGGCACACTCATTTTCGCAATTGATTAAATTCGTTCTGGGGTCAATCTTCTTCCCTCCTTCGATAAGAGATGACCTAAGTAGGTCACTTCTTGTCGACAATACTGTAACTTCGAAAGAGACACCTTGTGGTGGAAGTCAGACAAATAACGCAACAATGACAAGGTAGCTTCCTTACAAATCTCCTCAGTATCGGCAGCGACTAACAAATCGTCAACGTACTGGAGAAGAGCAGCGCCATCAGGTAGAGCAATCGTATCAAGCTGTGTTTTTAAAGCCTGACTATAGATGGAAGGGCTTTCGCAATAGCCTTGAGGAGCTCTCTTAAACCGGAAACTTCGGCCTCCTAAAGAGAAGCCAAAGATATCCCTACTCTCCTCGGCAATCGGGATGCTGAAGAAAGCATTCTTCAAATCAATCACCGAAAACCACGTGGCCGAAGCTGGAATCATGGTCAATAAGGCAGTGATATCTGGAACAACAGGAAATTGTGGAACTACAATCTTATTCACCTCGTGAAGATCGATCACAAACCTGTAAACAGGTGGCTGAGAAGAGTCAGTGCGTTTCAAGACAGGCAAAACAGGGCTGTTGCAAACATTACCTCTCGTTTCTTCAATTACATCTTTCTCAATTAGATCATGGATAATCGCTAGCAATGCTCTTTCACCATCACTAGAGATCCTATATTGAGGAATGCGTGGCATTTTAACGTTCGCTTTCAGTGTCACAACATATGGCGGTATCTCCAAAAGACCCACATCATTAGGACCAGTAGCCCAAATAGTATCAGGAAGAGAAGACAATTCTGTCGCAAGTTGATCCCTCGACAAATACATCGGAGAGACCACTTTCTTACCCAATGTAAGTTGTACTCCCGAAGGAGAACAATACAATGTCACATACAATCTTTTCAACAGATCCAATCCCAACAAGTTTTCGCCACAACCTGTTGTCAGAATAAGTGGTGCTTCGAATTCACGAGGTCCAACAGAAAGACAGAAAGAGACAAAGGATCAGAAATCGGGTTTCTAACTGGGGCGCCAGAAAAACCTACTGAAACATTTGTTAAGCCAGACAAAGGTGCGCCAGGGAGTCTAGAGTGCATAATAGAACTCTTCGTAGCACCAGTATCCAACAGAAAAGGTTCTGACACACCTGATGTAATCACTTCAACATAAGGTCCACTCTGATCTACTGGAACTGAAACAACTCCCTCTCTTTGTCCATGGCTGTCCTAGCAATCATTACCATCCATATTCTCACCTTCGACATAGTAGTCGTCCGCATAGTACTGAGTCGTCCTACCAGACGCATTATTCTGCTGATCAAAACAATTCATTGAATTTTGTGGAGGAAAGGAACGCGCATTCTGCGGGAACCCTCCACGTCCCCTACCTCTAGAAGCTTGTGGAACACCCCGACCTCTTGTGCCAGAAACACCATTCATACGTTGTAACAAAACAGGGCAATTATTTTTAAAATGACCCTCTTCTTTGCAATATGCACATTGATTAGGGCCTACAGGAAAATGCGGCTGAGAAGGCTCAAGCCTTTGCGAGTTTCTCTGAAACTGCTGAGGTTGTTGATAATCACGTTGGTTATTACGAGGCGGGTACGCTTGCTGTAAAAGAATCTTCGTCTTCAAATCTTTAGTCTTCTTATCTGCTCTATCCTTCTCATCCTTATCCCTATTCTCGTAGTACTGTGCAGTAGCCAATATCTGTGCTGACGAGGAAACAGCCCAATAACTCTCCGAATCCTTTAACTTGGTACATAATTCGGGAAGTAAATTATGCACGAACTTATCAACAAACAATCGTTGACCACCCTCGGTACTCATATCTTGGCCACTATGGTCAATAAACGTTTCTTCAAACCTAGTGAAGAAATCAGATACGGTTTCATCTTTCTTCTGCTTACACGCAGACAATTTGTCCCAATTTACTCGCATAGCAGGCATTTAAGTTTTCATGTAAGTAATGATCCTACCAGGAAGGTCAGCAACTAAAGGTTCAGGTTTAGCACCACCTACTTGTCAGCCATCCGCAGCACTAATATTAACCCATGTATCACCTAACTCCGGCGCATGATCAGTATGATGAATCAAACCCCATAAAGGCTGTGGGACCACATTACCAAATAACATGTCTATATCCGCTAGATTCATAACGCACGAGTCTGCAGTCTGTGATAATTTCTTATAATACCCTGCAGGATTTTTACGGGGGTCAGGCAAAGTCTGCTTAAGGGCCAAGACTTCAGCTCGTTTCCACGGAACATGCACCCAAACACGTTGAAAATGAGCCGGTTCGGCTACAATACCAAGACATACATCAGCCTAAACTGCTTCCTTCCATACCGGAGGAACCTCTCTCATTGGGTACTGTCTCACCTTTCTCCTAACAGAAGGGTCAGGCTCAAACAATGACCGGGAAGGAGACTCATTCCTGAACGAAAGCAGCGTCGCTACTGCTCTCTCAACTTCGTGACCCACAATCGTGCCTTTCGCAAACTCTGATTGCACATTGGACAACTCAGGCGGAGTTTGTTCCAGATCACCATCTTCCCACTCCTCACGAAGGAACGTGCACATTTTATCAAAGACATATCTCTGCTTTGGCGCTTCCCACTGACGGAAAACATCCATAACAGACTCTACATCATATCTTAAAGGACGAGAGACCCATTTATTTGCTAAATCATCCAATACTTCCCTCTCTTGGGAATCAGGTAGTTGACTACGCAACTGCTTACGCTCTGAAACGGGGGTCGTACTAAATGACCCAAAGAAAGGAGACAAAAGACTAGTAACAGTATCAGTCATTCTCTGTCGCACAGAAGGCGAAGTTGACAGGACAGGAGATAAAGCGGACTGAGAAAAGGTTAATGTAGGAGCAGTAGCAGAGGAGGCAGTGAGGACAGGCGAAAAAGTCGCAGGAAGTAAAGGCGGAGCGGGTAGCAAAGTCGGCAGCCCTTGAGAAGGTTGCGCCAGAGGAGTAGGAGCCAACTGAAGAGGAGCTGGCGGTTGTGCAACAGCAAGTGGCAAAACACCCGGAGGTTGCGCAACTAAAGATTGCGGAGGTGCTGTAGCATTTTGAGCATAAGGGGGTGGCGAATTCAACAAATGCGACATCAAAGGATCTTTCACAAGATCCTTCATCGCATCTTGCTGAAGAGGCGGCAAAACTGGATAGCATTTATCTATCGCCATTTTACGTTGCCTGTGCAACTGCTCACTCGTTTGTTCTTCTTCATTATCTTTAAACTGTATTGCAGCTTGCATTATCGAGATACCCTTTTCTCTTTTATTTTTCTTCGCTAATTTAATTTCTTTCTGTTTGGCTTCCTTTCGCCATAGGCGGAAAGAGTCAAACATCGCCGGCCGGGCTTTCTTCTTAAAAAGTCTAACTTCTAGATTATCTAGAACTTCCGTGTCAAAACTACCTTATTGGGGCCATTTAAGGACACCGTCCTTTCTTGTGTACCTAACCCACACTTCATTATACGTGATGGGGCCCACGCCATGTTTCACATAGAGCTCATAGGTTGGAGTTCCAATCGGAGGAACCGGACACGAATCCTCCAATCGGGAATCCCTATTACGACCACAACAAAATATTCTTCCAAGTCTGCTAAGACCAGGCATCTTCGCACTCTAGTCTAGCTTCAAACTTCAAGGGAGTATCGAATACGATAGTCTCGTGAATACACAAGTCCCTCGGCTTTGGAGCTTGCAAGTCCCAAATCAAAGATCACGAGTTCCAAATCAAAGATCCCAAGGGATACCCAAAAACAAAACTAAGGACTGGGAGACGCTCCACTCATACTTAACTGAAGTATCGATGAAGTCGCCAGAAGATCCGTCTATCGTCTCGCTCTATAAGTCATCAAAGGCTCCAAGACAGGGCGACAGTCAGGACAGCAGTCCTTTGTAGCCGTCGGAAAGCGGGAAACCTCGCAGCAAAGACTTTCGGACCACGACGACATACAGGGGTCGATGAAGTGGCAGGCCTTCCTCCAGAATTTCCACACGAAGCTTCTCACAATCTTCAGGCTTGGACCGGTACCGCTGAAGTCGCCCCACGTTGGGCGCCAAATGAAGAACCGGGTTATTTAAGACCCAGCGGCGTCAGGGGACACGCCCAAAGTCTCCGAGTTCACCTGTCTTCAAAACACAGAGACACGGAATCTTCTTGGTGACGTCAAAGATCGAATTTATTGGCTGCAACCAGAAACAGAGGTCCACGAAGTACAATGGCTGTATATTCGTAGGAGACTGCTCAATTTTTACCAAGCAAGCCATCCTTTTTATGCCAAAAATCACATTCCAGACGAATACCTTACATTTACAAACTGTCCAATCACATGTATCCAAATCAGAGGTATCGCATGACGGTAAAACCCACTTTTCAGTTGCCCAGCCCACGATTGATCATTGGTCGAACCCAACATTCTTCATCAGACAGGTCGATCGAAACCCACCATAAAATCGGGCACCTCCCCATCGTTAACAGCCAGAGGAGTAAGGAGCAGAGACAGGTGTGAGTAAGATAAGACATAGTTGTGTGCAATAAAGGGTTTATGATCTCCTGTGCCTTGATTCTCAATCTCGATCAGCTACTGGGAAAGGAACTGGTCTAGCAAGTTTGGCTTCAGGCAAGAGGGTCGTTCGCTCGGGTCATTCAGAAGTCAGCTAAAGTGTACATGTGCTAAAGACTCGTTCGGCCGAAGTCATCGGCCTATGTGAGGGCAACCACAAAATGGCTGCCGTATACAAAATGGAACCCAAGGGTTCAGAACGAATCCCTAAATACGTGGTGAATATATCGATGTAATGCGACGAAAACACTCATGCTTGCCGTACTAACTGGTTACGGTTCGCTAATGCCAAATTCGTAACGAAACAATGACCTTTATGAAACGGGTTCATGATTCACGGAACCTCATCGTCTTTGTCAGCATACGCTTTCATCTTTTATTTGTTCACCAAGTCCTTCTCATGAGTTGTCATCTCATCTTTCTTTCTCTGATTGGTCAATGGAGGTAACTTGGGGTTCATTGCTCTCCAGAACATCAAAGTAGAAGGACTTTCACCTGTGGTCGAGAGGGGTATTGAAAGATAAGCTGTCAAGGTAGCATTCAATACAGTTTTCAAATTGAGTTTCTCAAGAGAGGCACGTTGCACTGCTTTCTTTAGTGTACTCATAAAACATTCAATAAGTCAGTTGGCTTGTGGCCACAAAGGTATGCTCTTTTGATGCTTTATCTCCAAATGCTCCAGGAAATCTCTGATCTCTCGACTATTGAAAGGCGGGCCATTGTCAGACTTTACTATGGCTGGAACACCCAAAGTGACAAAGATGCCATTGAGTCTTTCAATGATTCGTTCTTGAGTTGTAGATGAAAAATCTTTAATTAGTGGAAATCATGAGTATTCATCCATGATCACCAATAGATTATGTCCATTGTCAAGAGGACCGAAAAAGTCAATGGCTATTCTCTCTCATGCATTCTTCGGGAGTTCTGACATGTTCATGGTGTGGTGAATAATTTTTTTAGAAAGGCAGCTGCATAAATTACAGGCCTTTAATTCCTCTTCAACCCTGTCATCAAGGTAAGGAAGCCAGTCTTGGTCCCGGGAAGCTCGTTTTGTGGAAACAATTCTACGATGTCCTTCAATGGCTACCTCAATTATTTTCTGTCTCAGACTCTCCGGAATCAGGATTCTCAACCCTCTTAATATAACTCCTTTCTGAGTTATGGACCGTTCATCCATGACAGTTTTGTACTTTTGATATTCACCATCACTGGTGAGTGGTCAAGAGTGTTGGTTCCATGACTGATGTGTAATTATATCATCTAACTTTAACATGTCACTATCATGGCTCGTGGCAGTAATAATTACAGTGAAGCAAATGGCAGCTGGTATGTTTGATTTTACAAGGAAGTTGATATCAGCCTCAGCCGTCTGGGATGGAGTATCGAGACCTTTTATAGGTACTCTGGAAAAGTAGTCAGCAGGGTTCTGACCATTTCCTGAACGATGCACAGTGGTATAATCATATGCTTGTAACCATAGTCCTCATCGGTCAATGCAAGGAGGCATTTCCAAGTATAGTCAGTAAAGCTTGATGATCAGTTACCATCGTAAATGGTTTTCCATACAGGAATACATGGAAATGTTCACAAGCCAATACCACATCTAAGCTTTCTTTTTCAGATTGTGAGTATGCACGTTCTGTTTGGGACAAACTTCTACTTGTACATGCCAAAATATGCCTTCGTGCATTCAAGTGTCTACTGTGCTGTACAAGTATAGCACCTAAATCGACTTGGCTAGCACCAACCCCAACCTCTGTATGAAGCTCCGGACTGAAATATGCCATTTCAGTAGCATTCTCAATGGCTTGTTTAATTTTCTTAAACCTTTTCTCACATTCATGTGACAAATTAAATGTAAAAAAAAATTAGTCAAGTCTCTCAACTGGGAACTTACAGTGGCAACTTTTTTTTATGTATCTGGAACAGTAACTGGACATGCCAAGAAATGAATGCACCATGGAATCATGTTGCGGGGGATCAGCATTTGACAGCACTTGTACTTTAGCAGGATCTGCTGTCATGCCCCATTAGAAAAAATATGGTCAAATAATTTTAGCTTTGTCTTATAGAATTCACACTTGTCAGAATTCAAAGCCAAACCTTCTTCGGCAAGTACATTTACATATATTGCATAAAATGAAAGACAAAACTCAAATAATACATTTTTCCAGTTTGAACACTCTGACTGCAGTGATTAGTTTGACTCTTGTCTTCAGTAGCAACACAGCAACATAGGCATAACTTCTCCTTTGACCTCTGCTGGCTCTGGCAGCCAAGGCCGAATGGCGCACTTTGCATTTACAAAAGTGATCATGCGCACTTCTCTGCCACTCAGCACATGCACAATGATGCCTTTGATGTGCCCCTGCAGTTGATTCAGTGGATTCTGCTGCTTGGAGTCTGACTCCTGCAGCAGAGGAAATAAGAAAGAGCTAACAGCAAGCTCCCAGTGCTGTAAGAGCTCCTGTGGTCCTAGTAGGCAGAGCTGCTAGAACAAATTTCAGACTTCGCATGATACCACCAATGTTACATCATTGAACTCATAGGGATTCTGAAAAAACCAAACATTAAAGAAAGAATAAATGTCGCAAAGGAGCCATGCCCATTCAGCTGGCGAATTATAAGGGGTAGTATGTGGCAGGGGTTGCATTTAGGAACACACTGTCACAAATATATTACAACGGCATGGTGTAGTAGCACCCTTTGATTTAGAGACAGTACATTTTCCATTGATATGACCACTAAATGTGCACAGACATTCAGTTTTACTGATAAAACTATGTAGTTCACAAATGATAATATGTGAAAATTGGCTCTCAGCAAAGGAATATCTGTTATCTGCGGCTCACAAAAGAGCGCGCCCTGCTTTGTTTTTATCCTATTAAAATCTTTGTTTCCATCAAACTTTCCAAGTTATTTATTTAGAAATATTTGTACAGTTAATTTATTTAAATGTATTTAAATTATTGTGTTATAAGAAAATGGCGTCCTACAGCCTTTCCTTTCACATCAGCAAGTCTGTCATAAAGTTCATTTTACAAAATGCTCAGGTTTTGCAGTAGGAGAAAGAAAACTAAACACCAGCCTCCATGGTTATAGAATAAGCAGCAATTTGTCAGACCTCCATCTTTGAGTGCACAGCAAATGTCAGAAGATAAAACTAAATAGAAAGTAATTTTTACTGCTCTTTCACCTTCGGAACTCCAGCATGGCTATTTTGAGGGTTCTGCAACAGTCCCATACGCTTACTTCCAGTGACTATGCTTGTAGGTGTCCTGTCAGGGCTCAAGGGGCTGTTGTAGTTGGCCCCTTCCACCTCTGGGCCCTGGTGCACTGCATCACCTGCACCACTAGTAGTCAAGCTCCTGATTTACCTTTAAGACCTATGCATGCCTGGTAGCATACACATACCACTCTGCTAGACTTTTCACTCAATCTTGTTTGTCTGCTTTTTAAACACTGACAACAACAAATTGAACCTGTCAAACCATAAAACCCTTATGGTTTTACACAAATTGAGCTACCCGAGATTTTCATGCAAAAAATATTTTATGTTATGTATTGCGCTGCGGGAGGAAGGAGCAGATGACGTCAGATTTTTCGTGAGGGACGCACTTTGATGAAAGTGTGACTACAAGGGGTTCCTGGGCCCTCTCTCCATGGGGCCCCGGGAGACCCATCAGTGTTGCACATATGGGCCAGATATAAGGGAAGTGACACAGATCACTCTTTGTTTGGCAGTGGCAAACCAAATGCATGTTTGCCATGTTAGGATCCTGTGTTTCCGTCCTGAAGAATGCCACAGACTCACACGAGCCATCAGGCCTAAAACGTTTGACAGTACAGTATTGACACAGTTGGTTATAATACTAAGTGTCATTCCTACCTAATAAAATGGACAAGTAGGATGGCACCTTGGTTTTTAGCATATTTAGGTCACAGGTCCGCTGTTAGTCAGGGCCGGACTGGGAACCAAAACCGGCCCTGGCAAAGTGCTCCACTGTAAAACAAGGTGTAAAAGGGCTCTACCATCTCCTTTGCACCCTCAGCTGTACCTCACTACTTCAACATATTAGCCTTGTGATCTTTGGGACATGCCTCACTGTCCAAAAGAAGATCCTCCTTCAGCCTCAGTCACCGGTACATAATTGTGTAAAGACTGATCACTGTCATTCTGTGCATACCAAAATCTCTCAGTTTAGAAAGCACTTACAACCATGGGATTAGCACTTTTAGTAAAAGCAACCTTGCCTTGGCCCAGCAATGACCAAATGTTAGGGGATTTCATGAATAGTGTGCGCTATACAAAAATCTCAAACTCATAGCTCGCTCACTAGCCCCAATAGTTTGAAGAAATGTCAGTCTGACCCTATTCAATGACCTACAATTCATCACTCTTGGAAGGTCGTCCCTAGAAAACCAAACACTCAAGCTCACAGTCATATCAAATAGGGTTTTCAGGTGGTTAATGCATTTCACTTGGAATGCTCCCTCGATAAAATGGGGTCTCCCAGACTTACCTTAGTTTCTTTATTCTCTTTGGTATATCTTACGTAGTGCATCACACTAATCTTTGAAGTATTTGGTTTCACTTTATAATGAGTGTGCTGCTCTTTCTGGATTAAACTATAGTGCTCTGGTCATCTTACATCACTTTTTCTTATTGCAGGTTGAGGGTACTGTACAAATCCAACCCAGACAGAGGCATCTGATTGGGCAAAATATGGTGTCACAGATAGACTGATGTATTTCCTTCAAAATCCAGTATCCCTAAAATGGAAGTGTCCCAGAAATCGCAGAGCAGCCTGATATAGAACTATCTAACTTTTATTCAAACAGATCTCTGTAGCCAGCACAGTAATCGTGTATGCCATGTACGTCCAATGTTGTTCCGGGGCTACATCCTTGTAACATTTTTATAATTGGATAGCCTAAGAATCTGACATGAATCCAACCCCATTGTGACTTTTGTGTCACCCACAGGAAGGATACATTCGAGCCAGAGGTCCACACTTCAGAACCTTGGCGTCCGCACCCTGGAGCTGAAAGACTTCTACCAAAAAGGGAAGGGATGTCGCCATCGACTAGAATCAATGAGCTAAGAAAAGCAGAAGGAAGTTTGGAGTGCCGGATCAGCAAGGAAGTGACAATGGTAGGCTGGGAGAGATCTGCTATGCCCAGGCCAGTGCCGGCGGGCTGGCAACACCCTCAGTCTCCTTTGCATAGAGTTCAGATGTATGAGCAAATAAACCGCAGGTTTCCAGTGAATTGTAGAGTTCCTCATTATCTAAGCAGAATGTGGCAGCCAAGGCAAAAAATGTGATAACACCCACTTTGTTAACAGATGGGAGCGCAACATCTTCCTTTTCCTGTATATGGCTTTGCTGCCTTGGATGTGAGGTATTATCTCAGTATAAGAGTATCTCTGTCTGGTGCTTAGCAGTGAGAGTTTCTCTGTTTCTTTATCAAGATTTTAGATCTGAGGATTGCTTTGTTTAGCACAACTGGAGATGTCATAGACATGTACTGCAGCACTCACTCATTTTGTCAGTTCTCTTCAATACCGAACTCCAGCCTCTATAGACTTTAAACAAGTCTTTCCACCTAAACAGCTACAAGAACAGATCATACTGAAGCTGGAGATCCTGTAAGACCTAAATGCATCAGGTCTAGACACTGCATCGAAGCCAGCAACTAATAGATGCGGAGGAACCATCTGAAATGCAATTTATCGATTTATTAAGGTGGGAGAGCAAAGTACTTTGCTTCTTTTTCTAAACGTAACTGCTTCGAAACGTCAAACTGTTATCATGCAATACTAACACTTGTAGTACTACAGAAAAGAAAAAAACTTTCAAATATCGTAAGTGTTGCAAATTTTCCCATTCTGCAGGGACACACCAATTTTTTTGCCTTTTTGGTGAACCCTATTTTTGCTGGCTACAGACCTCTGTGCACTTTACCCATGCTAACCATTGGTAAAGTATGTATGCTCTTTCTTTCAACATAGTAAAATTGGTTCACTCCCTGTTGGCACATTTAATTTACTCTTAATTCCCTAGTATATGGTACCTAGAGTACCCAGGGCCTGTAATTTGACTATGCCAGTGACACTGTTCAGCCTTGCCATTGTAGCATGGATATGCAGTTTTAAACTGCAAATATGACCAGTCAAAACATCTCCTTTTTGACAGGTCTAAACCTTCCTTTTAAAAATGTATAACTTACCCATAAGGAGGACTAATTGCCCATAAGGCAGGATGCATGTTATTTAAAAGTAGGACATCCAAAAGTTTAATGTTAACCATGCCATTAGAGTGACTAGCACCTCAAGGGTATTTTCAATGTGATAGGGTTGACTGTTCCATAGTTCAACCCTACCAATTCAATGATGAAAGCAAATGTCTGATAATATTTTGGAAAGCAGACTTTTAGAAAGTCACCTTTACCCTGCCTGAAGTCCCTGGATGCTAAATCTACATTTTGCGCTCTCACTTCGGCAAACCAGAAATGAGCATTTCAATACGCATACATTTGGTGTGAACTTGCTCCAAGTACAGGGACAAAAGGCCTTGGGTGTGTGAACGTGTTGTTATGCCCTTGACAGGACGGCCTGTGGGCTGGGCTCAAGGACGTTATTAACTTCAAAGAGGCATATACTGTCACATGCTGAAGTTGCCTGCACCTTTCTTTTGTCCCAACTGCCAGAACAACCTCCATCACAGCGGGCCTCTTATTGACATGACAGTACTGGAGAGGTGGGGGTTGATGTTGCCCTCTTAAAGAAGGATCTCAGCAACGTGGCGAAGGGTGTTGAAGGATGACAGTCATATCTCAGAATTTGAAGGCACAGTGCAGAAACTCAAATACACAGTTTCCCGCCTGTCACCGTCATCCACAACCCTTGCAAACTGGGTGTAAGATGGGAGAACAGAGCCTGGAGAAGCAATTGGCTTAACAGAGGGCGCTAGAGAATTTTGAGAAGTGAATAGCATCATGGATGGCCTCGAACCAGCTTTCAATATGCTTTACCATTCAAAGAGCCCAAAGTTTGGTCACTCAGAAACCCCCACTAGGCACCTCTACATGCCCTATGAATGGCAAACTACTAAACTATAGGGACAGGATCATTAGAGGAACACGGAACCTGGGACAGCTCTCCTTTCAATCAAAAAGCATAATGGTTTTTCCAGACTATCAGACAGATTCATGAAGGTGCCAATCTGCGATTAGCAAATTGCGAAAAATTGCGTTTTGCAATATGAAAATCGCAGAATGGCATTCATGTAGAAAAGCTATACAAATATGCGAATCGCAATCGATCGCAATTGCCGATTGCGATCTTGCCACAATCGCTAATTAATCGCAGATTCGGCATTTTTCCATGTAGAAATTGCGACCTCGCAATTAGCGATATCGCATATTGCGAACTCGCTAACTGCGAGATCGCAAAAACGGGAAGTCGCATTTCGAGCCCACTGATGACATCACAACCAGGAAGTAGGCTTACCCCACCCACAAACAGAACACAGAGCCAGAGATTGGGAGCAGGATACTGAAGAGCTGCAAACCTTAGACTGTGCTGCACCCCAGCAGGAAAAAATTCACCAAGATGTCCCAGGATGCAGCAGGGAGCAGTGGGCAGGAGAGGAAGCGAAAACTAAAGTTTTCAGAAGCTGAACTGGAGCATCTGATTGAGGGGGTCACCAAGGACTATGCCCGGCTCTTTGGCAAAGACGCCCGGAGGGTGCCAGAGGCAGATAAGCGCAGGATTTGGCAGCGCATCCGTGCTAAAGTCAATTCGGTTGGGCTGACCCATCGGTCAATTGATGAGATTAAAAAGCGCTGGTACGACCTGAGAGGTCGGTCTAAGGAGCGTATTGCCGAGAGGCTTGGGGAGCGACTGGCCACCGTTGGAGGGGAACCTGTAGCCACACCGAACACCCCATTGGAGGACCTGATTGAGGACACTATTGCACCAGCAGCCTGCGTGGGGGTCATGCAGCTGGACTCGTCTCGACCCAACCAACAATCTGAAGGTAAGTGCCATGCGACTGCGACCCTGTCCCCCAACAATGTCCATGACTCCTGAGCTAGCAATATGGCATCCCCAACAATGCAACCCATGCCCACCTGAAATGCCCCAATGCATTGTGGTAGACGTAGTGGAATCATATACCCCCAGTCAGCTGAACACAGCCAGAGCTGTAAATCCAAAGTAAATCAAAAAGCCAGTCAGGGAAAGCAAGCCTGCAAGCATGTATCAACATAGCTTGTGCAAGATACATAACATTAATCATGCACCCTTTCACATTACAGGTGCAGTTGAGCAGCCCAGCACGGATAGCGAGGCCCTGCACATTGCCGAGACACAGGACGACACTGAGGGTGAGGGCCAGTCCAACCAACGACCCGGCCCATCACAGCCACCAGCAGTTATTCCACCACCACCACCCCGTGCGGACAGGGCCACCCCTGCAGCCACAGGTGTGCAGCCCACACCCCAACAAACAGCCACAGCAGTGGTACAGGCCCCACCACCAGTGCCTAGGAGGCAGACGAGGCGCACAGCTGGAGCCAGATCACACACCAGCGCACTGAGGCGCCAGCAGCGTCAAGGCTCAGCAGGCACGGCCAGGGCGCTCCTACTACCTGATCCTGGACAGCACATTTAACGCTGCCTGCTGGCGGTGCACCGTACACAGGCGCGTCACCTGGCAGCAATTCACACCCAGCTGCAGAAGACAAGCGAAAATATTGCCCAGATGACCGCTGCTGTCAGGGAGAACAGCCAGCTGCTGGTAGCCCAGCAGGACATGACCCGCCGCCGCCACCGCCACCGCCAACTACTGGCCCACCTATCGGCCTACACCCGGTCAAACCATGTAGTTGGGAATGCTACATCACAGCTGGCACGCAGGTCACTTGCCATGCAGGGCCAGATGGTGCAGTGTTGCCAGGATGTGGCCAGGTCACTGGATCTGCTTACAGCAGCAGTGCTCGGCAGCCAGTCCACTGCCCATGGAGAAGTAGAGGGGACTGACGACGTGAGCGAGGTAGCGTCAACTAACAGCAGCGCATCCTTGCCACCGATGCCTGTACGACGCCGCAGAAGCAGGGCAACAGCACCAACTAGGGCCAACACCGTCCCTCAGGACACAGATAGACAACTTGGGGCGTCTCGTCGTAACCGACACTGAAAACTCAGACTCACTCAGGGAGGCCATGCAGTACACCCCTGCAAGCCCACTACCCCAGCATGGGGAGGTATGGAGTAATACTCTCTTCATGAGACACCAGTATAAGTAAAGGCCAATTTATTGTGCATGAACAATAAAGATTAATGGTCTGACCTGATTCACACTTATGTCATTATTACATTAGTCATGCATGAGTGCAGTGTTTTGTGAGGGGAATGGGTGCACTAGAAACAGTTAATAGTGATGTGGTTGCGGCGCCTGTGTCCTTCAGCAGGATTTTCCCCGCATGCATGACGCACATGTGGAGGCGGGCGGTTGTCCCCTTCCGACTCACTGCCAGATATCTCCACTGGTATCCTGCGCTTGGTAGCAATGTTGTGGAGTATTGCACACACGGCCACGAGGCAGCAGCAGACCTCAGGTGTGTTTTTGATGGCCCCACCAGTCTTGTGCAGTATGCGGACACGGCTCTTCAATAGGCCAAATGTCCTCTCAATGCAATTTCTAGTTCTTATGTGTGCTGCATTGTAACGCCGTTGCTGTGGTGTGGCAGGGTTGAAGTATGGGGTGAGGAGGTACTCCCGTAGACCGTAGGCGCTGTCACCTGAGGGTGATAAGCACAGGGTGAGTGCCTGTTCTGCGCTGATACATGATCACAGTGTACTATATGGGGGCATGTGTACTTACCCAGTAGGTGTCCTTCGCCAAAGTCTCCACTGGCCAGTCGTGTGTGAATGCAGCTGTGCCGGAAGATGAAGGAGTCATGTGTGCTGCCCGGATATTGTGCCACTATGTCCGTGATGTAATTTTTGGCGTTGCACACCATCTGGATATTGAGGGAGTGGTAGGACTTGCGGTTGCGGTACAAGTATTCCGTTTGTGCTGGTGGGCAGATGTGGATGTGGGTACAGTCAATGCATCCAATTACATGCGGGAAATGTTCAATGTTGTAGAATTGCAGCTTGGTGTCATTCAAGTCCTATTGGCTGGTGGGGAATGATATGTAGTGGTGTAGCCGGGTCAGCATTGCATCCAGGAAACTCCTAAGGCAGCGGGGCATGGTGGGCTGGGATATCCCCCCCTGCAACAGCAACTATCCCCTGGAAGCTTCCGGAGGCCAGTAGGTGCAGGCTGCACAATACCTGCACTTGTGTGGGCACGGCATTGGTCCTCCTTGTTGGGTGCTGCATCAGGGGGTCCAGGTCCTGGATGAGCTTGATGATCATAGCCCCACTCAAGCGGTACTTTGCATAAATTTGCTCCCTGGTTTGGCCCAGGAGGGAGACCCGCTGGCGGAATATCCGCTCCTGGATCCTCCGTCTGTTCTGTGCAGCTCGCTGTAGCCTTCGCCGCCTCACCAACATGTAGAGTCCAGGCATTGTGAGAATCCTCAGGCTCCAGCTGCATGTCCTTAAATATGTTTGGTCAGCCCTGCACCTGTTGGTAGTTTGTTAACCGTTTTTGAAGGAAAAAAAAAAATTCCTTACTGGTTACCACCTGATTTGTGTTCTTCTTATTTTGCGCGTCGCAAATCGCGATTTCCAGGTATTTCGCAATTAGCGATTGTTCATGAATGTCGATTGCGAATGTTTTGCGACTTCGCAATTTAATTCGCAGATTCCATGGTTTCTCGCAATTTCAGGTTCGCTAATGCCCATCCTCCAGGATTCTGCGAATTTATTTGCGAAGTCGCTATTTTTTTTTGCGAATTCGCTTTTTTGTACTTTTCTGTATCATGAATTCCTTTTCGTCAAATTGCGATGGCAATTGCGAATTCGCAGCAATTGCGATCGCAATTTGGCTTCATGAATCTAGCTGTAAATGCATCTAGTCCAACAGCAATGGATATCCTACAAAGAAACTCAAGGCCATGCTACTCCAGTATATGCTCCTAGCCCCTGAAAGGCTAATGATTATTCAAGACTCCAAGCCCATCTTCTTTGAAAAACCTGAGGAAATGTGAAACTGGGTGACAGAGAGCAACAACCTTAGAAATGTAATCATGTTTCAAAGTGGGGATCATCTGGCCAGCGAATGCAGATGCAGACCGGTGTGAAATCTGGCAGACCTAGTGGGCGCAGTATGCCCTATAAGCAGCTGGTTTTGCCTGAGAAACTCTGGCTTCCTTGGAGCTGGAGGGAGATCTTGCTAGTGAGAATCGGAACTTGGAAAAAGATCCAATGAAATGGTTGCCATCCACCAAGATCAAGGAGGTGGAGGGACAGCCAAGGATGGCGATTACTGCATGACTGACCTACCAGCTCTCTTATTTATAGTAAACCAGTACCATTGTATCCTTTATGTATTGCTCTTGCAAGGCATTGAAATGTGATGCAAGATCCCACTAGACCTGTAGTACTTCATGAAGGGCTATGTATAGCTTGAAAGCCTGGCCACATACAAATTACTACTAAATTCAACCATGTACTCCTTATGCCAAACACATTTGCTTTTTTCTTTATTGTAAAGCAACTTGAACAAACCCTCACACAGGCAAAAATAGAGGATGATATGAAAGACATGAACCCGGTAAGACACCGGCACCATACAGGTACCCAATTGAATATTCCTGTAGATTTTGGTCATTGTTATTGCCGCACGTAATGTATTGTATTGTCAAATTATTGATAAGTGCTGCTTTTCACCCAAGCTGGACCACACGACTATTGTGGTAAAGAATAAGCTGGCTGGACCTGCAAATCTGTGTGCCCCATACCACCCAATCACACTCATAAATGCGGAGATCAGACTATACGCCAAGCTTCGTAAGCAGAGGGATCTCCATGTGCTAACACACTTAGTTAACCCAGACCAGTGCAGCTTCATCCATCACCACAGCACACAACACTGCATAGGCGGAGTCCACATGGCCCTTGCACCACTATGCCACCAGTAGAGTCCCCAGAGTGCTGATACTTATAGATTTTGAAAATGTATTTGACTCCCTAGATTGTACCTTTCTTGAAGAGGTATTGCTTAAGATCTTGAAGAGGTATTGCTAAAGATGAAGTATGGCCCAGGTTCATGCCATACGTCTGGGTATTATATGCATGACCACTGGCCCAAGTCCGGGTGAATGATGTTCTAACCCCCTCTGTTTCCAATACGCAGCGGTACTAGGCAGGGCTGTCACCAGTCACTTCTCTTATTCGCTCAAGTCATAAAGCCCCTAATGTTGTGGGTTTGGTGCAAAGCTCAGGTCTGGGGATTTGACAAGGGAATTAGATATGGAAGACCGGATCGCCCTCCATGTGGATTATATCCCTCTTGACTGTTCATCAAAGGACCTCACTTAACATGAACTCTCAAGATCCACAGGGAGGCCCCTGGCCTCTAGTTTAACTAGCGTCAGAAAAAAGCTCCCCTTGGAAACTCTAATAACAACTTAATCACACAATCTCACTAAATGGCCTACCATACATATATGACTCATTCACACCAATTCATACTGTGAACCAGAAAAACAAATCAGTGCAAAATTATAAAAAGTTGCTCACACTTTATTAAAAAATATCATATCAATAGCAACTATGCAATAAAAATGTCATTGTACATTGGTAAAAACAATTTTAATACATGTGTAAAAAAGTGGGACAACAAAACAGCAAGAAACAATTTCAAATCAGGGGACACCACGGTAAATGGGCTAATGCATAGACAATTTTATGCACAAAGCTTTAGACAAGACAATTCTTGTTAGATAATGAAAAAAGCTATTATTTGCATATATCCTATATCCGTAGTGATTCCCAAAGGTTAAAGCATCGACGCGTTTCGGTGGCGCCAAAGGGGATAGCTGCCCACCTTCATTAGGAAATAACAATATCTTCCCACTTCCTATACCAGTTTCTCAAGCATGCATCGGATATTCTTTGAAATAAGATAGTTTCATATGGAAAAGATAACCTGCCGCCACTACCGGCTTTGAAAGTCTTTAGGGCTATCTCAGCGGTCGGGACATATCTTCTTCCAGATTAAAAAAGTGTAGCAACACCTTTGTCGTGTCGCCGACTATGGCAAAATGTAACCAACCGTAAAGGAACAAGCCGACGAGATGAGCAGCGGAGCCTCAACTGATGTATTTTCACGCCGATAAAGATATATTAAGTGTCGTTCCTGATATGGAAAGCAGGGATCTTTTTACAAAATGTTTGGTAAAGAAGATCCGTTATTGGGAGTCTGACACAGGGTGGTATTGAGGAATACCGCCCCGTGTCACACTCCCAATAAGCTGAGATAGCCCTAAAGACTTTCACAGCCGGTAGTGGCGGCAGGTTATCTTTTCCATATGAAACTATCTTATTCAAAGAATATCCGATGCATGCGCGAGAAACTGTTATAGGAAGTGGGAAGATATTGTTATTTCCTAATGAAGGTGGGCAGCTATCCCCTTTGGAACCACCGAAATGCGTCGATGCTTTAACTTCTGGGAATCACTACGGATATAGGATATATGCAAATAAAAGCTTTTTTCATTATCTAACAAGAATTGCCTTGTCTAAAGCTTTGTGCATATACATTGTCTATGCATTAGCCCATTTACCGTGGTGTCCCCTGATTTGAAATTATTGTTTCTTGCTGTTTTGTTGTCCCACTTTTTTACATATGTATTAAAATTGTTTTTACCAATGTACAATGTAATTTTTATTGCATAGTTGCTGTTGGTATGATATTTTTAATGAATTGTAAGCAACTTTTTATAATTTTGCACTGATTTGTTTTTCTGGTTCACAGTATGAGTTGGTGTGAATGAGTCATATATGTATGGTAGGCCATTTAGTGAGATTGTATGATTAAGTTGTTATTACAGTTTCCAAGGGGAGCTTTTTTCTGACATTGGTCTTTTGGTACCCTACCCCTGTGGTTGTATTGGGTCCCTCTCTCTTATTTTTGAACTCTAGTTTAACTAGTCCAAATTCAACTTGGTTGTGCTTAGAGGTGATAGTGGAGACGTGAATTGGCAAACATGTCTGCTGAATCACGGACTTTCCCTCCAATATCTGGGAATTCCGGAACCCAATTTCACCTGGAGCCTTAACCTGGGTCAATTAATGCTTAAAACTCATAACAATCTGGATATGTCTGCCAAACGTCCACTTCATATCATCGGTGGGGTAGCCCTGTTCATGATGATGGTCCTACCGCAGCTCCTATAGGTGCTACAGAACTATTCATTATCCTCAAGGATTGGTACTGGGAAGTTTTCGCCAGGGTTAATTCCTTCTTATTGTTAAATCAACCAACCCCTGTATGGCTTTGGCAAATGAGTGCAGTCGGCATTTGACGCAGAATGGGCATGGCAGACCCGCACCTTTACTATTGGGTGGTGCAGATTCTGATGCTCAACGACTGGTTAAATAGGGGGTGAAATTACCCGGCCTTTCGTGTGATGGTGGCGTTAATGTCACAATATTCATTCTTAGGATTCCTACATGGCACTCCCTCCCCCATGCACCTTCCGGAGGTCACCAGGGAGTGCTGCTTGCATGGCACCCAGCATTAAGATGGATTTAGAGACAAACTGAGCCTGAACAGAGTGTGATGGGTACTGGTGTAGCTCCGGAAGAGCTACGGACAGTGATTGAACACAATGTGGCTTCAAGAGGACAGCGGGGTGTTAGAACTTAAACTGGACAAACTGCTGAAGCTACAAGGAGAGAGAGCCATTCAGGGGAGAAGTGTTTTTCCCTGTCAGACCCTTCGGATTTGTCAGAGGAAGACTGTGAATTAGGTCTTAAATCAGGCTCTTTGGAGGGATCAGTAATGAGTATTGGTAGTGATCTGAATAGTACAAATCTGAAAGATGAAAATTTGGAGGTATCCACAGTGCGTAAGCAAGTACCAATTAAGGAGAAGGAGGATCGGTCAGAAGCAACAAAGAACACGACTTGTCGCAAACTTCAAAATACAGTTAGAAGGATTGCTAAAATGTGCAGCAAATTTACTGAGAATGAATGATGCTGAGGCACGAATGTCCACACTGGAGGATGAAATGGAAGCTATAAGCCTACAGAACAAGTTACTTACCTTGGGTAACGCTTTTTCTGGTAGATACAGTATCTGCCTGTGGATTCCTCACCTTGTGAATATCCCCCTTGCGTCAGCAACATTCAGAATTTTTCTTCGTAACACGACGTCATAGGAGCACGGCATCGCGCGCGACTCCGTCTGACGTCACCGACTCCTTATTAGACCCACGTCGGCGTGATGACGTCAGTTCCGCCCTTTTTTCCGTGCCTTCGAGGCACCCGGACGGACCAACGATAGTAAATATACATATATACAGTGTACATAGTACATACAAATCAAAACTGCACACACAGTGCGTAGCAAAGGTATGAAAAACCCAATATATATACAAATATAAATATACATAAAAATACATAAACTCAGGTATAGCAGAGTGGACAACGGGGAGGCGGGTGGGCATGTGAGGAATCCACAGGCAGATACTGTATCTACCAGAAAAAGCGTTACCGAAGGTAAGTAACTTGTTCTTCTGATAGATACATCTGCCGTGTGGATTACTCACCTTGTGAATAGAGTCCCACAGCAGTCCCCACTCCCGGAGGAGGGTGTCCACTCTGCTATACCAGGAAATCTTGGAGGACAGAGCGCGCGAAGTGGCCGTCCCTCCTCATCTCAGTATCCAAGCAGTAGTGCTTTGCGAAAGTGTGGAGGGAGGCCCAAGTCGCGGCTCTGCAAATGTCCTCAACAGGAACACCTCTAGACAAAGCAGATGTTGCAGACTTTGCCGTAGTTGAATGTGCTCTAATACCCTCAGGAGGGTCCTTACCAGCCAGGGAGTAGCAAATCTTGATGCACAGGATTATCCACCTGGAAAGTGTGCGCTTGTGCACCGCTCTGCCCCTCTTACAGCCAACAAAACCCACGAAGAGTTGATCATCAACACGATAGTCTTTAGTCCTATCGAGATAGAAACTGACTGCTCTCTTAGGGTCCAAGCGATGAAGTCTCTCCTCCTCCTTGGAAGGGTGAGGATAAAAAGTAGGAAGGGTAATGGATTGTCCTAGATCGAAGGGAGTTACCACCTTAGGCAGAAAAGCAGCCCTGGTCCTGAGAACCATTCTTTCAGCATGAATGGACAAGAATGGGGGATTGGAACTAAGAGCCTGAAGCTCACTTACCCTCCTTGCTGAGGTAATTGCAACCAAGAAGACCGTTTTAATAGAAAGAAGCCTCATGGGACACTTGTGCAAGGGTTCGAAAGGAGAACCCATCAAATAGGTTAACACAAGATTCAAATCCCAATGAGGAACAACAAACGGAGAAGGAGGGAACTTATTAGTGAGACCCTTCAAAAATCTTAAAACCACTAGAGACTTAAAAAAGGAGGGCTGATCCAGCAAACAGAGAAATGCCGATAAGGCTGAAAGATACCCCTTGACCGTGGCAACAGCAAATCCCTGCTGCGCCAGAGAAAGAGCAAACTGCAAAATGTCAGACAAATGAGCCTTCAAAGGGTCAACGCCCCTCTCCCTACACCAAGAGACAAATTTAGACCATCTATACGAATAAATGGACTTAGTGGAGTCACGCCTAGCAGAAAGAATGACATCCACCACATCGTGAGGGAGAGAAAAAGAATTCAAGTTGCCCCGTTCAATCTCCAGGCATGAAGGTGTAATGACTGGAGGTGGGGGTGTAGAACCTGCCCCTCCATCTGAGAGAGGAGGTCTGCCCTGTGAGGGAGACGGAGCGGCGGGTGAGAGGAGAGGTGGAGAAGGTCTGTGTACCACACCCTTCTTGGCCAATCCGGGGCGATCAATATGACTTGGGCCCGGTCCTGGCGAATCTTCCTCAGAACCCGAGGAATCAAGGGTATGGGAGGAAACGCGTAAAGGAGTTGCGAGTTCCAACTCAATTGAAACGCGTCCCCCAAGGCTCCTTGCATCGGATACTGGAGACTGCAGAATGACAGGCAGTGAGCATTCTCGTGAGTGGCAAACAGGTCCACCTGAGGAGTCCCCCACATCTGAAAGATGTGGTGAACCACCTCCGGGTGAAGCCTCCACTCGTGGTCGGCAGAGAACTGCCGACTGAGACTGTCTGCACGAACGTTCAAAACTCTGGCCAAATGATTTGCCAATTGACAAATCTGATGATCCTGAACCCAGGACCAGAGACGCAGAGCCTCTCTGCAGAGACACTGCGACCCCACACCTCCCTGCTTGTTGATGTACCACATCGCGGTCGTGTTGTCCATCAGGACCTGAACCGACTGACCGCGAAGGGAAGGGAGGAAGGCCTTGAGCGCCAAACGTATCGCCCGCAATTCTAGAAGGTTGATGTGAAGCAACCTTTCCTCTGGAGACCAAAGACCCTTGACCTCCAGGTCCCCCAGATGAGCACCCCACCCGAGAGTGGATGCATTCGTTATTACCGTGGCCACCGATGGAGGAAGTTGAAAAGGCTTTCCTTGCGACAGATTGCCTTCCACATTCCACCAAGACAGATCCGCTGCAGCTTCTCTGGAGATCCTCACTGACTCCCTGAGATCTCCGTTGTGCTGATACCACTGCCTGCGGAGGCACCACTGGAGTGCCCTCATGTGCCAGCGTGCACGGTTGACCAACAGAATACAAGAAGCCATCAGACCGAGCAGGCGAAGAACCTTCAGGACTGGAACGACCGCTCCATTGTAAAATAAAGGACTCATTTCCTGTATGTCGCGAATCCTTTGAGGTAGAGGGAATGCACGACATACAGTAGTGTCCAGTACCGCACCTATGAACAGGTTGCGCTGGGAGGGCACCAGGTGAGACTTGGGTACATTTATCGAAAAACCCAACCTGTGCAACAACTGAGTTGTCTCTTGCAGATGATGAAGCACATTCTCCGGCGACTCCGCTTTGATCAGCCAGTCGTCTAGATAGGGAAACACAGGAATCCCCGATCGTCTGAGATGCGCAGCCACCACTGCCATCACCTTGGTGAAAACTCGAGGCGCAGTAGTAAGCCCAAAAGGAAGGACCGCAAACTGGTAGTGTTGCGATCCCACCGTAAAACTGAGATACTTTCTGTGCGACTTCAGAATTGGGATGTGAAAATACGCATCCTGCAAGTCGATCGACACCATCCAGTCTTCTTCCATCAGCGCTTGAAGAACCTGTGCAAGTGTGAGCATTTTGAACTTCTCCTGTTTGAGATAGAGGTTCAAAATCCTGAGGTCCAGGATTGGCCGAAGCCTGCCATCCTTCTTGGGTATCAGGAAATACCGGGAGTAGCACCCCTAACCCCTCTCCTGCTCCGGAACCACCTCTATCGCACCCTTTCTGAACAGTGCCAGGACTTCTTCCTGCAGGAGAAGCAGGTGGTCCTTTGAACAATAACCTTTGCAAGGAGGGTAATTGGGAGGGAACTCCTGGAAGGGAAGTGCATACCCATTTTCTACGAGATTGAGAACCCAAAGATCTGATGTAACCGATTCCCAATCCCGTAGAAAATGAGTAAGCCGACCCCCTACTGGACCCGCATGATCCAGAATGGTGGATCTAGGGCTGCTTTGCTGTTGTAGGTGGGGGGTGGGAATTAGAGGAGGAAGTTGAGGAGGAGGAGGCTTGGCGTCCACGAGCACGTCCCCTTTGTTTGCCTCTGTAAGATTTATACAAAGGGTTCTGTTGTTGTTGTTGCTGGCCTTGCTTATAGGAACGAAAAGTGGATCTACCAAATCCTCTAAACTTCCTAGTGGTAGAACCTCTAGCTTGAAGACCCAAAGATCTTGCTGTAGCCCGGCTATCTTTGAATCTCTCCAAAGCCACATCCGCCTTCTTCCCAAAGAGGCCTGTCCCATCAAAAGGTAAGTCCATTAAAGTGGATTGAACGTCTGCTGAAAATTCAGAAGATTTTAGCCACGCAGCCCTTCTGGTGGCAACAGTAGAACCCATAATTCTGGCAACAGAGTCTGCCGTGTCCATGCCACTCTGAATGACTAAGCGGGCTGCAGCTTGAGTGTCGGAGACCACTTCATTAAAGTTTTTCCTATCATCCTCAGGAAGCTTAGATGACAGTTGCTTCACAGAGTCCATCAAAGCATGTACATATCTCCCTAATAGACAAGTAGCATTAGTAGATTTTAGAGCCATGCTACTTGATGAGAAAATCTTTTTAGCAGATTGGTCCAATTTCTTTGAGTCCTTGTCTGCTGGTACCTGAGGAAATGAACCTGCTGATCTGTTGGAACAAGCGGCCTGTACCACCAAGCTCTCAGGAGAAGGATGTGAAGAGAGGAACTCGGGGTCACCAGGTGCCACTCTGTAACGTCTCGCTACAGATCTGGAAACCGCAGGAGCAGTCAAAGGTTTCTTCCAAACTTCCATTATTGGCTCAGTTAAAGCCTCAGTGAATGTAAAACCTCTGTAAGAATATTAGGTTTGTATTCAAGAGTAGGTAATGTCAGATTAAGTAGATCTGCAGCCTTTCTAATCACAGTGTGGTAAGGTGTCACGTCCTTTGACGGTGCATCAGAAACTGATGGCAAACCCCATTCCGGAGAAAGTTCTAGGCCACTGGCACTATGAAGGTCGTCAAAACAGTCTCCTTGATCCAGAAGTTCACCTTCCTCCACTTCAGGATCTTCAAACTCCTTTTCTTCCAAGAGGCGCTGAGCTCTGCGCCTCGACCATTCTATATGAATCGAAGTCGATGGATCCGGTAACGACTCCGACGGAGTCGGATCCGGCGTCGAGCGAGGAGCCGGGGCAGCAGGAGGATGATATTCACAAATCGGCGTGGTACCTCGATTAGACTCACGAGGTCGATCCGGAGTCGGCGAAGCCGTATGCGGAGTCGACGATCTCGGCGGAGCCGTACCGAGCCAAGGTGTAAAAGGCGTCGGCATAAACGGCATAAAGGGAGCCGGGGCGTAAGATTGAGGAATGCCCAAGTTGAAAGACAATGGACCCACGGGACCAACCGGTGCACCAGTGGGGTACATTGCTCTGGTATAGACTCCAAACATCGCATTAAGAAAATGCGAGGGGTCTTGTCCCGGACCAGGAAAGGGAGGATACGAACCAGTTGGTTGTTCCAAAGGAGGTTGCTCCGACATCGGTTCATCCTGGTTTACAGGGACTTCTACCGGAGTCGGAGTCTGAGGAACTTCTTCTTCTACCTCATGATCCGAAGAATGGTGCGATTCTGGATCAGGTTCTTGTTCCGGCGTCGGGGAACCTCGAAGAGATTGCAAAGGAGAAGGAGATACAAAGTCCTTATGATGTCTTCAAGACTTTTTCTTTGAATCCGAAGAGTCTTTACCAGAGTGATGTCTCGAGCTATGTTTTCTCCTCTTGTGCTTCTTTTTTGAAGAGCCAGAAGCATGACCCGAGGCCGATTTGGATCCGGATCTTGACCTTTCCCTGGACCTCGACCTCGCTCTGGACCTCAACCTCGAAGCCAACCTCGACTTCGATCGCGACTTCTGTCTCGACTTCGAGCGTCTGGACGTCGACCTCGAAGATCTATCAGCTTCTCTTCCTTTTACCTTCGCTAGAAGAAGTTTAGCTTCACGTTCACGTAAAGCCTTAGGGTTCATTTTGAAGCAGGATCGACAGTTCTTAACGTCATGGTCTGATCCAAGACACCATAAACAATCACCATGCGGATCGGTGATCGACATCATGCGAGCGCATGATCCACACTGTTTGAATCCTGTCTTCCTCGACGACCTTCTCGACGAAGAAGGAAGACTCAACAGATGAAATAGTAACAATAAACAGAAGAAGATACTAAGTATCGCAGAAGATCCCAGAAACCGTTAGCGTCGACGACGCGGAAAAAAGGGAACTGACGTCATCACGCCGACGTGGGTCTAATAAGGAGTCGGTGACGTCAGACGGAGTCGCGCGCGATGCCGTGCTCCTATGACGTCGTCCACGCCGGCGTGCTACGAAGAAAAATTCCGAATGTTGCGGACGCAAGGGGGATATTCACAAGGTGAGGAATCCACACGGCAGATGTATCTATCAGAACAAAGATGACATACAAATGAAGCTTGTGGACTTGGAGAATAGGCTTCAGAGGAATAATCTAAGAATACTAGGGGTACCTGAGGGGATTGAGGGCCAGGATGTTCATACGTTTGTGGTGGAGTTATTTGCAGAGGCTGCTCCTGAACTAATGGGATGGAACTGGGCTAATGAAGTGCACAGGGCAGACAGGTTCCCATTCAATCAATGGGCTCTGAAAGCGGGACAATCTGAACTAAGACCACGGGCTATTTTGATTTGTCTGAATAATTGTTTGGCGCGCCAGGCCATTTATGATCTTGCACGGCCTGATACAAAGAGGGCGGGTAAGGGCACACAATTTTTTGTAAGACCCAATTATTGTCATCATATGGTTGAGAAGTGACAGTTGCGCCAATTAATCACCCCCATTCAGGGAAAGGGGGCACAAGCTTTTTTGTTAATCCCTGCCATACTTAAAGTAATGTGTACGGGCCAAACACGCTTCTTTATCTCAGAGGTGCAAGCTAAGGATTCTTTGATGTCTATCTGAGTGGACCTTTGGCTAGGTAATAAGTTTTTTTTTCTCTGGCTTTGAAGTAATGGTGCAGGGAGACATATGAAGATATGTATGCAGGTCGGAAATCTAAGGTTTTTAAAGCGCTACAGCAACTTATTTCAGATCATGGATTGGTTGATGTGTGGTCAAACTTAAATAATGCAGATCCGGGATATACTTACTATTCGCACCCAGACCATAAATAGGAAGGCTTGATTATGTCTTTATGTTAAGACAATATATGCTGGGAGCAAAAATGCAGACATGGCCTAGGAATACGGCGGATCATGGCCCATTGCTATTAGATGTCAATCTAGTTGTCCAAAAGAGGGTGGATAGGGCCTTTACTTTTAATAGGAATCTCTTGTAGGATAGTCTTTTTGTAGAACATATGAAAGCTTGGTGTCTACAATTTTTAGAAGTTAACAGAGGATCAGCTTCGAACGCAATGATATGGGATGCTATGAAGGCTGGATTGTGAGGTGAGACAATTAGTTATGGATGGGGTAAGAGGAAGCAATATCACGATACGATGCGAAGACTTTTGGATGATCTTAGAAGGGCAGAATAGGAACCTATTGAGGAAATAAGGAGGGGGTTGAAGATAAGGGAACACATACTAAGATAGCCTGCTGCAAGGCTAAAATCAATGGGGTCTAGAGTAAGGATATTGCTTATCAATATAAGACATATAAAGAGGGAAGATACAAATTTGGTGAAGCCACAGGGCGGTGTTTGGCGCAGAGATTACAGGTTACACACTTTTTACAGAAAATAAATGCCTTGGCGGACTCAGCTGGGAATATGGTAGAAACTATTGAGGGTATATTGGGACTTTTTCATGCATTTTATAAATAATTATATTCTCATGATGGAAGGAGTGAACAAGCTATCATGACTTTTCTGCAGAAAGTAGACCTATTACAATTAAGACAAGAGGAGCAGAAAGCGCTCGATACCTTGATAACCATGGAAGAGTTAGAGGAGGCAGTGGTCTTGTTGGCTCGAGGAAAAGCAGAGGGAAAAGCAGAGGGCTAGATAACTTACCACTGGAGGTATATCAAATACTGTTTCAGTGGCTCAAGGAGGACATGTTGGCTGTAATACAAGAGGCACAGGCTGGGAATTTACCACCATCATGGGAAGAGACTAACATAGTGGTATTTAAAAAGAAAGACAAGCCACCAGAACTACCAGGGTTTTATAGGCACATTTCTTTGTTAAATGCGGATGGCAAAATATATGCCAACATTTTGGCAACTAGAATGGCGAGGGTGATTACGCCCTTGGTTTCTATACATCAGCATGGGTTTATACCTGCCAGGAGCACGGTCAACCATGTAAATAGAGTAGTTGCCTTGATAGACTATGTTAACGTACACCAAGCTAGGTTGGGATTGATATTCCTTGATGCTGAGAAGGCGTTTGACCGTGTCTCCTGGCCTTTTCAGGGGGCGGTTTTACCTAAGATGGGGTTTGGTCCGTGATATATTTGAGCTATTCAAACCATGTATACATCACCCAAAGCCAGGATATGTGTAATGGGTAAAGAATCTGAGTCAGTGTTCATAACAAGGGGAACAAGGCAGCGATGCCCTTGCTCCCCGTTGCTATTTGCATTATATATTAATACGTTCTTGTGTATGCTTAAAAGCAGTAATAGGATTAGCGCTATGACCTGTGGACAATACCCAGTTTGAGTATTAGCTTACGCAGATGTTATCGCGGGCAACATCGGATCCACTGCAAGCAGTCGAGGAGATAGAAAGTCTTGGCCAAGGATTTGGGGGAAGTGTCCGGATATAAATGAAATCTTGCAAAAACTCAGATTGTCTGTACATAGGGAGGGGGAGGGGAGTCCTGAGGATCCTCGGGTTGTGGTGGAGGCTACATATCTGGGCATAAAAATCAGGATAGATCTGCAGCAGTTAATAGAGGTTAATTGGAGAAGTGCAGTTGCCGGGCTTCAGCAGCTGTTGGAGCGATTGGTGTGCCTTCATCTTTCGCTAGTGGGAAGATGGAATGTCCTCACGATGTGTATTCTACCCAAGCTTATGAATTATTTCAGGGCAGTACCATTAGAGTTAAGCAGCATACAAGCTATTGGTGATAGGTTTTTGTGGGGACAAAGAAAAGCTAGGGGGTCTTTTAAGTATATGATGCTACCACGGGATCGTGGGCGGTGGGCTGTTTCCAACTTTGCTTTTTATTATTATGTTTGTCGTGTTCAAAATATGAGGATTATGTTAACAGGTGAGGAAGTGGAAACATTGGCAGAAACACCATCAATCGATCAGTTGCTGTTGGGGTCAGAGGCGAGAAATTGCTTATTTACATTTTTGGAGTTAAGTTATTATAAAAGAACGTGATTCAAGGTGATAATTGCGGCATACAAAGTTTGGAAGCTGTTTAGAAAGAGAATAGGGATAAAGGAATTTGTTATTATACTCCTACAAACACTACTACAATGCTGCCGCCTATATTTTGAGATTTCAGATTGGAGAAATGGAGAGCAAATGGGATTAGGCAACTAGGTGAATTTTTTGAGGAGGAAGTATTTGTCTCATTTAAAACGTTTGCAGATGATTTTTCAAGTATTTACAAATTCAAGATTATGTTTTGAAGCAGCAAGAGCAGAGGGAGATGAAAATCTGCCCTCTTGTTGAGGCAGTCAAGCGGGGAGTTAAAATAGGTGCACTGTATCAAATATTGATGGATTTACAGCAAGATCACATGGAGACGCAGGATAGGACTGGTGCTTTCCGGTACATCAGGATGGCTTGTATATGCAGGAATCAATAGACGTTGCGGGGAAAATCATGCTGTCAGCTAACTTGAAAGCCCAACATTTTAAGACACTATTTAATTTGTATTACACACCGTTGAAGATGATTTATTTATTTATTTATTTATATGATTTTTAAAGCGCAGCAATTACCCGTGGGTGTCTCGGCGCTGGGAGCTAGATCTATTACCAGTATCTTAGAGAACAAATGCAGAGTTCTATGTCTGAAGGTGCTAATTAATTCATTGAGAAAACAACCATGTCTTAAGTTGCTTTCTGAAAATGAGCAGTGTGGGGCTAGATTTTATGTTGAGAGGAAGAGAGTTCCATAATCTTGCTGCTGCAATGCTAAAACGTCTGTCTCCCCAGTTGACTTTCCTTGTTCTGGGAATTTGAATCAGGTGAGCGGTGTTGGAACGAAGCGTTCTAGGGGTTGGTAGAGGCTTGAGGGAGATTCTAAGAAATTTGGGTCCCATGTTGTTTATTGCCTTGTACACAATACATAAGGACTTAAACTTAGTACGGCTCCTGACCGGGAGCCAATGCAATTGGGCCAGTTGTCTTGAGACAGAGGTACATTTTGGAATGCCGAGTAGAACTCTGGCCGAGGCGTTCTGAATCATTTGCAGTTTGGAAATAACTTTTTCTTGCGCGTTGAGGAAAAGGGCATTGCAATAATCAGTACGTGAAAACACCAGAGTTGAAATAAGAGTTTTGCCAGTAGTGGTGGGGAGGTATGGCAAAAGCTTTTTAATTTTTCGCAAGATGTTGAATGACGATGAAACTACAGAGTTCACGTGGTGATGAAAATGGAGTTTGTCATCGAATATAACTCCCAAGTTTCTCACTTTGCTGACCGGTTCAGGTGGCGTGCCCATTTCCTCCGGCCACCCTAAGGGAGACCAGGCAGGCTGGACCTTACCGAACAACATTACTTCGGTCTTGGAAGAATTCAATTTAAGACAGTTGGAGGCCATCCAGCTGCTGATGGCTCGCATGCCGTCTTTGAAGTTGGCCGCTATAGTGGAACCGTTTTTGTGAATAAATAATACCAGCTGGGTATCATCAGCATAGGTGGTCTAATTGATATTATAAGCCTTTATTACCCTCGCTAAGTCCGACACGTAAATGTTAAAAAGGGTCGGACTCAGCGAGGAGCCCTGTGGGACACCGCAAGGAAGGGCAAATGTCGGGGAGGTAAATGGGCCCAGCTTGACTGCCTGTTTGCGGTCGGCCAGGAAAGATGCTATAAGATCCCTGGCCTTGTGTTTGATACCGATGGCCTCGACACGGCCGATCAGAGTGATGAAATGGGGAGGCTCAAATGATGGGAGATGTTTTCGGTGTGCGATGGAGAGGGCGGATATCACCCATATCTTCTTTGGATGTATGCATTTAAATCAATGGAAGAGACATATTGAGGGCTTCTAACGGAGATTACGGAGGTTAATGTGCAGATAACGATGGATATAATGCTTACAGGAGTTGGGGAATCCCTCAGATCGGGGAAAGTGTGCTATCCATTTAGATACTTGATATTTATAGCACTAGTGGTAGCTAGGCTATGTGTAGCATCATTTTGGCTGCAACAGGAAGCCTTCTTTTGAAATTTGCGGGCCAAATTCTATAATATTTTTAATTTGGAATCTAGTTTATATTTTTTTAAATCAATGAAAAAACAAAAATTGTGTATTCAGATATGGGGACCAATGATGGAGCATATGAAATGAGAAAGCTATATAAGGGATATTCTCATCATGTATTGGCTTGTCTGAATGTCTACTTATTGTCCTATTATTGTGTGTATATATGGTATGGCTCTTTGAGGGCTTATGTAGAGATGTAATTGATATCAATTGTTATCGGTTATGGATTGAATAAAAAACTTTTTTTTTAAAGATGGATTTGGTGGGACCATAGGGTAAGGCTTGAAACACCCATCTAGCAGGGCTAGATGACTTGAAGGTTTGGTAAATGAGATCTTTTGAGATGAGATGCCATGACTTGAAGGTTTGGTAAATGAGATCTTATCGGAATATCAAAGGTGGGGGACTTCTGGGATGGAGAACAAATGAAGTCCTTCCAGGATTTCCTAACTGAATTTGACCTACACAAATCCCAGCTATACCAATATTTACAATTGCGTCATGCACTTGCCCTTCATCAGGACTTTCTCCCTGATACACTTGAATACAGCCCACCTAAAGCTCAGATCCTTATGGGCCCCCTTGGAAATAAGGTGTTATCCCAGATTTATACGTCATGCCCCTAGCATCCTCTCAGGCTTAAAGGCACAATAGGGAGAATGGCTGGGTCTGCTCGAGGAAAGTGACTGGAGAACCTATATGGCCCCACAAGTTCTTGTTATTCCTGCAGAACTCTAACTCGTCTATCTTAAATATCTCAATGCTAATCACCTTAAGCCTAGGCTGCTGCGGCGGGCCATAAAAGCTTCCTGAATCAATGTGCTTTCACTGCACTCAAGATGAGGGGGACCTCTTCCATATGACATGTGGGCTTTCCGGTCATAACATACTGGGGGGATATTTACCACTCCCTCTAGAGACCTTGGTAAACAAATTGAATCTTTGCTTCAGATTACATTGTTGGGTATTTGTGAACATCTGGGGGCTACCAGGGAGAGCACACCCTGGTTGGGATCGGAACTGTGATTGCGAAACAAGACATTGGCCAAGCACTGGAACTCTGCAAGCCTTCCTTCCTACGCTCATTCTAGTTTGGGAATGGAGTGGTGTAATAAGCAAGGGGAGTCTATACATGGCAAAGGGCTACCACCAGAACGATAAGAATGTTTGGGGGAAATGGTGGACTTATGATTTGAGACAATCCATATAAAGAATTGTAGCACAGGTCGGTTAAGAAAAAGTAATTCATACTGTAATTGTAATGTGCATATTGATTTGTTTCTTCTAAAAAACAATAACGTTTGATTATCCCATTTTATAATCTGACATCAAAACAGATTTTTTAATTCTCCTCTTATTTGTAATTGAGTTTTTTTCTCTTTCCTAAATTTCATTCCTAACTTCCTACTTTGCACCTGTTATTTTTAAAAGAATGAAAGTGGATCTAGGCAGCACGACAGAGCCTCAGCACGACAGAGCTGAAAAAGCTGTGTAAGGATAGAGGGCTAAAGATAGTAAAAGGGCCCAAGAAGCTGGAGTACCAGATAGTACACAGAGCCTTGGAGGAAGTCTGCATGCTGCAGTCTGCAGCAAAGGAGCAAGAGGATTGATGGAGTAGATGATGAGGATGAGTTAGAGGAGGAAGAAGACAATGACCCTGCAGTGATCCCAGAGCCAGAGGAAAATGGGGATGCCCTGCAGTGACACCAATGCCAGACGAAGGGGTTCTTCAGACTTAGGTCACTTGCCTTACCTAGAGTAGGGAGCAGTGTGATCTCCCACAGCCTGAACCTGTAAGAGATAAGAAAACAGACAAGCAGAGGGGGCTCTGAAGTTGCAACTGGCAACCCTTGTCCTGGAGGAAAAGAAGCTGGCTGCAGAAGAGAAGAAGGAAGCAGAAGAGATGGCACAGGAGGAGAAACGACTAGCCTTGGCCTTGAAGGAGAAGGCCCTGCTGGTCCCTGACAGAGGCCAGTGGGAACTTGACCTGAGAGCCAAAAGGACTTCTGAGTCCAGAGAAGATGGCGGCAGCAACACTGAAATGCAAAGGAGAGGTAAAAGGGTCCACATCCCTAAAGACCTGGTGCCTAGCCTTGTGAAGGGGCGGTGACAGAGAAGTGGTTTGAAGCATATAAGACGGGCATGTGCCTGCACGGAGTCCCAAAGAAGGATCGAGGGACTAGCTTATGGAAGCATATGCCCATTACCGGCACAGATACCTTAATGGTCCTTGTGAAAGTTGAAAGGATGAGATATGCACCTATGAAGGAAGCCTTTTTTGAAGTTTAGGTTAGCCCCAGAAATGTACCTCCTGAAGTTCAGGGATAGCCAGAAGCAGTCCCACCAGTCATGGGTTGATTTCAAGGAACTGGATGGCTGGGCGAAGGGCAGCAAAGTAAACAATTATGATGGTCTTTACAATTTAATACTGAAGGAGTACATGTTCAGCCATTGTTTTGCACAGTTGCACCAACACCTTGGGAAGGAAACAGACCTCTGGATCAGATCCAGTGCCCAAAAAGGAACCTGGGTGTGCCCACAAGAAGCATGGTCAGGTCCCCCTCGGCAGACTTAGGAGGTCCAGGTTCTAAAGGGCCCAAGGTTGGGGGGGGGTAATTCTGAGTGGCGGAAGCCCGGGCACACTTTTTCCCACCCAAGTGTTGTGACTGTTACCAGTCAGGGCACAAGCGGGGGGGGGGGGGGTTCTGCCTGCTCCAGGAACTCTCGACAGGTGGGCACAACCCAGGAGTGCCCAGTGTGGCCTTTGGGGGAAGGTCTTCCCCAGGAGTAAAAGGCAGAGCATGCCCTAGTGTCCCTTAGACGGGAGATGTACTCAGAAAGTAAGATGACGGTCCCTCAGGGTAAGAGTTGTAATGTTCAATAGATCAGAGTGAATGGAGTCCCTGTCACTGCTCTGAGCCCTGTTACTGCTCTGTGCCAGTCATACCATGGTGGTAGAAAATCTGATTTCCCCAGAGCAGTATCTGCCAAGACTGGTATGGAGGGTACCTCAGTCCCATTGCCAGGACTTTTTCCACCCTATGGACCTCATATCCCTGGAATGGGGGAGTGCAGTGGCTCAGAATACAGGGGGCAGAGCCCCAGAGGAGAGTATCATTGTCAGTTCCTAGATGCCCATTGACTGCATCCTTGGCAATGAGCTTCCACTGGTGAGAAAAGGGCTGGGTGGGGAGGTCGCCTAGGGAGCCCCAACAACAAAGGTTTCCAGGGGGTACTGCTCCCAACGGCTGCCCAGATTCAAAGTAAGGGGTAGAATGCAGAGGCACACCACAGTGGGAAGACCAGTAGGTGAAGGGCTATCTGATGTGAGAGAAAAGCACACCAAGACTGACTCTGGTGAGGGCATCTCTGACCTGGAGGTGCTGCCTCTGCTGTCATAGACACAGAGGACAGGGGACGTGGCCAAGGCAGGGCCCTCCATAACACAGAGAGTGCAATCCTTGAGGGGGCTGTGGTTCCACTGTCGAAGTCCTGGACTGCTAGGTGCCTGTTCAGTCTCAGGGTACAGGCTCTCGGCTGAGAAGCCAGTCTCAGGATACCACTACTAGGATGGCAGGAATGAGAGAGGAAGGAGGGTATATACCACCTGAGGGTGTAACCCTCACTCTGAAAACCTAAGTGCCCAGAGAGATCTCAGGAGCAAGAAGGTACTCCTTTTCAGCCCTCCAGCTGCAGGAAAGGCTTGCCTCAGACTGCAGACTGGAACCTCCACCTGTCAGTGGCATCTCTTGGTTGCTGTCCTTGTGGGCAGAGTTTTCCCTGAGGTGGGTGCAGAAGTATGACCGAGGGGGCACAATGGGCCACATCACCTTGTTGGCCATGGTGGTACTATCTGAATACTGGGATGCATCTGTGAGCAAGCTACGGTTAGGAGTCTCACAGACAGAGTCTGCAGATGAGGAGGATGGTGACAGAGGGGGTTCAGAGGAACATACAACAGACAATTTCCATTAGAGAAGAGGAAAGTTATCTCCTTTCTTATGCCTGAGCAGTGAAGCCCATCCCATTATTAATAAGTCTATCCTAGCTTTTGGCTTGGGTGGGGGCTGCGTTGCAAATTTGCCCTTTCTACAGGGTCACCCCAGATTTTGTTTGCCTTTTTTTGCTAGCTGTAGAATTCTGTGCACTTTACCTCTGGTAAACAGAGATAAGATGATTGTGCTCCTCCTTTTAACAAGGTAAAACTGGTACACTCCTGACTGGCACAATTACTTACTCATAAGTCCCTAGTATATGGTGCCTAAAACTTAAAAGCTATCTGTGGAAAAATTAAAAGCTATCAGTGGACTGCATCATTCATTGTGCCATCCACTGCACTGGCACTGTAAATAATATCTCCAGGCCAGCTTGGCTGTGCAGTTTTAAAACCCTCCTTTTAAATACGTTTTTCGTTTGAAAAGCTTTATTTCGGTACATTGACCATAAAAGCGTCACAAAATGAATAAAACATATATCATTAGCACAGGAATCAACAAAAATTGATACAGTTTTACATCCAGTCGCCATAGAATAAACAATTAGAATAAAGTGCAGGTGCATATGGTCAGTGCTTTTACACATGGAAAAAGATTAAAACCATACTAAAAGCCACTAAGGGTAATAAAATAATTTATAAAACCGGAGCAGAGACTTTTTTTAATATAGACACAGTTAAAAGTTATATACCATAGGTCAGAAAAGTGTTAACAGGCCTGAGCAGACCGTATACTACATTCGGCCACTAAGGGGAAGGCTCCAGAAACTTCCTCCTCATACACCACATTGAGAATAAAAAACGGGAAACAGAGTAAACTATTGGGAGGTGCAGCTCAGTTTTCAAAATTCTATAAGCCTCTCTAAAGTGTCTTGTGCCCAAGTTCTTACAGATTTGTACAAGCCAGCGTCTTCTTGGTGACCTATAGGAATCACATTGGAAAAAAACGTGCACCTCAGTTTCATCCACTAAACCACAGGCAGGGCATTCAATCGTAACCTGTCCCCCCCCATTTTTTAACATACGATTGTAGGGGGAGGCACCCATGCCTGAACTGAAGAAACAATTTTCTTGCCAGCACTGGTTGGATACTATCCAAGATGGACTCTGCCTGATAAATATTTTTAATTGCAAGGAATTCACTTGTCAGCCGTCCTGATGAAGAGCTACGCATCATCTTGGTCAGCCAGTATTCCCTATAGGCAATCACCAGTGTGTTCCTACTTAATGATTGGGACACGGTTTGGGGCCCATCCCACTGGTCCACGCGTCCCAGTTCCACACATAGCGCCTTAAGGTGTCTCAACCAGGGTATCTTGCCCACCCCCTTCAGCCCCAATATCTCAGTTAATTCCTCGCTATACAGGGCTAGCTCGGGAGTGCTCCACAAGCGTCTCCAGAAGGTTAATGGTCTAAGTGCGGCATCCTCGGCAATGGATCTGATCCCTAGGTCCATTCTCAACGGGATCATTGGTGTACTTTTGGGGAGGCTAAGAAGCTGCCTAATGAACATATTCTCAGTGCGTTCTAGGGATGAGAGTGCACAGTGGCCCCAAATTTCTGCACCATATAACGCAGCACTTCTTGCCTGTACCCTGTAGGCTTCCATGGGTGCATGGACCTGCTTGTGAGATGCCCCCTTGAAGAATTTGTGGATGCCTCCCGACACCTGGGTGAGCTTCAAGTTACATTTATTAATCTGAGCTCCCCAGTCCATACTCTCCGTCAAGGTGATGCCAAGGTAATCAAACACCACCACTCTTTCGAGCGGTTGGCCCCCCAGTGTCGGGTTGCTGCGTGTGCTTTTGCCACCATTAAAGACCATGTATTTGGTATTCTGAAGATTTATCTCCAGGCCTCAATGTTTGCAGAAGACAACGAAGTTGTCGAGCGTCCTCTGGATACCCATTGGAGACTTAGCCAGCAACAACGTGTCGTCTGCAAACATCAGGGCTGGCACACTACGCCCTGCCAGTTTAGGGGCATCAATGTTAGGGCCTTTATTGAGATGGTCAATGAGCCCATTAACGAATAGGGCAAAGAGTGTTGGGGCCAGGACACATCCCTGGCGGACTCCTCGCTTGACTGGGATTGGGGATGTTAGATTGCCATATTTGCCATACCTGATTTGAGCATAATTGCCCTCATGCAGGCGAGCAAACAATTGGCAAAGATAAACCGGGACCCCCATCTCCAAAAGGATCGACCACAGCTTCTCTCTGGGGACCAGGTCGAACACAGATTTCAGATCTACAAATATTAAGTATAGAGTGCCACTCTCTATACTCAAAGTCTTCCAGTGAATCATTTGTAATCTGAAAATCTGATCGACCGTGGATGTCCGGGCTCTAAACCCAGCTTGGAGTGGTGTTAGAATGCTGAGTTCCTCCATCCATCCATGTAGGCGCTCAAGGAGAACACGAGCGAATTTTTTTTGGGTTACATCCAAAAGGCTTATGGGCCGGTAATTCGATGGCATGAGTGGGGACCCTTTTTTAAAAATGGGTATAATTTCAGCCCCCGCCCACGTAGGGGGTATGGGGATGCCCTCCAATAAGGCATTAAAAAACAAGGTGAGATAGGGACACCAGACTGAGACTTCACTGTGGAAAAGATCTCCAGGTATTCGGTCCAGCCCTGGTGCTTTATTCAGGGCTATTTTCTCCAGTGCAAACTTAACTTCGCTTAGTTGAATACGTGGCCCAGTTACCCCTCTTGGTTCTTTTAAATACAAACAGTTCACCCCTAAGTAGGCCGTATTGCCCATAAGGCAAGGTGCATGGTATTTAAATGCAGTTCACGTAAAGGTTTGATGTTAAATATGTCCTTATAGTGACTCGCACCTCAAAGCTATTTTCATTGTAACTGGGTTGGCTGTTCTATTGGAAAGCACTGGGATACAGTATTAAGGTAAATAAATGTTATTTCCACCTAGGATCCAGCTACACATTTTATTTTTGGACTTTTGAAATATTTATTGCCAGCCCAATTCACTGGCGAAGTCAGGTTTGTGATGCATTTTTGGACAGTCACCTTAGTCCTGCCTGACGTCCCTGGAAGCTAAATCTGCATTTTCTCCCCCACTTCGGCAAGCAAGTAATTAGCATTTCAATAGGTGTGAATGATGTGTGAACTTGTTCCTAGAACAGGGACAATAGGCCTTAGGTGTGGGGGTCTGTTGTTCTTGTGGATGGCCTACTGGATGGCCTGTCGACTGTGCCCAAGAACTAAATTAACTTCAAAGAGGCCTACCGTCTTACATGCAGATGTAGCTTACTACCAGGCCTACACCATTATTTTATCTCCCAGTCAGGCCGGCCTCCATTATAGTGGATCTCTTGTTGACGTCACAGTGTCAGATATCAGATATTGCTGGAGTGTCAAGACCTGCTTGACAGGTCTGCTGTTTTTTTTCTTATATAAAACTTGGGGCACATTTCAAAGAGGCCTGCCCTGTCACAGGCAAATGTTAGCTGACACTTGGGCAGGGCCCTTCTTTTGCGGCCCCTGCCAGGTAGGCCCTAATCATAGCAGGCCTCGTTTTGACATTCAAGTGTCAAAGCCTGTTTGACAGGTCTGCTGGATTTATATGTAGCATTTGGGGTGCATTTCAAAGAAGGAAAACAGAATGCAAAAACAATGTGTGTGTATCCACTCACTGTCTAGTTGCTGCAAACTCAGCTTTGTTCTACCAGACTTTTGACTCTAAGTTTGTTAGGGTTCAGGGACTTCCTAAAACTAAATGTTGGTGTTAGTTGCAGGATAACACTAAGATTAACATAGTACACTTTCCACAATCACCTTGAGCCCTCAGAGCCCACGTTTAGTGTGGCCAAATACGTTGGCCACCTTGAAAATAACCAAAGTGGGGAGGGTTAACCCCTGGAATCTTTATCCCATTCGTTAGGGTGTCCCCAGAGGTCAATCCCACACATTAGATTGTGCCATGCATAAATGTGGTATTTCCAGACACCCACTTCAAAATACAGCTGCCCTGTGCAAAATCAGAAGAGGACTATACCTGCTGTCTGAAACCTGAGAAGAGCCCTGGAAAACTGGGCCTGCCATCTCTCTTACACCCAAAACAAAGATGGGGACTCCAAGGGTCATAAGGCTAACCCGCTGCTGAAGCTACAGGGACACAAGCTACAAGACGTCTTTTTCTGAAACTGCCCAGCCGAAAAGGAGCATTTGGACCTATACTGGTCTCTGCTGTTGGCCTCTACCTTCACCCTGTGAGTGTCTAAGTGCCATCCCTGAAGTTCTGGAGGCTACAGAAGTGTACTCCTGTGGTGCATTGGAATTTAAAGGACTACATTTAGAAGAAAAATCTTTGAATAGGACGAACCTGGTTAGTGTATCCATCACGGTTAGGGTCAAAGTGTGCCTAGGTCATGATCTACCACGACCATTGACTATCATTGACACATTGTGCTTCTTGGCACTATTTCTACTGAAAACTTTTCAAAAACATATCTCTGATTCCCCCGATTGGAATTTTGTCACTTTGCTGTCATATTGTTTATTAAATGTTGCTCTAGTTTTCTTATTCCATTTAGGATTTTTTTGTTTTTCATTTCAAATTTATTACTGCTTTGGTACTGCAGAAATACTTTTTTTTTTAAATACTTTTATTGGTATTTACAGAAACACATAAGATACTAGGGGGTTGGGCTCAGGTATATTTAGTGATTCATCCTAGCAAGGATGGCGATTATTACTTGCAGTGGTTACTTACCTCATCACCTAATAACCCAATTTCTTACATTATGTATTCAACTCACCTGTGCACAATGTAGTATGTGCCAACTTACAGCAACCTGGACCCAGGACCTCTACCTTCCTCCGGGGACAAAATCTAACAGTGATCATGAACTCCAACCCATCACTTATCCACCAATTGAACCAAGTTGCAAGACGTGCTCTCTACATCACCCAAACTCTTATCATTGCTTCTACATCTGGGCCTTCCAAAGAAGCTAGTCATCAATGGCTCTTTTCCTGTCTTGGGTAGATTACACAAGCAGACTCTTCCTCAAGAGCCCACATTTCCTACTCCTACTTCAAATAAATCAAATTGCACCAGTATGATAACTACTACACATACACCTATGTGACCACATAACACTAGTCCTCCAAGGCCCTTACTGGCTACCCATTTGCCAAACACTTCTCTTCCAAGGCACTCTGCTTAGCCCACAGAGTGATCTATAGGAGCTGACCATCCTAACCTACAAGAAGTTACATATTGGTGAACTGTTTTTCACTACAGGCAGCAAAATTACTAAAGCCCTCCAGGCAAAGATAAGAAACATCAAAGGCATCTGGAATTCAAGAAAGCAGTAAAGAATTGGTCTTCCCCCAACAGATGACATACGGTTGTGCCAACCACAAACAAAAGTTAACCTCCCACAATAGGATGATATGGATGACTGATGACTCTGAACCATTCCGTTCTCTGAAACCATAACCAAATCTCTCATTCAATAGGAACAACCACATCACAGCTATCTCTCACTTCTCCCTTTTGTCACTGTGCACATAGGCACTTGCATATTCCCTCTCAAGAAAGCTTTTCCTGCCTAGTGATTGACAGCACTGCCTTTCCTATAAGACTGCTACCTAAATTTACCCAACTGTTGGGTGATTCTTGAGTTTGGGATGCCTCTGGTATTAGAAGACTAGGAGTCCAAGCAAAAGCACCAACCATAGGGTGGCATGTGGTGTCCTGATCTCACTTACCAGACCCCCTTGAGTATCTGTATCCCAGTGTGAATGGCACTGTCTTGAACGTCTGGAAGTTCGATCCTGACAAGCATGCATGACTAGAAATAGCAACAGTGCAAGACAAAAGGTAAGGAAGAGACAATGTGCCTGACCCATTGACAGAGTTCAAGGTCCTCAAAGTGTCTTAGCATTTTGAGTCCATTTATTGTTCTCTGTTCAGGACCCCTGATGCCATGTTGCCTCTAAGATCCAGGGTCTTTCCATCTTCTGGAAGGGCAAAGGAGCTCTAGCTGTCATCTGGAAGCAGCTCATGCTGGCCCGAGTATCCATCTCTAGTGTTGGTGTACTTTAGTTCGCATAGAGAGAATATGGCATTATTTATAGTTTGGTGGACAGAATACTGTGTCATTCAGTGGTATATATCTCATCCATCGTATTACGAGGGACATGGGCTTTAATGTACTTGCAATACAGTGGACTGGACATCCACCATGTTTGTGATGGAGTATTGTGTCCGTCAAACTCTAAAAAAGGGCCTATCTCGCTTAACATTCTAGAACAACTCTTTCTGCTTTGCTTTCTCTTTTGTCTCATATAGAATACATATGCAGACAACTGAGCCTCACATCACATCACATAAAACCCACTTCTTTTAGCATTCTTGCTTTGCTTTTCCTACTCTCCGTTCACCTTTATTTTTTTAGGTCGAGCCTTTGAGACCTCTTGTATACACTTTAGTATACATACTTCAGTATATACTTATATGTATATGTACTTTGTGGGCTCTGGAGATAGGTCCTAGGACTTGTCTGCTTCCGCTTAGGGACTTTCTTTTCTGTTCAACTGCCTTTATTTAACTGTCTTGATAGAAAACGACCAGCAGAGGTCCGTAAAATACCAGAATCACTTCAGCATTCTCTAAATTCCAGTCCATAGAAATTGTCTTCCACGAGCACCAGTAGACAATATTTTTTTCAAATCTTGTATTTTCAGTGATATCACCACCAAAGGCCCTGCTTTTATTTTAAAAACAGAGCTTAGGACTATACCATTTCCAGATGAAAGGCAATATCTCTCCATGTGCTCCCATACCTGGCGTGTCACGCAGTTTGGGGCTTACTTTCCCTCCATGTTAAAGAACAGTATGTGTTTCAGCACCCAGGCTAATGTGCTGCATAGCTAAATACATATAAGGTACCAAAGACGAGACCGATTGCAATGCACATGCTTGTTTTATTTGTGAGGAACTAGCATATTATATAGGAAAACAAACTCCTTAAAATGATTCCTCCCTCTCAAGATGGCAGTGCTCCCCAAGCTAACATGGCTTGGTTTAGGTGAATAAAAGCCAATTTAAATGTTTATTAATTTATTTCTGGCATCTCCTACAGGTTGATTACATGCTACCAATAGCTCGCAGGCTGTGGCTAAGTAGCTTGCAGTCTGTGAGTTGGAATCCAATCTAGACTTTTTGAATTCTCTAACTTCCAGGGCTTCTCTTTAAAATAGTCACTCACTACTGTAAGCTGACAGCGCAAGAGCAGCAAACAGCCCTCCCTTTCACAAAAACATGCTGTGCATAGTAAGAAACCTGAAAAACATAAATGCATCAGTTTTAGAACACACTTAAAAACGTCACCTCGAAAAACATCGTCATCAAGAAGTTTTCAATTCACATAGTACGTTTCAATAGGTGAACTAAAATGTTGTTCTTTATTCTTTCTTTCCATTTCTTTCTGCCATGCCTTAATTTCTCGCCTCTTTCAGTTCACTTTATTTTGGTTCTTCTATCTTGCTTTCTAATTTTCCTTCATCTCCTTTACTTACTTCTACCTTTTTTTTCTCTCTTTATGTTCGTTTTGCTTGCTTCCTTTCTTTCTTCCTTTCTCCCTGTCTCTTGCATCTGTCTTTCTTGCTTTCTCCTGATCTTTCTTTCTTCCTTCCTTTCTCCTTCTCTTTCGCACTGTCTTTATTTATTTCTTCCTATATCCGTGTCTATTTTCCCTGTCTTCCTTTTTTTCTTCCCATCTTTCTTTTCTCTCATTCTTTCTTTCTTCGTCTTTCCTCCTGTCTTTCTTTCTTTTCTCCGATTCTTTTTCTTTCTTCCTTCCTCCCTGTGTTTCTTTGATCCGGTCTTTCTCCCTATTTTTCTTTCTTTCCTTTTTCTCTTTATCTTTCTTTCTCCATTTTTCTTTAATTTTTCCTTTTGCTTTCCCTCTTTCATTCTCCCCTTTCCTTCATTTCTCCCTCTCGTTGTCCCTTCCTTATTTCCTTTTTTTCCCCTCCCTTTCTCCCTCGTTCTTAATTTCTCCATATCTTTCTCCCACCCTTTCTCCCTTGTTTTTCGTTCTCCCTCCCTCTCACCGTTGATCTTTTGTGGAAATGTACTTTTTAGGGGTACACTGGTAAAGGGTCATCCTCTCGTCCACAGGTTCCAAAGACTAACATTAAGAGATCAGCACTGGAGTGAAATAAAAAAACAAGTTTATTAATCACTCATGAGTGGGACCACGTCCACACAACACTCTCAAGTGCTGCAGGAGATAGTACACTGAATTCACAAACCATTGTCCTTTTTACACCATTTTGTTGCAATGTAAGCATGTGAACAGAAATGGAAAGAACAAGTTTAGAAATAGCTATCAGCAAACAAGGGCAGATGAATTACTACGTGGTCAGCAAAGTGGGAGGGGGAGGAGCAGGAATGCTTATGGCAGCAGTAAATGGTCAACAGTTAACATCTGAGACCAGGTGCACTGGCAGCTACAAACCCCCAGCACGTACATTGCTTAGCCGTGTCAGGAGGTTAACTATAATAGATAACACAAGCAGAGTGAAAAGACGAGCAGCAGAGGACAGAAGAATTACGAAGGAAACTAAATGGACACCACAGCCAAAATGGCTGTAGCTTATGCTAAGTAAAGTATTACACGTTTCCACACTTTCATTCTCCCTCCCTTTCTCCCTTGTTCTTATGTCCTCCTCCTTTTCTTATTTGTTCTTGCTCTCTCCCTCATTCTTTCTTTCTCCTTTTTATCTTTCTTTTGTCTTTTCTTTCTCTTACTCTCTTTCTTTCTCTCCCCATTTTTTTCTCTTGCTTTGTTTCTCTCTTTCTCCCTTGTTTCCTTCTCCCTCTTGCTCCCTTTTTGCTTTCTCACTCTCCCTCTGTCTGTTTCTCTCCCTTTCTTTCTTGCTTCCTCTTTCACTTTCTTTCATACTTTCTCTTGTTCACCCTTTCTTTCATGCTTTATCTCTTTCTTCTCTTTCTTTCCCTCTTCCACTTTCTTCCTACTCTACCCTTTTTTCTTTTTACTGGCTCCCTTTCCTCTTGTTTGTGCTTAAACTCATACCCTCTCTGACTTTCTCAATTACTCCGAGCCTCCCTTTCCCCTTCCTTCTCCCATTCCTTTCTATTTCTCCTTTATTTCTTTAAAAGTTTCTTAAAAGAACCTTCTGTGGCTTCAGATGTATATGTCTGGTAGAATTTCTGGAGACATCTTAATGTCTGCATTCAGCTTGCATATTATATTATTGCTAATTATACTAGTTTGTGGAGCAATTAATATGTTAAAGAAAGAACATTCTGATTTAGTTTCATGTGTTTATGAATGCTTGGAAAGAGGAGCTGTGAAGTGTTGTACTTGGGCAGACTGACCTAGGGCACCAAAAACTCAAGGGTTGGCTCGCAACAAGCCTTGAACCGTTTTCGCCTCCAGAGATTATTATTGTTAATCTTGAGGTATTAGGCCAAGGGCAGATTCTGGACATCAACCAATGGACCTTAGAACATTAGTCAGATAATGGGAGTCTTATGGGTGCTAGCTCTTTTAAAACGAAAGCAGTTTCACCCTTTGTATTGTATGGAAAAGAAACAATCCCCAATGAAACAACTCAGAGAGTGGACTCATATACATGTCTAAACTCCTACCTCTACCATTCACCTATATCTCCCAGGAACACTCTCTCTATTCCATTATTTAAACCATCCCCAACGGCTCCAGATCACCCATTCCAAGAGTAGAATCTTGCTCTTCCCTTTCATCCCACCTAACTGGCATGCCCCAACTCTCTGCTCATAGAAGATCTAACACCCTTAATGTGAGAATGGACGATAGCCTTAGCCCATAGATATTTTCACATACTTTGTTTCCTCCCTTGTTCAATGGTACACCCTCTACTTCTTCTTCAGTGTCTCAAGTGGCCACCCATTCAATCTTGCCGGACTCCAACTTGGCTTTAGTGACCTCCCGGCAACATATGGTTCCCGGTGCTGGTGCTCTTTCAACCCCTTCTCCTCTTGCCACCCTGAGTAGACTCTTTCTTAATTCTCATCCTCCTATCATGTCCCCTATCAAACTCCTCACCTCCCTTGGTTGGGGTGGTCTGCGCAACACTACCTCTGCCACTGAGAGGGTTCACTCGTCCTCTGTCCCCAGGCTACATGTCACTCCCACATGCACTGACCATCTCCCTTTACTGGAGAACATACCTGCTGATATTAGTCAAGACCTTCAGCTAATTAAAACCAATCTACAAATTCATATTCATACCACCTCGAAACTCGAGAAGTTCATGAAACTCAACCTGACCCCTTGGGCTAATAGACCATCACACAACAAGAATCTTATCTCACCCCAACTCAGATGGCTGAACTACTGCGGGCATGGGACATCGTACATTGTAAACTCTCCGAACTACAACTGGAAAACTCAACTCCATCTGAATCACATCTGCAGAACTCAGAGAATTACTGGCCACCTATCTGATGAAGACATTCACTCTCTTCTGCTATCTTATATCTAATTCGTCATCCGTGCGAATCACTATCCAACCTATTACCTTCAACCCTCTTAGAGAACCTAGTTGCAACTTCAGAACCTTGAACAAACAGAACCTATTGCAAGTCCCCATAACACACCTTGAAGTATCAGAAACCAAATCTCACCTCAGATCCATGTTTCTCATTTGCAGACCAGCGGTTAAAAATGCTGCAAACATTGCGGATCTCATCCTCACTCATGGCCTTAACCGCCTGATATTATTGGAAATGTGGCTGGATGAGACATCATCACCGATCTTAGACATTCTTGTCCCACCCAAATATGGCATCAGACTGGACAGAATGGGAAGGGAAGAGCTGGGGGTGGCTTAGCTTGCATTTATTGCTCTATGTTCACCCTGAAACAGTCACAAACTATACTAGTGAGCTCCTGTGAATACCTAGGCGTAGAAATTTGGAGCAATGACAAGATGATATCCAAACTCCATACCATGCATCACCTCCCGAGAAATAATCTATGTTTCATTGAGCAAATAATCGAGACCATCCTTTCAAATCAGATCAGCACACCAACCATATCTTCCCTGGGGATTTACCATACACTGGTATGATTCTAATGACCCTTTAATGAACTCCTTCCAGGCCTTCCTCACAGATCTCAACCATACCCAATCTTGTAATGGCCCTACTCATAATAAAGGTTCCACCCTCGAACTAATCATCTTGAATATCAATACCATTCAACTTGAACCCATTACCCCCTGGGCCTGGTCAGATCACCACCTAATCTCCTTCCTTATCCTGCAGAAGGTGAACTAGAAAGGGCCAGCTGCTTAAACCTAAATGGTGGTCCAGAGACTTAAGAAATATCAATCTATCTGCTTTAACCTCTACCAGCAACAACATCCTACAACCATGATGGATGTGAATGATCTCACTGCTTATTACACACAATACATGTCAAACATACTTGATACGTTTGCTATGAAGTAGCTAAAAATTATTCAGATCCAACACTCCAAACCATGGTTCAATAGCAGCCTCAAAGGGGAAAGACGCATAGTAAGACTTGCAGAGAGATATTGTAGAAGCTCTTCCACTACTGCACACCTCAAGCACCTGAGGTCGACAAGAAGCTTCTACAACAAACACATCCGAAACTCCAAAGCAGAATACTTCAGGAAGCAATCAAACAATGCAAGAAAATAGACACAAAAAAAACTATTTGAAATTCTCAAACAACAAGTAATTCCAACCAACACTTGGTAGGCACCGGTCTCTTGTCAAGTGTCGATGAGTTATCTGCTATTTCATTGAAAAGACAAAGAGGATTCAGTCTGATCTGCATTGCACCTCCCAGCTCGGTTTACTCAGGCCTAGCTCAGTCTCCAACCTGTTCGCCCCCCGGTCAGAACCCCTCCTTCTGGCTATACAACTAAAAACAGTGCTACTTGGAACACTTTAAAAATCCTGGATGAAGCAGCTTTATTAATAAAATGCTAACAACAATAAAACCCTCCAACCACTTCAATGATCCCCTGCCTGTCAAGCTCACCAAACAGCTTAGCCCCTCCATACTCCCTCTTTGGTCCAATATTGTCAATGCCTCTCTCTCTCAGGACATGTTTCCTGACTGCTTAAAGATTGGTCAGGTCACCCTGTACTAAAAAATCAAATCCGGATTTGTCTGACCTCATCAACTACCGCCCTATCACTAACATCCAGACTCTAGCAAAGTTTTTAGAGCAATACATACATCTGCAACTTTGCAACCACATTGATCAATTACAACTCCTTGATCATCATCAATTAGGTTTCAGGACAGGGCATAGCACTGAAACGGTCCTTAGACACATTGTTTATGATGCACTGAGAAAGCTGGACAAGAATGAACCCTGCCAGCTTATACTACTTGATCTCTCCTTTGCTTTTGATACGGTCACAAAGGATGGTATGATTGTCCTTCTTGGAAAGAGCATGGGGTTATCGGGTATCGTCTTAAATGGTGTGCTTCTTTCCTTCAGAATAGATTACAAAGAATTAAGGTCAATCAAACCCTATCTGACATCACACTCCTCACGATCGGAGTTCCTCACAGATCCACCCTCTCACACACCCTGTTCAACTTGTTCATGGAACCTCTAACCAATCTTCTGAATCTCTCTAATATTCACTATCACATATACTCGGATGACAAACAATTTTATTTGAAAGTTTCCTCCCCCCATGATAACAAACTGCTGAACTGCACCTTACAGGAAACCCAACAATGGTTGACCCACAATCACATCATGCTTAACACACTCAAAACTGAATTCCTCCTGATCACTCCTCAATCACTCTGCTCCTATTGAAGAATGGCTCAATCAACTCACTGCACTCAACTGCCCTCCACACATGATCGATTCCACTAGATCATTAGGCATAATGTTGGACAGACACCTGAATATGCAAGAACATATCCATGCCACCACAGGAGAAGCCAACTACCATCTAAACATATTAAGGAAAATCAAACCTTACTTGCCCCAGATGACTTTCAGTTAGCCGTCCAGCCACTGGTTGTCTCTAGTTTGGATTATGGGAGCACTACCCTTACTGGTCTACCCAAAGCAAAGTTAGCTCTGCTAAGGGCCACTTTTAACTCTGCTGTTAGGCTCATCACAGGATCCAGAAGATTCAACCACATTACACCTGACTTCATCCATCTAAAACAGCTCCCGTTTGAAGCCTGAATCCAGCTGAAGATAGCTTACATGACACACAAGACCCTTCACCACAACACACCGGTCTACCTGGCTAAAAACGTTTAAGTATCCGGTCATTACCGCTCAGCAAGAAGCTCCAACTTCCTACTGTTGAAACCACAGAAGTAAAAAAAAACAACTTACAAACGCTCCTTCTCTAGTCTAGACCCTAGAAAATGGAACACACTTCCACCAGAAACTAGGAGAAACCCTTCCTCTAACTTCTTTAAAAAAGAAGTAAAAAAGCTTCTGATGAATAGATTCTTTCACTAGTCGACTTAGTCATTCAGCCTGCTCTTTTTCTTGTGGACTTCTCGGGGTCATGGATTCTCCAAGCCATTTTTGATATAATGTATCTGCATTTATATGTGGTTTTGCTCCTTGCAAAGACCTGACTGCGATATGTACAGCGCTCTGGCACCTTGTGGGGTCATATTTCTGCTCATAAAACTCTGCAAATGAATAAATAAATAAAGATACATAAAGGTCCATGGGGATCACGCAGGTAAATCTTCACCGATACAGGTCTTGTGCCATTAATGGTGTGTACTCTTTGGAGCAAGACGTGGGTACTGTAAGGGCAACATCAATTCTGCTTGGCCTTTATGAACCCTAACCTAACGTATCTATTAGGTAGCAGTTCAGAGAGGTGTTCATTGATTAGATGATCAGAATTAGCTCTCACTGTACAAAAAGTTTGGAGACCCATGATTTATTTATTTAGGAGTTTTAAGTAGCACTATATGTCAAAATATAGAGTGACAAAATAGCGACCTAAAACAATAAAGTGCAGAATAATATGTTATATACTTCTTCAAGGTATGTAGATGTGGAGTTAAGAGTAGTAAATGTTTACCTACCTAGATTAATTTACCTTAACATTGCAGGGTTCGTCGTTGTGCTGCACTCGAAATTGTATTGCATAATTGCATATAGATACTAAAATCTTCATATTGTGGTAAAAAACCTTAAACAGGTTGCCATGCAGTCACTTAGGAGCAGTCGTTTGATGGTAGATAAAAACTTGGAAGTCACAATAGTGTAATGTACGTGTGCAATTATGGTTATTTTCAAAAATATCTGTGTTTCACTCTTCCTGATCGAGAGCCATGCCATAAGACCCAGAACTTCACATGATAGTAAAGGGCTGATTTCAAAGGCCACCCTGAAAAATCATTGTTTATAATTAAGGATTCCAGTTTTCCATTTTTACTGATTTTTACAGATAAATACAGACAGAAAACAATATGTTTCCTGTCTGTATTTATTTTTAAAAGCAGAAAAATACTGAAAATTGTGCTTCTTGTGATTGACTCTCCATGCTGTCTTTCCTCAATTCCAAGCAGCCGAGCAGACACACAGCATGGGGAATTAAAAAACAGGTTGACATTTCCTTAAATTCAAGCATATGTTAACAGATATTTGCAGTATAAAGCTGATATTTACCTGTGAGTGTATTATTTTGATATATTTGGCTGCTTAATTTGCTAAAACCCCACAAGCATCAAAGTATGAGCGCACGTTTAGCAGTTAAATAACTGGAAATATACCATTTCATGGCTTCATTTAATCTCAAAAGACAAAATAAATTTGGATAAATACCAATAAGGTTTCCCAAAATATAAATATGGATAAATACAGACTGACATGGTAAAAAACATAAATACCATAAAACCGGGTCCCCTACTCATAATCCTCTTAGGAGCATTGGATATAAAATAATGCTTGCTTCTTGAACATGATCACTTTTACTTAAATTGTGTTTTTTGTTCCTCTTTCCTGAGACAATGTTTTGCTTTTTGTTAAAATATTTGTTTATGTTATGAACCCTGCATGCTCTCTCTCAACCATGGGCTTGATTCTGAGTCGCCAGAGTGATGTCTCAAAGTGAGATACTGTCCTGCTGCTTCTGAGTAGACCCAAGTGGACTCGCACCTCGGTTCTCCTCTATGTTTCTGCACAAAGATTTCAATCTGTGAGTAGATACTGTCCAGAATCGAGAATGAACATGCAAGAAAGGGTCTGGCAATTGCCCTATGATGTTCCTCATTTGATGCTCCAAACTCAGAATTGCAATCTACAGGTGTGAGACTGCTTACCAGAAACTAATACTGGACCAATTATTGTTGTATCCCTATATGTAACTTGCTTTGGGGCGCACGTGGATTCATTTGTAGTGATAATGGGGGGGGGTCTTTGAAGAGGTTCCAGTACACATCATTATATTAAACTAGGTCCCTCTTACCTTTCGGCGGGCATTCAGTGCAGATCAAACATTCAGACTCAGAGAAGTGATTGCTCAATTCCCCAAACTCTTGGAGTTCCTCCCCCAGTTTTACCCAACTCTCAGATGACTGTTCCCGGTTTCCGTTTCCAGGTAGGGTCTTCCCCCGGTTTGCATTTCTTGGGATACAAACCGTCCACAATACTATAGACACCACTTCGATCCAAGCTCCAAACTCAAACTCTTCCCAATTCACACAACATTCTTCTCAGGGAGACTTCAGCAACATCCATCCATCATCCAGGCTAACAACTCACTCACACCAGGCACTACTTTGGTAGCCAAGCCCTGCCCATGCACACCATCAGAGCAAACTCTGGGTACCTGTCAATTACCCCATCCAACACTGGGCTGTAGTAAAGCATAATATAACAGCACTCTATATGGCATGCATTCCTGCCTGTGTCAAAAATATTGTATCTACCATATCGACGTAACCACTGCTTCTCGGGGTTTATCTAAGTAATAAGATGTGGAGTTAAGAATATTAATTATACACTCAACTTGACTATGTAATGACAGACGATACAGTATTTGTGTACGTTTATATTAATGACCACAACATAGTGCCATATAGCCGTACAGCACTGCAACCCAAGGGGATCTCCAAGACCATGCATTCAGTCCACATTCACCTTCTTAGTAAAGACCTGAGCACCATGAGCATAACAGTTACAGTTTAAAATTGTAGTTTTAGCCTGCCTGTAATTGCATATTTTATCACCTGTTTTGTGTTTTAAACTTGTGGTTTTCCCTGCCCATGATTGCTTCCATTTAACATGTTGAATTGTGGGATTTGCCGTCCAACCTCTGTAGTTTGTCCCACTCATTCCTTGGTGACAATTCTGTTTCCACTCCAAATTTCTCCTTTGCTCTGTGCTAAGACCTGTATGTTAACACAGTGCACTCCCAGCCACCATTTTGTGTTCACAAGCCAGTGAAACCAGCTAGTGAAGGGCAGAGAGGACAAGGATAGTTGCCTGTTTGAGCCTGTTAAGGGCAGAGAGGACAAGGGCAGTTGCCTGTTTGAGCCTGTTAAGGGCAGAGAGGACAAGGCAGTTGCCTGTTTGAGCCTGTTAAGGGCAGAGAGGACAAGGACAGTTGCCTGTTTGAGCCTGTTCGAGACTGGTCGGGACTAGGGCCAGAAATGCTGCCCTTTTTCTCATTTAGCAATACCCAGCCCACACCACCCACATCCACAAACAGAGCAACACGCTCACACCAAATGTACACCACGCACAACACTATGCACAGATTAATATACCAGCATGCACTACAAACCCAACCAAACCACATCTACACACCCTACTATCCCAACTACCACACATATCCACCATCACCTACAAACAGTACACAACTCTATCCTATACTACTAACCAATACACTCATCACTAACACAACACCAATCAACACCATACATAAGTACATCCCATTCAGACACACTCTCCCTGCTGAAATTACACCTAACAGACCACCTTTTATCACTAACAAACATATAATTATCCTTCCATCAGTTGTCCAACAAACACCCTCCTCTCCCTTCTACCATAATAACACTAACGCACAAAACACACACTGCACACCACCACACTTTGTAACTCTTGCAACAAACCAGTCTAAGATAAACACTCTCACCTCTACTTCATTCCCTCCTACACACAACATACAATCTACTCATAAACACATCACCACCCCCTCTACGTCACAACCTCCTCTCACAAACAATACTACACAACCAAATCCATTGCATGAAACATATACATCGGCACCCTTTTTCACTACGCCTCAAAAGCAAAACATATCACACACACCATCACAACAAGATATTCAAAGAGCAACACCTCATAATACTTACCATCACAAAATACAAAACATATACCCACCTTTCAAACCACACAAAGGAACAAACTCCAATGCCAAGCTTTCACTCTTCCACCACACCTAACACAGATACAGCACCTCTCTTCCAACCGCCTCTCATCCATTGGACAATTTAGAACATTACTACATGACCCACATGCTGCACCACCTCCCCTGACTCATACACCTTCCGCCTTAAACACACGACAAAAATGTAAGCAACATGCCACATCTCACAACTTTGCTTCCCCATGTCTACTTCACAACAATGTGATACCACAAAAGCAACACAGCACTCCAACTCACTATCAAACACCATCTCCAACACATACACACGCAGACACATCAAAATGCCTTCTTAGCATGCTGGATGAGGAATACGATACAGAACCGCTACACGACTGCTATCCTAATACAGCTAATACCAGCACTAAAAACACACCTGCTACAAACCCACACAATACTGATCACTCTTCTACCAAATAAAGTCCCACTATCACCAAAGGCCACTCACTAAAAGGTCTACTAATAGATGCTCGATCCCTCTCTAAAAACAAGCATCACATCTACGACCTTCTCACCGATGCAAAACCAGACATACTATTCATAACAGAATCATGGTTGGGAGAAGATGTGGCTCCAGTCCTGCATGAAGCCATTCCTCTAGGCTATCAAATAATCACCCAAAATCGTATAGCCAAAAAAGGAGGTGGTCTAGCTGTTGTATTCAGGCAAACAATACATATCACTAAAATTGACAACATCTCCATAAAGAATTGTGAGGCTCTTCTAACAAGATGCAATCCTACACCGTCTTCCTCCTGTAACTTCCTGCTCCTTTACAGACCTCCACCTAGCAAGGCAACATTCCCAGACGCACTTCTAGACAGTTTCAAACCTGATAACAATACAATCCAACCTATGCGTTCTGGGTGACCTTAACATTTGGTTTGATAAACCCAATATGACCCATCCAAAAACAATAATCAAAGGGCTAAACGTATTGAGCCTGCATCAGATTGTCCACAATCCGAGACACACCGCTGGACATATCCTAGATGTCATTTTTGCTAATACTGAACTAGTTACCTTTCAAACTATAACTCCAGTCACATGGTCAGACCACCACTTGCTTGACTTCCAACATAAAACAACGCTAAGCGACTCACCTTAAACTACCTGACATCCATCCACCTATCGGCCGTGGAACAAACTCAATTTGGAACACTTGGAAACACAACTAACATCCAGTACAAATTTGGAAACCATTAATTCTGTTCAAAATCTACATGAGTGGCTACAGGAAGCTTTTGACATCCTGATACCACTTAAAACCGCACAACAGAACAAAAGGAAAATAATCGCCTTGGAGAAACATAGAAATAAAAGACAATAAAAAACTAAAATACTCATGAGTGGCGATTGGAAACATTACAACCCGCTTGCTGCATGGCCTGATGAACTGGGATCACTGCCTAAAATATCGAAGGAAGTAAGAAACCTCGGAATGACCATGGACTCCAAGCGGTCGATGAATGCCCAAGTGGATAAACTAGCAAGATCAAGCTTTGCTACTATAAAAACGCTGCAACTAATTTTCCCTCATTTGAGATTTTCACACAAGGTTCAAGCTACCATCTCCCTTGTTCTGTCCAAACTTGATTACGCCAACCGCCTCTACCACGGATCACCTTTAAAGACCATGAAAAGACTACAACGGATTCAGAACTCGGCTGTCAGACTACTCTTGCATATCAAACCGCGAGACCACATCTCCCCTGCCTTAAAAGCCCTGCATTGGTTACCGGTTGCCAGAAGAGCCACGTTCAAGCTGCTTTGTAACACCTACAAAGCAATACATGGAATGGGACCACTCTTCATCAGGAATAAAATCACCAAACACATTCAACAAAGGAACCTCCGCTCTAAAGGAGCATCTCGCCTCAAAATCCCACCATACAAGAAAAAAAAAACCATAGGTGGCACATCCTACTCTGTTCAAGCAGCCAAACTATGCAACTCTTTATCCCCCAACATAAGGTCCACCGACAACCACCTTATCTTCAGAAAACTACTCAAGATTTGGCTCTTCCAAACATAAGCATAACAGAAATTTACAGCATATCCCTCTGTATACAAGCATTTGTTTTCACTATAGATATGTACCTATCTTTGTGTATTAGTTTGTATAAACATGTAAAATAATTATGTTGTTGAGAGAAAAAAATAATAATAAATAAATAAAAATCATCTTTGGTCTACATGTATATACTTCCATTGTGCATCTATGTACCTTCCATGTACTTGGATCTGTGTGTCTGTTACTTTTCTCCTGAAAAAGCACATCCAATGCACTACCCTATTTCTCATCCGGTGCCTCTATCAATATCTTTAATCTACATATACTTACCTCCTGTATGTATCTATATGCTTTCAATGTAATTATGGATCTATATATTTATCACTCTCTTCTAATTTAGCATTTCCAATGCACTACCCTATTTCTCAGCCTATACTTCGCTCAATATATCTTCTAGCCCAACCTTCTGACTCATCTCAAACTTCTTCTACTACTCCTTGCAATGCACTACCCTATCTCTCATCCCATACCTCTATCAATATATCCTCTACATCCACTCTCTCATTTATCCCAAACCCCATACCACTACTATGATTGCCAAAATAACCCTTTCAAGACTCTCTCCTACTCTACCCCTCCTTGCATCATCTGACACCTCTTTTACTATACCGATCCCCTAAAACAAACCTCACTAAACTCTTCCCTCGGAGACCTCCCCTCCAAAAAGCCATTTTACTCATCCAAAAGCCTCCTCCTACTGCTAAGACCTAAAAAATAAAATTACAAAAAAAAATTGCACTCTTTTATTACTCCACTATCCTTTTCAATCAAAATTAACAGACTAACATGTTCACTTCTCAAATTCCATATTAAACTATACTAATATACTACCCAAATAACTGAATAACATATCCACTACTCAAATTACTTCATATTTTTTACTATACTAATTTTCAACAGTAATCCTTTATGGGTTCCGGAGTGGTGTACTACTCGCCAGAAAAGCGCTTCAACACCCATCAGGGTTAACAAGTGCTATATGAATGCAAATCTTTCTTCCCCTTTTATCCCTCCGCTATCCTTCTCACTCCAAGTAACTGACTAATATCCACCACTGAAATTACTTCATATTTCACCATATTAATTCACCACTAATCCTTTGAAGGCTTCCTGAATAGCGTGCGTCAACAAGCGCTATATAAATACAATCCTTGGTCCTCCTCTATCTTTCTGCTATAATTCCAAATCCAAATAACTGACTAACCTATCCACCACTTAAAATGTACTTCCATGTTTCACTATACTAATTCAACACTAATCCTCTATGGGTCCCGGAGTAGCGTGCTACTCGCCGAAAAAGCGCTTCAACGCCTCATCAGGGGTATTGAGCGCTATATAAATGCAATTACAATACAATGTGTGTTTGTGTGCGTGCTTTTGACCTACATCTGGGCGTGTCTTTCTGAGTTAGGGAGACTCACCTAGACAGCAAAAAAGATGTATGGAAATGCTTAAGATTGTCCAGAATCACTGGTACATACTTTGGCCGCATTCCAAAAACATTGTTTTTTTAAATCCTGCTTGTATTGTTACAGTCACGATCACTCCACATTGTCCATTCCAAACATTTTTTTTCCTATTAAGTTTCCCTAAGCAGTATAAGTGTGCCCAGGCTAGAATCCTTGAGGTCAACCTGCCACAGGATTCAAGTTACTCCTCACTGATGAGGCCTTCAACTAACAAGGCCAAAAGATGGCGTTGTTGCTTAAGTTTCATCACAGACACAACATACCCTGGCAGTTCTGACTGGATCGTGCCCCTTAGAGCACGACCCCAAAAATGGACAGTTCAGTGAGCAAAAAAGTAGGCACTTGAAGGCAGTCCAGGGAAATTACCAGTAGCTGAGATTAAATTCAGCATTCCATCCATTACATTTAGAGCATCTTTCCTTGACACTTGCGGCTGCTGCTACGTAATTTGAATAACAATGCCATAAGGGAGCCCAAGGGCACAGAGGTCTCAATTGATATTCACAAGCTCAATCAAATCGTGGTACCGGTTTACTACTAGGGTTGTCACATGGTCGGCATTTTACCAGCACAGCCAATGTTTTGATGTCAAGGATTGTAAAAAATTAAGAAAATCGGCAAAATCGGGTATGTTTACACCATTTGAAATGTATACTTAGTGTAGCGGTCTAGCTGCTCATTCCTTGACGGTTAAACATCCGGAAGCACCTCCTAACTATGTATCACTCTCTGGCCAGGCGTGGCCAGAGAGCATAAATAAAGGAGCCGGGGTCGCTCGGGGCTTCTAGCTCATACCACCAGTCGCGAGGGTCTGTTCGTCTTTCTTAAGCGCATGCATTGCCTGTATGAGTCTACACAGAATTAGCCCAGTACATATGTGTGCCCCCTGACAGTGACCCGCACCCTTACACTGGCGACGAGGGTAGGATCGCAGGTTCCTGAAAAGCGCACTGGAGGATCGGCCCCTACCTGGACGTGAGAAAGGCACTGATGAGTGTGAGCCCAGCAGTGGGGAGAATCGTGAGCGGCAGGGCGCCTTCGTCGATGAAAAGCCCAGAGGTGAGCAACGCCTGACACGGCCCGCGCTCCTGGCTGCCACAGCACTAAAGAACACCACGCGCGTTTGACCTGCAGAGTCACGGCGCGGCTGGAAGCCCCCGCACTCTCTGCCAGCAACCGCGCGCATGTGCAGAAGCCCACACGATCGTTGCCGACGGCCCGACCAGCGTGAGGGACAGACACGCCAGGACGCAACGCTGAGGAACAAGAGTTTAAGGGCTCCAGTAACGAAGCAGAGATCCGCGTGAGCGGCGCGGTGCACAAAAGGAAAATCAGCACCTTCTCTTTCTTCCCCCCCATGGCAGGCGAGAATCAACAAGCATTGGCAAAGGCAACGCCAGTTTGTAAATAAAGGAACCAAATGAACAGTGCCAAAGTGACCTATTCAGAGCAATAAGAAAATATAGAAAGAGGAATTACACACCAGCAAGGGCGGTTTTTTCCCTAGAACAGAGGCAAGACCACAAAGCACTGGCAAAATCAACACAACCTAACAACAAAGCGGCAAAAAAGGTACAGACATGTGGCGCTACGCCAGCAGCGCAAGCAAATAAACAATCAACATGTCAAACCCTGCGGCGCAAGCGGCTCAACAGCAAGTAGCCCCGCCTGCGCCACAATATCCAGCACACAACCAAATTACCGCACTTCCACCATTTAGTGAACTAATCAACCCTACTACCGCGTCACCAAGATGGAAGGTGTGGGTTAGCTGCCTCAACAATTATTTTGTGGCTAAGAGAGACAGACGGCGCCGTCAAAGGATCGCTGCTTTTACACTTCGCGGGTGACGAAATATATAAGCTGTTTGCGCATCTTCCAAACACTGGCGCAGCCACTGACTATGACGCTGCCGTCAGAGCTTTAGATGCACATTTTGACCCCCAACTCAAGCCTCACTATGAGCGGTTCAAACTCAGACAAGCCAGGTAGAGAGAAGGAGAGTCAATGGACACATTTCATGCACGCCTCAGAGAACTAGCAAGCACCTGCACTGAGGATGACCAGACAAAAGAGGTGACAGCACAACTCAGCCAAGGTTGCCGCAACAAGACGCTGCGGAGACTCATACTTCGCCATCCCCGCATAACTCTGGAAGAGATCTTAATCCTCGCGCGCTCACACGAATTATCGGACATCCGAGCAACTGCAATGGAAACCGCGCTCAACCAACAAACTGAACAACCAGTGAGTGTCAAGACGGAGCGAGCCGACGCCATTCGCAAATCGTCTCGTGGTGGGTGAGGAAGGTGGCCCACCAGGACATGACGGCCACACCAGGACATGACGGCCACAGTGTGGCTACTGTGGGAGAGAAGAGCACCCACCAGAGAGTTGTCCGGCGAAAGGAAAGACATGTTCAAAATGTGGCATCCCAAACCACTTCGCGAGCGTGTGTCGGGGAGGTTCACGAGGTAGAGGCAACCCAGGGAGGAAAACACTGACAGGAGCGGTCAGGCAACTAGCGCTCGAAGAGCCCACAACGTCACGGTCAACACCCTACTCTCGTCATACCTAGCGCCTGGATGATTCTTCCACAGAAGACGATGAAGAATGCTACTTTGTGTCATTTGCAAGTGACCTCAAAAAGAGACGACGGCCACAACCCAAATGCAACATTGAAATTGATGGGTCTCCAGTAACGGGCCTGATTGATACAGAGGCAACTGTCAACGTGATGGGGTCACAACACTGCAAAGTTAAATCCGAAGCCAATACTTACCCCCATCCAGAATCCAGATACTTACATATGAAAGCCAGAAGCCGCTTCCCCTAAAAGGGAAAATGACAGTTCAAGTAAAGTCCAAGATCCAAGAAGTAACAACAACATTTCACGTTGTTGACAGAGAAGCAGACATACTAGTTAGAAGCCACACCACAGAAGACCTTCACTTGATCGCATTCGCAAACGCAGTGAAACTTCTTCAAACCAATGACATTCTAGATATGTTCCCACAGTTATTCAAAGGACTAGGAAATATCAAAAGATCGCCAGTAAAGCTGCACATCGATAAAGCAGTACAACCTGTGGCATTAAGACATCGACGAATCCCATTCCATCTCCGGCCGCTAGTAGAGCAAGAACTCCTGAAGCTGGAACAACAAGGAGTGATCGAGAAAGTAACAGGGCCTACGCCGTGGGTGTCTCCCATGGTGATTGCAGAAATGCCCAAGCAGCCAGGGAAGATTTGTATCTGCATTGACATGAGGATGCCAAATCGAGCAATAAAACGTGAGAGACAGACACTTAACGCCAACGGTGGACGGCATCCTCGCCGATCTCAATGGATCACAATGGTTTTCAAAGTTAGATCTTAATGCTGGATATCACCAGCTAACACTGGCAGAGGAAAGCAGGTATATTACCACGTTTTCAACCCACCTTGGACTTCGTCGGTACAAAAGATTGAACTTTGGAATATCATCGGCAGCTGAAATATTTCAGAACGCAGTGAGAGAAATTCTATTAGGCCTCCAAGGCGTCCTCAACGTAAGTGACGATATTCTCATTCACTCGAAAACCCTTGAAGAACACCACCGACTAATCCGAGCCAAGCTCCATTGGCTGGCAGAACATAACGTGACCCTTCACAAGGAGAAATGTCAATTCTTACGCAAAACGATTGACTTCTTCAGGTACGTTTTCAGCTCAGAGGGTGTCAAAGTAGACCCAGGAAGTCCCAAGCAATTCAACTCGCCCCTGCCCCAACCATCGCTTCAGAGGTAAGAAGTTTTCTGGGGATGGCAACATGCTGCGTACGTTTCATCCCGAACTTAGAAACTATTGCTGAATCGATGCGAAATCTCACAAAGAAAGAAACTTCCTGGAAGTGGACCGCAGGGGAGGACAATGCTTTCAAGCTAGTGAAATCTGCTCTGCTAGACAGCACGACCATAGCATACTTTGACACCACGCGCACCACAGAACTGCTAGTGGATGCCAGCCCAGTGGGCCTTGGAACTTTGCTCACACAAGAGACTGAACCCGGGACTTAGGTTCCATTAGCTTTTGCAAGTAAAGCACTCACAGCGACGGAGGCCCGATACTTACAAATAGAGCGAGAAGCACTGGCCATCAAGTGGGCCTGCAACCACTTTCATTTATATGTGAGCGGGCACCCTTTTCGGGTAATAACAGATCATCAACCTCTAGTCCCGCTGTTCAAAGGGACGGCGCCACACCACCTCCCAGTATCGAAAGGTGGGCCATTCAATTACAACATTACCAAATGGAGCTACAAAATCGGCCAGGCGCAAAGAACCCTGCGGACTTCTTGTCTCGACACCCAACACTGACAGTCGAGGGAGAGGGTGATCAAGAAACAAAAACAGAAGAATTCGTCAACATGGTCACCCAGTGGTCGTGTCCGCGAGCTCTCTCAATAGAGGAGGTGAAAGAACACATGGGCCATGATGCGGTCCTTCAACAAGTAGCTGATGCTCTGAAGAATGGATCTTGGGAAGGACTTCTCAAAAACATCCAAGGGTGGAGTGAGCCCGACAGGACCCGCCTAGGAAAATTTTGGATGGTTCGTAACGAACTCAGCTCTGCGGAGAACGGAATCATACTGAGGGGCAGATGCATTGTCATACCACAAAGTTTGCAAGAACGAGCAACAACAATCGCCCATGAGGGACATCAAGGCATTGGGAGGATGAAATCAAGGATAAGGGAAAAAGTGTGGTTCCCCGATCCAGAGGACAGTGTGGACACCATCGTACGTAACTGCCGAGCTTGTCAGATTAGAAGCAACGCCGAGGCCGCAGCACCCGTGATCACCAATGACCCAGCTCCGTCGCCGTGGTCATGGGTAAGCCTTGATTTCAGAAGCTTCCCTGATGGGAGAGTCATAGCCGTTCTCATCGATAGTTATACCAAGTATCCAATAGTCAAAGTTCTGCCGTCCACCGCTTTTGCCAACTTGCAACCAGTCCTGGAAAAGTCGTTTGCCCTATTCGGATTACCATATGTCATCAAAACCGACAATGGGCCCCCGTTCCAAGGCAGTGAGTTCAAAGACTTCCTAGCCCACGTGGGAATCAAGCATCACCGAATTACCCCTCAGTGGCAACAAGCCAATGGTGAGGTCGAGCGATTCATGTGCACCGCAAACAAGATATTGCGCATAGCAACGGCCGAGGGCACCGATCAAGAAGTTGCTCTGCAACAATTTCTAAGAGAATACCGCAGCACACCTCACTGCACAACGAAGCGGTCTCCATGGTCGGTCATGCTAACCGGGCCTCGATGAGACATGTTGCCCATGGCCGACAACTGGCAGCAAGAACCTTACGAACCTGCGGCTACACAGACACAAAGACAAAAAACCAACGACAAAGCAAGTCATCGACGGAGAGCGAGAGTCCGAGTGATGCATCCTGGGTGTTATGTGTTGTTAAGGAATCAGTGGGGCAAAGGGAAGTTCCGAACTCCCTATGAGCCCAGGCTGTGGACAGTCAAGTCGACAAAAGGAACGGCAGTCACTGTAGAGCGAGACAATAACAAGGAACATTTCATGGTTCAAGGAAGTTCCACCCCCAGTCAGAACATTCCGTAGGACAAATGCATCAAGAATCACCGAGGTGCAACCTGATGAGGCTGGAAGCAACTCTGATGAGGTTCCAACTCAAAGTCCAACGGAGCCTTCACCGTCGGAAGCCCTCAGCTTTGAGACAACGGCCAGTGGTCAACGACCAACGAGTCCACGGCAAGAGCAAGAGGGCCGCCGGCACCCCTACAATCTCAGGCGAAATCCCCAATCTAACAAGAGACTAGCCGACTTTGTATGTTGACGCACATTTTCCTTTAGCCGTTTGAAGAACCAAGTTGGGATGGGATGTATCGGTCTAGCTGCTCATTCCTTGAAGGTTAAACATCCGGAAGCACCTCCTAACTATGTATCACTCTATGTCCAGGTGTGGCCAGAGAGCATAAATAAAGGAGCCGGGTCGCTCGGGGCTTCCGGCTCGTACCACCAGTCACGAGTGTCTGCTCGTCTTTCTTATGCGCATGCATTGCCTGTATGAGTCTACACAGAATTAGCCCAGTACATATGTGTGCCCTCTGACAGTGACCCGCACCCTTACACTTAGGACAGTAAATATAGAAAGTTATTACTTTAAAAGTATTTGAGCTGACTGTAATATCCCTAAATAGTTATTAAACGGATGTAGAAGTTCCATGCTAAAAACAGAACACAGAGGATTTGTCACAAAATCTCGATACATTACTAACTCCAGGCCATTTAAATAATCTAAAAACATGAAAAAATGGGTACTGTGTTTTTTTCAGTGAGAAAGGTGACAGCCATATTTAGTAGATCAGGGGAGAGCCAGTGGAATCCAGTTGTAGAGGGTGTGAAAAAGGCGTTCGAGATAGGGGGTGCGCTCCTATACTTATCAGAAGTTTAACACAATCAGGGTCGGACTGGCCAAAAGGAAAGTCAGGAAGTGCCCAATGGGCTGGTCTGATAGATCAATGTTGGTTGGACGGTTTTTTAGCAGGTGTAAGCCAGCTTTACGGCCAGGTGGTTTTTACAGTTGATTTACCTGGTATTGCAACTTTTATGCTGAATGCTTCATAACGGGGGGGGGCCTTTTTCTTTAGTACCCAGGCCACTTTTTTGACCCAGCCCGACCCTGATCACAATTGATTGTCTGGTTTCTTTGAAACTAAACGTGGAACTCTGAGTAAACTCACATTTAAGGCGGCAGAGAACATCCCAAGTAAAAACCATCTATCGAGGAACCTCTTATTTTGCCTGCCTCACAAAAAAACTTCAAACGGAAGATTAGCAAAATATCATACACATCAAACCATAAAACGACATAAGCATATACCATTCAATGAAAAATATTGTAACTTCTGAATTAATAAAATATCACCCAGGCCATCCCAGAGCCAGTGCAAGCCACTGCTGACACTGTATACCGAAAATATGCATAAGAAAAAAAGAGGAAGTTCCAATTTTAGGTAGCGAGCATTTCAAGCGAAACAACTCATTACTGCAGTAATGACAGGCTGAAACCACAAATTCCTGTATTCCGAAAAAGACTTTGTGCATGATTAGTAAAACATTATCCACAACTTTTAATTTCAGGACACATACCCATATTGAATAAGAAAAAAATATTTTGCAAGGTGGATGTTGTAGGTGAAATTAAAATGACTGGACCTACCTTTCCGAAGTCGCGAACATCAAAAAGGTCGAAGGCTTCGAAGAGTTCATTCTTCCTCAGACTAAACTTGTCGCAGCAGGTGGAAAGGAAAGTACGAATATTCTTTAAACACAGGAACTGGGATTAAAGAGAAGAGAAGAAGGTGGTTATATCGTAGACAATTATGGCCTCAGCCCAAAGAGTCCATCAAGTCTTCCAGAACACCAGGGAGTCTCTGGAATCTCAGGAACTCACTGAAATCTTCCCACATCCCCCTGAAAGAGTAACAATTGACTCCAAATCCTCACGAAATTGACAGTTCACTTGAAATCATAAGTAAAGTGGAAATGACTACACACGTCACTGAAGGAATACTGCTTTAAGATTTGGCTGTCGGGCGTCACCCGGGCCAGATTACCGTCCCCCATTTCTAGAGATTACAGCTGATTCTGTGGTGATCTCTGTGCCTTCATAGGACGGAGGCTTTGAAGGCCCAAAAAGTTTGGTGTGCGTCTGCCATATTTCTGACAGCTGTGCACCAAACTTTTTTGTTTTTTAGTAACAAACTCCAAAAGTAGGAGTTTGCTTCAGAAAAACAAAAAATATGTCTCCCACACCCTGGGAGTTTTCTCCCAGAGTGTGGGGGTCATTATTTTTTCCTGTTTGCAACCACTAGGTTTTACCTGGCGGTGACATAGAGAAAAAACGTGATCAGATTGCCTGATCCAAACAGGGTTGGTAGTCTGATACTATTACTTCTACTGCTCCTACTCCATCAGAGTACGTGTTTAAATAATTATATATATTTCACTGCCTAATGGAGATTCCATCAACACAGAAGCACCCTGAAAGACATCAAGAACTAGAAAATAGCTCTGCTAAATGGAAAACAGCCTTTACCATGCAGCCGGAACCACACAGTGCCTTTACAACGTGGGCACATAACGAACACGCCTTTAACACGCGTTTCTTTACCACAAAAGTCGTTACATCGAATTGCTTTAGAGAACACGTTGTTGGACTGCTGTTGGATTTTTAGACCTACACCTGTTGCACAGACTGGAGTTGGAATAGTAAATTATACGATTTCAAAGTCCAGCGCTTCCCAAAGTCAAGTCGTTGTAACAACTTTGTGGTAAATGAACACGTGGTAACAACTTGTTCGTTGCATTTCCTGCATTGTAAAGGCATGTGTGGTAAAAAGCATGCATGTTTCAGATATACAACCCTGATAAGTAAACAACCACCAGACCACTTTAGAAGTCGCAACTACAGTCAAACCTCCCGGAGTGCAATATCGATCACGACAAAACCTCAGTGAGATATTGAGAGATATTACTCCCATTAAAGAATTCCATCAGTCACCGCCAATCCCTTTGACAGCTTTCTTTCACTCCAAATATTCCATACAGAGATATAAAATAAGGCCCACGCCTTCCTGAGGGAGATCCTGGTCACAGTCAAACTTCTGTGCTGGAGATCCTAATCACCACAAGTCCCCTGATAGGCAGCAATCCTTCCAAATCCACTCTGAGATAAAATAATCACCCACATATTCTGAGAGATCTCAGTTATTGTTGGACTTGGCCCTTTTTGCAGGGTCATCCCTGAACTTTTTGCCTTCCTCCTAGTCTTTTGTCAGACTTGGTGTTGGTGGTTTTAGGACTCTGGGCACTTTAGCACTGCTGTCCAGTGTAAAGTGCTTGTGCTCTCTGTGGTAAACATGGTAAGATTAGTCTACACCGGTTTAGCATATTTATTTTACCAGTCAGTCCCCAGTAATGTGGCATCTCATATACCCGGGGCCACTAAATTAAATTCCACTGGAGGGCTTGCAGAACAGCTTGCGCCACTCACCAAAGTAGCCTTTCAAACCTGTCCCAGGTTTACTGCCGCTGTGACGTGGCATGCAAACTGGTTACCACGTCTGTGACCCCCCTTTTACTAGGCCCAAACTAGCCCTATAGGCAAGGTGCAGTGCAGGTAAAAGGTAAGACATGTACCTTAAGTGTGTGACATTTTGGTTTCTCACTGCTGTGAGGCTGCGCTCTCATAGGAATGCATTGGGGATTCCCGGATAAGTGTTTCAGTGGTAATTCCTGATATGAAAGGAGCAGTATGGTCAAGTTTGGTATGTTTGGAATAGTAATAATAAATGCTGCGTAATGCTGTGCTCAGATTTATTATCACTATTTTAGAAATGCCACTATTATAAGTTACAGCAAGAACAGGGCAACCCAATATTCCCCAAGGGCCTGGGTATCATCAATAACAATTAAACAATGCTCCTTGAGGATTTATTCACATAATCAATTCAATAATCATCTTTGTCACATACGTGAACACATTATTCACAAAACAGGGTAATTTTCAAAAAATATATATATCACTTTGAATGTAATCACAATAGTCGTACAAAAAACTCTTAAAACCAAGAAAATACATTCATACTTTTTCATGTACGGCAACAATTACGCTACTACATCAGTTGTGAAACTAATAGTAGTGTTACAACACCCTTTTGTTAAACACTTAGTATGGATTGTACATCACTTGAGCCATACATTGGGAATAATTAAACATTTGCATTAATTATTTTGTTCGAGAAACCACCCAATATATAAAAAAGAGGATGTATTGCCGCGAAGTTTCGGTCTCTGACCGGCCACAAAAGGTCCACTAGACCATCTTCAGGACGGTATATTGCACCATGAATCTAATAAAATGAAGAAAAACTTAAACACAACCTTGGAAAACAACCCTGAGTTCAAAAAGTATCGTCTGCTCATATCCAAATCCAACAGTGACTTTAATCCACCATAAATGTGAGCCACTATAAAACATGCACCCAGTGTTGTGCAATCATGAACTAAAAGCTGTAAACACCAAATGTATTAGTGTAAAGCAAAACAGCCAGCTATTGATAAGTGTCAATAAAGTGCAACTAATATCAAAATAAAAAGAACATTTCTGACTCAATGAAAGAAAACTCAGCTCCAACCTACTCGAAAAATATACGGATCTATACTGCTCCAAGACTAGAGTTTATCTTACCTCATGATCAAATCAGATTAACACCATCTAAAAATATATGAGCGAAAATACACAATAATGTAAAGTTAACACCCTTAAAAAATGTTAAACTGCTATTCATCGGCATGTAAAACAATAAAGTTATGTACTCACTAAGGCAAAGTTGTCATAGGATTCTATCCTGCAAAATAAGAGATCAAAACAACCGCTCAGAAAAACAGCTCAAAAAACAGCTCAAAAAAATGAATCTGAAACATGTCAGAATAGCAACGACCAATTTAAATCAACAAGACGCCAGTACTTACTCTATTCACCAGGAATCAATCCGCTCGTGGCTCGACAAACAGTCCGAGTGCGGACGTTCCCCGCAAGCTGACCTATAACCTAAAACGCATGTAGCGTCAAGTCGCGTGTCAGCTAGTCTGTAAATGTTACCCTTTCAACTATAATGTAATGGCGTGTCGGCCATATTGGAAGTATATTAAATTCCGTCACTAAAGCAAATACAAGAGAAAAATGTATGCAAATCCTCATACTGACGAAAATAAAACGTCAGCAACAACAAAAAGTCAAACAAAAAAATAAATAAATATATATATATATATATTGCGCTCGTCACAATCCTGAGATCTAAGAAAGAGATGACAGCACTCGGGGGGCACCTTTGATCACACAGTAGTTTATTCAACTACAAGCTCGCCACAGACGCGTTTCAGCACTTGGCCTTCGTCAGTGTGTGTGTTTACACACGTATAACCTGTACAATTAATAATGATGACACAGTACAAGGGTTACACCTCTCAGTCAACATCGACAGAGGACTACAACTCTCCCATCAAGCGCCATCTTGTAATGGTAAAATATACACATATTATTGAGATACTCATAATAAGTATTATCAACATACTCACACCTATGGATAGGTGAATATGCACAGATGGGAGGTGTCTTGTACATTTCAAGTGGCTTGTTGTACACTATTTGATATAGCCGTGGATCGGCAATGGTCCTCTAAAACAGAGAGAGGTGACTCTATATACAACCTATTGTACAGAATTATATACACTTAGAAATTAAACGTGAACATATCATACATAGTGCAAAGAGTGTGAGGTACCAAGAAAACCGTGAAGATATGCCAGTGGTAAGTTATAGTCTAGTTAATGTTAATTTAACATGTAACATAGTAATCAAAGAGCCCTTTGAACCTATAAAAGTACCACTTGTTTCGAACAGTGTAAGTGTATAGAGTAGAACTAATTCTCTGCATTAGTTGAATATATGTGTCATGGAGAGGCAATTTATCGATTCATCTTCATTAACCTCCCCTATGACTGTACAGAGACATCTAATATATATACACACACACAATGATATATACAGTGATATATACAGTGATCCACACAACTTCAGCGAAAACAGAATACATTTAGATGTAGGGACAGCAGTGTTGCTATTTGCCTAAATGAAAGACCATTTCTTCCCCACTATTCATCCCTTTTGGCCACTTAGTGGAAAGATCTATGATATAGCGCGACTCAAGCCTGCGTAGACGTCGCAGGCGGTCACCCCCTCTAGCGTTGTTTTTAATGGTGTCAAGGCCAAAGTATTGGAGCTGGTTGCGGTCCCTGTTGTGTTTTTCTGCGAAATGCCGGGCGACCGGATATGCTTGGTCGGCCTTATCAATAGCTCTTAGGTGTTCTAAGATCCGCAGCTTTAGCATATTGATAGTGCTCCCTATGTAGCGGAGGCCGCAGGGGCAAACCAAACAGTAGACTGCTAGGGGAGTGCTGCAAGTGATGAACTGTTTTATATGCAGTTTCTTGCCCGTATCTTGATTTTCCACTGAGAGAACTCTTTTACTCCCAGCACACGCTTTACATTTTCCACAAGGGAAAAAACCACTCATAGATTTTAAGGTGTTACTTTTGGGGAGTGGTTTCTCTAAATGGCTGGTCACCAGATAGTCTCTTAAAGATCTGGTTCTGTTAAAAGTTATAAGTGGGTGAATAGGTAGGTCGTCTTTGATAGTACTATCAGTTTTGAGAATATGCCAATTTTTACGCAGCATTGATCTGAGATCATTAGCTCCAGCCGAAAAAGGGGTTATAAGCCTAAACTTTCCTTTACCATCATCCGCTTTCTCAATGGCAGGTTTAGTAGTGATTAGGGAATCTCTAGGGATAGCCCTTACTTTCCTCAAGGTGTTTTTCAGAAGAGACTCTCCATACCCCCTGGCCTTAAATCTCTTCACACACTCATTGGCTGCCTCATCAAAGTCTTCTAATCTTGAACAGTTCCTACGGAGCCGAAGTAGCTCTCCGTACGGAATGCTCTTGATTAGTTGAGGAGGGTGGCTGCTGCTAGCAAAAAGAGTGGAATTGCCAGCGGTTGTTTTTCTGTGTAGAGTTGTGTGGATCTGCTGGTCTTGTGAAAATACTTTCAGGTCTAGGTATTCAGCTGATGCCGGGCTTACCGTCCCCGAAAAGTGTAAATTATAGGCATTCTCATTCAACTTGTTGATAAAGGCTTGTGCTGTTGCTAATGAGCCCCGCCAAACAATAAACAGGTGGTCAATGTACCTGAACCAGCCCTCCGTCTTTCCTTCCACTCCATCCACCATACAGCTCCTGGGCACCTGCTCCTCCCACCAGCCGACGAAGAGATTCGCATAGCTGGGAGCGAAGCAGGTACCCATCGCTGTCCCAGACACCTGTCTAAACAATTGATCCTCGAATAGGAATATATTATTGTTCAAACAGAATTCAATGAACTCAAGAATCATGATGTTGTGGGTAGTGAACCTCAATTGTCTTAAGTTCAGAAAGTGCTGGATAGCCTCAAGGCCCTGTTGATGGTCAATGACAGTGTATAAGCTTGTGATGTCAAGTACAATCAGTAGGCAGTCATTATCCCAATTCACATTCCTTATTTGGTTCAGGAAATCCTTGGTGTCCCGTACATATGAGGGCAGTGTTAATACCAAGGGAAATAGGAACTTATCTATGAACCGGGACATATTTTCGGTGAGACTGCCAATCGATGAGACGATCGGACGGCCCGGAGGAAGTAGACTGTCCTTATGTAGCTTTGGCAGATGGTAGAAGGTTGGTGTGAGGGGTTGGGTTGTCCGGAGGAAGAGAAATTCATCCTTACTCAGCATGTTGCAGTTATGCCATTTCCCTATCAGTTTGTCATAACTCCGGATACTTTCCAAGTATACATCATTCGTGCATTTGACGTAGAATTTGGTGTCAGAAAGTTGGCGTAGTGCTTCATGTCTATAGTATTCTCTGGTGAGAAGTACAACATTACCCCCCTTGTCCGAAGGTTTAATGATGATTTTTTCATCCTTCATGAGATCTTGTAGGGCTATTTTTTGTTGCTCTGTAATTTTGTACTTTATAGGATGGTTTGCTTTTCTGTACTGCATGAGTTCTTGTGTCATGGCTTCTGAGAAGGCGTCGATCGCATCCCAGGGCATCTGTGGAATGAATGTTGATGGGGGTTTGTATCCACTCTCTTCGCGGTCTTGGTCAATACCCAAAGCGAGAGCTCTTTGTCCTCTATTCAGGGATCCAGATGGATCCTGTGTACGGTCTTCTGCACGCAGCTCCTCAAGGGTTTCAAGAGCTTCAATTTCTCTTCCCACAAGGACATCCGTTGCTGTTACTCTGGTTCCTGTCCCTCCCTTTTCTTTTAAGTGGGGCCGTAGTTTGAAGTATTTGTGCAACTTCAGCTTGCGTGTGAATCTGAAGAGGTCTATTCTCGTTTGGGTATACTCGAGTGGAGTACTGGGGCAGAAAGTCATTCCGAGGCTGAGTAGATTAATTTCAGTATCAGTTAACGTTCTTTCAGTTAGGTTGACCACCGTTAGATTTTGACTGGTGGTTTCTGCTGTCTGGATTACTTTTTGTTGCCTCGTGTCCGGTTGCTCCAGTTGTTGGGCTTGACTCTGCCTCTCCCCTTGCCGCCGTCGTTTGCCGCCGCCTCCTCTCCTTGTCCGCCTTGTTTTCTGTGATTGTTCTGCCATGTCCGGTGGTTTTGTCTTGCCGCCTCTTAGCCAAGTACCCTTGATAACATCGTATTCCTGGTGAAAAGGGGTCTTCTCGCTGTCATTTGGCCCCGTTGATCGTGGTTTCTGCCGTGTCTTGGCTGGCGCCCTTGTGTTTTGTTGCTCGTCCCCCGATTCGTTGATATATATATATATATATATATAATGTGTCCTCCAATAAGTTAGGCCACCAGAAGCGTCGACGGCGTTTCGACCGTTGTTTTACTGTACGGTCATCTTCAGGACTTGAAAATTACTTGAGCAATTAATCTGTGAGAAACCGTATTGGCCAATCAATAACTTATGGTCCACCACACGGCCACACGCTTATTTTTATATCGAGATGGCAAAGGGCGGAGCTTTTGTGTTTTATCGCGCTGTATCAAGGAGCCATAATTCAATTAGTCCTTGGTAGCGAAAAAATCCTCTTATTTTGCGCCCATTTAATCAGCAGCCGTAGTCGAAATTGGTGCGTGGCCCGAAAACTTTCCAACACGATATCGGGGTGCTTGCGGGAACATTGGCAATCCTTTGAAAAACTTTTTTTGAATGTGAGTGGCGGCGGCGACCCACTTGGGTTTTATTAAACCACCAGTCCCAGAAAGCATTGCTTCAGGTGGTACACCTGAGCACAATTATTGTTTGGATTTACTGGTGTTTGCCGCATGCCATCATGTCGCATGGTCTGCCACTGAAGAGGGCGTTGGACCGAAACACGTCTGGCAGGAAAGCCGAAAAGGACTTTGTTCACGGTTCGTGCCCTTGCTTTGGCATCATTTCCTACCTGTAAGTGCATCCCACCTAGGGGCAATATATATATATATTTCAGCTCCAAGTTTACACCAAAGAAACACGAGTCACTCTTTAAAGCGGGTGCTTTGCCGCGATGGTGTCCGCGTTAAACATACCAGCTCCAAATTCCTCACAATCCCCAGCCGGGTAAAGGAAAACAGCACTCGCGGGCACAGCAGTATCTCAGCAAGGGGTTTATTTAGAACAAACGCGTTTCAGGAGATAAACTCCCTTCGTCAGTATTCACATCGGAGAGCTACGGGCGGCACCATTATCTATGTTTGTAAAAATAATCAAAACAAACAAAGGACTAAGTCCCAAGCACAATATTGCACGCCATCTTGAAGTGTGCAATATTAACACAAGCCCAAAAGAAATTACTAACTGATCAGTTAATCCCAAATGGCTGCCGTGTATCGGCATAATTGCATTCTCAAAAGTCAACCACATATAATGTACAATCGGAAAAATTATAAATCCGAACCTCGTGGCCTCGAGAAACAAACGCTGTAAACACAACGTTGTCATCCGACAATAATCACATATTCACTGTGTACAAATCGGGTAAATCTTGCCGTGGATCGGCTATTGCAGCCCCGTAAGACTGCTCAACAAAAGGCATAAACCAAAACAGAAGCAATTTAAAATGGCAAGTGTAAAACAGTTCAATATGTGCACCTTGAATCAGAAACCCATCTTTCCCTCAGTCATAGTATATACATCAAAACATCATATTATACAGTTTAACAGTCATAACACTGATATCCATATTTTAACCCAAGTGTGAGGCCAATTCTTCCCCCATGTTCAGACCTCTAGGCGCCTTGGTCTCGAGATCAATAATATATCGAGACTCTAGTCTCCTAAGTGCCAGCAATCTATTTCCTCCTCTTGGATTCTCCTCAACCTGATCCAAACAAAAATATCTCAGGAGGCTCCTGTCACTGTTATGTTTGATGGCAAAATGCCGGGCCACAGGATATGTAAAGTCTTTATTCGCGATGGCCCGCATATGTTCGAGTATCCTTAACTTAACAGGATTAATAGTGCTTCCGATGTACCTTAACATGCAGGGACACACTAGACAGTAGACCGCATGGTCAGTGTGGCATGACATAAATCTGTTAATTTTCTTGCCACCTCTGCAGCCTGCCACCTCATATGTTAATGTTCTTTTGCTGGCTGAACAGGCTTTGCATTTTCCACATGGGAAAAAGCCCTTAGCGTCCTTCAAAGTACCAAGTTGTTTAGCCAATGGTGGTAAATAGCTGTGGACTATTTGATCACGTAAGGATATAGTCTTCCTGAACGTTATTAAAGGTACATTAGGAATGTCGGGCCCTACAATTTGGTCAGATTTTAAGATGTGCCAATGCTTAGACATGATAGATCTAAGTTTAAAAGAGTCCGCAGAATAGGATGTAATCATGCGAAATCTTCCCTCTGTCACCGGGCCTGACTTCTTAACAAAAAGGCTTTTACGGGGTAACTTCCTGACTTTATTTAAAGTGTCTTGGAGGAGATTAGAGTTGTATCCTCTCATCAAGAATCTCTCTACGCTTTCTTTTGCCGCTTTTTCAAAATCCCCAGTTTGACTGCAGTTGCGCTTAAGCCGCAAAAATTCCCCGTAAGGAATGTTGTTAATGAGTTTACGGGGATGACTGCTCGAAGCGTGTAATACGCTATTACCAGCAGTTGGTTTGCGGTAGAGTTGTGTACAGATTTGTCCATCTCTGACACTCACTTGGAGGTCCAAATAATTGACCATTTCACTGTTTACTTCCCCAGTGAATCTCAAGTGGTACTCGTTGTCATTGAGGATTTGTATGTATTGGTTAGCTTCATCAATGGATCCGTTCCACACTAGGAACAGGTCGTCGATGTACCTGCTCCATGCCACCACTTTGTTGTTCCATGTGGCATGTCTGGGTGCCCAGGCTACCTGCTCCTCCCACCAGCCTACGAATAAATTCGCATAGCTGGGGGCGAAGCAGGAGCCCATGGCAGTACCAGAGAATTGACGATAGATGGTATCCTGAAAGAGAAAAATATTATTATGCAAGCAAAATGCAATTAATTCCAATAACATCTTATTATGCATTGCATATTTAAGTTCTCTTTTGTTTAGGAAATATTCCACTGCATGAAGACCTTGTTCATGGTCTATACAAGTATACAAACTTGTGATATCCATTGTGATCAGTACATATGATGGTTGCCAAACCAAAAGTTCCACCTTCTCAATAAAGTCCGAAGTGTCTCTGATATATGACCTCAAAGACAATACAAAACTAAACAAGTGGTGGTCTAAAAACTTTGAGAGATTCTCGGTCAATCCTCCCATGGAGGAGATAATGGGTCTCCCTGGGGGATCATCCATGTCCTTATGTACCTTGGGTAGGTGGTAAAAACAAGGTAAAATCGGGTTATTAGTCTTTAGAAAAAGATATTCATCCAGATCTAACATGGACTTGTCATGCCATTTTTTGAGCAAGGCATGTAGACTATTAATGCTTGCTAAATAATCTTGCTTCTTGATAGGAGCATAGCAAGATATATCCTGTAATTGACGCATGGCTTCTGCAACATATTTGGGCCTGGACATAATAACGATGTTCCCTCCCTTATCGGAGGGTTTACAAACAATCGTTTTATCCTCCATGATGTTTTCAATGGCCAATTGTTGTTCCCTGGTGGTATTGAATTGTTTCTTTTGATGACTCTGTGTTGTTCTCAAGGCCATCAGATCCCTGGTGACCGCATCAGAAAAAATATCAATAGAATCCACAGCGATTTGAGGACCAAATTTGGAAGCCAATTTAAAGTCACTTTTAGGGGCTTCTTGATCGATGTTAATATTTGTCAATCTTTGTGTAAGAGTGTTATCCACTGGATTGGTTTCCATATCTCCTTCTTGCCTCAAATTGTTCAGAACTTCACATGCTGTCAGATCGTTTACGGTTAAAAGATCCGTGTCTTTTTTGTTTTGTCTTAGTTGTTTGACTTCTTTTGCAGTAGGTTTGGTTTTATGAAACTTATGCAATTTGACCTTCCGAATAAATTTATATAAATCAATCCGAGTCTGGGTATATTCCATATTCCTGTTCGGACAGAATGTGAGTCCTAACTTTAAAACGGACTCTTCCACTGATGTTAATTTTCTTTGGGATAAATTCACAATGGTTAGTTGGTCAGAAGCCCTCACCATCTGCCTCTCCTCTGGCTCCTGGTGATCCTCGTAGTTGCCCTGGTTTGACCACTGCCTCTGCCTCTTCCCCTTCCAGCCGCCGCGTCTGGTTTGTCTCCCTCTTCTGGGGGTTTGTTCTTCCCATCTCTTAGCCAACTTTCTTGGATGACCTTGAACTCCTGTTGAAAAGGAGTTTTGTTAGTTGGTAATGCGGGCGTGGTTGTTGTACCTGTTGTTTCATCTCCAGACAGTTCACTGGCAGTAAGGTCGGAATCCGACGTTTCCACTACTGTTTCCGCTGCGGTTTTAGGCATTAGGCTTTTTCTTGCGACTTCCTTTCGTGGTTGATCATATCGCTTAGAAAACGTCAAGACCCTTCCCATGGCATAGTCCCGTTCGTCCCGGTCAAATTTTTCTTGTTTTCTCAGTTTGATTTTTGTTTCATATTTCTGCAATCTTAGCTTCATTTTAGCCCTGAGTTGTTCTTGCTCCTCTTTATCAGTGTTATGAGAGATCAAATCCTCAAGATCTTCAATCTCTTTTATGACTTTATCTCGAGCGCTCCTCGCAAATTGGATTAGAATCTCCAACATTCCTTTACAGGAATTGGCTATATGAGTAGCCCAGGTTTCAAGCAGGAGGGGATCCGGGTTCTCATACGCAGGGACAGTAAAGATCCTTAAACCTCGAGGTACCCTCTGTACCTCGATATATCCCTGTAGTGATGTTCCCTCCCACCACTTGCGGAGTTCACGTTCATAAAGTTTTTCAAGTTTATGAAATTGAGATATTAGAGTGTTAGAGGCTGCCACATTGATTGTGGGTGGTGGTTTTGATATATCCGGGTTTTTATTTTTGAAGATGCTGCCCGCCGCATCCCTGCGCTCCGACATGTTAAACATGTTCTATCAGTTATAATTGGTACCTGGTCCCAGGAACCAACAAAAAAAAACAATGCTTGCTTACTGCTGGCTCCTCGCTTAACCGCCAAAACAAAGTTCAAAGGCAATCCAGGATTTGCAAATTCGAAGGCAGGCTTACCACATCTGTAGTTCGCCAGCTCATGCAACTCCCGTGTGCAGTCTTACGGGGCTACTGTCTAGTGTGTCCCTGCATGTTAAGGTACATCGGAAGCACTATTAATCCTGTTAAGTTAAGGATACTCGAACATATGCGGGCCATCGCGAATAAAGACTTTACATATCCTGTGGCCCGGCATTTTGCCATCAAACATAACAGTGACAGGAGCCTCCTGAGATATTTTTGTTTGGATCAGGTTGAGGAGAATCCAAGAGGAGGAAATAGATTGCTGGCACTTAGGAGACTAGAGTCTCGATATATTATTGATCTCGAGACCAAGGCGCCTAGAGGTCTGAACATGGGGGAAGAATTAGCCTCACACTTGGGTTAAAATATGGATATCAGTGTTATGACTGTTAAACTGTATAATATGATGTTTTGATGTATATACTATGACTGAGGGAAAGATGGATTTCTGATTGAAGGTGCGCATATTGAACTGTTTTACACTTGCCATTTTAAATTGCTTCTGTTTTGGTTTATGCCTTTTGTTGAGCAGTCTTACGGGGCTGCAATAGCCGATCCACGGCAAGATTTACCCGATTTGTACACAGTGAATATGTGATTATTGTCGGATGACAACGTTGTGTTTACAGCGTTTGTTTCTCGAGGCCACGAGGTTCGGATATATAATTTTTCCGATTACATTATATGTGGTTGACTTTTGAGAATGCAATTATGCCGATACACGGCAGCCATTTGGGATTAACTGATCAGTTAGTAATTTCTTTTGGGCTTGTGTTAATATTGCACACTTCAAGATGGCGTGCAATATTGTGCTTGGGACTTAGTCCTTTGTTTGTTTTGATTATTTTTACAAACATAGATAATGGTGCCGCCCGTAGCTCTCCGATGTGAATACTGACGAAGGGAGTTTATCTCCTGAAACGCGTTTGTTCTAAATAAACCCCTTGCTGAGATACTGCTGTGCCCGCGAGTGCTGTTTTCCTTTACCCGGCTGGGGATTGTGAGGAATTTGGAGCTGATATATATATATATATATATATATATATATTAATATTATTGCACTTGACGTGCACAAAGAAAACCGCACTTCGGGCAGCTTGAAATGCAAGTTCTTTTTATTTTACAGCAACAGACGCGTTTCGACGGAAGTGCCTTTTTCGATGTTAACGGCACTAATGTGAAACACCATGTTATATTTGCATTCACATTGTCAAAATTAAGGAAGGACTAGCGTTCCACTTCTAACGTGGGCGCCATTTTGTAACATGTTATAATGTATGTACATTATATGACAATTTATCATCTAAAAGGTGTTTCATGATTCATTATTTCATTAAATAACGTTTATGAATCAGAGATAAGCAACAATAGATATCTACATCATTTTGTACCATATATTGCTATATTTCACCATAGATGAAAACTTTGCTAATAGAGCAGTGGATCGGCTAATATCCTTCCATATACAATCCCAATCACACCATGGATCAGGATAGGTTGTAACTAATCAAACATTTGGAATGCGTGAACATATTGCTTTATAATTATACAAAAATTCATCTAGGTGCATGTCAAAAACAAGGCAAAACATCAAAATATCAAATATTCAATATTGGTACATTCATAAATTTCTCAATTCATTACTACTATATACAAGTCAGGACCCTTAGGACCCTTAGGAAATGAACCTAAGAACAATAATTCATTCGTCTAGGATACTCTGGTCAAAATCTATCTTTGGACACCCCGTTTTTTTGTTTGTTTCATAATTCCATCATGAAACATGGTGTAAAACCAATTATAAAAGTTCAAAATGAGATATCCAGTGTCCAAAGCCCCCTATACTGTGATTTTACCTCAGTTTTCAGCCTATGTGGACTGTCAGTTCCACCCCACAATTTAAACCATACGGGTGTTTGGTGTGCAGGTCGTTGATGTAACGTGATTCTAACCTGCGCAACTTCTTCAGTCTGTCTCCACCCCTTGGACTCTGAGCTACAGGGTCCAAACCAAAATATTGTAGCTGGTTGCGGTCTCTACTGTGTTTATCTGCAAAATGGCGCACAACAGGGTATGCCTGATCGTTTTTATCGATGGCCCGCATATGTTCTAACACCCGCATTTTTACTGGGTTAACGGTACTCCCAATGTATCGGAGACCGCACGGGCACAACAAACAATATAACACGAAGGGTGTTGTGCAGGTGATAAACTTCATTATGTTTTTGGTGTTAATTCCTGCATCTGGTATTTTGTAAGTCAACACCCTCCTACTGTTTGCGCAGGCCTTGCATTTACTGCATGGGAAGAAGCCCATCATCTGTTTTAGCCCACTTGTTTTTCCAGGCAATTTGTCAAGATGACTTTTGACCAAGATATCACGTAGAGATCTCGCTCTTTTAAAAGTGACCAGCGGTTGAGGTGGAACGTCCATACCAATCATAGTATCTGCTAGGAGGATGGGCCAGTTTTTTCGTAGCATTTTCTTGAGATAACTCGCCTCAGCTGAGTAGGGAGTTACCATCCGGAACTTACCCACCTCATCTGAGGCCCTCTTGCTGCCAGTGAGCAATTGCTTTCTGTGTACACCTCTCCCTTTATGTAATGTAGTGTCAAGGGTAGCTGAATCATATCCCCTGACTCTAAATCTTGCAATGCTTGCAGCTGCAGCTTTTTCAAATTCATGGTCTGTTGAACAGTTTCTTCTCAGCCTAAGCAATTCCCCGTAGGGAATGCTTTGGATGAGTTTTGGTGGATGGCTGCTGCTGGCAAAGAGTATCGAGTTGCCTGCCGTTACTTTACGGAAAAGAGTGGTTTGTAAGGTCTTCTCCTCAACATAGATCCTCAGGTCCAGGTAGTCCACTGCCACTGGACTAACTGTACCCGAGAATCTAAGATTGACTTGGTTGTTGTTGAGGAGATCGATATATCGATTGGCTGACTCTGTATTTCCCTGCCAGATGATGAATAAATCATCGATATACCGATACCACTTTATGACCTGTCCTGAGTTGATTTGACTGTGGTAGGTTCTGGGCACCCGCTCCTCCCACCAGCCAACGAACAAGTTCGCGTAGCTGGGGGCAAAGCAGGTGCCCATCGCCGTCCCAGTGAGTTGCCTATAGTATTGGTCTCCAAATAGAAAAATGTTATGAGTTAAGCAAAACTCGATATACTCAATGAGCATGGTAGTGTGTGCTGAGTATCTCAATTGTCGTCTTTCTAAAAAAGACATTACCGCTGTTATACCATCCTCATGCCTTATGCATGTAGACAGACTGGCAATGTCTAAAACCATCAGTTGATAACTAGGGTCCCATTCGATGTTCTCTATTTGGTTTAGAAAGTCTTGGGTATCCCTAATATAAGAGTCAAGTTGAAGTACCCATGTAGATAAAAAGTGATCGATGAACATAGACAGATGCTCGGTTAATCCATTCATGGAAGAAACAATGGGTCTGCCAGGCGGATGTTTATCGTCCTTATGCAGTTTGGGTATGTGATAGAAGGTTGGTGTTACCGGATTCGAACTTCGTAAAAACAAATGTACTTCCGGACCTAACATGTTTTTACTATACCACTTGGCAATCAAATTGTCATACTCCAAGATGCTGGTCTGATACTCCTTGGCTGTGACTTTCAAATAACAGTCTGTATTCAATTGGCGAAGTGCTTCCTCACAATATGCCTCCCTTGTTTGTAGTACTACGTTACCCCCCTTATCTGAGGGTTTTATGACAATCTTATGGTCTTGTACTAGTTGCTGTAATGCTTGTTTCTCCGTTTTCGTTAGATTGCCCGAGCATAGATGGTGTTTGGGTCTCCTTCTGAACTTGAGGAGGTCATTGGTCATCGCATCAGAAAAAATGTCAATAGCATCGAGTGGCATTTGTGGGTTAAACAGAGACTTAGGTTTGAATGGACTCTCTTCTCTGTCCTGTTCCACACCTACATTTGCCGCTCTAGTTGGAAAGTCTGGAATTTCGTGCACTAGTTCACCACCAGTTTCAGATCTCAATTCTTCCAGGCACTCCATTGCAGGCAGGTCTCTCCCAGTGAGGGCGTCACTTGCAGTCATCCGCATGGTATTCCCCTTACGTTCTTTCAAATGTGATCTAATTTTGAAATATTTGTGGAGCTTAAGCTTCCGCACAAAGCTAAATAGGTCTATGCGTGCTTGTGTGTACTCCAATCGATTGCTGGGACAGAATGTTAATCCCATTGTGAGTATCTTATGTTCCACTTCAGTAAGGGTCCTTTCCGTGAGGTTGACTACTGTCAAGTTCGACGCCATTATTGCCTGTTCATGTTCTTCTTGCGATTCGCCCAGCTTCGGGTTCAGCCCCTTCCTCTGCCTGCTTCCCCCGCCTCTACTGTTTTTTCTGCGCCTCCTTCCGGGGGTTTGTTTTTGCCCCCCCGGAGCCACGACTGTCGGATAATCTTGAATTCGTCGTGAAAAGGAGTAGGTGTTTTGCTCCCTTCAGCTCTTGTGCCTGACCCTTCATCTCCCGACTCATTCTCAGTGACTTCCGATTGAGAGGTTTCTACTCTGGTAGTGATTTGTTTGGATCGTTGATTTACTTCCTTTCTGGGTCCATCAAACTTGCGGGCGAAGGTGAGAACTCTTCCCTGTAAGTAATCATTTTCGTCACGTGCAAATTTTTCTTGTTTTCGTGACTTGATCTTTTGTTCATATATAGTTAATCGTGATTTCATTTGGCCCATCATGCCATCCAAGAGTTTCTTGTCTAGATCTTCCTTAGACAAATCTCCTTCTAGTTCTTTAATTTCCTGAAGGGCTTTATCTCTATCACTCCACGCATACTTCACCAGTATGCCAAGTGTTCCTCTGCAGTATTGCGCAGTGTGTTCTGCCCAATCAGTTAGTAGCTGTGGGTCCGGATTCTCATAAGAAGGCACAGTATATACCCTCAGCCCTCTGGGGACACGTTGCTCATCAATGTAATTTTGTAAGCTGGTGGCCTCCCACCATTTGCGTGTTTCTCGCTCATAGAGACGCTCTAATTTTGTCATGATTTCAGTTACTTTGCTCTTAGGTTGTTCCTGGCTGCTGGCAGCAATATGGGCTTGTCTCGTGTCTTGCCTTTTGAACATGCCCTTAGCTGCTTCTCGACGCTCTTGTTCATAGAACATGGCTTGTGCCATGGTAAGGTTTCTGGCTGTAAGTGGCTTTGACAGCCTTCAAATCCACTGTGCTTGCAATTTGTAAAGCTGCCCCGATAACTCCGCCGGCAATACTGTTTAGATACTCATGCAATCAGAGTATACGCAATGCGCTGGTGTGCGTGACTCACCGAAAGTGGCGTTTTCATGCAGATTATTCAAACGCTGAGGATTCTTCTCCTTCTCTCGGCACGAAGTTCCGCACACAACATAGTGTGGTAGCGCAGCAAATTCACAGTTTCCGGCGGTGCCTCCTTAACAAACCAGCGCCGATTTCTGCAATGAAAGACGGGAGGCACTCGCGGGCGGGTGCAGGTGAAGCGGTTGCAGACTCCGCTTTTAATATTATGCTCAAATCCAAGTATTGCACTTGACGTGCACAAAGAAAACCGCACTTCGGGCAGCTTGAAATGCAAGTTCTTTTTATTTTACAGCAACAGACGCGTTTCGGCGGAAGTGCCTTTTTCGATGTTACCGGCACTAATGTGAAACACCATGTTATATTTGCATTCACATTGTCAAAATTAAGGAAGGACTAGCGTTCCACTTCTAACGTGGGCGCCATTTTGTAACATGTTATAATGTATGTACATTATATGACAATTTATCATCTAAAAGGTGTTTCATGATTCAATATTTCATTAAATAACGTTTATGAATCAGAGATAAGCAACAATAGATATCTACATCATTTTGTACCATATATTGCTATATTTCACCATAGATGAAAACTTTGCTAATATATATATCCAAACAACTCTCCAAACCACCTCCAGCGAGGGAACGCCGGCGGAGAAGGAGAACAGACCACACGGATTAGGCAAGATGTTCCGTTTATTTTCTTATTGCCAAGTTCAACAAGATGACGCGTTTCGGGCGTGAAAAGCCCTCGATCACATAACGGCCACAGCAAACATTTCTCTTTTTTAAATGCTGATATGTGCACTCCCCCCAGCACCATGTGACTCAGTCACGTAATAATCAACAGTGAGGAAATACTCGGTTTGTTTAGGTATCTACTTGCAATGCTCGATACACATGAAATAATTTTTTCGCATAGCCGCTCTTTACAGTTTGTAACATTCCTGTATAAATACAGCTATATCAATCCATCATTAAAAAGCAGCAACGTTATTGACATTCTCTTAAATTACTGTATAAATACATTTATAAAAATTATGAGGTCTACATCTTTATCGTTTAGCCCAAGGCTTCATCCGTAAAATATTGTTAGCATACTCTGTATAAATACAAAGCTCCATAGCTACCCTCTAAATGTATTAATCAAAGAGATCCAATAACATATATTAATTTCATGTCATCGAAAATATAGTGTCTATATCCCTAACGTGCAAATTCTCTCAAAAAAAGGTAGTGCGTTGCTGTGCAAAAAAACTATGCAAAATTTACTGTGCAAATAGCTATTGTAATGTGCAACCGCATGATAAATAACATCTACTCATCATATATTCAACAACAATGAATCCTTATAAATAGGATAAAACATTGTTAAAAATATATAGTGTTTTAAAACTTTATAATTTGGTAAAATCAATACAAAACGAAGATAAAATACATCATACAAAAAACTCTGATTTGATTTACATATTCTCTACTTTCAGAACTAAATGAAAATTGATGTCAAACACAATTCATTTTAATTTCTCAAATGTATACTCCATTTCTTCATTATTTCTTACTCATGAAATTAGGGAACCTATATTTCATGCGGAGATATACAAATGCTTCACCAATGCCAGCAATTCAGTAAATTATACTGTCAATCCAATAGTCAGAAATTAAAATCAACCTATATATCTGCAGATACGGGACCTATTCTATTCACAGAAAGTTGTGCAATTCCTCCGTATTATTTAACCCATTCGGCTATTTGCTGTCAAACTCAAGTATCATCTTAGTTTCTAGTTGACGCAATTGCCGCTCACGATCGCCCCCCCCCTGCGGGGTTTAGGAATAGCCCCTACAACAAAGTATTTAAGGCATGCCACATCATTGTTATGACATCTCTTAAAATGGCGTGCCACAGGGTAGGCTGGGTCAGTATGCAGAATTGCACGGAGATGCTGCAAAATCCTGACGTGCACCTGTAGCTTGGTGCTCCCAACATAGTTCAATCCACAGGTGTACGTCAGGACATACACAGCATACTCCGTTCTGCAATCATAGCTCCAGGAAATTGCCACATCTTGAGTACTGAATGGGGTTCGAAAATGAGTTGTATTTACAAGCTCTACAGCTGGAACATTTTCGGAATCCATTGGGCGGCTTATTCCACATGCTGTTAGAGATTGTTTCAGGACTGTTTTTATCTAGTTTGCTTCCCATACGGTTTGCTCTTCTGAACGTTATAATGGGGCTACGAGATAATCTCGGACCCAGGACATTATCAGTTTGAAGGATCGGCCAATTTTTCTTAACATGGCCCGAAATTTTTTCTCCTCCTTGCTGAACGCTGTTATTAGTCTTGGACAGTTCGTATTGACAACCTTCTCTATTGTGATATCTCCTGATTTAGACACTAAATTTACAGGTTCTCTGATCTCAAAAAGGCTTTCTCTAGATCTTAATTCTGCCTTTTTAATTGCTCTTTGCAATAAATCATCAGAGTAGCCCCGAGCTCTTAATCGTGACATATCATTAAGGCACTGTTTGAACTCAATTTCAGTACTACATATGCGCTTCAATCTTAAAATCTCTCCATATGGGAGGCTGGCAATTAGGTGTTTAGGATGCAAACTCGTAGCATGGAGGGTGGCATTACCCGCTGTAAAAGTAAAGTAAAGTAAAGTCCACATTTGTAAAGCGCACAATCACCCGTAAGGGTCTCTAGGCGCTGGGGGCCGTCGGGAAAATTAAGCGAGCTATTGCCCAGAGTCACATGGTGCTGGGCTAACCTGCCGCCGGAGCCGGGGATCGAACCGTGGTCCCCAGATTCCAGCGTCAGTCGCCCTGGCCGCGGCGCCACATTTTCTATGTAAGGTAGTCTCAATTCTCTCATTTTTAATATAGACTTTTACATCTAAATATTCCGCACTGGTCTTATCGATATAGGAAGTACATTTTAGATTGAGATCATTTTGATTAATCTCATCCACAAAAACATAGGCTTCTGACTCATCTCCCTGCCATGGAATAAATATATCATCAATATAGCGGAGATAACATATAATTTTTTCTTTATACCATGTTTTGTGCTGCTTTTTTAGGACTTGTTCCTCCCACCAGCCAACGTGTAAACACGCGTAGCTGGGGGAGAAATAAGAACCCATTGCCACACCTCTCAATTGTTTATACAACTCCTTTCCAAATAGGAAGAAGTTGTTATTTAGGCACCATTCAACGAGTTTCATAAGAGCTTTGTTGTGTTCGTATAGTTCACATGGTATTTTTGACAAAAAGTATTCAATAGCCAACATTCCCTGTGAATGATTGATACTAGTATATAATGACTCTACGTCAAGCATCATTAATAACATATCGTCACTCCAGCATAAATCCTTAATTTTAGTCAAGAAGTCACTCGTGTTTTTTACATAACTTGGTAATTCCTTAACCAAGTCCTGCAAAAAATAATCAATATACTGACTCACTTGCTCCCCGGCACTCTTGATAGCAGATATAATTGGCCTACCGGGGACTGGCATGGTTTTCTTGGGAATTTTTGGTATTAAGTAAAGCACAGGGAGGACCGGAAATTCATTGTTCATTAGCATTATTTTTCTTCACAAAAGTGAATGATATTTACTCAGCTTTCGCCTCCACTGCTACTCACAGCACCAATGATATACATACTGCCCCCCTTAGTAACACATTCTCACAGTTTGTGGATATTTCAGAGACCCAAGCTAGAGATATCATAAGCTCTATTAAATCGGGTTCAGCACTGGGTCCATGTCCCTTGAAAACCCTTGTCCCAATCATGGATTCTTTGATTCCAGCTATTACACAAATCTGTAACCTTATGTTCAGCACTGGAATCTATCCTAGTCTGTTTAAAAAAAAAAATCCTGAACCCCTTCTGAAAAAACCAGGCTTAGATAAAACAGAGCTGAAAAATTACAGACCTATCGCCAACCTTCCTTTTCTGGCTAAGGTGGTGGAAAAGGCTATGAACACCCAACTAGCAGCTTTTATCGAGGAACATCACCTACTTGAGACCCAATTTGGGTTTCGCAAGTTACACGGAACAGAGACTGCTCTGATTAAGGCTGCGGACGACATTAGAGTCGTCCGAGACCAAGGAGGTTCAGCACTGCTGGTGCTCTTGGATCTCTCGGCAGCTTTCGACACGGTCGACCATCAGATTTTGGTCGACCGTGTCGAGAAAATGGGTGTGCAGGGCTCAGCTAAGAATCTACTGGCTTCGTTTTTGAACGAAAGATCGCAGGCGGTGACGCTAGGACCATTCGAATCGGCTAATCTGTCCTTGCCGTGTGGGGTACCTCAAGGTTCATCCCTAAGACTGACACTATTTAATATCGAAGTGTCGGACCTAGCTAAAACCATCAAAGCCCATGGAATGAACCTTACCTCATACGCAGACGATACACAGCTGGTTCTAGCCATCAAAAATGATGGAGAAACAGTGGCAGAGGGTTTTAAAACAGGTATGCTGGCAATCGGACAATGGATGTCGGCAAACTGTTTAAAACTTAATTCCGAAAAAACAGAGGTGGTAACTTTCGGACATCTTTCTCCTAGCTGGTCCCCAGTTTGGTGGCCAACATCTTTCGGAACCCTGCCGACACCAACTTCCAAGGTGAGGAACCTGGGTGTTATCTTTGATAACGACCTTAATTTTGTGGCTCACGCCAATCAGACGGCCACCACAGCTTTTTATAAATTACGGCTGGTAAAAAAAATCCTTCCTTTTCTTCCAAAGAGTGCAGGCAAGACCTTGGTAAGCTCTTTAGTCTTATCTGCATTAGATTATTGCAACGGCTTGTTTGCCAATGCCCAGATCAGGGTCATTAAGAAAATGCAGACAGTACAGAATGCGGCTGCCAGACTGCTTTCGGGAATTCCCAGATATAAACCCATAGCCAACACCATCAGAAGTTATCACTGGCTCCCCATTAGGAATAGAATTAAATTCAAGACCCTACGCATAGTCTACAAATCACTGCATCAACAAGCACCTCAATTTTTGAGAGACCAGCTTATCCCATACAATCCCTCTCGACCTCTCCGCTCGTCCAATCTTAACGACTTGGTGGTGCCTCGCACTAAATTGGTTACTTGGGGAGATCGTCGTTTTTTTGGTTGTTGCTCCAAAACTGGGGAACACACTCCCCGAATCTATCAGGACTAGCCCAAATCTCATGTCATTTAGAAAACAACTGAAAACCTGGTTGTTTAACCACTAAGGTTTGAAGCCCAGCAATGGAGAAGTCTGCAATAGTAATAGCGCCGAGACGCCTGCGGGCAATTGTTCGCGCTTTACCAAATATCAAAAATAAATAAATTAAAAAAAATAAATAAACTTGAACTCCTCATTGGAAATCAAACCTTCCCTGCGCCAAAGTGACAATTGTTTAAATAAACCTTCTCTTGCTCTTGAATACTCTTTGTGTGTTGTTTTCTCATAACACTCTTTTTCACCCAATTGTCTGTTGGCCTCTTTGATATAGTCTTTTTTGGGCCAAATAACCAGATTTCCTCCTTTATTAGAGTTTTTGATTACAATTTCATTGTTGCTGCTTAGTTTCTTGATCAGGTTTGCATATTCCAATTTCTTAAAATGAATTTTCTTGCTGTTTTTGCTTGTAGTATGTTGATATAGATGTTTAATATAATTAATAACACAGTCATGAAATGTATCAACTGCGTCCTTAGCCATCAAAGGAAAGAAGGTAGACTTAGCTTTATATGGACTCAATCCTGCTCCTTTTTGTGTCAAATTGATTTTCTGGAGGCGCATTTGAGTGGCCAGATCCACATCCGGGCCTGATGGTTGTGAGAAAGTGGCAGCATTTAAATCGTGCAAAGTTAAGAGATTTGAAACATCAGCAGATTTCAAAAGTTGTTCAGTCCCTGCAGTGTCATTGTCTCTATTGCCATCTAGATTGTCCTTCGCTGTCTTCAAAGCGAAGAATTTCTGTAGTTTCAATTTTCTAATAAAACAAAACACATCAATACGAGTGTTCGCATAATTGAAATTTTGATCTGGACAATAGCTTAAACGAAGAGATAATAATTGTTCTTCAGCCTTGGTTAACACAACTGATGATAAGTTGATGATACTTTTATCACTTATATTTACTTCCTCCTCTCAGTGCTTTTTTTCTGATTTTTGTCTGCACCTGCGTTTCCTTTCTCGTCTCCACTTGTTTTTTCTTTTTCTACTTGTTTCTTTTGTCTCTGCCTTAAGGTCTGCAGCCTCTCCTCCACTAAAAAATCCATCTCTTGTTCTAAATTAAATGTGGTCGGAGCTGATTGACTCATGCCATCGGTATCATAACTCGAATCGCCAGTTAAGGAAACCGTGTCAACGCTTGCACTGTCTTCGTCTTCAATTGGTCTTGTGTTCACAGTCTTTGTTTGGTGTGGCAAGCTTTTTGACACTTTTTTGCTGAATTCTTGTCTTTTAATGACACTATATTTACGAGCAAACGTGAATATTTGTCCCTACGTATAATCCGCTTGATCTCTCGCGAATTTATGCGCCTTCCTCACTTTAATTTTTTCTTCATGTTTATCTAAACGAACATTCATTGCATCCAACAATTTTTTGGTGTCAGCGGAACCCACATCCTCCTTGCTTGCCATCTCAGCATTGATTTTATCTATTTCTACCAAAATGGCTGTGCGGTCAATTGCAGCATACTTTATTAGAATATGCAGCATACTTTATTAGAATATGCACAATGTGCATTGAGGCAGTTAAATTACTCTCCCCCCACTCCTTTAGCATCGCTGGGTTTGGTTTATCGAAGCTTGGGCCAAGAGAATGCGTAGTCCACGTGGTACCCTTCCCACCTCTGCAGATTTACTTAAGGAGCGATGTTCCCACCACTTGCTGATTTCAAGTTTTGTGTTCCTCTCTAACTCCTTGATTAAGCCCTTCATATTTCATTGGTGCTGCTTTTTTCAGAGATAGTACTCGCTACATTTCAATTGGTTGGCACATTTCCAAATAGCTCATCAGCTGCATCCTCGCGTTTGCAAACAGTTTCCGCCGACATGCTTACACTTGGACTTATATCTTGGTAGCACAGAATAGTTACAGCTACTGTTGATTGCCGCCGTTTGTAACCTTCTCACCTACGGTTACGCTCATTCCACTCACCGCTATCACGAGCCTATATATATATATATATATATATATATATAGGCAATAATACAATCCTCATATTGTTGAGCACTAATCCATAGAGTGGTTAATGAACATGAAAACCTCAGCATAACCTACTCGCAAATATCATAATAATCTCATAAAAGAATGGAGGTGACTACAATGTTGCCAAAACATGCCATTCTACAAGAGAGTTCAATCCTTTTTCAACCGTCTTGGCTGACCAAATCAACCTGTTCTCCTTGAATGTGAGCAGACGATCAACATTACAGTGTCTTTTTTGAGCTCTTAACACTCTCAAGAACAAACCATTTCATATCAGTGGGAGTATGTGATTTATTTAAATAGTGCTCAACCAATGGTGCTGATGTAATTTTGCATCTTATTCGCGATTGATGCTGCATAATTCTTTTTTCACTTCTTGTGTGGTTTTTCCAATATATAATAAAGAGCATGGACATTGTATACAATAAATCACATTTTTAGACAGCCAATTTGAGTGATGTCGCAGAATCCATTCTTTCTCATTCAGAATACATAATTTTACCACTGACGTAGTAGCACCTGCTGCACAATGACCACACGGGTAATGACCCACAACTGGTGTTAAACCCCACATATTCTGTAACGTAATGGGGGTAGGTTCATTATATGCTCTCACCAAGTGGTCTCTTAAATTTTGTGCCCTTTTAAATGCAAAGCGAGGTTGTTGTAAGTGTGGGTCAACTTTTTGTATAAGATGCCAATTTTTTAACACAATTGTATGAACTGTATTAGATTCTGATCCAAAAGTTGTCACACAAGTAACAGAATTATTTTCCCTATCCTTACGATCTTTTACTTGTAATAAGGCCTGGCGATCATAGTACCAGGCCCGTTTCATTGAGCGCTTTACCAATCGATAAGAGTAGTTTCTCATGATAAGTTTAGTTTGCAAAATGTTTGCTTCTCTAAAATAATCTTCCCTTCTGGTACTATTGCGCTTTAACCTCAAAAACTGTCCGAAGGGAAGATTATCACGCAAATTACGTAGGAGGTGACTCGTATATTTAAGAAGTGTATTTCTCGCTGTGGGTTTTGTATAAAAACTCACTGCAAGTTGACCACCATCATTCCAAATTTTTAGATCAAGGACACTGATCGAATGTTTGTCATATTCAATTGTAAATTGGAGATTAGAATCCTGTTAATTGAGCCAAGCGTGCAATTCTTGTAATGTGCTCAATGAGCCACACCATATCAAACATACATCATCGATGTATCTCAGATATTTTTTAATATGTGGAAAAAATGGGTTGCTGTAAATTACTCTCTCTTCAAACGCTGCAACAAACAAATTGGCTATATCTGGTGCAAAAATTGCACCAATTGCCACGCCTTTCACTTGGCCATAGAACTCTCCATTAAAAACAAAATAGTTTTGTTCAAGAGTAACCTTAGCACACTCTACGATAAAATCAGTAGGGACTACATGTGGACGAGTTCTCATGTCTAAGACATCACTAATAACTTGAAGAGCTTCTCCCTGAGGAATGCTCGTATACAAGCTTTCTATATCCATAGTCACTAGAATATCTGTCTGCATATCATATGGCAGCCTTCCAATTGTGTTATAACATCAGAACTGTCCCGTGTGTATGATCGTGTTGAGGGAAGAAACGGTTTTATAAAAAAGTCAGTGCACTCTGCCAAAGGCTGTAAGATCGGTTGGCAACCTGCAATTATGGGCCTGCCTGGAGGATGAGTACTATCCTTATGTATTTTCGGTAGCGTATAAAACGCTGGAATGGAAACATCTTTTTTGTTTAAATATTTAAATTCCTTTTGGCCCATTCAAAGGCCATCGCGTCCTTGAGCGGTGAGGTTAGCAATTTCTTTCCTGATTTTATCAGTAGGATCATTAGGTAATCTTATATAGTGTAATGGATTCTGTAGTTGTCTGAATGCTTTCAAGTCATACTTTGTCCTATCCTGTATGATGATACTCCCACCCTTGTCAGCCGGTTTGACAACAATATTCCAGCTGGCAAGGGCTCTTTGTAGAATTGCTAAGGTGCAATATAGTGATTTATAACCTGTGTAGAGGCGAAATAAAGATACTCACTAGGAGACCCAGCCGGGTTCCCTAGTAAGGGTGTAAATTTTAGCAATCCTAATTTATATTATTCAGTCGCTCAGTGTTCTGTAGCAGAGGTCGATTTCAGCAGCTGCTGATAATGGTCCAGTATGCGGGCGCTCCTTGGCAATGTGAACCACAATCCGTTCATTTCTTTTAACCGGAGTAAGGTAAGGGGTTCCAACCGCTTCCGTCGGTCTTTCCAGGTACAATGACCGACGGATTCACTGAGCTACTGAATAATATAAATTAGGATTGATAAAATCTACACCCTTACTAGGGAACCCAGCTGGGTCTCCTAGTGAGTATCTTTATTTCGCTTCGACACGGGTTGTAAATCACTATATTGCACCTTAGCAATTCTACAATCAGATGTCCCCAACATTGTAGGTCCTGAAGAGACCCTACACCCAGAATAGGGTCGAAACGCCGTCGACAGAAAGAGGAAAAGCGAACCATTTAAACGGTATTCTATTATTATATAGATACTATGTAATTGAAAAACATGTAACATTGGTCGCTTTCAAAAACTAAAACACCTTGAAACCTTGTAAATATTGTCACAAAAACGTCACCAATGTTATTTAGGTTCATGTTTCACTTGGGACACTATACACACATGTAAATATTTTTCTTACATGTTTTGTAAAAATTGGTAATTTACTTTGGAATACAACTCTAGATAAAACTGAGTCAGTGTATGCGTATTCCTTTCTCTTTGACATCTACTAAAAACCCTGATTTTCGCCTTGTCTGTCTTAATCAATACTAAGTATATATTCCACAGGAACCATAGTTTCTTAAAATACTTAATCACCCTTGTTCCTTAGTGAGTAGGGCTCCCTTGTTTTTCCTTTCCGACTTTAACTACACTGCAGTCCATTTTTAATTCACTATTCGTGAGTGACTTCAAGGTTCAAGGAAAGCTTTATTTGGCTGCTATTTAAAACAGACATAAAAGCACAGAACAATTATATACACATTTCATTACAAATTCTTTACAAAAGTTTATAAAACACAATTCATTTACTGTTAAAAAAGAAGAAACCAATTGCAGCCATTAACATTCCAGAATAATTATTTTCCTGATATAAAACACCACTTTTAAAAATTGTGCTATTCTCCAAGCTATGTGTTCATTTTCTAAAAGCTGGAGTGCAAACATAGCTTGGCGGCATTGTCCTAGCCCTAAGCTTTTTAAAATTGGAATGATCCAAACTTTCCTCTGTTTCAAGTAAAATTTGCAAAACAACACTAAATGCATGGTAGACTGGTCAGAGATTTTGTCGCAAGGGCACAGTATTAAATCACGTGACCAGTCATTTAGTTTTGAAAAGGACAGGAGTCTATGTATGATTCCCAGTCTAAACCTGGTTAAAAAAATCTATCAAAAGTACCAGGTGCAAATGATAAGTATGGCTCCATCCCCAGAGTGGTTCGTATTAGCAGGTGATGTCTCACTTTAATTTTTTCAGAGATTTCCCCCACCATTCTATTTGCTTCCAGTAATTGGAGGCCATCTTTCTTTAAGGTCTTTCTTGGAATCTCCGTCATAGATGTAGGGTTTAGGAGGGCGTGGCTTGGACGCCGATGGCGGAGGTCGCCTAGCGTCTCGGCTCCGCGGCCGGACTCCCATTAATCCTGAAACAGAAGGGTTTCCCGTATTTCTATTACCCCCCCTGGACACTCTTGTTGACCCGCTTGACCACCTACACTCGCGGTGGCCCGAGGAGACCCAGAGGCGGAGGGCGACGCCGAAGAACGGAGGCAGCGAGGAGGAGCCCAAGATGGCGCCGACACCGCACTGAGGACGGCCGAGACCCCGATCTGTGCGGCAGCCCTGCAGAACCGAGTGTCTCTTCCCCCTGCTGAGACGTCTGCCTGTGCCCGATTTCTGGAGGATCCCATGCCGGGACCCTGAAGCGGTGACCGGCTATACGGTAGAGGCGCGGGGAGGGGCGGCGTGACCCGATCGCTGCCTGGTGTGCGCCGAGGCGGGAGCCGACGGCGGTGACCGGGGCGCTTGCCTCGGGGATCCCTGAGTGGCGCTGAGGAACCGGCTGGGGACGTTGTGGGACGCCCCTGGGCCCCCCAACCATGGCGACTCTGCTACAATTGAGCCCCGTGATAGGGCACTGAGAGGCGGCCGACGGGGGAAAAGTGGTTACTGAGGAGAGCCCTCTGGTGAGCTCACCCTCCGCACCAGGGGGAAGGGAGAAGCGCGAGGAACACTACGGCGACCTGCTGGCCCAGAGGAGGCGCCGGGGGACACACCCTGGGGAACAGACACTGACCTCTGCCCGCATAAAGAAGCCTCCGCCGGGCCCGGCATGAGGACTGGAATACTGCGGACCGACGGGGACCTCAGGAGTGGCTGAGGTCCAGTGAAACGACCCCGGAGCACTGCGGAGGGCGCGTTACTCCTGCGGCCTGCATCGACCTCACCTGCGACAGGGGGCGCGAGCTTCCGCAACGGAGGGTGACAGTGTAAGGCCCCTATTGACATCCCAGGGGCCTGATCCGGTCCAACGGTGGGCGGCCGCCCGGAACACCACCTACCGGCCTACTGAACTGAAGGGTGTCCACTGGAGGCAGCAACGAGACGAGCGACCACGGCACGGCCTTGATCGGCCCGCTTAGGATACACTTGACCAACAGGCACCTACCGCCATGGGAAAACCGAGAGGCCCGAAGGGGGGCGCCCAGACGGCGTCGGACGCAGAACCGCCGGACAACGAGGAACAATCGCACGCAGAAAATTCAGGGAGCCCCCATATTCAGGCACAACTGGACAAAATCCTATTAGCAATCACAGAAACCAGATCAGCCCTACGGGAAGATATTGCGCAGGTGGCGACCGGATTGGGTCTGCTACGTGCAGATCATGGCAAGCTATCTGACCGAGTGAAAGAAGTTGAGGGATCGATGAAACACTTGGAACCGGCACAAAAAGTCCTGGATGCCACAATGAAGGACGCCTTGACCCGCATAGCAGCACTGGAGAAGCGTGCGGAGGATGCGGAAGGGAGAAACAGAAGAAATAACATTCGCGTAGTTGGCCTTCCCGAAAAAATTGAAGGAGGGGACATGGTGGCGTACCTAGAACATTGGCTACGGACAACGGTGGTGCAGGAGGGGCTGTCCCCCTTCTACACATTGGAGAGGGCGCACAGAGTGCCGGCCAGGCCCCCCCTTCAGGGCGGGCCTCCCCGCCCGGTGGTGGCGCGGCTGCTCCATTTCCGAGACAGAGACCTTATACTCCAAGCTGCCAGACAGAAAGGTCCTTATCAGGTGGACAACAGCCGAGTAAACATCTTTCCGGACTATACCTATGACACGCAAAGGCGTCGATCATCATTTCTGGCCATCAAGCGGGAACTACGAGCGGAAGGCATCCAGTACTCCCTGTTGTTTCCGGCGCGACTTCATATCATCGTGGATGGCTCCACCAAGTTCTTCGACACCCCAGACGAGGTGTGTGGTTGGCTGGAACTGTACAGAGTGGGCAAAGATGGCTTCGGAACTTCCTCTCAAGCCACGTTGGAGGATGCGTTACAGAGAAGGCCTAAAAGATTCAGACACCGAAGAGGCAGAACTACTAGACCGTCCACGGTGGAGACTGCAGCAGAACGACGTGGTGCGTTGGAGATGGTTTCTAACTTATCTGGCCCTTCAATGGAACATCGGGCAGCTCATTCAGAACCGGGGGAGAGTGGTGGCCAATCGGACACAGAAGGCTCCGAGACGGACAGCGTGCGACTTCCGGCGGTTACCCCCGAGACAGCTGAAGGACTGCTAGATGAACAATGATAATATGGGGTGAGGAGGTTCTGGTCGGGGAAATGAGGGGAGAGAGGGGGTTGCGTAGGAGTCGAGGGACACAGGAGGGTAAATGTTTCGTTCACTGGTTGCGAGGGGGGGTTGCTGGGACTTCCTTCTACATATTCTATTATTGTTGGGTTCGGCCGCGCCGTGGCCTGCAGAGGGATCCCGCGTCGACGCTCGGTCCCCCACATTGCCCTTAAGGCACGCCTACGGTGGCTACCGGTAGGATAGCGGGAAGGGAGGTTTTGGAACCTGCAGTTTGGATGGGGACTAGATGGTACTATTTAGAACCTGTTCTGGGGGGGTTGGACGGGGGTTCATGGTTACAAGTTGAGTTACAGTTGTTAAGGGGGGGACTCGTCATCGATGTGGAGGTTGTTGGGCAATTTCCCATGGCCGTGTTGTGCTTGGAGAGACTGGTGAAAGCGTTGTGGGATAATGGCTGACCTCTCGAATTTGAAATGCGTCACCTGGAATGTGCGGGGCCTGCGCACCATGTCCAGACGCCATAAGGTCCATGCTTATTTGAAGCGTAGAGGGGTGCAGATCGCTTTGCTACAAGAAACGCATCTCAATAAATCTGAGGGGCTTGCGCTGCAGCGTAGATGGCGGGGACAGGTATACTGCACCACATACTCAGCTTATGCGAGGGGCGCGCTGATCTGGATAAAGGCGGGAGTACCCCTGCAGGTGGATAGCCACACTATAGATCCAGAGGGGAGATATGTCGCGTTAACAGGGAAGCTTGGGGGCAGAGATTTGAGCATCTGCTGCATTTATACGCCCAACACGGACCAGCTCGCCTTTCTCAATTCACTATCGGGTTCTTTGGCTCGTTACCTGTCGGGACCCGTCCTGTTGGGTGGGGACTTTAACTCGGTGCTCGACGTTGACTTGGACAGATCTCATCCTCCCCTCCCGGACTCCCCGGCGCATAGAACGGCGAAGGGTAGACTGTCCTGGCAGACTAGGTGGGGTCTAACGGATATCTGGCGAGCGCATAACCCGCTTACTCGGGATTACTCACACTTTTCAGGTATGCACGAGTTACATGTGAGGTTGGACAGCTTCCTGGGATCTGCGGAGGTGGCCACTACGGCGGTACGATCCGAATATTTAGCGAGAACGATCTCTGACCACAATCCGCTATTGCTGGGCCTTAAATGGCTCCAGGGGGCCCCTTGTGTACCTACCTGGAAACTGCGGCCAGAGCTGCTGGAGGATCAGGTGTTTCGCGGGGACCTGGAGAATAGGATAACAAGTTACTTTACGATAAACGAGGGTACGACGACGGAGCGGGCCACGGAATGGGACGCCTTTAAGGTAGTGGTGAGGGGCTATTGTATAACACAAAAGGTTGGAGTGCGCCGCGTGCTCCTGGAAGACCTGACTAGAGCTGATCAGGTCCTCCGTGACCTGGAACTCTCCCGACCGGGTCGCCCAGAGCTTCAACAGCGGGTCCTGGCGGCTAAGGAGGCGGTGGCGGTGGAGGTTGAGCGGCTACGTAGCTACGACTATAAGACTTACCTATCTAGATCATTAGCGGAAAGTGACAAATCTAGTGCGTTGTTGGCTTGGCTTGCTAACCCTACCAGACGCTCCTCACCCATCGTGGCGATGAGGACTGGCGAGAACAGGGAGGTTTATACTCCGCCTGAAATCCTCCACTGCTTCTGGTACTACTACAAGCAGTTGTATCGTAGTCGACTGCAGCCGGACGCCTCCCCGACGGATGCCTTCCTGAGGGTCCTGCCTATCCCCGCGCTGGATTCGGAACAGGCGAAGGCCCTGGGTCGCGATGTGGAACTAGGTGAGATCAAAGGCGCGATCAAAAGAATGGCGCGTAACAAAACGTCGGGCCTGGATGGCCTACCTGTGGAATTTTATTCCGCATACTCAGATATATTGGCCCCCAAGCTCCTGCAGGTTTACAAGGAAGCGAAATCTTTGGGACGATTGCCGATCTCGATGCGGGAAGCACTGGTGATACCTCTCCTTAAGCCGGGACGCGAGGGAACGGACCCGGCCTCTTATAGGCCACTCTCAATGCTCACGGTCGACTACAAGATCCTGAGCAGCATATTAGCTGAGCGGTTACTAGAACATATGGGCTCCCTGGTGCACGCCGACCAGGCGGGCTTCATCCCCAAACGTAACACGACAATGAACATTCGAAAATTATTCAGACTACTGGAGGCGGGGCACGAGGATGCTCCCGATCCTATGATTCTTTCGATAGACCTGGAAAAGGCCTTCGACAGCCTGGAATGGGTCTACCTCCACAGGGTCCTCGAGAGATTTGAGCTGGGAGAGGGATACCTGCAATGGACCAGAGTGTTGTACGCCTCGGCGGTGGCCAGAGTGAAATCGGGCCCGCTGGTGTCTCAGCAATACCCAGTACAGAGGGGCACGAGACAAGGTTGCTCGTTGTCCCCATTGTTATTTGCCCTAGCGGTGGAACCGCTGGGTATCTCAATCCGCACAGGTGCCCACTATAGGGGACTACAATCTCCGTTAGGCCCCCAGTATATTTCCCTGTATGCTGATGACCTGCTGCTCTTCCTCAAGGACGCTGATGCAGCCCTGACGGGAGCGGACTCGGTGCTCACGTCTTTTGGGGAGTTGTCGGGACTTCAGGTGAATTGGGCTAAGACCTGCCTGTTTCCGGTACGCCATGGTGGCCTCCAACCGGACATGCATAGAGAAATTAGATGGGAACCGACCTGTTTTAAGTACCTGGGGGTACATGTTTATCACCGCCCGGCTGACATACTAGAGGGTAATATCTCCAGGGGCATTCAAGCACTCAAGGGTAGCATGTCCTTTTGGTCTACCCTACCCCTATCGGTGGCGGGGCGTGTAGCACTATTAAAGATGGTGGCACTACCCCGATTGCTGTACTTCTTTCGAACGCTCCCGGTATGGATCCCCAGGTCTATTTTTAAGAACCTTGACTCCATAATCGTGTCATTCCTATGGGGCACAGGCCGACGTAGGGTGGCGCTCCAGACCTTGCTGAGACCTAGAGCGGAAGGAGGTTGGGCGGCCCCGGACTTTGAGACATACTATTTAGCAGCCCAGTTGCAGTTTTACACCCAAGAAGTCGCTTGTGAGTTCCGCGGCCCGGAGGAACTGCGGGGCAGTGGCACACCAAGACATGTTTTATCGTACATTGCGCTGCAACAGACACTAGAGTTGAAACACCTCACTCAGGAAGACCGCACCATACGTTCCTGCTGGAACCGAGTACATCGCAAACTAGGCGGATCGCGACCTTATGCCCCGGAGATCCCGCTGGGAATGCTCACCGCACTTCCCCACGGCGGAGACTGGTCCCGTCTCAGTGTTTGGGAAGACATGGGGATACAGACGGTAGGCGACCTTTACGAGGATGGGGGGCTGCTGCCCTTCCAGGCCCTTTTGGACCGCTATGACATCCCTAGGGGCGATTTCCTGATCCACGCCGCAATCACGAGAGCGATTCAGGCTCACTGGAAGACTGGCCACGAGGAGCCGCAGATGTCAACGGCATGCCAATATGTCATGATGTCTGCGGGGACTGTGAAGGCGGTGTCCTGCCTCTACTCCAGATTGGTGGAGGGGAGATTGACCCCCTTGGCGGTCCTCAAAGCCAAATGGGAGACGGACATAGGTAGAGAAATTCCGGAGACCACGTGGTCCCAGCTGCTGCAGAGAGCCTGGAAGGGGACGAGGAACGCACGCTTCCAGTTGGTCCACTTCTATGTGTTGCATAGAGCCTATCTGACTCCGGTGAAGCTGCAGCAATACTTTGGTCTGGAGACGGCAGCCTGCCCTAGGTGTGGGGCACCCGGGGCGGACCTCATGCACATGTTGTGGTCCTGCTCTGTGCTGACCTCCTATTGGGCGATCGTAGGAGACACACTGACCGCCGCGACTGGTAGATCATTACAGATAGACGCAGCTGTGGGGATCTTACACTGGTTTCCGCATACACCTAAAACTAAAATTACCAGTAAATTCATCGATTTGGGATTACTGTTAGCTAAACGGGAAATTACCAGACACTGGAAGGCGCGAGCTGGTCCGTCGGACACTAATTGGCGCAATGAGCTGCTTAAATGGGCAGGGAGTGAAAGCACGCTGCGATTCCAGCAGGCAAAGCGAGGACAGGATGAACGGGCGCTGGAGACGGCTCAGGCTTGGGAAACGATAGTGCAGGCCCTGCGCGACCATAGCATTCATACTGACACGGACAGCACGGAAGGGGAAGGCCTGGATCCCACAGACGCGACGTAATAGCATAGCACGACGCCACCAAGGCAGTCTCACGGCCTATTTAACAGATGAGGAACATACAAAAGTTGATCTACCGATGAAGAGTGGGGTGGTGGGTGGGAGATAGAGGAGGCGGGGTGATTTTGTTTTTATAAGGCACCGGGACAATGAATAGTGATGAACAACACTGTCTTCCTCTGGAGGGTAGAGTAAGCGGAGGGAGGGAGGGGGATAGGTTTGGGGTACTTGGATAAAAGCAGATGGGACTAACTATATTGTCTGCAATATACTATGTGCATAGAGTGGTATACGATACCAGAAAATGGCGTACGCCGCCCGACCTCCGGGTTGTGGGCTGAATGGCCGTGTATAATGATTATATGGTTCCCACCCACACTAGATTGCATAATGAAGCAGATGCCAGCGTTGTACTTAAAATCACTTCCTGCAATAAAAATATATTTACCCAAAAAAAAAATAGATGTAGGGTTTAGGAAATATTCTGGGTGGCCCAGGTCGTTCATAAAATCGTGAACAAATTTGAGCCAGGGGATTGTAAGTGCCCCCTCTAATTTCAGAATATCTTTTAAAATAGCCTTGTCTGGTCCTACACCACAGTAGTATAGGCTCAATTTTTACAAGATCCGCACTGTATTATTGCGCTAACTCATCATGAGAAATGAAAGAAGAGGTACTAGGTGGTACGGAGAGAATGTGCCTTAAGAAAATATTTTCGACTTTGTAATGGAGTGGAATCTGATAAGCCGCACACCCCAGCCCCATAAATTGCCATAGTCACACATTTTGCTTTATATATGTGTAACAATTTCGGGGGTTGTTTCCTACCTAATTTTTTAGCAAACGATAACAATGCCATTGTGGATCTAGAAAATGCTAATTTTTTGGCAGCTACAGCTGCCACCCATGAATCGTGCTGGTTAAAAAGTACGCCTAAATAGGATTTTTTTTTTATAGATGATAACCTCTCCATCAATATACATTTCACGGGTCCTCTGGGTCCATTGCCTACATCTCATGACATAGGTCTTGGATATGTTGGTTTTGAGACCTAGCTCCCTCATAAACATACTAAAAGTATCCAGGGCACATTGGAGGAAGTTTTGGGTACGTGCCATCAATATGGCATCATCCGCATACAATAATGCGGGGATAGGGCGGCCCTCTACCTGGGGATAATCTTTACCCTGGAGAAGGAGTGCGTCTTCAAGGCAGTTAATATAAAGATTAAAAGGAAAAGGGGCCAAGACACAACCTTGTCTGACCCCTCTCCTGACTGGGAAGGCTTGAGTGCATTCTCCCTTCTGATCAAACCGGACACTTGCGGAAGCTCCACTGTACAGCCGCCTTAAAAACATAATAATCTTTGGGTCGACCCCTATCCTTTCAAGGACCTCCCACAGTGATGTTTGACTGAGTTGAATGCTACGGTGAGGTCGACAAAGGCCAAGTATAAGCTACCTTTTTTTATTACCCCTTTATAGTCTATTCTTGCTTGTCTTATTTTGGACGGTGATCTGGGTTGTGTACGCAATGCCTTTTTCAGGTTGGCATGCCCTAGTACATTTAGCATTAAACCAGCCAGAGGATTTCACCTTATCACTAAATTGTACCGTCAGCCAAAATTTAACCTCCCTCGTAATATCTATAAAGGAGTTCACAATGACCTCGTCAGGGGCGGTCTCGCTCAGGCAGGTGTCCAGCATGGGCCTACATTTACCCATAACTTTTTCAATTAACAAATCTGCATCCCCTTTATCCGACTTTAATGAATAGCCATTGGTTTTGCTTAATACTTCATCGCCCATCATTCGAATAGGTTTCTCTGTCTTATTAAAGCTGAAGGGAGGTAGTTTAAGTTTTAAAAGGAGGGGGAAATGATCACTTAGGGCTTTATCACCCACCTCAAAGGATGAAGCCAAATGCGAGTGAGAGTGTGAGGTCCAAATGAAGTCAATGGTGGTAGCGTATCCTCTCCCATTGAAGGGGGGGCATGCAAGATGGTTTAGTTATTAATTCATTGGCTTATCCAAGATCCAATTTAAAAATGAGCTTGTTGAATAGATCTCCCATCTTTGAATGATTAAAGTGACTACTATTGTCTGCTTCATTAAGCAGGCCGCACAATCTTACATCCATATGACTACATAAACTACAGTTAAAATCACCCAACAACAGAATCGACGTATCTTTGACGTTCCCGTTACATATTTTAGTAACAGTCTCCATAATACTCTTAACCACTAAATTTAGCTCGTTTTGGGTGGCATTATTATATATATTAATCAAAAGAATGCGATACTTTGGGTTGAAGGTTAGTTCTACTAGCTGGTAAAAAGTGCCCCCCTCATTGAACAAGGTGTTACTTAAGGGCAGCCTGTTTGAAATGTAAGTAGAAATACCACCTTTGGTTCTCCCTCCCAAACCCTTAACTGCCTGGGTGTGGTAGGTCTTATATCCATTTATATGGATAGGTTCTATTGCCCATGTCTCCTGCAGGCCTAAAATGTCCATGTTCTCAATAAAGGCTTCCCAAACGGGATTTTGTAGCTTAGTTCTTAAGCCCAAAATATTCCAGGATGCCACAGAAGTTGTATTGGGATCAGTTAATCATTGAGGTGTGGTAGGGGTCGATCTCACAACCTTGTGGGGGTCCGAATTGGGTGACATAGATGGTCCTAGCATGGGCTTGTGTTGCTCCAAAGAGAATGCTGAAACCCTGTGGTTACTCTTCCTGCTTACATGTTCCTCTGTACTTTCCGGGATTAAAGCCCCAATTGGAACCTCACTCGGGAACAAACCTATTAGCAGGGTAGGGTACAAGGTGCTGGTAACTCTGCGCTCCCCTGCTACTTAAGGTATCAAAGGGCGGCACCATTCAATCAACCCCATCCAAACTGTAAAGAGGGTCGTAAAAATTAAAAGTTGGAATAGCATAACTACGTTGTGCAGAATTACAGATGTTGCCAAATACATGGGCCTGTTGTAGGATCGAAGTGGGTTGATAGAAAAAGCCTAAAGGCACCACACTTACACCCCTTTTACTAACCAGATGGTAGCCGGCCACTTCCAAAATACTTCTAACCAAACGCGGGGACCTAAATGTGATCACTACGCAGTCTCCTGCTACTGTTTTCAGGGAGTAACCCATCCAGGGAATCCGATGGACCAGCTTAAATTCAGTGAACAGATCATTAGTGTAACCTGACTTATTAGACAATGCGTGAAGCGCCTTATTTTTCAAGGAGGATCAGTGTTCAAGTTCTCCATTTGGAAGTGTGGGTACGTTGGTTAAAACAATAGTATAGGGAGTGGCCTCTGGGGGGAGATGTATGAACCTCGGCTCTGATATGTTACTGCCATTCTGTCTTCCACCATTCAACCCGGCTGACTCCCTGGCCAAGATTACCTGTTTGGCCTCTGTAGGGGCACGAGCAAGATACACTTCCCCCTCTATTATCGCAACTGCCATTGACTAAGGGTGCTTGGTGGGACTGACGGGGGGGGGGGCAAGTGCTAGGGGCCGGGGTCTCAATGCCCCCATGAAGATTAACTATTGGATTAGATATGGACAGGGTGTGTGGCATATGCGTATAAGCCGAAGAATGCAAACCAGATACACCCTGAGAGTTATTATCCAAAGGCTCTCCTCTGGTGCTTGTCACTCCCGCCCCACCCCTATTCTGGGCGGGGATTTGCTAGGGCATGAGGGAAAGTTGGACTGCCCCTTCCAGCCCCAGTAGCCTTTCTTCAATGGTGGAAAGCTTAGTTAGTACAGGTCTAATTAGGGCTAATATGGCCCCCTCTAATTTTTCTCAGAATTCCGCTTGGTTAGTGATAGTTATCCCCCCATTTACAGGAGTATCGACTGTGGACTTAGGGGTCTCTTGTGATAGGGCCACAGTTCCATTTTCCGTGTCCACCACTGAGGTTTTATGCCGGGGAAACGATGTTCTATGCCGGGGGAGCGATGTTCTATGTTGTGGTCGCGCCCTGGCCTGAACCTTTGCACTGCTTGATCTTCATTTTTTGCCCCTCGTCTGGACATTCAATTTAGTACCTATTTTTGGGTGTGATAAGCCCTGTGAGTCTGATGATACAGTACTTCTCTCTCTAGGGGCGGTGTTGACAAGGGGGTCCCATCGAGTATGGGAGAGTTGGATATTCCTACTGCAGTGGGGTTGGATAACTCTGGGACTTGATTTTGTGCTTGGGATATCCCGGGTAACGGTTCAAGTGTTAATCTATGCTCGGTAAGAGCGATTTCATGCATCAGGGCTGATTCTGCCTCAAAAGGAAGGCATCCAAAGTCCCCACCACCCCTGCCCTGTTAAAGATTTTCACTTATTCATCCCACCCCCTTCAATAGTCAGGGCCGGTCCTAGGACTTTTGGGGCCCTGGGCGAAAGGGAAGATGTGAGGCCCCTCTAATTTGGGACATTCAGTGCCGGCATTAGTGCTGGTGGCCGTCGGTGCGACAATGTTAGTTGGTCGCCTCGCCAATGAGCTCCTTCGCTATGAATTCCCTCACTACCACCCTGTAACAGTGCTCCTCAAGTTATGCTATGTAGATTTATTCTATGCAAATTTATAAAGTAGTTAGCCGCCTGAAGGCTTCCCAGTGGTGCGTGAGTCGATCGCCGTGTATACTAGCGTGATTCTGAGGCGGTACATGTCTAGAGCAAGTGGGGCAAAGCCATGTTTTAAGCATTTTCTTAATCTGGTCTTGTTCATTTAGTTTCTGAGATCAGTGGGCATAGCATTCCAGAGCTTAGGGGTCAAATGCGAGAAGGATACACACACCCCAATCTGATCTTTGGACCTGTAGCAATCAAGCATTGGAGGATGTTAAGGTACTGCTAGGATTGTAAGGTACCAGGAGGGTCCATTGTAGTTGATTCCCCTATGCACCAAGGAAAGTGTCTTAAATTCTACCCTTTCCTTCACTTGAAGCCAGTGCAATTTTTGCTGAGGTATGTTTGGGAAGCTTGAGGATAGTCCTTGCTGCCACACTTTGGGCTAACCCGAGTCTCTTGGTGATATATTTGGGTGAGCCCATATACAGGGAATTTCCATAGTCCAAGCAGGAAAAGAATCAGCACTTGGGCCACTATTCTCCTAGATTGTGTAGGTAGGAGGTCTAGGATTTTCCGTAGGGTTCTGATAAAGCCAAAGCAAGATACTGTAAACGTTTTTACTTAGGCCTCCATAGATAGGGAGCTATCCAACCACATACCTAAGATTGTAATGGGGAGGGGGAGAGATTGGTAGTGCCCCCAGACACTCTGGCCATCTGAGGGTTGTTTGCGGTGTTGGCTTGTTTCTTAAAATCATCAGCTTGGCTTTGTTTCCCTTCAATTCAAGTGAGCAGTTAGCCATCCATTATGCAACTTTCTCTAAAAAAGGGACTAGTTGTTGCAAACCCTTTCCCAGGTAAAGGGAGACTGCCAGTTGGGTGTTGTCGGCAAAGGAGACCATCAACTCCTAAAATTCCTTGACGATGTCTGCCAATGGACTTAAATAAATGTTGAAAGGTGTAGGCCTCAATGCAAAGCCCCACGGAACCCCACACTACTCATTCAACAAAGCCCAGCATTACATTCCACTGTTTAGTTGGAAGGCTCAAGGAACAGCTTGGCGTCAAAAGATTACAATCATTTTCATTATTTAGAGATTTTTCTTCACAGCCTAGCGCATGAGCATATATTCCACAGTCAGATATTAAAAATCGATGACTTCATGTCAGGAAACTGCCCTGCGATCAATACTTAGAAGCGGGTGTTACAATCCCCTCTAATGACGACAACTGCGTTTGCTAACCTGATATTAAAGGTAATTTAAAAAGCTCTGCCCGGTAGTGATATGTGGCAGCCCAGTTATTTTTGGCACATGCCACCCCTCTGTTCTGGCCCGGAGGTCTATATACTTCAGACCTGGCAACTGAAATGGTGCCACTGCATGATGTGCTGTTCCAGTCCAGGTTTTTTCTTTGATTTCTGGGGCTTGTTGTCTTGCTTTATAGTGGCATGAACAAAACTACAAGCACCAGAAATCAAAATAAAAACTTGGGCTGTAGTAGCACATCTTGCATGGACCAGGGAAATTTAGCAGGTGGCCCCTTAGTGACATACAACCAACCTCCAAGCCAGCCTGTTCTCGCCCGACACCATTATATGTGTATTAGAAAAAAATTACATCCTATAGCCTTTCCTTTTACATCAGCAAGATTGTCACATAGATCAATTTGTAAAGTCCTCTCACTTTGCACTCAAAGAAAAGAAAACAATCTCTATGTTAAAAGAATAGGCAGCAATTTGTCAGAACACATCCCCTGATATTTGATGTCTGTCTTTGAAATTTACAGGCATCTTTATTGCTCATTCACCTTCCAAACTCCAGCATTTTAAAGTTAGGGGTCCTGCAGCTGCCCCCTCCCCCCCCCGCACTCCTACTTCCAGCACCTATAGCCTTCTTTGTCTCCTATACGGCATGTATCTTATTTCTTTACACTTTTCCTTACCTCCTCCTGGTCTAAGCACACTGTTTCCCCATAGTCAGAGTGTGTTGCTGCTATTTACTTCTCTCAAGTATCCCCTTTGCTTTCCTCTCTCAGCCTCCCTCCAGCATCTTGTCTCTTGATCACCTTTCTCGTCCTAACACAAACTGTCTCACGTTTGAAGTCTTCCCATTTCCCCTCACTTGCTATATTTTATCTTCACACTTTCGCTCCGCACGCTCCCATCCACTTATCTCCTAAAGGGCAGGGTACACCACAGACCCAGATGTTAACACACACAACAAATGTGACAATATAAAAGCAATAATTCAAAAGCATCTTTATTGCTTATTTACCTTTGGAAAACAGCAGGGTTATTTAGGGGGTGCTGTAGCACCCCACTCACCCCTATTTCCAGCGCATCTGAAAATTCTCTGGACTGCCCACACAGCAAATGCACCCACAAATGTAAAACTCTGCTGTGTTACATGGACTGTGGCAGTAAAGTCAGGCATGACTCAGTTCCAGAACGTGAGGATATTTGCAGTTTTATATTATGTGAACTCAGCTCTAAGGCATTAGAGAGCTTTACATGATCGCCAGTTACGTTACAAAAGGATATTTTTATTTTTTAGGGGCGTGTGGAAATAGTGATATGCCCAGAATCACAGGATGTTCAGCAGACGCTGGGACTCTAACCTAGTTCTTCAGTTCTATTAGGCTGCTCAATGCGCACAAAGCCCAGAAGAAAGCGTTTGTCCCATGGGCTTCAGAGCCATACTTTAGTGCTACAAAGTTCAGGAGATGGGGTGGGGGGGGGGCCTACCCTGGGTGTCACAGTTCTGAATAATGACTGTATGTCCCAGGCAGGGGCCCCCAAACTTGGGCTTAGAGGTCTGATCCATTGCTGCAGGGCACAAGGGGCCTCTCCTACCCTGGGCCTCTTTGCGCTGGATAAGGGATGTGAGGCCGAGAGAAAGGGGCCCCACACTTGGGCCCTGATCCAGTGCATGGAAGCCCAGGGAAGTGGGGGCCACCTCCCCCGGGCTTAAAAGAGGTGTGGTGCTTTTACTATAAACTTTGCCCAGCCACGGCTTCTCCCTCTTCTACTGCGCCGCCTCTCCGCACCTATTACAGTTCAGCCAATCCTGAAAACAAAAGGGCCATTTGTTGCTTGGAAACGCAAATGGCACCTTTTCAACAGAGCACAGTCTGGCCCTTGACCTGCTCACACACAATAGTCCTCCCTGCTGTTCCAAGACCCCTGGCCATTCTTTCCATCCCTCCATGCCCGTAATCCCAGGACTGACACCACGCCTTTATAACTGCTCAGGTTTAGGCACCTCATTAGCAAAATGTAAAATTGCAGTGATCGGAGGGGAGGGGGGCCTGACTTTAATGAAGCCTTTCACGTGGAAGCGAGGCCCCAGCGGGGCCCCATGTTTTTGAGCTGAGCGCGAGGCCCTGGGCGGCTGCCCATACTGCCCATGCCTAGCGCCGGCCCTGTCAATAGTTGTTAACAATGAATCGTGCGTCAGTTACCAAGTCGCTGATAGTCGGGTTGCCCCATTTGCATACATGCCAACAGACCCGATTCAGGCGGGAGACTACCGATTTTAAAAGCCAAAAATGGCTTTATTTTAGCAGTCTCCCGCCTGAAATTGCATTTTCTACAACAGAAGTCAATGGGGAATTTTCATTCTCCCGATTTTTTCTTTTAAATCTCCCACTTCCTTGTCCTTAAATGTTGGCATGTATGCATTTGTCCCAGGGTAGGCGGGACGGTAGTGCCTAGCAGGTGGCTAATAGAGCCAACGGAAAACAAAAAGAATAAAGAAATAATTTAAAACAAATGTAGCAAAATGTCAATACCGTGGCCCAGCCCAGCCTTCTCCTGTCTCTGACGGGCTCAGACCGCCCTAGGCCTGGGCTGCATCCGGGTGTCGTCCCGCGCCGCAGTGGGAGAGGCAGCGCTTTATGCGCGATGACCATGCCTCCCCCTCATTCGCGGAAGCTGCGGATGTAAGTATTGCACTCTGGGGGTTGAAGTCCTCCCCAGAGTGTGTCAAGGCAGGTTGGCAAAGTGTTGCTGCCCTGGGACCCATAACCCTCCAGGGTTACCTCAGGGTTGTGTTGGCAGCATCTTGTGGAACGGAGAGCAGAGGGCAGAAGAAAACCAGCAAAAAGTCACCCACCCCGCGGTGGGAGAGGCAGCGCTTCATGCGCGAAGGCCACGCCTCCCCCTCACTCGCGGCAGCTGCGGATGTAAGTATTGCACTCTGGAGGTTGAAGTCCTCCCCAGAGTGTGGCAAGGCAGGTTGGCAAAGTGGCGTTGCCCTGAGACCCTTAACCCTCCAGGATTACCTCAGGGTTGTGTTGCCAGCATCTCGTGGAACGGAGAGCAGACTGCAGCAGAAAACCAGCAAAAAGTCACCTGTGAGTGACTTACAGTATCCTCATGGCTTAACGGCTGGAGACTTTCATGTTGTTAGTATTCCGCTTGTTTCTTATTGAGCTGTGCGGTCTCTTTCGATATTCCAATGTACTTATGACCTTCTTGAAGTTACCCTTATGACCTTCTTGAAGTTACCCTGATTTATGACCGAGTACAGGGTCTTTTTTCCTGCTTGTCCGTAGCATATGAATTATGTTCATAAACATATATGTATTGTGATAAAAGAGCCCCCAACACCACTTTGTAAATATATTGGAGATCTTTGGATGGAACCTGACCACCTTTTGTACCTTCTGCGCCCTGACGAAGGAATTGTTGGTCCAATTTCCACTCCGAAACGCGCGTCGGCGCTGTTTGTTTGTTGTTCGATTATGAATTTTGAAATACTTATTGTGCTATTTGTGTAATGATGGTTTGTTGAATGTACTGTTTTATTCTTTATTGAGCTGTGTATGGTATGTCTGGTGTGTATTTGTAAATTGTGGTGTTACTGTGTTTGTGATGATCATGTAATATGTCATGGTGGGGCTGCTCCATTGACTTCCTGTATAGGAAGTAACAAGATTTTTTATAAAAGAATTTATACATATAACTCCCCCCCCCAAAAAAAAGTTTTGATAAAATAAAGTAAGAAAAAAGTCATTCTGTGGGACAATGATGTTATTTCTATTTTAGAATGTACCCCCTATAAATTAATTATTTATAGGGGGAGGTTTGTTGTTGTTCCAGAACAAAGACAAACACAGTATAAATATTGGGGCTGTGACCCCATGTCGGTGTGCTGCTTGGTGCTACTTGGGGCTGGCAGGCTGCGGTCTGCCAGGAGGAACCACCGCTGGGGATTGACCTGCTGCCCTGCTTGGCAATTGAGGGGTCTGCTGTCTGTCTTGGAGCCCCAGTGGGCTGGCCTGCCTGTGCACTCCTTGGAGGGGAGTGCTAATTACTGCCTGCTGATGTCTGCTGGTCGGAGCCTCTTAGAATATTGCCCAGGCTTCCAGGTGGTGATTTGGTCACAAGCACGTGGGGAGCGCTTTTTCCTGAGCCTAAGAAGGAGGGGCTCCTGCTGGCTAGCGCCTCGTGTGTGCTCTATCTTCAGTGCCCCAGCAAGGCAGTGCCGAGGAGAACGGCAAAGGTTGCCTGGTTGTGGACAGGGCCTAACACGCAGTAACAGAGAGGCCCTTGGATTTCTAGGAAGAACAAAGAGCTGAGAGAGAGCGCAGCGCTCCTCTCAACCATTTACAGAGTCCGTGGTGGGGACTGGCTTACCGTCGTGGACAGCGGGCCTCCTGAGTGGGCACAGGCATCTGTTTTCTGAGCCTGACATAGGAGGAGAGGCCGCCTACCCCGAAGCCAGGCAGAGACGAAGCCTGGTTGTGGGCAGGGCCGCACTCAGCAAAGGAGCCGGAGACACTGGAGCCGAGAGAGACTTCGCTCCGCGTCCTGCTTTCTTTGTCTCCCCCATCGAAGCGGCATTGCATGGTCGCGGGCCGCCACCAGTCTAGGAGTCAGGGCGGACGGCATGATCTGCAGCTGACTTGTGGATTGAAAGAGGATCAGGTGGCCCAGTAGAAGAGTCGACTAGCCGGGAGGTTAGTTCCCCGGGGAAGAGCCGTCAGAGGGAAATCACCCTCCCTCACTTTTTAGGGCTCGGGCCTAAGCCTCCACTTCGTGGAGGCGGAGCTTGCGAGCCCTAATGTGTTCAATGCAGAAAGGGGTCCAGGCTGGCACATTCCTTAGTTTTTATGGAATGTGCCTAGTGATTCGTCTTCGCTGTGCTGTGTATTTAGTAGTGTTGACCTGATAGGCTGAAAGTAATTTACTCGTGCCCGATGTGGCATATTCTGTGCGAGAACGAGCACAGCAGAGTGATTAATCTTAATTAGGAGCTCTCAGAGTGGCCGTGTAATGCAATCCAGATGGTGCGAGCGCTGCATAAAGTGTTCGGCAGAAGAATACATAAATCCTCAATTACCAGCTGTCCGAGGTGCCGGTAATTGAAGGCAGATGGTGGTGGGAGCGTGTGCACTGCTGTGTTTTTTGTAGAGAATCACATGCATCAGATCTGGTGCGTAGTGCAGAGGCGTAGTGCAGAGGCGTAGTGCGTAGTGCAGAGGCGTAGTGCAGAGGCGTAGTGCAGAGGTGTAGTGCGTAGTGCAGAGGCGTAGTGCGTAGAGCAGAGGCGTAGTGCATAGGCGTAGTGCGTAGTGCAGAGTGCGTAGTGCAGAGGCGTAGTGCGTAGTGCAGAGGCGTAGTGCAGAGGCGTAGTGCGTAGTGCAGAGGCGTAGTGCGTAGTGCAGAGGCGTAGTGCGTAGTGCAGAGGCGTAGTGCAGAGGCGTAGTGCGTAGTGCAGAGGTGTAGTGCGTAGTGCAGAGGCGTAGTGCGTAGTGCATAGGCGTAGTGCGTAGTGCAGAGTGCGTAGTGCAGAGGCGTAGTGCGTAGTGCAGAGGCGTAGTGCAGAGGCGTAGTGCGTAGTGCAGAGGCGTAGTGCGTAGTGCAGAGGCGGAGTGCGTAGTGCAGAGGCGTAGTGCAGAGGCGTAGTGCGTAGTGCAGAGGCGTAGTGGAGAGGGGTAGTGCGTAGTGCAGAGGCGTAGTGCAGAGGCGTAGTGCAGAGGCGTAGTGCGTAGTGCAGAGGCGGAGTGCGTAGTGCAGAGGCGTAGTGCAGAGGCGTAGTGCGTAGTGCAGAGGCGTAGTGGAGAGGGGTAGTGCGTAGTGCAGAGGCGTAGTGCGTAGTGCAGAGGCGTAGTGCGTAGTGCAGAGGCGTAGTGCGTAGTGCAGAGGCGTAGTGCAGAGTGCGTAGTGCGTAGTGCAGAGGCTTAGTGCGTAGTGCAGAGGCGTAGTGCGTAGTGCAGAGGCGTAGTGCGTAGTGCAGAGGCGTAGTGCGTTGTGCAGAGGCATAGTGCAGAGTGCAGAGGCGTAGTGCGTAGTGCAGAGGCGTAGTGCGTAGTGCAGAGGCGTAGTGCAGAGGCGTAGTGCGTAGTGCAGAGGCGTAGTGCGTAGTGCAGAGGCGTAGTGCGTAGTGCAGAGGCGTAGTGCGTAGTGCAGAGGCGTAGTGCGTAGTGCAGAGGCGTAGTGCAGAGGCGTAGTGCAGAGGCGTAGTGCAGAGTGCAGAGGCGTAGTGCAGAGGCGTAGTGCGTAGTGCAGAGGCGTAGTGCAGAGTGCAGAGGCGTAGTGCGTAGTGCAGAGGGGTAGTGCGTAGTGCAGAGGCGTAGTGCAGAGGCGTAGTGCAGAGGCGTAGTGCGTAGTGCAGAGGTGTAGTGCGTAGTGCAGAGGCGTAGTGCATAGTGCAGAGGCGTAGTGCGTAGTGCAGAGGCGTAGTGCGTAGTGCAGAGGCAGAGTGCAGAGGCGTAGTGCGTAGTGCAGAGGCGTAGTGCGTAGTGCAGAGGCGTAGTGCGTAGTGCAGAGGCGTAGTGCGTAGTGCAGAGGCGTAGTGCAGAGTGCAGAGGGGTAGTGCAGAGGGGTAGTGCGTAGTGCAGAGGCGTAGTGCGTAGTGCAGAGGCGTAGTGTGTAGTGCAGAGGCGTAGTGCATAGTGCAGAGGCGTAGTGCGTAGTGCAGAGGCGTAGTGCGTAGTGCAGAGGCGTAGTGCAGAGTGCAGAGGCGTAGTGCGTAGTGCAGAGGCGTAGTGCAGAGTGCAGAGACGTAGTGCAGAGGCGTAGTGCAGAGGCGTAGTGCAGAGGCGTAGTGCAGAGGCGTAGTGCAGAGGCGTAGTGCAGAGGCGTAGTGCAGAGTGCGTAGTGCAGAGGCGTTGTGCAGAGGCGTAGTGCGTAGTGCAGAGGTGTAGTGCGTAGTGCAGAGGCGTAGTGCGTAGTGCAGAGGCGTAGTGCAGAGGCGTAGTGTGTAGTGCGTAGTGCAGAGGCGTAGTGCAGAGGCGTAGTGCAGAGTGCAGAGGTGTAGTGCAGAGGCGTAGTGCAGAGTGCAGAGGCGTAGTGCAGAGTGCAGAGGCGTAGTGCAGAGGCGTAGTGCGTAGTGCAGAGGCTTAGTGCGTAGTGCAGAGGCGTAGTGCGTAGTGCAGAGGCGTAGTGTGTAGTGCGTAGTGCAGAGGCGTAGTGCGTAGTGCAGAGTGCAGAGGTGTAGTGCAGAGGCGTAGTGCGTAGTGCAGAGTGCAGAGGCGTAGTGCAGAGTGCAGAGGCGTAGTGCGTAGTGCAGAGGCGTAGTGCAGAGTGCAGAGGTGTAGTGCAGAGTGCAGAGGCGTAGTGCAGAGGCGTAGTGCGTAGTGCAGAGGCGTAGTGCGTAGTGCGGAGGCGTAGTGCAGAGGCGTAATGCGTAGTGCAGAGGCGTAGTGCGTAGTGCAGAGGCGTAGTGCGTAGTGCAGAGGCGTAGTGCGTAGTGCAGAGGCGTAGTGCGTAGTGCAGAGGCGTAGTGCAGAGTGCAGAGGCGTAGTGCGTAGTGCAGAGGCGTAGTGCGTAGTGCAGAGGCGTAGTGCAGAGTGCAGAGGCATAGTGCAGAGGCGTAGTGCAGAGGCGTAGTGCAGAGGCGTAGTGCAGAGTGCGTAGTGCAGAGGCGTAGTGCGTAGTGCAGAGGCGTAGTGCGTAGTGCAGAGGCGTAGTGCGTAGTGCAGAGGCGTAGTGCAGAGGCGTAGTGCAGAGGCGTAGTGCAGAGTGCAGAGGCGTAGTGCATAGTGCAGAGGCGTAGTGCGTAGTGCAGAGGCGTAGTGCGTAGTGCAGAGGCGTAGTGCGTAGTGCAGAGGCGTAGTGCGTAGTGCAGAGGCGTAGTGCGTAGTGCAGAGTGCAGAGGCGTAGTGCGTAGTGCAGAGTGCAGAGGCGTAGTGCGTAGTGCAGAGGCGTAGTGCAGAGGCGTAGTGCAGAGTGCATAGTGCAGAGTGCGTAGTGCAGAGTGCGTAGTGCAGAGGCGTAGTGCAGAGGCGTAGTGCAGAGGCGTAGTGCAGAGGCGTTGTGCAGAGGCATAGTGCGTAGTGCAGAGGCGTAGTGCAGAGGCGTAGTGCAGAGGCGTAGTGCATAGTGCAGAGGTGTAGTGCGTAGTGCAGAGGTGTAGTGCGTAGTGCAGAGTGAAGCCAATGCATATCTACAGGCTAGCGATGACAGAGCATATCTACAGGCTAGCGATGACAGTGCATATCTACAGGCTAGCGAAGCCAATGCATATCTACAGGCTAGCGATGACAGTGCATTTCTACAGGCTAGCGATGACAGTGCATATCTACAGGCTAGCGATGACAGTGCATATCTACAGGCTAGTGAAGCCAATGCATATCTACAGGCTAGCGATGACAGTGCAGATCTACAGGCTAGCAATGACAGAGCATATCTACAGGCTAGCGATGACAGTGCATATCTACAGGCTAGCGAAGTCAGTGCATATCTACAGGCTAGCGATGACAGAGCATATCTACAGGCTAGCGATGACAGTGCATAGCTACAGGCTAGCGATGACAGTGCATAGCTACAGGCTAGCGATGACAGTGCATAGCTACAGGCTAGCGATGACAGTGCATATCTACAGGCTAGCGATGACAGTGCATATCTACAGGCTAGCGATGACAATGCATATGTACAGGCTAGCAATGACAGAGCATATCTACAGGCTAGCGATGACAGTGCATATCTACAGGCTAGCGATGACAGTGCATATCTACAGGCTAGCGATGACAGTGCATATCTACAGGCTAGCGATGACAGAGCATATCTACAGGCTAGCGATGACAGTGCATATCTACAGGCTAGCGATGACAGAGCATATCTACAGGCTAGCGATGACAGTGCATAACTACAGGCTAGTGAAGCCAATGCATATCTACAGGCTAGCGATGACAGAGCATATCTACAGGCTAGCGATGACAGTGCATATCTACAGGCTAGCGAAGCCAATGCATATCTACAGGCTAGCGAAGCCAATGCATATCTACAGGCTAGCGAAGCCAATGCATATCTACAGGCTAGCGATAACAGTGCATATCTACAGGCTAGCGATGACAGAGCATATCTACAGGCTAGCGATGACAGTGCATATCTACATGCTAGTGAAGCCAATGCATATCTACAGGCTAGCGATGACAGAGCATATCTACAGGCTAGCGATGACAGAGCATATCTACAGGCTAGCGATGACAGCGCATATCTACAGGCTAGCGATGACAGTGCATAACTGCAGGCTAGTGAAGCCAATGCATATCTACTGGTTAGCGATGACATGGCATATCTACTGACTAGCGATGACGGTGCATATCTACAGGCTAGTGAAGCCAATGCATATCTACAGGCTAGCGATGACAGTGCATATCTACATGCTAGCGATGACCGAGCATATCTACAGGCTAGCGATGACAGTGCATATCTACAGGCTAGCGATGATAATGCATATCTACAGGCTAGCGACGACAGCGCATATCTACAGGATAGCAATGACAGCGCATATCTACAGGCTAGCGATGACAGTGCATATCTACAGGCTAGCGATGACGGTGCATACCTACAGGCTAGTGAAGCCAATGCATATCTAGCTAGGCTAGCGATGACAGTGCATATCTACAGGATAGCGATGACAGAGCATATCTACAGGCTAGCGATGACAGCGCATATCTACAGGCTAGCGATGACAGCGCATATCTACAGGCTAGCGATGACAGTGCATAACTACAGGCTAGTGAAGCAAATGCATATTTACAGGTTAGCAATGACAGTGCATATCTACAGGCTAGCGATGACGGTGCATATCAACAAGCTAGTGAAGCCAATGCATATCTACAGGCTAGCAATGACAGTGCATATCTACAGGCTAGCGATGACAGTGCATATCTACAGGCTAGCTATGATAATGCATATCTACAGGCTAGCAACGACAGCGCATATCTACAGGATAGCAATGACAGCGCATATCTACAGGCTAGCGATGACAGTGCATATCTACAGGCTAGCGATGACGGTGCATACCCACAGGCTAGTGACGCCAATGCATATCTACAGGCTAGCAATGACAGTGCATATCTACAGGCTAGCGATGACAGTGCATAGACTCACAAGGAGACCACAGGCAGCTGAGGTGCAATCTTCTCCCACTCACAAGAACGACATCACAGGCAGCAGCAGTGCAAGCTTCTTACACTCACAAGAAGGACATCACAGGCAAGTGGTGCAATATTCGCACACTCACAAGGAGATTACTGGCAGTACACACCACATGAACACACTCCATAACACATAGCAACAATACATTGGCATTTACAATGCCATTAGCTCAAACTCAAATAAATCCGAGCCCGATTGCATTTCTAATGCTTGTTTGATACGGAGGCAGCGCGCCGCAGGGTAGCAGGCGGCCGCTTTGGGGGCCATAAGCCACACCTCATTCGGGTGCGGAGGCAGCAACAGGGTTATTCCTGCAGAGGGAGAGATGCCGCAACAAAGGCCCTTGACCGGCCTTTTTGTTTCCGGCAATTGTGGCATTCAGGTGACATTGCGGGGCGAGCCCAGGAGAGGGCCCCGCTTGAGGACACTGACTGGTAGAAACGAGGCTGAGGGAGGTCTCTCCATCTCCAGGGGTATTCTTGTTCTTGGAACCTGATAGCAGGGTAACCTCTACGGAGGCCCTGAGCCTTGAGGGAAGGAACATCCTCAAAACCACCACGCAGTCAAAGTGGTGAAGGCCGAGGCGGTGCGCCTGTCGATTGGGGCCAGTGGGCTCGGAGGGAGATGGTTGCCTAGGGTGCAGTCATGGTTAGGCCTAAGGTGGGGCCTGAGGTAATGATTAAGGTGTATGCCTAAAATGCTCTGCACAATGTGTTTATGCTAAGGTGCCCTGCAAGATTTGTACATTGATTATGTTATGTGGTGCCCTCTGAAAGTGGGGATGTGGGTACACTATGCTGATGATGTCTATGCATACCCTATTGTTATGTTTAGACCTAAAGTGGGCCTGAGGGGATTATGGTGTTTGCATAATGTGCTACCCTATGTCATGCTATAATGGATGTATAACATGCATATGCTGAGGGTACAAATGCCAGTAGGTACGGGTTGTTTTTATTTTCCCTACTTGTATATTATAATGGTTCTGACAGTGGCTCGATTGGCCCTGTCCGGTCCTGTGTATATAATCCCTGTAAAGTACTACCTAGTGCCAGTTGGCACAGTGTATATTTGTGATTGTGATCTAATGTGTTTATTAGTAATGCAAAGGCTATTTTTTTATATGACCTTGTGTGGAGTTTCTTTTGTGGTGTACCTACTGTGTTGCTGCTGTGTGAGTGTGTTGTGCAAACACTTTACACATTGCCTCTGGATAAGCCTGACTGCTCGTGCCAAGCTACCAAGGGGGTGAGCAGGAGTTATCTTCAGCGTGTAACTCCCTTGCCCTGACTAGAGTGGTGGTTTCTGCCTGGCTTTGGCACTTGCCAACCAGACATGCCATTTCTAACAGTAATCAAAAGACCTTCTTTAGGTATCAACCACCATGGGACCCCTCCATGGTAGCACTCAGCAGCAAAACACCTTAAAAGAGATAAAAAGCTCCACCTGACTTCCTTGAGAAGTCATTAACAACTAAACTGCCATAAGGTGTCTGTTACCCAAACTGACAATATAGAGATATCAATTCCTACCAAATCACCATGAGACAAAAGATAAACAATTTCGCATCTTATTGGGAGATATACTGTCTATAACGTCTCTGAGAGATATTAACCATTACTAGCCCCCTCTCTGAGATACTATCACTATAAAATCATCAGGGAAGAAATATCAATCCTCACCACACATCCCTATAAGATAATTATAATTCACACAATTGTCCTAAAAGAGCTATCATTCATCATCTAACCTTTCTAAAAGAGTAATCAAACCTCCTCTCATTCACAAATGAATTGTTGTGAAAGAGAACTCAAACATCCTCTAATCCCCTGAGATAGCAATCACTGCCATACCCCCTCAGAGAAGTATCAATACCTCTACCATTCCTTGACAGATAAATATCACCAGCAACCCAATAAGAGTGATATCACTTCTCCCCATGAGCATCCCTGAGCAAGACCGCTCATTCACCCCATCCCTCACTGAGAGGGATATCAATCATAGTAAACCTGTGAAAGAGGCACACATGTATCCAGCCCTCTCTGAAATTACTTTACGTGTTAGATGTCTGTATTTGGTTACCACAGAAGCCCTGTAAACAAATCAATAAATAGATATGAAATGAGGGAACAGTATGGTCAATGCTTTGCATTTACAGCTACATTGAGAAGGAGATTTTCATTTGTCTGTCAACGGCTCCCCATATCCCTTTCATAACCTGTAGAGATGTATATTACAAAATAGATATGCTAAAATAGTTTAACGATGGCTTCACATTGCATTTTGTATTTGACATTGCATAAACTATTCCCTTAATATATAGCCTAGTGGACCGATGTTTAGCCTTTATTTCACAGCAACATCTTCAAGGGTTTCCGTCACCAGGGACTGTGGTGGGGAATAATAGGGCTGAACCCAAACCCCTTTCACTTCTATTTGCTTTCTATCTCTGTTCATAACAATGTTACAGACATCACCATCATGGGTATCACCTCACGTTCTGCAACATTATTATGAGCAACTTAATTACCTCACATCATTGGTCAGGTCTTTGTCACCAAGACACCAGACATGCTCTAAGCTGCCATATCTCCCATCAGGAGCACTTCACAGAGCATTGATAGACCTGCTAAAAATGCTTGTATCTTACCAGAATGTCATGTCCTCAAATATATATGTTAAAATATTGAGGAAACAAAATTGTGTGGCCAAAATATTGAGGACCAGAATATTGAGAAAGTATACATTTACTATTTTTAACTCCACATTTATATACCTTGACTATCTATACCATATATATTCACACATATGTTCAATTTTTCAATGTGTTTCGTATCGTCCTGGATACCAGCAGCACTGAATTACAGGTAATTATAAGGCCGTAAAGGAACTAGGGAATCTGCATACAGTGTAAACACCTCCTTTATTTCTCCATATAATAAAGCGGATAGCCTACACATTTTTGAAAATTGATTGATATATATATATCACTCCAATACCCGCCTTCACTTCTTCTGTATAAAAACAGACGAGCGTGGACCCGATTTTAAAGTGCAGAATCTTTATTTCGCCAGTGCCGCCATAACGCGTTTCGGGAGATCCATCCCTTGATCACATGACATCTCAATGGCATTTTCTCTCGCTATTTAAAGTGCTAGTGCAGTGCAACCATTACATAGACATAGAAGACATCCTCCAAGTACAAATGCTTAATGTAGGTCAAATATTAAAACGTAATGTATAGATTGTGACCTCAAAGCTTCTACATTCGTCCAAATATTATATGAGGAATCTTATTGTGAAATTTAATATATCACATTGAAATATCAGCATAAATGCAAAATATACTCGTGTTCACAACTATGTCCAAACCCTAAAATTAATCCAAGTGTATAAATAAAAAAAAACAGTGCAGTTTGTTTCTAATACAATAAATGAATCTAAATTTAAAAACACTAAACTTTTTTAGCGATCAGCAAGGTGACTATCATTATTATGCAAAATTCGCTGTGAAATTCTAACGTGCAAAGTCGCTCAGGATTAGCAATAAATACATTCATGTTACAGGTTGATCCTACAATAAAAATCATCACTCTAAATAACCAGAAGTATAAAATGATACTTTCTCATTAATGATTTCTAAAATCAATCCTTAATACTATAAATATATAAATAACATTATCCTAAAAGTTCCTTTACATAAGTTAAAACATCACATCAGGTGGATTAAATGAACTTCTGTATTGCAACATAAATGATTCTATAATTCATATGTAGTACATCATACGGAATCAATAAACATTGCTCACATCCCCACATGGCTGAGTAATCTACAGTCTTATAAAAAAGTATATAAGTCTTCCGTGGTATTCAACCCATTCGGGTGTTTAGAGTCAAATTGCAGGATATAAGTGGTCTCTAATCTCCTTAATTTAGACTCCCTGTCACCTCCTCTTTTTTGTGGTGGTATAACCTCAATCACGTAGTATTTCAGATGTTCCGGACAGCTATTATGGCACAGTTTAAAATGCCTGGCAACTGGGTAATTTTCATCATTGTTGCTAATAGCGCGGATGTGTTGAAGAATTTTTATGTGCCTGTAATCTTGTGCTGCCAATATATTTTAAATTGCAGCTACAAGTAAGCACATAAACTGCAAAATCAGATTTGCATGTGAGGTGTTGACCAATTCGGCCTTGTATGGGACCAAATGCTGTAGTGTAGCTTGTGGTGTTCGTACCATACTGGTAGGCCTTACAAACAGAACACTTAAAGAACCCCTTCCTTGCCATAAGCCAAGAGCCCTTTCCTTTTGTCCCAATGTTGCTCCTGACCAATGATGTACCCATGCTGTTTGTTTTGCGGAAAGTCACTGACGGTTTGTTGGGCAGTGACACCCCTATTACTGAGTCACCCTTAACTATAGGCCTGTTCTTTCTGACTATCTCCCTGATCGGTTTCTCTTGCCGTGAAAAGCCAAGGATTAGTCTTATGGGTTCTTTCTGTGGATCCGAGCTGCTCTGTTTGTCCCTGTACTTCAACAGATCCTGTCTGGCCCGCGAGTTAGATTTAATAATCGCTGACTCAATAACATCTGAGTCGTATCCTCTATCCAGAAACCTGCTTCTGCACTCTCTTTGTTTATCATTGCAATCCTCCTCTCTACTGCATATCCGTCGAATGCGGAGCATCTCCCCATACAGGATGCTCTTGATTAGGTGTGACAGATGAGCGCTGGAGGCATGCAGGAGTGTATTGCCCGCTTAAGGCTTTTGATCGAGGGTAGTCACCAATTCACTGTTGTAAACCTGGACTTTTACGTCTAGGAATGTAACCACTTCATTACTTATATCTGCTGTAAAATGTAGATTAACTTGATTGTTATTCAATGTGTCAATAAAATCAGTAGCACTTTCATAGTCTCCATCCCACACTATAAACAAATCATCAATGAAGCGTAGCCAGGTTACAACACTCCTGTTGTAACCTGCTCATGTTGTTGCCTGAGGACCGGCTCCTCCCACCAGCCCATAAATAAACAGGCATAACTGGGGGAGAAGCTGGCTCCCATGGTAACTCCCTGAGTCTGCTGGAACATCTTACCGTCAAATAAGAACAAGCATTTACAATGCAATGGTTTCGCCTTTGGAAAAGTTAGAGTTATTGGCATTGTAAATGACAAAATTTGTATTTATGTGTTGGTTTTGAAAACAGATAAATAAATGGCATTGTCATTTACATTGCCATTAGCTTAATCTCTGCAGTCACTCTGCACTCTCTAGCACTCTCCACTCCCTCTGCACTCTCCACTCCCTCTGCACTCTCCACTCTCCACTCCCTCTGCACTCTCCACTCTCCACTCCCTCTGCACTCTCCACTCCCTCTGCACTCTCCACTCCCTCTGCACTCTCCACTCCCTCTGCACTCTCCACTCCCTATGCACTCCCTCTCCACTCTGCACTCTGCACTCCCTATGCACTCTGCACTCACTACTCTGCTCACTCACTACTCTGCTCACTCACTACTCTGCTCACTCACTACTCTGCTCACTCACTACTCTGCTCACTCACTACTCTGCACACTCACTATGCACTCTGCACACTCACTTTGCACTCTGCACACTCACTTTGCACTCTGCACACTCACTTTGCACTCTGCACACTCACTTTGCACTCTGCACACTCACTTTGCACTCTGCACACTCACTTTGCACTCTGCACACTCACTTTGCACTCTGCACACTCACTTTGCACTCTGCACTCACACTCTGCACTCAATTTTATCAAATACCGAGGAGAGGGGACTGCCTGGAGTGTGCTTATGTGGAGAGAGAGGCCGCCTGTGAGTTAAAACACCCCGTCATTTCTGCTCCACGTAGCCTGGGTGCATTCTCCAGGGCTCCCGTGACTGACATAGGGGAACTAGGTATGAAGCATCCACTCAGTACACAGGGCAGGCTGCATCTGAAGCGGATGATTAAAGTCCGTGAAAAAAAGATGTAAGTAAATGAGGAAGTGAATTTACACAGGGCACCAGTGCACTGCACACGAACGGTTGATGTACTCACCTCATTTTTAAGCTCTATCAATTCACTTTGTGGTCTGTGGTTACGGTTCAAAATAATGCACAAACAGGATGTCAGGGAAGCCCTTTGTCTGATGATACCCTACGAACGGCGGTCTCGGAGCAGGGATAGTCACAGCTGGGCAGAGCAGAATTCAACCAGTAACTCGTAAGTCTTACTCAGCCCCCAGCTTGGCCTGCAACGTTCAGTATAATAATTGGAAATGTACTTCCTAGTACTTCACTTCACACATTCTCTCTCTGCAGGTACAAGTCTTATTGGACAGATCCGAGCCCGTATCTTCTCCACTGTTTAAGGACTCCCGGTCGTCAAAGAATGTTTCACTTAATATTTCGAAAGGGGCTCTTCTCTTTACTCTCACTTACTTCTTCCTCATCTCTCTTCTAAACTCCACACCCAAAACACACAATGCTCTGCTCTCCGAACTTCCTCACAGCGACAACACTCTTTCTTAAAAGGGCAACGGCAGTTCTGCTCTTTTAAAGCGGCGATAGGAGTTAGAGGAAGGAGGATTGTTTGGAGAGAGAGAACGTTCCAGGATGTCACTCAAAATCCAATGATAATTAAATAACAATGGAGGTGGGCGAGCCAACGAATTAACTGTGAGAGCTGAGCATAGGTTCTTTTATATTAACTGTTGTATGCGTAGCTGCTAATTCCTTCACTGGCCGGGCCGTGGTTCTATTCACTCTTGGGATGAAGCAAGACCCTGGATTTACTCGGATTGCCTTGTGCAGCCCTGTCAAGTGTCACGCTTTCCAGGTTAAACTACCACCTTTTTATAATATTTCTGCATCCCCGACAGGGACTACAAATTACCACGCAATTTCGTTGCACTTACCAGAGTCGGCAAAGTTGTCTGAGAAAATACAATAAAGCAGATGGTCGCGCACATTCCGCCCTATAGTTTATAGGAGAGAGGGTCCGTCTGCCCATAAAAAAAGCCTATATATAGGCTCTGTTGAATTCAAAGTGAAAGTTACTTTCTAAACGAGTGAGATCTTTGCAAAAAAAGAATTAAATAAATAGAAATATTCACATATTTTAAGATCATTTGTTCTGAGGATGGGGAACATATGTCTGTGTGAATAACTTAATTAATGATGTGGGTGAAGAGTTCCGATCTCAACCCTACGAAATGGACGCCAGGAGGCTCGCACGCTCTTATGAATGTGACTAATGCCTTTGGCCACCTCTGCTTTACAGGACGACAATTTGCATTCTGCCCATTGACGCATCTCTTATCTTTTTAATTTACCAAGAACGGACTCCAAAGTCCCGGAATGTTCGGGTCAGTGAAAGGACATTGTTAACTGACCTTGCATATGTACTGCAGAAGCATCATGACTGTTTAAGGCAGAAATAACGAGGCAGTTCACGCATCTCCCCGTCTCTCGGCTGGTGCAGCGCCCAGAATCTCTGCACTAGTAGTAAGGCACTCTTACCCGCTGTACTTTGCAACTGGAACGATGGTCCGCAGCGGCTGGACAACTCCCCCTTCAGCGCCACGGGAGAAGTTGGCAAGGGCTCTCTCCAGCTGCTGGATGAGTTCAGGAAATCTTAAAAACTCCTCGACGACTTCTGCCGCTATGAAAGCCGGGCGCGCGCTCATGGTGGCAGGGTTCACAGCTGAAGAGGGCTCGTGCTGCAGGTCCTGCTGCAGTACAGGCGAGCGGTCAGCGAGGTTCGGCCACGCCTCCTCCTGTGCTCGGGCAAAACGAATCATCCAATCGGGACCCCAGTTCTGGTGGGTAGAAGCCTTTCCAGGCAAAAGGGTGCCTTGCAACTCACAACACGATACAGCCCAGGCTTGTGGCATGTGTGTGCTCTGCCTCTGCCAAAAGTGCATTTAAAGGTTGGCGGATGTCACCGCCTGATGCGTGACAGGGCAAATTTACAATGAACTGAGCTTAGAGGTCGCCTCCTGGAATTTTTTAGGCCTTAGTTACTTAAAGTGAAACTACAAGACAACAAGCACCTACGAGGACAGGGGGGGGGGCGGGAGAGGACACGAACGGCGGGAGAGGACACGGACGGCGGGAGGGAGACGGGAAACGTGCACAGGACAGCGAGGGGAGGGGGGACGGCGGGAGGAGGGACACGGAGGAAGGCAGGACAGCAGCAAGCACGGCCCGGCCGGACCAGATTCGGGGGCGTTCCCGGCTTTTGGCTGACGTAGCATGACGTAGCCAAAAGCCAAAGATTCTCGGGAACGCCCCCGAATCTGGTCCGGCCATGACGGACGCCTCTCTGTTCCAATGGCTAGCCTCCATTTATGGAGCTAGCCAATGAAATAGAGGGGCGTATTCAAGGCACCCTTACTAGAAACTACAGATTTCTCTGGAGGCGGAGCTTACGCTCCGTTCCCCAGCGAAACCTAAAAAGAAAATGCACTCCAGAGAAAGAGAAAAACATGGCATCCTGACGCCATCTACTGGCATCTGCACGTAACATGCCCCTTAATTAATGAATACGGCAGCTATGCTTCAATAAAAAACGTATATACAAATACATTTTTGCTAAAGGTGTGTGGGTGTCTGGATAGTGGGCGGCGTGGAGGATAATACACCTACTGTCATGGCCCTGAACATGAATAAAACTGACCGTATTTAACAACTTAATGCCCCCTATAGTGAAACTCCTCATCTCCCACAAGCTCCCTCCCAACCGACACCCACTCCCCAAACCCCCTCCCAGGTGTCTGCTCCCAGTGGTGACATTTCAATGTTGCACATCTCAAGGGACAAACATGAAAAATGTAAAGACTTCCTTGTCAGCTGTGCGAGCTTGGCATTTCCACCAAGAGTTTGAAAAGCAGTACCTAAAGCAATGCATTTAACAGCAGTTTCCCCCACGCGATTGGCTAAACAATGTTACGTTTTACAAGCAGTTTAATAATCTGGACATTTCGCATGATATCCCCCACCCCTTTCAATAAAGTGAAGAGCATCCCATTTTACATCTTCCTCACACTTTTTTTATCTTCCCATTCTAATCGTTCTAAATGCAATAATCGGTTCTATAATACGAACGGCCATCTACTTTTGCAAGGGGAACGATAAGAGAACGGAGAGTTACATCGGGCCTTAAAACCACAACTAACAGTGTGAGCTCCTGAGGCAGCAACCCCCCCCCCTCTCCTCCGATGGTGTTCCCTGGTACCCTCGAACTGCTGGGTCAGCAAGTTTTTGTACTTCTGTATTTTGTAGAGGTGGGTGAGCCAACAAATTAGGAGGGAGAGCCGAGCCGATGGTCTGGCTTGACTCGAAGAGCCTGAGCTTGACGCGGGCCCTGAAAATATTTGGTACGTAAATCGTGCAGAAAAGTAATGTTAGCATAGGATAAAGACTTTAACATTTCAAAAGCGTGCATCTTTGTAAGTCGGGAGTGTTTCACTTTTATAAATGTGATGACAGCACTGAGTTGAGCGCTATTTATTAGCAGTATTCATTTATAAATATGAATTTAGAAGCATTCGTGCACCCCTCTCCCCACGGTGATGCTATTAGAGAGCCGTGTCTCAGGCTGTTACAGATGGAGAAGTGTTCTGGTCTCTTCCGAGGGGCTTCTGTACAGCTGAACTGATATGACATTGCTAATGAAAGTTAATATAAAAATGACTTCGCACACTGATGACATCAGTTGTCCATAAGTGCATTTTAAAAAAAAAACTTCACATGTAGTTTGCACCTATAAATGTATCTATATATGTTCAACATTTGTTTATATAGGCACGATATGAGAACATTGCATCAAGATGGAATATATCTGCCAGATAGGATGGTTTTGTGTATTTTAGATATATGACGACATGTATAGGATGATTGCAGTGTAGTACTGACATACAATGAATTGCTCTATACAGGATGACTATGTTATTGGAAGTGATATACAATGTCTGATGTTAATATTGGATACATTGTTAACGGATATTCCAACACTGTATGTTTATCGTAACATTGTGATACATTCATCAACATATTCACGCCTCGAGAGTGATCATTATATCTACAACTTCAGATAATATCAGATGACATTTAACTCACTTAGGTGTCGCAACTTTGAACAGAAGACTGTTGAGCACATTTATGGCAATGGCTTATACTAGCAAGTATAGGTACTCTACAACACATCACACGGTTGTCTACGTTCTAGGTGATCGTTCCTACAGGCAGCATGACATTATTTATCTCAGGAAAGTACGGCTTCTATGGGAAACTACATTTCCCATAATACATCGCGTAGATGATGTTATGTCTTAACAGACTTGTTTAACTTCCTAGCACCGTGTAGCATTTATTGCGTTTTCTTTTCTGCTCGAATATAGATTTAGAGTGAACGAAACTTTTATATCATTTTCTTTTAATTAACAACATTTTTTGGAATACGGGAACAATATAACACCGACAAACACAGGACCGTCGTTCACATTGTCCTTCCTCCTTTTCTATTACCGGCACTCTTTTAATATCGTATGGTAACTCTCCGCGTCACCTTACAGCTAGAAGATTGAGAGTAAACTTCGGAGGTTTTGAACACTATCTTGAACTAGCGTTAAACAAGAACTTAGGTAAGAACCGCGCTATAAATTTGATTTAATCTTGAGCAGTTAGACGTATATTCTTTTCTCTTTTTGAAACAGCGTCATTAGAGGTAATGATATATTTGTCTTTAGTTGCCACAATCCAACAATACGAGACGAACTGAGCACACACCGCGGTATCGCCTGAAAGTCATTACTCAGTCGGGTCAGTCATTACGTGTTACATACAGATTTATTTCAAACAGGATTGATTTTTTACAGGGAATTAGAATACTATTGACATAACTTGAGGAAGGCAGGACAGCAGCAAGCACGGCCCGGCCGGACCAGATTCGGGGGCGTTCCCGGCTTTTGGCTGACGTAGCATGACGTAGCCAAAAGCCAAAGATTCTCGGGAACGCCCCCGAATCTGGTCCGGCCATGACGGACGCCTCTCTGTTCCAATGGCTAGCCTCCATTTATGGAGCTAGCCAATGAAATAGAGGGGCGTATTCAAGGCACCCTTACTAGAAACTAGATTTCTCTGGAGGCGGAGCTTACGCTCCGTTCCCCAGCGAAACCTAAAAAATTGTTCTCCAAACAGAATAATAACATTTTGAGCAGCATAGTGGAGTGTTGTGAATAAATTACAGGCCTATTCAACCGAAAATACTCAATTGCTCTCATACCGTCTTTGTTCTTAATGCATGTATACAAGCTGGATACATCAAGTGCCAACAGTAAGTAAGTAGACTTCCACTTGATATTATGAATTTTTCTCAGAAAGTCACTCGTATCCTGTACATACGATTTCAAACCTCTGACAAAATCTTGCAAGAAGAAGTCTATGTACCTTGACAGGTTTTCTAACAAGCCATCGCAGGCTGCGATAATGGGACGTCCCGGTGGTTTGTCCATATTTTTATGAACCTTGGGTATAACGTATATTACCGGGACAATTGGGTGTTCCTTCTTGAGATATTTGAATTCTTCCCAGTTGAGCAGGCCAACACTTTTCCAAGCCAATAACTGTGCAAACAAAGTCTCCTGAGTTTCCTTGTACCTAGTCATTGCAACTTTTCTGTAGCATTCAAAGTTATTCAGCTGACTGTATGCCTCCTCCAGATAATCTTGTAGAGGCCATAACACCAAATTACCTCCCTTGTCAGAGTTTCTTACTATAATTTGGTGATTATCTTTTAATTTGTTAACCAGCTGCCAGTACTTCCTCTCATGATTTGTAATTTTCCTTTTTCACAAGTCACATCGGAAGGGAAACCATTGACTTTCTAGACCTGAGAGTAAAGGTAGGGAACAATAAGCTTATCACAACGTTGTATAGAAAAGACACGGCTGGAAACAGCCTCCTCCATGCACAAAGTTGTCACTCCAGTAGCCTTATCAATTCCATCCAAGTTGGAGAGTTATTGCGTGCTAAGAGAAATTGCACTAAGAATGAGTATTTTGAATGTGAAACAAAAATTATGTGTGAGAGATTTAACCAAAGAGGCTATAGCAAGAAATGCATTGAAGCAGCTTTGGAAACAGTTGACAAAAGAGAGATATGTGAGCTGATCATGGAAAGACATGATAAAGATGTAGCTACAAATGCAGAAACAGCTAGATTCACAACTGACTATAATCTTCAGTCTGAAGAGGTCAGGGGAGCCATTAACACATTTTGGGATGTATTGAAAACTGACAAAGATGTGGCCAAAGGCATTCAGGAATATCCCCAAATAACTTACCGTAGACCTAAGTCATTGAAAGATATGATCTGCAGTACGCTTATCTCCACACCGAGAAAGATTAACCCTATTCAAGGATTCTATGTGTGTGGTAGGTGTAAAGCCTGTAAATACAGCTCTACTACCAAAGAAGTCATACTGTAAACCATTTAGAATCTTGAAACATTTCTCATGCCTCACAGAGTATGCAATATATGCACTTAAATGTCCCTGCAACAAATTTTACATAGGGAGTACGATCCATCCTGCCAAAAAGAGAGTGCTAGAACACCTAAGCCATAAAAAATCTGGACAGACAATATCCCGTAGGAAGACATTTTGCCACTCACCACAAAAGCAATAACAGCCTCATTAGCTTCTGCATTCTCGATCAAGTCCCAGTAAGAGAAAGAGGAGGTGATAGACTTCAAGAGCTAAGGAGACTTGTGGCTCAATGGTTAGAGCGGCAGACCCAGATGCAGAGATCTGGCCCGGGACCAGGGTTCAATTCCCGCCTCGGCGGGTCTTGGGCTCAATTTCCTCGGACCTGATAATTCTTGTCTCGTGCCTAATTTAATCATGGGTCCCACGCTGCAACTCTGGGCAATAGCTTGCTTAATCTCCACAACGGCCCCAACAGTGCTAGGATGCCTGGCTTTCACCCTGGGGGTGCCCAGGAGTGGGCAATTCACAGAGAGAGGCCAGGAAGGGTTCCTCAGCGGTATGCTTACAGCACCTTGATGCCATGTCTGGGGTGATACGTGCGCCATACAAGCAACACTACATTTATATTTACATTTACTTGAATCTAGACTCATCATTAAATATCATACACTGCAACCAAATGGCCATAATTGTGATGAGGCGCTAGCCATACATTTAGGGTAACCTGATAGATATGTACTCTTAACCAATTTTGCTTCAATTAGAGAATTGAATCAGCTACTACTTTCGCTCCTGAAAGGTTTTTAACGTGTATGTAGTGTATGGGAGAATCCACGGATGAAAGATAATATGCACTCACCTTATTTTACTTTCACTTTATTACAGGTCCCTGATGAGCCAATGTAGGAGAGTTTGAGGCACAGCACGGAATGAAACTCACGGGGTGTTGGAGAAATGAATGTGGACTTTTTTTGCACCTTAATCACGAGTAATGACCGATTTGTTGTCTTATAGTCGCTGCGCTCTATCTGCACTGTCAAAGAGAAGATTTTAGCCCACTTGGGCTGTGATAGCGGTAGACTAGATTACAGCGACAGATTTTATACTTAATCTATGACAATTTTACACCGACTGCCTCTGTTACATTTACTTTATATATTTTTTTTTAATTGTCCTAAAAGCCCACTTGGGCGGTATATATCGCATAGCAAGGAATTTGCATTTGGAATGTAAAAACAGTATCTTAATGAAATGTACTGATTATTGTTTTTTCCAATGCTTTATTTATGTTGGTGACATAAAACAATGAATTGTGCAGCGCTAACATTATTATGTTACATGGTTGCTTTAAAAGTTGCTTTAAAAGTATCTTCTTCACTCCTGGAGTACAGAACTAGAGTCTGCTTCTAGCTCCTGCTCTAAGCACACATTCAGGGAGTCTGTTATTTATTTTTACACTGTGGTGAATTGTCACATTTCATGTATATAAAACTTTATTGAACCCAACACTCCCACTCGTGAACAAGGAGAATAGATCTCCGAAACGCATTGAGTGAGCTGCTGTGAATAAAACACACGCTGAACCAAGGAAAGTGGCTTGGACTTCGTTTCTTATTGATCTAACGCGGACTGGGTGGATATAGATATATATTTCTCACCAAGGTTCCTCGAACAGGGAAAACACCGCACTCCGACAGGATATATGATTTCATAGATTTATTCTGTACAGATAGCCACCGCTGACCACCACCTACGCGTTTCAACCGAGAAATATTAAGAGGACTAGCCCGTTCTCTGCACCAGCACCAGCTGTGGAAAGAGTGCTCTCCTTTGGGCTGTTTGAGATATATATATATATATATCTCAATCTCAAAGACTCACCCCAAAAAAATCTCTAATCCAATCGGCCGGCAATGGTGGAACACTGGAGCTTAGTAAAGGAGGTAGAGAAATGGACAGTAGGCGGAGGCTACAGGACAGGAGGCCCCTGCAACAGCAGGAATCGGATATTCAACCCTTCACAGTGAGAGCTGATGATGGTAAGACACCCTGGACTATGGCTCTGGTGGGAGACAGAGCCTGGGCTAGAGTGGCGCAGGTGAAGCAATGAGCAGGATGGAAAGCACTCTTGGCAGAGGGAGGTGGTAAGTGAGGTTGCTGCAGCCTGCCAGAATCAGAGTGAAACGCGGTGCACCACCAAACCTGTGCCAGAGGGAAGCATATTAGAGTCTGGATGGCCTTTGGAACAACACGAGTGATATGGGTAAGTTGTTCACTATGTGCCCTCTATGGCGAACATAAGGAAATCTGAACGCTCTGACCATATAATAATAATAATAATATTCACTGAACTCACTGATGACTAGGTTCATCAGACCAGAATGCCGGTTGGTTTTGTACTTCAGCAGGCACAGCAAACAAGAAGATGGATACCGGATTTCCTAGCTGAAGAGGGGGTAGTGGCGTTCGCCCCACCACAGTCCAAGGAACGCCCAGTCCTCCAATGCAACCTCAGGCCTCTGGATCTACAGTACAAAGTAGCATCCTGGCCAATAAAAGAAAGCATCTTATGACCTCCTCCTGCCTTAAGGAACAACATCAAAGAGTCTATAACGCACTATCTCCCCTCCTTTTTCCTGCTGACAGCCAGCACTGCCAGCCACTCCCATAGTTAACCATTCTCCCCTCAATTTTAAAATAAAAAACATTATTCAGAAGAATTGGAAAATTCTGAATACACATGAGGAGAGTACCAGATTGGAGCAACCCTTGGTGGCCTTCCGGAGAAACCGTAATTTACGAGATATTCTTGTACATTCTATATCAAATGTTACCAAGGAGATGCGCCAATCCACCATCACAGGCCTTTCTATGGTGATGGGAAACCATAGATGTGGATGCTGCCATGCCTGTGATTCTGCTCTAGTCACAGATTGTTTCGCCTATCAGGGAAAGAGTTATAAACGAAAGGACTTGACGAACGGTCGTAGCCAGAATATTGTCTATAGTCTGACCTGCCCGTGTAACTTGGTTTACATAGGCAAAACGTCTCGTGAATTTAGGGTAAGATTCAGCGAGCATAAATCGGCGCTACACAATGGCAGGATTGAAGCCCCCCCCCCCTTGTTCAACACTGTCTCACCAAGCAACACTCTGAAAAAGATATTAAGTGGTGTATAGTGGAAAAGGTGAAGGGACATGTAGGAACGCCCATGGAAATAGTTCGCAAGAGAAGAGAATGTTTCTGGATTTTCTCCATGGATAGTGTAAGAAACGGGTTAAATGAGAAAATCCAGTGGAACATTACAAAACCCTGGTAGTTGCCCTCACTTCAATAGACGACTGATTTGTAACTTTGCAGTTAGGAGGCGATGATTGCTTTTTTCTGTAGTTGTGATGCCAAGTATGTGGCTATATATCTGATACACAGGGCTCTGTGGGTTGGATTTCTAGCTACTGCTACTGCTATTTTATTCTGACCACTTTGGGTAATAGTGGAATTTTTAGGTTATACGCAGCTTGATGTGTATTGATTTGCTTGTCGGATTATATGGACACATTGGTATTTATGCAGGACCTTCCAATGGATATGTGAACTTGAAATTATGCACTACAAATGCTTTTATCTGATGTGTACTGTTCTTTGAATAGGAGCTTATACTTTTTTGTACTAAATATATTCAGAATTGTATGCTACCATTCCCAAATATGGTACACAGACAGCAGCAATATTGAAAAAAAACGGTATCCAAGGTGGTTTTAAGGATGCTGTAGTGTAAACTTTTTTCAGATGTCTTGTGTGATAATATGTTCCCTAAATAGGATAACTAAGGCAGTCTCACCTTCTAAGATATGTAGAATTGTTGGATATAACAACCGGCTAACAAGGAATATAGAACGAACATGTCATAAATGCTACGTTCCACTCATTCTCCCAATATGGCGTGGAATAGTCGATGAGTAAAAGGTCCCTCTTTAGTGTTTAGGACCAATGGTGTGACGGACCATAGAGTCTAGATATACTAAACAAAATATGGCCGCGACTGAGAAAGAAGAAACAGTCATTCGTTTATCTCCGACTATACCCAGGTGTTAGCAATCACGGTGGTCAGATTGCAGGGTAATGGCTAACCGATCGCTATAAAAAGCGAACCTTTGACCGCTTTCATTCATCCATAGGAGACGTGTGCAGCACTTTGTTGGACGACGATTCAAACTTTTGGAGGTAAGCGCTTAATACAAGAGGGATATTTAGCGCGTAGTTGACTTAGTGGATGTCAGCACGGGTACAGCAGACATGTAATGATACTGGGGCAATCCATATTAGAGAGCTAGAGTCATCACAAAGGAAGACGGGATAAGGAGTGTAGAGAGGTTCCATCTGGTTAGAGTCTGATCATTACTTCGTTATTGAACATAAGAAATATGCTGTTCCTCGTGCTGTGCGGGTGATGCGTTTTGAAATAGCCGCTGTGCTATTTTTTCATTTTCAGTGCGGGTCGGTTTAAGGCAATAGCCTGCCTCTGAAAGGTACATTAGTATTTTTTAAAAAGGGAACACACTGAAAGGGGACATGAACCTGGGTCCGCCTGAAATTTTTTCTGTATACTTAAATGTATAGAGAAGACAGCAATATATTCTTAAAAAACTTGATTTTATTCGAGCAATTTAGTGACATTGTGTTTTCCCAATATTTAGGAGAGACTGTATTTGTGAATTTTATTTATTTATTTATAACATTTGTAGAGCGCACTGTTACCAAACGGTGTCCTGGCGCTATAGTGATAGCTCCCCTGGCCTAAACCTCCTGACTAATTAGTGAACAGCCACGTTTCCAAACTTTTCCGGAAGGCCAGCAAGTCCGTGATCTGTCTCAGTACCGTTGGTAAAGAATTCCAGGCGGTGGCTGCCCCTAGGACAAAACTTCTGCCACCCCAGCATACTTTCCTAATGCGTGGGGTCCTAATCAGCCCCAGACTGGCCGACCTGAGATGCCTCCCCGGCCTGTACCACTGGAAATGCTGTTGTAGGAACGACGGGCCAAATCCGTGGACCGCCTTAAAGACAATACACAAGGATTTAAAAGTTATCCGTTTCCGCACTGGAAGCCAGTGTAGCTTCGATAGTTCCCGGGAGACGGAGGCAAACTTTGGTAGGCCTGTAATAAAGCGGGCTGCAGCGTTCTGAAGTACCTGCAGTTTGTTAAGCAGCCCCTGTTGTGCCTGCAAGAATAATCTATTACAGTAGTCGCGGCGGGATAGCACGAGGGCCGTCACCACAGTTTTCTTGCACTCCTCCGGTAAGAAAGGGAGAATCTTCCGGATGATTTTCAGAGACCAGTGGATGGAAGAGGTCAGTGCATTTACTTGGGGTTTGAAGGAGAGCTTATTATCGATCAAGACTCCCAGGTTCTTTACCTTCGTAACAGGAGTGGGGAGAGTCCCCATCTCATCAGGCCACCACTTTGGGCTCCAGAAATTGACATCAGAGCCAAAGAGAAGAACCTCAGTTTTGGACGAGTTCAATTTTAGGCAGTTTCTGGCCATCCAGGTGCCGACTGCTGCCATACATTCCTGGAATTTGGAGGCCACGTCATCCTCTCTCCCTGGAAGCAGTGATACCACAATCTGTGTATCATCTGCGTAGGATGTTAATTCAAACCCGTATGCACGGATAACCGGGGCGAGAGAGGAGACATATATATTGAAAAGGGTGGGGCTTAAAGAAGATCCCTAGGGAACCCCCCCGGTAGTTCGAATGGTCTAGACTCGAACTCTCCCAAGGCCACCACCTGAACCCTGTTAGTAAGGAAAGCTTTCAAGACGCTGAGGGCCTTCCCCTGGATCCCGCAGTCCTTCAAATGGTCCACCAGAATACTGTGGTGGACCGCATCGAAAGCCGCGGACAGATCGAGGAGGACCAGGGCCGCTCGGCCCCCTGCATCCATCACCTTCCTGATCTCCTCCGTCGATTTGATTAGGGCGGACTCGGTGCTATGTCCTTCCCTAAACCCATGTTGCGCCATGTCCAGTCCATGTGTGGCTCCCAGGAATGCGCAGAGCTGAGAGTTCATGACTTTGTCTATGAATTTAGCTGGCAGCGGTAGTCTAGCAATAGGCCGATAATTGTTGGGATCGCCTATATCCAGTGTGGGTTTTTTAGCAGAGGGACAATTGAGGGCCGTTTCCAGCAGGCTGGAAAGTCCCCCGCTTCAAACATATGATTAAAAAGCTTAGCTAAGGCGGAAGCTATCGGGGCTGCCGCCAGCTTCGCCACGGTCGCCGTACAGGGGTCATAAGGTGAACCTGATTTTATGGCAGGCAGCTGTTTCTTAATTTCATCCGAGCTCACTGGGCCAAATGCTAGAAATCTGGCCTCCTGTAGATTAACTATGGGGTTCCTGGGTGTAACTTCTAGCATGTTCTGCCTAAAATGAGGCTCAAGTGAGGTGAAGATGTGCTCGACCTTGCTTAAAAAGAACTTGGCTAGATTCTCGCAGAGTTCCTCGCTGGGTGGAATAATCACTGGCTTAGGGATAGCTAGGCTCGAGATCGTATGGAAGAGTTCCTTGGGCGAGTTCTTAGCCCCACTAATACGGTTGGTGAAGTATGTTCGTTTAGCCTTACCGATCATGTCTTTGTAGACCGCCTGGCTAGATTTAAGTTTTCGTTTGTCTATCTCATTATAATTTTTTCGCCAGGTCCGTTCGAGTTTTTTGCATACGAGCTTAAACTCTCTAAGCTCGTCGGAGAACCAGGGGGCTGACGGAACGGTGCGGGTAGGGCAACAATTTTTTGGTGGGGCTAGTGTGGTGCAGGCATGGTCAACCCAGTTAGAGTAGATGGCCGCCGCTTCGTTCATGTCTGCTGGGAGAGTGACAATGGAAGACACCAGCAGGTTCTCAAGAGCGCTTCCTTCAATCTTGTTCCAAGCTCTACAAGTCCTAGCTGTTTTCCTATCCTGTCTCGCCCTATAAGGTGATGCAGTTGCGATATTAAACAGTGCGGCATGATCTGACCAGGCGACGGGATCAATCTTTGCAAAGTTCAAATCCGGATTGTTTGAGAAAATTCCGTCCAAGGTGTGGCCCGCCATATGCGTGGGCCCTGTAACACTTGTGTTAATCCCACCCCATGCATCACCTGGGATAAAGCCATTGTGTCCGAATCTAAACTGCTCTCTATATGGAAATTAAAATCTCCTAAGACTTAAGGATTTTGTGCACAAGGCTTCCTCTAAGAAGCTTCCTGCGGTGTCTAAGAACAGGGCCTTAGTCCCGGGGGGCCTATACAGAAGGCAACCCCTAAAGGATTGATGGTTGGACAAGATGAGCTTAAACTCCAGGGCTTCACACGTCTCAGAGAGCACAGGTTGGAAAGACCCTTTAATGGAGGTGTGATAGATGACCGCCAGGCCCCCTCCTTTTTTCCGAGGCCTATCCAAGATAAAACTGAGATAGTCTGGAGGGGTGGCCTTTACTATATCAGGTCCTGAGGCTGCATCCGTCCATGTCTCCGTGACAAACGCAATTTTTATTTTCTTATCCTTGATCATCTCGGCTCACTCGAGACTGTTTCACCAATGATCTGGCGTTGATCATGAGGCAGCTTATGTTGCTCAGTGTACCCTCCCCTTTAGCCTTGTTAGTACCGGCGGCTGCCCCAACTGGCCTTAAAAGGATAGCTGGGAGACTCCTGAGACAAGCTGGGCAAACATGAGTGCCTACCTGTACGGCCTCATCAGGCCTCAGGCTACTGCAACTCACTTTCCTCCCTCCAACATCCAGACTCAGTTGTAAGTCGCGGCCGTAGACAATGCTTGGAGGACTGGTTGCTGTCTGCCGACCAGGGGTCATGGCGCTAGGCGCGGGATTGGCGCAGACGGGCTAGCATTTGGCGCGTCTTCGCGGCACCGCCGGCGCCAGCCCTGCTTTTGAAGTGCTAGGTAGGAGAAAGCCTAGAGCGCTCACCGTGGCCCACTCAAGATGGCGGCCGTCCGGGTGAGCGCTGGTTCAACTTTCCCCCCTTCCCGTGCCTCGGATTGAGGTAAGACACAGCCCCTGACTTCCCGCTCCAATGAATTATCAAGCGGTAAATTACATGCCCTTAAAAACACATTTCCCAAATTATTTTAAAATGGCAAAAAAAATTCTGTCTCAGGTATCCAAAATAGTAACTAGTGCAAATACGCAATATGAAGCAGCAGCGTTTGTCCTACTCCCGGCTCACGCCTCAGGAGCTATCAGGAGGGAGAAAAGGCAATATAAAAAGAATAGACCGACCCCTATGGAATCAAGACAACGAAAGTGGGCTATAAATGCAAATCTTGGCTGAGTCAGAGACAATGTCTTTTTATCTCTTTTCTCAGTAGAAATGAAATCTATGGTGACCAAAATGGAAACATGAGAGATTGTGTAATGTACCCACTCTAGGAATAATTGAGCTAAATTAGGCTTTGAGTTCTTTACTGATAGATACCTCCTGTAATGTAGGGGTGATATCAATATCTGTTCATCTTTCTTTATTCAGCCAAAGGAGAACCTTGTGGGACACATAACCATCGCACTAAAGGAGGTCGTCCATGGAAAAATAGGATAAGCTACATCTTTGGTTCTACTTGAGTAAGTACCAACTAGGGTTTGACTTTAACTAATAGGGAAGGCAGAAGTTGGGGATGTTTAGATTTGCTCCAGACTAACAGTAAACACATGTGCCAGTTATGCACGTGCCAAAACAGAAATCTAGAAGTCATTGTATAAGGCATAATAATTTATATCGTTGTCCAGAGTCAGTGATGGCAATAAGAGATTACATCATTGCCCCAAGTGAGTGGGTGCAATCAAGAGAGAAAAAGAACTGAAGGATATGTGATTAAAAACTATTGTGTTCACTCATCCTGGTCATATGGTGGCACTGGTGGCCTGTCTGTGTATATTCTTATTATTATTTTTGTGGTTTTCTTTCGTAAATTAATCTGATCAAACCAATGTCCGAATAATGTATTTCTCATGGGCATAGATACTTAATTCGGTTCTTTTGTATATATCTTTCCAGGAAGTACCAGGGTGTAGAGAACACTGTGTGATAATCTGGCGGGTCCTGAGGAAGGTGGCTTCTACTACCACCGAAACGCGTCGACCATGTCTTTATAATACCCTACATTTTGTAGTGACCCTGGTTTTGGGCCCTTAGACTAGAACCAACTAAACGCGACAATTTGCACAGATAATTTGTGGTGTGAATGTGTGTGAAGTATGTATGTATGGTCTGTTGCTAGCTGTTCTCTACCTGGTCCTATTGTGTTTATTATGTGAATTTGTAAATCAATTTTCATGTTGCATAAATGGTGTACATAGGCAATGTCTTTTTGTATTTTTTAATAATTACAATGTACAAAAAAATTTAACAAAGGAAAAAGTAATTCAAATGAAAAATAAAAAGAGAATGGTAATGAGTAATAGTTAATGTTGTGGTTTGTTATGCCCATGATTTAATGTAAGAGGCTAAAACCCTTAAATAAATAGAGAGGTCATGAGGGAGTGCATGTTCTGAGTAGTTGTTACAGGTTATTTTTTCCCCTCTTCTCCCTCACCTGTGAATTAGCACTTTAGAGGGGGTCCCATTACTTTCATAAAGACACACTTCCTTGGCCATTAAATTCAGTGTCAACCAAAAGTCCCTGTTCTTGATCTCTTGGTGATGTGACTGGCTCACATGATATAAGTAGCCAATCAGATTCGGACTACTCCAGATTCATTGTTCTCTGTGGTGTTGCCTAACCATAACCTCAGGGAACCGTCATACTTGTACAAGGAGATACCCTGGGGTTGGGTAAGCCCCTCATCAGTGGATAGCAATCTCAATTACAATCAATTTAGGCTACCCCTTCTGGTAAGCGGTACCCCATGCCATTTGTTGGCCTTGTTGGGTCTTTAGTCAGAATAGTGTTCCTTCTGAACACAGTGCTTTGTCCCACGTCCTCAGAGTGCAGAGTGGATGGTCTCTAGCATCTTCAAGGTAATGCTTACCACAATACCATTATTGGCAAACGGCCATACCTTTTGGCAGCCTTTATATACATTTTTATTATATATTTGTTTGTTTCCAGCATGATACCATATCTCCTTTGTAGATCTTTACCCGACACAGCCTGCTCTAGGTAAGCTTACCATGGACATTCTTGCCTCTCTATTCACTGTACATTTTTTAAGCCGCATTGTATTCCGCTAAATTGCCCCAGTTATTTTTACAGCTTATTCTGTTTCACTACAAGAGGCCATTTTTTGGTAAAGACTCCTCTACGGGCCCATTGTAATATAAAAATGAGCACGTTTATTGCAAGGCGCCTACGTCGTCTTAACTTTTGATCCGACAAATGCTTTACATAAATTTAATGCAACAGCTAAACCTTGCCAATAACGCTGGTTTATTCCATGTATGTTTGATGTTTCTCTGCATCTTCTCCTCACATGAGTATGGCGCCTTTACATACGTGTACAGCTCCTTGTAAAACCATTTTATTTTTCTAATGGTATGGCTTGAGAAATGTAAATATAATCTGGGTGGGCAATGTATATTTAAATCTAATTTGATGTGTTGAGCTTTATTTTTTTACAGTTTTACATTAATATTTTTGGTTGTTCTCATTAACTGTTACTTGTCTTTGAATTCATTCGGGGAAAGCACAGTGTGCATATAATAAGTCTTTCTTACTCGGCCATGCCTCCATTTGGTCATCTAACTTTAACTGTTGATTAATAAGTGGTATCTAGGGCTAGACATAGATCTAAAAGCAGCCAAGGAAGTTATTTTACCATAAGCCCCAGGTTGCACCAAGTTAGAAAGTAAAGCATGCAAGTTTAATCGCTTGAGATTACCTCTCCTTGATTTTTATTTTAAAACTGGATCTGAAGGAAATGACCATCTTTGCTGGATGTCCCCCTAGATGTTTGCCCTACCTGCTTTGCTGGCTTTAGAACTCAGTGCACTTTACCCCTGCTAACCAGCGGTAACGTGCCCGTGCTCCTCCTTTAAATATGGTTGATTTGGCTTACGCCTAATGGGCATATTTACCTTGTCCAAAGGTCCCTATTATGTGGTGTAGAAAGTGCACCCAAGGCCTGGAAGTTAAATGTCATTTGTGGACTGCAGGAGACATTATGCCATCCACTTCAGTGGCAGGGCAAATATGACTTCAGGCCTGCCTTGTGTAGCCTGGCTATTGCAGTGCAAAATTACACTATGGCCTGTCAACTTTTTGGCAGGACAAAAAGGACAATCAACTTACCTTTGGTAACACCTTATCTGAAAGAGACATGATCTAGCTGCAGATTCCTTTAACTTTTAAGTCTCTACGGGTGCCAGACTAGATCTGGCAATTTTTCAGCAGCATTACATCTGCGCTTTGGCAGTAGGTGTCACGCGACTCCGTAGAGACATCGTCCACACATGCGACATCACCGGAGTCCATATGAGACTCCCTCCGACGTTCTGACTTCAGTTTCTTCTGCAAGTACTTTCAGTCCCAAAATGCGGAGCCACTATAGAAACCGGCTGTGGAAACTGTGTGCCAAAAAAGATAGAAATATTTTTGTAGGTAATAATTACGAAGGTTTAAATAACATGGCAATGCTCAGAAAAATATATGTTTAGTAAGGCAAAACCAAATCACAGAGCATACAGAATGAGCGAACTGACCACTGGTGAGTTAAACCAGGGCCCTTGAAGATGTTTAATCGGGATACTATAGAATTGCACGGAGCAGGGTGGATGGCTAGGAGTTTAAGGAATCTGCGGCTAGATCATGCCTCTACCAGATAACGCGTTACCAAAGGTAAGTAACTTCTCCTTCTCATAGAGACATCTAGCCACAGATTCCTTAACTTTGAGTTAGATACCCTTAGCCATACCCTCTCGGAGGTAGGTCTGCGAACTGATCCTACCAAAGGTTCTGAAAAATAACATGCTGGCCCAAATTAAGATAGAAGACCGGAGGTATACAGGAAGATACATGAGAAAGAGCAATGGCAAAAACCACAGTCAACGTAATTGAGAACTGCATTGGAAGCCACAGAAAACATGATGATGGCAATGAAAAAATACTGCGACAAGAGTGCCACATTGAAAATTATGATAAGCATTATATAACCCCAAGTGTGATAACCTATCAACAGCTAGGACTCGAAGACCAGCAGCAATAACAAATGGCACTGAACTAAACTCAGTTCGCTAGCAAAGCCATATTCAAGGGAAACCTATCCAGAGAATACAGAGAAAGGAATCCGAGAATATCTTCACACTGGCATGAATAAAGACATGCATCGAAAAATTGGGGAAGACAGCCCAAGAACAAATACCTATAAAATGGAACGCTTGTCCTGGGAAGAACACGCAAAGGTAGAGAAAAGACCAGCAGGATCAAGCTAAATATAGACCCCATAAAAGTGGAAAAGAAGAGTTAGTGCATAGATAATGCCCAAATTAAGGTAGCACTGGAACAAAAGGAAAAATGCATTTATGTAAGATATACGGAAATTCTTCTTGAAATTGCAACTGCCTATAAGAGTGCCAATTATCCATATATATTTGTATGAAAAGATACAAATATATATATAAAAATATATACATATGTATTAAGAACTGCTATACATACATATAAAATATGTATATGTAAACAGAACGATAATAGACAGAATCCACCACCATGCAGATGGTTCTAAAGAACAAGAGGTATGAAGTTGAATAATCAGCAACATAGCACCAGTCTATTACTTGGCAAAAAGGTCAAGGTAAAGAAAAAGCCAATATTGGAAATCTCAGGAAGAGATATCCATTCTGTTTACTTGATGATAAGGTATATCAGACAGAGCATAGTCTTACTGAGGAATGGACGAAAGACTAAAATATTCAATGAGTGGAGATGGTAGGGATCGAATGCAGCCCTGATATATGCAAAGCATGCCATGCCCTGTACAACCATTCACCAAATGCAAGTGCAAAAAATGGAACCAAGGCTTGAGAAACTAGACTTCTGAAAAGACGTAAGCCAAATAAGAGCCACAATGTTTCCTTATAGGAAACAATGTCATACAGGAAGCATGAGACATCCAAACTACAGGCAGTATAAGGTCAGCACCCTTACAGCCCTTAATATACCCAGGCAAATTGGTAAAGACAATGCAGTGTCTTCAAAAAAGAAGTGCAACGGAAAACAGAAAGGGATTTTCTGTGGAAAAAGAAAGGAAAACTTATATATATATCTCCCAAACTCGAATCCACCAGCCGTTGCTCCACTGTTTACCGCGGGTGCTGCTTAACGCACGGTGGTGTGCGTACTTATTTTCCCAACGCTCGGCTCCTCGTCACGGAGGCCAATTCCAATCAAGCGCACATCAAAGCCATTTACGATATCCAATTTTGCCACATTTATTAAGAGCTGTAAAAAGTTAACAAACGCGTTTCGGCGTTGCCGCCTTCGTCACTGTTAACCTTACAATAAAGTTACGTGCTTAAATAAAATAGTGCTATACAACGATCATGTGCATAGAAAGTGGACGTGCTGAATATAAACAGTGAAAAGGGAACTTAAAAAACAACACATTTATCGGCGGCCATTTTGTAATGGTAAAAGTCCAACTGTTGTGTATATATACAAGCGTTATATAACAACGAATAAATCAACCTAAATCTTTTCAGAATATATTAAATTATAACAATTCTCATTTGAATTCAATTCATTTGAACTTCTTAATTCGTTATTCTATTTCAAGTACACATTAAATATTGCAATCATATTTTTATCAACAAAAGAGCCGCTCTATTCTGGCTGTGAATCAGCATATTAAAATAAGGGCTAGTTTATAAAGCCTGGGATAAACATTCAGTTGGAGAGTTCAGTTAATCGAATTTGATACTGCCCTAAATGGGCAAATAACCTCCTGTGCAGCATCAATTGCTATATTCCTAGCTCATGTTTCAGTGGAATATATCATTTAGTTATTCATACCTGAGACAAAAGTTGGAATAATGTGAACAGTATGTGTGACAAGGCCTATTATATGTGCACCCACATCTCCTCTTCATTATTAAGCCCTCTCGGTGACTTAGTTTGCAACTTGACGATGTACTTGGATTCAAGTGTCCGCAATTTTCGTACCCAATCTCCGCCCCTTTCCGATTTTACAATCTGATCTAGAATTAAGAAGGAGAGCAAATTGCAGTTGCTCTCATGTTCTTTTTCGAAGTGGCGGGCAATGGGATAATTGACATCCCTGTTGGTGATGGCGCTGAGATGTTCCAGAATCTTTTTTTGGTGGGATGGATAGTGCTCCCCACATATTGTTTTCCACAAGGGCACACTAGACAGTAAACTGTATAGTCAGAGTTGCAATTAAGCAATTTGGAGATGGGGTTTTTTGATTTATTACCCGGTATGAGATATTCCTTAACTTTGTGGCTAGTTCTACATGCCTTACATTTCATACAAGGGTACAATCCTACAATAGGTATCTTTTGTCTCTTTATAGATTCAAAATGGCTGTTCACTAGGTGGTCTCTCAAGGAATTGCCCTTTCTATATGTCACCAATGGATTAGGGGGTAGGACTTTCCCAACCACATTATCAGATTTCTAGACTTTCTAATTTTTTTTAAGAATTTGAAATACTTCAGAAGATTTCTCGGTAAAGTTGGTAATCATTCGTACTTTCTGATCTGGGATTTTGAGTTTGTCTACCAATAAGAGGCTTCTCTCAACAGAATCACATTTTATTTGAGCCTGATCTAGTATGCCTTTGCGATAGCCTCTCTGTTGGAATCTATTACGCGATTGTGCTATTGCTATGTCACATTCTGGTTTGGTAGAACAATTCAGTTTCATTCTTAGGAATTCGCCCAATGGAATGTTATTGACTACACTTTTAGGATGACAGCTACCTGCATGCAGGATAGTATTTCCTGCTGTCGGTTTTAGAAAAAGTGCAGTTTCCAGTTTGCTATCTTGTACATATACTCTCAGATCTAGATAGAAAACGTCTTTGTTGCTGATATTGCTCGTAAATTCCAAATTGTACTCATTGACATTCAAAGACTGTATGTATTCCTCTGCTTCCCCTTGAGTACCTCGCCATATGACGAACAAATCATCGATATAGCGAGTCCACAAGGCGATCTTGTCCATCCATTTTTCATTGGTGCCCGCCCAGGCCACGTGCTTCTCCCACCAGCCCACGAATAAATTCGCGTAACTGGGGGCGAAGCACATGCCCATCGCGGTACCTTGGTGTTGCAAATACAATTGTCCTGCAAATGTAAAGATATTGTTACACAAACAAAACCTGGTCAAGTCAATTAACATCTGATTGTGTTTTCGATATTTGAGTGCTCTTTTTTCCAGAAAGAAAGCCATGGCTTTCAAACCGTCTTCATGTCTTATGGATGTATAAAGACTGGAAATGTCCAGAGTTATTAACAGCATCTCTTCATCCCAGGAGGTTCCTTCAATGATGCGTAGGAAGTCTTTGGTGTCTCTTAAGTAGGAACTTAGATCCTTGACAAAAGGGGAAATAAAATGATCAATATATGTAGATGTGTTCTCCAACAAACTGTTTTTTGATGACACAATAGGCCTTCCTGGCGGCCATATCTTGCTTTTGTGCACTTTTGGGAGATGGTAGAAGGTGGCTAGTTCAGGGTGGTCACATTTAAGAAAAAGCCAATCCTCCTGTTCCAATATTCCTTCATCTCTCCATTTTGTAATTAGATTAGTGAAATCTGATATGCTCTTCAGATAAAATTGTTTGTTGATAGGATTATAATGTTCTGTCTTTTTCAATTGGGACAGAGCTTCATCTTCATATTGTAATTTGTTGATGATCACAACATTTTCACCCTTGTCTGAGGGTTTGATGATGATCCTGTCATCGTTTTTCAATTCTTTAACCACTTCCCATTGTTCTTTGGTTAAAGTTTTCTTGTTATGATTGAATTTCTTTTTTTGTAAGTTTCTCAAATCCTCAATTACAACCTCTTGAAAGGTGTCAATGGCATCATAAGGAGTTCTTGGGATGAATTTAGATTTCATTTTCAATAGACTTTTGCAGCCTTTTTGTATGATGCCTGTCTGTTCCAATATTTGTGTTGGATTCGCCTCATGATTTCCTTGATGCTCTGATTCCTCAGCCAAGTCATGCAGTGTCAGGATGGCTTGTAATTCAGCTCCAGTTAGCTCGTCCGAGATCTCTCTATCATCCGTGAGTTTGGGGATTTCAACTTTAGGATGTAACATGAATTTTCATAAGTTTGATTTTACGGATAAATTTGTACAAGTCTATGCGTACTTGCGTATATTCAAATGATGGTGTGGGGCAAAAAGTAAGACCTAGTTCCAATACTTTTAATTCAGTATCAGTCAGTTCTCTGTTTGACAAATTGATCACAGTTTGTTTGGATTTGTTTGTGCTTAATTCCATCGTGCCCCTCGTTTGCTCCGAGTTACCATCGGAGTTGTATTTTCCGTTCCTGCCTTTCTTGCCCCTCCTTGTCTTCCTTTCCTTGCCTCTGGAGGATGTGTGCGTGGGGCTGGTCTTTGTCTCAGGCCTCGCATTAGTTCGTACTCTTGAAAAGAAGTTGTGGATGTATTTACTTCTCCGCCTTCTTTAGAACTATGGGCTTGTTCGTCTTCCGAAACCTCCACTTCAGATTCTGAGGTGCTCAATTGAATTGTGGGTTTAGGTTTCCCAGATTTCAACTCCCTTCGGGGAGCATCGTATTTTTTGGGGAACGTTAAAATTTGACCATTAGCATAGTCACGTTCATCCCGTAAGAATTTGGTCTGTTTTCTTACTTTAATTGTTGCCTCATAGTCAATTAATCGTTTCTTCATCAGTTGTCGCAATTCTTCACTTTTCTTAGAGTCTTTTTCTCCACTTATTTGTTTTTCAATTTCTTTGATTTCCTCCTGTAGTTTGATTCAATCACTCCATGCATGCTTAATCAGTATCTTAAGCATACCCTTAGTAACATCAGTCATATAAGGTTAACACTGACGAAGGCAGCAACGCCGAATCGCGTTTGTTAACTTTTTGCAACTCGTAATAAATGTGGCAAAATTGGATATCGTAAATGGCTTTGATGTGCGCTTGATTGGAATTGGCCTCCGTGACGAGGAGCCAAGCGTTGAAAAAAAATAAATAAATATATATATATATATATATATATATATATATATATATATATATAGATACACACACACACACACACACACACACACACACATATATATATATTACCTACTGGCGAATAGTTAGGACCTATTTTCCCTAGGAAATCTGCAACATTCTATTTGGAATAACTTTGGCGCCGGTTGACGAATCTTCGCGAAAGTTTCAAAACATATGGCCAGCTCCAGTCCGCTCCTATCCTGAAAGTCTTGGGGTGATTCCTCAAGCGGGGGCTGAGAAAAAAGGTGGGTCCCAAAATGTGTTTTCCCCATGCAATTTTCCATAGGAACCTTTAATCGCAGCTACAGCCCGAACTGCTGAACGGAATTGCACCAAATTTGGCAAAGAGGTAGTCCTTGGTTCACACTCGTGCCTTCTGGTTAAATGGTGTAAATCTGTTCAGTAGTTTTTTAGATATTAAAGGAAAAAAATACATATATATCTGGGCTGAGCCTAACGACACATCTCATCGTGAGATCTGATTGGCTGTCAGCACTTCATCCAAGAAGTGTTGGCAGCCATCTTGGGACCAATATACATGATAGCACCTCATTAAAAAGCATTGCAGTTAATAAAAGGTTTTAAGACTTTACTCATTTTAGGAATTGTGGTGTGTTCTAAGGTGATTTTACCATGTGAAAAAGCCTTCTGCTGGGATATCATGAATCAGGTTTGAGAGAAAACTATTTTCTCATGCTTTTCCCACAGACGTTTGAAAGGTGATCTATAAGCTAAACTGAGAGTGTATTGTCTGTAAATTCACATGATCTTTCTCAGTCATGTGAGAATGAAGTCTGACATTCTCAGTAAAACATGTACATCCAACAAGGGCAGAGACTGTCAGTTGATTCCTTTGTGTTCCACTGCAGCTTCCCAAAGTGTTCTTAAGAACAAATAGAGTGCTAACAGCCTTACTTATGATAAAAGTATAGCACACCTGAAGCCATCTTTATTGGAATAAAGTGGTAACTCTTAAAACATTTAAGTTAAAAAGGAACAAAATGAAGGGGTTCATTTTGCCATAGAAAGTATGATTAGTGCTGCAGAAAGAAAAATTAGGGCACATTTTGAGTGACTTCTCAAATCCTCTTCTATTTCATTAAAAAAAATTCGGACATGCAGACTGAAACATTTACTTTCAATACCAGCAGCAGACTTCCCTGGTGAGCAGTAGTTTTACTACAGTGATCTAATGAGGAACTAGAGTGCTAACATTCAGAATGTATGGCAAATGTATGACACATCTGAATGCCTTCTTGATGGAACCAAAGTAAAACACTGAAAGTATTTCCTACTGAGGAGACTGTAGTAAATGAGGAAATATCACCCAGATTTAGCCCAAGTATACCCCAATGACAGAATGTCCCAGATTGTTCTAAAGAACAACTAGAGCGCTAACAGTCTTACTTATTACAAACGTATGGAACACGTGAAGCCATCTTGACTGGAATAAAGTGGTAACACTTAAAACATTTAATTTGCAAAGGAACACAATGAGGGGCTTCATTTTGCCATAGAAATTATGATTAGTGTTGCACAAAGAAAAATTAGGGCACATTTTGACTTCTCAAATCCTCTTCTATTTCATTAAAAAATTCTAACATGCAGACTGAAACATGCACTTTGAATACCAGCAGCAGACTTCCCTGGTGAGCAGTAGTAGAGAGTAGTGGAGTAGTAGAGAGTGAGTAAATGTAAATGTATGTAAATGTATTTGAGCTTGTAAAGCGCACTGCTACCCGTCCATAGGTTTCCTGGCGCTGTATAACTCTGGGGAACCCGTCCTGGCTTTCCCTGTGGGATGGTCCCTGCTGGGAGTCCCCAAGGTGGAGCCAGGCATCCCCAGAATTGATGGGGCCGTTGTGGAGATGAGGCAAGCTAATGCCCAGAGTTGCCGAGTGGGACCCATGGTTAGAGTAAGCACCAAAGCGAGAATTATCAAATCCGCTGACCCAAGTCCACGACCCTGCCGCGTCGGGAATTGAACCCTGGTCCCGGGCCGACTTCTGCTCCCGGGTCTGCCGCCTCTAACCAGTGAGCCACACTACTCCACAGTAGTAGAGAGCGAGTAGTAGAGAGCAAGTAGTAGAGAGCAAGTAGTAGAGAGTGTGTAGTAGAAAATGAGTAGTAGAGAGTAGCAGAGAATGAGTAGTAGAGAGTGAGTCAGAGTGAGTCAGAGTGAGTAGTAGAGAGTAGTGGAGAGTAGTGGAGAGTAGTGGAGTAGTAGAGTGAGTAGTAGAGTGAGTAGTAGAGAGCAAGTAGTAGAGAGCAAGTAGTAGAGAGTGTGTAGTAGAGATAGTAAAGTGAGTAGTACAGAGAGTAGTAGAGACTAGTAGAGTAGTAGAGAGTTAGTGGAGTAGTAGTGAGTAGAGAGTGAGTAGTAGAGAGTAGTAGACAGCGAGTAGTAGAGAGTAGTGTAGAGTGAGTAGTAGAGAGAGTAGTAGAGAGCATACTAGAGCAGTAGAGAGTGAGTAGTAGAGAGTAGTGGAGTAGTAGAGAGAGTAGTAGAGAGAGTAGTAGACAGCGAGTAGTAGAGAGCAAGTAGTAGAGAGTGTGTGGTAGAGAGAGTAGTAGAGAGTGAGTGGTAGAGAGTGAGTAGTAGAGAGTAGTAGAGAAAGTAGTAGAGAGTGAGTAGTAGAGAGTGAGTAGTGGAGTAGTAGAGAGTGAGTGCTAGAGAGTAGTACAGAGTAGTAGAGTGAGTAGCAGAGAGTGAGTAGTAGAGCATGAGTAGTAGACAGTGAGTAGTAGAGTAGTAGAGTGAGTAGTAGAGTAGTAGAGAGTGAGTAGTAGAGAGTGAGTAGTGGAGAGTTAGTAGAGAGTAGTAAAGAGCAAGTAGTAGAGAATGAATAGTAGAGAGTGAGTAGTAGAGCGAGTAGTAGATAGTGAGTAGTAGAGAGCAAAAACTAGAGAGTGTGTAGTAGAGAGTGAATAGTAGAGTGAGTAGTAGAGAGAGTAGTAGAGAGAGTAGTAGAGAGAGTAGTAGAGAGAGTAGTAGAGAGAGTAGTAGAGAGTAGTATAGAGCGAGTAGTAGAGTGAGTAGTAGAGCGATTAGTAGAGAGTGAGTAGTAGAGTAGTAGAGAGTGCGTAGTAGAGTGAGTAGTAGAGAGTAGTAGAGAGTGAGCAGTAGAGTGAGTAGTAGAGAGTGAGTAGTAAAGAGTGAGTAGTAGAGAGTGAATAGTAGAGAGTGAATAGTAGAGAGTGAATAGTAGAGAGTGAGTAGTAGAGAGTGAGTAGTAGAGAGTGAGTAGTAGAGAGTGAGTAGTAGAGAGTGAGTAGTAGAGTGAGTAGTAGAGTGAGTAGTAGAGTGAGTAGTAGAGTGAGTAGTAGAGTGAGTAGTAGAGTGAGTAGTAGAGAGAGTAGTAGAGAGAGTAGTAGAGTAGTAGAGAGAGTAGAGAGTGAGTAGTAGAGATAGTAGAGAGTAGTGTAGTGAGTAGTAGAGAGAGAGTTGTAGAATGAGTAGTAGAGAGCGAGTAGTAGAGAGAGTAGTAGACTAGTAGAGTAGTAGAGAGTGAGTAGTAGAGAGTGAGTAGTAGAGAGAGTTGTAGAGAGAGTAGTAGAGAGAGTAGTAGAGAGAGTAGTAGAGAGTGAGTTGTAGAATGAGTAGTAGAGAGTGAGTAGTAGAGAGCGTAGTAGAAAGAGTAGTAGAGAGTGAGTAGTAGAGAGTGAGTAGTAGAGAGTGAGTAGTAGAGAGTGAGTAGTAGAGAGTGAGTAGTAGAGAGTGAGTAGTAGAGAGAGAGTAGTAGAGAGAGAGTAGTAGAGAGTAGTGGAGTAGTAGAGAGTGAGTAATAGTAGAGAGTAGTAGAGAGCAAGTAGTAGAGAGCAAGTAGTAGAGAGTGTGTAGTAGAGATAATAGAGTGAATAGTACAGAGAGTAGTAGACTAGTAGAGTAGTAGAGAGTGAGTAGTGGAGTAATAGAGAGTGAGTAGTAGAGCGAGTAGTAGAGAGTAGTAGAGTGAGTAGTAGAGAGTAGTGTAGAGTGAGTAGTAGAGAGCGTAATAGAGTAGTAGAGAGTGAGTAGTAGAGAGTAGTGGAGTAGAGAGTAGTGGAGTAGTAGAGAGAGTAGTAGAGAGTGAGTAGTAGAGAGCAAGTAGAAGAGAGCAAGTAGTAGAGAGCAAGTAGTAGAGAGTAGTAGAGAGAGTAGTAGAGAGAGTAGTAGAGAGAGTGGTAGAGAGTGAGTGGTAGAGAGTGAGTGGTAGAGAGTGAGTGGTAGAGAGTGAGTAGTAGAGAGTAGAAGAGAAAGTAGAGTGAGTAGTAGAGAGTGAGTAGTAGAGTAGTAGAGAGTAGTAGAGTGAGTAGCAGAGAGTGAGTAGTAGAGCATGAGTAGTAGAGCATGAGTAGTAGAGCGTGAGTAGTAGAGCGTGAGTAGTAGAGCGTGAGTAGTAGAGTGAGTAGTAGAGTAGTAGAGAGCGAGTAGTGGAGAGTGAGTAGTGGAGAGTGAGTAGTGGAGAGTGAGTAGTGGAGAGTAGTAAAGAGCAAGTTGTAGAGAATGAATAGTAGAGAGTGAGTAGTAGAGCGAGTAGTAGATAGTGAGTAGAAGAGAGTAGTACAATGAGTAGTAGAGAATGAGTAGTAGTAGAGAGTAGTAGAGTGAGTAGTGGAGAGTAATAGAGAGCAAGAACTAGAGAGTGTGTAGTAGAGCGTGTAGTAGAGAGCGAGTAGTAGAGCGAGTAGTAGAGCGAGTAGTAGAGCGAGTAGTAGAGCGTAGTATAGAGCGAGTAGTAGAGCAAGTAGTAGAGCGAGTAGTAGTAGAGAGTGAGTAGTAGAGAGTGAGTAGTAGAGAGTGAGTAGTAGAGTGAGTAGTAGAGAATGAGTAGTAGACAATTGTTACTTACCTGTAAACAGGTGGTTCTCCAGTATTGGTGTCTTTCATAGATTCACATGCTTGAATATTCCCCGTCGTGGGAGTCCCACGGTAAATAAAATAGCAAATATATATATATATATATATATATATATATAAATATATATATATATATGTATATGTATGTAATAACATAAAACCTGAAATATGTACCAGAAAAAAGGCATTACCTGCCAACACAAGGAAAAAACCATATGCAGTCTATCCCTGTCATTATGTTGGTCCAAACTGCAGCCAATCAGGCGACAGCAACCGTCTAGAACCTTCTCCTCAGAGCTCAGCACCTCAGATTTTCGTAGCACAAGAGTGACCCAAGAGTCTAAGAGGAGAAGAGAGCCTCTGAGGGGAGGAGGGAGGGTCGCATGTGAATCTATGAAAGACACCAATACTGGAGAACCACCTGTTTACAGGTAAGTAACCATTGTTCTTCTGCAGTATTAGGGTGTCTTTCATAGATTCACATGCTTGAATATAGAATAGATAGCAGTCAGCACCAAAGAAAAGTTTCCATAGTTACAAAGCATAAAAAGAGACTGAAGATCATATGTATAGAGTACATATATTTAGCAAACAGTCAATAATTACTTGGAAACCAAAAGGAGGAGGGTAGAACAGAGGCTCACCTTATTGAAAAAGATTACGAAGCACAGCTTGTCCTACTGCGGTATCCGCTTCATTCATGGCACCCAGACAGTAGTGTTTCGTGAACGTGTGCCTGCTGGACCACGTGGCTGCTCTGCAAATCTGATGCAGCGGGACACCGGCAAATAAGGCAGTAGAGGACGCCATTGATCTGGTAGAATGGGCCCTCATCAAAGATTGCAGAGGTTTACCTGCATTTTGATGGCAGAAAGCAATAGCCGAAGACACCCAACGGGCTATAGTAGGTTTGGTAACTGGACGCCCCTTGTGAAAACGTCCATAAGCCACGAAGGAAGCGTTGGTCAGATTTGCGGAACTGAGCCGTTCTGCTGATGTAGAACTTCAAGCACCGTTTAATGTCTAAGGAGTGCAAGCGTTGTTCGGCAGGAGACTGTGGGTTAGCAAAGAAAGTCTTCAGAATAACAGGTTCATTGATGTGGAAATCTGAAGGTACTTTAGGTAGAAAAGTAGGGTTAGTGCGAAGCACCACACAATCTGATTGAAACTGAAGAAATGGTGGACTGATCGTAAATGCATGAATGTCACTTACTCGACGAGAGGACGTTAATGCAAGGAGAAGAGCAACCTTCCAGGTGAGATACTTGAGTTCAGCTCTATGTATTGGTTCAAATGGCGTTTTCATTAATTGTGCTAAAACAATGTTAAGGCGCCAAGCAGGAGGAGGGCGCCGAATTGGTGGAAATTTATGAAATAGTCCTTTGAAAAATTGGCGTATTATCCTAGAGGAACAGAGGGAGGTGGAGCCATCGTGGCGGAAGCGTGAAATTGCCGCCAGAAAAACTCTTAAAGTGGCATGAGACAATCCTGACTGAGCCAACTGAAAGAAGAAAGGGAGGAGCTGTGCAGGCGTTGCACGTATGGGATGAACACCGGCAGCAGCACACCAATGGCAGAATCGTTTCCATTTCAACTTGTAAGTCTTTATAGTTGAAGGAGCTCTGGCCTGAGCAAGGATGTCTCGACATTCTTGAGGAATGGCTAGATGTGCAAATTCGCAGTGTTCAGGTTCCAGGCTGATAAGCTCAGAGAAGAGGGGTCCGGATGGTAAATTAGACCCCTGTCCATGGAATGAAGATCCATCCGAGGATGTAGAAGGATGGGCTCGCACTGGGACAGAAGAAGCAACTCCGAGAACCATGCCTGACGTGGCCACCTGGGAGCAAGGAGAAGGATGTGGCAGGGTTCTCTCCGTATCTTCCAGCGCACCCGAGGCACTAGGGGGATCGGAGGAAAGGTGTAAGCAAACAGATTGGACCAGTTCATCAAAAGGGCATTGCCCTGTGACCCTTTGTGGGGATGCCAACTTGCGTAAGCTGGGCATTTCCGGTTCTCTGGTGTGGCAAAGAGATCCAGCGTCGGGCGACCCCAACGACGAAAGATCATTTAGAGTGTTGGTTGATGTAGCTCCCACTCGTGGATGGATGATCGGGACCTGCTGAGGGAATCCGCCAGGAGGTTGGATATCCCTGGGAGATGAACTGCGGTGATTGTGATTTGGTGCTTGAGTGACCAGTCCCAATTTGACTGTGCCAGTCGAGACAGTACCGGAGATCTTGTTCCGCCCTGCTTGTTTATGTAATGCATGCAGGTTGTGTTGTCTGTTTGTATAAGGACAGACTCTCCTTGCAGCACGGGTTGAAAAGACTTGAGCGCTAGAAATATAGCCATGAGCTCCAACTTGTTGATGTGCCAGGCCTTCTGAGGCAGAGTCCATTTTCCTTTTATGGATAGGTCCTGGAGGTGTGCCCCCCATCCCTCCAAAGAGGCATCCGTCGTGAGCGTGAGATCTGGAGTGACAGATAGGAAGGACATCCCTGCTGCAAGATTTACTAGCTGTGTCCACCATTTGAGCGCTGTTTGCATGCGAGTTGTGACACAAATTAGATCGTTGAAGGATCCGGTGACCTGACGCCACTGTCCGTCTAATTCTTCTTGAATGGTACGTGTCCGCAGTCTGCAATGTGGGATGAGTGCGTTGCCATCCCCAGTAATGACTTCAGCAGTCGAACTGAAACGTACCTCTTTGATAGTAGAAGAGATACGAGACGAAGAATCCTTTGGAGACGTTCCAGTACCACAAATGCTTTTGCCAGCATGGTATCCAATGTGGCCCCTAGAAAATCCTTGCAAGGAGTAGGGCGTAATTGGGACTTTTCTAGGTTGAGAGACAGACCCAAGGAACGAAACACTCTCTGACAAAGGGAGGTATGCCGAAGCAGTTGTGCGCGAGACTGCGTTTTCAGGAGGCAATCGTCAAGATATGGGAATATCTGGACACCTTGGAGGCGTAGATAGGCCATTACAGGAGCCAACATCTTGGTAAAGACTCGAGGGGCGGACCGAAGGCCAAATGGCAATACTCTGAACTGGAAATGTTGTTGCCCCACCTGAAATCGCAGGAACTTCCGATGACGTAGGAGTATTGGAACATGGAAGTAGGCGTCTCGGAGGTCGATAGTAACCATGAAATCTCCGACTAAGAGCAAACGCAAGATCTCTGTAAGCGTTAGCATACGGGAGGATTGACTCTTGAGATATTGGTTTAGCGCTCTCAAGTTCAATATTGGTCTCCATTCTTCTTGACGATTAGGAAAAATCGGGAATAAAACCCCTTCCCTCTTTGAGACCTTGGCACTACCTCTACTGCACCCTTCTGAATCAGAAGGTGAACTTGTTGGAACAGTTCCTTGAGGTGCGGAGGTGGCGGTCTGGAAGGTGGAGTTGGAGGAGGGATTTTGACGAATTCCAATGCATGGCCTTTTTCTACAATGTCTAGCACCCAACGGTCGTGATGATGGAGGACCATTGAGAACCAAACAGAGAGATTCGACCTTCAACCTGCTGAGTTAAAGGCAAGTCATTGTCGTTTATTAGAAGATCCTCTGTAAGAGGTCTTCCCTCTATAGGTCTTGGCCGGCTGTTGACGAGACGACTGCTGTCGGTTACTGGAGAAACGCTGGTTGCTTTGGTTATAGGAGCGATATTGATTGCTTCCTCCTCGAAAATTGGAATTGGTGCCTCGTCCTCTAGCACCCCGAAAGGGCTGTTTCTTAAATTGAAGAGTCCCCAAGGCACGTGCAGTGTCTGTGTCCTTCTTTATAGATTGTAACGCCTCGTCAATGTGTGCTCCAAAGAGTGATTCGCCATCATATGGCATATCGAGAATTTTAGTTTGAACTTCCTGATGGAAGGAGGTGGAGCGCAACCAACCTTGCCTACGTAAGACAGCCGCTCCAGCGAGCTGTCGGAATGCAGTGCAGGCTACATCTACTGCACAATCAATTAATTCTTCAGACGTTCTTTTACCTTCCTGAAGAAGCTGCAATGCTTCCGCCTTGGAAGCATCCGGAAGTAACGCCACATAGGCAGACATATCTGCCCAAACTTGACGGTCATATCGACCCAAGATGGCCATAGCGTTAGCCACTCTCACCGTAGTGGAAGACATCGACGAAAACTTGCGCCCTATAGCATCAAGGCGACGGCCCTCACGGTCCGGAGGAGCTGTAGTAGTAGATGCAGGATTCCGGGATCCCCTCTGAGCTGCCTGTGTAACAACTGAATCTGGCTTCGGCTGGCCAATGAGGCGTGCTGGAGATCCGACCGGCGCCTTATATTTCTTTTCCAATCGTGGTAATTGGGGAGGCAAAGAATTTGGCGTCTTCATGAGTTTCACCCCTTCAGCCCAGATGAAATCTATAATTGGAACAGTATGAATCTGTTTGAATGGTTGGCTCTTGAAATCATAAAGGAAACACTCTTCCTCCCTTTGAGCTCGTGGTAACTTAAAACGCTGAGCCGCTCTCTGTCCATCAACTGATGGAAGCTTGCAATATCCACCGGAGGAGAATCCCCTGGCGTCACTTGAGATGGGGATGGTGTTTGTGCCCGATAGTCATCCCACTCCGCCATAATATCATCACCATCTACATCTGTAACCTCCCCATCTTCTCGTTCCGGAGGGTTCTCTTTGTCATCATCAGGATACACAGTTGCGTGCACTTGAATTGATGTGTGTCGCTGAATGGCAGCAGGTGGTGAAGGTACTGAAGGAGCAGCTGGTGGCTCCGTAATAGGGGTTAAGACTGAAGGAACTGTAGGCACTTGTGGTGATGGTGGGAAGCGTCGATTATAGTCGTCCAACATACTTTGAAGGTTCGAGATCAGCGACAAAGGTAACATCGCAGTCGGAATTTGAGCCTGAACCTCATCCTGTTGGCCATACTGCTCCTCCTCATCATTACTGAACTCCTGACATTTTATAATTAAATCTGATGGACTACGAGCCTCAGAGAAAGCTTCATGGACATCCTCTTCAGACTCCTGATCTGAGTCTGTAGCAAACAAAGGAGAGGGAGGTTGAACCATACCCCCTTTTTGAAGAGTGTCAACATTGGCCAAACTGCTGGAAGATAGTGGCAATAAAGGTAGAGAGGCAAATGTAGATGGTACTGTCTTTTCTACATTTTGATATTCCCTCGTCGATGGCAATCCTTCCGCCGACGGTGCTGTCGGCAGCATAGACGATGCTGCGGTCTTTTCAGTTTCCTTTGACGAAACTGCCGTCGACAGTGACCTCGTCGACGAGGCCGTTGTCGATGGTGACGTCGTCGACGGCAATGGTGCCGACGACGGAACCTTCATCGACGTAGACGTCGACGGGACCTTAGTCTTCATCTTCTTCGTCGTCGACGGAACACTCGTCGTCGAAGGCGTCGACGAAACCAACATCTTAACACCCTTCGTCGACGATGAACGAACTGTCGACGGCGGAGGTTTCTTCGTCGACGACGATGAAATTGGAATAATCGACGACACAGTCTTAGAACTGAGAATTACCTTCATCGACGACGATTACGTCGACGAAAGGGCTGTAGACGATCCAGAAGCAAGCGTCGTCGTGACCGTCGTCGTCGATTTTGAACCAGAGACAGCCAATCTCGTCGACGGAACTGTAGACGACACCGTCGTCGACGGAAAAACAGTTTTCTTCACAGAAAAACCTGAGGAAGATGTAGCAGGAGCCTGAGAGCCAAGTTTCGTGGGCCCAGAAGTGGTAGGAAGTGGTGAAGACATCGTAGGGGCCAAGGAAAGAGACATCATCTTCTTTTTTTTAAATGGAGAAGGCAACTCCTGCACACTAGCACGTTTGGAGGCAGCTTGGGAATGGCCAGAAATAAGACTTTCAGCATCAGAAAGTACATTATCTTTATCCTTAAGTCTATGGAGCCAGAGGAATAAACGGCCTTCCCTGTCTTTTAAAGTCTTTGTGGAGAATGTCCTACAGAACTTACAGCTCCCCACCTCATGGTCCGGGTAAAGACAGTAAATACACTTACTGTGTGGGTCCTCTGAAAAAAGTCTTAGCTTTCCACAGGAAGAACAAGCTCTGAAAAGAGACTTCTTACTTGTAGACATGTTGAAGAACCAGGAAAAACCTGAAGAGAATAGAAAACTGAGCAGAGCTCAGGGAGACTCCCTTACACACGGCGTGCGGTAGAAAATCTTAGGTGCTGAGCTCTGAGGAGAAGGTTCTAGAGGGTTGCTCTCGCCTCATTGGCTGCAATTTGGACCAACATAATGACAGGGATAGACTGCATATGGTTTTTTCCTTTCTCATGCATTCCTGTAGGAATATGTGTAGGCAGGTTATGCCTTTTTTCTGGTACATATTTCAGGTTTTATGTTATTACATATATATATATATATATATATATATATATATATATATATATATATATATTATTGTTATTTTATTTACCGTGGGACTCCCACTGCGACGACGGGGAATATTCAAGCATGTGAATCTATGAAAGACACCCGAATACTGGAGAAGTAGAGAGGTGTCAGTCAGTCAGTCAGTGTCAGTCAGTCAGTGTCAGTCAGTCAGTGTCAGTCAATCAGTGTCAGTCAATAAGTGTCAGTCAATAAGTGTCAGCTAGAGCAGCTCTGCTGACCTGGTTCTCTGGTTCTAAAGCAGCTGTGCTGACCTGGTTCTCTGGTTCTAAAGCAGCTCTGCTGACCTAGTTTCTCTGGCTCTACAGCAGCTCTGCTGACCTGGTTCTCTGGCTCTAAAGCAGCTCTGCTGACCTGGTTCTCTGGCTCTAAAGCAGCTCTGCTGACCTGGTTCTCTGGCTCTAAAGCAGCTCTGCTGACCTGGTTCTCTGGCTCTAAAGCAGCTCTGCAGACCTGGTTCTATCCATCTAAAGCACTCTGCTGACCTGGTTTCTCTGGCTCTACAGCAGCTCTGCTGACCTGGTTCTCTGGCTCTAAAGCAGCTCTGCTAACCTAGTTCTTAGGCTCTAGAGCAGCTCTGCTGACCTGGTTCTCTGGCTCTAAAGCAGCTCTGCTGACCCAGTTCTATGGCTCTAAAGCTGTTCTGCTGACCTGGCTCTAAAGCAGCTCAGCTGACCTGGCTCTACAGCAGGTCTGCTGACCTGGTTCTCTGGCTCTAAAGCACCTCTGTTGACGTGGTTCTCTCCCTCTAAAGCAGCTCTGCTGACCTGGTTTCTCTGGCTCTAGAGCAGCCCTGCTGACCTGGTTCTCTGGCTCTAAAGCAGCTCTGCTGACCTGGTTTTATGGCTCTAAAGCGGCTCCGCTGACCTGGTTCTCTGGCTCTAAAGCAGCTCTGATGACCTATTCCATAGCTGTAAAGCAGCTCTGTCCACTCTTACAATCATCCTGACAGAAGCATGTCCTTATCTAATCTCTCTGTTGAAACATAAATGCTTATAAACTTATCATGTTGTCAACTACTAGCACTCTAGAAACCCAGTCACTGTCTATGCAGAATGACTAAGGCATTGAGACAAGCAGTGGTACAGGGAAATGTGCACAATGTATGCAGCCCCTTAACCCCTTGCAGACTACTGAGTCAGTCCTGCAAAAGTCCAGGTAATAGTCATGCTTGTCTGGAATCAGACCGTTAGTCTGTGTTCACTCCTACAATCATCCTGACAGAAACATATCCTTATCTAATCACTCTGCTGAAACATAAGCATGTATAAACGTATCCTGCTGTCAACTACTAGCACTCTAGGAACATAGTCACTGTCTATGCACTTGCAGAATGACTCAGGCATTGAGACAAACAGTAGTACAGTCAAATGTGAACAATATACGCAGTCCCTTAACTCCTTGCAGACTACTGAGTCAGTCCTGCAAAAGTCCAGGTAATAGTCATGCTTGTCTGGAATCACACTGCGAGTGTGTCCACTCCTACAATCATCCTGACAGAAGCATGTCCTTATCTAATCACTCTGCTGAAACATAAGCGCTTATAAACTTATCCTGCTGTCAACTACTAGCACTCTAGGAACCCAGTCACTGTCTATGCACTTGCAGAATGACTCAGGCATTGAGACAATACCTAAGCACTTATAAATTAACTGAGCACTCTGTTTGCAGCACTGTCATCATTCTAGTTACTAGTGATGTTCTTATAGAATGACCTAGGCACCAACACAAGTACACGTACAATATTCTGTGCACAATCCCTAAAAACCTCTAAGCAGATACATACTACTGATACACTGCACTAAATACTGAAGTAGTTCTCATGCAGCCTAGGATACCTCCTGTCAGTCTCATGCAGTTCGTCAATCAGCCATCCAGCACTATGTTCCAATTGTATCACTATGCCAATACCCAAGCACTTATGGGGCAGATTTACAAGCCCCCTGCGCCACCAGTACGTCACTTTTTATAAGGTAGTGATGGCGCTGGGGACTCCTCCATATTTACAAGGAGAGGAAAAGCCACCCTGCGTGGCTTTTCCTCTCCTTGAAAATAGGACCCATTCAAATGCAGCACTTTGCGTTGAAGGGGTGTTCATGTGTCTGTTCCCACACAACACCCATGGAATAACACATCTCAAGCCTTACGAGAAAGTGTAAATCTGTAGATACGTGTGAATGGTGCGCCACCCTAGAGGTGGTGTAGCGAGGCACAACAATGAGAAATGTTTTCATTTCTCCTCGTTTTTCCCTTTTTCAATGCATGCTGCATTCCACAGCACACATTGAAGGAGGAAAATGCCTTTAGTGATTGTTTTTGGGCAGGAAGTAGTCCCTTCCTGCACAAAAACAATCTCCCCACGACACAGATATCCTTGCACCATGGTGCAAGGGTGCCTGTGTCATTGCATGGGTGCAGTTTGTGTGCTAGTGCAGAGGGAGTACAGAATTGCAACATATTCATGTAAATATGTCACATCCCTGTGCTTCAGAAGTGCCGCGGTGCAGCTAAAGGGCTTGCAGTGTCACGCTGCAGCACTTCCTAATAGATCTGCCCCTAGAAATTCACCATACATTACTAATGCATTCTTTCAGTCAATCATGCTCTACACATACATTCAACCAAACTTTGAGACATTACCATGCAATTATAGTTCTTTATTTAAACCAGATAAGGTAGTTCTGAGCTTTTTTTCCTTCTGTTTTTGTTTTAACAATTTTGTACTTTTTGGGTGTTTTTTAAAAAGTGTACAAAAAAGAACTAAGTAAACAGTTAGCTTTTGGAATTCAATATAATTCCAAAAACCAAAAAATAAAACAAATTTGCATTTGTGGTTACGTTGAGCTGCACAAATAGCGTCCATTGACTGTTCACCATAACAGATGATGGTTTTACACTTTGTGCAGTGCTGCTGCATAAAAGCAAATTCTGGGCGAATGTCTACTGGTGGTGCTGAAGTGGACGTGCTAGCAATGCCTGGTGTTGGATTTTTTGCTGCACGCCTCTTTTCTTTTCATGCCAGATTCTTCGGGTGAATGGTCCGCAGATCTTTATACATACTCGCTGTTCCACAGTAGTATTTCTTGTCACTGCCTCGCAAAAGGACCCCGTCACACAGCAAGCATGTGACTTTTCTTGCATTGACCTTTTTTTCTCTGGCAGGAAAGGTGAAAAATTTCAAATCAAATCTTTTCTTTTGAGGTCACATGGGATCCGCGCACCGTGCGCTCACGAAGCGCGCACCCGACACAACTTCACAAAAATATATTTAAAAATAATATACGTTCATTAAAAGTAGAAATATTATATTTTTATGAATACCGTAGATACTCTTTTGCCCTAATATGTACATTAAAGACACGTACATATCATTTTAGAACATAAAAAATTTCACGGGAGTCGCGCACCCAAGCAGGTATATAACGTCACGTGGGGCCCGCCACCGCGCACATGTCGCGAATGCGCGGGAGCAGGAGTCGCTGACCGGTCGCATACCGGTCGCGCACACCACGTAACATTGTACGTATATGACATAACTGGTAAAAAAACACGCACTCGTCGCTCATCATACGCGGATCCTTCACGACTTTTTCAAAATGGCAGCTAGAATACGCAGACCCGCCGCGGTAGGTACGCTTTGGGTGCGTGACTCCCCCCAAAAATGTAAAACATTTTTTTAAAGAAAATTATATAAATATATTAAAATACAAAAAAAGAAATAATTAAAAATATTTCAGTTTTAAACTTCTTTTTAATTTGTTTTTGCAGTTTTCAGACAAATATGTAATGTTTAATAAATAAAATATTTATAAATGAACAGTAAAAAAAACTGGAGAAATTTAGTACAAAAAATAGGTAAACTACTATTGCACCTAAAAATTAGCATTTAAAAAAACCTTTGAAATTCACTGAAAAAAACACAGGTTTCAGAGAAGTTATAGTTAGAAATTAGCATTTAAAAAACCTTTGAAATTCATTGAAAAAACCATAAGTTTCAGAAATGTTATAGTTAGGAATTAGCATTTAAAAAACCTTTGAAATTCACTGAAAAAACCTTTGGTTTCATGAGTGTTATAGTTTGCTAGACATTTCGCTCGTACAAAACCATAGAAATTCCTCCGTTATAGTTTGTTGTGCCAACTATAACTCGCGCGCCCGCAATGCACTGCTGATGATATCACATATTACATCATTCATGACATGGTCAGTGACATCACTGATGACATCACTGAATATATATAAGCGGCTTTATCCTGAATACGGCAACCTCCAATAAAGATTTGAGCTTCACTTACCGGCTGTGGGCCCCTCCTTTACAGGCACCCTTTGGCGTTTGGATTTTAGCGGCCTGCCTGAGCCGCGGAAGGTGCCCTGCTGTCTGACAGACCGGCGGTTATGTTAAACAGCATGACTGCATACGGAGCAGGAGCCGAGTTGGGGGTGCTAAGGTGCCGGTTCTAGGAGCAAGCTGCATGCCGCAAAATCCACTTGGATTAAATGTTTATTATTGCTGCAGATGACAAACGACCCACTGGGGTAAGAGAAGGGCACTACAAGTACCAGGAGGCCACAGGTGTGGCCACGCGCACAAAGGCGGGGACTTGAACTAAACACAGGTGCTCAAAAAAACGCTTTTTGTCATCCCGCAGTTACAAGCCTCATTTCCTGATGAAATGCAGTAGCATGAAACGCGTCGGACTTTAAAGGCAATGAGTGTGTCAGCGGCTTTATCCTTAATACGGCAACCTCCAATAAAGATTTGAGCTTCACTTATCTGCTGTGGGACCCTCCTTTACAGGCACCCTTTGGCGTTTGGATATATAGATATAGAGATATAGAGATATATATGCAAAGAACTCCACAAACGCCACTTCCTGATCCACCCAGGACCGGCGAGGCAAAGTAGGAGACGGACCACGTAATTCACAGGCTCTTCACTTTATTGCAGCTGGTAAAAACAGGAGGGCAATACGCGTTTCGGGCTTCACGAGCCCTTGTTCACATGCAAAGAACTAGTGCAGCTTTTTGTTTTTTATAATGCTCGAGTGACCACATTGAACACCGCCCTTCCCCTGGTCAAATGACCATAGACATAGAAAACATCTACTATGAAGTAAAGGTTATTTGCTGTGCAAATACGCAAAAAAACGTTCTGGCATAATTAAACTTTTGTCAGTTAATACTAGACAAAATGGCATTTATCATTTCATAAAATAGAAGTAATTTAAGTACACTATTTAAAATGCAATTTCATATATATATACACAAAATTCATATATATATATATATATATATATATATATATATATATATATACACACACATTCAGAAAGTGCAATATAACAGGATAAATTCAAAAACAGAGCCAAAAGAACGTTTAAACTCCATAGAAAAATATCACAATATCGTTAGGGCTGGTTCAGAATAAAGTGCGAAATGCAGTGCTGGACTAGATCCGTGTCTAACTGTGCAAAAAGTGCAAACATACGTGCTGTAGGGATTTACAATATATTTGGATTCTATAAAGTGTATGATAAAGTGACCTGTCTGAAAAATTCATAAATGTTTAAATTGACAATTGGGAGTCCTCATAATTTTGTCATTTATAAAAAGCATCCGTATAAAATATTTAATACAGGTAAAAAAGCATTATCATGTAAAAAAGTGATAAAAACACCCAAGTGATAAAAAATCCTAAATGGTAATAAATATAAATAACTATCTAGAGGTGAGGAGTTATGCGCCGGGACGCTCCTTCGCTGGAGCAGCTGTGCGCAATACAAATAGCACTAACATAACATAACATAACATAACATAACTTATTGACTAGAGTACGCCGTGGGTAACAAGGAACTGGACTATCCACGGCGAGTTGACAAAATTAGATGGAAATAGGATAGAACAACAAAAAGTCGGATTACATGAATCAGTAAGGCCAATGATCAACTCTAGGTAACAGGGAACCTGATTACCTGAGGATAAACAATATAGAAACAAGGGATACACTTTTTATAGGAAATTGCGCAAATCTTCAGTGTTATTGAGTCCGTTAGGCCATTTACTATCATATTCCAGAATGAATCGAGATTCTAGTTGCCTTCATTTTAGTTCTCGATTACCACCCCTTCTAAGGGGGGGTACTGAGGCTACCACATAATACGATAGGCAATTGACATCTTTGTTATGTGTACTCTGGAAATGACGGGCCACCGGATAAGATTGATCACAATGCAGAATAGCTCTGATATGCTGCAATATTCTGACTTGCACCTGCTGCTTAGTACTGCCAATATAATTGAGGCCACAGGTGCACGTCAGAACATATACAGCATAATCAGTCTTGCATGTGTGATTTCCAACAATAGGCGTTTCCTCTGTTTTAAAAGGGGTGCTGTAATGTGTTTTGTTGCAGCCAAACTGGCACGCTCTACACGTAGAGCATTTGCGAAACCCCGAAGCTGGTTGTAACCAGATAGCCTTTTGTTTCAATTCTGGGCTGCTTTTGTCAAGTATAGTGCCCATACTCTGTGCTCGCCTGAATGTTACCAAAGGTTTAGTGGGCAACATACTTCCTAATACTGTATCAGTCAAGATTGTGGGCCAATTACGATTGATTATTTGTTTGATCTTTTTTTCTTGGTTGCTGAATGCAGTGATAAATCTCAGACAATTATTAGAGATTTCTACTTCAGGGGTTACAGGCTCAAATGTGTTTTCAAAAACTTTTGGGAATAGGGAGGACCGGGAACGTTTATCTGCTCTAGCCAGTGCACGATTAAACACAATGTCAGAATATCCTCGAGCTTTTAGTCGTATCCGTAGATCTTTAACACATTTAAGAACATCAGATTGAGTGCTACAAATTCTTTTGATTCTGAGAATTTCCCCCAAAGGTATATTGTCGATTGTGTGCATGGGGTGGAGACTGGACGCATGCAGGGTTGTATTGCCTGCAGTGGCTTTTCTGTGTAGGGTCGTTTGTAACCTGTTATCCTTATCAACATATACAGAAACCTCTTTTCCTTTTGTTCTGTTAGGTGTCCTAATATTCTAGCCTTCAGGGATTGATATATATATATATATATATATATATATATATATATATATATATATATATATATATATATATATATATGCATAATGTTCAATCCCTCAAGACTAGAATATTAGGACACCTCACAGAACAAAAGGAAAAGAGGTTTCCATTGATAATGATCCGCAGAAAACAGCCAATCCAACAGAATAACAAAGTCCAAGCAGATAAGACCATATAAAGAATCCAGTAAGATTAGTAGGGCAGAAGAAGAAGAATCCTTTTCTCCATCTCACCAGTCTTTTAAAAATGTATTTCTTTTTATTTCTTTATTTATTTATTTGTGGTGGGGATTCCTTTGTGAAAAGTCACAAAAGTGAATGTAAACTTATGCACCATAGAAAGCTATGAAAGGGCAGCGTACTGAAGATTACCGAGAAAATCGCTAAATAAATAACAAACTCTATTTAGAAAGAACGTCGTAGCTAAACTGTGAGCGAGGGCAGAAACATGGACTGCAGAGGAGAGTCCCTTGTTCCACTGTCCCGTAGGAAACTGAAGGCGCCTAAAAGATACTTCTTGCATAGAATCAGGAGGGAGAAGAGATTCATCGTTAGTGGAAACTCATGCAGCAAGCTATATAAAAACTCCGTTAAAGGTGGTAAGTAGAAGGATGCTCAGAAGCACACAGAAAAATGCGCAGAAAAAGCAGGTAACATAGGTAAAGTCCCTTGCCATAAGAAAAAGAGCTCGAGCTTGGAGCCGATCATCAGAGAAACAGAAGGAAAACAAGCATTGGCATAGCCAATAGGTCTCGCTTTTGGGACCGTATAAGTGATTAGCCATGCAACACTTGATGTTGTTTAATGAAGGATATTGTGCTGGATAACTAAACATGTATAATGTCCCAAAGGCAAGACCTATTGGCTATGCATTGGGGGGGCCATATAAGTGTTTAGGTAGAGCTATTGACTTTGCCAATGTTTCTAAGCTGTGCTGTAGAGAAGTGTGGCTGATGTGCAGCATGTTGAGAAGTTGTAATTAAAAAGTGTAAGAAGCACTGAGTGATGCGGTAGTGTCGTTGAGTGATGCTGTGCTGGCCCTGAGTTATGCAGCGGTGGCGTTGAGTGATGCTGTGCTGGCCCCTGAGTGATGCTGTGCTGGCCCCTGAGTGATGCTGTGCTGGCCCTGAGTGATGCTGTGGTGGACCTGACTGATGCTGTGGTGGACCTGACTGATGCTGTGGTGGACCTGACTGATGCTGTGGTGGTGGGGACTGATGCTGTGGTGGTGGGGACTGATGCTGTGGTGATGCAGTTTGACGCTGTTGCGCTGCAGAGTGATGCTGTGGTAGCGCATAGTGATGCTGTGGTGGTACTGAGTGATGCTGTGGTGTTCCTGAGTGATGCTGTGGTGGTGCTGAGTGATGCTGTGGTGGTGCTGAGTGATGCTGTGGTGGTGCTGAGTGATGCTGTGGTGGTGCTGAGTGATGCTGTGGCAGTGTTGTGTGATGCTGTGGCGGTCTTGAGAGATGCTGTGGTGGTGCTGAGTGACGCTGTGGTGGTGCTGAGTGACGCTGTGGTGATGCTGAGTGACGCTGTGGTGGTGCTGAGTGACGCTGTGGGGGTCCTGAGTGACGCTGTGGGGGTCCTGAGTGATGCTGTGGGGGTCCTGAGTGACGCAGTGGGGGTCCTGAGTGACGCAGTGGGGGTCCTGAGTGACGCAGTGGGGGTCCTGAGTGACGCAGTGGGGGTCCTGAGTGACGCAGTGGGGGTCCTGAGTGATGCTGTGGTGGTGGGGACTGATGCTGTGGTGGTTCTGAGTGACGCTGTGGGGGTCCTGAGTGATGCTGTGGGGGTCCTGAGTGATGCTGTGGGGGTCCTGAGTGATGCTGTGGGGGTCCTGAGTGATGCTGTGGGGGTCCTGAGTGATGCTGTGGGGGTCCTGAGTGATGCTGTGGGGGGTCCTGAGTGATGCTGTGGGGGGTCCTGAGTGATGCTGTGGGGGGTCCTGAGTGATGCTGTGGGGGGTCCTGAGTGATGCTGTGGTCGTGCTGAGTGACCCTGTGGTCGTGCTGAGTGACGCTGTGGTGGTGCTGACTAATGCTGTGGTGGCGTTGAGTGATCCTGTGCTGGCTCTGAGTGATGCTGTGGTGGCCCTGAGTGATGCTGTGGTGGTGCTGACTGTTGCGGTGGTGATGCTGATTGATGATGTGGAGCTGCTGATGGATGCTGGTGGTACTGAGTGATGCTGTGGTGTTCCTGAGTGATGCTGTTGTGTTCCTAAGTGATGCTGTGGTGGTGCTGAGGAATGTTGTGGTGAAGGTGAGTGATGCTGTGGTGGCCCTGAGTGATTCTGTGGTGGTGCTGAGCGATGCTGTAGTGGTGCTGAGTGATGCTGTAGTGGTGCTGAGCGATGCTGTAGTGGTGCTGAGCGATCCTGTAGTGGTGCTGAGCGATGCTGTGCTGGCCCCGAGTGACGCTGTGCTGGTGCTGAGTGACGCTGTGGTGGTGCTGAGTGACGCTGTGGTGGCGCTGAGTGATATTGGTGTGTCCACGAGTGATGCTATGGTGGTGCTAAGTGATCCTGTGGTGTTGTTGACTGATGCATTGTTGGCCCTGAGTGATGCTGTGGTGGTGCTGAGTGACGCTGTGGTGGTGCTGAGTGACGCTGTGGTGGTGCTGACTGATGCTGTGGTGGCATTCAGTGATCCTGTGCTGGCCCTGAGTGATGCTGTGGTGGCCCTGAGTGATGCTGTGGTGGCCCTGAGTGATGCTGTGGTGGCCCTGAGTGATGCTGTGGTGGCCCTGAGTGATGCTGTGGTGGCCCCGAGTGATGCTGTGGTGGCCCCGAGTGATGCTGTGGTGGCCCCGAGTGATGCTGTGGTGGCCCCGAGTGATGCTGTGGTGGCCCCGAGTGATGCTGTGGTGGCCCCGAGTGATGCTGTGGTGGCCCCGAGTGATGCTGTGGTGGCCCCGAGTGATGCTGTGGTGGCCCCGAGTGATGCTGTGGTGGTGCTGACTGATGCTGTGGAGCTGCTGATTGATGATGTGGAGCTGCTGATGGATGCTGGTGGTACTGAGTGATGCTGCGGTGTTCCCGAGTGATGCTGTGGTGGTGCTGAGGAATGCTGTGGTAGTGCTGAGTGAAGCTGTGGTGGTGCTGAGTGAAGCTGTGGTGGTGCTGAGTGAAGCTGTGGTGGTGCTGAGTGAAGCTGTGGTGTGTCCTGTTTTATTAAATACCCTTCCTCTAAAATGTAGCGTTTTACTTTTGTTCACCAGGTTCTAGTCAGACATAAAAACCTATTTTTCTATGCTCTTGCGGGAGCACCAAGAGACTTTTTATAAGGTAGACTGCGCCCAATAGTTATTCTTTCACTCGCACAAAAAGCACATGCCTACTCATGCAAAGTGGAAACGGGACTGTCAAATGTCGGAGGGTTTGTGTTTAGCTGTTGCATAAAGGGGTGTGGACAAGGAGGCAGAAGTGCTTAAAGCCCAGAGCCTCACCGGATATAAATATGGACTTTGGATTAACATCTCTCTTAATAGAGGCGTGCTACTAATGCTAGCCGAGAACACAATGCGGAGCATCGGCAACACTGCACGTTGTAAATTGGATAATTTTGAACATTATAATAATGTAGAATACAGTCCAGAATGTAAAATGTGCTGGATCAAACAAAATTCTGCTGAAGAAATAGACCCGGACCTCAAGCCAAGAAAGAGTAAAGCCAAACCAAGCCAATAGTAAAATGATGGGAAACTACAGGCCCCAGAAAACTATGAATCTAAATTAAGTCAACAGGGTTAAAAATGTTGTGTTCGCCTACAGAATTAGCGAATACCGCTTGCATTTGTACCGTGTATTTGAAGAAATGGGCACATGAAATGGGTTGAGCTTTTTTTTTTTCTCGTATACTTCTTCTGCTAATGTATGAAACTTCACCATAGTGGGTGAGGGGGAGGGAGTGGGGGAGCGGAGCCACGTTACACATGTTTTACCTTTAACCCAAAAGTAGGTAACATCTTTTAAAGAGCAAGGCAGATAGCTTCAGTAATGGTGTGCTCGCTTCATGCAATGTGGTTGCCTTCACCCATAATTAAACTGCGAAAACCATAGGTTCGGGGACCCCAGCAAGAAATGGAAGACAGAGACACATTGTAAGGAGGCTTAACAGGACGTAGCTTGAATTGAATTAAAACAAATGCAAAGCCATTAATCATTGACACCACTTGTAAATTGCACAAAAATATTCACTATAAGCACAACACAGCACAAAGCACTTCAACAGGTTCCTATTTACTCCACCCTCTTCTGTGGCAGGCACAGAACGCCAGCAAAGAATATACATAAAAAGCTAATTAGCCCTCAGCAGTCTGATGTATCAAGCAGTGTGAGCAGCTGAAAAGCATATTTACTGAAGTCTGATACCCAGTCTTCAGTGAGCCACATGATGATCCATACCGGCCTGGGGCACCGCATCCCGAAAATAATAAAACCAAACACAGCAACAGAGGTAGAACTTGTGTACTATATTTCCCGTGTTAAATCGTTTAACCAAAGAATTAAAACTCGCACAGCACAGACAGGTTAGTGTATACAATAATAAACTGTGGAAGGACATTTACTGTATCTATATTCGGGTGTAGTTGTTTTTGTAACTTATTAAATCTTTCTACAAAGCTTTGTGCTCACTTTCTGCATTCTTGGTGTTTTTTTGTTTTAAAGTTGAAGTACAATCTCTTTTTCAAGACGCGCTCTGTGGTGGGGGAGGGGCGGAGCAATTTAATTAAAACAAATGCAAAGCCATTAATCATTGACACCACTTGTAAAAGGCGCAAAGATATTCACTATAAGCACAACACAGCATTACTACTCGCTGGTGGCCAGAGAAAGCCCTTCAAAAAGCCAGTTACTAAATGTCTCGCTGACCGTGCATGCGCGCTGGCTCAGCAAGACCTAAAACTATACAATAGGCGTTACACCCACGCAGAGTTCCCAAAAGAAAAAAACTGTCATTGACAGTGTTAAAATAATAAGAATACCAGCAGGAAGCAGGAACACCGCACTCGGGTGTCATTATAAGTGGAATAAACACCATAGATACTGCCATAAAATGGTCATAATGTATATGAAATAAAGACCAATTTCCCCCTTCTGCAACTGAACAGTGAGAAAAAGAGAAAGGCAGATGGAAGAAAAAACTATGATTCTGTACCACCTTAGCTGTTGCAAAAAAGCTGCAGAGCTGAATCCGCCTGTGCGCCAAATAGATGAGTGCCATCAAACGGCATGTCTAACAATGTTTGTTGAAGTCTCTCTGAGAACCAGAAGTGGGCAACCAAGCACGCCGACAGAGAATCACAGAAGAGTACAGCGCTCCAGCAACAGAATAAGTGGTATCCATACCACAATGAATCATATGTTTTGCCACCTGTCGCCCATCACAGAGCAAGGGAGTAAGAGCAGCTTGGCCCTCCTCTGGAAGGGATAGTAGTAGGCTTGCCAAAGAATCCCACAATGCATGGGTGAAAAGGGCAAGGACACTTGAAGTATTAATGGACCTTAGACCTGAACTTGTGGAGGCGAAAATGCTGAGCGGAGCAGCCATTTACACTGGCCGATAGGATGCAGGTGCTGAAAGTGGTAGCCTGGGTGGGCTGTGTACTATCAACGTCAACATCGATTTCAGGTGTCCAAAGCCAGGCGCCGATGGTGGTAACCTCAAAGGGCTGTTCACCGGAATAGACAGATATATGGCATCCGACGGCCGGACTGACGCTGAACCCCTGGGTGTCGTCCTAGTCTCAGCCTCCTGTACCTTTTGGGGCCAAAGGGCACTCTATAGGGAGGTGCAGACCCAAAAACCTTATGAAGGAAAAAATAATATTCCCTGAACTGGGACAGAGTTGTGGCGACCCCAGGTTATGTGGGGAGGCACAGGGTAGACTCTTTTCCTGACTCCACAGGCGAAGAGGGGGAACAACACGGCTCTGACCGCTTGCGTCATGACTAACCATGGGAGGTGGATGGAGAACGAAGTTCATGAGAATGGCCCCTGGAGCAGGCCGCAGGCGGTCCCTGGAGTGCGAATGAGAAGGAGGCCAATGGGACATCTTGGAGGACAGTCATCCGCGTCGCAAGAAGCTTCATCCGCCTCTCCTTGAACGCCTTCTGCCAAAGTAGGTGACAGGAGTCACACTCCATAGAATCATGGTGCTCTCCCAGGAACCACATACAAATCAAATAGGGGTCCATGGCCGCTATCTGCCGACTACAGGACCCACAAGCCTTAAAACCAGAGGGCATGACAAAAAGGCACACTGTTTCTTTCAATGAAAAACGTCGATGTTGGCAAAAGAATTCTCTGGATCAACGTTGACGTGCAGAAATGAAGAAACTGACCCCAGTGCATCGGAGGGCATCTTATATTGATTCCGGTGACGTTGCATGCGTGGACGATGTTGCTACAGAGTCATGTGACACCCACTGCCGACGCACAGAGGTACTGCTGCTGAAAAATTTCCGGATACACTCTTGCGCCTGGAGAGAATTCAAAGTTGAGGAATCTGCACCTAGATGTTTCTATCAGATCTTCACTTTAATAAGTCACCCCTATGTAACCTTTGCAGCTCACAAGGCAGGTGCACTGCACAGGATTTAAAAGTAGGACGTGTAGAATTTAAAGTTAATACATCCTTACAGTGAAAACTAATTGAATGGAAAAGTCAGACTTTAATACACATTAAGGAAAAATAACTTCTTCAAAATTACCTTTTACCTGCCTGAATTCTAGAGGCTAATTTGCATTAGGTCTCCAGTAGTACCCCAGTCAGTAAGTAGCTTTGAATAGGTGTGAAAGAGGTGTGAAATGCCTCAGAGGAAGAAAAAATAGACTAGCCTAAATGGACAGAGTTGCCTCCTCGGAGCTCCACAGAATATTCAGAGTAAGGGCTGTGGGTATACTGCGACCCCACGCTGTCAAAACCTGCTTGACAGGTCTGTTGAGCCACACGTAACATTTAGGGCACACTTGAAAGGAAGAGAACAGGATGCTAGGACAATTCTAGTGGATCACCTTCCTGGTTGCTGAAAGCCCCTGCTTTTGTCCTACCAGACATCTGTCTCTGAGTTTGGTGTGAGTTTTGTACCTGCTTGTGGTTATTCTTTGAGATGGACACTCGCTCACAACAAATAATAATCCAACTTCCTACATTGGTGTTCAGCGCTGGGATACAGGACTTGCATTTTGCAGTACCACAGAGTGATTTCAGTTGAAATTAAAAATCCCTCTTTATATTGAGTTTTTGGATTTTTAATTGGCTTTTGGTTTTAATTGGGTGATTTTATTTTCCCAAATTCCTTCTTGCCGTCAATTGTTGCACCTGAAGTTTTTGGGAACAAAGAGGTGGATCTGGCTAAATGGATTATCATGGCAGAGCTGAGGAACTTATGCAAGCAAACGGGACTGAAGTTGAACAAGCAGTCCAGGAAGAAGGATTATCACATTGCCCTCAGAGCCTGGGAGGACGTCTGTCAATGACAGTTAATCTCAGAGGAGAATGAGGGTAAAGAAGGCTACGAGGAAAACATTGGGGAAGCCTCAGTGCATGGACAGCAGCATCACTTGTATTGTCTAGTGCAGAGAGCAGTGTGCCCTTCACAATTTTGTACACATCAGAGCTAGAGGACAGACAGGTAGTGAGGGTCTGGAAGGTGCAACTGGCTACTCTTGCCCTTAAGCAGAAAAGCTAGCCTTTTCTGGTGGAGAGAAACCGCTGAATTTGGCTGTAGGGGAGAAAAAGGTGACATTGGTCTTGGAAGAGAAGAAGATACTGCTGGCCCATGAGAGGAGCCAGTGCAAGATGGATTATGGGTCTCGGAGGCGTAGAGTCCAGCGATGATGGTGGCAGTGACACAGAAGTGCCTAGGAGAGATAAACAAATGGTCCACATCTCAAAAGACCTGGTGCCTAGTTACGAGGTAGGTGATCACATTAATAAGTAGTTTGCAGCATATTAAGTGGGTCTGCATAGCCATACAGTTGCAGAGGAGGACTGGGAGTTAGCCTATAAAAGCTCATGCCCAATGTAGGAAGGAATACACTATTGGCCTTAGATGCAGCTTTCCAGGTTAGGTATGCCCTCCATGAAAGAAGCCCTCATCTACACATTTGATTTAACCCTATAGACATATAGCCTGAAATTCAGGGATGGCCAAAAACAGTCACACCAGTCTTCGGTGCACTTTGTAGACGCAAGGCACTAGTACATTGGATGAATGTCAGAAAGGCTGAGGATTATGATGGGCTGTACAATTTGTTCATGAAGGAGCAAATCTTGAGTAATTGCTTTGCACAGTTATGTCAGCACTCTGGGCCCATCGAGCTTGAGAAGGAAGCAGATATCTGTCCAACAAGTGATTAAGAAGGTACCCTTGCAAAGGGGACCTTTAAAAGGTGATTCAGGTTGCCACCAGCAGAATTGTTGTATTGTAGTTGAACTTTTATAGTGCAGACTGTCACCCCAAGGGTATCCTAGTGCTGCGAGTTACCATATTGTCAATGTATGTATAGGCGATCTACCCCAGAGAACAGATTGTGAGACTCGTCTTACTCCTCCCTCTGGAATAACCAAGTCTTTAGCCTCTTCCTGAATTCAAACAAGGTTTGGGTTTGTCTAATATTTGAGGGAAGATCATTCCATAACCGTGAGGCTGCAGCGCCAAAGGCTCTGCCACCAGTCAGAGTTTTTTTAAATCTCGTAATATTCACCAAATTAGCAGGTGATGAACATACTGAGTATATTTTTTCGGCAAGAGTTTCGGACCCATTCCATGTACTGCTCTAAACACAATACAGAGGGATTTAAATTGTATTCTCTGACAAATTGGTAGCCAATGTAGGTCCCTCAGAGCCAGGGGTGTTGAGGATCTACGCTGCCTGTTTAGAGCTAGTTTAGCTGCTATTGTCTGAATCAGTTGCATCTTCAGTAACACTGAATTTGGTGCACTCAGGTACAATGAGTTGCAATAATCCGGTCTACTCAGAATTACGCTCCTCACCACTTGTGACCAGGTGGTAACAGGCGGCAGTGGAAGGATCTTTCGTAGGGCTCTAATCAGGGAGAAACAAGTGCCAACTGTTTTATTAACTTGTGAGTCCAGCTGAAGATTATCATCCAGCATAACCCCCAAATTACGTACGGTTGTAGCTGGGGATAATGGTTTGTCTGTGGGGTGAGTCGGAATTCATTAGGGAAGGGGCTAGCAATTTTATTCGTAGAACAATATACAATTTCCGTTTTGTCCCCATTAAATTGTAGAGAGTTGTTTTTTAACCAGTTTGTGGTGCTTTGCATGCACTCCTGGAATTTATCCAGAGAGACTACCTGGTCTCCTTCTAGTGAGAACATCAGTTGCTTATCATTTGCATAGTTGACTAATTCAATGTCAAAATACTTAATAATGGGGATGATAAATAGGCCCAGACTTATTGCTGATCCCTGCAGCACCCTGTGGCGAACAGAGGTCTTTGGAGATGTGAAAGGTGGAATTGTCACTGCCTGTTGCCTGCCCATCAGATAGGACCGCAGCCATTTCATTGCCAGACCCTTCACTCCGATATTCTCGAATCTTTTCAGTAAAATACTGTGGTTCACCTTATCAAATGCAGCAGACATCTCTAATAGTACCAATACTTATTTATAAAGTTTTATATAGCGCGAACAAGATCCCGAAGGATATCAGAGCACTTTACAATAGGAGGAAGAAAGGACAAGAGGGTGGTATAAACATCAATTGGGAAACAAAAAAAACAACAACAAAAAATACAGTAAACAGGTGTATGTATGTGGAATTAAAAAAAAAGGAAGCAGAAGAGAAGATCCATTATAGATGGAGGTACCATGGTAATAAGAACAAAGTCAGACGAATTAGATGTACCTCCTCCCCTTACGGTAAGAATTTGCTCTTTAGGAATCTTTTGGCTTCCAATTTGAACGTTGTAGTTGAGGAGAGACTGCGTACTTCCGGTGGCAGAGAGTTCCATAATCTTGGGACAGCACCGGAGAAGGCTCGGAGACAAGTTCTCTTTTTGTTAAGGACGAGAGGTTTCAAGAGGAATGTTGAGGCACTTCTTGATGCCCTCTCTCCACAAGATAGTTCAAGTTTTTGCGCCAGGTACGTAGGAGTATTGAGGTGAAGGGCTTTGCACGCCAGGACTGCAATCTTTAGCTGAATTCGAGCTTCAAAGGGTAGTCATTTGAGATATTAAAGGACTGAGGATATGTGCTCATATCTTTTGGCACCTGTAACCAATCTAGCAGCAGTGTTCAATGCAAGGCGTATTTGGGAAGGCCACGGAGAGTAGCACTGTCATAGTCTAACCTTGGCAAGACAAGCGCTTGGACCACCTGCTTGAAATCACTTAGAGGCAGGAAAGGTTTGATATTTCTGAGGGTTCTCATCAAGTGGTTTGCTCCCTTACATACATTGCTGATTTGAGTCTTCATATTCAGGTGCTTGTCTACGGTGACTTCGAGGGATTTGACTGAGTCAATGATGATCAGAGTGCAGTTGAAAGCAGTGAGGTGAGTCAACCAGAGATCTAGCTTGGGGATGTGGTTCGGGGGGAGAGGAGCATGAATTCTGTTTTGGAGGCGTTGAGTAAGGAGATGGTTCTCAGTTAACCAATTTTGAGTAAACGTGGGTATCGAGTTAAGTGAGATGATGCTTTCCGGGGATGAAATTTTCAAATAGAGTTGTGTGTCGTCGGCATACATGTGGAAGAGAATGTTCGTACAGTTTAGTGCGTTAGCTAGAGGTCCAAGAAAAGGTTGAAGAGGATAGGTGAAAGGGCGGATCCTTGGGGGACCCCGATGTGTACTGGAGAGGGCTGAGAGAGAGAATCATTTGTCTTGACTCATTGTATTAGGTGACAAAGAATGGATGAAAACCATTGAAGCACCTGATCCGAGAAACCCATTCTGTTTTGCAGGATGGATAGGAGGATGTCATGATTAACTGTGTAGAAAGCTGAGAAAAGGTCAAGGAGGATCAGTAGGCAGGATTCATTTTTGTCTAGCATTTTCAAAATGTCATCCATACGAGTGTGAGGGCCAATTCAGTGCTGTGTCCTTTCTGAAAACCGGATTTATGCTGGCCAAGAAGTTGGTAAGTCTCTATGTGAGCACAGAGTTGGGATTGCACTCATTTTTCAAGGAGTTTCGCTAGGGTGGGGATGTTGGATAGGGCGGAAATTATTGAGATCAGTTTTGTCAGCATTGGGTATTTTAGAATGGGAGAGACCTGGGCTGCTTTTAGGCAGTCGTGGATCGAGCCTTGTAATAAGGAAGCATTTACAATCCTGGTCCAGGTGGGGATGAGAGCGCTCTTCATTTCCTTGAAGATGGCCGGAGGTAGCGGGTCACTGAAGTGGTGGACGGGTTAATAATCTGGAGAATTTTTTCGATGTCTCTTTCACTAAATGGGAAAAAGGTGCCCCAAGACGCATTGTTTTTGACTATCATGAGGGTCGAGTTACATTTTTCAGAGAAGTCATGGGGTGAGGCGGCAATAGAAAAGGGCAATAGAGCCTTCTTGGAGGCTAGGTCAGTGGAGATGAGTTGTGATTTCTCTGTAAAGAAAACTGCAAATTCCTCACAGGAGGATGGGTTGCCGCTCGGTTCTGAGAGGTTTGGACCATTAACCGATTGCTGTTTGACCAATTCTAAGAGTTTCCTGGGGCGGTTTGCTGCTTGGTCTAGTTGTAGTCTGAAATAGTCAGACTTAGCTCTCTTGCCTGGTTTATTGTAGAGGCTCCTGACATCTCTCAGGAGTTTTAGTTGGTTCGAGGAGGGATTGGATCGCCAGGAGCGTTCAACTGCTCTAAGGTTGCAATACAGTCGAATTGCCCTTATCGGCCCGCATTCTCAGGTTATCAAGGACTGTCACTAGAGCAGTTTCTGTTCAGTGCAGTGCACAGGACGAAACCCAAATTGAGTCTCATCTAGCAGATGATTTTCTTCTAGAAAGTGGGAGAGGGATTTACTGACTGCTCGTTCCAGAATTTTTACATGATAGGGCAGCAGAGAGATAGGCCTAAAATTGGATGGACAAAGAGGATCAAGTGTAGGTTTCTTGAGCAACAGAGTCACCATTGCCTGCTTCCAGCCTTCTGGCAGCATAATGCCACAACCGGGGAAATAGTTCTACATTGAAATATTTCCATATCTTCTGCGGAAGAGGATCCAGTGGCGAGCTAGAGGACACACTCCGGGCTAGTTTATTAAACATTTCCTCAGTGGGAGTTTGGAAACACTCCAACACTGCTTGTTGGTCACGGTTTAGTGCCTCTTCCTGTTGCTCTACCGCGGTTATTAATAGATCTTTTTCAGCATCCATGCTAGTTTTGTTGTTTGAATTAAGCCCCCTCAATAATTTTGTTGATCTTCTCATCAAAATAGACAGCAAGACTATCACAAATCTTTTGTGTTGTCCTAATCTTATTGTTCACACAAGCCGGATTACATAAGTCCTTCACTATGTTAAAGATAGTTCTCGCTCTATTAGGAGCCTGCAAGATGGTTTTAGCATAGTACTCAGCTTTTGATCTAACAATTGCTTTTTTATATGAGACAAGTTGTATTTTCAGAGCTTTTTTGTCTAAGTCAGCATAGAGCTTCCTCCATTTTCTTTCAGCCTGTTTGCAGTTTTTTTAACAACAGTTGCAGGTCCTCACTGTACCAGGAGGCTGACTGTTTCTTTCTGTTCTTGGTGGAGTGGTGTGGCTCACTGGTTAGAGGTGGCAGACCCGGAGGCAGAGGTCGGCCCGGGACCAGGGTTCGATTTCCGATGCGGCAGGGTCTTGGGCCATGGTCAGCGGACTCGATAATTCTCGCCTCGGTGCCTACTCTAACCATGGGTCCCACTCAGCAACTCTGGGCAATAGCTTGCTTATTCTCTACTAAAGGCCCCATCAGCGCCGGGGATGCTTGTCTTCACCTTGGAGATGCCCATGAGGGATCATCTCACAGGGAAAGCCAGGATGGGTTCCCCAGTGGTATACAGCGCCGGGACGCCCCTTTGCTGGGGCAGCTGTGCACTTTACAAGTATACAACATTTAACATTAACATTTAACATTTAACCTTATAACTGGAATAATCTGATCCAGAGTATGGTTAAGTTGATCACAGAAAGTCTGATAGTTTTCTTCCACCGATGTACTAGATACAAATATATTCTGTTCTGAGAGTAGCGAAACATGTTCGTTTTGCAGTAGCTTGGCCTATTCCCTTCCTTGACGGAAGTTTCCAGGCAGGGTCAATTTATTAGATGTACTGGGCAGAGAGATCAGAAAATGAATTAGAAAGTTATCAGTCCAGCATGAGGTGATACTTTGACCACCTTTACTTCTGTATGGTTGGCAAATATTACATCTAGGATGTGGACTCCTTGGTGAATCGGTTGAAGTACCAATTGATGCATATTGAGGTTCTCAAATGCTTGCACTAAATCCCTAAAGGCTGGGCCCAAGATTCCCATTATCCCATAGGTTAAAATCATCCACTATAATCATCCTAGAATGGGACAGTGGCATATTAAAAAAGGTGTCAATAAAAGCCTGACACTGGGGAATTTGTCTTCCGGGAGGCCTATAACACACTATTCCTGACAGCACTTGTCCCCTCGCCTTATTCAACGAGAAGCCTAATAGTTCTATGCCTTCTACATCATCGATATGTAGGGGACTGAAGTTCCATTTCTCTTTAAATATTACCCCGACCCCCCCCCCCCACCTCTCCCCATCTGGTCTTGGTTTACAAAAGACTTTATACCCCGTCGGACAGGCTAGTCCTAGTTCGACTACTGAGTCGACTCGTGTCCAGGTTTCAGTCAGTAACAGCACCTCCAAATCAAGGAGCTCCAACAAAGTATAAACCTCTTGAAAATATTTAACTAAGGGTCTGGTGTTGATTAAGCCACACTTCAAGCTATCAGAAATGCGGTCACCTGACATAGTGTTTCCCCTGCTCACATATCCTCCAGTATGGAGGGAGGAAAGGATAATACAGAGGAGTTCTCTTAAGGGCTCCAAAAGAACACCACATTCAAAGTGGCCACAGCTGGGATGTGAGCATCCAGGTCACTGAATGACCAAGCAGCGGCAGGAACAATTCAGGAGGCGGATGGTTCTTTGCCACAACCCTCACAAGGCCCATATCCTGGGTACACTACAACTGTAGCACCAGCTGTAAATCACGAGAGCCCGGTGAGGCAACTCACATGCACAGAGGCCTACGTAGTAAGGAGGCACATAGCATCAGGGGCGCGGAAATACATTTGGGCCACTATAATTTAGAGAAGCAGTATTAGGCAGCACAGAAGCATTTATTACCACCATGGGGAGCAGATTGACAGACGGACAGCTGTACACTGCCCTCCAGACACTAACCTCCCAATGTCTGGAGCAGCGCACAGGTTCCAGCTGGGCGGTCTTGCTCCCATTGTCTTGAAAAGGGGGGGGTGGGCCACAGGGATAAGCACCAGAGTTTAAGCACTTGCCATGCTGGGAGCCCTTCCAAAGGAGAGCAGTAGGGGATCCGTGGTCTGGAGAGAGCCCTTGTAACACAGCGGTCCCAGTGAATTAATCTCTTTGAATGCCATCATCAGTGGAGTTTCGTACTGGGGCTCAACAGCACCGGTACTCTGGCATGTGGGATAGAAGACACCAGCCCCCAGGAAAAAGATGTTCGAGAGCCCTCAAACCATGGTCAAAGGGACATTAGAGTATACAGAAAGCAAAAGCCAGTTAGACACCCTCGAGCTACAGGGTGAAACGGGGTGGCCCATTCCCCCATGCACAACCAAACTGCATGGGGACCCTCTGGCAGGAGCCGCAAGTGATGATAGGAAGCATAAACAATAAGAGCTAGTGGGGTCATCACACTGGCCCCTTGGGCATTCAGATAAGCCATATCAGAACTGCAGCATCCCAATTACCTGTTATCCCTTCAGGAGCCCTCTGGGCTCAGAACTCTAGCAGCATGAGTATCCTAAAAAATAGCACAAAACAGCCAAGAGCCAGCTCTGTACTGAAGGGAGGATCCCCAAGGCGGGGTCTCAGACAATGTGTGAGAAGGCCAAGCACATAGATAATAATAGGGGCATGGACCCTCAGGGGAAAAGGAGGCGGGATTTGGGGATCCAGAGGAGGCAACAGGGTGCCCTTTGCTTTCCTCCCTCTGATAGCAGCTGGCGGGGCCATAACACGAAATGCCTCACACTGGGCACTTCCCACCTCAGCCACGCGAAGATTCAACATGCATGGGACCAACCCCAGTCATGACCAGCAGCAAGGGGAGCAAAAAAGAAGTCCCAGTCCAAGTAACAAGTCGCTAACAATGGCAAGAGATTCCCCAGATAACACCTTAGCAAATGACAGGAGCATATTAGAAGATGAGCAGCGGGGTGTGACTTGGCATTTCCTTTTGCAAGTCTTTAAAGAAGTCAAGAATGACATGCAGGCTATTAAAACAGACGTCCGAGGAGATCTACAGGAAATGAGTCTTGACGTATCTGATCTAGGATGCCGTGTGAATGATGTAAAGAAAAGCCTTCAAAATCAGATAAACAACTGTGAACACTCGCAACAAAGGAAGATTGCCCTTGAAGAAAACATGCTCAACTTCAAGAAAAATGTGAGCACTTAAGAGAACTGTTCAAGGAGAAACAACATTTACATCTGAGGTATTCTACAGACACCAATTGTGGTAAACTTCCAAGATACATCCAAGACATCTTTGATAGCATTCTTGATCGACACGGATCGGAACCAATCAAATTGGACAGAAAGCATAGAATTACACAATCGCAGGGTGTGAAAGGAGCGCCCCCTCATATATCCTGATGTGAATCCACTTCTTTCAATCGATCACCCTACTGAATATCAATGCCAAAATCTTGGCACATGTACTAGCAAATCGCCTAGGAGGTGGGGCTGCAGCTGCTAATCCAAGCAGAATGACAGGATTTATCCCCTCAAGGTCGACCAGTGACAACACCAATAGGGCGCTACATTTAATAGATCTTGTGCAGATGCAACACAGAGTCAGTACTGCTTTTGTGAGACACAGAAAAGGCGTTTGACAGGTAGGCTGGGGTATGTTAATGGCAATGCTAGGCAGAGCAGAAATTGGTCCTAGATTACGAGGATCGGTATTCACACTATAGACCACACCCGTGGCCACAATAAGGGTTAATGGTAGAGTATCTCCACCCATGGTGATACAAATAGATATGAGGCAGGGGTGTCCACTTTCCGTGATGCTCTTTGCCCTATAGCTAGAACCTCTACTGGGAAGAATACGAGAACACCCTCCACATCCTTGGTATCGACTTTCACAAAGATACATTTCAGCTGACAGCCTTTGTAGACGACATTGCTTCCTGTTACCTCAACTCAACAGTCACTCTAAGAGCAGATACCATTGCTAGAGTACAGAGTGCTTGCAGGTTTGCACATTACCCTACATGAATTAAAGGGTTCATTGTGTTGGGGTTGTAGACCCTGGTTAAAGCACTAGAAAGTGAGACCGCTATCTGGGCATCTAATTGTTCCCTAGTCAACATGGGTGCACCAAAAGCAATGTAAAAATCCTAATGAAGGAGGTTAAAGCCCACCTGATTTCCTGGCAAATTCACGCTCTGACTTGATTGGGGAGAATCACCTTACTCAAAATGTCAACACTACCCAAAATCCTCTATATGTTCCAATCCTTACCTATTTCTCGATGCAGAGAGGAACTCACTCAGCTTCAGGAGATAAGCAAAACATTTGTAGGAGGGTGAAGGAGGGAGCAAAAGACCCCACATGTACAAGCGTGCATGGACATTACCCAACAGCTCGCCCACTGGGAGAGGTGCTCTGGGCTCCAGAAAAAGTGCTGCTGGAACCTGTCTCTCATTTGAGCCGGGTAGCACTTGAGACGTGGAATAGCCTAGCAAGAAGACAAAAGCTTACGACATTCTCTTTGCCCCAAACCCCTAATCATCGGTAACACTGACTTCACGCCTGGGTCGGCAGAGGTCCTTTCAAGAGCTGGAAGATCCAGGGCTGCTTCAGGCTGAGTGGCTTCTGTCACAAAGGAAAACATCATACATTTGAAAACATTAACGCTACTTATGGCATCCCAGAAAGAGAAAGAATGTCTTATCTCCAAGAAAAGCACTTTATTCTGCATCCCCCTGTTAGACAAGGAGCAACAAGATCACTTTCTATCTTCGAGAAATTTCTCCAACCCCCAACATCCACAAAACATATCTTGCATCTAAGCCTTACTGTAGGGAGCTGGCTCTGTATAGATTATACTAAAGTGAGGTATAGAGTGCATAGAGTCCAGAGGAACCCAAAAGGTAGGCAGAGTTAAAGTAGATAGCACCTCACTCTCTATTTGTGGTAGTGTGGTCGAGCAGTAAGGCTTTATCAGATAACAGTGTTAAGCATTTGTTGTACACACTCAGTCAGCAAATGAATTCACACACTCAAAGACTGAACTCCGTACCAATTGTTTTTGTATACAAAATATTCTTTTAGTTATTTTATTTTCTAGAACCAAGCAAGTCTGGCACAGGTAAGCAATAAATACTTTACAGTAGTAATGAAGCTGTAACACGGTTTGGATTGCAATTGTATATGCACTTTTCTTTGATTTACACTACTGTTACTGAGAAATACAATGCTTTGGAAATACAGTACACATACTTAGAATGGGCTTTTTAGTAAAATTACGTTCAGTCTACTTTTCTTCCACAGTGTAGTATATCTGAATACCACACTGGGACATTTCCTGTAAACAGGTAAGTAAAAGCGTTGTTATTCAGTACAGCTGTAAAAGGTTTTCATAGATTTTCCATCGCCACACTTTATAGAAACTTTTTTATAGAATGACAGTCAATGTTATCCTATGAAGGAAAATAGTGTTATCAGTTAACAGGTAAGTACTCTATTGTGGGAGTTGGTATTCTGAGGTTAGACTCAGGGGTACCCCAGGGTCAAGGATGAAGTCTTGTTACACTCTCAGTGGCTCTAGGGCTCCGGGTGCAGAGTGCTGAGGCCCAATGTTTTCCAATAGAGGGTTGGGGGCCTCCGGTTGGTGGCTGCTGATGAGCAGGCCACTGGGTTGTCGGAGCAAAACTTCTGGACTTAAGCTCAGGGCCAATGGGGGTTTAGGCCAGCACAAAAGATGCGGCATCAGTGGCACTGGGGTGGCCGGGTGCAGAGTGCTGTTATGGCGTCTGGTGCCCTGTAGCTTTCAATGGGGAGTTTCCAGTTTGCAAACACACTGCAGTGTTGGGAACGAAGGTCTTCTGGGTGCAACCACCACTTGGAGAGTTAAGTTGGGGGGTGGTTAGGTAGTGTCGGTTGGGCCACCCAAGGCCGTGGGGCGTCGGGCGCAGGGGTGCCTTTTAGGGTCGGATCTTCTTACCAGCTCCTGGTCGCGGTTGGGGGGACCTTCCGGTTTGAGGCTGGAGGCGTCAGCTGGAGGCTTGAGGAAGGTCAGTGGTTGCCGGATCTTGGGTCAGCATCACCAGTAGACCTCCTCTTGGTGTTGGGCCACTTAAACTCAGGCTGTGGGTGTCAGGTGCAGAGTGGTGCAAAGTTGCGGATCCTTGCGGAGCTGGAGTCTGTTGTTGAACAAATCCGGTGTTCACAGGAGACAGAGTCTTTGGGATGGAAGGCAGGCAGGCAGGCAGGTACTCCAAGTTTTTCGAGGTTGCTTGCTGCAGGACACACCGGGATTTCGCTGTAGCAGGTTCGAGGTGGGGACAGGAAGGTAGGGCTGGGCCAAGTCAGTGGGCGTCCTCCTCTTGTTCGCTTTGGCCGAGCTCTTCGGATCCTCTTCTTCTTTTCTTCTTCTGGTTTCTTGTCTGAGGAAGCATGGTTCAGGGGTGCCCCTAAAAACTATATTTAGGAGCGTTAAAGGTAGGCAAAAGGTTGGGACCAATGGGTTTGGTACACCCCCTATTCCACCCTACAGTGGGAGGGGGGCATAAGTCTCACCCTGGTTGGCTGGGTCCCTCATCTGCAAGATGGCAGGGACTAAGAGTTGTGCTTCACCTTGCCTCCTTACTTACTTACTTACCTTTGCCGCCACCGCCGAGAGTCAGTCGGAATTAGCAGCAGGGAGCACCTGGAAGCTCCAATAGCCACCGCCGCCACCGCCAAGAGTCCCAAGGCACCGGACTCCGCGCCGCCGCTCCGGGAGACCACAAATCCCGGCAGGCAACGCGGCGGCGCGTGCAGAGTGACGCGCCTCGCGCCCAGAGAGCGCCAACGTGGGCTTAAAGACCGGCAAACCCGGCAGAGCGGGGGGACTTACTTACCTTTGCCGCCACCGCCGAGAGTCAGTCGGAATTAGCAGCAGGGAGCACCTGGAAGCTCCAATAGCCACCGCCGCCACCGCCAAGAGTCCCAAGGCACCGGACTCCGCGCCGCCGCTCCGGGAGACCACAAATCCCGGCAGGCAACGCGGCGGCGCGTGCAGAGTGACGCGCCTCGCGCCCAGAGAGCGCCAACGTGGGCTTAAAGACCGGCAAACCCGGCAGAGCGGGGGGACTTACTTACCTTTGCCGCCACCGCCGAGAGTCAGTCGGAATTAGCAGCAGGGAGCACCTGGAAGCTCCAATAGCCACCGCCGCCACCGCCAAGAGTCCCAAGGCACCGGACTCCGCGCCGCCGCTCCGGGAGACCACAAATCCCGGCAGGCAACGCGGCGGCGCGTGCAGAGTGACGCGCCTCGCGCCCAGAGAGCGCCAACGTGGGCTTAAAGACCGGCAAACCCGGCAGAGCGGGGGGACTTACTTACCTTTGCCGCCACCGCCGAGAGTCAGTCGGAATTAGCAGCAGGGAGCACCTGGAAGCTCCAATAGCCACCGCCGCCACCGCCAAGAGTCCCAAGGCACCGGACTCCGCGCCGCCGCTCCGGGAGACCACAAATCCCGGCAGGCAACGCGGCGGCGCGTGCAGAGTGACGCGCCTCGCGCCCAGAGAGCGCCAACGTGGGCTTAAAGACCGGCAAACCCCGCGTCGCGGGACGCGAGCGGGACGCCCGGGGCTAAGCCCGGGCAAAGGGCGGGCCCTCTGAGGCCCTCAGAGGTCTACAGTGGTCGGGCGGGCCACCCCACTAACACTTCTGGAAAAGGTTAGTCCTTAAATAGGTCTCCAATAATGGCGGATTGTACTGCTACATGCATAAATGTTGACATTCTAACTCAAGATGCTGAGTCCCCTGTAACATTGTTAACGTCGTTTGAGGCATTGATAGACACTGCATTCAACGAGATTGTTGAGACTGAAAGGAGATTTTCTATGGGTCCATTGAGCACAAATCAACCACATGCCGTGAGCAGTCTCAATGGCAATACCCACACCCATATAAATCCAGAAATAATCGTCGTAAAATCCTCACATCCTATTGTTGAAATACCAATTGTCTTAGACGATGAGGACACCGTCACGTATATAGCACCAGAAGTGACTCTTGGCCATGCCCCAGAAACAACATCTATTGAGGCTGCTAACAAGGTACCTGGTAAAGTTGCAGCTAAGAGAAAGAGGGGCCCTGCTAAAATAACCTATAATAAACGGAAGCAGTCACTAAGGACTGTCAACCAACCAACTCCACAAAGCATGTGGAATAAGGGGAAGAGACAGAAGTTGGTCCAACACACAGCACCTATACAGGATCAACCGTATCTGGGCGATATGGTCGTTATTAATAACGAGGGGTCAAATCATATATCTATCTCCACCCAGACCGAGCCTCCCCATGGAACTGACAAACCTAGTCATTATGCTAAATCAGAGGGGAACCTTATTGAGACTATTGCAGAGACAATTTTTAAAAATTTGGAAGGTCAAATGATCAAACAATTTAATAATATTTTTAAAAGACTTGATAAATTGGAGAATTTAATTAAAAACGAGGATGCAAAGAGAAAAGGCATAGCAAACTTGGACAAAATGAGAGTAGAACGTCTGTTAAAAGACCTTGAATCCACTACTCGTGCCACCACCACTGGTGACCACGGTAATATCAGGACAGTGGAACAACAAGCTATTTCTAATCCCACACAGTCTGTTACACCTAAGGCTACTAATAATAAGGGTACAACTGGCAGTAATCTGCCTGATTGTCAAACCAACATTCCCTTATTATCATGTAACCCTATACATGGGAATGTTACTTCATCCAAACCTTCTGTCTCCACTAACGATACAAGCGGAGTATTTACTAATTCTATAAAAAAGGGTATTACAGTGAAGCAGACCTCACTAGCACAGAAGGGTCCTGTTAACTCCAGCCAGCACGTTAAAAAGATCACGCATGAGGACAATAGACCTAATAAACATCAAGGCCCGGCCCTACATCTTCCACCTGAGGCCTGTCCTTATGTCCTAGTTCTGGCTGGTATACCACCGCTTAAGGAAGATCAAGGAGAATCATGGGTTCAACTCCATAATAAGTGTATAGACTGGTTAACGAAGCACAAGGGAGTGGGGTATGATATCTCAAAAGAAATCATAACCACACGGCGTGTAACCTGGATCGGTCCCCTTTACAAAAATATTAATGGGGACTGTATTGTAATCAATTTTAGAAACCCGGGCACTGCAAAATTTCTGTTGAACTATAATCATGGTCGTCACGGCCCATCCACTGTGGTGACACCACTACCATTAAAATATTTCTATCGTCCTCCACACAAGATGATGCAACTCCCTCCAGTTTTCCCATTGCAGAATAGGTTTGGAATTTTCCAGGACCTGGATACATTGGACTGACTGCCCACTAAGAAGACCAAACTATTCCCCGTGTGCCCTGAGGCAGCCCAGTTAAAGGAACCATCTCGAGAGGCGGAACCGTTAACACAGGCGATTTCTCCATCTAGTCCATTATGTGTTCAACAGGGTCATGTTACATCTAAATCCGCCTCAAGTACTTTCCAGGGTCCCAGTCCGAGGAACAATAAAGATAATAACTTAAGTATCCTCAGTTGGAATATTGCGGGCCTGAAGTCCAAGTTGGGAATTCCTTCATGGAGGGATTGTGTCAATTGTTATGATATACTGATGTTTCAAGAAACTTGGTGTGTGGAGGAGCTATTGTTTGAGGGGTATAGTTGTCATAACAGGACTGTCCCGGTCCCTTTGGTTGGTCGTCCTAGTGGTGGATTGTCCATTTGGATAAAAATATGTGCTGGAACTAAAATTGACGCGCTACAGACAAATTGTCCTAGTTTTATGGCACTCTCGTATACCGAGCGGATAAAACTGTGTTTAATCAATTTCTATAATAATGATTTTTTGTCCCAACCTAACCGAAATTTTATTCTCTTATTTGATTTTATTAATGAAATCATGGATGGACAGGTATATGGGAAATTTGATGGCATTTGTTTAGGGGGGGATTTTAATGCACATGTACATCTAAGGAACCCCCCATGTAAAAGAGGAAAAGAACTGTTAGATCTCCTTGCTACTAGCGACCTTGTCAACTGCATGGAACATGTAGGTATGGAAGACTATGCATCCCCATTCCCTACTTTTATTGGACATGGGGGTGGAACAACAATTGATTATGTTTTCGTTTCACATGCCATTGCAAATTCATTAATAAGGGCAGAGGTAGTGTGTGAAATTCACAGTGACCACTATCCAATTGTCATCCATTTATTATTGCCGAATGGCAAATGCCCAAGACGTGAAATAGGCGCAATGGGATTGGAAGTTTCTACAGATAAGTTAAGGGTAATCTGGAAGGGAGTGGACAACAAGGGAATCCTGGCAGGAGTATGTAAAAAACATCCAAGTTTGATCAATGATTGTCTAAGCACAGAGGACCATGGGACTAATGTGGTTAAAGCGTTCTCTGAACTCTGCACCACAATTAGAGGCGAAATTTCCAGACCAGCCTCTAGTAAGGCTGTGGAATTACCTAGATGGTTTGATGCCCCATGCTCAAAAGCAAATAGGATGCTTAGAGCTGCCTTAAAAGCTGAACCGAGGGATATACCACGGGTAAGGTTGCTCAGAGCAGAGTACAAGCGTGCTTTACGCACTAGATCAAACGATTTACTGAAAACCCACTGGGATTCCCTGGCACGATCTGCTGACCTAAAAGATACCACTGGGTTCTGGAAGGAGGTAAAGGAAATAAGATCTATCGGTTCGACCCTGACCGAAATTAATTGTAATATTACTGGTCCCATCTGGGTTGCACATTTTGGTAAAATCTATGCAACACCAGACAATCCTCCTTTACTGTTACCCCCCCCACACCCAATGTCTATTTCCATATCTGAGGTATTTGATGCCATTTTAGAAAGTGCCGGGAATAAAGCGCCTGGATCTGATGGGCTCTCTATAGACCAGTTAAAATGCGAGCCAGATTTTTGGGCTCCATTGCTGTGCAATGTTTTTAACAATTTAACTGAAGGGGAGATTCCGGAAACATGGTCACGTAGTATTATTGTTCCTATTTTTAAAAAGGGCGACAGGCTGGACCCTGGGTGTTACCGCCCAATTTCTTTAATAGACAATACTTTAAAGGTATTGGGGCAGATCTTATTTAAAAGGATAAGAACATGGACCGATGAGAACAACATCCTCCACCCGAGCCAGTTTGGGTTCCGTAGCAGCATCGGAACGGTGGAGCAATGTCTGAATTTGAACCTGATCATGGCAAAATACAATATCGCAAAGAAATCCCCTTTATATTTTGGTTTTATGGATTTGAGCTCGGCTTTTGATTTTGTTAATCGTTCCCGGCTTTGGTTTACCCTTCTTGAATATGGTTTAGATGTCCATCTGGTACATTTTTTAGCCTTTTTACATCGTGATCTTAAAGCTTGTGTACGTGTGAATCAAATGGGTGAAGTTTCTGATGATATTAGCATTGGTAGGGGGGTCAGACAAGGGTGTGTGCTGGCCCCTCTCCTGTTTATTTTGTATATCAATAAGCTAAGCAGCACTCTGAGCACCTTAACTAGTGATGTGCCTTACATTAATGGAGTCCCTATACCCACACTTCTTTATGCGGATGATGCGGTCCTGATGGGCCGCACTCCCAAGGCACTCCGTATTTTAATTTCAGGTTTTGTCCTTTTTATGGCCGATTTAGGCCTAACAACTAATTTTAAAAAATCACTAATCATGAGCTGTGGTCCAAAAAATCACAAAATTCCCCAGATCATTTCAGGGTCAAATGTTTTAAAAAGCACCAGCACTTTTCCCTATTTAGGGCTGCTATTTTCAAACAGTGGTACGTGGCATGCACATGTTTCTTATGCCAGGAACAAGTTGGGCAAATCTATTAATTGTGTAACTTCTTTGAGACAGCCCAACCAAGCTGATGTAATAACTTCCCTGGCCAAGATATACCAAACCCAATGTATGCCAACCGGCACTTACGGCGCTGAGGTTTGGGGCTATACCAACTGCTCCCCTATTCAAATAGAAGAGAATAGATTTTGTCGTAAGGTATTGGGGGGGGTTATCTGTTCTTCAACCTATGTATGCCATAATGAATTAAATATCCCTTACATTGAAGATTTTGTGAAGTCCAGACCAGCTCTATTCTGGATAAAGATCTGGAATAACACGGCTGCTACATTAACCCGTGAAATTATTTTGGATTGTTTAAAGTGTGATAGGGGACACCATATACCATGGCTGAAAGCAGTAAAAGAGTGCCTTGTAAGTGTGGGTTTGGCTTCTCTGTTCACATCACCAAACCTAATAAACCGCTCCCATAAAACCATCATTTCAAGGGCACTGCATGACTTATATAGAGAAGAGCGTGACAGAAAGAACCTGACTAAATGCACGGTTGTAAAATATTTGGCCTATTCTGAACCACATGTCAAAAAACCTGGCCCACCGTATAGATATTTGTGTTTGCATCTTGGTAGATGGGTAAGGGGTTTACTGTTTCGCTTCCGAGACGGGAGTATAGTCAATCTATTGAACTTCCCGATGGGATATAACAAACATCTCGAAACCTTAAATTGCCCCTGTAACCCTGACCTGAAGCAAAGTCTTATGCATTTCTTGTTCTTTTGTGGTTTTTATAAAAAATTCACTGTACATTTTCTTATGCCCTACTGTAAGAAAAACGGATTAACTAATTTTAAATTGGCACTCCGGTCCTTTTTGGTATTGGGATCAGATGAAGTCATTTTTAGGATGAGTTGTTTTCTGAAAGCTGCTGTTAGATCGAGAATCACCCTTAATATTGATGTTTAACCATTGCACACTGCACTTTCCATTTTGATACCTTTTTTATAATGGTTTAATATTGGTTTTAATAATTTTAATACTGTTTTTACATAGCGTTTTTAAATAATATTGTAAGATATTTTCTTCTTTTACAAAAAAAAAACTAAATGATTTACTATTACGAAGGGACATATGCTGTATAGCTGGGACATTGTAAATGGATTTTGATTTTGCTTGTTTGTTCTCGGATAATTCTCCAATTGCAACTATTGATGAATGTTTTTAAAAATGTATTGTGTTTTTTTTTTTTTTTTCTGTTTGTACTTTTATGGATGTTTCTTTTACTCCGAATAAAGATCTTTTGGCCTTTGGCCTTGCCTCCTCCACCTGAGGGGTGGAGTTGGCAAAGGTGGGCACACCTCTCTTCCTCACTTGTTTTTCCCGCCGGTTCCCCCGCCCAAAGTGGGGGTCAGAACCAGTGGGGACCAGTTGCTGAAAGCAGCAAGTGGCCTGGGGAAGCTCACAAAGGCAGCAAGCCTTTGAAGCTTCCCCTTCGTGGACCCTGCCGATCCTGGGGTGAAGGCTTGGCATCTCGTCCCAGGATGTGCATTGTTTCAGGCCCCCGAGAGCAGCAGGATCTCGACCCAGGGGTCCAGAAACATGTCTGGTGGTGGCCGCTGAAAGCAGCCACTCAGCCTGGACACTAGTATTAGGTCGTTGTTCAGGGGGCATCTCTAAGATGCCCTCTGCATGCATTTTTCATTAAATCCCATACTGGCATCAGTGTGGGTTTAATGCGCTGAGAAGTTTGATATTAAACTTCTCAGCTTTCAGTGTAGCACTTATGGTGCTGTGGAGTTTGTAATGACAAACTCCCAGCACCATATACTCTTAATGGCAGCACTGCACTTACAATGTCTAAGAATGGACCTAGACACTGTAGGGGTACAGGGCTCATGCACCTGCACCCTCACCACTGGTATAGTGCACCCAGCTAGAGGGGTGACTGATCTATGCCAGGGCAGTGGGTTGTCGACATGGTGTGCCATGTCGACTCTTCACTTTGATCTGCGCCAAGTCACGCAGCCTGCAAAGGCAGTGTGTGTGTGTGTGTGTAAAGTTACAGGGTCTGTAAGGGTCGCACAATAAGGGCTGCGGCCCTTAGAAGCCTTCCCTGGTCACAGTGCCCTGGGTACCTGTTGTACCATTTACCAGGGGCTGACCTGTTTCCAGAAATGCCAAATGGGCTTGGGTTCGTTTTGGGGAAAGAACATAGGCCCTGGGAACCTAATTGGCAGGGACCCAGGGCACATCAAGTCAAAGTGTATCAATCGTCTGTCAAAAAGTGGGGGGGTTACTGCAACAGAAACCCAGCTCTTCACACTTACTCAATGCGAAGCACCTACAAATTAACTTTTCATCAAAGCACAAAAGGGGAAGGATCTCAAAATACACATCTCTGGGATGACTTAATAGTCTACAGATTGCACTATATACAGCATGCCTGCACACAATAGGTAAAACACGATCAACACACAACTGGAGGCATTGTGGAGAGGAAGGCACAATACTACATATACCATGGTGTCCAAAACTCAAAAAGTCTGGGGGAGCTATATTATGCATCACCCCACAAACGGAGTGGTAAATAGTGGTTAATGATACGGCAAACACAGTCTTGGGCATCTCAGCAGTGGACGCATATCCATTACATTCTATTAACCCCTTCCGTGCTCATGACGGCCCACGGCCGTCATGAGTCACGGTGGGCGTGTGCGCATGACGGCCGGGAGCCGTCCGAGCCAAGCCCGAGAATGGAATGTCTAGCACCGTGGCGGAATTCGAGCCTCAGCCAAGGTGTTAAAGGAACTTGCATTTTCCACCTGCTCCTCGCAGTCAAACAAGCCATATTGGACTTATGGGGCAACCCAATGGCACCAACAGGGGAAATATGGATCTAGCACCTTTGGCACTTACCAGCACAATAGAAGGTGGCTTAAGACCTTAAAGGGGAGGCGCCCAGATTCAATAAAATGTGGCACCCATTGTTCCAATATCTAAATGCTCACAATAGAGGTCTTTACTTTCAAATCAAATTAATTGCCCTGGAACTCCTAAGTCACAATAAATATATGTTAACAAAGATATAGACGGGGAGGAGCCTAGCCTGCAACCATGATGGCCGCTTAGGCTCTCGGCTCCGCCGACCTTCTTGCCTTACACGTCTCTCCTGTCCACTATCCTGGCTTCGAAGCGTGATTTCATGCGGGAGGCATTATGCTGCCTTCGTTGGCGTGTCTTCGTGATCTTTGCCGGCAGTAATGGCGACGTACCGTCTCCGTCTGATCTGAGGCCCTCCTACCCACGAGACCGGGGCTTCAAGTGTTGGTGACGACCTGCCCCTGATGCAATTCCCCCGGCCACTCAAGATGGGGAGGAGCCGACCGGCCGCAGGAAGTCTGCCGAACTGATACTCCATTGTTGTGGTCTTCCATCCCACCCGGCGGCGGTGTCTGCCTGTGATACATTGTGGCCCTGGAGAGTCTAATGTATCGTTTTCTCCGCTTTTCGCCCGCCCGGGCATTTTCCTGATCTTCCTTGGGAGACGGTGGGCGACGTCTGGAACATCGTGGACTCTATACCCGGTAACGGGGGCTCTAGCTTGTGCTTGCGGGCCCGTGCGACCGCTGGGGCCGCGTCCACATCACCGATCCCGACATTATGGAGACCGCTATCCCCGTGTTCCCGGCCCGACCTTGTTCCGGCGAGAGGCATTGTGATGACCGGTGGGGGTACGGGGAGCCTCAAATGCGGAAGACTGCCGGTGACTATGCTTGTGGGGCGCCGCCAGGGATTCCTGAAGTGCTGGCTGCCCTGGGTGATGTGCGCACTGCCCTGGCCTGTGGTGCCCGGGTCTTGGGGAGCCGGCTGGATGCCATTGTGTGCCTCGCCATACGTGATGACTCTCGACTGCGGGCCACTGCGCCACACCCGGCGCCCGAACTCGGAGAACTGGCTACCCTGGTGGATGTGAGACTCTCTGGTGATTGTGAACTTGAGCCAGCCACGGAGCTGCTCATTGTTGTTGGAACCGAGTTGAGTGATGGTGGACATGCATCGTGGCTTGAGGATCAGCTTGGGACAAAGCGCCTGGCCACTCCATTTTGTGTTGTGGGGGCGACTCTCCCCTCTCTCCTGAGACCGTTGCAATCGACCTGGACTGTGGACTCTGGGGGGCTATTGCTCCACGTCGAACCCCCACGCTTCACTGTGACTTCTTCATTTCTGTCCCTGTTGGGCTTTTCTGAGCAGCGCACTGCGCCACTGTGGCTACTTCGATCACCCACTTCACCTAAAATGGCGGCCGGCCGGTTGTATTCCTTTGTTACAATGGACCGTAAGGGACAAGGCTGAGAATGTGGTCTTGAGCTCCGGGGCATGATCGACTGGTGACTATATGGGACGGGCGATGTAATGGCTGATTTGCTTTTTTATTCTGTACTATTTTATGGGACTTGACTCGAAGGGTGGGCGGCCGGGAGCCCGTATGTCTATCCCTTTTCCTCCTCCGCCGGCTTCCTCCTGCTCTATTCTTCTTGGCACGGTGCATGTGATTCTCCCCTTTTCTTATCCTATTGCTCGATTACTGTTGCTTACTGTGGCATTTGAGGTAGACGATATATACATGGCCGGGGAGACCGGGAGCCTGCATGCGTGATTGGCCCCTCCAGTTGGTTATAAATATCCCTTTTTTTCCTTTCTTCCCTTTTCTTTTCTCTCTCTATATTTCGGGTTCTTGTTTTTTGGGCGACAGGCACACTGTCGGGGGGGGTAGGCCGTAGCCTCCACATGCGTGCAGGGTGGGGGGATGGGGGGGGGGGGTTTGTTTTGTCCGTTTCGGTTTCTATGGGCCTTTTTCTTCTTTTTCCTTTTTCTGGCTCTTCCTCCTTTTTCCTCCTTATCTTGGGTCAGTATGGAGACTGGGTGTTACGCCATTTGCTGTTTTTCTTTAAGGTGTCCACGTTCTTATTCTTGAGGTTGTTCTACATGTATGTGGTGGGTAATGCTGGGTACGACCTTTGACTGTCTGTACTTTTATCCTGACCGATGTAATTTTGTGTCGTTATCCCGATTGTGACTCCTTTGCTTTGACAACATCCTGTTGTGTACACTGCCTATTCTGTGTTTTTTTTTGATGAACCGCCTGGTCTCTGATCCTTCTTATCTTATTATTTAGAAAATGAACCTTCTTTTCTCCTGCACTCAGTGGTCGATTCCCTTTTACGTGTGATATAAAATGTTGCTGTTTTTGTCTTTGGGGACTGCTGAGTTTCTTATCGTTGTTCTATGCGCCATGATTTGCTTTCGAGGCCGGCCAGATTGGTTGTGGGCCCGTAGCTGTAACTCTTCGGCATACAATAAAGGTTTAAAAAAAAAAAATAAAAAAAAAGATATAGACATAATCAGAAGCTGAGATGAAGGGATGTGACTCACCAGGACTCATGCGTCAAAAGGAAGGGGAGGGGTGAGGAATAGCAGGTGGGGGGTTAGAACTTGGGAGGAAGTTGGTGGCTACAGGTTTAAGACGGTAATGCCTATCTGAAGTTATGTCATTGTTTCTTAAAATTAATAAAAACAATTTAAACTAGAAAAGTACAGGCAGTGGTCCTCCATCAATGGGAAGACGGTAAAGGCTATGCAAGGCACATGAGCTAGTATGACTGTCAGATCTCACTGGGTGCCTACAGAGCAGATTATCCCAAATGTACTCCACTGCTTACAAACAGGTCAGCGACCATCCCGTGGCGATGGTTTCCCTGGAATTGGATAGGTATCTGGTTTTCTGAAGGTAGCTGTAAGTCCAGTAATGCCTGTGGTCTGTTTGCTTGGGAACGACCTGGAGCTTATTATCAGTTAAGAGGCAGAGCTATGGGCCCATGACGAAATGTTTGAACTGCCTGAGTGGGTGCTCTTTGCCACACTGCATAAGGCAGCCCATCAGGGAAGCCAAAAGGCCCTGAAGCCTGAAACTTTTGCCAGGATCCCACCATGAGGAGAGGGAGCAGGTGGTGTGGGAAACCATCCATTAAAACATCTTCTAGGAGGCGTTCAACCCTGGGGGGGAGCACCCGGTACCTACAAAGGAGGAGATATCTGTCCTGGGACCTGCCTGAGCTGGAAGGGTGGCAAGCTGCAGGAGGACAGTCCAAGGCAGAGTTCTGCAAGGCACATAGAAAATGTCCTATTCTTGAGGGTCTTCTGTGACATGCTAAGGCTCAAAAGGATGGAGACACTTCAAATGATCATCTCATTTACTGGGAGAATGGCCTTTTTGAAGTGAGCCTAAGGTACTTGAGCCTGGGTCAGAATGTTGGTGGTCCCCCAATGCTATTGGGCCATCTGACTGGAAATGGTTCATGCATCCCTTTGTCAGTACATCTGGGGCAGGCCAAAGGTTTTGTCCACCTGATCACCCACTTCTATTGACCCCAGATGAGGACCAAGATATATGCACTTTGCCGGTCCTGTGGGATTGGTCAAGCCAGTGACAAGTCAGGAAAGAAGAGCAGACATCCCATTCAAAATTTCCTGTATAAGGGAATCCATTTGAGAGGTTAGGGATGGACATTGTTGGCCCCACTTAACCTTAAGATAGCCTTAAGGAAAGGTTTACCCTGGTGTTGGAAGACCATGTCACCTGGTACCTGAGGCTGTACCTGTGAGTATCGTTAACTGCACCTGTGGTGGCCAGGGCAGTGATTGGAATATTTATTAAAGTAGGTATTCCCAAGGAGACAGTGTCTGACCAGGGGACAAACTTCATGTCAGCATACAAGAAGTCCATGTGGAATCAGTGTGGGGTTACCTGAAAGTTCTCCACACGTGTGGATGAGGACATTAGGTGTGGATGAGGACATTAGGTGTGGATGAGGACATTCAGTCCCAGTTCACGGTAAGCAAGATTATAATTACTATAGTGAACATAACCCTGACTAGATCAGCCGGACCCGATAACCTCCCAGACTTTATAAAAATAGACCAGGCATGATTGGTGGGCAGAATTCTTTTTGGGATGTTCTCTGACATATTAGACACCGGTCAGATTCCCTATAATTGAAGAGGCACAATCATCAGACCCGTGCACAAACGGAGATATTATAAAAGCCCCCAAGAACTTTAGATTAATTAACCTTTTGGATGTGGGAGAAAAAGTATTCACTGAAATTATTTAGGGAAAACTTACGGAAGGGGCTTAAGCAAATCATATTGTGCCTCCAAAATAGGGGGTTTGAAGGAAAGTCACTCCACTACTGATCACTGTTTTTCCCTCTGGTTCATAGTGTGGAAGTCAGTGGAGCAGAGTGGCAGTCTGTTCTACTGCTTCGAAGACTTAAGTGCAGCTTTTGATCTGATGGACCGTTATTGTCTATAAGAACCTCTGATAAAATGCGACATACCAAAGGGCCTTTTGGTTCTGATCCAGGAGCTACATAAGCACAACTGGGCTCAGGTTATCATGGACCTTCACAGAGAAAATATCGATCAATTATGGACGGAGACAGAGGTTTGTTCTGCCCCCCCTATTCCTCTACTTATTTATAGCCGAGGTGCCATCAATCCTGGCGGTGGCTTGGGGCATCATCCCAAAATAAATGGCAAACATGTTGCATGTCTTCCGTATGCAGATGATGTTGTAATTTTAGATCATACCAAGATAGGCTTGCATAGGAAGTTGGATGGGTTTAGTGAATACTGTAACCATACAAAGCTAGCATTACAATAATCAAATCTACTCAAGATGACACTACTCATTATTCGTGCTCTGGCTGAAATAGGTAGCATTGGAAATATTTTTCCTAGTGCTCTGATAAGGGAAAAACAGTTCCCAACCGTTTTATTCACTTGGGTTTCTAGACTCGGTTTGTTATCAAATACTATCCCCAGATTGCGCACTGCCTCAGAGGGTATCAGTGGCTTATCTGTAGGGATAGGCCAAAAATTGGTCGGGAGAGAGAGGAACTTTCTTTGCCAAACAGAACAGAATCTCTGTTTTATCGCCGTTGAACTGCAGGGAGTTATCTTTGAGCCATCTTGCAGTCTTTTGCATGCAATCGAGGAAACTGTCGAGTGATACTGATTGACTCCCCTCCAGTGACAGGATAAGTGTGTGTCGTCCGCATTGTTCACCAGATTGACTTTATATGGTTTAATGATTGAAATCAGTCGGCTCATATAGATGTTGAGCAATATGGGACTAATTGCTGATCTTTGGAGGGACGCCATGCTGAACGTTTCCAAACTTAGATTGAGAAGGAGATAAGGCCACTGAATGTTGTCTATCTGACAAGTATAACTGAAACCACTTCATTGCCATGCCATCTACTCCAATTTCCGTGAGCATTTTCAAAAGGGTTCTGTGGTTGACCGTATCGAATGAGGCAGACATATCCAATTGGATCAATATAACTGATTGTCCTGTGTCTGCTCGCATTCTAAGTTCATCCATGACTGTCAATAAGGTGGTCTCTGTTGAATGACCTGGTCGAAAACCGAATTGCGCATCTTCTAGCCTATGGTTAGTGTCTAGAAATTGTTAGCGTTTTTTACTAACCAGTCGTTCTATAATTTTCACAGGATAGGGTAGAAGAGAGATATATCTGTAGTTTTTAGGGCACAGGGGTCTAGCTTAGCTTTCTTCAAAAGTAGTGTCACCACTGCCTGTTTCCAACATGCTGGTACAACCCCACTACTCAGAGATTGGCAGCAGATCTTTCGGAGTTGCAGAAAAAGATCCTCCTTTAAATCCGTGCACACCCTGTGTGGTGGAGGATCCATTGGGGATCCTGAGGAGACACTCCAGGCTAATGTATTGAAGCAGTACTCGGTTAGAGTCTCAAAGTATTCTAGAGTATCTAACTTATCCTTGCCCACCTTCTCCTCCTTCTGAGCCCGTGATGGCATCTCAGCCAATCAGAACTGGCCTTCCGATCGGTCTGCGTTGCCCATTTCCAGACCATCAATGATTTTATTAATTTTCTCCTCAAAGAAATTAGCTAGGCTATCACATAGGTCCTGTGTAGCTGTGATTTTATTTTTTAGGCAGTCGGGTTTGGAGAGGTCATTTATTATTTTAAATATATTTCTAGCACTATTCGACGCCCTTAAAATGGTGTTAGCGTAGTACTCTCTAATTTGGAAATCTCGATGTTATAGTTGCTCAATGCCGCTTTCAGGGCTATTTTATCCTCATCCGCGTATAGCTTTCTCCACTTTCTGCCTGTTTACAGCCCTTTTTTAGATTTTTTAACTCCTCATTATACCATGGTCTGACGGCTTATGTGTATTTTTAATTGTTTTGATGAAGCAAGATTTCGCACATTACGCTACTTGCTGAAATCAAGAACCTCGATTCATTTATAACTCTGTAATCCAAATTGTATGTCTTACTAATTTCCTTTACTTTTGATATACATGTATCTTAGTGATGCTTGCCTATGTGTTTTACTAATATGAATAATCCTTGTCTTAAAATGGCCGTCGCTTGGGAATTTACTACTGCGCATGCGTTAGTCACACTCACGTGACGTTACGTAGCTGTAGTTCTGGTGGGAAAATGTGCGCATGCGTAGTTGCCTCTAATATGGCTGTCTGAATACTCACATGGTGAAGCTTGCGCAGATGCTCTCGTGTTATTGTCTGTTGCACTAATTCATAATGGCATAGTATATTTTTATAGTAAGAAGTATAAAGTAGCTACTCATGGTAGATTGTGAAATCATTTATTTCTATGTTTTAATTTGTTTTCACTTACTTTTCATGTACCGCGATAATTGGGGGGGTCTGGATGAGACGAGAACCATCTTGAAGGTCCCTTCTGCGCATGTCGCGCAGCCTGGGAGAAGGTAGCCTTGAGCAGTGGAACCCAGCCAGTTGGCAGCCACAAGTCAAGATGCTCCTGCGAAAGCCACCTCTGACCCAGCGAGAGGGATTCGAATGTACTGAAATTGTTACAATGAAATTTTTTCTATTGTATTCTGTGTATTCTCTCATGGGAACCCCAAATTCACTAGGCGGTTCCTTAAAATGCAAAACCAAGCTTGTAGAAGTCTGTTCTGATTGGTGTGTTAACCTATCCTATGTGGGGACCAATCGAAATTGGGGATTCTGACACTTTGCAACATTGGGGGGTGGTACACTGACCCGAAAACAGTATATCTAGCCTAGGTTCAGCTAGAGAAATTGTCCGACTTGTCTGAATAGCTGACCTGTCACTGACCCAAAGCACTCAATAGGTGACTGAATACAGAGCGCTGCGGAGCACTCTGTCCGAATTTGACCTTAGACTTTAAAGGTTTTACTAAACCTTAAGTGCTGGCGGAGCACTTTGCTGGGGAGTTCGCTAACCCAATCGGGGTTCTGACTGATAGCTGCAGAGAGGGTGGAGCGCAGGCGTTGCTTCCGAACTGCGGGTGCTGGTCGTGCCTTGGTGGTCCTGTCCTGATCTGGTTTTCCTGTCCTGTCCTGGGGTGTCCCATCTGCACCTGCTGTCCCATAGATGACTGTCCTTCCTTGGGGTATTTCCTGTCCTTGACTGATCCGTGGCCAGGGTTGGTCTGCACACCTTTCTAGGTAAATATAGTGCGAAAACTCTTCACTGCACCTTCTATTTTTCCTGTCTTTGCTTTAATAAAGACATTTCTTTGCATATGTTAATTTTCCATGCTTTCCGCAACCTATTATAAAGTCATACAGTATATTTTTCTTAGCATGTTCCTATGTTCCCCTATTTTTTAGAACACATTCTCTCCATTCTGTTTATGAATCATAACTGTGATATATAAAACTCTCCTGAAATCTGATTTTACGTAAAGATGCTAGAACTATAGCGTGTTCCAATTTTTTCCCTCCTATAGATGTATAGGATTTCCAGTCCATACCTTGCAGTGTTTTTCCCAACCGTAAAGTCTAGTTCGTGATTCAAGTTTCTAAAATCCATTTAGTAGATCGCATTGTTATAACTTTCTTATAGACTCATAAATGTTTGCCCTGACACTGTTCCTCTATGGTTATGTTCTTTTTGTTATCTTGATTATTGATTGCCTTTTAATTGTAAACTTGATTATTTCCGAATCTGATTTCTAGATAAACTTTTAAAACTTCCCAGTTGTCTGTGATCATTTAATGCGAAATAGAAATAAGTTGGGTTTGTATGTTGCCTGCCTTTCTTTTACAGCTAGCTCCCTGATCCATTGTGGATCTTAGGTACCTGTAACGGTGGATTGGTAAGTCAGGTACACGAGAAATAAATAGGAAGGAACCAGGGTTACTGGTAGTAGAGTTGTTAGGTCACCCGATTAATGTAGGTGATGAATTGGAAAAATATGGGCCTGGTACGTGTATGGTGAAAAAAATTATTGGCCGGGTGACCTGCGATCTCTATCAGTAATTTTCTGGTAGCAGAGGAATGGTTAGAGACTAGTTAAAGTTAGGTAGGACTAGTTAAGCTAGATAAGTTGGATAATGTTAGAAATTATTGCTGCTAGTCGAGAACATTATTGCTGCTAAAAGGATAGACTTTTTCGTGAACTGATCACTCACGTGAAATGTTTTGCTTTGAAAATTATGAAATGTTTTAAATTGTTTTTCTTATTATTATACTGATATATGTATTAACCCACTCGTTAGTAAAGTGTTTATATGTTTGTTGTAAATCCCCGGGGAATTGAATCGCGAGTGGTGAAGAGAATCCACTTCGCGTTGAGGTCACTGGCTCCAGGAAAGTTGGTGCAGGTTAGGCAGAACTGGAAGCACTAACTAGGGTTTTTTCTGAATGTATGTTTGAATAAATGATAGCGACGAGATCACTGGCAAAACTTCTATTGTGAGAAAACCTAGTGAGGATCACACCGGAAGGAGTAGCAGGGGTATCGGAGCTTGGGTGATAGCAAAGGGGTTCGCTGGGGAAACTTTAGACTTAGTATATATCCCGGAAAGAAGTGGATAAGTCAAAAGGAGTAGTAGGTTCCCTAATGCTTGCGTGAAGGGTAGGCGGAAGAGATCTATCCGTAGTGAGTGAAAAGTAAATGGAAGTAGTTTACTTGCAGTGAAACAAATCTTTTCTGTCTAGACACTTGAGTACAGTGGCGAATGTGTATTCGTTTGTAAAATAACAAAGCACTTGCACTTTTAGAGAGAAATTAAGTTTCCGTTACCTTGTGAGGGAGGGAGTCAGTTGCGGAGCTGCTCTGACGTCACTCTGTGCCGCGCTGGGATTGGTAGACGCAGCGGGTGTGTAGCGGAGCTGGAATTGTAAAGGAGGGGTGAGAGCCGAAGCGTGAGAACCTGTCTCGCGAAAGGCCGCGCACCCATTGGTCGAGATTATTTTAATTCGTGCATGTCATTGGTCGCACAAAAATAAAAGACGCACTTGGATTGGAAGTGAATTTGTAAACAGAGTCACTAGCAGAAATCGTATGTGGCACTCGTATAGACCGCATACTAGACCTGATCCACGATATTTAGGGTTTGAGAACGATCAGTGGAAAGGGCATAAAACCGACATTATGTACGGAAATAAGAGAAAAATATCCCTTGTGAATAAGGTGAAGAATTATTTCAAAAAAGACAAGCCGATTAAAACCAGAGAAGGTGTTGTCATTCCGCCACCTAATACTCCCGCATCTTTCATGATGTTTGATAAAGGGTACCACTCGTGTGTATGGTTGGAAAACTAGGCGGAATACACCAAGGATGACGGAATTTTGGCTTTTCCGTTAGAGGGTACATTCAATGGCAGAATTCTATTTAATTTAAGAACCCGAATGAATGACTTACATCCCAGACCTAGATTAACGCAGTACGAATCTTTAGAGGAATGGGAGATCGAAGCTTTCGAGAGAGACAAGCCCCGAATGGATAAAGGGTTGACAACATTTTATCCAAAGTTGAAGCAGGAGACCGGAGACAAAAAGATGAAACAGTGGAGACAGAATATGATTGTAGAAGGGTTGTTTCCAAATATGCCAATGGGTGGTCCTCCTGCAGGAGAGAAGGGAACAGAAAAATATAAACATTGGGCGCCCATGGGGGAATCGGATGATGAATTATTAGATGACATGTTTTTGAGAAGTCCGCCTCCTTATAATGAAGGACACCGACCCTCTAGTGAAGGGGATAATTCACGGAGACCTCCTCCCCAGGAAGAGGCCAGATCAGTAAGTGTAGGAGAGAGTCGTCAAATACCTCCATATAATGAGGGTTTGGGACCTCTCGGTGCTAGAGATAGCTGTCAAAGAGCACCATTTTGTGGGGAGTCAAGATATTCGAGAGAAAGAGACTTCTGCTCTAGACTTCCCTACGAGGGTGAGGCAAGGCCTTCCACATCAGGACTTCCGTTCTCAAGACCCCCGTCTGAGGAAGAACCAAGGTCCCTAGGTACAGGAAGCCTGTTCCCAAAACCTAATTACGGTGAAGGACCAAGTGAGACACATCCCACTGCCCCGAGTTCTTTGCCCCAACTTTGACCCCGCAGGTATTACATGACAATTCATTAGACAGGATACTGGAGGACAGGGAACGAGAGGCATTAGCTAAGCAGAGAGCCGAGATAATTCAGAAGATTTCCCAGTTAAACACAAGTCCTGAAGCCTTGACAATCCCGGTAACTATTGGACCAGTGGTTCCGCTGTATGGGGATAGACAGGGAAGTCCGAAGACTCCAGTTATTACTCCAGTTGTAGCACAGCCAAGACAGGAGCCCTTAATTGTGGATGACCAGACCAGTGAATGCGAGTCCGAGGTCTCGCTAATGGATCTGCCCATTAAGGGTGCAGGGAAAAGGTTACAGAAAAGACACAATCCTTTTAACACGAGGGAGATTCAAATGGAATCGACTTCGGGTACCAAGTGTCACCCTGGTAACTCCTGAAGAAATTGAAAGGTGGAGTCGAGAATTAGAAAAACAAACTCCTCAGTCGAAACCTTTAGATATTTTCAAGCTTAGAATAGAAATGGAAGAGCTAATGGCAGGGAATGAAGGTTTAGACAGATTAAATACCTATTCTGAAGAAGAGTTGCTGTTTATTGGCAAAAGTTTTACCCGAAACACCAGAGTGCTTCATGAAAAATTAACAGACACTGCAGCTAGTATGGGAATCGATATTTCAAAATCAAAGCCACTGCAGAAACCCTATAGAGCTGATTTTTCAGATAAAGATCTGGAAAATATGAACGTGTCAGGGAAAAAGGCGCAGGTTAAAGAATTATTGACTGTGTTGCAAAAATGGGGAGACGTAGAAAAGTGGAAAGCCAGGTGGGCAAAGAAGAAAGATGAGGCCAGATCTAAACAGACGTCTTCCGAGTTCATTTTAAAAGAAGCTGATAAACCTGAGCAGTTATACCCTATGCGTGAAGTGCCAGGTGGAAAGTATGTGCACGTTCCATGGTCCCAACAAGATATTGTGTCCTTTACAAATGATTTTCCAAAACTACGAGAAAAGCCTGTGGACTGGTACAGGCAAGTGGAAAGGTTTGTGAAGGTGCAAAAGTGGTTGTGGAAAGACCTAGATGGGTTTTTCGACATTGTGGTTCCTGTGGATTTATGGACCGAATGCAAGGTTGCCATTGATTGGCCCAACAAAGAGTATGATAGGGACCCTGTAACAGGTGCTCCCTCTGATGAGGTATTGAGAAAATATGACCAGGTCATGTTACATCTGAAAATGACGGTGCCTGCGAAGGAAACTGATTGGACTAAAATAGATAGAACTACGCAGGAAAGGGATGAGTCTGTGCACTCCTTTTATGAAAGACTGTTACAGGTGTTCAAAACTTACAGTGGAATAGATAACATCGAGATGAAGGACATGACCCACTTCATTTACAGGTTTGTAAACGGGTTAAGACCCGAAATTTGCCAGTGGATCAAAGATAATAAGATTTGTTGGCAGTCTAAGAAAATGGATGAGGTCCTACGGTATGCAAAGTACTGTGAGGACGAGATGGCAGATAAGAAAAAGGCACTCAAGGAGAAGGTCATGTGGGCACAAGTGAAGTTAGCAGAACAACAGGAAAAGCAGTTGAATAAGATGAATAAGAATACCCAAAATCAAGGTTCTGGGGGTGGAGGGAAGCCCAAGGTAAAAATGAGCAGAGAAGAAGCTAAAAAGAAATTTCCCTGCCACCAGTGCGGAGAAATCGGGCACTGGAGAGACGAGTGTCCATATTTACAGCATGATAATACCCAAACCCCTGATTTAACTCCACAGACGCAGAATGAAAAACCAAGAAAGACGCAGCATCAGGTAAAGGCAAGTCAATTGCCCCGAGCGCCAAAACCGAATTATAAGGGAAAATCACCACAGGGTGATGACATAGAGATCTGGGGAGGCGATGAAAATAGAAATGCAGCAACTTCGCAGTTCTTGTTGAATGATACCTTTTTCTGTGACAACCAATACTGACGAGGCCTGAGAGGGGAGGACAAGGAGTGTGTTCTTGGCGCCTCCTTGCCGGTAGACCAGTCAGGGCCATACATTGAAGGAAAGGTTGATGGAAATGATGTCACCTTTCTATTGGACACTGGTGCTACCCGTTCTACTGTGAGAACAGCGGACGTTCCAAACCTACCCCTCTCGGGAGAAGCAATCCAAGTAGTGGGTGTATCTAATCAATTGATTAGTACCCCAGTTACCGAGCCCATGGAGATCACAATAGGGAATTTTAAAGAAATGCATAGATTTGTAGTGTGTGATACCAGTCCAGTAAACTTACTGGGACGTGATTTGTTGTGCAAAATGAACTGCACCATCTTTTGCACACCAAAAGGCGTCGAAATCCAAACCCCAGATGAGGATGGCATATATAAATTAATGTTAATCAGACCTGACTCAGAGATTAAGCGAATGACTATACAAGACTTACCCGAAGAACTCCAAAAGACAGTGAAATCAGAAGTATGGGACTTTACTGGAAAAGATGTAGGATTAATAGCCAATGTAGACCCAATACAAATAGCCATGAAAGAAAATGCAGTTTACCCCAATACCAAGCCATATAAAATGAGTGCCGAAGTGAGAGCAGGAGTTGCCATTGAAATACAAAAGTTGCTAGAAGCAAACATCATACAAGAAGTGATGAGTAGTCCATGTAACTCACCAATAATTGGAATTAAGAAACCTAGTGGCAAGTACAGGGTAGTGCAGGACCTGAGAAAGGTAAACAAAATAGTGGTCCCTTGCTGTCCTATTGTTCCAAACCCTGCAGTGATCCTATATCAGATTCCCTGGGATGCTGAGTGGTTTACCGTGATAGACCTATGTCATGCATTCTTTTCGATCCCATTGCATCCAGATAGCAAATTTCTTTTCTCATTTGCTTTCGACAGTCACGTGTATGTTTGGAATCGGGTCCCCCAGGGGTACACAGAAAGCCCCTCTATCTTTAATCAGATCCTGAAAAAGTGCCTTGAATCCTTAGTCTTACCTGGAAAGTCTGTTTTGGTGCAATATATAGACGACCTCTTGGTGGCGTCTAAAAGTCAGAGATTGTGTGATTGACACCATTGCCTTGCTGAATCACCTAGGTGAAAAGGGACATAAAGTGGCCCCTGAAAAATTGCAGTTCTGTTCAAAGTCAGTGAAATATCTGGGGCACCAGATAGAAAAAGGCATCAGAAAAGTCACTTCAGAGAGAGTCAGAATAATTCAAAAGATGCAGTTACCCCGTACTCAGAAAGAGATCAGAATGTTCCTTGGGGTTGTAGGTTACTGCAGGCAATGGATTGTGGGATTCGCAGTCCTGGCAAAGCCTTTGATAAAAATGACAAAGAAAGGACAAAGACCCAGTTAAATGGGATGATGAAGGCTTAACAGCATTCACTAAATTACGAGACTGCCTGTGTACAGCCCCTGCTTTAGGGATGCCTGACTATTCTAAGGAGTTTGCACTGTTCTGTGACACACGTGACAATTGTGCATTGTCAGTCTTAACATAGGAACATGGTCTGACTAGACGTCCAGTGGCCTATTTTTCTGCCACTTTGGATCCAGTAGCTGCTGGATTACCCGGATGTCTGAAAGCAGTAGCTGCAAATTGCACACGTTTAGAGCAGAGTGAATCCATTGTAATGGGACATTGTCACTGTGTATGTTCCTCATGCAGTTGTAATTTTACTAACCCGAACTAAGACCCAGTATCTCACCCCTAGTCGGCTGACTAAATACGAGAGGATTCTCGTGGGTGCTGCAAATGTGGTTATTACTCGGTGTAATATCCTGAATCCAGCTACCCTACTCCCTGACTCAATGATTATGGAAGCAAAGGGAGAGGATGAACATGACTGCATAGATTTGACAGAATTCAGTACTAAACCACGCCCAGACATTAGAGAAGTACCTTTGCCTGTAGAAGATGAGGAGTTGTTCGTGGATGGCTCATGTATGAGACACGAACTTGTAGGCCTAAGTGCTGCTTATGCTGTAGTCTCTATAAACGCCATTAAAGAAGCTTCCTGTTTATATGGGGTGAAGTCTGCACAAGTAGCCGAATTGATTGCATTGATAAGAGCTTGTAAAATTGGGAAAAACAAAAAAATAACAGTATATACTGACAGTCAGTACTGTTATGGGGTCGTGCATGACTTTGGCCAATTGTGGCTACAAAGGGAGTTTCTGACTTCATCAGGTACTCCTATTCGAAATGGGAAAGTTGTACAAGATTTACTGGAAGCAATCCAATTACCAAAAGAATTGGCAGTGGTCAAATGTGCTGCTCATAAATCGGGCCTTGACCATGTATCTTTGGGAAATAATTTTGCTGATGAAGTGGCCAAACATTGTGCCAGAAATCGCATGTCTGTAAATGTTAAACTGGGGGGACCTGGAAACAGCTGCCAACTTATGGTGTTTGAAGAGGTGCCTACCTGGGAGGAGGTGAGAGATTGGCAGCATGCGGTGCCAGATAAAGAGAAAGAAAAATGGAAGAAACTTGGTTGTCGACCGAGAAGTGGGGATGGTGTCATTGTGGGCCCAAATGGTATGCCTGTGTTGCCTAGACATCTGCTTGCTTCTATGGCCCGACTGGTACATGGAAATTCACACACTGGTAGGGATGCCATGGTTCTGGTTTTCCAACAAACATGGTACAACCGAAGTTCAGGAAAGTAGCAGAGTCACTCTGCCAGAGGTGCTTGACATGTCAGCAGTTCAACGCTGGCAAAAGAACAGTAGTTGAATTGGGGAAAATTGGGAAATCAGGGGGTCCCTTTGTGAGAATACAGATTGACTTCATCACCATGCCTCGTTGTGAGGGAAAAAGATATGTCCTTGTCGTTGACTGCCTGTTTTCAAAATGGGTGGAAGCCTACCCTACTAAACAGAGTGACGCCATAACAGTAGCCAAATTGTTACTACAAGAATTGATACCTAGGTTTGGGGTTCCAGTCACAATTGAATCAGATAGAGGCAAACATTTTCAGAATGAGATAATCGATCAGCTCTGTAAAGCATTCCAGATCACCCAAAAACTGCACTGTGCATATCGTCCAGAGGCTTCTGGAGTAGTAGAGCAAATAAATGGCACTATAAAATCGAGATTAGCAAAAATGTGTGATTCTACTGGCATGAACTGGATAAATGCATTGCCTCTTGTTCTGATGGGACTCAGAAGTATTCCAGACCGAAAGACAGGCCTGAGTCCTCATGAAATCCTGATGGGAAGAGTGATGAGACAAGCATGGGTACCAGGATACAAATTGTTAAACATTTCTGATGATTTGGTACTTGAGTACTGCAAGCAACTAGGTGAGCAAGTGCGTTCTATCTCTCGCCAGATTGGGGAAGACGCCGTCGCCAATCCAACAACCCCAGTCCACAAATTGGTTCCTGGCGACTGGGTTAGAATCAAGAAACATACTCGTTCGAGTTGCCTTGCACCGAGGTGGGGAGAAAAACGCCAAATAATACTGGTGACCACGACAGCGGTGAAGTGTGCCGGCATTCCAAAGTGGATCCATGCCAGCCATACACAGAAGGTGATTCCAGACGAGAAAAAAGGCGCTGAAGGTTGTCCAGCTGAGGGGTCTGCAGACGTTGGTCCTGAAGTAGCTGATGACGAACAACCGAGCACCAGTCAAGAGGATTGGATACCCCTAATCGACCTAACCGAAGACCCAATCAGAACAAGAGAGCGAACCTACGAAGATAGAGAGTGGAATAGAGAGGAAGAGATAGGCACAGGCGAAGAGCCTCAGATTATTGAGATTCACGTCAAATCTGAGGAAGAAGAGGAAGGTCAGACAGGGACAGAGCAAGTGATCGATACACCTCCACAAACTCCTGAAATTGAAAAGGAACAGACAAGAAATAGTGAAAAAGTTCAAGCAGAAGAAAATAAAGGCATCGAAGTGCTTGAACAGGATCAGATAGACATAGAAGAACGTGTTCAGGACACAGAAACAGAGACACTCGAAAGTAAAACCCAGAATACACCTGAACAAGGCCAGCTTATACCCAGGCAGAAGAAATAGAGACAAGACCTGGAACTAGTCAGACAGGAAGGGAAGAATCAGAAGTGCCACACACAAACGAAAATAAAAAGAACATTAGAAGAAAGCCAAATCACAGTGCCAACTAAAAGACTCAAGAAAAAGAAACATATCGAACCAAGATATATTAAGAGACTGAGACTGAGAATAAAAACAGTAGAGGAGAAACTTGCAGAAAGAAGGAAAAGTCCTCGTATTACAGAGCAAGTTGGAGAAAATTCACAAAGGAGGAGTGAACGAATAAAAAGACTGAACGAAAAATACCAAGATCCTGAATGGACATATTTAGTGTTAGAAGAATTCGAAGATCTTGATATTACTGACGAAAGTGACGAAGAACAGACAGCTGATTATTCTGCTGAGGAAGACGAACCAACCTGAAGTTGTGCAGGGTAAGCTACCTGTGCAGAGTTACAAAGAGGGGTTGAGAAATCTTCTTCTGAACGAAAATGTCTGATTCAAATGTGAATGGAAAGCCTAGACGCAGTTGTTGCAAAACATGCTGCAGAGTATGTATATGTAGCATAGCTATAGTATTGATAATTTGGATAGGACTAACAGTTTTCATTCCTTATATGGTGAGCAAAAATACTAATATTGACCCTACTCAGACTGTGACCACTGAAGAACTGACAACACGAAGTGTAGAAAGACGTGAAAAAGCACTCAGACAAACAAAACGAGACTTAGAAGCATCAGATGAGGAAGGACTACATTATCATGGAGTTAAAAACCAGACAGTTAAATGTTTTCGCTAATCTTTTAGTGCACTATGTAGAAACTATGGAAATAGAAGACTGCTATGTCTGCATGAAGCTACCTACTTCTGTAGCTGAAGGCGTGACTTACCATCACCTACCTTTGACCTATGGAATTTCCTGTAGCATTTTAGCTAGTTTATTTTACAAAAGAGGACCGTTACAGTACTATTATTCTAACTCAGACGTGATATTTTCTGAACTTCCCATACGTCGAAATTTGAATCCTGTACATACAAGAAGTGACGTTACACGTTATATGGGAGAATACTTTCTGACTATAGGTACTATAGATTTGAATGAAGCACACAGAGATAACTTGACCTGTTCATTGCATGAACAAGAAAAAATGTTTTTAAACATGGCAGAGAAAAGAAGGGAGAGTTTCCAAAGAAAGGCAAATGATAAGAAACAGAAAACTCCTAAATGGGCTGAAAACATGGAAAGCACCTCAAATGGTGGGAGTGGTCCTGCTTTGATGCTGGATTTCGAAAGGAAAGGGAAACTCTGTCTTCATCGCGAGAGGACTAGTTATTATAATAACATTTTCATTGGTTCCAGTCAATATGAGCACAATTACAAGGTAATTGGAGGTTGGGGTTTCAAAAATGGGTCAGAACCTGTGTTTCCCGGAATTTATTATATATGTGGAAACAAGGCTTATTTCAAATTGCCGGATCACTGGTATGGAAGCTGCTACTTTGGCATTGTCTTCCCGAAAATATACCATGTGAAGGAAATTGCTGGAAGCAATGAAAACACTAATGGCTTAGTGCGTAGTAAAAGAGAAAGCGTAGATGAAATAATGGGTAGTATTTTTAGTGCACTGATACCTGGAGTGGGAGTGGTTCTGAACACACACAGAATTTGCAAATTATCCACAATAGTGGATGTGCTGTCTTCTGACACAGCTCATGGATTCCTGCTGGTCAATACCGAAATGGTTGCGATCAGATCCATGGTTTTGCAGAACAGACTTGCGCTTGACACCTTATTAGCAAAGGAGGGCGGAGTCTGCCGGATGCTGAAGGCGCAACATTGTTGCACTTACATACCGGATAAAAGTGTACAGATAAAAAGATATGTGAAAAACATTACTAATTTGGAAAAGGAACTCAAACCACTCGAGGTTGACAGTGCCTGGAAGAGACTTGTCGATGGTCTCTCCAATGTAGGTCATTGGTTTGCTAATTTAGGTAAAAGTTTATTGTTCAAGGTACTGATGCCAATTGGAGTGGTAGGTTTCATAATCTTTCTCATATTTGTCTGTTGCAAATGTCGCAAACACACAAAGAAATACGCTGTGAATAAGAGAGGTGTGAAACGGAGTGTGGATGAACTTGAATTAGAAGACTTGAATAATCAAATTTACAAAAGGGTGAAAAATTCTCACCCTAATAAAGATGTGAAAGAGAAATTGAATAGGATGTTGGAAGAAATCGAAATGCACAAAGTGTGAGAAAAGTTGGCATCTGGTTCCATAAGTTTGTGATGATAGAAAATATCATCAAAGAGGGGATTGATGAAGCAAGATTTCGCACATTACGCGACTTGCTGAAATCAAGAACCTCGATTCATTTATAACTCTGTAATCCAAATTGTATGTCTTACTAATTTCCTTTACTTTTGATATACATGTATCTTAGTGATGCTTGCCTATGTGTTTTACTAATACGAATAATCCTTGTCTTAAAATGGCCGTCGCTTGGGAATTTACTACTGCGCATGCGTTAGTCACACTCACGTGACGTGACGTAGCTGTAGTTCTGGTGGGAAAATGTGCGCATGCGTAGTTGCCTCTAATATGGCTGTCTGAATACTCACGTGGTGAAGCTTGCGCAGATGCTCTCGTGTTATTGTCTGTTGCACTAATTCATAATGGCATAGTATATTTTTATAGTAAGAAGTATAAAGTAGCTACTCATGGTATATTGTGAAATCATTTATTTCTATGTTTTAATTAGTTTTGGCTTACTTTTCATGTATCGCGATAATTGGGGGGGGTCTGGATGAGACGAGAACCATCTTGAAGGTCCCTTCTGCGCATGTCGCGCAGCCTGGGAGAAGGTAGCCTTGAGCAGTGGAACCCAGCCAGTTGGCAGCCACAAGTCAAGATGCTCCTGCGAAAGCCACCTCTGACCCAGCGAGAGGGATTCGAATGTACTGAAATTGTTACAATGAAATTTTTCCTATTGTATTCTGTGTATTCTCTCATGGGAACCCCAAATTCACTAGGCGGTTCCTTAAAATGCAAAACCAAGCTTGTAGAAGTCTGTTCTGATTGGTGTGTTAACCTATCCTATGTGGGGACCAATCGAAATTGGGGATTCTGACACTTTGCAACATTGGGGGGTGGTACACTGACCCGAAAACAGTATATCTAGCCTAGGTTCAGCTAGAGAAATTGTCCGACTTGTCTGAATAGCTGACCTGTCACTGACCCAACGCACTCAATAGGTGATTGAATACAGAGCGCTGCGGAGCACTCTGTCCGAATTTGACCTTAGACTTTAAAGGTTTTACTAAACCTTAAGTGCTGGCGGAGCACTTTGCTGGGGAGTTCGCTAACCCAATCGGGGTTCTGACTGATAGCTGCAGAGAGGGTGGAGCGCAGGCGTTGCTTCCGAACTGCGGGTGCTGGTCGTGCCTTGGTGGTCCTGTCCTGATCCTAATCTGGTTTTCCTGTCCTGTCCTGGGGTGTCCCATCTGCACCTGCTGTCCCATAGATGACTGTCCTTCCTTGGGGTATTTCCTGTCCTTGACTGATCCGTGGCCAGGGTTGGTCTGCACACCTTTCTAGGTAAATATAGTGCGAAAACTCTTCACTGCACCTTCTATTTTTCCTGTCTTTGCTTTAATAAAGACATTTCTTTGCATATGTTAATTTTCCATGCTTTCCGCAACCTATTATAAAGTCATACAGTATATTTTTCTTAGCATGTTCCTATGTTCCCCTATCTTTTAGAACACATTCTCTCCATTCTGTTTATGAATCATAACTGTGATATATAAAACTCTCCTGAAATCTGATTTTACGTAAAGATGCTAGAACTATAGCGTGTTCCAATTTTCCCCCTCCTATAGATGTATAGGATTTCCAGTCCATACCTTGCAGTGTTTTTCCCAACCGTAAAGTCTAGTTCGTGATTCAAGTTTCTAAAATCCATTTAGTAGATCGCATTGTTATAACTTTCTTATAGACTCATAAATGGTTGCCCTGACACTGTTCCTCTATGGTTATGTTCTTTTTGTTATCTTGATTATTGATTGCCTTTTAATTGTAAACTTGATTATTTCCGAATCTGATTTCTAGATAAACTTTTAAAACTTCCCAGTTGTCTGTGATCATTTAATGCGAAATAGAAATAAGTTGGGTTTGTATGTTGCCTGCCTTTCTTTTACAGCTAGCCCCCTGATCCATTGTGGATCTTAGGTACCTGTATCGGTGGATTGGTAAGTCAGGTACACGAGAAATAAATAGGAAGGAACCAGGGTTACTGGTAGTAGAGTTGTTAGGTCTCCCGATTAATGTAGGTGATGAATTGGAAAAATATGGGCCTGGTACGTGTATGGTGAAACAAATTATTGGCCGGGTGACCTGCGATCTCTATCAGTTTCATTGGGATAGTACGATCAAGAGTAGTTCTTATCTGTTCACAGAATTCCAGATAGTTTTCATCCACCAATGTATTTATATCAAAAGGACATTTATATGTGAACACAGATTTTTTTTGTGCTATTACAAACGTTTATTCCATTCCCTGCCCTGGTGGCTGTTTTTCCATAGTGATGGATGAATGAATGAATGATGGGAGTCTTATAACGCGCGACTTAGCCCAAGGGCATCAAGGCGCCTAAGCAGGTCCAGAAATATGTAGTAACCGATGAGGTACTCTACAGGTACGCTTCAGAGAAAAGCCAGGTTTTCAGTGCTTTACGAAACAGCGCAATCGACTGTAGCCCCAGGAGTTCAGGAGGAAGAGAATTCCATAGCCTGGGTACAACCGAGGAAAATGCTCTGCCTCCCCATTTGGCTCTAACAAATTTGGGAACCTCAAGAAGATTTTTATTAGATGAGCGAAGGGGTCAACAGAGATAGTAGAGATGAATAAGTGACTTAAGACCCACAACACCCGTGCCATGAAGGGCCCCATAGGCAAGACAGAGAATTTTAAAAGAAATCCTGGACTGAATGGGAAGCCAATGTAGACTTCTCCGGGCTGCCGTGGCCGAGGCGAGTCTAGGAAGGTTTAAAACCATCTTTGTCGCCGCGTTCTGGACCATCTGGAGACGATGGATGAGGCTCTTATTTATGCCCACACACAAGGCATTGCAGTAGTCCAGTCTTGAGGAGACTAATGCCACAGTGGCCAGCTTGCGGGCATCAGGGGAGAGATAATGGGCAATCTTTCTGAGGACCCTGATGATACCACAGCAGGTGGACAGAGTCCTGCTGACCTGACGGTCAAAGGAGAGAGCAGTGTCCACAAAGACTCCTACGTTTTTAGCAACCTGACGGGGAAGAGGGAAATCCCCGAGGGAGGCAGGCCACCAGTCTTTGGACCAGATATCCTGATTGCCTCCGAAAATCAGCACCTCCGTTTTCTCTCCATTTAGTTTCAGGAAGTTCTGTACCATCCACTGAGACACGGCCTCCATACAATTCCTGAAGTTCAGAGCAGAATCCTTCAGGGGCTGCGTAAGGGAGAACATTATTTGAGTGTCATCGGCGTATGACAGTACTTCCAACCCAAAAGATCTAACTACCCTGGCAAGTGGGGCCACATAGATATTAAATAAAGTAGGGCTCAATGAAGAGCCCTGGGGGACCCCACAGTGCACAGGTTTAGGGGCAGAAAGAAACTGGCCCAGCTTCACTATCTGCTCCCTTTCATTTAGAAAGGAAGCCAGGAGGCTCAGTGCAAGATCTCCGACCCCTATATCCCTGAGGCGGGTGACCAAAATAGATGGGAGACAAAGTGTCAAACGCCGCCGTCAGGTCCAGCAGGACCAGGAGGGTGGTGTAGCCTTTATCAACCTGGCAGCGATATTATTAACAACTGCCGTAAGGGCAGTGTCAGTACTATGAGATCTCCTAAAGCCATGCTGGGAGGGGTCCAGAAGCGCCGAATCTCCTAGAAAGGAGCTAAGGTGCCGATTTATATGAGATTCCAGCATCTTTGCTGGGGCAGGCAGAAGTGAGATGGGGCGGAAATTTTTCAGAACCCCTGGATCTAAAGTAGACTTTTTAAGAAGGGGTTTGACAACCACCATTTTCCATAAAGAGGGAAACACTACCTCCGAGATTGCCCGATTCATAACATTCATGAGGGGATGGATAAGCACATCCGACAGGCCTTCAGAACTTTCAGCGGGCAGGGATCTAAAGGAGAGCCGATTTGGTGTTTTCCAAGAGCTGTATCATCAGTTCAGGCGTAAGAGGGGGAAAGGACAGAAAACTCGGGGGTGTCCATCGGACAAACTCCGATCTCTGGCAGAAGCACAATCAATAGGGGAGGGCAGACCGAGATTCAGGGATTCAAAAGCGCTGTAAATATCGGCAATCTTTGAGTGGAAAAAGGCTGAGATGTTATCACACAACTCCTGCGAATCCGCTATAGGATCAATGACCGGGGGAGAGGATAAAGAGTCTATGATTTTAAAAAGATCTCTGGGGGAGTTAAGAGAGGCAGTGATCTTAGAGAAATAGGCCCCCTTCTCCTCCACAATGGCTAGGTTGTAATCCCTTAGACAGAGTTTATGTTGTTCTCTCTCTGAGGGATCCAGCCGAGCCCTCCAGAGCCTCTCCTGTTTCCGGCATCCTTGTCTCAACAACCTAAGTCTGTCCGAGAACCATGGGGCCGACTGACTCTTTCTCGCAGAGTAATGTAATTTGAGGGGGGCCACAATGTCCAAAGCCCCTGAGATAGTACTTGCTAGTTCAAGGGCAGCAGAATTAGCATCCTGTAGTTCCGCAGGCATCAAATCATTCAAAAAAGGAGAGAGAACCACATTATTAATGGCTTTAAGGTTCCTTCTGAGTTCCCACTTCTTAGCATCTGCAAAAGAAGGAAGAGTATCCTGAAAAGACAGTTCTAGCGGGACGGCCGCATGGCTGGACCAAGCTAATGGAACCGGAGGGCCCACCTTCAACCTGAAGTCATTAGAGAAGACTCCATCGAGTGTATGCCCAGCCAAATGAGTAGGACCGACCACCAATTGAGTAAGACCACAAGAATCCAGGGTATCTAGGAGAATCTGAGTGTCTTTAGATCCCGAATTTTCCAAATGGAAATTAAAATCACCCAGGAGAGTGACATTGGGTGTCTTAATAAATGGCTCTAACAACCTACTCAGATCCTGACTGAAAGAAGATCTAGGGCCCGGCTGTCTGTAAAACAGAAAGCCAGAAAAAGAGACAGAAAGAGTAGAGTTAATGGAAAAGTACAAGGCCTGAAAAGGGTCAGAGGGAGTGGAAAGAAACTCAGTACGACATATATGGGAATCCTTGTAAAGAATTCCTATTCCTCCTCCTAGTGGCAGTAAATTTGGTCATTCTGTGGTTTAATACCAAAAACTTAATGAGATAGTGGTCAGTCCAACATAGGGGTAAGATACTTTCCATTGCTGCAACATTTTTTTTGCCGAAAATATTAAGTCTAGTGTATGTTCTCCCTGATGCGTTTGTTCCGTCACCAATTGTTGCAAGTTTATATTCTCACATGATTGAAGAAGATCTTTGAGTGCTGGGCCTGGGTCTCCATTTGACCATAAGTTATAATAAAAAAGAGCAATACCCCAAATATCACTCCCTTCCTCAATGCATCTCTCTGGGGAAGCTGCCTCTGTCAATTTGTAAATTAAAATTTAGCTCCCACATAGGGCCCCCTCCCCCCTGGGCCATCTATTTGACAGTATCCATGGATTTCACTAGTTTCCTCTTTCTCCTGGGCCAGTCCTTCTAGGTGCCAGGGCCCATCTCGCAAAGGAATAGAACTTGAATAACAGAAGTTGCCTTGTGACAGTGTCCCCATAACTAGAAATGACACTGGACAGGCATCTCAGCTTGTGAAAACCAGCCACTGCCAGCAGAAAGATACTGAAAAGTTATTGGCTTAGCACCTCAGCACCAAACGATAAACAGAAAACACAATACCAGATAACATGTACTGCCACAGTGGAAAGTGACGCCAACTCAGATAGGGCGAAAACATTAGCATAGAATTAACATTTGTCCTGCGATCTCTAATATATATAGTCACTAATACTGTAGCTAAACAGTAGGGCAGGTCAGAGATGGATGCATGGGCAAGCACAGATTACAAATAACGCATAAACATAACGCACAAAAATCTCATGGCAGAAACTCAAACACAACTCAACCGAAAAAGGGCCTTAAAGCATAACCTGTATTCGATGTAGAAACTACACCTCTGCTAATAAAAACATCAGGGGGAGCCACCCAAGTAGTGAAAATTGCCTCCCCTTGCAAAAAAGAGCAAACTATCTGACCTAACTGAAAAAGGCATAGACATGTCCTTGAAAACAGCACCTCAGTGGCACAGCAGCAGTTGTTTTGGCTGACGTACATAAACGGACCGTGCTCCACATATAAACAAAACAAGCATTGGAAATGCAATAGGTCTCGCATTAGAAAAGTTGGAGCAATTGGTCTTGTAAATGACAAATATTTTATTTATTTGCTGGTTTTTAAAATAGCTAAATTGATAGCTTTGTCATTTACAATGGCAATAGTTATAACTTTCGTGAATGCAACACCTATAGCATTTGGAATGCAACATGTTTTGTATTTACGTGACTTAGATGGCAGCTCTGGTCGTTAGGCCACATCTCTGTTGTGATCACGCAAGCAGTTGCCCTTGGACTGCTTGCTGTGTTGCCACCTTGGCTGTAGAGAGGGCGGGACAAAGGGTTCTTGCTGATTCTATTGTGATTGTAATTGCATCTGTTTAGCGCTTACTTCCCTCAGGGGAAGTTGAAGCGCCTTAGATTGCATCCAAATAGAACACAGGCATGCAAAACAGTAGTGAATGGGTCTGTGGGGTGCAAGAAAGGCACATAGCTGAGGTATACGAAGGAGCAAGGAATTGTGTGTGTTGTGTGCCGGGGCGTGTATAGAGAGAGTGTGTCTGCTTGTGTGTGCGCGGTGGGGAAGGGGGTTGGGGTGTGTGGAAGGGGGGTGTGGGGGGGGTGCCCGCAGTTTTGCTGTTCCCAAGAGCTGAAAATCGCACCTGTTACTTATTACCGATTAGTAGACCTCGGAAAGATGAGAGGCTGGGTCGGTCCTGTTAAGATTTAAAGTCGTGGCGCGCAAGTCATGCACAAATAAGAGCAGCGAGCGCTTCTCTTACAAATCATCGATGTTAGAGCAAAAGGTCTGTAAAACAATATAATCAGTCAAATTAATATCAAATAATTTCATATATTCATCAGTTAAAGAGAATAAAAAGCAGATGGGATAGATCATTCGCGACTTCAGAGCGGGTCAGAATTTTTAATATCATTGTAAATGGGAGCAATTACGGCATTAATGCAGGACATTTGAGGACATTGCAGATCCACTTGATGCGGCTTGTGTAGGGAGTTGTTTTGCTTTACAGCTAGATTTACGCTACTTCACACGTGCTTTCATGTATGGGCATTGCTTCTAAGGTCTGTGTGCAACCTGCAAGACTCTGGCTCGAATCTTGGTGTCCCCCCGCAGCTTTTAATTATTGCTAAAATTCGTACCATTAAGGGCTCATTACAAAGTTTTTAACAGACCCCTTGAGACCGAGAGGGGTGGACGAGCTGCTCTCCCTGCTGCGCCCCTCACTTCCCTACTTATGACCGGGGGACTGTCACTGGTTTTCCATACCTAGGGCAGGGGAGGGGGCGGAGCGGGTTTAAAAAAAACAAAAAACAAGACGGAGGGAAGGCAGGCCAGCACTGATCTAGGTACTGTGGTCAGACAGACGGGTGATTTTATTAGAGCCACCCCGGTCACAATGGAAGGAGACACGTAAGTAATTGTATCGGATCGAGGACATCGTGGTCACGCCAATTCTGAATGAGTTCAGCAAATTAATGACATAAAAATATTCACCTGCATTACATTAAAACATCACAGGGAGCATAATTTTACTTAAAAGATGGGATTTGAAAGAGAACAGACACTCCAAGAGCACATGCGTGTTCTGTTTTTTTTTTGTAAAAATCAGCTTTGATGCATGATTGAATAACTATGTAAAAAGACGGAGGGAAGACAGAGAAAGGGAGGGGGGAGGAGAAATGCGACACGGCGGGGAGGGGGCGGAGCGGGGGTGTAGGAGGAGGGAGAGCGGATTAAGGAGAGCGGGAGGAGGCAGCGAGTAGTTTAGCGAGCCAAGACGGAGGGCATTGCTGTGGGGAGGGGGGAGGAGAAATGTCACAGGGAGCATAATTTTACTTAAAAGATGGGATTTGAAAGAGAACAGACACTCCAAGAGCACATGCGTGTTCAGTTATTTTTTTGTAAAAATCAGCTTTGATGCATGATTGAATAACTATGTAAAAAGACGGAGGGAAGACAGAGAAGGGGAGGGGGAGGAGAAATGCGACACGGCAGGCAGGGGAGGGGGCGGAGCGGGGGTGTGGGAGGAGTGTGGCTGTGGGAGTAGTGCGGCTGAGGGAACAGACGGCGATTTCAGGCTGCGATGAGGGTGTGAAGCAGCAGGGGCTGCGGGAGGGTGGCTGGGCTGCCTTTGATGGAGGCTGGGCTGCCTTTGATGTGTAATGCAAGGCAGGCGGCTGGTGGCATGTGCACGCGCTTTTAATGTCAATGCGCTTGCGCATTGAGCTTGAATTTCACGGGCACTGCAAGGAATCGCCATCGACTTGCAAGTTGGTTAAAGTCTGTTTAAGCCCCCATAGTCTCGCAAGCTCAATGCGCATGCGCATTGACAGGCGAGACCTAAAAAGGTAAAAACTAAACTTTCCTGAGCACTTGTTCAGTCACTACTTCCAAACGCGAAGCGCCTAAAGTCAATCCAGCTCAGGCCTACGCTATATACATAACCCAGTCACTATGCAGTATTAGGAAGAAGGTCTGATGCGCCCATTTTAAAAAAGAGTTGATGAATGGCGGGAAAGCACAGAGATACAGACAGGCTCTCTCTGATGGAATAAGTTCAACAAAGTTGACTTGCTTACAAAAAAGTGAAACGTGAAAAGTTACAGCAGCGGTAAAAATAGAGCAGTCTAAAGAAAAAGACATTTCCGAACAGACGCATGCGCATGGCGTGCAGTCGACCTTAGGAGACGAGATTGTTTGGATGGGAAACATGTTTACATTTTTGTGCTCTTCCCCAGAATTCTGCCTTGAAAGTTTGCTTCCAACTCTTCGCACCCTTTTCTTTGCAGCTTGCAACATCCTCGGCCCTTTGAATGCTGCCCTCCCACACTATACAGATGTTAATGAACATGCTTTGCTAGGTCTATATGTATTTTATGGCCAACTCTGAAAACGGTCTATGTTCTCTCCCTGTTGTTATGGTGGATAACGGATTAAATAGTCTCAATTTTATAGTTTCTTCCATTTACTGCTGTATTCCAATGTTCTTCAATAAAAAGGAAAAAGAAAAAGCCAATTAAAGGGGAAAAAAACGCTGATCATATGGCTGGACTCTCGAGCTGGGTGGTTACAATGTTCTTCTGCGGCCCTTGAGGACTCTTGGCGTTTGGTCGAGCACTGTAGTAGGTTAGTATGTCAGGATATACTGGCACCCGAGAGAGATGGATCAGAGGAATGGGTAAAGAAGTGTGACAAAGAGAGGGATCAGAGGAATGGGTAAAGAAGTGTGACAAAGAAATGATCTAAGGAATGGATAAAGAAGTGTGACAGATGGATCTGAGGAATGTGTAAAGAAGTGTGACAAAGAGATGGATCTGAGGAAAGGGTAAAGAAGTGTGACAAAGAGATGGATCTGAGGAATGTGTAAAGAAGTGTGACAAAGATGGATCTGAGGAATGGGTAAAGAAGTGTGACAAAGAGATGGATCTGAGGAATGGGTAAAGAAGTGTGACAAAGATGGATCTGAGGAAAGGGTAAAGAAGTGTGACAAAGAGATGGATCTGAGGAATGAGTAAAGAAGTGTGACAAAGAGATGGATCTGAGGAATGAGTAAAGAAGTGTGACAAAGATGGATCTGAGGAATGAGTAAAGAAGTGCCACAGAGATGGATCTGAGGAATGTGTAAAGAAGTGTGACAAAGAGATGGATCTGAGGAAAGGGTAAATAAGTGTGAGAGAGGGATCAGAGGAATGGGTAAAGAAGTGTGACAAAGATGGATCTGAGGAATGTGTAAAGAAGTGTGACAAAGAGATGGATCTGAGGAAAGGGTAAAGAAGTGTGACAAAGAGATGGATCAGAGGAATGGGTAAAGAAGTGTGACAAAGATGGATCTGAGGAATGTGTAAAGAAGTGTGACAAAGATGGATCTGAGGAATGGGTAAAGAAGTGTGACAAAGAGATGGATCTGAGGAATGGGTAAAGAAGTGTGACAAAGATGGATCAGAGGAATGGGTAAAGAAGTGTGACAAAGATGGATCTGAGGAATGAGTAAAGAAGTGTGACAAAGATGGATCTGAGGAATGAGTAAAGAAGTGCGACAGAGATGGATCTGAGGACTGTGTAAAGAAGTGTGACAAAGATGGATCTGAGGAATGGGTAAAGAAGTGTGACAAAGAGATGGATCTGAGGAATGGGTAAAGAAGTGTGACAAAGAGATGGATCTGAGGAATGGGTAAAGAAGTGTGACAAAGAGATGGATCAGAGGAATGGGTAACGAAGTGTGACAAAAAGAATGCTAGAGTATTGGAACAGCTGAACTCCACCAACAACAGTTTTTCGCTCAGCTCATGGGATCATAACGTGCCATACGCAAAGCAGGTATTTTAAAGGTAGATAGAAACAGCCCACTAATGTGATTTTCGGCAGCCTAAAATTATTGTTACTTACTGTTCAGTACTGAAATCAGTCTGACTGAGTACAAGCAAACGGACTTGCGGTGCAAAGGATGTATCTAAAAAACAGCTTTGGTAAAGCCAAAAAGGTATCAACTTTCTCATATAGTGATATTTAGTCATGCTGTACAGCAGGGGTACTCACAAACATTCGCACGGGGGCATCAAAGTACGGTCTGTGGTGTGACAGAGGGCCGCACTGATGCAAGAGGTGTGGTGGTAGGGGTCTGGGTGGGTCAGAGATTGTGTGAGGAGGACTTAAAAAATGTTAAATAAACGGACAAGCATTTCTTTGCAGGTTGAACATTTTTTTCTGGATAATAGTGCTCTGCAACTGAACAGCAGCTCGCACTGCTGTTCACCAGCAGGAGGCCGTATGTAAAAGGTCAAGAGGGGCACAGGTGGCCCCTACTTTGAGTATTACCGCTGTACATATATACACCATTATGAAGCCAACTGCGTCATTTTGTAGGAGCATGCCTATATGCATGCTTACAAAATGAAGAAAGTACTTTTTTTATTTACCAATATTTTATTGTGTGGTAATTGCTTTATATAGAGCTTACTACCACGCATGAGGGAGAGGCGTTTAATCACTTTTTTGGCGAGTAGCATGCTACTCCAAAACCCATAAAGGATTAGTGATGAATTAGTACAGTGAAATATAAAAGTAATTTGAGTGCTGGCTATGCTAGTTAGCTATTTGGATTGAAATGGATAGTGGAGGGATAGAAGAGGGTAAAAAGGTTCGCATTTATATAGCGCTTGCTGCCCCTGTTGGGGTGTTGAAGCGCTTTTTTTGGCCAGTGCTACTACGGAACCCATAAAGGAATAGTGGGTTAGTGGTGAATTAGTATAGTGAAATTTGAAAGTATTTTGAGTGGTGGATATGTTAGATTGGTAAAAGCAGCACGAAAAGTGATTTGTTTTTACTTTTAGCACAAATGTGCTCAAAAGAAAGAAAAAAAAATAATGGGGAAGCAGGTTGGGTCAGGGAGTGGGCGAAGCGACATGGGGGGTGGGCAGGGGACAAGTGCATAGGTGAGAAATCGCAATGTTGAGTGCCGGCTAGAGGGAGAGCACGACACAGGTAAGAAAGAGGACAATGTGGAGCACTGGGAGGGGGAAGAGAAGGGTGTGAGAGAGATCCACGTGGGGAGATCAAAGTGGAGCGCTGCATAGGGATGGGGTGAGGACTCTGAGAAAACAATGTGGACTTCACATCTAATGATATAACCGGGAGGGGGGAGGAAGGCAGAGAAGTACTTCAGGAAAACAGCCCAAAAAATATGCACACTCATGCAAAGCTTTACAGCAAAGTAAACAGTTTAAGAATAGAAAGAGCCTATCAGAGAGGTGGTGAACAGGGTAAGCTTCATAGGAGGGACAAAGACATGCTAATGGACTAAAACAAAGGTAGCAAATACTAACACCGCAAATATAAAGCAAGCACATGTGAGTGACAAACCCCAAAGCCAATGGTAACCAATGAGGAATGTTTTCTACCTAAGCTTTCAGCATGTCCCGAAATAGGTATTTGCAACTATATAGTTGTGCTTTCTGTTAGGCTTCAACCTGAAAAACGTGTTTCCTTTCGTTAGGCCAGGTACAATCTTACAGAAATAACAGTCGTCAGACGACTCTCTCCTGAAGGGGCGCGATAGCACGTCACGAGATTAAAGATACAGAAGGTTGGCTGTGGGATGCCGCCTTTGACACCCAAAGCCTGGGGGTAAAGTCAGGTGGGCAAACATGGGGAAATACTAGTTTCAGAGTATTTCTTGGACTACGGGTGTCAGCCTCACGAGACATGCTCGCCTCAGACTGGCACGTGACGGCGAAGGAGGCAAAGCTTGGCTTTCTGAAGACAAACTGCGATCAAGACCCGCACAGTATTACTGCTGGATGCCAACTCGTACTCCTCTAATGACCCGACATACAGTAATCACTGCAAACCACTGCGCATCAAACGCGGTCTCATTCGGCTGCCGTGTATTATTGCAGCAAACCAGGGCGTCTGTATTTTCCAGGCACACTGACAAAATGCAGTCCTTTCAGAAAAGTCGAGACGGCCTGGTTATAAAACCTGCCCTTTAAATCTCATGCCGTGCCTAATCAGGCTAGAAATGCTGCTTACAAACGCAATACTCCCGCGGTAAAACATCCAGGCCCCTGGGAAATAAGCGCGACGTACACAACCGCAAGCACAAATGAGCAAGTGCACCAGGAAACATGTTTTGAAGGAAGCCTCGCACAGAGGGGCAACGAAAATATTATATGAGTGAGGAATGTAACGCGCGCTGCCACCATTAGCTCCACCACACGGGCGGACGGCCACTGATTGGCCCGCTCTAATCTATGAGGAAGCCGACTGAGGCCCAGGAATCAGGCAGGCCCGTGTGTGAATTGGCAAAGCCTCGGTCTGATAATATTAACAGGCAGGGCTCTCTGAGTAACAAGTCTCCGTGAAGTAAAAAAAAAAAACACGTGGAGAGAAAATCTCATTCGCCTAGGACTTGGACTTTGTCCCAAAGGTAAACTTAGATAAGGCAAGTAAAAAAAAAAACACGTGGAGAGAAAATCTCATTCGCCTAGGACTTGGACTTTGTCCCAAAGGTAAACTTAGATAAGGCAAGTAAAAAAAACAGCCAGCCCCGGGGATCCTCCCTGCTCGGCACCCATGCGCACGCGTAACCCCCTCCCGCCTGGCGGCTTACCGTCCCCGGGTGAAATGGTCTCGATCTCCACTCCCATGACGGCAGCTGGGAAAAGAAAAGGGGGTGTCCTCGCGCGGGCTGGCTCTGGCTGGCACCCCGGGCTGGGACGTGCTCGTGATGCCTTGGCGGGGCTTGCTGGGCTTGCTGGGCTTGCTTGTGTGCTTCCCAGAGAGACAGGAGATTGGGAACGCGCGCGCGCGGCCGGCTCCGATCGCTTTCCTGAGCGTGCGCGCGACAGTCTCTGTCTCCTGGGAAGCAGACTCCACAACTATAGTATCGCGCCTGGCGCGATGCATATGGCTTCGCCATATGCATCGCAGGCGCGAGACCTAAACAACATATCCGGCAGGAGCTAACCAAAATCTGCCAGGCAACCCAAGTCTAAACACTGCTAGACTTTAGCAAGAAAGGGCAAACCGCCCTGCAGTGAATAAATAAGGCAGGAGGTCATTAACACCATCGGCAGCACACACAAAAATAAATGAAAGAAAGCGGGTCAGACAAAACAAGTCCAGTACAAAATATTGAAAAATCTGTGTTTTGTCAACTAAATACATTAGGTCACAGAAGTCAACACAAGACAATCGCTGGGGGGTGCTTACAGGTAAAGCTGGTCACTTTCCTAACATGGCCTGAGAACAAGGTGCAACTGACACAAGTGGAGGATTAATTCCGATTCACATGCTGTCAGTTTCTAAGCCATATGTAAAAATTATAGTTGGAGATGGGTCCCCTTTTGGACAAAATCTTCAGTAGTCCTAAGTATCTTGATCCGCCTCCTGTCCTGGATTTAGTTTCAGTACTGGATTGCCTCCTCAGTACTGCCACAGGCTTCCAAGCACCGTCTGCGATTGGCTGAAGTGCAAAGGCATGAAACAGACTCGTTTTCACTCCATAGGAACCAACTGACTCTTGCTCATAAGGGCCCACACACTTCTTAGCAGCATCTGGAAGCCCGAGGTCCGTCTACTTCCTGCAACAGGCCAGTTCTTGGTTGTTTCCTTTGCACCATCACAGCTCTTCAGCTGGGGTCCCAGGATTACTTAACATATGAAATTCCCATCCTACATCCGATGGAAGCTTGTTTTAGTGGTCACCAACTTTTAGAAAGCCTTTAGAGCAGGGGTCTTCAAACTGAGGGGCATTGAGTGATGGGGGGGGGTTGACTCTGGCCAAAAGAAGCATTACGCTGCTAACAATGCTTCGTTTTTAGCGGAAAATGTGAGTACCAGTAAGTAAGTAGCTCTTTAGTAGGCCATCACTAACATCTTTTGTCATTTATATCCTGGCTGGCAGTATGTGCCAAAAGAGAAGGGACTCCAAATATTCTTCAAAATCCCGACCCTAGATTGCATTTTTTAAACAGTAACAGAGCTTCACTGCAATGTTTAAATACGTCTAGTAATATTTAAACATTGCTAACTTAATTGAATAATTGGAAACATTTCTGAGGGGGGCCATGTTTTTTTTTGTCCACGGGGAGGGGCACAGCTTTACAGCAAAACTCTGGCAGTGATGAGTAGCTTGGTAGAGTACATTCAGAACCTCACTAAAACCAACTTTATCCTACAAGACAAAGTACATGCAATACAAAAACTGGAAACCTAATTCAGGGACTGTCAATTAAAAATATGACTGTTGACCCCCAGAGGGTTCCATTAAATGAGCAGAAAAACTACTAATGTTTTTATCCTCACTGTACACTCTCCAATATCTCTGCACAAATCCTTTAATCCTGAGCAACAATACACCACCAAACCACATACTTACAATACTTCATTTGTGCCTACGGGCTTCTCAAGCAATGAGACTCCAGTGAAGGTTCCTCAGAGGGCCAGACACTGTACCCTCTTGATGGTCTACAGAGCAAACAAGAATGTGTGAGGCTATAAGCATGCTGCACGCCCAAAGATCTCACCTTTTTAAGAAGTTATCAACATGGCAGTGAGCACTAGCAAACCTTTTAAGAGCAGTGGCCTCTAATCAGACCACCAGGCAGAATTCCATGTCTATGCTTTTAATGCCAACTTACGTTGACAAGGGTCTTAAACCTCTGGGTAGTACCCATCAAGTGAAAAGCAGATCCTGGCATCTTGATGATGAGAATATGACCTAAACAATTAAGACAGATTTTGCTGGACTAAAATGCCTCAATACCGATATAAAGTTCAGAACCTGTGGGGACTGCAATATCTTGTAGGCCATGGCCATGTTCATTTATGTATTTATTCATTAAGGAGTTTAATATAGCGCTGACCAGACCCGAGGGTATCCGCACGCTTGACAACAGTAATAATGCAGGAATCCCAAAATAAGGCATAGGTATACAAGTTGGTTCGGAAGACTCAGCGTGTGGTGCAACATTGAGGCAAGGAAGTCCTGAGAATCTCGCAGAGTGCACGTTGTCTTGGGCAGAACCATTCTCAGGGAGGTGGGGGTGGGGAGGGGTGTTGGGGCGCTTGGAGGAGGTAGAATTTGGTGACAAAGTGTCATGGTGCTACGGAATGCAGGCATGTGCCCTTCAGAGATGGTTAACTGTTCGGGAAGGCACGGTTGAGGAAGAGGTCTTTTAGTAGTTTTTTAAATTTTACAAAGGACGGGATAGTCCTAATGTCTGCTGAGATTGAGTTCAAGATTTTGGATGCGTTTCCAGCGAAGGATCATGCAGCAGTTTTTTTTGCGTGTTTTCATAGGGATGAGCAGTAGGGAGTTGGAGCTTCCGAGGTTCCTTGTCTGGCCGGCCTTTTTGAGTTTGGAGGCCAGGTATTCAGGTTTCCCTGTGTGGAGGGCTTTGTGCGTGAGGCAGGCAGTTCTGAAGCTGGCACGCATCTCTACTGAGAGCCATTTTAGTTCTTTGAGTGCAAGTGCAATGTCCTCGAATTTCCTGACTCCGGTCACCATTCTGGCTGCTGCATTTAGAGTTGTTTTGAGGAGGGTTCGGTGGTATTTCGCTGTACCAGTGAAAATAGCATTTCCATAGTCGAGTCTAGATATCACTAGGGATTGGGTGTCTTGTTTGAGGTCTTTGGGCAGGATGAAGGGTTTTATTTTGTTAAGAAGCTTCAGGTTGAGGAAGGCACTCTTCGCGGAGTTCTTGATGTGTTTTTTTTAACCATGTCAGATTTGGGGTCTAGGGTGATGTTATGGAGTTGGCCAGAGTGAGGTTACCGTTGAGAGCATCGATTGCTTTTAGCCATTCCATGATTTGGGGGTTTTCTTCTTTGTTGGAGATGAGGAGGACTTCGGTTTTGTCTTGGTTGAGTTTGAGGTGGTTTATGGATAGCCAATGTTGGACTTCTTTGAGAGTGTTATTTAGTCTCTGAATATCTTCAAAGGAGGAGGTTTCCAGGTAGGTCTGGGTGTCGTCTGCATAGATGTGAAATGTGATGTTGGCTCTTTTTGAGTAGGGAGGTGAGGGGTTCCATATAAACGTTGAACAGTAGAAGGGAGAGCACTGATCCGGGGGGGGGGACACCTCTGTTGATGGGGTGTGAGTCAGACGTGAAGGATTTGATTTTTATCCTTTGGGAGCGGTTGTGTAAGAAGGAGGAGAACCATTGTATGACCACCTCGTCTGCACCTACTCAGTCTTGAAGAGCCTTGATGAGTAGATTGTGATACACCGTGTCAAAGGCTGCTGATAAGTCCAGGAGGATGAGTAGGCAGCCTTTGTCAGTATCTAGAGACTTGTGAATGTCATCCACGAAGTTAACGATCGCGGTCTCAGTGCTACAGCCTTTTCTGAATCCCGATTGGTGGGGATCCAGAAGGTTGATGATGTCCATGTGCTGAGTCAGTAGTAGAAGAACACACTTTTCAAGGATTTTGGAAAAGAGGGGGAGATTGGAAATGGGTCTGAAGTTGTTTAGATCGTTGGTGTCAAGGCCTGTTTTTTTCCGGAGTGGTATGACTTGGCCGACTTTGAGGCAGTCAGGTATGACGCTGGTTCTCAAGGAGCTGTTTATGATCTTGCACCAGAATGGAGTTATGGAGAGTTTCAGCTTTTTTGTCAATTTGGGTGGGTATAGGATCTAGTGCGCGAGATGCAGGTTTGGAGGTGGTGATCAGTTTGAGAATCTTGGTTTCAGGTATGGGGTTGAAGGATTTCCAGGCTTTCATGGGGTGCTTGCGTGTGTTGGATTTGGTTTCTGGGGGTGGGTTTGTGCATGAGGATTTGGGGAATGATGTCTAGTGAGAGCTCAATCTTGGTGATTTTGTCTTTGAAGAAGTTGGTGAAGTTGTCGCACAGGTCTTTGGAGGCCTGACCTGGGGTAGAGAAGGGCTTGGATGTTTGTTGTCTGAGAAGTTGAATAGTTCTTTGGGTCTGTTTTTCGCGTTGTCCAGGGTGGTGCAGAAGAAGGTGTTTTTTTCGTTGTTAATGTGTTTTTTGTATTGCCTTCGGGTTGATATGGGCTGCTCGTAGAGGCTTGTAGAGGGGTTGTTCCTCCATAGTCGTTCTGCAGCTCTTAGTTGTCTCCTTTCAGCGTTGATGTTTGAGTTGAACCAGGATTTGGATGGAATGTTCCTGGGGTTTTTTTGTTTCAGGGGGGGCTAATTGATCTAGGATGGAAGTCATAGTAGAGGTGTAGTGAGTGGTAAGTTCCGTTGTGGAGAGATCATCAGTAGAGGTAGGCAGGAGTGAGCATACTCTTTCTTCAAAGTCGGCCATGGAGAACTGGATTACAGATTTGTCTTTTTTTGTTCCAGTGTAGCTTCAGGTCTCCCAGAATTAGGTTGTTGGCGTCTCGGAGTGAGCAATGAGCAATCAGGTCGGACAGATGTTCGGTGAATGCGGTGATGTTTCCTGGGGGATGGTATAAGAGATGGTATTGAAATGTCTTGTTGTCGTTTGTGTTGATGTTGGTGGAAAGGCATTCACAGGTGTTATAGTTAAAGGTGTCAATTTCTGTCACAGATATATTGTTATGAATGATTGCTATACCTCCGCCTTTTTGGTCTTTTCGATCTTTGTTGATTACAAAGCCTGGTGGCACGAAGATGTCCATGATTGGTGTTGAGCATTCGTTTAGCCACGTCTCGGTGATGAAGGCTATGTCTAATGTCATTGGTGAGGATGGATTCTGCTAGCTCTGGTGCATGTTTAGTGGCTAATCTGCAGGCAGTTTATGAGCATGCAGTTGGTGGTGTGTGTGCCTGTTTATTGGGATTCTTCTTAAGGGGGGCCTGAGGATGTTGGTAAGGGAGGCTGGGGGTCTTGGGGGTTTAGGAGGGGAGTGGTCCCTTCTGAATCCGGTGAGTACCTGTGTTTTGGATAGAGGGGTGGCGGTAGACGGGGTGTCGTATGAGGAGGCAAGATCTGCTGCTTCACTCGAAGACATAGCTGTTCTAGTTTTGCTGGTACAGTCTTAGTTCCTATTTTGATTATAGAGGGGGGTTAGGATCCCCCTGCGGCGGGGAGTCGTGGGGGGCCATTGGTGAAGGGCTGTTGATGGTGGGGGTGCTGTGGAGATTTTGGTGTGGTTTACAGAGCGAGGCGAGGTTGGTTAGTGTGAGAAGTTGGCCTGATGTACGATGTCTCCAACTCTGGGGGCACCTTATATCAGTCCAAACAATCCCTTATGGTGGTGGTTGTAAGTCAACCTTAAAGACAAGCTATCCTAGAGGTAGCATGGAATAAGCAGCCTAAAGGCTTAACTCAAGAGGACATGTGAAGCCAGCTGTTTTACCATATGCAATCCTGTAATATCAAATGAAAGGACACCACACAAGTTATATATTATAAAAATATATGCATTTATTCTCAGAATAATTCCCTATACTCTTTAGGAGTATAGAAGCACAAGCGTTTAAACAAAAGCACAGTATAACATATGAAAGTTGCACAATTATGGATGAGGCCGGTGGCCACTCAAACCATATACCAAACAAGCATTTGCAATGCAATAGGTCTCACATTTGTTAAAGTTAGAGCTGTTGTCGTTGAAAATGACAATGTTTTTTACTTTTGTTTTTTTATTTGCAGTTGCGTAATGATATTTCCAGAGCTCTATTGCCATTGGTATAATAAAGCAAAAGTAAAAAAACATTGTCATTTTTAAACGCCAACAGCTCTAACTTTAACAAATGAGAGACCGATTGGATACTTATGCATGTAATGTCCTTTCCAAACCATGAATTGACAGGTTCGGTCTAATTCTCTACTTTTAATTGAGTGCATATGACAATTGCATTATAAACTCAGGAGGATAAAAGGCTAAGTCAATCCTTCCCACATTGACATATTTGACCTTGATATCAAAGTCCTGCAAGCAGGGTCTTAAGCAGCTAAGATAGGTTGTTCAGATATCCTACGTATCACTTCATTACATTAAGATAACAACTGAGGAAGTGCTTGGTGAGTCTATTTGGTAAAACATTTTAATCAAAAGTAACTTTTCTTATCTATAATGCTATGGGGTTTAAACTGGCGCCGCTCTGTACTGCTAGCCTGGTCCTTACGTGTTTTGCCCTCTTGCTGCCGAAGCGCTTCATGGGCAGTGATGATAACTAACGTTTTGGTGGCAGATGGGCATACCTGAACTTAGCGACCTGGAGGAAGAAGTCCAGAACAAAGGTGTGGATCGCACTCCAACATGCCTGACGAACGTGGCAGATATAGAGAAATTACCTCTCAAATCCAGCAAAAAAGGAAGCTTAAAGTTATGGACCCAGAGGTGTGTGAGCGGTTGAAATCAGCATTCACAGCACATTCAGATGAATGAATTAACTGCACTGTATGTCACCGTTCTGTTAACTGAATCACCCTAAAACACTTCCTAGCCGAATTAGTAGGGAGATGGAGAATGGATAAAAAAAAATAGTTGTATTCGGATAGAAAGGTAGTTCCATACAATGATGGTGCAGCAGTAACATTCCACTTTGTGGTGCTATTCCCAGTGCGTCGGGGAGCACGTTGTATAAACGTCCTAACTCGCAGCCTGCAGTGCACGCTTTCGAGTGCACTTCATTCGTCGCTCACTAGAGCAGAAAAAGCCAGACAGAGCCAAATGGGCGAAGTTTGACTACATGCAGATAAGCAGCCTATTAAAAAACATTATTTAATGTGAAAAAAACAAGCAACAAAAAAAATACACCACTCCGCTGCCACGTCAATTTATTCCCCGCGTTCCGAAGCACTAGTCAAAACGAAACCTAAGAACGGCGCACGTGAGCTTCTACCGTAGACAGCTCACGTCGCGTGGCTCTTAGGTTTCGGTTTCCAAGGCGCATGGCAGAGTCGGATTCCGACGCGCGCGGCCTAATCCAGAGGCGCGCGTCGTAATACGACTCTGCCATGCGTCGCAATGTGCGCTAGGCCTGCTCTTGTCCCCCCTTGTTTGTCGGCTGACCCGACAACTATAGTGCTCTCTGCGAGAGAGCACTTTCGCGCGCTTTTCGCAGCGAGCCCTAGAAAGTGGTATAAGTATCACTAATCGATCAGTGGTAAGGCCTAGGGCCTTGGGAATCGCTGGGACTACACTGGACTAACAGCAGTTAGGACGGGAGTAGCCCGCGGGAATCGGGTGCAGCGCTTAAAGCACACGCATGCACCAATGCAAAGTCAATGGTGCGTAAAAGTTATCGAGCTACAGTTTTAAGAGTCTTCCGACTGGACTAGAAGGACAAAACTTTAGACTTAGACACTAGAGGTGTAAACCACTACAGGAGCACCGGCGTTCAAGAGTTACCTCACCCACAGGAAGCGGGTGCACAGGTGCAAAAGCGTGTTGGGTCTCGTCGTGTAGATCTAGGGTGCATGGAGATGAAGATGCTGCAGGCGGCCAGTAGAGAAGAGTCCGGTTGGATCCAAGGGTGGATCGAAGATGTAGAGTACCTGAAAGCAGAGGGGACAGAGTCTGGGTCACTAGCCAGTGACCAGGAAGGAACCAGGCAATGTCGGGTGCAATCAGTGGTTGTCGTGAAGCTTGTCTACGCTGCAACGTGGACTCTGGGGCACCGAGGATGTCCTGGAGTGAATCACGACCTGTCCCACGAAGGCTCTCGCTGTCGGAGGTGTTGGCTTCCGGATCGGAGTCAACAGGCCTTGGCAAATGCAACCCACGCAGGATTCGAAGATCGCTTCTTACTCGGACCAGCAAGATCAGAGCGGGTGCTCCTTTTCAGGGGAGCGAGGGCCAGTCTGGAGCAACCAGACTAGCAGAGCAAATTCAACGGTTTATCGGTACTGGGGCCACTAGCCAACGGGCAAGCGACCGGACCAATGCGTCGAGCAGGAAAATGCAAAAGGGCCCCACGCAGCACTCGATGAGTGTGGAGGGGTGAGCTTCGGTGCAAAAGCTGCTCGGGGCTGGAGCTTCTCAAACTCCAATGCACAGCTTCGAGGGAGCCTCGGATGCTGCACGGTCAGCACTTCGTCATTTTTCCAAGATGGCCAGCCCCACGCTTCAGGTCGCCTCCACGGGTCTCAGCTTTGCAGGGACTGTGGATCGGGCTGTTGGAAGGCAGGTACGCTGGGTCTTGTCAATCTCTGTCGCTCGAGTTCCGGCGGGAACTGCAACAAAGCAAACGGTGACGAGCTGGATGGTGCCTGTTTGCACAGGGTGGTCACTCCTTTACCACAAGGGAGATTCTTCAGTCTTCCACGTCGAGTGGGATGTCGAAGGGTCCAGAGTTTCGTTTCATAAGTTTCAGTCAGGATAATCTCATGTGTATCTGCACAGTTCCTACCTTTATCCCAAATCAAGGGGCTGGATTACCTGCTAGGTCCCTCCTATGGGTGGGACCCAGGAAGGGGGTGGTTACAACCCTTTCCCTTTGTCCAGTTTCGCGCCACAGCTGGGGCTGGAGTGCCCCAGAACCGGTTTGACTGGATTTTGCATGGGACACCTTGTGTGCCCCAGGCAGTGTCTAGTTTCTTTCAGCCCTCCCTGCTCCAATCCACTATCTCCTGTCTGGGGTGGTGTAACACCTCCCTGTGACAGGAAACCCTTTGTCCAGGCCTCCCATGCCAAGTTTCGGTCAGCAGCAGGAGGTCAGACTTGTGTCGGGGCAGCAGCATCCATTTTGTGATGCTGAGGCTCTGGTTAGGATTAACCGCGTTTTAAGTAAAGTAACATGTCTTCTCCCTCTAGAAGGGTGGAATGCTACCCCCGTCGCCAGAACTGGCGAGGGCGAAGTATTCCAAAGTGTATGACACCAAACAGGACATGTTTTGATAAAGCCAAACTAAAGTTAGCATTAACCGCGAGGATTATAATACACTTAAGAGTATATGGTATGGCAGTATCACTGGAACAACAGTAAGGAAATGGTTCCGAACACTGCAGACAGGCTCAGCTCATGCTAGAGCACCATCTCACATAAAACCAAGCACTCTGCCTCCAGGATTGTAAAGGCCTACCATAGGAGTGACTTATAGGTGTATATGTGTCTAGATATAGGTTTAGACATAGGTATACTATATCTAAGCAAGGGGTGAGTACACCACCTTGCCCCAGCTGTGTGAACAGCCAGTTGTGTCGATTTAAGTACCAGCCAGGGGTGGCAAAAGATATGCTGCAGCCCCTGGTAGGCCTTGGATGCACCTATGCCCTGAGCACCTATAGTGCATGGTACAGGGGCTGACAAGGTGTCCAGTACCAAATTGGTGATGAACCTATAGTACATGAATGTGAATTTAGAGAGAGAACAGCAGGCTGTGGGCCAGATTAGCAGGCCCACAGCCACATTAAATCGAAAACCAGTGAAGCAAAAAGCAAAAATTGGGGTGACCATAGGATAGCAGACCCTACTCTCCTACACAACCCCCCCCCCCCCAAACGCAGGGAGATTAAACTTAACCTTGACCAGATAAGTCTTCATGTTCTAAGTGGAAGTACCTGGAGAGACCATCTGCATTACCATGGTCAGTCCCTGGTCTGTGCTCCACTGCAAAGTCCATCCCCTGTAGGGAAATGGATCACCTGAGTAGTTTGGGGTTTTCACCCTTCATCTGATTGAGCCACAAGAGGGGCTTATGGTCTGTCTGAATTAGGAAGTGAGTACCAAACAAGTATGGCCTCAACTTCTTCAGGGCCCAAACCACAGCAAAGGCCTCCCTCTCAATGGCTGACCAACGTTTCTCACTGGGGGTCAGCCCTCTGCTAATGAAAGCAATGGGCTGGTCTTGACCATCTACATTAAGTTGTGAAAGCACAGCTCCCACCCCCAACTCAGAAGCATCTGTCTGAACAATGAACTGTTTGGAGTAGTCAGGACTCTTAAGGATTGGTGCAGAGCTCTTCAGGTCATCAAATGCCCTTTGACAGCTAACTGTCCACTGAACCTTTTTGGGCATCTTCTTGGATGTCAGATCATTCAATGGGGTCACAAGGGACCCATAGTTCTTTACAAATTTCCTGTAATACCCAGTCAGGCCCAAGAAGGCTCTGACTTGTGTTTGGGTAGTTGGAGGAGCACAGTCCTGTATGGCCTGGATCTTGCTCTCCAATGGTTGAACTTGGCCTCCACCTACTAGGTGGCCCAAGTACACAACCTTGCTCTTCCCTATCTGGCACTTGGTAGCCTTGATAGTCAGGCCTGCCCTTTGCAGGGCCTCCAGAACCTTCTTCAGGTAGATCAGGTGATCCTCCCAGGTAGAGCTAAAGACAGCAATATCATCTAGATATGCTGCACAAAAGTCATCCAACCCAGAAAGGACTTGATTCACCAACCTTTGGAAGGTGGCAGGTGCATTCTTCAAACCAAAGGGCATCACCACAAACTGATAACAAGCCAGACCAAGCCTACCTGCACAGCCTGTGGCAGGGGCACAGGGCGCTCACAGTCCAACATCAGCGCCGTGAGGGGAGCGGCCGCGCTGCCAGGGAAGCCGTGAGGGGAACGGCGGTAGTTTCCATCGGTGAACTACAATACCCAGAAGCCCCGGGACCGGCGCACGAGGGTGGTGTCATCAGCGCGCCCGGAGGCGCTTCATAGCTCGCGCCCTCGGTGAGCTCCTGGGGGAGAACAAGCCAGACCAAGCCTTCCTGCACAGCCCGTGGCAGGGGCACAGGGCGCTCACAGTCCAACATCAGCGCCGTGAGGGGAACGGCCACGCTGCCAGGGAAGCCGTGAGGGGAACGGCGGTAGTTTCCATCGGGGAACTACAATACCCAGAAGCCCCGGAACCGGCGCAAGAGGGTGGTGTCATCAGCGCGCCCAGAGGCGCTTCATAGCTCGCGCCCTCGGCGAGCTCCTGGGGGAGAACAAGCCAGACCAAGCCTACCTGCACAGCCCGTGGCAGGGGCACAGGGCGCTCACAGTCCAACATCAGTGCCGTGAGAGGAACGGCCGCGCTGCCAGGGAAGCCGTGAGGGGAACGGCGGTAGTTTCCATTGGGGAACTACAATACCCAGAAGCCCCGGGACCGGCGCACAAGGGTGGTGTCATCAGCGCGCCTGGAGGCGCTTCATAGCTCGCGCCCTCGGCGAGCTCCTGGGGGAGAACAAGCCAGACCAAGCCTACCTGCACAGCCCGTGGCAGGGGCACAGGGCGCTCACAGTCCAACATCAGCGCCGTGAGGGGAACGGCCGCGCTGCCAGGGAAGCCGTGAGGGGAACGGCGATAGTTTCCATTGGGGAACTACAATACCCAGAAGCCCCGGGACCGGCGCACGAGGGTGGTGTCATCAGCGCGCCCGGAGGCGCTTCATAGGAGAACAAGCCAGACCAAGCCTACCTGCACAGCCCGTGGCAGGGGCACAGGGCGCTCACAGTCCAACATCAGCGCCGTGAGGGGAACGGCCGCGCTGCCAGGGAAGCTGTGAGGGGAACGGCGGTAGTTTCCATCGGGGAACTACAATACCCACGAAGCCCCGGGACCGGCGCACGAGGGTGGTGTCATCAGCGCGCCCAGAGGCGTTTCATAGCTCGCGCCCTCGGCGAGCTCCTGGGGGAGAACAAGCCAGACCAAGCCTACCTGCACAGCCCGTGGCAGGGGAACAGGGCGCTCACAGTCCAACATCAGCGCCGTGAGGGGAACGGCCGCGCTGCCAGGGAAGCCGTGAGGGGAACGGCGGTAGTTTCCATCGGGGAACTACAATACCCAGAAGCCCCGGGACCGGCGCACGAGGGTGGTGTCTTCAGCGCGCCCGGAGGCGCTTCATAGCTCGCGCCCTCCACTCGCCCCGCGCGGGAGCTGCCCGGGACAAGGGCGGGGCCGTCTGTGGCCGTCCGGGGGCGACCAGGGACGGGACGGGCCATCCCCCTTGGCTGTAACTGTGAGTACCAGTCCATACTCTTAGGGCTGATAGCTGTTTATCAAGCATCTAGCAAGTTTTGTGTGGTTCTTGCACTTCTGACCCCTTGTGTGCTGTTTTGTAACTGCTTGCTGCTTTGACCCGTTACCAACCATGTCAATCCAAACTACCCTAACGGACAACTATCTGCTGAAAGTTGTCAGCAGAATTAACTGCGATAGAAGAAAATCGCTAGGGAAAGGTACCTTACCTGACCTTCCATCGGACCTACCAGTGGATCCCACTAATGAGGGCAGTAACAACACGAATGTGGCAGCTGAGATTGATAACATCAGTATTAATGTTGAATCCATTGCTGCAGAGGCTCCAGATGATCCTACTGCAGCGGAAGACCTACCTGACCTATCTGAGACTCTTGATGGCACCCCGCAACAATCCACTAGGGCTACACGTTTTATGAGAGCATGTAGGAAACCTGCTCTTAAACGGGGAAGTCACTCGGCCAGGAAAAAAAAGGACACCGCTCCCAAGGAGAATATTGGTGATCAAGGGACCTCTACCAAGGACAATTGTGTTACCATTATTATTAACCAATTCGACCTGTTAGTAAGTTGTATCGATGACAAACTGAAGTTGGTTGTGGAGCCTTTATTAGTTAAAATTGATGCACTGTCGGCTGAAGTATTCAGATTAGGGGCTATAGTGGATCAGCATGTAGCCAAATTGGATAATTCCGTACTACCAATTAGAGTTGATACATGTTCCCAACCTGCACCTAAGCTAGATAAGGGAAGGCCTCGCCATATCAATACTGCCCCCTCTGGCCCAAATGTAGGAAGACAACCACCACAGGCGACACCTGTTTTGACTTGCCCGAAACCACTACCAGCACGTAATGCGGGTCGATCTGTGCAGGTACCGGTGGTTACACCAGCGGCCATAGGGCTTGCAGGTGTAAATTCCAGTGCAAGTACATTACCAGCTTCAAATAGAGTCAGGACCATGCAATCGCCAGTTGGGGTGTATGTGGGTATAAATAACCGCCCAGTAGACCTCCCACCAGAGTGTGTACCCTATGTTGTGGTTTTAACTAATGTCCCGCCTTTAATCCAGGCCCCACACCCACAGGAGTCCGGAGATTCTTTAAAAAATAAAACGGTCTCATGGTTAAATCGCCACTGTGGATATCCAGTCAACTACTCTGACCAAATTATATCTATCAGAAGGGTTGACTGGATCGGTAACACCAGGAAGACCTGCGGGGGTGACTGTGTGATTATTAATTTTAAACACCCCCAACATGTTGCGACGGTCTTACTCAGAGCAGCTGCCTTAACACAGTCCGAGACTGATGTAACCCCAAGACCTTTGGGCTACTTTTACAATCATCTTAATAGGTTGCCTTCCGTTAATTGTAGAGATGGGGTTTGCAACTCTAACGTTATATCTAATGGTAACAGACCTTTGCTACCCACTTTCAACCCTGGTTTTACTGGTGGTAGTTCTATCTTGCCCACGCCCTTGTTGAATCCTGTCCCCAGTGGTAATAGATTTGTAACACATACTACCAATCTTGCACCTAACTGCGATAACATTTTTTCGCCTGTCAATGGGATGGTCTATCAAGTCCCGGTCCAGAATAGGTACCAGTCCTTGAGTTTCTTGGACCAAAATGATTGACATCAGATGGGGCCTGGGACTGGGAGGGACGTTATTCTGAGTACCACCAAGAACAATGTAAGTGAGGTGAGAGAGGACCTATGTTCTGCCATTATGGGCATTCCTGAAAGTGGGACAGTAGTTCACTGTGCAAATGAGATTGTTGAGGATACAGTGGATGCTACAGGGATTGCCACAGGCAATTGTATAGGTGCACCAGGGTTAGACCTAAGAAATAGAGGTAATTGTTCCAATAACACTGTTGATATCGCCAATGATTGTCATTCTGTGGGGATTTCTATGGCAAGGTGGAACATTGCCGGATGGGCATCTAAGGCATTTAAAGTAGAATGGGAGGATATCGTAAGATCCTACGATATTTTATGCCTGCAAGAGACGTGGTGTGTTAATAAACCTAGCCTCGAAGGGTATACATGCTACAGTTTAGATACCTCTGAATCTAGCCATGGTAGGGCAAAGGGAGGTCTCCTTATCCTTATCTCAGTAGATGTAAAGTTGACTATCATTAAACACTTGTTAGTCGAACCACACTCACAAATCTTGTGGGTACGTTTACCGGATAGCACTAACGTGCTTTTAATTAATTTTTACAACAATATTTTTACTAATTCTCGGCACCAAGTGATAGATGAGTTATCCTGTGCCCTAATGAAGCTGGTAAGCGAAGCAACATGCACTTTTATTTTTGTTTGGGTGGGGGATTTTAATTTACAAGTATGTAGTTTATCCTCCTCTAGGGTCTGTGGGATCCTAACTAACAATGGGGAGAATATGGCCCACTTTCCACATAATGCCTATGGAGAGGCAATCAATAGCACTATGGTCTCATATGATCTAGAGCTATTGAGTACTGTACAGGAGGGAAGTGAGTGCTCAATTCCTACCTTTACCGGAAGGAATGTGAGCTCCATCATCGATCATATTATGGTCTCATCCAACTTGGTACCCCATTGCATAATTAAAGTAAAGGATACATCCTCCCTGAGCGACCATAACTGTGTTAGCTTGCAAATAACTACATGGATGATTAGAATTGAACCACCCACTAGAGTATTGGTAAATATAGAGCCACATAGGCCTAATGGGGTTAGGCTGAGATGGAAAGGTGAAAATTCGGTCACAGTGGAACCTTTAATCATAAATAAATGCATGATGGACATTGACATTATCTTATCTCTAGGATGCCCGTCTGCTCAGGTTATGACTCGTTTTCTTAATATCAATACTGTCATTAATAACATCTTTACGGGGGAAAAAGTAGGCAGAGGAGGGAAAGGGATTGGATGGTTTGACCATGCCTGTACGTCCCTGCTCTCACAACTCAAACAAGCTTTGGCCAATACCCCAAGGGACAAGGATAGAGTCAAACTCTTAAGATTTGATTATAAACAGGCGCTATCCAAAAGAAAGAGGGAATTACAGCAGGAAGCCTGGGAGCATCTTACCCAGGCAGCAGAAACTGCCGCTAGTCGCCTGTTTTGGTCCACCAATAACTCCCCTTTCCTCCAAGATGACAAAATCCCGCATCTTTCATCTAATGTAGGCAGCGAGGACTGGGTGAACCATTTTTCCGCGATTTTTCAAGATAATACCATGACGCCCAATGAAAATAGGACTTGGCCTGTAGTGCCTTTAGATATTACGTTGGGAAAGGTGGAAAATGGTATTAAAAATAGTAAGGGGGGTAAGGCCCAGGGGCCAGATGGAGTCCAGATAGATGTTTCCAGGGCTCAACCGCAGCTTTGGGGACCAATACTTACATTGGTACTTAACGCTGCCGTAACCACCATGATCCCACCAACATGGGGCGACTCCATTATAGTCCCAATCTATAAAAAGGGGGATAAAGCTCTGGCAAGTAACTACCGGCCCATCAGCCTGCTCGACTCGTCTGTAAAAATTATGAGCAGAGTCCTGCTTTTCAGATTAGAGGAGTGGGCTGATGAGAATGGAATACTTGCAAACTCACAATATGGAATCAGGAAGGGTAGAGGGACCCTAGATCAGTGCCTGAATTTGGAGTTGTTGATAGGCAAGTACACCAGAGCCAAACCCGGTAACATCTATCTTTGCTTTGCTGACCTTAGCAGTGCTTTTGATTTAGTTAATCATTCACTTCTTTGGACAGTTTTGCTTGACATGGGTGCCCCGAAAGAAATTATCTTTTTTCTCGCCAGACTATACAGTAAGCTGAAAACATGCTTTCGGTATGGTGCCAGTGGGGAATGTACTAGTAATTTTAATGTTAAACGGGGAATCAGGCAGGGTTGTGTCCTTGCGCCCCTTTTATTTACCCTTTTTGTTAATGGGGTTGAAGCCGTCTTGAAAACCATCAAGGCTGATGCGCCACAGGTTGCAGGGGATAGTGTCCCAGTTCTGCTATATGTAGACGACGCGGTGCTCCTGTCCCGGACACCCATTGGTCTGCAGCGTCTGATGGACAAGTTCACTGAATTTATTGGGAGCAGGAGACTGTTGATCAACAAGAATAAAACTCATACTATGACTTGTGGGACTAAAGTGGGCAGAAATCACCCCTTTTTTATAGAAGGGGTTAAAGTGCAGAATGTGAATAGTTTTTGCTACCTGGGGGTTACTTTTACTAGTGATGGTAGGTGGGGGCACGAATTAACAAATGTTCGAAACAAAATGAGCAAAAGCTCTTATGGCATTTTTAAATTTGCGTCTAAGCTGGGGGATAGGCAAATCAAGGATATGCTGGAAATCTACAAGGCACACAGTGTATCCATTGCCCTTTACGGGGCGGGGCTTTGGGGCTACTGCAATACTGATTGTCTACAGATAGAAGAAAAAAACTTTCTTAAGAAATTACTGTGCCTCCCTAAATCTGCTCCAACAGAGTTGATCCATAGAGAGGCAGGGGTTTTTCACCTGACTGAGCTCGCCTCACTTAGGCCTCTATTGCTTTACCGAGCATTTTGGCTTAAGGAAGAGACCGAGTTCAATCAACTTATAATTAGGGACTGCCTTGGATTAGACAACTGTATGCAGATACCGTGGCTTAAATATGTTGTAGATTGTTATAAAAGTATCTTTGATATCAATTTGCTGTTAGAAAACTGCCCCCCTAGAGGTCTTGCGAAACAGGATCTTAAAAAACTTTTATGTCACATAAAGCTCTTAAACGTTCAGTAATAACCAACTCCCTCGCTACTGCTAAAATGTACAGTAAATATATTGCTGTCGAGGGATTCCAGCGTTATCTGAACGTAGTACCCAGGCCAACGCATATGTTTGTATTGACCAGATTAAGAGTTGGCATTGCTCATGTACTAGTGGCCTTCCCACATCCTAGAAAGCCCCCTGTGGGTCCGTGTCCCTGTGACGGACATTCCAAGCAAAGCACAATGCACTTTATGCTCATTTGCCCCCTATTTCAGAACGTTAGGATCTCCTTTTTAAAACCATTATTTCCTAAGTATGGAGTCTTAAATGTGGAGGATGCTATGTGTTTGTTGTATAATTTGGACCACCCCGATATATGTTTTTATACTGCCAGTTTATATGTAAATCTATGGCTTTTAGAAAAAGTATGAGTTTTTAATTATGTTTGTACTTTTTTTTAACTCTGTTGCCTGTTTGCTGTGCTTTTATGGTCATTTTTACCATGAACCGAATAAAGCTTCATGAACTGAACTGATAATGTCCACTGGGGGTAGAGAATGCTGTTTTGGCCTTAGACTCCTCAGCTAACCTGATTTGCCAATAGCCAGCTGTCAAATGGGAAACGGCCATTACAACGAGGCCGTTTCAACGAGAACCATAACCACGCATGCATTACAACGCATGCGTGGTTACAACGACAGCTTTTACCACGCATACTTTTACTACGATGTACGTAGTAAAGGCATGTGTGGTAAAGGGTAAAAATTAAAAAGGGGGGGTTGGGGGGGCTTGCCCCCCCAAAAATAAACCACTAACCTTTAGAGGAGATGTGCAGGAAATCGGCGGCGCAGGGGAAGGAAACGGCCGTTTTTTTTTTTATTTATGACGTCACCACGGAAAAAACGTGGAGAAGGAAAAGCGTGAAAATAGTATTCCGTTGTAACGCATGCGTGGTAAAGGCATGCGTTACAACGGAGTTCGTTGTAAGATCATACAACCCTGTCAAATCAAATGTGCTCACATATTTGGCAGAAGCCAATTTATCAATGAGCTCATCTGCCCTTGGAATGGGATGAGCATCTGTCCTAGTGACAGCATTGAGACCTCTATAGTCCACACAAAATCTCATTTCTCTCTTTCCATCTTTGGTATGAGATTTTGGCACAAGGACTACTGGGCTGGCCCAGGGGCTCTCTGATGGCTCAATCACTCCAAGTTCTAACATTTTCTGCACCTCAGCCTTTATACAATCCCTGACATGGTCAGGTTGCCTGTAGATCTTGTTCTTCACAGGCACTGTCACCAGTGTCCACCACATGGGTGCACCAGTTAGTTTGACTGGGTGTAAGAGAAAACATGTCTATGGGCCTGCAACACCTGTCTGCAGTCCATCTGTTGCTGTTCAGAGAGGCTGCCTGCCAAGGCTACACCATCCACTGAACCATCATCAGGGTTTTGGGATAACAAGTCTGGGAGAGGGTCACTCTCTTCCTCCTGTTCCCCATCTGTAACCATGAGTAACCCCATATCTGCCCTGTCCACATATGGTTTCAATCTGTTTACATGGAGCACCCTGTGGGGGCTCTTAGGGGTGCCAAGGTCTACCAAGTAGGTGAGCTCTCCCTTTTTCTCAAGTATGGTGTGGGGTCCAGACCATTTGTCTTGAAGGGCTGCTGGGGCCACTGGCTCCAACACCCACACCTTCTGTCCAGGCTGGTACTCAGTCAGGACAGCCTTTTGGTCATGTCAAGCTTTCTGTAATTCTTGGCTGGCCTCCAGGTATTTGGTTGCTTTCTCCGTGTATTCAGCCATCCTGGAGCGGAGGTCAAGTACATAGTCCACAACATCAAGTTTAGGCTTTTTGAGAGGTAACATCCTTCCTTCACAACACACAATGGACCCCTCACAGGGTGGCCAAACAAAAGTTCAAAAGGGCTGTAGCCAACCCCCTTCTGTGGGACCTCTCTGTAAGCAAAGAGTAAGCAGGGTAAAAGGATATCCCATCTACGCCTGAGCTTTTCAGGTAATCCTTTTATCATTCCCTTTAGGGTCTTGTTGAATCTCTCCACAAGCCCATTGCACTGAGGATGATAGGGTGTGGTGAACTTATAGTTCACTCCACACTCTTTCCAAATTGCTTTTAAGTATCCAGACATGAAGTTGGTACCTCTGTCTGAAAGTACCTCCTTTGGAAAGCCCACTCTGGAGAAAACTCCAAGTAAGGCCCTTGCCACAACAGGAGCTGTTGTGGTCCTCAGGGGAATTGCCTCTGGGTACCTGGTGGCATGACCCACTACCACCAGGATAAATCTGTGCCCAGATGCTGTTTGGGGATCCATTGGTCCAACAATGTCAATCCCAACTCTCTCAAAGGCCACCCCCACCTCAGGTAGAGGTATAAGGAGGGCCTTTGTGGTGCCACCTGATTTGCCAGTGGCTTGGGAGGTGTCACAGGAGCGACAAAACTCTTTGGTATCTTCTGACATGTGAGGCCAGTGAAAGTGAGGGACAAGCCTGTCCCAAGTCTTGTTCTGGCCCAAGTGTCCTGCAAGGGGAATATCATGGGCCAAGGTTAGAAGGAAGCCCCTAAATTGCAGAGGTATAACCAACCTCCTGGTTGCACCAGGCTTGGGGTCTCTAGCCTCTGAATAAAGGAGCCCATCATCCCAATACACTCTATGGGTACTTTGAGCATTCCCAGCAGCAGCTTGCTGTCTGAGGGGTTCAAGAGAAGGGCAAGTTAATTGGGCCTGCCCCAGATCTGCCCTTGAGGGTCCCCCTGCCCCAAGAAACTCAACCTGACCAGGTTCAAGCTCTTCTGGGACAGTCTCCTCTTGGATCTCAGAATCGCCCTCCTGTGAGGTCTGATCCTCAACCTGGGGCAAGTGGGAAGGCACTGCCTTAACCCTCTTGTTCTTTCTCTTGGGTTGTGGTTGGTCTATTGTTTCAAGATCCACCACAGGTTCAGGTAGGCACTTCTTGGCCTGGGACCTGGTTACAGCAAGGACATGTGCTGAAATCCCTAGCATTTCTGCATGAGTCCTGTACTCCACTTCTGACCATAAGGATTCCTCAAGATCATTGCCCAAAAGACAGTCAACTGGGAGGTCTGCACTAACAACAACTTTCTTGAGGCCAGTTACCCCTCCCCAGGAGAATTTAACAACAGCCACACTATGTGTAGTAGTGGCATTGCTAGCATTGGTCACTAGGTAGTTCTCACCTAGTATCATCTGTTCAGGGTCCACAAAGTTAGGTGTCACCATAGTGACACTGGCACAAGTGTCCCTGTAGGCCTGAGCCAGTTTCTCATTGATTAAAGGAGTCTGCCTGTACTTGCCCAAAGTATTAGGACTTATAGTAGAGGACATAGCTATGTCCCCATCACAGATCAGAATTGCCCGAGTAGGGATTCTGACTAAGCCAGACTCCATCTCAGTTCCCAGGGTTAACCCTACTATCCCCTTGGGTTGTGCACTACCACTGCTAACTGTACTAGGGGGTGCAGGTGCCTTAGGGGCTGCAGTGGTAGGAACTGGATTTCTCTTAGTGCATTCACTTCCCCAGTGGGAAGTGGACTTACAAGTATTGCACCAAGGTTTCTTTGGGCCATCAACCTTCTTTTTCTTGTTTCCATTTTGGGAACCACCCTCCTTATTAGAATTATTTTGGGGGCCTGTAGAAGACTTCTGGTCTTTTTCTTCCTTATCTCCTCCCTTCTGGTCTGCCTTCTTTTGATCACCTCCTTGGTTCTGGGGTTTCTGCTTAACCCTTGTTCTGACCCATTTGTCTGCCTTCTTACCCAATTCTTGGGGAGATGTCAGATCTGAGTCAATAAGGTGTTGATGCAATTGCTGGTTCTGACAGTTATTAAGGATCTGTTCTCTCATTATAAGATTGTACAATCCTGTATAGTCTGAGACTTTACTTCCCTGCAACCAACCCTCCAGAGCCTTAGTGGCACAATCAACAAAATCAGTCCAGTCCTGAGTCTGTGCTTTTTGGGTGTCTCTGAACAACAACCTGTATTGCTCAGTGGTTAGGCCAAACCCTTCAATAAGAGCACTCTTCAAGACAGAGTAGTTTTTAGCATCCTCAGGTCTAACAGTGAGGAGCTTATCTCTCCCTTTCTCAGAAAAGGAGAGCCACAAGATTGCTGCCCACTGATCTTGAGGGACCTGCTGTACCATGCAGGCCCTCTCCAGAGCAGTTATCCATTTGTGGATATCATCCCCATCTCTGTAGGGGGGCATAATCTTACTCAGGTTTCTATGTTCATAGGACCTGTCTTTATCCTTAGGGATAATGCTGCCACCAGTGGGTGTCTCCCCACATAATCTTTGTTCTCTTGCAAAGGCAAGCTTAGCTTGGGCCAGGGCTACTTCCTCCCTCTCTATTTGGAGTCTAACAGCTCTCATCCTGGCCTTATGCTCTTTCCTCTGGGGGGGGAAGTCATTCCCCTCTGAGATTCTCTTGAGGCACTAGAAATGTGAGAATCCCTGGAAGGAGTTCTCTCTCTTCTATTGCCTGGGAGAATTCTGCTATTGGGTCTGGAGAAGCGATTCCCTTCTCCATTCCCATGTAGGACCAAGTTGGCTTGGCTAAGCATCCCAATTGGTTTCTGGTTATCCCCTTGATGATTTTCTACATCATCACCTGACTCTGGGTCCTCCTCCTCCTCCTCTTCTGGGGTGGTGTTCTCATTATGTGGTGGATTCACTCCTTCTCCTGACCCTGAGGAAACTATTCTAGCTTTCTCAAGATCATCCTTCTCCAGGATGCCTATCAGGATGGGAATGGTAGGGTTGTGACCCTTTTTCAGCTTCCTTGCAGTTCACAAGGCACTCAAGTCTCTGTGGCTGAATTTGTCATAGCTGGAGGTTGCCTGTGGAAGGTCAACCAACACAGGTAGAGAGCTGGGAGCTTCGCCTGTGCCAGACATGACTCTAGTGAGGTGTAAGTGATGCACTTACCTACACTAAGTGTTTTCCTACTGTACCTTGCTAGTGAGTTGTAGTCAGGATGTGCTAAGCTCTTCTACCTACAACTACTAAGTTCAGTAGAACTTAAATATGCTAAGCTTTGTTTATATGTACCTATAGTACTTAATGTAATCTTTCAATTTGATAAAAGATTGTAATGGTAAAACAACAGCAAGCTCAAATCCGCACCGCTGCTCACCAATGTGAGAAGTTGGCCTGATGTACGATGTCTCCAATTCTGGGGTCACCTTATATCAGTCCAAACAATCCCTTATGGTGGTGGTTGTAAGTCAACCTTAAAGACAAGCTATCCTAGAGGTAGCATGGACTAAGCAGCCTAAAGGCTTAACTCAAGAGGACATGTGAAGCCAGCTGTTTTACCATATGCAATCCTGTAATATCAAATAAAAGGACACCACACAAGTTATATATTATAGAAATATATGTATTTATTCTCAGAATAATCCCCTGTACTCTTTATGAGTATAGAAGCACAAGCGTTTAAACAAAAGCACAGTATAACATATGAAAGTTGCACAATTATGGATGAGGCCGGTGGCCATTCAAACCATATATCATAAAAGTGGTATAAGTATCACTAATCGATCAGTGGTAAGGCCTAGGGCCTTGAGAATCGCTGGGACTACATTGGACTAACAGCAGTTAGGACGGGAGTAGCCCGCGGGAATCGGGTGCAGCGCTTAAGGCACACGCATGCACCAATACAAAGTCAATGGTGCGTAAAAGTTATTGAGTTACAGTTTTAAGAGTCTTCCGACTGGACTAGAAGGACAAAACTTTAGACTTTGACACTAGAGGTGTAAACCACTACAGGAGCACCAGCGTTCAAGAGTTAGCTCACCCACAGGAAGCGGGTGCACAGGTGCAAAGATGTGTCGGGTCTCGTCGTGTAGATCTCTGGTGCCTGGAGATGAAGAGGCTGCAGGCGGCCAGTAGAGAAGAGTCCGGTTGGATCCAAGGGTGGATCGAAGATGTAGAGTACCTGAAAGCAGAGGGGACAGAGTCTGGGTCACTAGCCAGTGACCAGGAAGGAACCAGGCAATGTCGGGCGCAATCAGGTGGTTGTCGTGAAGCTGGTCTCCGCTGCCACGTGGACTCTGGGGCACCGAGGATGTCCTGGAGTGAATCACGAGCTGTCCCACGAAGGCTCTCGCTGTCGGCGGTGTCGGCTTCCGGATCGGAGTCAACAGGCCTTGGCAAATGCAACCCACGCAGGATTCGAAGATCGCTTTTTACTCGGACCAGCAAGGTCAGAGTGGGTGCTCCTTTTCAGGGGAGCGAGGGCCAGTCTGGAGCAACCAGACTAGCAGAGCAAATTCAAAGGTTCGTCGGTACTGGGGCCACTAGCCAACGGGCAAGCAACAGGACCAACGCGTCGAGTAGGAAAATGCAAAAGGGCCCCACGCAGCACTCGATGAGTGTGGAGGGGTGAGCTTCGGTGCAAAAGCTGCTCGGGGCTGGAGCTTCTCACACTCCAATGCACTGCTTCGAGGGAGCCTCGGATGCTGCACGGTCAGCACTTCGTTGTTTTTCCAAGATGGCCAGCCCCACGCTTCAGGTCGCCTCCACGGGTCTCAGCTTTGCAGGGACTGTGGATCGGGCTGTTGGAAGGCAGGTACGCTGGGTCTTGTCGATCTCTGTCGCTCGAGTTCCAGCGGGAACTGCAACAAAGCAAACAGTGACGAGCTGGATGGTGCCTGTTTGCACAGGGTGGTCACTCCTTGACCACAAGGGAGAATCTTCAGTCTTCCACGTCGAGGGGGATGTTGAAGGGTCCAGAGTTTCGTTTCATAAGTTTCAGTCAGGATAATCTGATGTGCATCTGCACAGCTCCTACCTTTATTCCAACTCAAGGGGCTGGATTACCTGCTAGGTCCCTCCTATGGGTGGGACCCAGGAAGGGGGTGGTTACACCCCTTTCCCTTTGTCCAGTTTCGCGCCACACCTGGGGCTGGAGTGCCCCAGAACCGGTTTGACTGGATTTTGCATGGGACACCTTGTGTGCCCCAAGCAGTGTCTAGTTTCTTTCAGCCCTCCCTGCTCCAATCCACTATCCCCTGTCTGGGGTGGTGTAACACCTCCCTGTGACAGGAAACCCTTTGTCCAGGCCTCCCATGCCCAAGTTTCGGTCAGCAGCAGGAGGTCAGACTTGTGTCGGGGCAGCAGCATCCATTTTGTGATGCTGAGGCTCTGGTTAGGATTAACCGCATTTTAAGTAAAGTAACATGTCTTCTCCCTCTAGAAGGGTGGAATGCTACCCCCGTCGCCAGAACTGGCGAGGGGGTAGTATTCCAAAGTGTATGACACCAAACACGACATGTTTTGATAAAGCCAAACCAAAGTTCGCATTAACCGCGAGGATTATAATGCACTTAGGAGTATATGGTATGGCAGTATCACTGGAACAGCAGTAAGGAAATGGTTCCCAACACTGCAGACAGGCTCAGCTCATGCTAGAGCACCATCTCACATAAAACCAAGCACTCTGCCTCCAGGATTGTAAAGGCCTGCCATAGGAGTGACGTATAGGTGTATATGTGTCCAGATATAGGTTTAGACATAGGTATACTATATCTAAGCAAGGGGTGAGTACACCACCTTGCCCCAGCTGTGTAAACAGCCAGTTGTGTCGATTTAAGTACCAGCCAGGGGTGGCAAAAGATATGCTGCAGCCCCTGGTAGGCCTTGGATGCACCTATGCCCTGAGCACCTATAGTGCATGGTACAAGGGCTGACAAGGTGTCCAGTGCCAAATTCGTGATGTACCTATAGTACATGAATATGAATTTAGAGAGAGAACAGCAGGCTGTGGGTCTGATTAGCAGGCCCACAGCCACATTAAGTCGAAAACCAGTGAAGCAAAAAGCAAAAATTGGGGTGACCATAGGATAGCAGACCCTACTCTCCTACAGTTAGGATTACAATAGCTAGCTGGCTTTCAAGCAAGATGAGTCAGCTTTTGTAAGCACGTATAAACCCATCAGTAAACACTTAGAAACCGCTTGGGTGCTGAAGGACATAGTCTAACACCAGACAGGACTCCCTAAACCCTGCCACCAGCACTCACACAATTGTTTTTCATTTAAACTTTTTTAATGTGTTTCTTTTTCATTGAATATGGTAACCTGGTTTCGGCAACATTACCTTCAGCTGGTTCTGATCTTACCAAACGTCTTCCACAAGGTGGGAATTGACAAATCAACATCCACTCTCACCCTTCACTCCTTGTTGCACTACAGAGCTCTGTACTGGCTTCTACACTCTTTAACAGTTACTTTGAAACCTTTGATGAATTGCTACAAAAACAAGGTGTTTCCCTGCAACAGCAAGCAGATAACACCCAGACTAGTCCACGAAGTCCCTTCCCTCAAAGGAGCCTGAACATTATCCCACCAGTACCTAAGCACATGGTATTCTGGATGGCACGGTGTCCAACTGGAACCCTACTTTCCTGCTAGTGTCCCATGAAGTAGGTTCAGAGTGATCAGGTCTTACACCCCAGAACCCCAATACTATTTGTCGCCTGGGTCTAACATTGCATGGTGTCGTGGGTGAGCAGGGACCTCCCAGGTCCCCTCTTAACCCAGGAAGTCCTTTGTGACTAGGGCCCCGAACCACTATTTCAAGGAAGTCTTACTAGTGGGATTCCTGGATGAGGAGCAAGATTTCGCCCCTGAAACACTCTTTCTCCCACAGATGTCTCTACACAAAGAGTCAGGAAGAGCGGAGAGCCTCAGATGACCTTCACTCACAAATTCTTTAGGTGACCCAGCGCAAGGCGCACTGTGTGAGATGGGGTCCTCCCACAAGCTACTCGAAGGGTGCTCCAGTGCCAACCCAACCCTACTCGAAGGGTGCCCCAGTGCAGGTGGTCCAGTGTGAGCAGGGAACCCTCTCAGAACCCAACCCTCGCTGCCCCAGTGCACACAGGGGTGCAGTAGGGTGTCGTGTCTTGAATGATGGGTTAGCGCCTACCCCGGGAAGAATCTGATTCCAGAGTGCAGCGGGGTGCCCTGTGACAGTGGGAAAATACTCACGCCTCCCGGCTGCTCCTAGGGACTTCCCCGGGCATGGTCAGCAGTTAATAACCCTGTTCTTGCTGAAACAACTTCCTTGAAGAAAACGCCATACATCGTTCTACTTCCTGGAATGTGACTGCCTGGGAAAAAATAGAACCAGAAAAATACCCAAACATGCCAGACCGCTGTGGAGTAAGAACAGGGCAGATATTTATATATTGTGGTTACACCATGTGGAACATGAGCCCAGGCAGGGCTCCAGCTTCCCGAGAACACCGGTTCGCATGCACAAACTTGTGACGGAGATGCTTCTCAAACTAGGTCGAATAGCAGAGGTGCAGGCCCAGGCGACCAATAGGACCGCTTTTTTTTCCACTCAGCACACCATGAGAGTGTAAGTTTTCTAGTTCTCCCTCAGGTGATGATTTCCCACTCTCAAATACCCGCCCATGTAAAAGCCTAGCAGCATGGATATTTTTGTTGGGCTATGGCTGAAGAGCAGGCTTTAAGGGTTGTTTTTGTTTTATCTCCATCATTCCACAAATTGCATAAAGGGACACGCTTTGCCACACAAAGGTTGGTCAACTACACTTACTCAGCTGGTGTCTGATGCGGAAGATGTGATTAGCAATCCACTTTTCCCCTGGGCCCATACATCTGCTCCCTGGACCACGGCAGAGGACAGGTGGCTGATTCTTTGTAAAGTATATTAGGCTTTGGCAATCATTTCCCTTTATGTTATGACACTTCCTTATTATTATTTAATTCTGTTCGTTTTCCTGAGTGAGTGGAATGTATTTGAAATTTATAAAGATTGAAAACATTGAATTCAATTTACAGTTTTGATGAATCAAAGGATATGTTTGCATTCCCACCAATATATTGAAATGCTGTTTTCTTTTACTTTTCTTAAACAATATTTTACAGACAAAATTAGCTAAGCTAACAGCTCAGCAGCACTCGCATTATAAAGACAAGGCTTTTGTAATCCTGGTTTCTGAGACAGGCTCAGAAGGCACTTAGCTTTGATTCTTTTTTTCTGCGGAGGAACAGCAGACTTCACAACATTAACCCTCCTAGGAGCTGCAAATGTGAACTGCTGTTGTGCTTTGTAGCTTGATAATCGAACACCAGTGGGAAACAAAACAAACATGAATTTCAATTCTTCAAAAAGCATTAATAGCAGGTTTGACTGTTAAAAAATACCCCCGTCACATTTTGTTTATTCTCTAAAATGTAGTACCAAGCTCCACAGGTCTCTTTATAAATAGTGTGTCACTTACAGCAGTTTTGTGCACAATTGCACATTTACATGTGGGAAATGTGCATATGATTTATAAAAAGTACAATATCCTTTTCAAATATGAGTTATTACGTTACTTTGTTGTTTTCATAATATCAGCCCATTCCATTTTAAGTGAGAAATAGTATATGGGCTTGACATCACTTCTTGTGACGTCACTTTCTGCTGTGCACAGCCGTCACAGCACCTGCTAATTACTCCCGTCGCCACTATTTTTCTTAGGTCTTATGCACTACACTTCGTAGAACACCCAACTACACTCAATAAGCACCTCCTTACACAATAAGGTTGCAAGGCTGCAGGGTACGAGGCACAGATAAAATTGTATAAAATTGAAGAACTGAAAGGCATGAACAATTCCGAACCATTGGTGATTATACGGGGTGCATTCCATTCCAGTGTTCTATCTCTTCTGTGTCATACAGGCAGGAACCAACCATGTGCAGACCAGGTCTTGCCCGCCTTCAATGGGAGACACCACTTCAAATTACTAGGTCAATTCTGGACTTTCTGAATAGTACTGCCACTGGCTATACAGGCTGTGAAATATGATCCCACAGAAAGGAAAGGGTTCTGCACAGAGAAGCGACACATGTGTGAAATCTGAGTGCACTGAGAGGAAAGGGTTCTGTACACAGAGGGGTTACTGGATGTGAAATGTGATCCGAGAGAGGGAAGGGTTTCTGCAGAGGATGGCTAGAGGCTTTGAAAAGTGAGCATACAGAGAGGAAAACGTTCTGTACAGAAAAGGCTGGACCCATAGAAAAGAAAGGGTTTTGTGCACAGAGGGTCTCCAGGCTGAGCAGCGGCAGGGAATGGCTCTTTGCATTATACTTGCAGGTCGTGGATGAGAGCCCATACGGGGCAGGGTTTTCACACCAAGGGGTTGCTGGCTGTGACATCGGAGCCCACAGAGAGCAAAGGGTTCTTCACAGGGTAGGTTTGCGGGTGTGGAACAGGAGCCCCCCAGCAACGGCATTTAGCAGGTTCTCTTTAACAAACAGGTCTGACCTGTTTACTTTTTGCAGGGCTTTGGAGAAAGATATGTGCCTCACATACTGCTGAGCAAGCATCCTCAGGATGCAATGTTTCGACGTTTATATATGTAACTAACCGGTCACACACTGTCCACTCCTCGAGAAGGGTCCATCACCCGTGAGTTATATCTAACTGACCGAGAGCCTAGCCCATGAGCACAAAAGAAGTATAGCGGTCAGCTTTGTCCTAAGGGTGACTTTCAGCTAACTCTGGTACCTATGCAAACTGGACCCTGTAGTAACAGGTTTCTCATTATTAGTAGGAGGGGGCTTACAAATCCTCGAGGCATATTCTCAAGGATTTATCGCCGAATTATCAGCACTTAATCGCAGCCAAAGTGGCGATAAATGTATCGGCCCATTCACAAGCTGGTGCTAACAGCCCATAACACCAGTTTACCTGCGATAGCAGCCGCAAAAAACATCGCCACAGATGACCCTAGCAACTATCGCTAATGAGATGCAGAGTAGGCATTCCAGTGCAAAAAGCTGTGACAACAACACTCCACAACATTCTCTATGACCAGCCAGATCGGCGATAGGAACCTAAAACAGGTGGTATGGCGCGTTAGCAGCAGGAAATTAACACCTGATCTGATCTGGTGTAAAGTCGGACGACAGCCTGCACCAGAAAAGGGAGCCCAGCCCAGAGCCACACCTGAAGATCAACAGATGCCATGGAGCCACTGATCATGCAGCTCGGAGCCCTAATAGGGCCACAACACCCACCGCCACCACCCCCAGGTCCCGCCACCCCCCCGGACCACCACTTAGGCAGCACAGACAAAGACAGCAACCTTCAGAAAATGCACCAACCTCACAGACCCAACACCAGAGAATGTTATTGCCTACTACAGGCTCAAAAGGACAACCATCCTCCGCATCCTGAACATCATGCCCACAGGCTGACGGCAGACAACCAACATCCCACCTCAGACAAAGCTGCTGCATCTGTTGGCCTCTGGTACCTTCCAACCAACAACCGCCAGAGTCGGAGGAGTCTCGCAGCTAGCCCAATCCAAGTTCCTCACAGCGGTCTAGCTTGGTACCCCACTACTTGTACTTCCCCACACAGCGCAGGAACAGCTGGAGACCAAGCAAGGCGTCTATTCCTTAGCTGGCTTCACACATGTTAGGGGACAATTGACTGCACACATGTCCTACTTGTGCCCCCTGGCAACCCTGCACACAATAACCGCAACAGAAAGCACAGGCATTCCATCAATGGGCAGGCAATAGTGGACCACTGGGGAATCTCCAGCAACGTCCTCGCCAACTACCCAGGCAGTGTGCATGGTTACTACATCTACCAACAGTCAATCATCAACCAGCGCTGCCAGGATGGCACCTACGGAAATGCACTGCTCGTTAGTAAGTACCAAATGAACACACCACACACCTCAACTCCGCAATCATGCAACTCACAACACTGAGAATGCACACGTTACAAACTCACATACAAAATGCCAAACAACATGCCCACCCACCAGACACGACAGCACAACTTACTGTGGGAAACTGGGCCAGCCATGTACATAAGCCATCAACGGCATGGCACCTCAGCCACACGATGGCAGATTGTGGGGAGAGGTGGAGACCAGGTATGTGTGAAGGAGGCAAGTGACCCATGAATGATACTGTACACAATGCCAAGTGTGGCGTGGATGTGATGGCCAGACTGCAGTATGCAGACTACACACATATCCATGTCGACATACACCGCTGGTGTATGGAGTGTGGTGTGTAGTGGACGCAACCATGTCACCGCTGATAGCGGGTAAAACCTTGGCCATGTAGCTTTCTCGTCACCCACTCAATACGTAAGAGGAGTGGACTGGGCCATCGTACAGAGGTCCAGCGTTAGTGTGTGAATTATAATTCCGGGGCGCTGGGCTTGGTTCATTACAGGAAATGTGCAAATGCATGTGTCTCTGTCGGAGTGTGGATCTCCATTGTGGGGTGTAGGTGGTCCCTGATGGGACTTAGACACCCACATATGTGATCTACTTCGGCTTCCATGAGCTCTGACCCCACCCGCACCTGTTCGCCCACCTCTTTTTGGCATTCTAACACCTGGCATTGGAATGCGATGTGTGCCTCAGTGAAGTGTTGGGAGCCAGCAGAGGTGGCGGGTGCTTCCTGCTGTATGGTCTGTGCAGGGGTTGGGGTCTCTCTATGTAGCTTGGCTGCCCTGCTCCTGGGGGTGGGTTGCCTAAGATGTCCATGAGCTGTTGTAGGGCGTCGGTGTCGAAGGTGTGGTGGTCCTCTCCAGCATCACTGATGAGTTGTGTGGTCTGCTCTGCTGGAGGTAATGTTTGTCCCTCTGCAATGTGAAGGGGGGATGCATGTTGACATGTATGCTGGTGCATTGTTCTAGTTTAAATGCAGACTGTAGGACAATGTACATTGTAGCTGTTTGGGAGGTGCTGACTATGTGATGCGGGACAGTGCCCATTTGGACTACATGACGGATGTGAGGTTGTACACGTGCATTTCAATCTCACAGTTTCCTGCTATGTAAGATGTGATTGGCCTGTTTCTGCGCGGACCCAGTTGTGTCCTCTGTTCTGCAGTGTCGGTGTTGCACTTTGTACCACATTCTCGTTGGATGTGCTGCGATTGCTATGTGTATGTGCTGCAGTGTGCCACCGGGGATCAGGGACATAATCCTGGGTCATTGTGGGTGTGCAGTGTGCTACACATCGTAGTGCATGTGTGCCATTGTGCGCATCTCCCCCGTCCCCCCAGTCCCTGGTCGTTACTCACCCTGTTGATGTTGTGTCAGGTCCTATTGAGCTGTGTCCGTACTCCCAATTCCTCGCACCGTCTCCACACTGATGACTGTGGCCTCCATTTCCTCCAGCTCCTCCGCCTCCTGTCGCCGTTGCTGCCTTCCTGTTGGCAGCGGGTTTGTGCTTGGTTTGACTTTTCACATCATTCCAGCGCCTCTTGGCCCCCTCCATTGACCTCCTCGACACTCCGACTGCATTCACGTTTGTCAAATTGGCATTCAGTTGATCGTAGTATTCGGTCACCTCCGTGACGCTGATCTGGTTTTCCTACGGACTGCACCCAGTCTTCCTCTTGCCCTTCCCCGACCCAGAGGTTCCTTGCTGGTGGTTTGTGGGGTTCGCGTTGGCCTCTGCACTCAGTCCGGGGGCATCCATGGTGCTACGCAGTTTGTTTTTGTTTCCCTTTGTTTTTGTTCTGCTTTAGTGGTGATTTTTCCCACCTGACGTGTGTGAATTGCAGGCCTGTCGCTGGTTTTCGCTGATTTTTGTATAGCGATTGACCTCGTTACAACTTTTTTTTTAGTTCGTGTTTCGCATTTTTGCGGCAGCGCGTTGACTTTATCATGTTGAGAATACATTAACACGGCATTATTTTCCCGTGATAGACTGCGATGTGAAGAGTTGCGTCAAGCTAATTTTACGGTGATTATCACACATTCTTGAGAATATCCCCCCAAGTGTTATGTTACCTTTACATCCTGCCCTCCCTACTTCTGTGGGTGGAGTCTAGGCACTATGCTCAAAGGGAGGTGGTGCTAAAGGTTAAACAGGAAAGGTGAGTCTAATTCTTCCGCACAAATAAGGATAAACAGCCTGTGTTGTTGTGTTACAGTCTCCCTGGTCGCCCAGGAAGACTAATCAGCACCATTGATGATCAATAAAAGAGACTAATTGGATATCCTTCAGTGCCGCCATATTGTTCTTGGTGTATTTACTTGTAGGTTAGACAAGGAACTACATATAAATAATTTTAACAGTGAAAAATAGAAATGAAATTACCTTGCCTGCACTAGCTGTCTTGCCGCCACAGCCATTGGAGTCATCTGGGGTGCTCTGCTGGTCTCCTAGGTCTAGGAAGACGAGACCAGGAACAACCATCCCCAGCGGCCACCCCGGCGCGCACGCCGCCAAACACGCGAGGAAGCGCATAATGGGACTCTGGGACTCCCGCAGCACGGGAGCCCGAAATTACCTTGCATGCATTTGCCGACTTGCCGCCACCGCCATTGGAATCATCTGGGGTGCTCTGCTGGTCTCCCTGGTCTAGGGAGAGGAGACCAGAAACTACCATCCCCAGCAGCCACTGCGGCGCGCAGGCCACCAAACACGTGAGGACGTGCCGGGAGGCGCATAAAGGGACTCTGGGACTCCCGCAGCGCGGGACGTGCGCGGGCATGCGCGGGCAGCACCCGGACGAAGCCCGGGCCAAGGGCGGGCCTGTCTGCGCCAGTCATCGCCAGGAAGAGGCAAGGCAGGGCCACCCCGCTTAGGTTTGTCATTCGACCCAAAAGAGAAGCTTCTTATTGCTGAACAAGGTACTGTGTTGAGTTGTGATAACCCTCTTTTCACCGTGAGAAACCCTCATAAACTAAAGATGCTTAATACTTGCTATTTTGGGGACAAGCTTGTGTTTGTGCCATTGCCCTTGGCTTTTGTTTTAGTCCGCTTAGAGGAGACTGTGTTTAAGCAAACATCGACGGTGTACCAATGGGCAAAAGGAAAGCCATGGAAGGAATGGGGGGCAAATGGCGTTCCGGGCGGGGCAGGCAAGGGGAAAAAGGCATGGAAAGCCCTTAAGAACGCTGTCAACAATTGTGTGATTGATAGAATTGAGTCTCTAATAACAGAATGCAAAGGGTTATTAGAAGCTCAGTTGCCTGCGTCTGTTGGTGTTGCCAACCCCGTGCTTGAGAAGAGCAGCAGCCCTCTCCACTCCGCCACAATACCTTCAATGTTCCAGAACCCCCCCCAATAAACACGCCATAAGCAGTAGCAAGGTTACGCATTCTAAGGCAAGGCAGCAGCCCACGATGGCGCAGGTCATCTCGAGCCTACTGGCATCTGCTCCAATCGTTTTACAGCATTGGCTGATGCGCCTGATTGCTTTGGGGAAGTAGCACCTCATTGTCGAAACCAAATCTTGCAGGGAATTCCACAGAGATAGCTGAAACTTGTGTCTCTTTACCTCTAGACCCTATGCAGGTTGTTAATTCACTTAGGATGGAAATAGGCGCACTGAAGCTGATGATTGAAGAGTTAGTGGCCACTGTTAAACTAATGGCCCCGGACATCATTGCATAAATTAGCAGTTAGTTTGTCGCCTAACACCTACTCGTAACGGGCACTCACATAAAGGGGGAGTTACTACACACAAAGGTCCCCTCTCCCCTCCCTCAGCACCTGCCTGCCAGGCCTATAAGGCCCCCCATCACAGACAGGTGGGTCTCTCTTAAGCTACTGCACTTAATATTCAGCCAAAACAACCTCCCCTTCAAGTTAGTGCAAAACACATTAGACCCAATAACATATCAGTAATTTCACGCCTGTGCCCCAAAGAATCTTGCCAACCAAGTAATCCATTTATCTTCTCCCCTGTACGAACGCGAACAGTCTTCATGGTCAACGTCCCCAAGTTTGTTTTGCTTGGCGGCCACGAAAATTAAGACTTCCTAAAAAAGAAGTCTGTACATTGGATTCCCCATGTCAAGGTTTGTCGATCACTAATACGGGAAGATATAGTCAGGGCATGGTGATGCACGTCTATACTCAACCTCTAGACTGCATCAAACTTACCCTGGCTACGCCAGATCTGGCTGAAAATGTCTTGGCATTAGAATACCGGACCTGCCCTCCGAGTTCTTCGACTGTCCAGTTTAGATGCATCCAAACAATTGCTGTTGCTAGGGCACATGAGATAGCATATTAGATTTGCACACAGAAGGGGGGACCTCACTGGAAGCCATTGATTGACTGGGAACTGATCCCATTTAACATCACGAATTACAACGTTTCTCTTTTACTAGTAACTCAAATTCCCCTCCGTGCACACAGCAACCAAATCTTCCTGACCAATTATTTATTAGCCTGAGTTCCAATGATCATACAAGCTATCATGCCAACAAGCTGAGGGGTCAGAGGGCAGCTACATATATGGATATTTCTAGTCCCTCCCCTGCTTTATTGTCCCAGACCCAATAAACCCTTTTATGTGAGCCAGTCTTCATCTCTGCCCCTCACTATGACCTTAAGATCATTTCCTGGAATGTAGTCAACAAATTTTATGGCCCGATTGGAATAAACTAATAGAAGGTCAAGACATTTGTCTTTTCCAGGAATCCTGGAGTTTAGCCCCTCTCTACAAGTCAGGTAATACTTGTTTTTTTGCACCAGCTGTAACCATGGAGAGAGGGCGCCCTTCGGGGGGCCTTATTATTTGGGTCAGTATTGCTCTGGGTTTCAGAATCGTGGAACGCTGTTGTGAGAGCCCAGACATAATGGGCTCACTATTAGTGGAAACAGAGGTGGTGCAATTCTTGAGCTGTTTAATATATATGTTAGGGAGACAAGAGGGGGAGTGTCCTCATCTATTGTTTCATCCCTGGAGCAGGAACTTTCTAGTTGCCTGTCCGGCTCACATCTTGTTGTTGCAGGAGACTTTAACTGTACGTTTGAGCCTCTTAGCCCGGAGGACATGTTGGGGCTAGAGGAAGATGATGCAAGGTGGGGCGTCCCACCTCTAACTGTATCTCCTATCAAAAGATGGTCTTGGGTTTCAATCCAGATGGCTGCACTTACTTTGGAATTTGGGCTGAGGGCTGCCAATGGCAGAACAAGGTCTGATGCTGTAGGGGCATGCACATTTAATAGAGTTAGTTGCCCTTCTCGCTTCAGCTACAGGCTAATAGATGTAAGACTCTGGAGAAGCATGATCGACATGGAAATAGTACCCACAATTGACAGCAACCACAATCCACTTTGTCTGATCATGAAGGTCCCCTGGGCTTCCTCTTGTCCTGTCTCTGGTGCAAGTATTGCTATGTCGACTAAGGAACTGGTTCCATCTAAATGTAAAAGATATTTTAAATGGCCTAAAGTTGTTGCTAACAAATTAAAAATGACCAGCATCAAGCAAGTATTGAGGGTGAATATTCTTGATTTACAGGAGGCATCTAGTGTATCTGATGCCTCAGAGAAGGTCTTAGAAATTTATATAAGAACTGTAGAGCAGATTGGGTCCTTTTTCCAAATAGCAATTTGCCGCAACTCCCATAATGTGCGAACAAACAGTGGGCAGAAATGGTTTTCTAATGACTGTAGACAAAAAAGGAAAGCTCTAGCCCTTGCTATTAAAAGTAAAAACTGTCCACATGTCTAAATTGCTAGGAAGGAGTACAAAGCAGCTCTGCTTTGTGCCAAGCTGAAGTAGGAAGAATCCCACTGGCAGGATCTGAAGGATGCTAGCAGAGCAAGGGGTGCCAATTTATTCTGGAACCTTGTAAGGAGGGGAGACAGATAAAACTCTGATTTAATTCCTAATCACATTTCAAGTCAGGATTGGTTTGATCATTTCAGGAAACTCTATTCTGGAGCAGACGAAACCTGCCAAGAAGGGCCGTATGACCAGTTAAATAACAGCCTCACCCCAAATACTTACAACCTTTGCACGCTTAATGAAGTAGAAGCGTCCATCAAAAGAATAGTGACAGCAAAAGCTCCAGGACCAGATGGTCTCTCAAAAGAATTATTCCTCGGGGACCCCAGTAACTGGGCAAGATATATTATGCTTTGATTTAATTCTATCTCTAATGGATGTCCCATACCCGAATCGTGGAAAGGTGCTGAGGTGGTGCCAATCTACAAAAAGGGAGCTAGGGAGGACCCTGCCAACTACCGACCTATCAGCTTGATTGATGCTATCCAAAAGGTAGGTGGCAGGGTGCTTCTGCAGAGAATTTAACTATGGGCTGAGGTTGAGAATGTCCTCTCCCATTATCAGGCGGGATTCAGGGCCAATACCGGGACGGTTGACTAGGCATTTAGAATACTTCTCCTTTATTGGAAGGTAGTCGTTGTAATAGAGGCAGTCTTTACCTCGCTTTCATTGACCTGAAGACTGCATTCAACCTGGTCCCTCAGGATCGGTTGTGGCAAGCCCTGGGTGAGATGGGCATCCTTCTGGTAATACTTAACCTGCTGATCAGTTTGCACGAGGGTAATTATGCACAAGTGAGATGGGGGTCCCAAGAGCAAAAATCGGACAGGATTCCTGTGAACAGGGGAGTACGCCAGGGCTGTGTTATGGCACCCACCCTGTTCTCTTTATATGTGAATTGGGTGGTTAGCTTCCTACAGGAAATTCCAGCTGATGCCCCAACCCTGGCAGGAGACAGGGTACTTACTCTCCTGTTTGCAGACAATACACTGTTGATTTCCATGACCCTGTGTGGGTTACAAAAACTCCTGGATAGGTTTCAGCTCTTCTGGAACTCTAGGGGGCAGATTATTAACACTACCAAGACTAAACTGATGATGTTTGACCCCTACAAACCTTTTAGGCATAACTTCACTATGGGGAGGAACATGCCTGGAGAGAGTCAGCACGTTCAATTACCTCAATATTCGACTGACCGAACGAATGCATTGGAGAGCCCACATCAACAAGATGCTTCTGAACCATAAACGTGTGGCCGGAGCAATAGGCAGAGAACATCGCTCTTCTCAGAGCAGACCTGTGAGCAGGCGCTCACTTATTTATGCTGCAAAGGTAGTCAGCTCGGCCCTATATGGTGCCGAACTATGGGGTTTCGAGAAGAGATCTGCAGATCCGAAAACAAGTTTTTATGAGAATTAGTGATGCTTCCTCGAAATGTACCACTCAAACCCTTGATGAGCGATATGGGTAGACGGTCTTTTAAAGATATTTCCAGATTACGAACTTTGCTTTTTTGGGGAGGTCTTCTGCGGCCCGCTGACCTTGCTAAATATGCTGCTGCATTCACAGAGGTAACTAGCCTGGACAGTAACCACAGGGTCAGCTGGATAAACAATGTTAAGAAATTATTATTTGCCCTAGGCCTTAAGGAATTCTGGGAAGGCCAAAACCCACCCAGTAAGGCTGACCTTAAAAGATTATATTGGGCCTGGGTTGATAGGAATTCAGTAACCCCAAAGCAGGAAGGCTGACAGAAGATTGTTATCAATGTAAGCAGCACATATTCCTGGAACTATACTTAGACTTTATCCAGAGACCAAGAGATAGGGCGCTTTACATACAGTTTAGGGTTGGCTCCCTTCTGGTTCGCGAATTAACTTCTAAGTGGAGCCCCCCTTATCAGACATTGCGGGTTGCCCCTGTTGTGAGGCACCAAAAGAGAGTGTGGCACATCTAATGTTTGCATGCCCAGCATATAACCCAGCTAGATCCAGATGGCTAAAACCCATCTGCAGACAGCTGGGCACTACTGACCATTGTGCTGCTTTACGAATTCTAAGATCAGACCCAAGCACCCTTTTAATGTCTCGGCTAGCGTAGGCTGCGCATGCGCAATCTCGCTGGCGAGATTTTATGTTTTTTAGTAGTGGGGCTTAAACCTGCCCCTCTTCTCCATTGGCTGGCTTCCTAAACGGCGGCGAGCCATTGGAGAAGAGGTTTGTCTTTCAATTTAAGCCCCGTCTTTTTTGGATTGGGGCGTGTTTTTTCGGTTTTCTCTCTCTGTGACGTCTTCAGTCAATCAAAAGAAACACGCCCCCCCCCAGTCTGAAAAGGATGGGGCTTACAGACTCCTGCTGCTGGACGCGCGGTAATTTGTTGCTGCGTTTACACTCTGGTGTGCTGATAACTAAGATGAGATCACAAGACTTGGTAACAAAGAGTTTGCATTGTATGAATTGCCCTTTGAAATGCTGGATGTTTACGTGTGTAACTTCGGCCTAGCTGCAGAGAGCAGCATTAATCTACCAGTGCACGCAGAGGATTGCTTCCCAAATAAATCTCGGACACGATGATGTGTGATGGGGGAGTTTGAGAGCAGCAGATGTTTTATCAGCCGGCAGCAGCAGGCGCGCTCACCGCGAGCGGAGAGGGGAGGCCCGGGTGCTTCCTGTGACGAGGCCGCCTGAGGTAGGCTGGCCTGATGGGAGGTTATTTCCAGTCTGAGTGTGCACGCTGCCTGCTGCACGGCACATTCCGGTCTTCCTGACACTCGGGCCTCTCTCTCTCTCTCTTCAAGGGGTCCGCACGCGCTGGATGGCAGGACTCTAGTGGGTAAGCACCGCCGCGAGGACAAGGAGGCGGCCGCCCTGGACGCCGAGGCGGACAGAACTTCGGTGAGTTACTGCCAAAGTCTGCACTGCGGCTGACGCATTGCATGGTGTGTTGCGTGTATCCGAAAAAGCGCTTGATGTTGGACACCATGCAGGTCCATGCTGCGGTATCGACTAGTGTAGTGTGTGAAGGCGAGTTGTACGTGTACCAGTGCAGTCATTTCAAAGCCTGTCTTTCAAACCACTTCCAGCTGTGAGTGATCAAACGTTCTATTTTTGTAGCTGTCAGTCGTTTCTGTGAACCCGTGGCAGGCTGGCAGCAGAGGGTCTGGGAGCAGGGGCGCGTGCACCCAACTGGTCCAAAACAGACAGACCCCTGTTGTCACAGCGTGCGCCACATGTGGCGTGGGCTCGCCTCTGACATTGGCATCGCTTCTATGCCAGTACCTACTCGAGTTAAGCGTGCCGGCCAGGCTTCGCTAGAGGCATGTGTTATGGGTTAAATTGAGATTCTCTTATGGACGCTTTCAAAAACCATTGATTCAAAATGATTTTGACATGGGCAGCGAATACAAATACTTGAAAAGTAAATGGTTTTAAGGTACTGCCAGTCCACAAAGCGTGTGACATTAGGGTATCGAGATGGGAGAGTTAGTATGTAGCTTTGTTCCTGTATCCCATGATGCCCATTTATTAAAGTAATATTATGTTTTCAATTAATGCCTGCGTTGTGGCAGCTTGACACTTAACTACAGGGAACAATCTAAATGGGAGCAGGCAGTGCACGCGTGTTGTCTTGGGACAGTGGAGAACACACCCTCCCATACCTTTTGAAACAAAGTACACAGAGCGAAATAAAATAGCTGAAAAGGGAAGTGAGTCACTTGTAAACACATATCCATACACTAGTACGTACTCAACGTGTACATACATGTACGAGGACGCTCGCACATACCCCCCACCTCACCCCCACAACATTTGGCTGATATACGCAAATCATCTTTCTTAACATTTGCTTATGTGTGTCCGGAGACAATAGCAGTTGATGGTTTTTGGCCACTTGGGAGTGATGCTCCCAGTTCACTAAAGTGAAACCGAAACACGTCAGTAGTATGACGGGCGGCCACCATTATCCAACCAGAAGAGAACAGGAATGTTATTTTATTCCTTTTAATTTTCCGCACTGGTGGATCGTATCATAGAAAAACGCACATTGGAGGAAAGGCATCGGGTAGAATACAGCCGTTGATCAGCGTGGATGGATGAAATGTAATTTGTCTGCGTTTCTCCTGGATACTTTTCTGCACAAGTGGTCACCATAGTAGTTTGACAAAAAAGAGTAATTACCAGATAAAACATAATTTGCCTGCAAGTCTTATACTCTCTCTGGCTCATCGTGTGACCAGACGCGCAGGCCTTCAGAAGTCAGTACTAATAATGACTCCTTTTTACTCCACACTGGGATCACAGTTTGGTGGCACTATATAAATGGAAGGTGCTTACATCTCACCCATCTCAGTGGTGCTTCAATTCTGGACCTTTGGGTGTTAACTGGGCAGCCTTGCCAGGGATGGATCTTGTGCTCAGCATGCTTCAGACAAGTTATGCATCATACACTTCATTCTTTACCTTCAGTTATAAGAGGATATCCCGGCTGCCAAACGTCGAGGTTCACAGGCAGAGGAGGGTTAGTATTTGACAATTACATTTCTGTTGGTGGGACTAAACTCTACATAGGTCTTCAAAATGGCACTGAACCCTTGTACGTTTTTCACTTCCGGACAACTCCCTGATAAACATACTTTTTTTCTTTTAAAGGACGGCTTGGCCTACCTTCTTTTAAGGTCTACTAATTGATCACACTATACACAATTTTTATTCCATGTGTATAGCATGCTTCAGAAAGGTAAACAACCTTAGATTTTGCTCAATTTCCTGATCTGCTCTGTTAAACAGTGCCACTTCTAAAAGGTTTGTTCCATACCAGTTGTTTTTATTTTTGTTTCGACTCTGCAATTGGATAAGCCGATTTTTTGGAATCCTTGTTTTTATTTTGCAGTTTGCTAAACTCTGCAGACCTTATAGCAAAATTATATTTTCGAGTAAGTGAAACATCTAGTTAAAGAATTAGAGATATAAAGTAGTGTCCGTTAATGTAGAAGTCTGTTATTATATAACTTAACAGCCCCTGGGCCTCTAAACAGTGGGGCCTTGCTCAGAACACCTCCCAGAATACAGATCAAAAATGAAATAAATAGTTAGGTTTGCAAAATATCCAAAAGTGAGTTTTTATTACAAAAATATCTTGCCAACTTTCATGTTAAAAAAAAATCAACAAAACGGTTTACCGTATTTTTTTCACATATTGTAAGCTAAAATGTCTAACAGCTTCTTGCTCAGCAGCTCTGCTCATTTCGCCACATCATGCTGCGTTAAGGAGATTGCCTACTGCCATATTGCCTATGGCACGGGGATATTAAATAATTTGCTCAGAATCACTGGGCAGTGAGCAAACGTCGTAACTAGATTCAAAACTATTGTAAACATATATAGGCTAATTTATTAGTCTTATCTATACCACAATGTATTGTGCGCCCTGAATTAGGTCCTAAAAACAGCGTGTTGTGGCTCTGTGTGTGTGTGGCTGTGTGTGTGTGGCTCTGTGTGCGTGTCTGTGTGTGGCTCTGTGTATGTGTGTGTGTGTGTGTGTGTGGCTGTGTGTGTGTGTGTGTGTGGCTGTGTGTGTGTGTGGCTCTGTGTGTGGCTCTGTGTGTGTGTGTGGCTCTGTGTGTGTGGCTCTGTGTGTGTGGCTGTGTGTGTGTGGCTCTGTGTGTGTGTGGCTCTGTGTGTGTGTGGCTCTGTGTGTGTGTGGCTCTGTGTGTGTGTGTTGGTTCAAATGCAATAGGTCTCGCATTTGCGAGAGATTGAGCTATTGGCATTGTAAATGACAATGCCATTTATTTATCTGTTTTCAAAACCAACACATAAATAAAAAAATTGTCATTTACAATTCCAATAGCTCTAACTTTTGCAAAGGCGAGACCGTTGCATTGTAAATGCTTGTTGCTTGTGGTGTGGCAAAGTATCTCAGTTGTGCTTGGCTTGTCAGATCCAGATTCTTATGCAGGGAGGTCTGATATCACACTGAGAACTTTTTATTATATTTTTTAATTGTCTTCAACGAAAAGCACTGTCACTTTATCTAATCATTTTTTTTATATACATACCGATTGAATGTTAGTATTTATTGGAAGTATGACTTTATATCCCATCCTTAATTTGGGATTATCTCGTTATCTTTTAAGATCAATAATGAAACGAATAACTGGTAATATATTATGCCCTGATGCATTTTATAAACCTTGTTATTAATAACGCTTTTATGGTTGGTTGGTTGTAAAAGCTTTATTTCGATACGTAAATATCTTAAAAGCGATACATACAAAAATACATTTTCAAGGCTTATGGTAACATACATTTATGATTACTAAAATAGTCAGGTAAAATACAATAAATAGTTAAAAAGAGAATTAAATTGAAATAGAAAGCCTTTTAGCTCGGATCACCCAAGCCCATTTTAAAAACTTTGAAACACCGCAGACAATGGGGGGGGATGTGTCAGTCAGTAAAATGCGAAGGGCCACCAGATGCTGTTGTGTGCCTAAGAGCCTGCACAATGGTGTTAGCCAAAGCCTCCTTGGGGCACAATAGTCAGGACATTCGAAGAAAAAATGAGCCACCGTCTCCACCCGTGTCGAGCACATGGCACAAAAAGGAGAGGACTGGGAAGATGAAGATCTCCACCTGGACACCAAGTTGGCCAAAGGCAAGGTGCCCACTCTGAGTTTGAAGTAGAGAGCCCTATCCAGGGGAATGATGATAAGGTCGAGATAAGGCTCGTAAGCAACCACGTCTTTGATTCTCAGGAATGCTGCGGTCGAATTGCAGTGGCGTGGGTTGCGAATGAGTTTGGTGGCTATCCAATCCCAATATAACTTCTTCAAGGTGGCTTTCGGACAAGCAGAGCGAGTAACCCAGAAACCTTCCAAACCCAGCTCCACCAATAAACTCTTGATGTCCCTTAGCCATTTAATTCGTTGCCATCCCTCCATAGCAATTACCTCGGACAGGCCTTCTGCATAGGAGGCTAGCTCCGGGACCCTCCACAGGCGGGCCCACAGGAGCAGAGGCCGTAATCGCGCCTGGTCCGCGATTGATTTGCAGCCCAAATCGAGAAGCACTGGGACGGTCGGTGTGCTCGATGGGAGTGCCAAGAGTTCTTTCAAGAATTTACTTTCTGCCTTGGCTAATGCCTCCAGGTTTGTGGAGCCCCACAACTCCGCCCCATACAAAGCCGCAGCAACCCCTCGTGCTTTATAAATATCAATAGCTGGGGAGATACAATGTTTGGGGGATGAACGATGTTCCCTGAGTAGGGCACCAGTCACCCTTTTATGGTTGAGCAACATCTTTTGGATATGTGGTGTCCAGCTCATGGAGTTACTGAGGCGAATCCCTAGATAATCAAACTCTCGGACCCTCTCCAGGGGATTTAAAACCGGAGGGGGCCCTAACTTTTTGGGGGGATTCATAGTCAGGAATTTGGTCTTATCTACGTTAATAATCAGGCCCCTAAGGGAGCAGAACTCCTGGAAGCGGGTGAGGAGCTTTTGGAGACCATGAGGTGTTTTTGACATGAGCAGGGTATCGTCAGCAAAGAGCAGGGTGGGGATCCTGGTGCCCGCCAGGGACGGGGCATCTGCAGGTTCCTTAAGCAGGTGCTCAACCACACCATTCACATACAATGAGAATAGTGTGGGAGCCAGCACACATCCCTGGCGGACACCCCCAAGCACTGGGATTCTGTTGGTTTTCTCCCCGTTCTTGCCCCACCGCACCTGTGCATAGTTATCTGAATGGAGTTTAATCAGAAGTGACAGGATATAGGCGGGCAATCCCAGCCCCTGCAAAACCCTCCATAGCTCCTCCCTCGGTACTAGGTCAAAGGCAGTCTTCAGGTCAATAAAGGCCAGATAAAGACTGCCCTTGCCCAGCACCACCACCTTCCAGTACAAGAGCATCAGCCTGAATGCTTCTTCTATCGTCCCCGTACCCGAGTGGAAACCCGCCTGGAAGTCCGACAGTATTTTGTGCTCATCAGCCCACTGAAGGACCCTCCCCAAAATCACCTTCCCTACCACCTTTTGGGAAGAGTCAATTAGGCTGATGGGCCTGTAGTTAGCGGGGTTGTCCCGACACCCCTTTTTGAATATCGGGACAACCTCCGCCCCCTTCCAGGAATCAGGTACTAGTGCGCCCTTCATGATTGCATTTAATAGCGCAGCGACCAATTGTCCCCATTCCTTGGGATTGGCACGAAGCAAGTCACCGGGTACCCCATCCGGCCCCGCAGCCTTTAATGGGACCAGGGACTTGATTACAGCCTCCACCTCCCTCTCAGTGAAATCATCCATATCACTATCTGTTGAATCGTCCTCTAAGAAAAAGGACTCGCTAGTAACCCCTTCAGGGTAAGAATACAGGGCCTCGAAGTGAGTGTACCAGAGCTAGGCAGGGATGTTGCAGGGATGTAACCAGCGAAGCATCCGGCATATTCTTATTCCTAATCAGACTCCAGAAGCCCCTTGCGTCATTTCCCTTGCTTGCAATCAAAAGATCTTCCCAAAACTTCTCCTCCCACTCCCTTTTTGCTGCCCTTATAGTGAGAGAATAGACCTTCCTTGCTGTTCTAACTGCTATTGGGGACTTGGATTTAACAGCCCCTATCAAGGCCTTTTTCTGAGACCTGCATTTGGTCGTGTACCAACCCTGTTTTGTCCAGGTTTCATTACTCTTGGACGTACCCGGGGCACTGCTGGGCACGACAAAAAGTTTGCTAAGTGCCTTAATTAGGACACAGAAAACCTGCGTGGCCTCCTTGGGTGCACTCAGCAATGGGCCCAAATTGCTCTGGGCTGCATCCAGCAGGGCCCCGATGGCAGATAGTTTCTCACTGGACAGGGCGATCTTAGGCCGCTTTTATGATAACTTGTATTTTTATTGTTAAACTGTATGAATGATGATGCTTTTATGATACTTGTTATCGAAATAAAGCTATTTGACTGACTGACAAATGAATAGACAACCTATCAAGTTTCTAAATGCACCATAACGCACTGCTTTATTAATATAACTGTATAAACCAGCTTAAAAAGTAGAACATTCATCTTTATTATGATTTAAAGCCGGTGAAGGCTTTTACCCTATTTTTTTCTAATGAAATATTTTGGGTACACAAAGTTCCATGTTACTAATTACCATTTAGGTCCTCAACTGTCAGTCCCAAAGCGGTACCCTTGGGAGGATACCGCTCCAGGCCATAAATAGTGAGTAGCCCGAGTTTGCAGATGCATAATTACCACATACGCAAACCCATACCCGGAAACACGGGTCCTGGGTGTGGAGGGGCAAGGCCTCTAGGCACCAGCAGAACCCGGCCTTCACATGCCCTCTTCCTGCCGAAACAATGGGGGGATGCAAATGCCCCCACAGTCCCATGGCTGGCTCCCCAGGCCGCAGACATCCCTGGAGATTTGCACCCCCAAACGCCACCACTAACCCCGCCAAAAAAGTAATATTTGTAACTAAGGACTTAGCTCTTAAGACTTTTTATATGACACATTTGGAATTCAATCATAACGCATTTTTGTTGGTTACACTCGTGTTGTGTCGAAAACGTTAACCCTTTCTCCATTTTCGGATTTACTGAGAGTTGAACTGTAAAACACAGGAAGCAGAACTCATATAGATATTCGTATCCACTACATCTCTTTTGGAAAATATAACCTCCTTCCTGCAGTGAAACTCAGAGATCCGAGAATTCACTCCCAGTTTAAATTCACAGACATCACCACAACAAAACCTTTCCGACTTCCATTCTGTTCTGCCAGGGTACTCATACAGAGTAATGCTGAAGTAAGTGCTGGTCATGTTTTGTGAAAATCATCTTGGTCTTAATGTTTAAGCTGCGATTAAAGAGCACAACCTGGCACTGGAACAGTCCCAGCTACCCTTTGTCTTACACCTCCATCTTCCACTCAGTGTCCTACCTGTCGGCTGTCTTGCACAAATAAGCGACCCCCCCGTTTCTGCAGTGTCGGGGTTCACCTTCTGTTCAGTTCTTCTAAAGTAATAAAGTCAGCCGTGACCAGCTTTGGCCAATGAATATAGGAGTCTGGGGTAGGGTTTTAAGAAATGTCGCCGGAGAATCCCCTCCAGGTGTGGCCTCCTGCTCCCTCCCCAGCCACCTTCCAACTGACGAACCTCCGCCTCGCGGGCGCTTTATGCAATTGTGACGTCATAACGTATGCCTGTGACGGAGCGGTCACGCGCACACTGCAGCTGCAAATACACGGCTAACATAGCCTTTGCTTCCAAGTGGGCAGGTGTCAGGTTACTGCGCCGCTGGTCCTTTCCCGCACCATATCGGATCCTGATTCTTGAAATTAGGCTCTGAACATCGTTTGTACGGTTGGAAAATTTCCAACAAGCGAAAAATCACTCAGTTTAAAAGTTGGTGTCACAGGTGACATGACGTCATTTGGCACTTATGCGAATGCACATGATTCGGAACAATGCGTGGTCAGACACAGAAACTTCAAGGAACAACTTACTCCCCTTTCCATCTACAGAGCTTTGCATAACAGGTCGGCAGTTCATAGGTGCTGTTGCAGCACCATTCCAACCTGATGCACCTCCGTCCCTCCTTTCACCTCTCTCTAACCTATCTCCTCTCTTCTTGCCTTTTCATTTAGCCAAGTCCTTTTGATTTTACAAAACGTATATGTATAATATACTGATAATAAATTGGAGTCTTTAATTCCTATATAACTGCCAGTCACTAATTTTTGTATATTAGGCTACTTGTGACGCACCCAGTGCTGATTATAAAGAAAAGACACCAGAACTCAACTATTATAAGTTATGACAGTTGAGTTCTGACCTATGCAAGAAAGAGGGAACTGAGGCTTGCGACAGGTCCAGCATACGTGCCCCTTGGTCAGACTAATAGAAACAAAAGTATGCAGTGCCTAAAAAGGGGGTGGTCCAGGGATCAACAGAAGAGAAGCAGGGAATCTCTCCTTTAGGAGCAAGGGCCCTTACACACCCCAGGAGGTGTCATGCTTCATCATAGGGCAGCGCCTTGTTGGGCTAGCGCTGTAATGTCCAACGGGCCCCGCAGAGGGGCTCATTGCTGGAGGTCTTTTCTTTATGCTGATGAGACTAAAATGGGGTGGGGGGGGGGGGGGTGTTGAGAGGTAGTATGAGTATTGCGGTAAGTGTGTGCAAAAAAATAAACAATAAAAATAACAAGTGGGGTCCCAAAGGATTCATTAATGACTGGGTCCCTGCCGTGGTGTTTTATGCCTTTGGGCTTCAGCATTCTCCTTCGTGAGTTGCCCCAACAGATCCCCCACTGTGGTCACATTGGGCATACTCGAGCTGCACCAAGCCAATGCACATTTCATTTTGAAGATGGAATTGTGCAGAAATAACCACCCTCTCCCAAAAAACTAAATTGTTGCACATCTGCTGCTTTGGACTCTAAACTACACGTGGACCTATTGAAACTCAGATCACACAATGGACTAGAAATGGACTAGAAGCTACTAAGCATCCAAGTGGTCCTGCTACAGAACTAAAACAGATGTGTAGCAAAAACGCCGAAGCTAGACCGCAAGCGTCAATGCTAAACCCCACGCTGATAGGAATAATACAAAACGAACAATTGATGGACAGAATACAGAACAATGTCATACATTCACCCCAGTACAGAGATCTGGGCCCGCAATCCATTGTTTTTTGTTCGGCATTCCCTTGCTCACTGTGCCACTGAATTCAAGCTAGCCTGGCTGAAGAAGGGTGACATACACTGAAACCGGTCCCAGGATGCTTGTTTCCGGTCCGGGGAGGACTGTTCCCATGAGACACAGGGTCAAGACTGATTTACATATGACTGGGTCTAAACTGGGGTGAGGTAGTGGGCAAAAGAACGATGGATTTAACCCAGTTCTTTTGACTTGGGGAGAATGTTTGCATTGTCGGCATTCCGTCCATCATTTGTTTGCTATAAGGAATAATAAGCAAAAGACTCGCAACAAAGGGTTCAAGTTTTTCTGAGTCTAGTACCTGAGCTTCTGGTCCTCCAAACCAATCGGTACATATTACAAACTGAAAACCTACAAAAGATTACAGAATTCCAAGTATTTACGTGGCAAAAGTACTGGAGCAATGTGAAACACAGAGATTTAATCAACCTGGTAATTAGGACTTGGTAACAAGGGTATCTAACAAAGCAAAAAGGCATTGTGCATCCTGCCCACAGGAATGCTAAACTTTCACCAACTTTGTCCAGATGGGCACCCCTCTACAACTTCTTCATTCTACCACCACCCTACTTCCAAGTCCTCCTTCCAGTAACCCTGATCCTTCTAAACCTGCTAAACCAGATTACCCCATCCTCCCATCACACTGGCCCTGCCTTCCCTTTTCTTCCTCATTTCTTATCCATCCTCCTTGCCCTTCTCTGCTAGCACCCTCTTCTATCCATTGCCTCTCTTACACAATACGCCCTCCTGCTCTTTTCCCCACCATAGCCCATAACCTATGGTCCAATGCATCTACTGTAAACTATGCTCCCCTCAAAACAAAACACCTTGTGACAATAATACTCCATCCTTGAACACAAACCAAAAACAACCTGACTTACTAATACCTTCTTTGACGCATCACTTCCTATCGCACCATTACGCACTGACACACTGGCATGCTGTTCTGCTCATCCTCATCGCTCCACAATCAATCAATCAATCAATCAATCAAAGCATTTATATAGCGCACTACTCACCCGGAGGGTCTCAAGGCGCTGGGGGGGAGAGGGTACGCTACTGCTCGAACAGCCAGGTCTTGAGCTGCTTCCTGAAGGCGAGGTGGTCCTGGGTCAGGCGGAGGTGGGTCGGAAGGGAGTTCCAAGTCTTGGCGGCTAGGTAGGAGAAGGACCTTCCTCCTGTGGTGGCTCTTCGGATGCGGGGGACGGCGGCGAGGGCGTGGCTGGTCGATCGAAGCTGGCGTTTGGGAGCGTAGAAGTTGAGGCAGCTGTTGAGGTATCCTGGGCCTTGGTTGTGTAGGGCTTTGTGTGCGTGGGTGAGGAGCCGGAAGGTGATTCTTTTGTTGACCGGGAGCCAGTGCAGGTCTCTCAGCTGTCCGGAGATGTGGCTGCGGCGGGGGATGTCCAGGTTGAGTCGTGCTGAGGTGTTCTGGATCCGCTGGAGTTTCTTCTGGAGTTTGGCGGTGGTTCCGGCGTAGAGGGAGTTGCCGTAGTCCAGACGGCTGGTGACGAGGGCCTGGGTGACCGTCTTTCTGGTCTCGGTGGGGATCCATCGGAAGATCTTACGTAGCATGCGCAGGATGTTGAAGCACGACGAGGAGACGGCGTTGACCTGTCTGGTCATGGACAGGGAGGAGTCCAGGATGAAGCCCAGGTTGCGTGCGTGGTCTGTGGGTTTGGGTGCGCTGCCCAGGGCGGGGGGCCACCAGGAGTCGTCCCAGGCGGAGGGTGATGATCCCAGGATGAGGACTTCCGTCTTGTCCGAGTTCAGTTTCAGGCGGCTGTTCGACATCCATTTGGCTACGTCTGTCATCCCTTCGTGCAGGTTGGCTCTGGCTGTGGCGGGGTCGTTGGTGAGGGAGAGGATCAGCTGGGTGTTGTCGGCGTAGGAGATGATGTTGAGGTTGTGCTGGCGTGCGATGGCTGCGAGGGGGCTCATGTAGACGTTGAAGAGTGTTGGGCTGAGCGAGGAGCCTTGAGGAACGCCGCAGATGACTTCGGTGGCCTCTGATCTGAACGGGGGGAGGCGGACTCTCTGTGTTCTTCCGGCGAGGAAGGAGGTGATCCACTCCAGTGCCTTCTCCTGGATTCCGACGTTGCTGAGGCGCTGTACTAGGGTACGGTGGCAGACAGTGTCGAAGGCTGCGGAGAGGTCCAGGAGGATGAGGGCCGCTGTTTCTCCGTTGTCGAGCAGGGCTCGGATGTCATCGGTAGCTGCAATCTCTCCTCATTTCTAAACTATCACCTTCTCGACTTATCACATTAATATGCTTCAACAAGTCTGAAAAACCTCTCTCTAGTGACATCAAACCATGTGTTTTGAATCAAGCTCCCTGCTGGTATGTCGGAGACCAGGCTCAATGACATGCTCTCTCGATCTCCTAACGTCACCCTTTTTCCCAATCCTATCCTACCTTTCACACCTTCCCTTCCACCATTTTCCGTACAACTCTCTATACTGTCAATCACCTCCATACTTTAACCCTTCCATAGCCTCTCCCTAGTTATCTCCATTGACAGACTGCTGAGTCACAAACCTCCACATCCATTCCAATCAAACTGCTACTCGATCCCTTGAATGACTTGTAGGACTGACTATTACTTCTTACGCACACGCTGTACTGTCACACTGGCTATAACAACAGCAACAAAATTGTGTAGAAAGGCAATAACCGAACAATTACCCGACAATTTTTTGGAACAAACAACATCTTTTATTGCAAAACAAATCACAAGTATATCGACTTCCAGAGCAAATTCTAAAACAGCAAGATGAACACTGGTCACCACATCGTAGCCAATAAAAACCTTCTAATTCTATCAGCTACCTGGACAAGAGGGATCAATATTATTAGCTCTGCTGTCATATCAACCAAATGACTAATCACAGCCATCTCTACAGCAACTTACTAACCACTGTCAATTTACCCCATATTAACCACTATCGACCAGTGGGATTACATGAGGAGTTACTGGAGGAACTTCATCTTTGACTCCAGAACCATAGTCATGCAAAACTCCTCTCCAGGCTCCGGGCAGACATCCTGCTTCAAGCAACGTAGTCTGTGTTGAAAAATTAACCTCCAATATTCTTCAAGCCCCTGACATACCCAACTCATGTGAACACAGTTTCCAACACTATTACCTTTACATCTTGAGTACTGGTCAGAAATACTGTGGTCAATCGTATGCTATATAACAGGCTTGGGCTACTCAATCAGGTAGAGCATGGTTCCAGTGGCACAGTGTGCACGAGTACCATATCTGGGCATACCCGTCACAGGAACACAGCTATACCCAACTGATAAGCCCTAATAAGGGCGAAACTAGTCTCGGGTTGCTTGTGTTTCGGATAGGGACGGCCTGGCAAATCAGGCCGGACTGCTCCCGTTGGTGCAGCATCAAAGCTTATTTGCATACCGCTAGGTCTACTGAGGTGGCATGGAATGCAAAATAACGAGGGACCGGGATAAAGCCCAAGTATTTTTCAGTGGCTGAGATTAATTTAAGCATCACTTTTTTGTATACTTCAGTGTGATGCCTGAGGTGGGATGGGTATGCCCAGTGTGGAACCTCATGCACACTGTGCCACTGAAACCAATACCAGACTGAGAAGCCCTAATAAGGGTGAAACTAGAACTTAGGTTGCTTGTTTTCAGGTTCAGGGAGGACCTGGCCTGGGAGCAGAATTAAGACTGATTTGCATATGGCTGGCACCAAACTGAGGTAACATGTTGTACAAAATAACATTTGATTGGGATGCAGCACAATGTAATTACCAGAATTACCAGTGACAGAGATTAATTCTGTCATTCTGCCCATCACTTGTTTTGTATACTTCAGCGTTTTATCTTAAAAGCAGGTAGTGCAGCTTCCAACTAGAAAACCTGCTAAATAGTACTACACCCACAGCACAATCTACAAAGTGTTGCATGGTCTTAATAATGATAAAAGAACCAAATCAACTAATCCAAGCTTTAAACATAGCAGGATCTCACACAGGCCATTGGGCATATATAAAAGCTTTGTTCAAGAAAGTCCGGTAGCCATACTGGCCAGAGCGATCCTTAACTTTATTCTATCAACTGGAGAGTTCACAAGCAATCTGAAAACATCTTACATTAAACCCAAACTAAACAAGCAGGGATATGATCAGTCAGAGCCAGCAAATTATAAACCAATACCTAACTGACCATTTCTAAGAAAACTCATTGAAAAGGCAGCCTTATCTCCGATCTCCAGCTTCAATGAACAAAATAAACTCATTCGGGCAAACAGGATTTAAACATGAAAAAGGAGTATGAAATCGGCATTAATCTCTGTATGGGATGACCTCAAGAACACTGTAGCTTTAAACAAAGTCAAGGCACAACTCCTAATTGGCTTGTCGTCAGAATTAAACACTGTAGCCTAGCAACTGTTGATACAAAGAGTAATCAAAACCAGAAATCTGGGCACTTCCTCAACTGGATAAAATACTTTGTCACTGGTAGAGCCCAAACAAACAGTCATATTTACATTGTTCTGCTCGCCCCTATTCACCTCTGAGATAGGTGTCCACAAGGATCAACAACATCACCCCACTTCTGTTTATGTATACCCATCTCCACTTCCTGAACCTATCAGCTCCTCCAAGCTACAACTAAGGCGATGATGCCCACATCATCTCTGAACTGGAAAGACCTTCTGATCTTAAGCCTACCTGCCTCAGTATACTCCTCTCTGCAACAGACTAGTGTATGCTAAAGAAGCATTTTAAAATCGACTCAACAAAAAAATGGAAATTCTCTCCTGTGGAACCCAATAGAATTACAACCTATATTTGCATGGCCTCTGGAACTGGGAATGACAACAAACACATAACATGTGGTGAAGAACCTTGATGCAATCATGGTCCCCAACCTCTCACTCCAAACTTATGTTACTGAAGTTACCAGAGATGCCTTCTTTACAATTAGACAATGGTAGTAGATTGTGCACTCCGTTTTAGTATATATTTGTTTCAGAAATGTTTTATGATCAAACTGATTTGCGTGCCACGTATGACTGATTTCTGCCTGACATGTGGTATTGAATATGTAAGTGGCCAAGTTCCAAGTGGCAACTTGGACTCATACGTGCACAGCGTTATGGGTTAATACAACATATGTGATCCGTCCTCACCCCAATTAATGTTTAATGTGGCAATGCTAAATTAATATGGTATTGAATTTAATTTGAAGTAAGCATACAGAAAGTTGTATGAAAATAAATGCAGTTTTGAACATAATCAATTGGAGTGAGAACAGATCACACATATGAGTCCAAGTTGCCACTTGGAACATGGCCACTTACATATTCTTTACAATGAGAACAATGAGGGCCTGATTATGAGAATAGATGCTATTTATCAAACCTGATAAAGATACCATGGGGTATGTAACTAATCGAGTGCAATACATTTTACCTATTATGAGTTACTGGGAAATCCCATGCAGATTTTTATGTTTTAAGCACCAACATCTGCATAATACAGTAAATACATTATACTTTTCCCCTGTTAAATTTCGGCATTTTTGACCTCCTGAAATTTAACGAAGGTTGAGATATTTAACACAGCCGATAATTCTTGTATAAGTCAATACATTCCAAATCATAATTCCAACCCATGCGCAAACAGACACTTTTGCACACGTCAGAAGACACCGACAGACTCATAATCAGGCTCTAATTACTTAAGTTCCATTACTTAGACCTAAGGGTTCTGGACTTAGCACTCAGGCATCAATAGTCCTAGTGTTATCATGTCTTGACCATGCAAAACCAAACACAGCAATTGCCCATGAGGTGTCTAGCTTCAAGCAGCAGAGAAGTAACCATTACACAACAAGCCATGTTATGTCCTCCAATAAGTCCACGCAGAAATGATGGATAGCAACCAATAGGAATGGTATGGGTGTACTTGTTTGTCTCTCCATTCGCTGAGCTACTTAAGGACAGACCAAGGCGAGAACGAGAGCACCCATATGGCTGGAGGAGGGAAGGAGTGAGGTTAAGAGAGTGCCCCACTTGGGGCTGACATGGGAAAAACTAACACAAGCCGTAACAAATATTACAGCTTGAGGGCACTGCCTTGTTTTAACAAACCAAAAAATAATCACTCTGTCAAGCAGCATACACATTATCCAGAATCTTAAAATGGGACTTGTGAAGCAGCCCACACCCCAAGAATGGGACTGAGGTCACGGCCTCATCTGACTGGACTCTAACTTCCTCCTTTTCTGCTGCATGTATATGAAAATCCCCAGTGCCCAGAAGAAACTAAATGACACCAGACAGCAATATATAAACTGGAGGAATCATTGAGCGATGGAGCACCGAGCCCTAGACAGAGTCAACAGTGAACAATGGATGGCGACGGAGCAGCGGGCCTCCAGTGCATGAGGCTGAAGGCGCATGCAGCACTCACCTGGGACATCTGCGGCCGCAGGTTGATCTCCTTCAGGTTGACGGCATGGGGCTGCAGGTTGTTGAGTAGTTGGCACAGGAGGACCCCATCACGCAGGGCTTGTGCCAGGTCGCAGACCTGAGCCGTGTCCCACATCACCCGGTGATTGGGCGGCAGCACCCGGCACTGGATGAGCCAGCGAGCACATTGCCGCCACAGTTCCATGTCCAAGGAAATTGTTTGCTCAGGTTACTATCACACCTCTAGGGGGCGTTGATAGACCCAAGTCACTGAATTGCCCCAGAGTCACTGGAATACACAAGTAATTACAGTGCGTTGATAGACCCCAGTCACTGAATTACCCCAGAGTCACTGGAATACACAAGTAATTAAAATGCTCTAGGGGTCCAAGTGCTCCAAAAATCCTCAAGGTCCAAGCCAATGACACTCCTTCATGAGGTGCAGGAGTTCTTGTCGCTGAAACTTCTCTTGGCGACGCAGGGGTCCAGGTGGCTAACACGCCTAAAGGAGGTGGGGCAGGTCACTGAAGGTCCTCCAGGGGACGCATTAGTTCCAGGGCAGTAAATGTCCTCAGGATGTTCAGGTCAGGCACTGACAGCCCTCTCGTTAAAAGAGGAATGTCCGGGCACAGTTGCTGCCTCTTCTCTCGCCCTCAGTCACCTCCTGCCTGCTGTATCTAACAGCTCTGATCTCTTCGCCTCGCGTCATCCTCTTTCACTTCCTCTTCAGTCACTCCCCGTCCCCTTGCATCCTTCCCTCTCAGACCCTCCTTATTGCAGTGGATTGTTTCTTCTTTTCTCACCTGTCCCAATGTTTCGTCTCCCCCCGTGTCTCTACTCCTCCCTTAGCTCTCCCCTGTGTTCTGTTGTGTCGGGCCTGTACCCTGGCTTCCAGCGCCCCCCACCTCAGGGTCCCCTCGGCCTCGCGGCGCCTCCCCGTCCCCTCCCCTCGCAGGGCGCCCTCTCCCTCCGCGCCTCCTCTCACTTCCTCCTCTCGCGCGCCTGTTGCTGCGAGCAAGAAATGAGCGAGTTCCCCTTCTATAACTGTCACAGAAACCACAGCGGCTGCAGCGGGGAGCGGCGCAGGAGGAAGTGACCCGCCGCCCGCGGCCCCGGCTCTGGCACGAGAGCAGGCCTCGCGGCGCTCTCGCGCGTCGAAATAGAGAGGTTACTGAAGCAGGGCGTGGCGTTTACACTCACGCGGAGCATATACATGCCAACATTTTAGAGGGTGGGAGTTGTAAAAAAAAAAAAAAAAATACCATAAAAAAGCAGAGGCTATTTCAGGCGGTAAAGTAAAGCCAATTTGTATTCAAAAATCGGGAATGTCCCCCGTGAGTCGGGTCTGTTCGCTTGTATGCACATAGACATACAGTGTGACTGTAGCACACACAGATGCACAGTACACCCACAGAGGCACACTGCTGCTCACAGGAAGACTGATGCAAACAGCGGCCCACATAGACACCTAACATACTCATACAGACAGCCCAGGCACTCTGGGGTACACATGAGCAGAGCACCCTGTGGCAAAAACAGCTGGCAGTCTGGCATATAGCAAATACACTCGATTCCCGTGCGTGGCGTTTGAGGCCATTCCTCTTTTGGACCTGAAAGGCCATTTTTGAGCAAAAGAGATTCAAATGCTTTCTTTTCCGGGAAAATCACTTGAAGTCCACGTGTATTAAAGCTTTGCGCTGGAGAACATTTTCACATGGAGCGGTGAGGGGTGATCCTATAAGCCCTAAAGATGATGGTGAAGACGTGTTGCACGGGCGTGTGGCTTAATTCAGCTGGTTGGGGACTGGAGCGTTATCAATGGATTTTCACATATTTTTCTCGTGAAGCTTTTTCACCAAAGTTCATTTGGGCTCGGGGTTTTAAGTAACATTTTTGTATTCAATTGTTTCCTCCCTAGGTTCTTGCAGTGATGATAACATTAAGGCAAATAACTTACACTGCGGCCTGTAACCGCACTGTCAGCTGGGGACACTGTTCGGCAAAGAGAATTCTTTCCACTTTTCTCAAATTACATCATTTAATAGGGTGACACTTGTGATCTTTGGCAACTAATATTAGTATTTTCCGCGTTGGTTTCATTGGCTGCCAAGTGTCATTGATAGAGCAAGATTTCGCATCGCGACTTGCTCGAGTCAAGAACCTCGAAAATCTATTATAATCTCGTAACTTCAATTGTTTGTTTTACTAATTTTATGTATTTTGAATGTGCGTGGGTATCATAGAGACGCTTGCCTATGTGTTTTACTAATACGATTAATCCTTGTCCTTAAAATGGCCGCTGCTTGACTTTCCTCTTCTGCGCATGCGTCAGTCACACTCACGTGACTTTGCGTAGAGATAATTTTGGAGGGAAAGGGGGCGCATGCGTAATCGCCATAAAATGGCAGCTTAATGTGATAATGATTTGAAGTTCGTGCTATTGCTTATCGTGTCGTTATGTGTAGCACTTACCCGTAATTGCATAGCATATTTTTACAAATGATGAAACTAGAGTACGAAATCATGACATGTAATACATTCATTTATTTCTATGTACTAATTTGTTTTCGCTTACTTTTCATGTATCCTCGGCACTGAGGGGTGATGGGGCTGGGGAGTCCATCTTGGAGGGTACTTCTGCGCAGAATCAATCGATGGTGCGGTGGCATTGAAACCAAGCCAAAGAAGGTTGCTGGCAGAGCCTGCATGGGAAGATGAACCTTCATCCAGCGAGAAAGCCTAACTTGTACCCTATTTGTATACATTGTATTCTTTCCATTGTATTCCCTGCGACTTCTCGTGGGAACCCCAATCTTGCTAGGCGGCACCTTAACATGCAAAATTGGCCTTAGAATAGTCTGTTCTGATTGGTGTGTTAACCAAATCCTACCTTAGGACCAATCGAAATTTGGGGATTCTGACACTTTGCAACATTTGGGGGTGGTACACTGCCCAAAAACAGTATATCTACCCTGGGTTCACCTAGGGAAATTTTCCGACTTGTCTGAATAGCTGACCTGTCACTGACCCAACGCACTCAATAGGTGACTTGAAGATACAGAGCGCTGCGGAGCACTCTGTCCGAATTTGACCATAGACTAAGGTTTTACTAAACCTTAAAGTGCTGGCGGAGCACTTTGCTGGGAGTTCGCTGACCCAATCGGGGTTCTGATCGATAGCTGCAGAGAGGGTGGAGCGCAGACGTTGCTTCCGAACTGCGGGTGCTGGTCGTGTCCTGGTGGTCCTGTCCTGATCCTAATCTGGGTTTCCTGTCCTGTCCTGAGGGGTCCATTCTGCACCTGCTGTCCCATTGATGACTGCTATTCCTTGGGGTATTTCCTGTCCTTAACTGACCCGTGGCCAGGGTTGGTTTTCACACCAGTCTAGGTAAATATCTTGCTGAAATCTCTGAAACTGCACTTCCTATTTTCTGTCTTTGCTTCAATAAAGACACACCTTTTGCATATGTTAAATTTTCCATGCTTTTCTCCGCAAACATTGCATCTCATTAAAGTCATTTTCAGTTTGCATTTCATAGTATGTTCCTATGTTCCCCTGTCCTTTTAGTATAAATCTCACCATACTGTTTATAAATTTAATGTGTGATCATATTTTTCTCCTAAATACTGAATTGAAGTAATAACGTTAGAATTATAGCGTGTTGCACTTTTTACCCTTCCATAGATGTATAGGTTTCCCTAGTGTCTTTTCTCTCGAAATATGACCCCATGATAAAGTTCCTTATACGTGCATAAAATCCCTAGCATTAAGTACTCTCCCTCGAATTTCATTTCCGTTATTTTTGAATTCCCCCATTATTGGGTTAGATGGTTACCTGTATACTCTTCCTATATGGTTATGTGCTTTTCGTTATTCTGATTATAGATTGCCTCATTTCTATAAACTGTATGATTGAAGAATCTGAAATCTAAGATAAACTTTTAAAACTTCTCAGTTGTCCGTGGTCATTTCATGAAATAAAGTACAAAAGTTGGGGTTTGTATCTTGCTGCCTTTCCTTTTACAGCTAGCTCCCTGACCCATCGTGGTCATAGGTACCCATACAGTGGATGGTAAGTTGGGTACACTGGAAATAATCGAAAGGGAACTCACAATTATTGGTAGTAGATTGTGTGGTCATCTGATCAATGTATATGATAAAGTAAAGTATATGGGCCCGAAGCCAGAAGTGGCGAAATTATTGGTCGGGTGACCCGCGATCTCTAGCAGTAATTTTCTGGTAGCATCGAGGATGGTTAGGGAATAGTTAAAGGTTAGGTAAGATTAGTTGTTAGTCTAGCTAAGTCGGAAGCTGCTAGTATTAAGGCTGCTACAAGAGTAGGCACTTCAGGAGATCTGATCACTCGCTTGAAAATTGTTTACTTTGAAAAATTATGAAATGTTTTAAAATTGTTATTTTTGTTATTATACTGTTATATGTATTAATCCATTCGTACGTAAAACGTCTTTTATGTTGTTAGGAATCCCCGGGGAATTGAATAGCGAGTGGTGAATAGAATCCACTTGCTTTGAGGTCACTGGCTCTAAGGAAAGTTGGTGCAGGTTAGGCAGAACTGGAAGCACTAACTAGGGTTTTTCTGAATGTATGATTGAATAAATGTTAGTAACGAGGTTCATTGGCAAAATTCCTACTGTGGCATAACCTAGTATGGGTCACACCGGAAGAGTAGCAGGTTCATCGGAGCTTGAGTGAAAGCAAAAGGGCTCGCTGGTGAAACGTTAGACTTGGATATATCCCGGAAAGGTGGATGAGTCTAGGGAAGTAGCAGGTGCCCCGATGCTAGTGTGAGGGGTAGGCAGAGAAGACCTATCCGTAGTGAGTAAAAAGTAAATGGAAGTAGTTTACTTGCAGTGAAAATTTCTTTCTGTCTAGACACTTGAGCACAGTGGCGAATGTGTATTCGTTGTGAAATAACCAAGCACTAAGCACTTTAGAAAGTAAGAAAGTTTCCGTTACCTTGTAAAGGAGGGAGTCAGTCGCAAGGCTTCTCTGACGTCACTCTGTGCCGCGCTGGGATTGGTAGACGCAGCGGGCGGGTAGCGGGGCTGGAATTGTAAAGGAGGGGTGAGCGCCGAGGCGTGAGAATTGTCTCGCGAAAGGGCCGCGCACCCATTGGTCGAAGATATTTGAACTCGTGCATTTTATTGGCCGCACGAAAATAAAAGACGCATTTGGATTGGGAGTGACTTGTAAACAAAGCCGCTTGCAGAAATCGTATGTGGCACACGTATACTCCAGAGACTAGACCCGATCCAAGATACCTAGGGTTTGGAAAAGATCAGTGGAAGACTAATAGATACGACATTATGTATGGAAATAAGAGAAAATTGTCTCTTGTAAATAAAGTAAAGAATTTTTTCAAAAAAGACAAACCGATTAAAACTAGAGAAGGTGTTGTCATACCGCCACCAAATACTCCCGCATCTTTCATGATGTTCGATAAAGGGTATAACACATGTGTATGGTTGGAAAATTGGGCAGAATACACGAAAGATGACGGAGTATTGGCTTTTCCGTTAGATGGAACATTTAACAGCAGAATTCTATTCAATTTGAGAACCCGAATGAATGATTTACATCCCAGACCTAGATTAACGCAGTATGAAGCACTAGAGGAATGGGAAATCGAGGCGTTCGAAAGGGATAAGCCACGGATGGATAAAGGGTTAACTAAATTTTATCCAAAGTTGAAGCAGGAAGCGTGAGCCAAAAAGATGAAACAGTGGAGGCAGAATATGATTGTAGAAGGACTGTTTCCCATGATATCAGCAGATGATTCTTCTGGGGGAAAGAAACGGTTGGAAAAATCTAAACATTGGGTACCCATCGGAGAGTCGGATGATGAATTATTAGATGACATGTGTATGAGAAGTCCGCCTCCTTATAATGAAGGACATCGACCTTCCAGTGCAGGAGATATTTCCCGAAGACTTCCTCCCCAGGAAGAAGCTAGGTCCGCAAGTGTAGGAGGGGGTTACCACATACCTCCCTATACTGAGAGTTTAGGACCAGTGGATAACAGAAACATATACCCCAGAATGTCAGCTAGTGGAGAGACAGGATATTCCCGTGAAGGAGATTTTTGTTCTCGACCTCCCTATGGAGGCGAGGTGAGACCCTCCAGTTCAGGAATGCCGTTATTACAGCCACAGTATGAGGAAGAACGAAGATCCCTAGGTACAGGAAGTTTGTTCCCAAGACCTAATTATGGTGAAGGACCTGGTGAGACTCATCCCACTGCCCCGAGTTATGCTCCCACACTGACCCCGCAGGTGTTACATGACAAATCCATAGAGAGATTACTGGAAGAAAAGGAGCGGGAGGTGCTAGCAAAACAGAGAGCTGAGATAATTCAGAAAATGTCCCAGTTAAATACCAGTCCTGAAGCATTGACAATCCCAGTAACAATCGGACCCGTGGTCCCATTGTACGGGGATCGGCATGAAAGTCCAAAACCTCCAGTCATTACTCCCGTCATAGCACAGCCCAGACCAGAACCCTTAATTGTAGATGAACAGACGAGTGAGTGTGAATCTAAGGTCTCACTCATGGATCTGCCCATTAGAAATACAGGGAAAAGGATGCAGAAAAGACATAATCCTTTCAATGCGAGGGAGATTCAAATGGAATCGACATCGGGTACTAGAAGCGTCACTTTGGTTACACCTGAGGAAATTGAAAGATGGAGTCAAGAATTAGAGAAACAAACTTCGCAAACAAAACCTTTAGACCTCTACAAACTGAGAGTAGAAATAGAAGAATTAATGGCAGGAAATGTAGGATTAGACAGATTAAATACCTACTTAGAAGAAGAGCTGTTGTTTATTTGCAAAAGCCTTACCCGCAATGCCCGAGTACTTCATGAAAAATTGACAGATACTGCTGCTAGTATGGGAATAGATATTTCAAAATCGAAACCCTTACAGAAACCATACCGAGCAGAATTTTCAGACAAAGATTTGGAAAACCTGAATATATCAGGAAAAAAGGCACAGGTCAAAGAATTAATGACAGTGTTACAGAAATGGGGAGACGTAGAAAGATGGAAAGCCAGATGGGCCAAGAAAAAGGATGAGGCCAGATCTAAGCAAGTAACTTCTGAATTTGTCCTAAAGGAAGCAGACAAACCAGAACAGTTATGTCCTATGCGCGAGGTGCCAGGTGGAAAATATGTACACGTTCCATGGTCCCGGCAGGATATTGTGTCCTTTACCAATGACTTCCCAAAATTACGAGAAAAGCCAGTTGATTGGTACCGACAGGTAGAAAGATTCGTAAAAGTGCAGAAATGCCTATGGATGGACCTGGATGGGTTCTTCGATATAGTGGTCCCTGTAGATCTGTGGACTGAGTGTAAGATAGCCATAGCCTGGCCTAGTGAGGAATACCCGAGAGATGAAAAAACAGGGGAACCATCGAAGGAAGTGATGAAGAAATATGAACAAGTAATTCAGCATCTGAAGCTAAAAGTGCCCGCAAAGGAAACTGATTGGACCAAGATAGATAGAACCACGCAGGAAAGGGACGAGACTGTGCACTCCTTTTATGAAAGGCTGTTGCAGGTATTTAAGACATACAGTGGTATAGATAACATCGAGATGAAGGACATGACCCACTTTATTTACAGGTTTGTAAACGGTTTAAGACCCGAAATTTGTCAGTGGATAAAAGATAATAAAATCTGTTGGCAGTCCAAGAAAATGGATGAGGTCCTACGGTACGCAAAGTACTGTGAGGACGAAATGGCTGAAAAGAAAAAGGCCCTGAAGGAGAAGGTGATGTGGGCTCAATTAAAGCTCGCAGAACAGCAGGAAAAGCAATTGAGTAAGTTAAATAAAACTGCTCAGAACTAAGGCCCTGGGGGTGGGGGTGGAGGAAAACCCCGAGCTAAAATGAGCAGAGAGGACGCGAAAAAGAAATTTCCCTGCCATCAGTGCGGAGAAATTGGACATTGGCGAGACGAGTGTCCGTATTTACAAGGTGATAATGCCCAACTACCTGATTTAATTCCACAGACGCAGAATGAAAAACGAGGAAAGACCCAGCAGCAGGTAAAAACGATTCAAGTGCCCCGAGCGCCAAAGCCTATTTTTAAAGGGAAATCACCGCAGGGTGATGATGTAGAAATCTGGGGAGGCAATGAGAATAGAAATACAGCAACTTCGCAGTATCTACTGAATGACACTTTCTGTGACGACCAGTACTGACGGGGCCTGAGAGGGGAGGACGAGGAGTGCGTACTTGGCGCCTCCTTGCCGGTAGACCAGTCAGGGCCATACATTGAAGGAAAGGTTGATGGAAATGATGTCACCTTTCTGTTGGACACTGGTGCTACCCGTTCTACTGTGAGAACAGTGGACGTTCCAAACCTACCCCTCTCGGGAGAAGCTATCCAAGTAGTAGGAGTATCTAATCAATTGATTAGTACACCTGTTACCGAGCCCATGGAGATCTCAATTGGAAATTTTAAACAAATGCACAGATTTGTTGTCTGTGATACCAGTCCGGTAAACTTACTGGGACGTGATTTACTGTGCAAAATGAATTGTACCATCTTTTGCACACCAAAGGGCGTCGAAATTCAAACCCCAGATGAAGATGGTATCTATAAGCTAATGTTAATTAGACCTGACTCAGAAATAAAACGACTGACTATACAGGACTTACCTGAAGAACTCCAGCAGACAGTGAAGCCAGAAGTATGGGACTTTACAGGAAAGGATGTGGGATTAATGAAAAACGTAGACCCCATACAAATAGCCATGAGAGAAAATGCAGTGTACCCCAATACCAAGCCTTAAAGAATGAGTGCAGAAGTGAGAGCAGGTGTTGCCATTGAAATACAGAAATTGCTAGAAGCAAACATCATACAGGAAGTAATGAGTAGCCCATGCAACTCACCCATTATGGGCATCAAAAAGCCTAATGGCAAGTACAGAGTAGTGCAGGACCCGAGAAAGGTAAACAAGATAGTGGTCTCTTGCTGCCCTATTGTCCCGAACCCAGCAGTGATTCTGTATCAGATCCCCTGGGATGCTGAATGGTTTACTGTGATAGACCTATGTCATGCTTTCTTTTCGATCCCATTGCATCCAGACAGCAAATTTCTTTTCTCATTTGCTTTCAACAGTAACGTGTATGTCTGGAACAGGGTCCCCCAGGGGTACACAGAAAGCCCCTCTATCTTTAATCAGATCTTGAAAAAATGCCTTGAAACTTTAGTCTTACCTGGAAAATCTGTTTTGGTACAGTACATTGACGACCTATTGGTGGCGTCTAAAAGCCATAAGGATTGCGTAGTTGACACCATTGCCCTACTGAATCACCTGAGTGAAAAGGGACATAAAGTGGCCCCTGATAAATTACAGTTCTGTTCGAAATCAGTGAAATATCTGGGACACCAGATAGAAAAAAGGTATCAGAAAAGTCACCTCAGAGAGAGTCAGAATAATTCAAAATATGCAGTTACCCCGTACTCAGAAAGAAATCAGAATGTTCCTCGGAGATGTAGGTTACTGCAGGCAATGGATTGTGGGATTCGCAGTCCTTGCAAAGCCTTTGATACAAATGACAAAGAAAGGAACAAAGGACCCAGTTGAATGGAATGACGAGAGCTTAACAGCTTTCACACAGTTGCGAAATTGCCTGTGTACAGCCCCCGCTCTAGGGATGCCTGACTATTCTAAGGAGTTTGGCCTATTCTGTGACACTCGTGACAATTGTGCATTGTCAGTCCTGACTCAGGAGCATGGTTTGACCAGAAGGCCTGTGGCATATTTTTCTACCACTTTGGATCCAGTGGCTGCTGGACTACCTGGATGTCTAAAAGCAGTAGCTGCAACTTGCACCAGTTTAGAACAAAGTGAGTCTATTATTATGGGACATCCTGTAACTGTGTATGTTCCACATGCAGTTGTGATCCTATTGACTCGTACAAAAACTCAGTATCTCACCCCTAGTCGGCTGACTAAATATGAGAGGATTCTCATGGGTGCTGCAAATATAGTCATTACCCGATGTAACATTTTAAACCCTGCCACTCTACTCCCTGATTCAATAGTAATGGAAGATAAGGGAGATCATGAGCCTGACTGCATTGACCTGACAGAGTTCAGTACTAAACCTCGCCCAGACATTAAGGAAACTCCTTTACCTGTACATGATGAGGAATGGTTTGTGGATGGTTCATGCCTGAGGCATGAACTAGGAGGCCTAAGTGCTGCCTATGCTGTGGTCACGTTAAACAAAATTGAAGAAGCATCCTATCTATTTGGAGTAAAGTCTGCACAAGTAGCCGAATTGATCGCCTTGATAAGAGCTTGCAAATTGGGAAAAGACAAAAGAGTAACAGTGTATACTGATAGTCAGTACTGTTACGGGGTTGTGCATGACTTTGGCCAATTATGGCTACAAAGAGAATTCCTGACTTCCTCAGGTACCCCCATTCGGAATGGAAAAGTTGTCCAAGACCTTTTAGAGGCAATCCAATTACCAAAAGAATTGGCAGTGGTCAAATGTGTTGCTCATAAGAAGGGCCTTGACCCTGTATCTTTGGGAAATGACTTTGCTGATCGGGTGGCAAAACAATGTGCTATGGAGCAGATGAGAATAAATCCCAGGCGGGGTGGGGTTGGAAACAGCTGCCAACTTAGAATGTTTGAAGAAGTGCCTACATGGGATGAAGTGAGAGAATGGCAGCATGTGACGCCCTGGGAAGAGAAAGAGAAGTGGAAAGAACAAGGTTGTAAACCGAGACGTGAGGATGGTGTCATTGTGGGCCCAAATGGTATGCCTGTGTTACATAGACACCTGCTTGCCCCAATGGCTCGATTGATACATGAGGGATCACACATTGGGAGGGATGCCATGGTTCTGGTGTTTCAACAGACTTGGTACAACAAGAAGTTCAGGAAGGTAGCAGAGTCCCTTTGCCAGAGGTGCTTGACTTGTCAGCAGTTCAACGCTGGCAAGAGAACAGTAGTTGAACTGATGAAAATTGGGAGATCAGGGGGTCCTTTTGTGAGGATACAAATTGATTTCATTACCATGCCTCGTTGTGAGGGAAAAAGGTATGTCCTTGTCATTGTCTGCCTATTTTCAAAGTGGGTGGAAGCTTACCCTGCCACACAGAATGACGGCATAACAGTAGCTAAGCTCCTACTAAAAGAGTTGATACCTAGATTCGGGGTTCCAGTCTTTATTTATTTTTTTTGAAAACTTTTTATTGATTTTATAACACAAACACAAACAACTTGCAAGGAAGAAGAAAAAGAGACATCAGTATACACAACGTTGCAGTACATGGTGTTAGAGCGGGAAGGGCAATACCATGAGCGTTTGTTCCATCGAGAAAGAGTCTCACAGGGGGGGGGGGCAGAAGAAACAAAATGCAACCAGTATACAGTAGTATGTGAAGGAACCCTCGGGTTACGGGGACCTGGGTGCAACATCTGGGTCAGGAAGAGGAGGGGCACATATATCACCACGGTAAGTGTTCCATTGAGTCCATATCTTCCCCCATTTTCGGGGGGTACCTCGAGAAATATATACCGTTTTTTCTCTGAACATGCACCAGTCCATGTTTTGTTTCCATTTCCGAATCCCGGGCGGGCCCTGAGCGCCCCACAGTTGCGCAATGTCACGTTTGGCAATCATATTGCCCAAGGTCACCCACCGAAGCTGCGACACGGAGTAATCATTCGGTTCCCATACGTTCAGCAGGCATCTCCTAGCTTCCGGCATCGATCGCACCCCGGTAACCTCACTCATCACCTCGTGCACACGGGACCAGAATCGCACTATCTCAAGGCACTCCCAGATGATATGTAAAAAGGTGCCCAGGAGACCGCATCCACGCCGACACAAACCATCCACAGAGAAGCCCATGTGTACCAAACGGGGACCAGTGACATACACTCTATGTAGGATTTTAAGTTGCACAAATCTAAGGCGCGCCTGGATGGCCACCTCTTTAGGGAAGGAGATCGCCGCCTGCCAGTCCTCATCGTCCAGCTCCAGCCCATCACCAGTCCAGACCTCTCTAAGGCGAACCAGGAGATCAGACCTGGAGTTGATTCATTTTTTATAAATAAGCGAAATCGTACTATCAGGAACATGTCCATCCAGTACCCTGTCTTCAAGCGGGGACGACTCCGGTATCTCCGCACCCGAAGGGAAGACCGAGAGCACCGCGTGGCGGACCTGCGCATAGCGAAAAAATTCGCGATCGCTCAAAGCGTACTCGGTTTTCAATTCCTCAAACGTCTTCATTCTCCCCTTAGTCCAAACATCATCAATCCTGCTGATACCAATCAAGTCCCACCTATCAAACCCCCGGAACTGCCAAAGTGAGCCAAGTCTATCAGACGCGTAGAGGGGGGTGGCACGAGTCAATTTATCAGTCCACCCAAGCGCCATGGAAGCATGTCGCCACACCTGGACGGCCGTCCTAGTGGGGCCCATCACGTTGCGAGGGGTGAGTTTCGAGTAGAGGGCTCTATTGAAGTCGCCCCCCGGTAACAACCATTTGTCCATCTCGAAGGCCGGATTCGGCAAAGGGCCATACATGCAATGATTTATTGCCCCCAGTTGAGACGCCCAATAATAGCGACGGATATCAGGCAAAGCAATTCCACCGTCGTACCACGGGAGCGACAATTTAGCAATGGCGATCCGGGGCCTACCCCCCCACACCAGTTGCCTCTGTAAACTATCAACCTCACGGAAGTATGTAGCCGGGACAACGTCAAGTGTGTTTTGCAATGCGTAGAGGAAGCGGGGCAGTGACATCATCTTAAACAATGCCGCTCTACCCAGGGGAGAGAGAGGAAGTTTCCCCCAGGCGACCACATCTGCCCGAAGGCGCTGAAGAGGGGGCAGTAAATTACGGTCAAACCTCAGTGCAGGGCTCAGCGTGATAAAAATGCCTAGGTATTTAAAGCCATCTTTCACAATCGCGATAGGACAACCACTCGGCAGAAGGGGGGCGGCACCCGACAGGACGTAGACACAGGACTTCGACCAGTTGATGACAAGACCCGAGTTTTTGCGGAAGGACGTTAAGACATCAAACAGCACAATGAGGGATTTACGGGGTGATGTAAGATAAAGCAGAATATCATCAGCGTAGAGAGATACACGGTCCTCAAACTCCGAGTTCCACCTAATGCCCTTCAGGGACGGTTCCCACCTCAACCAGGCCGCCAGCGGTTCCAAGGCGAGAGCAAACAACAAGGGGGACAAGGGACAGCCCTGTCGCGTCCCTCTGCTCAGTGCAAAGGGCGCAGAGACCCGACCATTGACCACCACCTGAGCCATGGGACCGGCGTAAAGCAATTTGACCCACCGAACGAACTCCGAACCGAAACCAAACTTAGCAAGAACCGCCCACAAATACGGCCATTCTATTGTATCAAACGCCATCGTAGCGTCTAAGGACGCCAAGATGGCGGGCTCACGCAGCGTCTCGGCCCGTGCCAGGACGCCATGCAACCTTCGGAGGTTAAGCGCCGTGTTACGATGCGGTATAAAGCCTGATTGATCAGGGTGAACCAGTTCCCCAATAACGGTCGCCAAACGTGTCGCCAGCAGCCTGGCCAAGATTTTAGGTTTCGCGTTAATCAACGAAATGGGTCGAAAAGAGGCACAGCGATCCCGAGGTTTACCATCCTTGTGGATGACAACAATAGTGGCCAGTCTCTGGTCTGGCGGGAGAAAACCCACCTCCAAAGACTCAAGAAACATAGAGCGCAGATGAGGAGCTAGCGAATCCGGGCGCAGTTTATATAGCTCAATGGGGAGCCCATTAGGGCCCGAGGCCTTGCCGGATCGGACCGAACGGACAGCAGCGGCAATCTCGTCCACAGTAGGCGGGGCATCCAGAGCATCTCTATCAATGTCAGACAATCGGGGAAGTGCAATATCACGCAATAGCAGGCAGGAGTCCTGCTCTGAACGATCAGACACCTGGGAGTACACCTCGCGGAAATAATCGGCAAAACATGCAACAATATCAACAGGGTCTGTACAACACTCTCCATTCTCCGCAACAATCACAGGGACGACACGACTTGCCTTCTCCCTCTTATCCAACCAAGCAAGCAATTTCCCAGCCTTATCACCCACGTCATACAAGCGTCCCTGCTGTTCCCTCCCCATTTCCTTAGCAGCTTCAGTGACCAGAGCTCTGTATTCATGTTGCTTCAACTCCAGTAGATGTAACCCCTCAGCGGTAACCCCAGATTCCAAGCGCTCCTCCAGGGCCGTGACCTCCCCCTCAAGTCGAACCATCTCAGCACGGTTGGCCAACTTCACGCTACCAATCAATGAGAGGGCCTGGCCACGAATGACCGTCTTGTAAGCTTCCCAAAGTAAACTAGGGGAGGAAACAGAGCCCACATTTTCCTCAAAATAACAATCGTGTGCTTTAACCAGCTCATCCCTGACCCTGGGGTCCTTCAAATACCAGGGGTTGATCGGAGCCACTCGGCCCGCAGAACCCTGCCGTGCATCTACCACCAGCCAAAGAGGAGAATGGTCCGAGATGCCCCGTGCCAGATGTTTAACTTCCCGTATGAGGGATGCATGGGCCGAGGGCAGTAATACGTGGTCCAACCTCGAGAGACTACCATGAGCACCAGAATGATAGGTATATTGCAACTGTCCCGGGTGAAGCAACCGCCAGCAATCAGTGAGCCCCAGCGTCTCCAGGAAGTCACTCAACCAAGTCTGGGCCTTCGGCAGTTCCCTGGGAGGGTGACGATCACGCATCCCCGAGACCACCGCATTAAAGTCACCCCCAACCAAAAGCAAACCCTCGGGGAGACCCAGGATAAGTCCACTCAGATCAGCAAATGTGGTGGCCTGGAGGCCCGGGGGCACGTACACAGAAATCAGAATAAGAACCTTCCCCTCCCAGCGCCCCACAATGGCGGCGTATCGTCCCTTATCATCCAGAATGACATCATCAATGGCCAAGGGGAGGGAGGTCCGAACCAGAATGCCCACCCCCCTAGAGCCCGAAGTGAAACCCGAGTGCGCCACAAGGCGATAACCACGCCTATTCAAAGCGTAGCACTTGTTGCCGAGCAAATGAGTATCCTGCAGTAAAACGACATCTGGAGTCAAACGTTTCAGCAATTGCAACACCACCCTCCTCTTAATCCCATCCCCCAACCCGTTCACGTTCCAACACAACAGCCGAAGTCCCCTACCCCCCATCCCCGTGTTCAGCCCCTCCCCCGCCCTACACCCAAAGCGACTGCAAAAAACAGGAGTGCGCCCTTCCTTCGCCTTGCAAGTAACAATAAAATTCAAACAAACAACCCAGTTCCCCCAACAATGTCAAAACAACTATACCCCCCACCCCGCACCCCTGCTGAAGACCAAAGAGCCCCATAAACTTGCAGTGTGCCTGTCGCCCAACCACCCAACTAGTCTACGAAAAGAAACCCAGGAGGAGAAAGGACCCGTTCACCCCCCACCCACCCCCAAAAAGACCATTACTTGCAAACATTAAGAACACAGCATAGCACAGTTCAAAGCCAACGGGAAGGGTACGGGGTGAAAGTCAACAGTTACTCCTGCTCTGTCGGGCCACCTTCCGCCCGATCCGACTTGCCAGAGTCCTCAAAAGGTTCATGATCCGTAGGCAGCGTGTCAAGCCAGTCACTCACGACCCCAGGATGGTCGAAGAAAAAAGTACGATCCCTATGTACCACCCGCAGACGGGCTGGAAAGAGCATGGCATACTTCATAGACCTTTCCCGGAGTCTCTTCTTGACCCCTTGGAACCCCAGCCTCTGTTTCTGGACCTGTTGTGTAAAGTCCGGATAGAAGCGGACAGTAGAGTTCTCAAAGGCAATGGGACCAGACTGCCGCGAAGCCTGCAGGATAGCGTCTCTGTCCCGGAAATGAAAGATCCTCGCAATGATGGGTCGAGGGTTAGCACGCGATTTAGGTGTGCCGCCGGGGATCCTATGTGCACGCTCTACAGCGAAGAACTTGCTGAGACCCTTGGGCGCCAAGTGATTCAGCACCAGGTCTTCCACCAATAGGTCCGTCGAGGCAGCAGTCGATGATTCCGGGACCCCAATCAGGCGGATGTTATTGCGCCTGGCACGGCTTTCATAGTCCTCTAGGCGCCCAGAGTAATAATCATTGGCTTTCCTCAGGTTCCCGACTTCAGCCTGTAATTCAGAGACGTCGGTGACCAGGCTAGAGGTCTTAAGATCCAGGGATTTGACCTTTTCGTTTGTCTTCGCCAAGTCCGCCCTGATCAGATTGACATCAATCGCCACCATATCCAGTTTGAGAGTCAAGGCCTCATATTGTTGCCCCAATGAGGCCTTCATACCGGTGATGGCACCCATGAGATCTCGCAGCGAGGGCTCGTCTTCAATCGATGAGTCCTCCGGCATTGTCGTCGAGGGTTTAGCTGCTGCTCCCGGCGATCCCTTAGCTAGAGTGTACCGGTCCATAATGTTTGTTTGCAGAGCACTCCCTCGAACGCCCGGTTTAGGCCCGCGCTTCCCACCCTCAGGCTTGGTGGTCATCTTGGATCCTGGACCCGTACGGGTCGCCTGTTGACGGGTAAAAATGGTGACTGCGGAGGCAAATGTAGGACCAGAAGGGCGAAGGTGGTGCCAGTCTCAGATCCGGAAGCCGCTACAGATCGGCAGTAGGAGCGGAGAGACCAAGGGTGTAGAAGCGTCCGGCCGTCCACGGAGCCTACAAAGTCAGGTTGAGCTCCGGACAGGAATCGAAACCGAAAGCTATCGCCAGCCCACGCAAGTCTGGCAGTCCGTTGTTGTTCACTTACTGGACGGCAAGCGAGACAAGATAGCGCGGGGCGTCACCATGGAGCAGGCCAGAAAACTGCGACAGTCTGTAGCTCTGGACCCCGAAGTCCAAAAAAGTTTGCTGAAACAAATAAATGAGCAGTAGAACTGTGCCAATAAACACCCGTCGTCCGAACCAGGATAAATTACAGGATAGTCGATGGAGGTGGCGAGGGTCCGGGAGCCCCGTGCTCACGCGACCATCTTGGGTGCGCGCGAAGCTCCTCCCGGTTCCAGTCTTTATTGACTCAGATAGAGGCGGACATTTTCAGAATGAAATTTTGGCCCAGCTTTGCAAAGCATTCGGGATCACCGAAAAGCTGCACTGTGCATATCATCCAGAGGCTTCTGGAGTGGTAGAACAAATAAATGGCACCATAAAGAATAGATTGGCAAAAATATGTGATTCTACTGGCATGAACTGGATAACTGCCTTGCCTCTTGTTCTGATGGGACTCAGAAGCATTCCAGATCGGAGAACAGGCCTGAGCCCCCATGAGATCTTGATGGGAAGAGTGATGAGACAAGCGTGGGTACCAGGATACAAACTGTTAAGCATTTCTGATGATTTGGTACTTGAATACTGCAAGCAACTGGGTGACCAAGTGCGTTCTATCTCTCGCCAGATTGGGGCAGACGCCGTCGCCAACCCGACAACACCAGTTCACAAATTGGTTCCTGGTGACTGGGTTAAGATAAAGAAGCATACTCGTTCAAGTTGCCTTGAGCCAAGGTGGGGGAAAAAGCGCCAAGTAATCCTGGTAACAACGACCGCTGTGAAGTGCGCAGGCGTTCCCAAGTGGATCCATGCCAGCCATACCCAGAAGGTGATACCCGACGAGGAACCTGGAGCCGAAGGTTGTTCAGCTGAGGGGTCTACAGACGTTGGTCCTGAAGTAGCTGATATCAGACGGCCGAGCACCAGTCCCATTGAGGGTCCTGTAGGCGTTGGTCCAGAAGTAACTGATGACGTATGGCCAAGCACCAGTACTGCTGAGAATCCCACGGATGTTGGCCCGGAAGTAGCTGATGACGAGCTTCCGAGGATCTGGCCAGAGGATTGGATACCCATAATCGACCTTCCTGGAGACCCACTCAGAACAAGAGAGCGAATAAGAGAAGACAGAGAGTGGAATAGAGAGGTCGAGCAAGGCACAGGCGAAGACCCTCAGATCATTGAGATTCACATCAAATCTGAGGACGAAGAAGAAGGTCAGACAGGGACAGAACAAGTGATCGATACTCCTCCACTGACTCCTGAAATAGAAAAGGGACAGACTAGACATAGTGTAATAGTTCGAGCAGAAGAAAATAAAGGGATCGAAGTGCTCGAGCAGGATCAGGCAGAACTAGAAGAACATGTTCAGGACATAGAAACAGAGACATTTGAAAGCCAAACGCAAAATATACCTGAACAAGGCCAGCTTAGTAACCAGGCAGAAGAAATAGATACAAGACCTGGGACTAGTCAGACAGAAAGGGAAAAGGCAGAAATTGAAGTGCCACAAACAAGTGAAAATAAAAGGACATTAGAAAAAAGCCAAATCACAGTGCCAGCTAAAAGACTCAAGAAAAAGAAGCACATTGAGCCAAGGTATATTAAGAGACTAAAATTAAGAATAAAAACAGTCCAAGAGAAACTTGCAGATATAAGAAGAAGTCCCCGAATTGCAGAAATACCTGAAGATAGCTCCAAGAGAAGGAGTGAGCGAATAAAAAGACAAAACGAAAAATATCAGGATCCGGAGTGGACCTACTTAATCTTGGAAAACTTTGAGGATCTTGATATTACTGACGAAAGCGACGGAGAACAAATTACTGATTACTCTGCAGAGGAAGAGGACGAACCGCCGTGAAATTGCTCAGTATAAAAATACCTGGGCAAAGCCACAAAGAGGGGTTGAAAATTTCTTCTGAGCCAAAATGTCTGATACAAACGTGAGTGGTAGACCTAGCCGCAGTTGTTGCAAAACATGCTGCAAGGTGTGTATATGTAGTATAGTTATAGTTATATTAATTTGGATAGGATTAACAGTTTTCATTCCTTTTATGGTAAGCAAAAATACTAATATTGACCCTACCCAGACTACTGACGCTGCAGAACTGACAACACGAAGTGTAGAAAGACGTGAGGAAGCACTCCGACAAACAAAACGAGACTTAGAAGCATCAGATGAGGAAGGACTACATTACCACGGAGTTAGAAACCAGACTCATTTAAATGTTTTCGCAAACCTGTTAGTGCATTATGTAGAAACTATGGAAATAGAAGATTGCTATGTCTGCATGAAGCTACCTACTTCTGTGGCTGAAGGCGTGACATATCATCACCTACCTCTGACCTATGGAATCTCCTGTAGTATTTTAGCAAGCTTATTTTACAAAAGAGGACCGTTACAGTACTATTACTCTAACAATGACGTGATCTTTTCTGAACTTCCTATACGTGGGAGTCTGAATCCTGTACATACTAGAAGTGACGTTACATGTTATATGGGAGAATATTTTCTGACTATAGGTACTATAGACTTAAATGAAGCACACAGAGACAATTTGACCTGTTCATTACATGAACAAGAAAAAGTATTTTTAAACATGGCAGAGAAAAGAAGGGAGAGTTTCCAAAGAAAGGCTAATGACAAAAGGCAGAAAACACCTAAATGGGCTGAGAACATGGAAAGCACCTCAAATGGCGGGGCAGGGCCTGCTCTGTTGCTGGATTTCGAAAAGAAAGGGAAACTCTGTCTTCACCGTGAGAAGACTGATTATTATAATAACATTTTCATTGGTTCCAGTCAATGTGAGCACAATTACAAGGTAATTGGAGGTTGGGGATTTAAAAATGGGTCAGAGCCTGTGTTTCCTGGAATTTATTATATATGTGGAGACAAGGCTTATTTCAAATTACCGGATCACTGGTATGGAAGCTGCTACTTTGGCATTGTTTTCCCGAGAGTATACCATGTGAATGAAATTTCTGGAAGCAGTGAAAACACTAATGGCTTAGTGCGTAACAAAAGAGAAAGCGTAGGTGAAATAATGGGTAGTATTTTTAGTGCACTGATACCTGGAGTGGGAGTGGTTCTGAACACTCACAGAATTTGCAAATTGTCCACAATAGTGGATGTGTTGTCTACTGACACAGCTCATGGATTTCTGCTGGTCAATACCGAAATGGTTGCGATCAGATCAATGGTTTTGCAGAACAGACTTGCTCTTGACACCTTAATAGCAAAAGAGGGCGGAGTCTGTCGGATGCTGAAGGCGCAACATTGTTGCACTTACATTCCGGACAAAAGCGTACAGCTCAAAAGATATGTGAAAAACATTACTAATTTGGAAAAAGAACTCAAACCACTCGAGGTTGATAGTGCTTGGAAAAGACTGGTTGATGGTCTCTCCAATGTAGGACATTGGTTTGCTAGTTTAGGTAAAAGCTTACTACTTAAGGTACTGATGCCAATTGGAGTGATAGGTCTTATCGTATTTCTCATATTCGTCTGTTGCAAATGTCGCAAACACACAAAGAAATACCAAGTGAATGCGAGAGGAGCGAAACGGAGTGCGGATGAACTTGAATTAGAAGAAATTAATAATCAGATTTATAAAAAGGTGAAAAATTCTCACCCTACAAAAACTGAGAAAGAAAAGCTGAACCGACTGTTGGAAGAGATAGAGATGTACAAGGTGTGAAAGAAAGTTGGCATCTGGTTCCATTTTTTGTGATGATAGTAAATATCATCAAAGAGGGGATTGATAGAGCAAGATTTCGCATCGCGACTTGCTCGAGTCAAGAACCTCGAAAATCTATTATAATCTCGTAACTTCAATTGTTTGTTTTACTAATTTTATGTATTTTGAATGTGCGTGGGTATCATAGAGACGCTTGCCTATGTGTTTTACTAATACGATTAATCCTTGTCCTTAAAATGGCCGCTGCTTGACTTTCCTCTTCTGCGCATGCATCAGTCACACTCACGTGACTTTGCGTAGAGATAATTTTGGAGGGAAAGGGTGCGCATGCGTAATCGCCATAAAATGGCAGCTTAATGTGATAATGATTTGAAGCTCGTGCTATTGCTTATCGTGTCGTTATGTGTAGCACTTACCCGTAATTGCATAGCATATTTTTACAAATGATGAAACTAGAGTACGAAATCATGACATGTAATACATTCATTTATTTCTATGTACTAATTTGTTTTCGCTTACTTTTCATGTATCCTCGGCACTGAGGGGTGATGGGGCTGGGGAGTCCATCTTGGAGGGTACTTCTGCGCAGAATCAATCGATGGTGCGGTGGCATTGAAACCAAGCCAAAGAAGGTTGCTGGCAGAGCCTGCATGGGAAGATGAACCTTCACCCAGCGAGAAAGCCTAACTTGTACCCTATTTGTATACATTGTATTCTTTCCATTGTATTCCCTGCGACTTCTCGTGGGAACCCCAATCTTGCTAGGCGGCACCTTAACATGCAAAATAGGCCTTAGAATAGTCTGTTCTGATTGGTGTGTTAACCAAATCCTACCTTAGGACCAATCGAAATTTGGGGATTCTGACACTTTGCAACATTTGGGGGTGGTACACTGCCCAAAAACAGTATATCTACCCTGGGTTCACCTAGGGAAATTGTCCGACTTGTCTGAATAGCTGACCTGTCACTGACCCAACACACTCAATAGGTGACTTGAAGATACAGAGCGCTGCGGAGCACTCTGTCCGAATTTGACCATAGACTAAGGTTTTACTAAACCTTAAAGTGCTGGCGGAGCACTTTGCTGGGAGTTCGCTGACCCAATCGGGGTTCTGATCGATAGCTGCAGAGAGGGTGGAGCGCAGGCATTGCTTCCGAACTGCGGGTGCTGGTCGTGTCCTGGTGGTCCTGTCCTGATCCTAATCTGGGTTTCCTGTCCTGTCCTGAGGGGTCCATTCTGCACCTGCTGTCCCATTGATGACTGCTATTCCTTGGGGTATTTCCTGTCCTTAACTGACCCGTGGCCAGGGTTGGTTTTCACACCAGTCTAGGTAAATATCTCGCTGAAATCTCTGAAACTGCACTTCCTATTTTCTGTCTTTGCTTCAATAAAGACACACCTTTTGCATATGTTAAATTTTCCATGCTTTTCTCCGCAAACATTGCATCTCATTAAAGTCATTTTCAGTTTGCATTTCATAGTATGTTCCTATGTTCCCCTGTCCTTTTAGTATAAATCTCACCATACTGTTTATAAATTTAATGTGTGATCATATTTTTCTCCTAAATACTGAATTGAAGTAATAACGTTAGAATTATAGCGTGTTGCACTTTTTACCCTTCCATAGATGTATAGGTTTCCCTGGTGTCTTTTCTCTCGAAATATGACCCCATGATAAAGTTCCTTATACGTGCATAAAATCCCTAGCATTAAGTACTCTCCCTCGAATTTCATTTCCGTTATTTTTGAATTCCCCCATTATTGGGTTAGATGGTTACCTGTATACTCTTCCTATATGGTTATGTGCTTTTCGTTATTCTGATTATAGATTGCCTCATTTCTATAAACTGTATGATTGAAGAATCTGAAATCTAAGATAAACTTTTAAAACTTCTCAGTTGTCCGTGGTCATTTCATGAAATAAAGTACAAAAGTTGGGGTTTGTATCTTGCTGCCTTTCCTTTTACAGCTAGCTCCCTGACCCATCGTGGTCATAGGTACCCATACAGTGGATGGTAAATTGGGTACACTGGAAATAATCGAAAGGGAACTCACAATTATTGGTAGTAGATTGTGTGGTCATCTGATCAATGTATATGATAAAGTAAAGTATATGGGCCCGAAGCCAGAAGTGGCGAAATTATTGGTCGGGTGACCCGCGATCTCTAGCATCATTGTTTCAACTAGCTGAGCATCATTGCTAAGCGGTGCAGCTACGACTGGATCAGTTGAACGTGGAAGTCCCTAGAGTCGCACCAATTTGCACAAGCAGTCGCACCCACACCCACTTCGGCTTTTCAGTCATTCATTTTCACTTTATTCGTGGCGATGTTAGTCCTTTTGGCTGTTTTGTTTTATGGGAATTTGTGTAGCGCTTTCTGCTGTTGGTATGGCACGGTACTGCTTGTTTAATCTGAACGACCTTTCGCACAGCATTGCATATTGCACTATTTGGTTGTGTCTGTTGTGAGTAGTGTTTCATGGTATAGATTAGAAGAGGATTGTTTTCTGTTAGGTTTAGAAGTGGTTTGTGGATGTTAATTTGAAAGTAAAGGGCGCTTGGTGTAGATACAGATCTTTCTGATGCAATGTGTGTATGGATGGGTGTGCCAGAGAACTTTTAATTTTTATTCTCTTTAGTGAAAATGTTTCTACCAATACCTAACACAGGCACAATATGGACAAAAGCAGTGCAAGCTCCCCCAAAATCGAACCTAGAAATAGGGTAGATGGCAGTAGTAGTGCACCCTTGGAAACAACAGGTGTGATTCCTCTTCAGGGGCTCCAGAGCATAGCCTGGACCCACCTATGAGACCACGGAGCCACTGTAAATTATTCTATTACACTTGTAATATTTATTTAGCAGTGTTCATGCCTCTGAGACCTGGCCCTGCTGCTTGGTCTGACTCCTGGTTAAGAATCATGGTTTGCCTGTTCCAGTTTCCAGCACCAGATTAAATTTCTCATCTGCTGCGCCATTGTGCCTCTGAGCAGCCAGAAAAAGAAGGTTAAAAACAAATAATTCAGTCTTCTTTCTAGGTGCGTGTGCGAGTAAAAGTGTGTTTGATTGAGAGAGAATGAGATTAAGCATAGTGTTTGAGAGTGTCAATGAGAATGAGAGTGAGAATCAATGAGGGAGCGCGAGTAAGGAAAAGAGAGGTAGTGAGTAAAGTAGTGAGAGTTACAATGAGTGTGTGATTGAAAGGGAGTGGGAGTGAGTCAGAGGTGCCTCTATCAATGGTGCAGCTAGTGCAGTGGTACCATGGCATAGAGGCCCTGGTACAGCTGCTCTCGCTGCGCATTAAACAACTGTACCTTAGGAGTTCAGATCAGAGCCCCTGTATACCAATGGTTGTGATTGAGAGTCAGTGATTATAAAAGTGTGTGTGCATGTGCGTTTGTGTGCAAGAAGCAGTGTTGGTGTATGGGTGCTTTAGTGTGTTAAGGCACCCAAGGCAATTTTTGACAGTTATGAGGGGAACCAGTGGCACGTATTACGCCCACCACTTTCAGGGATCACCAGCCGCCACTGCTGCCAGCACAGCGAGGTAGTTTCCAGATGCAGAAAGCAGCCCACAAAGGCGAGGTAGTGTCCAGATGCAGAAAGCAGCCCACAAAGGCAATGCAGCTATGTGGTACGCAGAGGCAAACAGAGGCACTTAGAATACACATAACGCCTTAGCCAATGCAACTTTAGGATACGCAGAGGCACCCAGATGCAAGCAGGGGACCCCACAGGCCCCTAGCTACACAGGTAGCTAGCAAACATACAGATTGACACTGTGGCACACATAGGCACTTACAATTGTTCTATAGCACTTGGAGGCATTCACATACACACAGGCACCCAGCAGGCCACTGAAGCATAGAGAAGTGGCCAGCTCGCCTGCAGAGACATTTAGCATCTTTCACAGCCCCCAAAAACCCAGAAGCATTATTTCATAGTGATACTACATTACACCCAGACACTGCACTACAATGAAACATACACATAGTCTCAGCATACCCACAGAAGTTCTATGTTCTATGTACTTGATATTGGGCGCGATTCATCAATGTAGGGATATGTCGACACTGCACTGTAATTGACCAGACAAGCGAAACTCCCAAACAACTGTGTTTTCAGCATTTTGAAAAAATGGTTGAAATTGGACCAGGAACGCGTATGCAGAGTGATAGTGTTCCAATGAAACAACGCTAGATAGGGAAAAGCCCCACCCCCAAATTTAACAGCACGTATGCTGGGATCTGTAACAAAGCTTTATTAGAAGATCTTAGCTGTCTGGTGGGCCTATAAATCTTCATTTTTTGTTGTAAGTACAGAGGCTGGGCCTGATACAAGGCCTTGAGGGTTAGGCAAGGGCTGGCCTATTGCATATTAATCTGGCAGTGATATTTGGCACCACCTGCAGTTTGGCCACCAACAAAGTATTAGCGGCCGCTAAGAATGCATTGCCATAATCCAGGCAATTTATAATCCGCGTGTGGACTAACATTTTCCTAGAGGTGGAAGGCAGCCAAGGAAATTTTTTTTTAAAGCAATTTCATTGTGGCAAAGCACATGCCACCTGCTCTCTCATAGATAACTCTTGGTCGATTTCTACTCCCAAGTTCTTCACTACCTACTTAAGAAGGGGAGCAGGCCCAAGATCAGAGGGCCACCAATCAGATGACCACAAATCCTGTGCTTTTCCAAACAGTAAGATCTCGAATTTGTCGCTATTTAACTGGAGACAATTCAAAGTCATCCAGTTAGCGATTTCTCTAATACAATGATTGAATCGCTGCTACATCTGGTTTGACTCTTGTCCAGTAGGAAATAAGCAATGTGGTATATAAAGGCACACACTGGCAGACACATGCACTCACTGGCACATTGATTACCTTGTCCTCACAAAGGCAATCACTGGAAGGTCAAAGTTACTATTCTAACTCCAGTCCTAGAATATTTAGGGGAAAGAGCAACTTTCCCCCAAATATGAAAAAAAGCCTTTTTAGTATTTCAACTCCAGTCTTGGAATAGTTTGAGGAAAGTTATAAATTGGTTGAAATGTAACAATTTTGAATGTCAGTAAGTGCTGCCCTGAGTGCTCAGCTCAGTGCAAAAAACTAGGTATCCCCAGAGGCATCCTGCAGCAGACAGGTATTTTAGCACGCTGACTTTAGAATCGCTTCATTGGTTGTCAAACAAAGGATAGAATTCCAAACTCTTTGTCTAACTAACAAGGTGCTGACAGCACAGCTCCAATTATGTTTCTAAATGTATCATACAGTGGTGGCTCCTCCTAAATGGCGGAGGAGTATTGCCACAACTGCTGCGAGCGCAGCAGGCAAACACTAATAAATAAAAGGGCATTAATGCCATTTTACTTTGCAACCATCTTGCGCTGTGTACAGTATAAGCATGAGGCAGGGGGGCGGGCTGAATCCTGCTATTGCAAGATTACTGCTTCCCCTATCAGTGTGCATGTCGGATTGGTCGCTGGCTACCTATGACCAGCCATACATGAGCACTGTACCCCCAGCAATCACCAGGCTGTGAAATAGCCGCAGGATTTCTGGGACAAGCCCCCATTTTCAAAATGAGCACTGGGTTATCCTGCTCCCACCAATCCTGGAGCTGCTCTCATGCAGAAAGCAGCTCCAGGATTGGTCACGAGGCGCATTCCACTGGACAGGAAGTGAAGACCTTCCTTTTCCTGCTTGTGGACGTCACACCACCATCACCAGGAGTGCCGAACCGAGTGGGAGCATCATTGTGGTGAGTTGGGCGCATGGCGCCCCCCCATATTTTTGTATTGCCACCCGCCACTGGTATCATACTGGCTGACTTGGTGTCTTAAGTCATCTTCCCATCAACAGCCCACAACCCTAAAGTTAAAAAACAATTTTTATGGGGGTAGGTGTTTCACTCAATACATCACTATACCAAAACAAACCAGTCCAATCTGATTGGCTAAGAGTCAAGCATTAGGGGATAAATGGTTTAGCTCTTATTTGAGTTGCAGCTACTCTGCTTTATGTTACATGAGCATTGTTGGTGGCCATGGTGGCCATTAATGCCCACAGTAACCTTGGCCATGAGGGACATAAGCGATGGAGCATCCCGGGTAAATGAATCTATGACATTGCAAAACGCATTACATTATTTACCATGCCATGTGTTGCTAGACCATAGACCCTGTGAAGTATTTTCAGGCATGAAAATGTGTGTCACACCTTCAAATGGCTGAAACTCCTCATCACGCCTTGATGTGTGACAGGATTTACAGCAAACCTGACCAAGCATTTCTTGAGTGCAGGCTGCTGATGTTTCCTTTTTCATTGCTGTTGGATGGTTACTTTGGGCAATAAACTAGGTTCCGGGGCAACTAAAGAGAGAAGAAGAGTTGGGTCCTGCCTACCGAAAACCTGTACCCGTCATATCTATGGAAAGTACAAGAATTGCACTTTTGCGACCATTACCAGAACTGAGGAAGAAGAAAAGGCAAGTGTCAATTGACTCAGCCAAGCTACACCAGTTGGCCAATCCTTCATAGGCGCCCGGTGCCGCCGCCACAAAAGCCACAGACCACACCAAAGTCAAGCCTGTCCTCGTGATGTGCAACCAAGTCCAAGTGCAGTTCAACAGATGTAAGCACTGTGGCGGTTAAAAGTAAAAGAAGGCGTGCTGCAGATCTTACTGGTGGACTGCTAACCTCCCGACCAGCAACACCCTTGCTAGAAGTATTGAATATTTAAAACGAAACTGCATTTAATGCTCAATGCCCCAGAAACAAACCACACTGAGGCCTAGAATGAGTAAGAGGAGAAGACCAAGGTGAAACAGACTGCAAGCTTTCAATTTTACACAGTTGCGTTAGCTCTGCATTAAAGTCATAGTTTAAATTGGTGAAGCAGGTGGGCCATGTTTAACAGGCACTGAGTAAACATGCAAAGGCCCCATGCACTTATGTCTGGATAATCTTAACAATAACTGCATTTGTAATATGAAATTAAATGGAGGTGTTTCTAAAAGGAAAGCAAGACTTCAACCCTCAGAATGGGTCAAGCAAAAGTCCAGAACTGAAAACAGTGTCCCTCATGACCTGGAGGGAGGCGGACACCCGCCATTTAATTGATCTACTAGGAGCGCATCTGCTGTCAACCTCACACGTATCTCTCTCAAAGGAGGTTCTCATTAGGATGAAATGGAGCATCAGACACTAGGCTCAACTGAAACAGTAGCAGTGCCTCAAACTTTGCCTCAGTCTTGAGGACATCACCTCACCAAGACCCTTCACCAACAATTGATTGAGGCACAGGCTGCTAAAAGTCTCCTCACAGAACAAGAATCCTCCGCTTCCTTATAGGAAGCTGATCCTTATTTCACCACAGATAACCACAAAGAAATGTAGTGTTACAGTATACGCACCGACAAGTCATTACACGTATTGCAGATTCCTAGCAGTGCTGCCAACTCATTTTCTCATCGAGAAGTGGGGATAGAATATATAGAAGATCACATTGGCGCTGCCCCCTTGCTTCTGTGGGCCAAAATCTGGGCCTCAGAAGAGTTACAGTTTTCAAGGGAGATCATCGAAGACTGTATTAACTTGGACATGTCTTTGCGGATCCCTTGGCTTCGGTTTGTGAGGGATAGGTTATTCCAGATCGGGCTTGGTGAGTACTTTGATACCCCGTCCAGCATCCCCACTAATGCGAAGGGCAAAATTAAAGAGGAGTATGGTGTCTGGGCAAAAATGCGCCATTTACAATTGGAGGCACCTGGCCCAGTTGCCCTTTCATGCATAAACAGCAGTATTACCTTTCATTTACTACGAACACCCAGTTGTGTTTTCTTTTAACAAGATTCCGTCTTAGCACGTTGCGCTTTCTGGTAGGGTTCCCTAAACAATCCGGGTGGACAGACAACCTTACTGTTTGCCCATGCGACAATAGTACTACCCAGAACACTTTGCACTTTATTCTTTTTTGTGCACTTTACAAAGATCCAAGAGCAGATTTCTGGTGCCCTTGCTAAAGAACATTTGCCCATGTAGACATTTAGAGGTCTTCAGGCATTTGCAATCATTGGCTAATCCTGTTATTTGCACTGCAGTATTACATTTGATCAAATCAGCAATGGGCATTTGGAAACAATAGGAAGTACAGTAATTAAAGGGGAATGAGGAAATGAATCATGTTAAATGGGAACTAAACTCGACGGTCATTACTTCATCTATGTGCAATCATGTATTTAGCTTGCATATGAACTTTGATCTCTTTTATAATATTTGTTAAAAGAACCAAAGAATGTATTTTAAACTTGTATTGTGTATTTTAAACTTGGACTGTCTTTTTGGTTGAAACTTTTATGGCTGTGTGCCAAATAAAGTTAATTTGATGATGATGAGTAAGAGAAGACCAAGGTGAAACAGACAGCAAGCATTTAATTTTACACATTTGCGTTAGCTCTGCATTAAAGTCAAAGTTTACATTGGTGAAGCAGGTGGGCCATGTTTAGCAGGCACTGAGTAAACATGCAAAGGCCCCATGCACTTATGTCTGGATAATCTTATCAATAATTACATTTGTAATATGAAATTAAATGAAGGTGTTTCTGAAAGCAAAGCTAGATTTCAACCCTCAGAATGGGTCAAGCAAAAGTCCAGAACTGAAAACAGTGTCCCTCATGACCTGGAGGGAGGCGGTCACCCGCCATTTAATTGATCTACGAGGAGCGCATCTGCTGTCAACCTCACACGTATCTCTCTCAAAGGTGGTTCTCATTAGGATGAAATGGAGCATCAGACACTAGTCTCAACTGAAACAGTGGCGGTGCCTCAAACCTCTGCCTCAGTCTTGAGGACATCGCCTCAGTAGGACCCTTCACCAACAATTGAGACACAGGCTGCTAAAAGTCTCCTCACAGATCAACAATCCTCTGCTTCCTTATAGGAAGCTGATCCTTAATTGAACACAGATAACCACAAAGACATGTAGTGTTACTGTATACACACCGACAAGTCGTTACACGTATCGCAGATTAGATGCTGAAAGCATCACATTCCTGATCTACAATGGGTCCGCTGCTCTGTTCCAAGCTGGGGCAGTTCATAAGAATTCATTGCCAAGTTTCCCTATTTAAAAGCCAGATGAAAATGTTGGTTTATCCTGACACCTATGTGTACATCAGAAATACCAAAATCTGAGTCGTAACCTTCTTCCTAGGCATAAAATGATATATGGATCTTCATTTCTAACATTAATATGTTTAAAAGGGATATGTAGTTTGGGATACATTTATTCCTTTAACTGGGAACTAGGGAGTAGAAGCTTGGCAGATAACAAAATCAGGCAGTCTATTTCCTCACACTGTTTTCCTAGAAATGTTGGTTTTTAACAATTCCATACAAAATGGTCTGTTTTTGCTAGTGTTACATAATTAATAATACCATTGATACCACATCAAAATATTCTGTTTTGTTGGTTGGAAGTTAGTAGAATGTTAGGAAGTTCTGAGCTATACGCACTGCCAGGAAATTTTACATTTCACAGAATAACTGGTGGATCCAAGAGAAATTGTATTTAGAATTTAAACAAAATTGAGGGGCAAAAGCTGTTTGCTAAGGGAGGCCCAGGACCACCTACCTGACACTAGCCCATTCATTGGTACCTTGGCCGTAGGGTCATTGTACAGCAGCAAAGTCAGTTTCCAGAGAGTAGTCATCAGAAAAAGGTACTCAGCAGAATCAAAGTGCTTCTCATCTTCTAAGAAGACTAAGGCCGCTTCCACCTCTACCTTAAAATGATGAAATACCATAAATTGCATATGTAGGTTCTTCGTTGTGACTCAATCTTGGACAAACCCCGATTAATCTGTCAGTATAATCTCTTATCAAAGCCGTCAAACTCCCAGCTAGCACCCTTGCCAGTATTTTGTTGTCAACATTTTACAAAGAAGGGTTGATAGGACTGGCAACCTGTATTGCCTTTACCCACCCTGGTCACCTTCTACATGTTAAGCAAATGCGGAGTTAATAGATCCCCGTGTGCCTTAAGAACTCTGCTGGCAGGCTCTCCATGTTTGGGGCCTGTTCTAGAGACAGCACTTTTGATCTCAACCATTAAGATAGCATGGGTCTGATTCACAAACTGCACTTTGTAGCACGTTTTGTAGTAGTACAGTAGTACTACATAACTTACTACCAAAAGCTATTCACAAACTGCACTTTTGTAGTAACATACACTTTTGAGACTTTTGTAGTAACTTACACTTTTGTAATATGTTCCTTCCTCTATTATTTTCAATGGGAGGGTGTTGTAGTACCAGTGGTTGGCCATGTGTAGTGCTGGACTTACTGCAAAAGTTTAAGTTACTACAAAAGTGCAGTTTGTGATTACTGAAAAGTAGTAAACTTACATAAAAGTGTAAACTTATTCAAGCGTAAGTTACCCTTTGTGCCTGTGAAAATCCTCCAACCAATCCGAGGCCACCTCAGCTAGGTGCTGTTAAATATATGCAGCAGGTGTAGTCAGCTTGGAGGCATATAACTGTGTATAATATGCAGCTAACTCCTCCAGTATGCATGACTGTCAGTAACCTGGTCACCTTCTTAATTCCTAAACTGTGGTGTGTCCAATCTGTTGCCATGAAAAGTTGGAGACTGTTATGTTATGCAGATTTGTAGAGGGCACTATGAGCCGGGAGAGCACTGAGCAGTTGTTAGTCTAGTCACAGCTAGGGCCTAGACATGAAAAGCCAGGTCTTCAGCTTCTTGCGGAATTCAAGAAGTGAGGAGGAGGCTCTTTTGTGTAGCAACAAACCGTTCCATGATTTAGGTCAGATTTAGGAGAGGACGTGACTGCTGAATCTGGTTTTCCTTATGCGCGTGCTTTGTGCAAGTTGGAATGAGATGTCACCATCTCCTTTGTGCCCCAATAACCATGGCGACTGCCGGATGTGACGGTCCCTTAGGATCCATCTGCTGCCGTGTGCCCATCTACAGCTCTTAAAGAATGCAACAGCTGCCTACTGGCAAACCACACTGGAAGAGAGAAGAGAGGGGTCTGCCAGCACAGACCGTAACTGGGCAACACAGCCTCTCTTGATACCCAAGAACTGAGTTTGAAGACCAACTACTGAACTATGTAAAATTGAGGCGGGGAGTATGAGATAAGCGTTGTACCTGGATGTAGCACTTCTTGATGCTCCCACTTTTATAAATGTATCTTTTCAAGAGTGCATACGCTCATAGAAAACACACAATTGGTTACAAAGTGACATTGATGCTTGCTTAAGGAGAATGATTATGCCTGAAGATGCCCTGAAGCTACTGAGTATATTTTGTTAACTGTGAATAAGGTGTTAATCCTTTAGAAAAAAGAATAGCACTTCCCGAGCAACATCTTTATTATAACAAGCATTTACAATGCAACGGTTTCGCCTTTGCAAAAGTTTGAGCTATTGGCATTGTAAATGACAACATTTTTATTTTTGTGTTGGTTTTGAAAACAGATAAATAAATGGCATTGTCATTTACAATGCCAATAGCTGTAATCTCTCACAAATGCCACTGCTGCGCAGCGGACGACAGGCGAAACCTAAAAAGGAAAAGAGACGATCCACACCGACCACCATGCGCGGGAGTGGGTTCAGGTGAGGAGGGTGGTTGCCAGACCACGATGGAGAGAGTTGGTTCAAGTTGGCTGGGGAAAGTGGAAGGACCGGAGAGGGGTTTGAGTGTGCAAGGAGGGTAATGGCCCATTCAAGCTGGGTGAATGAGGACAGCAAGTTCAAATAGGTGGGGGTGGCCTTGCTAAATATTCACCAGTAACTGGAGAACGCCAGAGTAGCTAACAGGGCAGAAGAATGGAATAAAAAAAAGATGCCTAGGGCCAAGATGACTCAGCTAAATGGCCACTGGTTTGTTCCAGCTCCTAGCTGATAAAAAAAATACTGCACTTGGTAAATATATCCTCTCCCTCCCCACAACTCTGTTGTGTGTCCGTTTCTGTGGTAGTATGTACGGCACGAAGTACCTGTTAGTGATTTTGAAAAGCTCTTGTTTTATATACTCCAAGTAATGCAGGGCACGTTAAACATGTAAAATAAACATGATAGTCCTCTAGACTTGTGAGCAAAAGCGCAATGCTGTGTGTGAGAAATGCTTGCATCACGGCAACCGTGCATACATCGTACTGTACTCCGTGAACCAAAGCATGCAAAACATGCGTAATGCTACCATTCGTACAAAAAAAAAAAAACCTTCAGACTTGTCGATATTGTTTGCCTTGGCAGCAGATGCGTTTTATTCATATTGCCAGCTTAAGATATTTAGAATACCGATGCCATCAGTTACACTTTTCCCCAGAAAAAATAGCGTCGGCGACGCTAACAAAACATCCCTGTTCATCCCGTTTTTTTGCTGTGGGTAATGAAGCGCCAGCGCTACTTACAAAAACAAAGATAATATCACAACGCAATAACCACTTATGCTACTATACAGGTCTACTAGGATTTCGGTGCCCTGAAGAACAAAAAAAACGATTGTTAATAGTACAAAACCCCGCCAGAGAGGTCTGCGAACAAAGAACAGCAGAGCAGCGTCGCCGGCAGATTTGAGCATTGCCTTCCACTACCAGAACATTAGCCAAACAAGAAGCACGTGCACACGGACAGCGGGAGGGGGGACGGGCTCACGGACAGCGGTAGGGGGGCGGGTTAAGGGGCACACGGACAGCGGGAGGCGGCGGGTTAACGGGCACACGGACAGCGGGAGGGGGGGCGGGAACGGGCTCATGGACAGCGGAAGGGGGGACGGACAGCGGGAGGGGGGGCGGGAACGGGATAAAAAAAGTATTAAAATAGATGCGTTTTATTCATATTGCCAGCTTAAGATATTTAGAATACCGATGCCATCAGTTACACTTCTCCCCAGAAAAAATAGCGTCGGCGACGCTAACAAAACATCCCTGTTCATCCCGTTTTTTTGCTGTGGGTAATGAAGCGCCAGCGCCACTTACAAAAACAAAGATAATATCACAACGCAATAACCACTTATGCTACTAGACAGGTCTACTAGGATTTCGGTGCCATGAAGAACAAAAAACGATTGTTAATAGTACAAAACCCCGCCAGTGAGGTCTGCGAACAAAGAACAACAGAGCAGCGTCGCCGGCAGATTTGAGCAATGGCTTCCACTACCAGAACATTAGCCAAACAAGAAGCACGTGCACACGGACAGCAGGAGGGGGGACGGGCTCACAGACAGCGGGAGGGGGCGGGTTAACGGGCACACGGACAGCGGGAGGGGGCGGGTTAACGGGCACACGGACAGCGGGAGGGGGGGCGGGAACGGGCTCACGGACAGCGGGAGGGGGACGGGCTCACGGACAGCGGGAGGGGGGATGGGCTCACGGACAGCGGGAGGGGGGGCGGGTTAACAGGCAAAAGTGCAATGCTGTATGTGAGAAATGCTTGCATCATGGCAACCGTGCATACATCGTACTGTACTCTGTGAACCAAAGCATGCAAAACATGCGTAATGCTACCATTCGTGCAAAAAAAATCCTTCAGACTTGTCGATATTGTTTGCCTTGGCGGCAGATGCGTTTTATTCATATTGCCAGCTTAAGATATTTAGAATACCGATGCCATCAGTTACACTTTTCCCCAGAAAAAATAGCGTCGGCGACGCTAACAAAACATCCCTGTTCATCCCGTTTTTTTGCTGTGGGTAATGAAGCGCCAGCGCCACTTACAAAAACAAAGATAATATCACAACGCAATAACCACTTATGCTACTATACAGGTCTACTAGGATTTCGGTGCCCTGAAGAACAAAAAAACGATTGTTAATAGTACAAAACCCCGCCAGAGAGGTCTGCGAACAAAGAACAGCAGAGCAGCGTCGCCGGCAGATTTGAGCATTGCCTTCCACTACCAGAACATTAGCCAAACAAGAAGCACGTGCACACGGACAGCGGGAGGGGGGACGGGCTCACAAACAGCGGGAGGGGGGCGGGTTAACGGGCACACGGACAGCGGGAGGGGGGCGGGTTAACGGGCACATGGACAGCGGGAGGGGGGCGGGAACGGGCTCACGGACAGCGGGAGGGGGGGCGGGAACGGGATAAAAAAAAGTATTAAAATAGATGTGTTTTATTCATATTGCCAGCTTAAGATATTTAGAATACCGATGCCATCAGTTACACTTTTCCCCAGACAAAATAGCGTCGGCGACACTAACAAAACATCCCTGTTCATCCCGTTTTTTTGCTGTGGGTAATGAAGCGCCAGCGCCGCTTACAAAAACAAAGATAATATCACAACGCAATAACCACTTATGCTACTATACAGGTCTACTAGGATTTCGGTGCCCTGAAGAATAAAAAACGATTGTTAATAGTACAAAACCCCGCCAGTGAGGTCTGCGAACAAAGAACAGCAGAGCAGCGTCGCCGGCAGATTTGAGCAATGCCTTCCACTACCAGAACATTAGCCAAACAAGAAGCACGTGCACACGGACAGCGGGAGGGGGGACGGGCTCACGGACAGCGGGAAGAGGGACGGGCTCACGGACAGCGGGAAGGGGGCGGGTTAACGGCCACACGGACAGCGGGAGGGTGGGCGGGTTGACGGGCAAACGGACAGCGGGAGGGGGGGCGGGAATGGGCTCACGGACAGCGGGAGGGGGGGCGGGAACGGGATAAAAAAAGTATTAAATATGCCGCTTACCTGCTAGCAACTCAAGGAAAGTGAAATCGCGCAGCCCACCCCTGCAAAGCACACGTTGGAAATTAAACAAACATGCCGAGAAAAAAATAAATAAATAACATCCGCCCACCGCCGGAATGACGTCACAAAGGGGCGGGATGAGAAAAATTCGACGGGACGCCCACGAATCGCCTCGCACAATGACGGACGCCTCTCTCTTCCAATGGCTAGCCTCCATTTATGGAGCTAGCCAATGGAAGACAGAGGCGGGACAAAGCCACATACTATTCTCAAAAGATTTCGCCTGCGCGAACGCTGCTGCGCAGCGGATTGCCAGGCGAAACCTAAAAAGTGCATGCGCTAACTGTATTAAGCATTCTTAAACAACACAACTAGCCAAGAACAAGCCTTAGCTGTTCCACCTTACTACCTCCAGGAAGTTAAAGCTGAGAGATGGTACTTGACAATTAAGTAAATTTACAGTAGTTCCTGGCTCATTTGGGTCCAAGTACAACAGCTAGACTTGTCACAAACATTGCTCTATGGCCCTTGAGTCTCATAGGCCCCAGAGAACTAGCCTGACAGGGTAGCTAAGCTACCACCAGAGAAGCCTCCTATATTCATTTTTACACTGTGTGAATTAAATAATAGATCCAGCAGCGGTCGGTGCAGGTAAGCGGGTCGGGGTGGGGCAGCACGGGGGAGTCGACAAACGACAGAATAGGGAAAAATAAATAAATCCTATTCCATAGTCTGTCGACATCCCTGCCCCATCGCGGTTACCTGCACTGACCGCCGCTGAATAGATCTTTCTTGGTTCTTGACAGCAGTGACTCACTGTGACCAGCCAGGAAAAAAGACCCTGGCGGGACAGCTTGGTTATTTAGGTAAATTCTCTGAAAGCTGGGGACTCAGAGATACAGAGCAAACCTTGTGACAAATCCCTACTGTTATCTCTGGATTCCAGGAGCTGAGCACTATTGCTGCACATACTGAATGCCAATGCACCTGCTGTTTGGACTTTGACGCAGAGGAAAGTAGCAGTCAAGGTGTTTGAACAAAATATTGAAGAAAACATATAGAGTGAACAAAATATTATATCAAGAATATCGGGGACAAAAATATAGGGGCATCCGCAACAATCTTTTTGCTGGTAGGAAAAAAAGGCCGATTCACAATATCGGCCCGTTTGCGAACGGTAAAAAGGCATTTCCGGTGCATCAAACCAAAATGCATTTGCAAAACAGGTAATCACAATTTCTGCGATTACCTATTTTGCAAATGCATTTAGGAAATCACAATTTGCGATTCCCTAAATGCAATGCAAGAAACATTTGAAAAATATAACTTTGCATTAAGGATTTGCAAATTACCATCAACTTCAAGTTAATGGTAGCTTGCAAATCCTTACAAAAATGCACAGCATTGCACTTTTCAGAGTGGCATGTGGTGCACACTTACCTGTTTTGGGGGTGCATCGGCGGGCCTTAGGCCCTCTAGCACCCTTGAAATTGCATTCGCAATTTGCAATTACCTACTTGGTAATCTTAAATTGCGAATGCTGAAGGCCCATAGGAATGAATGGGAATACATTCCCTAATGGCGAATCGCAATTTGCGATTGGCTATTAAGGAATGTGTAGGAATCACTATTTTTTGGGGGATTCCTACACGCATAAGGAATTGCGATTCCTAAATAGCGATTCCTTAAAAATCGCTATTAACGAATCGCAATTCCTTATCTTGATGCATGTGCCCCATAGTGAACAAAGGTTTCTTTGGGAAGATAAGCAACATTTTAATATACATGACTCCACATATATGTACCTTGATGATATATGTATCTTCACAGTATGTAGTTGTGGAGCTAAGAATAGTCAATCTATACTTACCTATATGCACTTACTCTCTTGATATAGTGATCCTTTAGTTTTTTTACACAATATTCTGTCCACTTGACATTTTGATATCGATATCCTGTCGGACAACCGCAGCCAAAGGTTCCACACATGGTTTTATTTTACTCCAATTCAAAACATCCATTGCCAAACCACTTTCATTTTTTAAGATGTGTCCCCCACTCCAGGAAGTGGGGAATCTTCTACCATAGAAAATTCACTAGTGCAGCCCAATTTTTTTCTAAGCTATATTGTCCTTACTGAAAAGAAAAAGGAATAAAATACATCCAGTAAATGGCCTGTTCTATTTCATCATCTATGACATGCACCTTCAATTAACAAATATTGGCAAACCCAGTAGGTCTCATCTTAACAAGAGCTATTGGCCTTTGCAATGTGTTTTTGCCATGTTGTACACCAATGTGGCTGCTGTTCAGCATGGCAAAAAGTGGTGTGGAGTGTCCTTGAGTGGAGTATAGGGGAATAGAGTTGTAGACTGGATTTGTTGGAGTAGAGTGTCCTAGAGGTGAGTAGGGGGAGTAGTGTAATAGAGTTGAGTAGAGTGGAGTAGAGCTTAGGGGTGAAGTGGCAGAGAGAGGGGTAGTGGGGTGGATTGGGTTGGAGTAGATTAGGGTGGATTTAATTGGGGTAGAGTGGGTTGGATTGATTGAAGTGGGGTGGATTGGAGTGGATGGCCTGGATGGGGTGGATTGAAATGGGGTGAGGTGGATTGGGGTGGATTAGATTGGTTTGAAGTGGAGTGGATTGGGTTGGGGTGGGTGATTTGGATTAGAGTAGTGTGGTGTGCGGTGGGGTGAATTAGAGTGGAGGGGGTGGGGTGGATTGGACTGAACTGGAGAAGGTTAATTGGAGTTGGGAGGATTGGAGTGGGGTGGACTGGACTGGGGTGGATTGGATTGGATTGGAATGGGGTGGGGTGGATTGGAGTGTGGTGGGCTGGATGGATTGGATTGAGTGGGGTGGACTAGACTGGGGTTGATTGGATTGGGGTGAGGTGGGTTGGGGTAAAGTGAGGCATATTGGACTGCAGTGGAGTGGGGTTTATTGTAGTAGGGTGGACTAGATGGGGTGGATTAGGTTGGAGTGGAGTGGACTAAAATGGAGTGAGTGAGGTAGTTTGGATTGGGTTGGGTTGGACTGGAGTAGGAGGGTAGATTGGTGTGAGGTGGAATGGAGCGAAGTAGAATTGAGTCTGGTGAATTGGATTGGCGTGGGGTCGGTGGATTGGAGTAGAGTAGTTTGGCTTGCAGTGGGGTGGATCGGATTGGATTGAGTCAGGTGGATTGGATTGAGGGGGATTGGATTGGGGTGGATTGGATTAAGGTGGGGTGGATTGAGGTGAGGTGGGGTGGACTGGAGAAGTGTTATATTGGGCTTGAGTGGAATGAGGTGGATTGGATTGGGGTGGGGTGGATTGGAATAGAGAGGGGTGGATCGGATTGGGGTGATGTGGATTGGATGTGGGTGAAGTGGATTTAAATTGGAGTGAGGTGGATTGGAGTGGGGCGCATTGTTTTGGATTGGGGCAGACTGGAGTGTGGCAGAATGTTTTGAATTGGAGTGGGGCAGATTGGAGGATGGCAGATTCTTTTGGGCTGTAGTGGGGCTGATATGAGTGGGGCTCATTGTTTTGTATTGAGTGGGGTAGATTCTTTTGGGTTGAAATAGGGCAGATTGGAGTGGGTCAGATTGTTTTGGACTGGAGTGGGGAAGATTGGAGTGGTCTAGATTGTTTTGGATTGGAGTGAAGTAGATTGGATTAGATTGGAGCGGGCTGGTTTGGGGAGGGAGTGGAGTGGATTGGATTGGGATGAGGTGGAGTGGAGTGGGGTAAATTGGATTGGGGTGTATTGGTGTGTGGTGGATTGAATTGAAGTTTGGTGGATTGTGGTGGATTGGAGTGAGGTGAATTAGGATAGAGTGAGTGGATTGGGGTAAGGTGGATTGGACTGGATGGATTGGAGTGGGGAGGATTGAAGTGGGGTGGATTGGAGTGTGGCAGATTTTTTGGGATTGGAGTGGGGCAGATTTGAGTGGAGTGGATTAGAGTGGGGCAGATTGTTTTGGATTGGAATTGGGCAGATTGGCATGGGGCAGATTGGTTTAGGGCAGATTGTTCTGATTTGGAGTGAGGCAGCTTTTTATCGATTGAGTGGGACAGATTGTTTTGGATTGGAGTGGGTCAGACTTGAGTGGAGCAGACTGTTTAGGATTGGATTGGAGTGGGGTGGATTGTAGTGGTGCACACTGAAGTAGGGCACATTTGTGTGTGGCAGATTGTTTTGGATTGGAAATGGGATGGTTTGGAGTGGGGCAGATTTTGGGGATTGGATTGGGGTGAATTAGAGTGGACAGATAGAGTTGGATTGAAGCAGGGCAGATTGGAATGGGGTGGATTATAGTGGGGCAGATTGTTTTGGATTGGAGTAGAGCAGATTGGCATGGGGGAGATTGTTTTGGATTGGAGTGGGGCACATTGTTTTGGATTGGAGTGGGGCAGAGTATTGGGACTGAGTGGGGCAGATTGTTTTGGATTGGAGTAGGGCATATTGCTTTGGATTGGGGTGGGGCAGATTGAAGTGGGGCAGATTGTTTCGGATTGGAGTAGGGCAGACTATAGTGGGGTAGACTGAAGTGGGGCAGATTATTCTAGATTGGAGTGGGGCAGATTGTTCTGGATTGGAGTGGGAAGATTGTTTTGGACTGGATGGGGCAGATTGTTTTGGATTGGAGTGGTGCAGATTGGAGTGCAGAAAATTGGAGTGGGGCACAATATTTAGTCTTGGAGTGGGACGAACTGGAGTGGGCCGACTGGAGTGGGGTGAGTGGTTTGGACTGATTGGTTTGGGGTGTATTTGATTGGTCTGGGTGGATTGGATTGAGTGGGGCGGATTGATGTGGGGTGAGGTGGGGTGGATTGCCGTGGATTGAAGGGGGGCATATTGGAGTGGAGTGGATTGGGTGTACTGCGCAATTATATGTTAAAGGATCATTTCAGAAATTACACATAAGAAAGAAACATTGTTGCTTTGCACCACTAAAATGATTCTCATCTTTTGAGAATAGCACCCATGAGCAAAAAGAAAAGAAAACATGAGTGCAATCTGAGAAAAGAAGGCTTGGCAAAATATATGAAATGTAACTATAGAAATAAGTAATCTTTGCAATTGTGTTTGTCCTGCTGAGAGCATTTTAGCCAGTCACACACCTTCTTTTTGTTGGGCACTAAAAGTTAAACAGAACAAAACAGTACCTCAATCACGTCGGGAGAAATGGACGATCACTGATTAAGTTAAATCAATCAGTGCTTGGTCCCTGCTCTACAGAGAGGAACATAAATGTTAGGAGTGCCTTGACGAGTTACGTGACTGCAAAGAAGAGTGCTATGCAAGCCAACAAATGGTAAGCAACGGGCAAGCCCCAAACCCTTTTTTGGTCAGTGTCTTGCAAGCGAGACGCATCTGCTATAGCGCATGCTCTCACAGGCTTGACCCTAAAAATGGAAATACTTATACATATTTGAGGCACTTTCTATTAGGGGAATGGATGGTACAATAATACTTGTAATGTATAGAGCTCTTCAAGTGCAATAAAAAAATCACCTATACAAGTTCAGGTCTCTTCTCTCCGAAGTCATGTGGTTTTCAGAGCACATGTGGTTCACATGTTTGAAAACAGACGAGACGCTTCAGATACATTTTTGACAGAACAGAATTGTCCACCCTCCTTTCAACATTAAAAACTATTAAAATGATATCCCATTTTTAATTTTACCTGTGGGCATTAATGTTACATAATGCATGCCTCATTTGCAGCTGGACATATACTTAAGTGAAAACATTATTTCCCCACAATGACTCCCTCTTGATATTAGACGCCAAGAGGAGTTACGCACTCTCCGGAGGCACTTTGCTGCAGTTGTTACTGATCTGGTCATATATATCGAGAGCAGTGGAGGTGGAAGCTTGGTTGTATTACAGTGTTTCTTTTATTCACTATGTTTCCCTTTGGGAGTGATTGTCTGCAATGCTTCATTTGAGCCGGTGGGTTCTAGTGCTCAGCACTGGCACTTAATTGTCAACACCGGCACTTGTGACAGTCTGCCACAAGGGGGTGCTGTCTGGCTAATTTGGAGATAACCTTAACAAAAGGTAATTATTAATTCAGTATACGTTAAAAATTAATATTATCAAGCCATTCTTATAACTTTGGAAGCCTGAAATAGTTCGAATTGTCACACTAGTAGGAGTGTAATGGTTAGTAGTGGTGTTGTTACCATCATTGGCAGCATGGCAGGCAAAATGCATGGTGCAAGCTGCAGTGGCCTCCTGATGAGAGCCCTGGCACTTACCTTTTTAAAATTAGGCATTGTTTGTCTGTATGTGGGGAGTGACATCCAGATGGCAATCTCTTGCATGGTGTCAAGGGGCACCCCAGGTTCAGATAACTTCACTCCCGTTCTGCTCCTGTCGGTTCTTCTCTTGTTGAGCATTTTATTGGTGAGGACCGCCATGGCATTCTTAGAGGTTCCTTCCAATTGACAGAGTGGAGGATTGTGGGTCAGCCTGGAACATACTAGTCCCTTTAGAAGTGGTTTTAATCCTCATCCTTAATTCTCTCTTAAACAACTGGGGCCTACAAATCAGGTTGGGGAATTTGGTTCAACAGTGTTTGGAAGATGGCAATTGCATTCAAGAGCATTTTTTAAGTTCAAAGAAATGTTTATTAATAAGATATAGCAGCATGATAAACAATTGTATAAAAGCAAAAAAATAATAATAAGGGTTGAATTAATACATCAATAAAAGTAATGAGGGTTGAAACAATACATCACTTGGATTGGAGAATAAACATGAATTCAAGAGCATTTTGACAAAAAATTATTCCCCTGTTGTTGCAGGAGAATTTGTCAATATTGACATTCTAAGGCTCCACCACTACAGAACAGGGTGGGGTTAGGGTGATCAGATGTCACACCTAACCCATTGACTCCTAGTTTTTCGAAAAGTGTAGCGACATCTTGACACTTTTTGCTAAAAGAAATACATGTATCATTTTTGAGCGAGGACCAGGTGAGCAAACTCATTAATTACAGATTTGTGCATACTCACATTTCCACTGGATCTCTCACCACAATAGCTATAAGTTCAGTTCTTTAGAAAATCACCTTTTGTGCTGTCTCGCGTCGTTCACTCAGCACAGCAGAATTTAATGATGTGTGAATACTATTAAGAGTCCGCAGGCATCTCTCTCCACTACCTTCTGGTCCCCGTCATAGAAACACAAGTTGAAGCATATTCAGTAATCTTTTTCGGTCTTGCCTGTTGTTTAAAGACATGTTGTCTACAATACCAAATACTCAGATTGGGCTTTGGTTCAGCCCATTTCTCATGTATGGTAGACTTTCCACTCTATATCATTTTTAGGTCTCGGCTAAGCGCGCGGAAGCGCGTTCTCGCCGAGAACCTTTTGTCGCTGTGTCTGCTTTCCAGGAGACAATCCTGGCCGCGCGATCGCCTTGGAGGCGATTCGAAACTGTCACGCGCACAAGTACGAGCGCTCAATTCACACACACACACGAGCGCCCATGCACGCACGCACCCAGACAGACAGAGAACCCACCCCCGCCGTCGCATACACACACACGCGCACACACACACACACACACACACACACACGTGCACCGAGACCCCCCGCCCTTTGGAACTTACCGGCCCAATCTCGGGGGACTCCGCTCTCAGCACGCGGCAGGGGCAGGCAACGGGCATGTGCCTCGTGCCCCCTCCGCAGCGTTCACGCTGCAGCTCTTCAACACTTGCGCAACATCCTACTGGCGGCCCCGGGGCTCTCCACCGCTCACAGGAGCCCCGGGCCGCGAGACGCATTTCCTCCGCCTGCTTCTTCTTCCGGTCGAACGCGGCCCGCCCCCGTCACAGGCAACCTTGCCTGACTTCCGGTGCGGCCGCGGCGGGATTCCGGGGGCAGTAAGAGTTATTTTTAATATATGTATGCCATTGGTTACAGTGTGTGCTCTGCTCTCCCGGAGCCGGACTCAGTCACCGCATTCCATGTGCCGCGGCGTGTGATCTTACTACTGGGTCTCATTGCAGGGTGTAAAGTGTGCACCACGTCTTGGGTTGCTTTACTTAGTGTTTGGTTTTGGCACTCCGCCCGTGCATGCTTTCACTGCCTCTTGGGTGAGCAGCCGGTTCCTGCCGTGGGAGTTTTGTTTAACTCGCTGAATGTCGCCCGTGTAGCTTTAATGAGACTCCGCACCCAGAGTGAGCTGTTTACTCCCTCGTCTTGGTTTTATTTTACTTTGACAGCCAGCCGGTTCTCCCATGGCCACGGGTGCAGCTTGTCATGCTGCTGAGTCACTGGGGGTAGCTGGGACAGTTTTAGGTAGGGGAGTCTGCAGAGGGGCTCGTGGCGCTGATAAACAGGCTGGCTTTGCCTCCTCATGGACATGCCCGCTGTCCGTGTTCGAGTTCCCGCCCACTGTCCGTGTCTTTGTTCCCACCCCCCTCCCGCCCGCTGTCCGTGTCCTCGTTCCTATCCTCGTTAAAATCCCAAGATTTCCAAAGCGTGCAGCCCTTGGCCTCCAAAATAGTCATTGTTGTTCGCTGCACAGTGCAGGACATTTGTCCGGCTAGGGGGCTTGCCACGTCCTCTGTGTGTGTTTGCTGGTAGTCCGGTATGACGCGCTGTTATGTGCTTCGATACTGTACATTGCAGTGGATAGAAGGTGTGTGTTAATGTTCCATTTTGAGGGCTGGGTGCCTTTGTGACTCGCACTGAGACTTCGCAACTGTGGCTGTCGTGCTTTGGTGTGTCTTTCCTGTACTCCTTTGGTGTGTCTTTCCTGTCCTCCATGGCTACATAATCATTGGAACTGGGGGGGAAAAAAAAAAACCCACCCAGCTCTAGTTAATGAGACCAATCGAGTTTCAACCAGAAAGCTCTTTTTTCAGGTTTACCACCCCTGGAAAGATCCAATTTCGATGTATGAAGCATGGAAGAACTCCAGTCTTGCAATGTCGGGGGAGAGGCCTCTTTCCAACGCCTACAGATCTCCCGTCGGGCCACCAACATTGAGTAAAACAAGAGGTTGTTATTTGCACTACGATTTTTGTCCATTACTCCAAAAATTACAAGGCATAGATCTATATTCACAGTGGTGCCTATAGAAGATGTTAATTTATTGCTTATTGATTGCCAGAAAGATGTTAAATGTGGGCAGTCATAAAACATATGAGCATCTGAGGCTGCGACCTGACCACAACGGGGGCAAACCACTGGTGTACCTGATGTGAATTTGGACAACCTCTGGGGGGAATAGTAAGCCCTATGAAGGGTAAAGAAGTGGTTTCTTCGCAGCCAGGCGGGTTTAACAATATCCCAGAGAACGTTACAAGATGTTAACTATAATTCATTCACATTTACTGCAGGCAATAGTGAACCCCACAACTGATCCGGAAGGTGGAATATTTTGTCTATCTCTTCTAAGATTAAATTGTAAAAGTGAGAAACCTCTTTAGTTTTTGGAGTGTTGTCAAGTAAGCAAGATTCTAGTTGACTGCTGCCTCCCAAAGGTCGTTGTGAACGATGTGTGGGAGCAGATTTTTGTGCTTGCGCCCAACTTGAGATTTGAAGGAATTTAAGTCTAGAGAGATTGGGGCCTACCTTACTCACTAGATGTTCCCAGGTAAGCATTTCCCCCTCGAAAAACAAATCTCCCCAAGTTAAAATTCCAGCATCTTTTAGTGGGCTTGTCAATGCATCTTTAGTCCAGCCCGGAGAAGCAGGAAGATCCCATATAGGAGAACCGTTAGAATGGTAGCCTATTTTGGTAGTAGTTCTAAGGTTATACCAGGTTCTCGCTAGGCCTTGCAATACCTTCAACTTAATTTTCTTAAAAAATTTTGGGTCTCCGAACTTGATTGGAAATCCCATCTGGTTTAAACCTTCACATTTTAATAGTGTTGAGAACATACAGCCAATACCCTGATTTGGTGGAGTTTTGAGTAGTATTCGGGCTGTTAAAACCTGTGGCGGGTCGAGGACAATCGATATTTGCCCGGCGGTATTGCCTCTGTGACCCTCTAGTTATTTAATCAATGAAGAGGCAGGCGCTGGAGACTGGAAAGCAGGAAACAAGGTTTTTATTCTCTCCGGAGGAGAACACAACGAAACGGACAGAAGGTATCGTTCTGAGGTGCTCTAGATACATTTCTGAGGCCTGGCCTCTTATACCCTGGTTTATGACTTTATTGTAAATTACACATTCATGTTAAAGCTTTGATGTATGGAAAAGACATTCCCGGAAATCCCCTTTGGGCCCGTTCCCACACACATTTACAGTTGAAGTCCCCACCCTAGTCACAACAGGTGATGAGTATCACGCAGCCGGATATTCCGCCGATTCACGGAATGTGGGGGGTTTGATCGGATCTCATGGGGTGGGGGCTTTGATCAACCCGGGGATCCTTTGATGGGGGAAGCTTTCTATTGTACGGGGAGGGGCAAGGAGTGGTATCGGCAGAGCTGGGTGTCGGCCTGGGAACGGGGAAGACAAAACGGGCACACGGGGAAAAAGGGGTTTGCGTCTAAGGGCCGGAGATCATGAAAGGGAAGCAGGGAGGTGTCGCGCTGGGAACAGGATGAGGGCCTGGGGCAGAGCAGCGCCGAAGAGGGGTTTATGACTCAAGGCAGGTGCAAGCAGGGGGGGTTTGCAGCGTGCAGGCTTAGTGAAGGCGAAGGGCTATGTCAGGGGCCAGCGGCATGCAAAAGGGTTCGCTCTGATCGGGGCATCTTAAAAAAATGGCGGGCGCGCACGACAAAAGTGTGGCATCAGGGGAAGAGGCAAGATGGCGCAGATAATGTTCACCAAAAACGTGCTAATTTTCAACAGTCCTCCCTTTAACATATTCAAGACATCTTGCTGGTTCATTTTCTACTCGGTTCTATTGTGGTGGGCATGAGAAAGAAATCGGTAGGAACCCTAGAGGAAAAGAGTTGTAAACAATACATCTTAACATTTCTAGTTTTTAGGTGGTGGGCCTATTTGATGAACTTTGATCAATTTGTTTAGCAGGAAAGTCATAGGAATGCAATACAAAAACGATTCTGTAGCGAGAGCAGCAAGCATATTTCATACTGGCAGGTTATTACATATATATCAGGTTCAGATTGGAGCATGATCAATACAATGGCGGCTGGGAGAGAAATGAGGTCTAGCAGAAACGGCGATTGGGGATGTCAAATGTTCGAAGTTTAACGAGTTCTCATCATTCTTTGTTGCCTTTCGTTGGCGCTGTTGAGCACCGGCGTTGGAGCTACAAGTCCAGCTCTGTTCTAAGTTCCGCGTTGCAGGGCACGACCCTTTCCTCGCGTTTCTGGTCGGAAAGGTCCTTTTCGCCCTGTGTCCTTTGAGGTGATTGTCAGAAAGTTCAGATGGAAGAAGAGCGTACAAAACAGTCCATAGGGTAGGTCAGAGGAAAAGGGGGATGGAGCAAGGCCAAATTAGGAACAGACTAGGGGAACGAGAGACTTCAAATAGGCGAGCGTGTGACCGAATTCAGAGAGCGGGGACTTGTCGACAGACACTGGACATCGAGCAGGGGCATCAGGTCGACCCTTTCTTCTCATGTTGTCGAAAACAGTGCCTCGTCCTGCAGCTCTTTTCTGTCGTGGTCTCGCCTTGGCTAATGTCGCAGGCGTTCCTTAGTCTGCAGTCAGGCCTCGTGCTCCCACATCCGGTCCTTCTCTCCTCCAACAGCAGTACCCTTAAACAAGTTTGAAAAGACAGTCTTTAGAGAATTTGCAGATGAAGATAATCAAAAAAGTCTATTTCTCTCCCAGCTCCAGGCAAAGAATGAAAAATGCCCGTTATTTAGTGTTCACAACTGGCATATGAATGACCGGTGACGGGCCTGTTGGATTTACTATGACTTTCCTTTAAAATTATTTATCACAGTCACGACAGTTCATCTGATGGTGACCCACCTTCGTGAGACGTTAACATGGTACTACACAGGTATTTTGCTGAGAGACGAACATGGCTAAACATTTCCTTTCTATCGATGCATCCTGCCTTTTAACTACTACGGGGTTCATTTCGATGATTTCTTTACCTTGGACTAGTCTGTTAACCTTGTAAAACATCACTCTGGATCCTACGTAACCTTTTACAGCCCGATTACTTAATTAGGAAGGACAGGGGTTTTATGGGGAACAACCAGGGACATAGGAAACTTGTGGTAAGGGCATAAATCGACCCATCTCTCACAACCGGAAATGAGGGGTAGTTTCATAATTCCAGTTTTTGGGCGGCTGATACAGGGGGGGTAACAGGGGTGATCATTTTTCTGGTTTGGGTATTGCGACAATTCGGGGAGGGGAGGGTCGCGTATTCTGAGGTCCTTGTTTTATACCATAGGAGCCGTCGACATGTAGTTCCCTTATTTCGGGCCAGATTAGGGAACCTCTGTCGTCTTACCTGTCCTTTCCCTTACGGCCCAACCTCGGTTTATTGACTTCTAGCGGAAAAGGAGAGGTAATGACGCGGCCTCAGGGTGATTGTATTAAAGACACGTTTTTGTGCAAATACTGACGGTATTTGAAGCCAATTAGGTGGTGTGCTAGGGGTGGCATTCTGCCAATTTCGGGGCTAATCACTCGGAAGAGTGGGAGTGCAACAATAGAGGGAGAGAGAGAGAGAGAGAGAGAGAGAGAGAGAGAGAGAGAGAGAGAGAGAGAGAGAGAGAGAGAGAGTGAGAGTGCAACGGCAGGCTAAATAGTATACGTGCGACAGAGAGGGTGGCAGTGTATTCAAGAAAGGCTATTTAGTGCATTACACAGTAAAGGGCATTCACGGGTCTGCGTTAGAATCTTGTAATCATGCAGTTTGAGCATTAGACAGGGTAGAGGGGACGTGCCTTGAGAAAAAGGAAAGAAGAAAGGAGGTACCATTTTGTCGCACTTCTCGCATTCTCGGTCCTTCGACCAGTTGGGCCGACGCCTCAGTCACACACACACACATTCCCTCATAGTTTCGCATCATACGTGACATGGGTTCATTCGTCCGGTCTGGTTTAAGGGTGATCACTTTTTATCAGGTTGTGCTAATTTCCCGGGTTTGTTCGATACGTGAGTAGTTTGCAGGCGTGCTTAGACACCACCTTGCGGCGCTAGTCCGCTTCGTGTATTAGACATGGCAAGGCTTCGGATCTTCGCCACACCTTGGCTGTAATCTCTGATGTAACCTGCAGAGGGAGGAAAAAGGGGTGGGGGAGACAGCATTCGCGCATATTCAAACACATGGATTCATAAGACCTTTACTTACCTCTTACTCGTCTTTCCTCCTCGGGGCAGGGTCCCCGGGGATATGGTTTCTGGAGTCGAGGGGGGGGGGGGGTAGTGTGTCCATATAGGTCGTGTGCGGGGAAACGTAAAAAGGAAACCAGAGGTGCTTAGTGCGAGGTATCTAGTCGAAGGATGTATCTCACTATCGGGATCCTTAAACCTCTTTCAACGCTGTGGCGTTCTAAGGTTCTTTGGTTCTTGGGTCAGCTCCGTTCCCTGATACTTTGGAACGTTGTACTTTATCACATTTACATTATTTCATTTCACCCTCCTTTTACATTCCCTCATTTACACCGTTCGTTTTACCCATCCTTGGAAGTCGAAGTCTTCCTCTACGCGAGAGGTCATGAGTCAGTCGCGTACTTTGAAGGCGGAGTGTCGTGTTGTCGATCCGATCCGTCCTCCAGGGCTGGGCAACCATCTTCTTTTAACCTTAAAGAGAGAGCAGAGTAGGGTGCACAGAAAAGAACTTTCCCACCGATCCCACATTTTTAAAATAAGGCATGCAATACCCGTCCATAGTTTCAAAAACTTTATTTTGCAAAATCATTTCAGCATGAGGATTATGAGGGTGCGGTCGTATTTGGCCGGTCGTGGCGATGGCTAAAGTGCGTACAGTGGGGTGTCGTTTGCAGCAATAAAAACATCGGAAAGTTTTACTCATTCATTGGTAAGAGACTAAAACGTCTATTAATTGGCTGGGGGTTCGGGGGCATTTATTTTCATAATTTAGAAGCATAATCATAATAGTGGTAATCAGATTTCCTATATGCATACCGTACGTGAGCGTCGTAATTGAGGTTTACATCAGTTATAAAAATATAATACATTGTACATTTGTAATCAACATTTGTAACGGGGATCCTTTCATACTGTTCGTCGAGTGAGTTCTCCTTGTCTTTTCTAGCCAAGTGTACAAAGGATCATATAAAATCTCAGAACATCAAGTTTATATTAGTGCGAAGGAACACCACGAGGTGTTCGTAAGTTCCGATTGATACCAGCGCCATTTTGGGCGGGGCCGGTTCAGTCCGGAAGCAGCATCAGGGGGAAATGTTTCCCATTACTGGCAGTTTGGACCAGAGTCCTTTTCGGCAGTTCTAGAATTCATGCTAACAGAAGGAGTGGCAATGTCATGTTTGTTTCGTTGGCGCTCAAGGCAGCCGTCCCTTACCGGAAACCTGCAAAGGCCGAAGGTTCCGCCGGGGACCTTTGTAGGATCTTCAAGGCTGCGGAGACGCTGTCGGAGATGGGGGCTCGTGCTCCAGGGGGCAAATGTTCGAGTTATATTGCTGGTCAAAGTTACTCTAGTGGCCGGGGCCCGCCTTCCAGCGGACCCAGACGCCATTTTGAGGCCCTACAGGGGCCACTCTTGTCGAGTTTGCAAGAGTGGGAGAGATCCTTCGGAGTGAAAGGAAGAGGGCTCTGTTTTGTGAAAGCGGGACGTTCAGCTGGGGTGCAGCTGTGATGCCCCCACCTGGGGGGGCGAGGGAGACTCGTTCGCATCGTCTCCTTCTCCCGGTGCACTCCATGCCGCTCCTTTTCATCGCCCCGCAGGAAGGTCTCTCCACATCCGGTGTTCCCCAAGTCCTGTGCTCGGTGCTGTGGGAGTATGGCCACCTGTGGTGCGCATTCGGCGCGGCACGAGTATCAGTGCAGTCATTGCAGGTTCGGTGTTCCGAGAATATGGCCACCATTGTACGTTCGGTGCTGCGCAAGTACTGGGGTGCCACCATGGTGTGTTCGGTGCTGTGGAAGTATTGGCACCATCGCCTGACTGGGGGTGTTCGGCGTCGGGCCGGGGGCTGGGAAACCTCCTATCGGTGGAGGTGGGAGAGGCTCGTCCGCGTCGCCTCTCCCTCCCAGCCCAACTTGGACAAATTGTTGTGGAGGTACGTGCAGGACATCCCGCCGTCCAGAGCTGCTGCGGCTGTTACGGAAGAGAAAAGGAAAAAAAAAGGTGCCTTGTTCTCCTCTGGACATGTGGCGGGACTACTTAAGTCTATCCAGGCCCGTTGCGGCTGGCTGAAGAGACATGTGGCGGGACTACCTACAACTGCCCCGGCTGCTGGCTCCTGCCTCTCCTCCGGCTCCCCCATACGTTAAGATTTCCTGACCAAGAGTTGGCGGCCGGGCCCGCCTTATATGGGTTGCCGTTGGTTGGGCGTAGCCGTAACCCTGCCCTACTTTGGAAGGTTCCAGAATGGGGGGGGATGTTCTGTTTGACTTTCATTTTCTACAGTTTACCGTTATTATTCCTTGTTTGTTGTGTTAAATTAAAAGTTCAAGTTCATTAATGGTCTACGGATTTTGTTTTACCATTTCTTTCTTTTCAGGTTGTTTTTATGCTAAGTTTCTGCTAACAGAGGTTGAGTAACACGGAAACACGTGTAGAGGGATGACGCAGATTTGTACATTACATACACACAAACTCAGACGGGGGGACAGTACAAGTACGACATACAAAGACCCAAGACGAATATAAAACAGTTATTGGTCATAATTATCTCTTTCCGTCAGTGAATTTGAAACAAGGCTGGGTTCCCGTCTTGACGCTGCCCGACCTAGGAGAACTTGAGCATGCCGCTGAAGTTGTCCTGGCGAAATCTGTGCCATCGGGCATAATCAAACGTGGTGGTTCTGTCTGGTCTGTCTATGTAAGTCGGGTTCTTCTTTGTCTCGCGCTTTTTCTTGTACTGCCGGTCTGTCGTTCCTGTCGGCCCTTTGCCTTTACTCACGCTCAGTAGAGTCGGGCATTGGGCTTTCCAGTGTCCGACATACCTACAAAAAGCGCATTGGGCTGGCCCTAAGTCTGGTCGTCTTTTGCATAGTGTCGGGGGATAAGTTGTGGGTAGCGATGTCCTGGGGTTGTCCTGTCGGTATATTTCTCTATTTGGTTTGTCCTCGTCTTTTCTCTGTCGTTGCATAGCCTCTCTGCGCCACATACCGAGACTGTCGAGCATAATTGGCGTTGTCTTATTATTTCGAAGGGCTATTTCTAACGTTCCTATTTTATCAAGGTCAAAGGATCCTGCCAGTGGCCACTGTTTGTCTTGACTATCTTCGGTATACCTGTGCCACAATTTATTATAGGCTATGGTGACTAATCCATAGTTTATGAACATGTCCTTATTAGGGGTGCCTTCTAGTGGAGCTATATGGTCCACCTCTAATACACGGTCCGGGCTAAACAGGCTATTAATCAGTGGGGAGAAGACAGACATGACGGCTCGTAACGAGGGACTAAAAAGTCAGCACTGCCTATCTTATCACTAGGTGCAAAGACCGGACAGAATATTTCTATTCAACGTTGTTTGCAGGCAGTGAATACCTCATGGATCAAAAATAACAAAAAAGACCAATAAATAACAATGGGGAGAATGAGTAGGTCCGCAAAGATCTGCGTTACCTACCCTTTTCACTATCTGCAAAAAGGGTGGTCTCTTCCCTGTTTGCAGACAGGGAATCTCCAGGAAACAATAGTTTTGCGAACAACAGTTCAGTTTCAAGTAATTATTGAGTGGGGGAGAAAAAATAAGCACGGCTGCTGCCCTACCTATCCTCCACTGCTTGCAAAGAGAGAGCCCGTTGTTTCTCCGTTTGTAGACAGTGAATCTCCAAATAAATAAAGAGCAATAACAATCAAGCAATCAAGCAATTATTTCGCAACTTGTCGTGATTACACGACCTTACCCGGACCATGTGGACAGTTTCTTGTCTTCCGAATCCAGCGCCCGATCGTCCTCTTTTTCTCGTATTTCTCACGGCACTCCTGATGGTCCCCAGTCAGGACCGTAGATCACTCGAGAGAGGTCTGTTCGGAACTAGTGAAGTTCGGATGATCGGCTGCCAGACGAGGGTCTATTGGGCAAGAGCTCTCCCGATCGTTGCAGTCGTTCACTCTGTCGTCGGGACCTCTCCCACTGGATCCACGAGTCGCTGATGGGCCCCACGTTGGGCGCCAATTGTTAAAACCTGTGGCGGGTCGAGGACAATCGATATTTGCCCCGGCGGTATTGCCTCTGTGACCCTCTAGTTATTTAATCAATGAAGAGGCAGGCGCTGGAGACTGGAAAGCAGGAAACAAGGTTTTTATTCTCTCCGGAGGAGAACACAACGAAACGGACAGAAGGTATCGTTCTGAGGTGCTCTAGATACATTTCTGAGGCCTGGCCTCTTATACCCTGGTTTATGACTTTATTGTAAATTACACATTCATGTTAAAGCTTTGATGTATGGAAAAGACATTCCCGGAAATCCCCTTTGGGCCCGTTCCCACACACATTTACAGTTGAAGTCCCCACCCTAGTCACAACAGGTGATGAGTATCACGCAGCCGGATATTCCGCCGATTCACGGAATGTGGGGGGTTTGATCGGATCTCATGGGGTGGGGGCTTTGATCAACCCGGGGATCCTTTGATGGGGGAAGCTTTCTATTGTACGGGGAGGGGCAAGGAGTGGTATCGGCAGAGCTGGGTGTCGGCCTGGGAACGGGGAAGACAAAACGGGCACACGGGGAAAAAGGGGTTTGCGTCTAAGGGCCGGAGATCATGAAAGGGAAGCAGGGAGGTGTCGCGCTGGGAACAGGATGAGGGCCTGGGGCAGAGCAGCGCCGAAGAGGGGTTTATGACTCAAGGCAGGTGCAAGCAGGGGGGGTTTGCAGCGTGCAGGCTTAGTGAAGGCGAAGGGCTATGTCAGGGGCCAGCGGCATGCAAAAGGGTTCGCTCTGATCGGGGCATCTTAAAAAAATGGCGGGCGCGCACGACAAAAGTGTGGCATCAGGGGAAGAGGCAAGATGGCGCAGATAATGTTCACCAAAAACGTGCTAATTTTCAACAGGGCATGTGTCAGCTGAAAGGCCCAAGCATAGATCTGAATGTCAGGGCCGGCCAAACCCCCCTTCTCCCTACGACGCCTTAATTTATTCCAAGAAATTCTTGCAATCTTATTCCTCCATATAAATGAGGTGATGTCACTCTGCATCTTTGCTATCATTTTTTTATCAAAGTAAAGTGGTCAACTGTTGAAAATAAAGGTCAACCTAGGTAAAATAGACATCTTAACTAAGTTGGATCGACCTAGGAGCGTTAATGGAAGATGTCTCCAAGAATTCATTAGTTTTCTACTTTCTTTAGCCACCAGAGTAAAATTTGTATGGGCAATCTGATTAATATCCTTTAGGATTTTAATGCCTAAATATCTCATGCTGTCACAAGATTGTACTGGGAGTAGCGCTATTGTGCTGTTCCATGCCATAATCTCCGTCTTTGGGGCGTTAACTTCATAGCCAGAGATGTTTCCAAATTGTTGTGCTAAATTAATGACTGTCGGAAACGCTGTGCTGATATCTGAGGTTAAGATCATAAGATCGTCAGCATACAAAGATACTTTTTTTCCCAATCTCTATATCTAAATGGAGCAATGTTAATATCTTCACGGATTAATTGAGCTAATGGCTCTATATAGATATCGAAGAGTAGGGGCGAAAGCGGGCAGCCCTGCCGGGTGCCTCTTGTGATGGTAAAAGGTTCCGACAGTCCGCCATTAACCAAGACCGAGGCCGAAGGATTATGGTACAGTAATTCCACCGCTCTGCGGAAGGCCCGGCCTACGCCGAATTTTTCCAAGGCCCCCGACAGGTATTTCCAATTGACCCTGTCGAAGGCCTTGGCTGCGTCCAGAGTAAGAATAGCCAAGGGTAGTGATGAATTAGTTGCCATATCAATCGCGCCTATAAGGTCATATATTAGCTCGTAAAGATGGTGACCTTTAACAAAGCCCTTTTGGTTGGAATGTAGGACTGAGGGGGCTACCTGCCCCAATCGCTTGGCTAGTACTGACGCGAAGATCTTATAATCCGCGTTTAGAACTGAAATTGGACGATACGAGCCGCAGGCGGTGGATGCTTTGTCTGGTTTCAAAATAAGCGTGATGGAAGCTTTGTTCCATGATGAGGGGGGTAAATCGCCATCTATCAGAATTTGATTAAATAGTATGGTGAGAAAGGGAGTGATGTCGGCTACAATATGTTTGTATACCTCTGCCGGTAGGCCATCCGGCCCGCCGCCTTTCCAGATTTACTGTTTAATATAGCAGATGATACCTCTTCAACCGTAATAGGGTGATCTAACAAATTCACTTGCTCTGTAGAGAGTATTGGTAGTGAAATTTTATTGAGCCAATTTCCTACATCAATAGAGGTCATGTTATTGTCCTCTCGATATAGAGCCTGGAAGAAATCTTTGAAAGCTGACCTTATTTCTGGGTCCGAAGATACTGTACCGGAGCCAGTAATTATAGACTCGATATTATTTCGCGTCTGATCTGTTCTTGACTTCCAGGCTAGTAGTTTGCCTGCCCCTTCACCAAATTCAAAATTGGCTAATTTACTGGCTTCCCACCTTTGCAAAATACGCTGATTTAATACAGAAGCCAGATGCCCTTTAAGCTTCATCAGCTCCTCCTGCTTAGCATGTATGACATGATCTGAGCAATTGTTTAGATTTTCTAATTCTGATTGGGCTGTTGATATGCTGGCCTCTATCAGTGCAACCGCTTGGGTATACTGTTTCTTACGAAACAAAGTTTTGTTCTTAATAACCCCTCTCAAAGAGCATTTAAAAGCGTCCCATACTGAACTAGAGCACGCCGAACCAAAGTTAATTTTAAAGAATTCTTGCGTCTCCACCTTAACATACTCCAAATCTTCGGGGGATGTAAGAAAAGATCTGTCGATTGACCACGACCTTGTCGAGGTTTGAGACTGTAATTCGAGGTCTAAGAGTACCGCCGAATGATCGGACAGGTGAGATGGTAAATAGGTTATATTCCTAATTGACTTATCCAAACATTTTTTACCAATATAAGATCGATCCTAGATCTGTGACGGTACTTATAGTTTCTGAAGGAAAAGCCGGATTTCTGACCCGACCTTACCCTCCAAATATCAATAAATCTGTATTGATACATGTTTTTAATTAAAAGATATCTAGGTTTAGAGTGAGCAAGTTGTCGACTAGAAGGAGATTTATCTAGCAATGGATCAAGCACGATGTTAAAGTCTCCCGCTAATATCATGGGTTCTGGAAAATGTAAAAGCTCGGAGAACAACGTGGCCAGGGCAGATGGATCATCACGGTTAGGCCCATAATAACCAATCAACGTAAAGCTTGTTCCCCCATCATGACAGCCACGATTGCCCACCTACCATAAGGATCGACCTTCTGCTTCAAAAGTCTTGTTGTGATGGTTTTTTTAAATACAATAGCAACCCCTCTTGTATTAACTGTTTGAGATGTAGTGACTGATAAATCTATCCATCTGTTCTTTTTTACCAAATCCATTACTTCAGCTTCAACCAGGTGTGTCTCCTGGAGAATAATGACCTGTGCATCAAAGTCACGGATGTATTGTACAATTGTGTTGGCTCTAGGTTAGGTGCGCAGGCCATTAACATTCCAGAGAGAATCTTAATGGTACTCATAGCTGACATATCTGATGGCGTATCTAATGATTGGGAGTCCAGCTAACACATACCCCTTGGTACCACTAAAATGAGCAAGATTCGTCCATTGTCCATTTATAAAGTTATCGACCGCCATTTTAGAGATGAGAAGCATTTCGTCATTTATTACCCTAACCCCTTCCCGCATGAACACCACCCCCCCTCCCCTGAGGAACCCCTGATTAACCAACCGGAACAGTTCCGGTATGTGATACCCCTGATACTCTATCCAGGCTCAAGCAAGGCGTTAACCTTTTAGAATATTGGAGGACTAAATATGTCTAATTTCCGTCGAGCCATTAATGGCCACATTCCAATTTGATTAAATAGCATTAACTGGTATCTCTATAGGGTTTTATAGGGGTAGAATACGTAGACTCGTGCTCTTTGTGATTTGCAATTGCAATATTTATATATATATATTTTTTTCCCTTTTTCCTTTTTTTTTTAATAGAACATTACGTGAAATTGAAGTGATTCCTTGGTTTTTATTCTTCCTTTTTTTTTTCACCGTTTTTTCACCGTCTACTTTTCAGAGTTAAACTATTATATTTGTCTTCTATTAGAAAAGTTCATACTGAGCTAAGATTTTTGCATATTCATTCATAGATAAACTCTATAAACAGCTAAGTGAGGAAAACCTTCAAACTTCTCGGCCTGAAACAGAACTAGCGTCAGTTTTTAGAGGTGCCAAAACTTAACAATAATTCATCTGCTGCTTGGACTGTGCGGACGTTAAACATTTTGTTATTCAGCATGATCTTCAGTGCTGCAGGAAAACTCAACTGGACAGATGCTCCCAGATTTCTGAATGCCTCCATCCTCCGATCCAGTTCCCACTGTCTGTCAAGGGTCGCCCTTGACAGATCAGAACGCACTTGAAAGGAAAAACCTTCACCAGTCAAAGATTTTTGTTTTAGGGCCAGATTTAGAATGTGATCCTTCAGTTGAAACATGTGGAAATTTACTAGAATCTTGCGGGGCTTTGCACGCTGCGGATTATGCCTGAAGGGGTCCCTGTGGATCCGTTGAATGTCTAGATTAAGCTCCTCCTCTGTATGTTTTAAATTTAAAGATTTTATTATGAGTTGGATTATATATGCCTTAATGTTGGAACCTTCATTTGCTTCTGGTACATTCAGGATGCGAATATTACATCGCCTCGCATTGTTTTCTAGGACCTCTATTCTTTCAGCCAATACAGTATCCTCTCTTTTAAGCTTCACTATTTCCTCCTTAGCATTGTCTAGTTCTATGGACATTACTGCTGTTGTCTCTTCCAAGGCGCCCGTCCTTGAAAAGAGCCCGTCAATTTTGGTGTCCAATGATTCACAGTAAGACCTAATCTCTCTCTGAATTTTAGATGATTCCTCAAATCCTCGTTTAACATCAGCTGTCAAGTTGGAGAACATCGTTAAAACTGAAGAGAGATCTAAGGGTGAGGTAGAAACCGTGACTTCTGGTGGTAACTGTTCTTCAGAGCTAAGAGGAGGAGGGATCTGAGTTAATTGCAGAGTAGTGCTCTGAAGGTTCTGGTTTGGAATTGATAGAACCTCAAGTATTTGAGGTTGATTATCTGAAGCTAACGCCTGACTTGTGTTTGCTACATGATTAATACACCTTTCAGTGAGACCAGAGTCTACCAGTCCTGTGCTACTAGGTGGAACGGCTGGAATCTTGACAAGATTTAGAGAAGTGTTCACATTATCACTGCCATTAATGACATTAATGTCAGCTGGATTTTCTAGCGAAGTGCCTGGCTGTGTGTTTTCCATGTTTAGAGAGATAGAGGCCATATTACCAACTATTATTGGGCTAAAGATTGTCTCTGAGGATGCTCTAGTAGAAATATGTCTACTCTGTGGAAGGCTCAGAACCTGAGGTATTGCCTTGAAATAGGAGCGCAGAGACGGTGTTATCTTTGAACCCGAATCCAAGACTGATTTTACTGCCTTGGATCTATTGGATCGTTTAGGCTTAGCTTCTGCGGAGAGGTAAGAAGAGGACTTAGCAGGCGTATTTTTAGTACCACCAGTAATACCACTAGACTTAGCGGAAATTGCACTAATTGGAATAACTTGTTTAGCACCTAAACCAGTATTGTCCCGGTCCTCCTGCTCAGTGACCTGCGTGGACTCCAGCACTGAGGCAGAAAACAGGTTAGATTTGTCTGAATTTGTTCCCCCTCGGTTATAATGTACACTCCCTGCTTTAGCTTTAGCTATTCTCCTCCCTCTACGACCTTTTCTACGTTCTACTGAGGTCGAATTTGTAACTAACACAGGTTGAGCCGTAGTTCTGCTTCTAAGAGAGTATGGATTTTTTACAGAGCTAATGTCCCGCTTTGTGGCCCCTAGCGCAGAACTTAGATCTTCTTTAAGTCCAGCAGGTCTGACATCGGGACACACAGACTGACCCGCAAACTTGTTCACATGCAACTACTCCCGAAGTTGAACAGCCACCGCCTCCTCCGCCCCTTGGCTCCCCTTCACCTCGTTTACAGCCAGATCAAGTTCCACGAGGCCTCCTGTCACCTCCAACAGAGCGGGAGCCGGCACCAAGGAGCTCTCGAAGATGGTCTCACTTCCTGCCACCACCGCCAGCGGTTGTCGTCCTTCCTTGCCGGCAAACACAGGGAGAATATCTCTGAATCATGAGCGAGCTTGCCTCCGGCGGCGGTGCTCCAGGGCGGCTCGATGCCACTTCCAAGGCTCCTGCAGAGCGGACCGAGCCGGCAGCGGAAGAGTGAACGCCGAGTCTGAGCAAAACACATCCCCAGCAAGCACAAGCATGGAGAGTGAAAGGAGAGCGAGCTAACGCCTCCAACGTCTCGGTGAGTACATTCGGCTCGAAAATAGATAATTTCACAAAACGGAGGCTATAAAAGTATAGCAGCGCACTTGAATCAAGTTGAACGCACTAACGCATGAGTATAGCCCTCGTCAAGAAGTAAAAACCAAAAACGCTCCGCGAAAGCCCAGAGCGGGGTATCGCGGCAGCTAGCCTGCTGTCGCCATGTTCCTCCCTCATAATTGTGCAATATTGAACATAAAAGTACAAGGCGTCATGACAGCTCAGCTAGTTGAGCGCGTGCTCGAGGGTGTGAGCCTGTGTGAAAGAGAGCTTCGGGTCCAAGCTGAGCAGAATCCGCCTTCGAGCCTTCCGGTTTGGATAAATGAGAACTCTGAGGTGGGAGATGGTGACTTCTGTTATTATTGTAATCTTCTTTTATACCATAGTGTGTTTAGCTGAGCGTTATTGTATATATTATTTATGAAGATCAAAAAGCACCACGTAGGGGTATCCTGGCGCTATGCAGACACATACATGATATGATGCTGCTACAACAAATGAGGATGAATTAGATCAGTGAAAGGCAGAGTGAGTCAGCGGCTCCAAAAATCCGGGTTTTCAAGGATTTTCTGAAGCAGAGTTCTGAATGAATGAGGCGGAGATGACAGGGAGGCGTTTTCCATGCTTTTATCCCAATCAATCAATCAATCAATCAAAGCATTTGTATAGCGCGCTACTCACCCGGAGGGTCTCAAGGCGCTGGGGGGGGGGGGGGTCCGCTACTGCTCGAACAGCCAGGTCTTGAGCTGCTTCCTGAAGGCGAGGTGGTCTTGGGTCAGGCGGAGGCGGGTCGGAAGGGAGTTCCAAGTCTTGGCGGCCAGGTAGGAAAAGGACCTTCCTCCTGTGGTGGCTCTTCGGATGCGGGGGACGGCGGCGAGGGCGTGGCTGGTCGATCGAAGCTGGCGTTTGGGAGCGTAGAAGTTGAGGCGGCTGATGAGGTATCCTGGGCCTTGGTTGTGTAGGGCTTTGTGTGCATGGGTGAGGAGTTGGAAGGTGATTCTCTTGTTGACCGGGAGCCAGTGCAGGTCTCTCAGGTGTCCGGAGATGTGGCTGCGGCGGGGGATGTCCAGGATGAGTCGTGCTGAGGTGTTCTGGATCCGCTGGAGTCTCTTCTGGAGTTTGGCGGTGGTTCCGGCGTAGAGGGAGTTGCCGTAGTCCAGACGGCTGGTGACGAGGGCCTGGGTGACCGTCTTCCTGGTCTCGGAGGGGATCCATCGGAAGATCTTGCGTAGCATGCGCAGGATGTTGAAGCACGACGAGGAGACGGCGTTGACTTGTCTGGTCATGGAGAGGGAGGAGTCCAGGATGAAGCCCAGGTTGCGTGCGTGGTCTGTTGGTTTGGGTGCGCTGCCCAGGGCGGGGGGCCACCAGGAGTCGTCCCAGGCGGAGGGTGAGGATCCTAGGATGAGGACTTCCGTCTTGTCTGAGTTCAGTTTCAGGCGGCTGTTCGACATCCATTTGGCCACGTCTGTCATCCCTTCGTGCAGGTTGGCTCTGGCGGTGGTGGGGTCGTTGGTGAGGGAGAGGATCAGCTGGGTGTCGTCTGCGTAGGAGATGATGTTGAGGTTGTGCTGGCGTGCGATGGCTGCGAGGGGGCTCATGTAGACGTTGAAGAGTGTTGGGCTGAGCGAGGAGCCTTGAGGAACGCCGCAGATGACTTCGGTGGCCTCTGATCTGAACGGGGGGAGGCGGACTCTCTGTGTCCTTCCGGCGAGGAAGGAGATGATCCACTCCAGTGCCTTCTCCTGGATTCCGACGTTGCTGAGGCGCTGTACTAGGGTACGGTGGCAGACGGTGTCGAAGGTCGCGGAGAGGTCCAGGAGGATGAGGGCCGCCGTTTCTCCGTTGTCGAGCAGGGCTCGGATGTCATCGGTAGCTGCGATCAGGGCGGTCTCGGTGCTGTGGTTGGCCCGGAAGCCAGACTGCGAGAGGTCAAGGGAGCCGTTCGTCTCGAGGAAGGCGGCCAGTTGCTTGTTGACAGTCTTCTCGATGACTTTAGCCGGAAACGGGAGCAGCGAGATGGGGCGGTAGTTCTTGAGGTCGGTGGGGTCGGCTGATGGTTTCTTGAGTAGAGCGCTGAGTTCGGCGTGCTTCCAGCTCTCCGGGAAGGTGGCGGTGTCGAAGGAGGTGTTGATGATGTCCCGCAGGTGGGGTGCGATGACAGTGTCGGCCTTGTTAAAGACGTGGTGAGGGCAGGGATCTGTCGGAGATCCGGAGTGGATGGAGTTCATCGTGCGGATGGTGTCTTCGGTGCTGATCGGAGTCCAGGCGCGGAGGGTGGTGGTGGGGGGCGGTGGTTTGGTCGTGGCGTGCGTCGGTTGAGTGCTGAAGCTGTTGTGGATGTCCGCGATCTTGTTGTGGAAGTAGGAGGCGAGGGAGTTGCAGAGGTCTTGCGAAGGGGTGATGTCGTTGTTTCCGGCGTTGGGGTTGGAGAGCTCTTTCACGATGTTGAAGAGTTCCTTGCTGTTGTGTGCGTTGTTGTCCAGTCGTTCCTTGAATGCGGTTTTCTTGGTGGCGTGGATCAGTTGGTGGTGTTTTCGGGTGGCGAGCTTGAGGGCAGTCATGTTGTCCGGTGTTGAGTCTCTGAGCCAGGTTTTCTCGAGTGCTCTGCAGTTCTTCTTGGAGCTCTTGAGTTCGTCGTTAAACCATGGGGCTTTCTTGCTGCCGGGTCTGCTCGGTGGGGTCTTCAGAGGGGCGAGGTCGTCTGCGCAGTCGCTGATCCATTTCGTGAGGTTGGTGGCCGCTTGGCTGGGGTTCGTTGTGCTGGTGGGAGGCTTCTTGCTCAGGGAAGACGCGAGCTGGTCGGCTGTGATCTTGTTCCAGCTTCTGCGGGGAACCTGTTGCTGGTGATGGTGGAGCGTGGTCCTTTTGAAGCTGAAGTGGACGCAGCTGTGGTCCGTCCAGTGGAGTCCTGTGGCATGGCTGAAGGCGATGTCCTTGCTGTAAGAGAAGATCGGGTCGAGTGTGTGTCCGGCGTAGTGGATGGGGGTGGTCACCAGTTGCTTGAGTCCGAGGTTGGCGAGGTTGTCCAGCAGGGTGGTGGTGTTGCGGTCGTTGTTGTTCTCCAGGTGGAAGTTGAGGTCCCCGAGGAGGATGTAGTCAGCGGAGAGGAGGGCGTGCGGGTTGATGAAGTCGGCGATGTCTTCGCTGAATTGTGTGCGTGGTCCCGGGGGTCTGTAGATGAGGGTGCCTCTGAGGGTTGTCTTGGGGTTGATGTGGATCTGGAAGTGCAGGTGTTCGGCGGGTGCGAGGGTGTCGTCGGCGTTGGTCGTGATGCGGATGCTGTTCCTGTGGATGATGGCGATGCCTCCTCCTGTCTGGTTGACGCGGTCCCTCCGGATGATCTTGTAGCCGTCTGGGATGGCGATGGTGATGTCGGGCGCTGAGGAGGCGTTCATCCAGGTTTCTGAGAGGAAGGCGACGTCTGGGGCTGTGGTGTCGAGCAGGTTTCAGAGTTCTACGGTGTGTCTGTGGACGGAGCGGGTGTTGAGCAGGATGCACTTCAGGTGGGTGCTGTTGGTGTTCGGCTTGGTGGGTGCTGGTGTGGCTTGGGTCCGGATGCAGGTGAACTTGTAGGAGTGGCAGCTGAAGGGTCCGTGGGTGCGTCTCGGTGTGGCTCGGTAGCAACCCGGGGTCCTGCCGGTGTTGAGTGCGATGAGTTCAGTGGCGTCGTAGATTCGTCGGGTCGGCTTCCGTCGGTGGGGGCCAGGGGTCATGGCACTGGGCGCGGTCCAGGCGCGGACGGGCGCAGACGGGCTTACCTTTGGCGCACCTTCGGCGCGCTTGGGGCGCGCCCGCTGCGCGTCAACGCTGCGCGTTTGCCACTCTGCCATATGAGGAGAGTGGGGGGGGCAGAGCGAGGGAGGAGCCGCTGGGAGGCGGGAGCGGGGCTGGCGAATGGGAAGGCTCTCAGGTGTAAGGGGGCGGGGCTGCAGGGGGGCAGCGGGGAGGTGGCGGGAAACGCGGCGGGGTCACAGCAAGGGAGAACAGCGGCCAACAGTTACAGGTCAAGAAGGCACAGAGGGGCAACAGAGGATACAGCGATGAACAGGGGGACACAAAGCAGAAAACAAGGAGACAGGTCACGGAGCGGGCACCAGGGGAGAGACAGCAGTCAGCAGGAGAGGCGGCGCAGCGCTCCGGAGGCTGAGACCACACCAGAGGTCAGGAGCTCAGCTGCGGGCAGCGGCGGGATCGGGCAGCCTGGGCACACCCACAGGAAGTGTGCGCGGTGCGAGGTGGTGTGACCGGCCCAGAGGGTCAGAACCCAAGAACCCGTGTCTGGGTTTTAGTAGATTTGCAGACAAGGACCAAAGAAGGCATGTGGTGAGTCCCATGAACAGGTGTTGCTGCAAACATGGGGGCTGTGGATGGCGAGGCATTTCCATATGTAGTGCTTCCCCAGCGACCGGAAGTGTATGTCTGAGGGGGTCAGGCGCCGGCGCCCGCTGGCAGTAAGTGTCCTGGCAGTCCGCTTTTAGGGAAGACCAGTGTACACCCGCAGGTATAAGAGCACTTTAAATCAGCATGCTTATAACAAGCAAGACTAGCACTCTATATTACTGCCAACTTTGCTTAGCATAAGCAACAGCTAACCATTCACAAACAATGTTTATATACCAATTGCTAATTAAAGAAAAAAATTAATGCAAAGCATTGTCATTTACAATGCCAGTAACTCAAACTTTAATGCTGCGAGACCTATTGCATTGCAAATGCTTGTTTAAACTTTATATTCGATGGCTTTCCTTCCTCTTGTGTTCGCCCCTCTCCTGGAGCATAGTTTCCTTCCCATCCTTTTGATTAGATCACTACTATACTTCCACTGCTCATATTCACTGCCATTTTTTTCTTTTTTCTTTAGGACTCTATGACAGTGCGGTTTTTGTTTGTTCTTTCCTCTGTGTGCTGCCTCCTACTCCACAAATCCACCTGCACTTCTGTTGCGCCCCCTCACATTAAAAAAAAAGTTAACATTTTGGAGGGCAGAAACTGAAATATGCTACTGAGACGCTCCTTTCGATAATCCCTTTTCTTGTGTTTTTAGGTCTTCCCTACTCCCTAGGCAACTCATGCGCTGTCTCGTGGAGACATGCCGTCTTCGGTATGTGGGCTATAATTCCGCCCCTCGCTTGCAATTCGTTCAAATGTGTGTCTTTCGTAAATGCTTGTTTTTGTTTGGTTTATGGCCTTTATCTGCCCCTCTGTCTTTTAACCTGCTAGATAGACTGTCCTCCATCAGGGTCTTTATGCCAAGCAGAGTCTCCATCCATTTTGTTGAGTGTCCCTTCCTGCATGGAATGGGTTAGTTAAGACATTAATCAGTCGAAGTCTGCCTCACCTCTTTCAGATGTCCAACGCTGTGAGGCACCTCCAGGTGCCCTGCACCTTCCCATGGCCTCTGGACAAGTCTTACATTTAAAACGTCATAACCTTTCACCGAGGGTGCTATGTCATCACAAAGGCCTTCAACCAGTTGCCCCTGGCTAAGAAGACACGGTTTGGGCGGACGTGCCTTTTCACTGCTGGTCCTAGGCCTGTGGAAAGCCTGCTTGTACTTCAGTTATTTTCCTTATAAAAGGGACTGTGCTGGTTTTGCAGAATAAAGCCTACATTGTAAAGGTTGAATAACCTTTTCGCCTTACACTTAATAACAAGCATTGAAAACGCAATAGGTCTAGCCTTTTATGAAGTTAAAGCAATTTGCCTTGCTATACAATACCATTAGCAAAGCAAATGGCTTTAACTTAATCAAAGGCGCGACCTATTGCATTTTCAATGCTTGTTATCTTTGTGTTTGAGAACTATTTTATTTACGTGCAGGCTGCAGCATTTTGTAAAGAATGTTCGTTTCCCCTGCTCAGGAACTTGCTTGAGTACAGGCTTGATTTGAAATGGAACGACTCTTTCCTCAGCCCGGGTTGAACTTGTTTCGTTACTGCTCACTGAGTGTCACAGCTCATCATTTCAACAATGTCTGATAATGGATTTGTTTTCTCTGGGTAATGTCTCCGAGCCCATGCTGTTTGTGCCTTCGGAGCTTAATATTTCGACATTTTCTTATGATGGACTTCTTTTCTTTGGGTAAAGGCTCATAATGCATAAGTCTCAGAGCTCAACATTTCAACATTCTCTGATAATGGACATTGTTTCCATTGTTAATGTGCCCGCTTCTACACGTTAGGCCAGGGCATTGCACAGGTGCGCATGGTCACAAGTTGAGCGTGGCACTTTACCTTCCCTGGTACCCGGTACGTTCCGCTTCTGATTTCAAGGGGAAGTAAGTTATGGTACGTGTTCTGGTTGTAGCTTCACACACTGTTGATATTCTTGGCTTCAGACACCCACAGTTAGTGGGAAATGGATCCGGAGTGCCACAGCGATAATCTGCAGTCTTTTTGCACCATTGCTCAAGCGGTTAAGATGCGAACACAGGCTTTGAATACAGGCTGAATTCTGGAGAATGTTGGGGGTACGATATACATTGCACAATAATTGCTCACATGAAAGTGTATTTGGTAAGATGGGGTGTTTTGGGTCGAAAGCTGAGAGCAGACGTGTCCCTAGGCGGATCGGGACAACACCACCTCAATACCTTCATGGGTAACAGAAAGCTCTGCGATGTTTTTTACGTTTTAAAAGGAAAGGCTTTTTATTTCTACGCTGTTTTTGGTAACGTGATTATTTGTGAGAAGCTGCTGTGTAGTGTGATTACAGGTTTTGAAGCTACAGTATGGGATGCGTACATATTTAGTCTAGATGTTCGGTTTGCTCATTTGCTAATAATGAAAAGGGGTGGCTTAGGATGGTGCAATTAACTAATGTTGTGCGTTGATCCCATTAAATCCAGCTTAATGTTATTTACGGTAGTTTTCTGGCTCCAGTGCAAACGGTGTGTTTCATAGGCACACATTTCACTTGATTAAACACAAAAATGTACAAAATGCAAATGGCACAAAGGGTTGTAGCCGGAGGGTGCAGCTGACCGCTTCCTCAAAGGCCGCCTTTAGTTTCTTTTAAGCACCATATATTGCAAAGTGTTCACACCCGTTGCAAGCTGTTTCATGGGTGCTCCAGCAAGGAGGAAGCCCTGTTAAATACCATGAAGGAGACAGCCCTGTTAACATAAGGGAGAGGAATCAAACACTATGTCTGTTTCTCAGATTGCTTAGCCTTATGGTTGAATAAGTTGAAATGAACCAGTACTTTTAAAACACAAACTTTTTCTTTTAATATTTCTCCATGGAGTATTACCTATGGGAAGTCAACTGTATAATCTTGCCACTGTTTGTTTTCTAACATATAGTATAGCCTGCATTTTCTGTAGTAAAAATTCCTTTTAGGTCTCGCTGAGTCAGCACACATGCGCTGTTCGGAGAGGCTTTAGTTGGTGAGTTTTCAAAGTGCTGCTGGCTGGCGACAAGCTTGCGTTCACGCAAGCGTGCACGTGCAAACCACCAGCCATCAGCGCCATCTGTCTTTCCTCTTGCTTACTCCCTGCCTCCGCCCCTCCTCCCACCATCGCGCTTACAAGCGTTCGGGGTTATCCCACACACACAACCACACACACAACCACACATACAACCACACACAACCACACACAACCACCCAACCACACACACAACCACAAACACACAACCACACCCACAACCACACACATACAACCACACCCAACTACACAACCACCCACACAACCACACACACACAACCACACACAACCACACACACACAACTACACACACAACCACAAACACAACACACACACAACCACACACACAACCACACACACACATACACAACCACACACAACCACACACACACAACCACAAGCACACACACAACCACAAGCAACTAGAGTGTCCCACCCCTTATCGACAGAATTTAGGCTCACCCCTGAGGATGAACCACGGCTCCCTGCCAAAACAGGATACCCTTAGGGTGTTAGTTGTCGTGCTATATAAGTATCTACTTCACTTCACTTCACAAGCACATACACACAACCACACACACAACCACACACAAACACAACAACACACACACAGCCATGCACAATCACACACACCCACAACCATACACACACAACCACAACCACACACACACACAACCACAACCACACACACAACCACACACACAACCCAAACACACAACCATAAACACAAAACCACACACACAACCACACACACAACTGCACACACAACCACACTCACAACCACACCCACAATCACACACACACACACAACCACACACACAAACACACACAACCATACATACATCCACAGACACACATAACCACACACACACATAACCACACACACAAACACACAAACACACAAACACACACACAACCACAAACACACCACACACCACACACACACACAACCACACATACACACACACACAACCACACACAACCACAACCACACACCGACAACCACACGCACAATCATAAATACAATCACACACACACACAACCACACACAACCACACACACAAAACCACACACACACACAACCACACACACACAACCACACACACACAACCACACATACACACACAACCACACACAACCACAACCACACACACACAACCACACAACCAAACACAACCACACAACCGCAGACACAACCACATAACCACACAACCACAAACACACCAACACACACAACCACACACAACCACAAGCACACATACACAAACACACACACACACACACAATCACACACACAACCACAACAACCACACACATACAACCTTACATACAACCACAAACACAACACACAGACAACCACACACACACACACATAACTACACCCAACCAGACAACCACACACACACAACCACAACCACACACACACAACCACACAACCACAAACACAACAACACACACAACCACACACACACACAACCACACACAACCACACACACAAGCACAACCACGTACACAACCACAAGCACACACACACAACCACACACACAACCATACACACACAACCACAACCACACACACACAACCTTACACACAGCCACAAACACAACACACACACAACCACACACAACCACACATGCACACAACCACACACACACAACCACGCACACACACAACAACACCCAACCAGGCAACCACACACACACAACCACAACCACACACACAAGCACACGCACAAACACAACAACACAAGCATAACCACACACACACACAACCACACAATCACACACACACTCAACCGCACACACACACAACACAACCACACAACCACAACCACACACACACAACCTTACACACAACCACACCCAACCAGACAACCACACCCAACCAGACAACCACACAACCACACGCACAATCACAAACACAACAACACACACACAACCACATACACACACAACGCACATGCAGACACAACCACACACACAACCACACACACACACAACCACACACACAGCCACACACACAACCACACACAACCATAACCACACACAACCAACCACACACACAACCACACACACAACCACACACACACCCCCCACCCCCGGCCACTCACTGCCTATCAGTCTCCTCTCAGCCAGGTAGCACGATTGTGATCAGTTTCACTCTCACACAATCAGTTTCATTTTCACGGCCGCGTTCGCCGGGAAAGTGTTCGCGTTTCTAGTTTTATTCAGCATTCACTCTTGTTTCCTAGTGCTTGACAATCCAATCTCTACAATATTTAAGCAGCCTGCACGTCTCCTGCCAACCGTACCACTCCATGCATTTTCTCCAATCCACATAGATATCAGTGGTACAGACAAAGGTAACCAGGTTTCTTATCCTTCCTTCAAGCAATAACCAGAATACTAAACTGCATTCGTGCCCCATTTAGTTTTAAACAGCAAACAGTTATTCTAATCGGTTGGTTTCACAGAGGTTGTGTCTTAGAAGAAGGGCAGTGGCACTCGCATGGCACTATACGCTAGTGTGTTCAAAAGATTTGTTTAAAAAACAAAGTTTTTATGAAAAATTGACTCTTTTACAAATTCTGATTCCACCAGAATCTGAGTCCTCCACAACACCCTGTTTTTTTGGCTGTGAAAAGGAGACCAATATTGCCCCCATTTTTATTATTCTGTATCCTCGGTTCAATTCTGGGGTGCTTTTTCAACTTGTTGCTAGTTCATTGCGAATCTTACCGTTACTAATTCAAATTGTGTTACCTTTGGCTTATTTGCAATGCAAACTTTATCTCAATAAGTTGCTGTAACAAGCTGCAAGTCCGCGACGTAAGCCCATTCATTTGCTAATTATTTTCAGCATAAGGTTAGAAGACCATAAAGTGGAGTTTTCAGGATTTTGAATAGTTTCTTGTTTGAAGATGTTACTCTCTCCTGCGCACCCCACTCCCGTACTAAGGTTACGAGTGACTTGGCATCCACCTTTCAGAGGTTCTTGCATCCACCCAAGTCTGACCTGGCACTGGTGCTTCCCAGCTTGGCACACACCGGGTGATGATCTCTGCACCTCCTTCTAGCCCCCAGGTCACTACTGTTTGCAGTCTGTCACTCACCCCTCACCTCCCTGGCACTCACCCTTCACCCCTCAGGCCTGGCAGTCACTCCTCGCACCTGGCACTCACCCTTCTCCCTCTCTTTTACTCAGCATTGACTCTCCGTGACACTCAACTGTCACCTCCCTGACACTCACCCTCGACCCTCCTGGTACTCATACTTCACCTCCCGGGCACATATCCTTCACCTCCCTGACACTCACCCATGTCCCTCCTGGCATTCACTACTCACCCACTTGGCACTCACCCTTCACCTCCATGGTACTAGCCCTTCACCCCACTGGCCTGGCAGCTACCCTTCACCCCTTGCACTCACCCTTCCCCTCCCTTGCATTCACCGTTGACCCTCCTGACACTTACATCTCACCTCCATGGCACTCAACCTTCATCTCCCTGGCACTCACCCTTCATACCCCTGACCTGGCACTCAACCTTCACCCCCGTGGCACTAGCCCTTCACCCCCCTGGCCTGGCAGCTACCCCTCACCCCTGGCACTCATGCTTCCCCTTCTCGGCACTCACCCTTCTCCTCCTTGGCACTCACCCTTGACCCTCCTGACTCTTACGTCTCATCTCCCTGGCACTCACTCCTCACCTCTCTGGCACTCACCCTTCACCCACATGGCTTGACAGTCACCCTTGTCCCTCCTGGCATTCATTCCTCATTCTGTCTCTCTCCTGTCTCTCTCTTTCTGTCTGCCTCTACGCTCGATTGCCTTTCTTCTCTTTGCTCCTTGCAACTCTCCCATTCTTTTTCTGACTCCATACCTTTCCTTTGCCTCCCTTCTTCTGGGCGTCCCTCTTGCTACATCGTTCTGTATCGCTTTCTACCCTTCTTTCAATTATATCGCTCCCTGTTGACCTGTTTATTTAGCCTCCCCGCTGCCTGTCTCCAGTGTCTACCCAGGTTCTCCCATTAATGCCCCCTCCCGAAACTGTGAATCTCACCCTCTGCTGCTTCTCTTACTCACACTGCCGTTTCTCCTCCCTACCCAGGTGTTTGCATTATTCTTTCATTTTCCTTACTTGAAGGTGATCTTATACCTGCTGTTTCTCTTACTCATCCCAATGTGTCATTTACTTTCTTATTTCTTATGCTCTTTAAAGGGGATCTTCCACCCGCTGGTTTCTCGTGCTTTCTCGCTCGCCTCTTGTTTCTCTTAGCTCTTCTGCAGCCAGATGGTTTGCTTATTCTCTCATTTTCTTTACTCAAAAGTAATTGTACCCCTACCCCCTGTTGTTTTCCTTATTATCCTTTAATACTTTGCCGCCTCTCGCTGCCCACTCTACCAGCATCGTTCTAGTGCCTATTTCTGCCTTTTCGTTATTTTCGTCTCTGTCTCAGTTTCCACTGCTAATAATAATGCAACACCAGCACCTGAATGCCTCAAACTAATTACACAACATAAAACAGACCACAGTTCTTCACATCAGCCACAATACCTGAAACTGATCACAGTACCTGAAACTAACTGCAGTACAATATCTGAAACTGACCACAACCCTTGCAACAAACATATGTGGTACTGAGTGGTATTATGTTGAGTGTAGTTATGTTGTATTGAGTAGAGTGTAAATATGGGTGGTAAATATTTGTTGTGTAATTATGTGGTATTGAGTGTTATGATGTGGAGAGTTTTTATGTTGCATTGATTAGTGGTATGAGGCATGTATTTATGTTGCATTTAGTAGAGTACATAACTACACTCAACATAATACTACTCAGTATCACATAATTACACCTCACATAATTACACTGTATTCAATACAACATAAGTACACTCCACATACCATTCAGTGCTGCATAATTGCACGTCACATAATTACTCTCTACTTAATGCAAGATAAATACACTCCACACAATACCACTCTGTGCACATAATAACACACCACATAATTACACTGTACTCAATGCAACATAAATACACACCTTTCACTCAAGTTCGTGCTATATAAAAAAAAATTTAAAACAATTGCAATGCAATAGGTCTCGCATTACTGAATCTTTGCGCTATTGGTGTTGCATTATTATTAGCAATGCCAACAGCTCAAACTTTTATAATGCGAGAACTATTGCATTGCAAATGCTTGTTTCCTTTTATTTTAAACAACTTTCACAAGCTAATTCTAGCCCTTCACCTCATACTAAACATTATTTGTAGCATCTTCACATTTAGTTCATGGTACCACTGTTTGTGTCACGTTTTTTTTGTTGCAGCCTCTACTTTTCTTCTTCTACTGTTCCTGGTTTTTTGGGGGGTTGTGAAACATGTACGTAATACCCTTATTCCAAATGCAACATTTTACTTTGCTTAATATGGAGCGGTCAAACTACTGTTCTTTCAGCAAGTAGTCCACATACTGCCATCCACCAAACACACCACACACTATAACGTTCTCTCCACTTCCATCTCTCTTTATCGCACACAATCTATACTACTTCCTCTTAATTTCATTCAACACTTCATATACAAACTACCTATTCCGATCCAATCTTACTTTCTATCTCTCATACACTTCTACCCCTATGTATTCCCCACCCCACATATTTACAATATACAAAAATACTACACAACACACAATTCACAAACACACAATTGCACTACTAACAATTCCAATTCATACAATATAATTCCTCTACAAACAACATTCACTACAAACAACTAAACAAAAAACAAAAACATATACAATGCTACACACTCAAACGTTCACAAATGCGAGGCCATTTGCATTTTAAATGCTTGTTTTTATTTGCTACTCCATGGTGGTAACTGCCTCCTTGGAGCAGTAAATTAAAAAAAGTTTAAATGTTTACCGGTTGTCATGAAGTTTTAGCGAATAGGCATGGTGATGCATAAACAAGCATAAATCATCATGATAACTTGGACATTTGTATCTTTTTTTTACGAAGCTCTTCAACACAAGTTACTAGCTGTTTATTCTCAGCCAGTGCTGGTCTACATCAGCAACAAACCTTTGTAAAGCCAAAAGGAGGATAGGCGAAACCTATTGGCTTCACTAATGTTCAGTCGCAGCTGGCATCAACAGGAAGGGGGGCACATGCTCAAACAAAGTGAAAAAAAATATAAAAATAAACAGGCGCGCCCAAAAATAAAATAAAATATAATAAAACAGTTACCTGAAAACAGGACCTTGTCGCGCTGCAGCCTGGCCACTAGGAAGCTCCCTTGACCAATCAGAGTGCTGCTCTAACCAGCATGAGAGTAGCGCCCTGATTGGAGGGTGCAGTCACTCTCGCTGCTTCCAAGGGCACTGCAGCCTGCACTTACTCTAACCCAGCTGTCTTAGGACAGCTGGGTAAGAGGTTTCAAAAGTGCGCACGTGTGGCTGGCCGTCACAAGTCGGCTGGCCAAAAAGACATGCGCACTTTGAAAAGTGCAGAGGCAATTCACCCTCCTCCTAGCTGCTATAATTCAGCAGTGGCTCCGCCCCTGTCCTGACACTCGTTCAGGACTGGAGGATGTCAGGATCAAAAAATAAAATGGTAATGATGAATTACCATTTAAGTTTTTCCTCTCCGGGGCAATTAATTGAGGCGGTGCCCCTACACTCCAACGGAGAAGCAGGCTATTACTTGTTGTCTTGTTCTACCATTATAAATACAGAGAAACACAGACTTAATGAGCTGCTCATGTGTGACATGAGACAGCTTGAAATCTATGCAAACTTTCTTTGGCTAATTTAAATATTTTTGAAATAATAATAAAGATCAAGTCCTCTGAAATGCAGACTTTTTTTGTTTTTCTTTTATACAGTCTTTATTTATAGCTTTTTGGGATGTGTTAGTAAATTCCTTCAGTAGCCATGGTTCACGACAACATTTAGTCCTATTTCTATGTCTGTGGCTGGTGTGTTTTGGTTTTAGAAATCTAGTCACCTTAGGTGTGGGTTTCTTTCTGAGAAAACAAAGATCAAAGGCCTGGATGTGCAGTGAGATTTTGCCCAGTATTTGGGGGGTGGAGGGGGGCACTGTTTTATTTTCCTGTGAATGACCTCCATGCCTCCATGCCTGTCATGGCGCTCATGTACAGCTTAAAAGGAGTCCCGGAAGGCCCACTCTAAATAGGGCAGGCCACCCGACGTTCTGTGGTAGGTGGGTTACCAGCACAGGGTTTTCAGTGGTGCAGCTAGTTGAGGCTCCGCCATGGGAATCCCACCAGTTCCCCCACCTCTAAATGAGGCAGGGGAACTGAGAGTTTGGTGGGGGTGGAAGAACGTGCAATTTATGGTGGTACTCCTACCCCTCCCAAATTCAAAATGATAAACCATCTGTCCTGACACACATCTTGGAACGCTGCAACAGGCTGTCACGAAGAGCTTCTCTTAGCAAGCATAACACCCAACCAGGCTGTCTTACATTTCCTGGCGTCATTTAGCAGGGCCCTAACAGGGATGCTTTCAGGTCTAAGTTTCTGTTCACTTCTTAATACCTTGGCAATAGTCATGCTTGAAGCCAAGTCACATTGGCAAATCCAGGTATGAACCTTCAACTCTGCTGCGCATACTCCTCACCACCAGCAAATGCTTCAGAACAAGAGGACGCACAGATCAACCCAAGCCAAGACGAGCATACTTTGGACTGACCACCCCAAAGCTGTCGGGTACTGACAGGTTCAGCACTTGTCACAGCCCTTGTGTTACACCTCAGTAAGGTTACGTGGATGGTCATACCAATCACTTTTAGTCGCATAAGCAAGTGAGTACTTTCATGTGTTGGTGCGTAAATCCTTGCACTCTCTGCAAAACCTCAGGCTTATGCGCTCTACTACACCTTCAAGGCCATTCCTTGTAGCTTCACTTTTAACACTGCAAGCAGGGGCCCAAAAATCCTAACATTTAAAGTGCAGTTCAAATGTACACTTGATTTAGGAGCCTGGCTGAAGGTGTGACATTTGGCAGCTATGTTTAAAGTTGTTGAATGCTTATACACGAGCCTCAGAGCTCTTAGGTTTCCCAGGTCTACAGCTTATACATCCAGGTTTTTACTTAGCATCCTGGGACTTGAAATTCAGTTTACCCCATTATACCATGAGGACTACAAGTTCCAGAATGCAAAGCAAACATCTGGCCTGGATAAGCTAATCACGCTTGAACATGGGACACTTGAGATCTTTCAAGTCTTCCCTGTAGTCCCTGAAGATGGAAGTAATGGTGTAAGCGATGGAGAGGAATAAAAGAGTCCAGCGTGACCAGTCAGAGGCCAAGCTCAACTGCACCGGTCTTGCGCAAAAGGCAGGAAATAGCCATTCATGCTTCTCTCTCAATCCCGGTTGCAGAAGGCCTGGACCTTGCTCTCTTCAAGGGTCTAAGAACTGCTTTCATGCTTTAGCAGTGAGTATTCACTGTATTTTCTCTGAACAACCCTAGGCCCTCATTAAGTGTTAACATAATTATATATTTACCACATGCGGAATATACCCCACCCTATTCCGACAAACTTGTAATGAGGGCCTTTATGTTGTTACATTTTTTCAGTCTTTGACCTATGTCATGCTCTGCTTCTTTCTGCGGTCGCCTTCAACTAATATTTACTTACGATTGTAAACACTCTGAGGCATTGTTCTTTCATTAAATCATGCCTGTTTTTGGGCCAATTGTATTTCCTCTATTTGCCTGTAGACGTGCTGTTACAATTGAAGATACTCTCTTTGTAAGCAGGAGTCAGGTAGCCAGTTCACCTAAATCTACAGGTTGTGGGTTTATAGTAGGATATAGGTTACTTAGTGGATTGCTCCAGCCTGAGTAGCATCCTCTCTGATTAGCCCTCACTCGCACACTGCTATCCCAGCAGCACAGTGACTCTTCAGAACTCTGTAACCGCATAAGCTTAGCTGAGCCGAGCTGGGAAGGCCTGGCAGAGACAGCAGAGCATAGCGATTACATTGGAACTACTCCATCTATTTCCCTCAGATAAACTACCACTTGCAAGTATTGTCCTTTTATTACTATGCAGCCTATCCAATTGTGATGCTGTCAACCACTTTTAAGTCGTTTTTACCTTTATATTGTACATTTATTTTATACCTCAATAGTATATATTTAAGACTCAGATTTTTAAACAGTCCGATTGTGTATCATTATATGATGTATACATCTGTGATAATGATTGTCGTCCACATTGTTTGCCCTGAAGACGGTCCTGCGCACAGGTTTTAATGAGGGACTGAAATGGTGACACTTTTTGGTGCAACTAACTGAATAAATGCATTGCTATTATACCCTAGGGTGAAGTAGTGCGTTGTACATCCCTCTATGAGTTAGATTGCTTTGAGTGTTCAGCCTTTTGACCACTTTCTTTATATATGACCACAACTTGTTCTTTGAGCACAAGCACTAAGGTGGGTTTCCCTTACACTGTCTTCACACGAACATCATTTTGCAGAATGTATGAGGATTCTAAATGCCAGTTGACTGAAAATACAACCCCCTTTGAGAGTAGTTCTCCGACTTCTCTCATAACTTCTTTCGATGCCTCTGAATGACTGTTTTTACTTACTTTGAACGAGAATGTGAAAAACTACAAAGTATTAGAATAAATACGACCAGAACATTCGATGTTTTAAGCAAGTCCTGATAACGACTCAGCAGATTGGGCACTGAGTCGAAACCTGTTGAAACCTTTTATAACAGTGCCTTTCTGCACAATGAGACGATAGCTCTCAGATCATCAGTGTTGATGTAGTAGGACACATTATGTTAACTTAGAGCTCAACTTTCTACAAAGTACCTCTGTGCAATATCTGCGATCCTCCTTTCCCCACATCACTGGGTTTTTGTTCACTTCTCGGTGGTTTTCTGTGTTGCAGTTGTAGGGTATTACGACATTATAGATTTCCATTATATGTACTGAACGAGTTAATGGTTTGTTTTTGAAATTAGATGAACCATATTTGGTAATTTGAAAAGTGGGCACTCTTTTCACCTTGGTTCCTTCTTTTTTCAGGTGCTTGAAATTAGAATTACTCTTCTTGGATCAGAATAAGAGACGAAAAATTCCAATCAATTAAAATATTTTCCCCGCGTGAACTTTCAGACATTCTGCCGTTAAATCACCAGTTTACCAAATAAGGACTATCATGGACTACAGAGAGCCATGTTCACTCTGCTTGACCACAAGGTGTCGCTGCTGCCCCGCACATGCTGCGGGTAGGAGTCAGGGCCCAGAGGAAAAGGAAACAATCCTCAGAACAGCAGCCGCGCCCACTGGCCCCCGCAGAGTTTTGGTAAGGACAATAGACCAAGGGGGCGTGAGTGGACTGAGTGAAGGGGGTATAGGTGACGACTTGCAAAGAAGAGGGGGCATGACTGATAAAAGGAAGTCAGAAACTGCAACACCGACACCTTCATTGGAGGACTAATTGAGGCTAGTTTTATCCGAGGAACTTACATAATGTGATTGTTTTACACGTTGCGTCATCAGGCGGTTTGCTGTGATCTGTAACGCTTTGGCTGTTTTCTCTGTCCGCCTCGCTGCTGGTGGTGGCTTGCGACGTGTACCTTGGCTCACTCCCCGCTGCTTCCGGGATTTCCCCAAGGAGGGGGGCGGGGTGCTGCCCCTCCTCCAGCCGCAGGGGAGCGAGGCTGGGTGTGGTAGGTAGTGTGCAGGCTGGACGGTGTTGGAGAACAGAGGGTACTCTAGTGACTAGTCCGTAGTGAGTAACGGGGAGAGGGAGTCTTTTGAAGGGGGCGCGGTATTTTTTATTTTATTTTTATTTAATGTATTTTTATAAAGCGCGGACTTTACCCGAAGGTGCCAGAGCACTGTACAATAGAACCAGTTACGTTACATGGGAGAACTGTTGCAGGAATAGAACAAACTAAAATAGCATGCCATCGAGTCGTAGTACTAGTAACGCAGGCAAAAGGCACACAATCTCACAGTATGAACAGACTATACAAGCAAAAGTAAGAATAAATATGACAAATTTTACAAAGCCTAAAGAACTCCTGGCGACCAATAGCAGGTCATAGAATCAAAACAACGCAGGCAAAAGGAACACAATTTCAAACGCAGCAAGCACAGGATGTACAAACAAAAATAAAAATATATGTGACAAATTTACAATGACTAAAGCATAGCTGCCAAGGTTTCAGATTGCTATGTGTGACATTTTCATAATGTCAGTGTAATTATGAGAGACATTTCAACGACTATGAGTGACACCTTCTTGCGAGCAAAATCAAGCAGTAAATACTAGGGAAACGTATCAATATCAGAAAATACACCCATTTGAGCAACGAGATACTCTTAAGAAGTCAGTGAACTAAAGCGTGCAAAAGAACTAAATATTTCCTGACTAGGTAAAGCACTTGGTACATGTTTCACTGAGAATTAGATTTGGTCCCAAAATCTTACTATATAAACAATAAAAAACACTTCAATTTTTTGTTTGATTTTTTTAACAGCCTGCACTTAATGAGTTACAGATATGTGTGCCTTCCCACCATATCTTTTTACACACCTTTTTGTGAAGCATATGTTGCAAAAAGAGCTTCATTTTTCCCAAAGACCCATTTGGGTGACTGGCCTGATAAAGAACCAAAATGTTGAACAATCAGGGTGAAATCCACAGCACTGATCTTAGTCAAGGACAACAACTTTTTCTTTTGAGTCTGGGCGAGGCAGAGAACTGCGACCATACTCCTAATAAAAACTGCACATGCTGCCCACTGTGTGGAATCGGATCCTGAAGCCCAGTCTGCTCTAATTTTTCTTTAGAATTATTACTTTCATCCTATGCTAAATATAATATTATGGCTGTATTGGTAAAAAGAGCCAAACCAACCGTTTCTGCCTGGAAATAATCTTCTGCACTGCATAGTAGTGACGTGACAGGGGGTGCCTTGCTAGCATTTAAAACAGAAAACAAGGAACCACCAGATCTGCCTGGGGCCGCCGCCAGTGCCCCGTTCAGATTACGATCCGGATGCTGTTCTTGGTGTACACTGAAGAGCACGTGATTCATGAGGAAAGTGTGCGAGGCGGCCCAGTTTGGGGCTTGATTCATTCAAAGTTTTTTTTTTCTGTGCTACTTTAGAGACATTTCTTAATGTTGTCCTTACAGTTTTAAAATAGAAGTAAAACACCCAGAGTGAATTGCCGTATGATGTGGGCTGTCTGTAGGGCTTTTCCCCGATGAAAATAAACGCAAAACAAAGTATGCCAGCACTCACCTCTCCGAGCCAGGCCCGGCTGAAATCTAGATGAGCAATGATTTCATGCCAGCGCGCAACACTCCTCCTATAATTCCCGCTTTCTGAATCCGGACGGACCTCACTTCTAGGACCAGTCGGGAGGTGAGGTCACATGACATTCCCCCCGCAGCACCACAGCCACTAGAATGTCGCAACGCGACCGGTGCTGAGGGCAGCAGGCCCCGCCCGGGTGTATCGATTTTGTGCGCACACAAAATTAGTGTGGGGGGAGGTGACATCATCGGGTGGGAATTTCCTACAGCCAGAGTTAAGATAGCTTGTTTGGCGAGCGCCCGGGCCGGCAAAAAGGCAAGAAGTCTGCGGGGAGCACTGGCAGAGCAGGCGCAAGTGTCACAGGCGCGCCGGGCGCGCTGTCAGCCATTTCAGTGCTGGAACCTGCAGCAGCAGAGTGGTATTAAAATGCGTGACAATGCATTTCAGTGCGGGGATGCAGAACACCGCACTGAAATGCGATAGTGTCACGCCTGATGCGTGACACTTGACAGGCCTGCTAAAGAACCTCCTGGCGGGTTCTGATGAGGAAATTAGTTCTGAAAGTGTCTTTGGAATAAAAGAGATTTGAGGTCCGCTGTGAAGATCTGGATGGAGGTGATGGCACGGAGCGAAGGAGGAAGAGAGTTCCAGATTCTCACCGCATTACCTGAGAACGATTGTGCCAACATTTTTTCTCTTTTGAAGGAGGGGGGTTCCAGATGGAACTTTTCCGCATTCCGAGAAGGTCTTGAGCCTCCAGACAGTTTGAGTTTATTCGCCAGATAGCGAGGGGAGGAAGTGTGCAAAGCTTTGTGGGTGATGCACGCTGTTTTGTAGATAGCTCTAGCCTCGATGGGAAGCCATCGGAGAGAGGACAGGATAGGAGTAATGTGGTCACTTCGTTTGGAGCCTGAAATGAAGCGAGCTGCTGAGTGGAGGACGGATTTGAGGGGGGAGAGGTGAGATTTGGGAAGGCCAGTCAGAAGAGAATTACAATAGTCAAGTCTAGAGAGAACTAGGGATTGGACCAGGGTTTTTAGGTCATTCTCCGGGAAGAACCGACGAATCCCCCATAAAAGTCGCAGTTGATAACATGCGCTCTTGGCCATGGAGTTGATGTGTGAGATTAGGTTGAGTCTTTTGTCAAGTATGACACCTAAGGATTTAGCGCAGTCCACAATGATGGGCTTACTGTTGAGTAGATTTGATTGATCCATCCAGGCTTGAACAGGAGGCGGAGAGAGAGAGCTAGATATGAGGAGGAATTCCGTTTTGGAGGGATAGAGAATGAGTTGGTGAGCTAGCATCCAGTTGTGAATAATGTTGAGAGTAGAGCTGAGTAGTGAGAGATCATGAGGAGAAGACACCTTGAGGTAGATTTGGGTGTCATCCGCATAGAGATGGTAGAGGATTCCAGATTTTCTTAGAAGGTTCCCTAATGGTTCAATATAGAGATTGAACAGAGTGGGAGCAAGGATAGAACCTTGTGGGATGCCTTGACCAACCACCAGTGGGGACGAGAGACTGTTTGCAATCTTGATCATTTGGGATCTGTCTGAGAGGAACAAGGCAAACCATTTGAGTACTGTGCCTTCCACGCCCATTCTCTGTTGAAGAATGTTAAGGAGGGTGTTGTGATTAACAGTGTCAAAAGCTGCAGAGAGGTCAAGAAGAATCAGAAGGCACGATTCTCCCGAATCGAGAATATGCAGCGCATCATCGATCACTTGCAGCAGGGTTGTTTCAGTGCTGCAGTTTTGAATAAAGCCCGACTGGAACATGTCGAGGAGATTATTGTCCATAATGTGTTGGGAGAGTTGTTTTGCAACACATTTTTCTCTGATCTTTGAAAGAAAAGGGAGATTGGTGATGGGGCGGAAGTTATTGAGGTCACCCAATCCCTTTGCGACTCTCTCGCAACGTTCTTCAAGGAAAAAGTTACTAATATTTTTTCAGCCTTTTCCCTTGCGCCCCCTGATACTTTAATTAATCCCTCTGGCAATAACGATATACCTCCCCTCTCGTTCTTTGAAGCTGTTACGGAAGAACAAGTTTATCGACTTGTTCTGAGTACAAAATCAGGATCACCTCTAGATCCTTGCCCCCCTGCCATTTTCAATTGCATTCCTGAAACTATCTCTCCTATCTTAACATCTATCTGTAATTCCATGTTTACAACCGGTGTCTATCCCTCAGTATGGAAAGAGGATATTATCAAGCCGCTCCTAAAAAAACCCACTCTCGACCCACTTCTTCCTGCCAGTTACCGTCCTATTGCTTGTCTTCCCTTTCCAGCCAAGATCTTCGAAAAGGTGATGAACCTGCAATTATCTAATTTCATAGAAGAAAATAACCTACTAGATGAGACACAATTTGGTTTTAGACGTGGCCACGGAACAGAAACCGCGTTACTTAAAGCAGCAGATGAAATCAGAACAACTTTAGACAAGGGCGGTTCTGCGGTATTGATATTATTGGATCTTTCTGCAGCTTTTGACACGGTCGATCATGTCACTCTGATCGACCGTGTCTCAGCTATAGGAGTCAAGAACAAAGCAAAATATCTTTTGGCATCTTTCCTAGCTGACCGTCATCTAACTATTAAAATGACCAACTTTACCTCCCAAACCTTCACTCTCCCTTGTGGTGTCCCTCAGGGCTCCTCGCTGAGTCCGACACTCTTTAACATTTATGTTTCGGACTTAGCGAGAGTAATAAAATCTTATGGTATCGCCCTGACAACCTATGCTGACGATACCCAACTTGTGCTTTCGGTACACAACAATGGGACAGAAGTGGCTGCAAACTTTCAAATGGGAATGAAGGCCATAAGCTCCTGGATGTCATCTAATTGTCTCAAGCTGAACTCTGACAAAACAGAGGTGATGACATTCGGGAGGTTGGACCCTATTTGGTCCTCTCACTGGTGGCCAGTAGAGCTAGGAGACCCACCTCAACCTGTCACCAAGGTTCGTAACCTTGGTGTCATATTTGACGACAAATTGACATTTCAGCACCACGTCAATTCAGTGGTCTCTTCATCTTTTTATGCCCTAAGAAGAATTAAAAAACTGCTCCCTTATCTCCCACCATCGGCCGGCAAAACATTGGTTAGTACTTTGGTTTTCTCAAAAACCGATTACTGCAACACTCTGTTACTGAACGCCCAGAAAAGAGTTTTAAATCAACTTCAACTAATTCAGAATGCCGCGGCCAGAGTCCTTTTAAACATTCCCAAATCTAAATCCATCTCCTCGCACTTACGCCAATTACATTGGCTCCCGGTTAAGAACCGAATAATGTTTAAGGCCCTGTGTATTACTTACAGGGCACTCAAAGACACTGGACCACAGTTCTTTAGAACATCTTTCTGCCTGCTTGATCATCCGAGAACACTTCGCTCCTCGTCGGCACATATGCTGAGAGTCCCTCGGACAAAAAAGGTTACTTGGGGTGACAGGTGTTTCATTACTTCTGCGTCCAAACTCTGGAACACACTGCCCCTCCACATTAAAACTGCCCCAACCCTCCTCAGTTTCAGGAAGAAACTGAAAACTTGGCTCTTCCCAGCTTAACTTATCACCTCAGCAATGGTTCGGTAACCTAGCGCCGAGACACCCACGGGTATTTGCGCGCTCTAAAAATGGCACAAACATAAACATTTGCATCTGCAGAGGTTTTTTTTAGAAGGGTGGTAACCTGTCTTGTTTGAGGACAATTGGGAGGGATCCTTGACTGAGGAAGAGATTGACTAGCCTGGTCCAGTAGGAGAGAGTGTTAGTATAGAAATCAATGGCGATGCCACTGGGAATGGGGTCAGAGGCATGGTTGGAGGGTTTGGTTTCGCGGATGCATTTGAGGAGATCAACCTCTGAGATGGTGGCAGTTCTGCTAAGTGACTAAGGATTTTCGCTCCTCGATAGGGGTGGGGTGGGTGACCGGTTCCACCAGATATTTTACCTTTTGATCGAAGAATATAGCAAACTCAGTTGCTTTCTTTGATGCATCCTCAGGCTTGATGGTTTGGGGAGAACAATTTGGGTTTTTGATGAGGTCGAAAAGTTTTTGGGGACTGTTTTTAGCTGAATCGAGGAGGGATCTGAAATGTGATGTTTTTTCCTGGAAGATGTGTTTGTGATATATGGATCTTGCTGAACGTAAAAGAGGGAGGTTGGGGGTGGATGGAGATTGTCTCCAGTGCTTCTCCAAGATTCTAAGGTTTTTCCTTTCGTCATAGAGAGCTTTGTTGAACCAAGGAGCTGATGGGGTGGGTCTTTTCCTTTTGCTTTGGAGTGGAGCAACCTTGTCGATTTCGACTGCGAGGATTGAGAGGCAAAGGGGAGTGAGATCGTTGACATCCGTATTGGGGTCTAGACTAGGCAGAGACTGCATAGCAGAATAACATAGAGTCTCAAGATCAATGTTTTTTGTGTTGCGCAACCACGTAGCGGCTCTTTTGGGTTGGCCGAGAGTTAAAATGTGAGAGAGGTGAAAACAGAAGGGAATGAGGAAATGGTCAGACCAGTCAACACGGATGGGTGAAGCAGTGGCAATCTGGTCAGATTTGGAAATCACAAGGTCCAGAATTGAGCCCTTGGCATGTGTAATTTCCGAGCAGTGTTGTGCAAGATCGTTAGCGGAGAGAAAGGTTGCAAGCTTGTTGGCAGCCGAGTCTTCCACAGAGCCCCAGTGGAGATTGAAATCACCTAGGAATATCTGCTTGTCGCTCTGTGAATATTGGTCACTAATGAAGTCGATGAATTCCTCCATGAAGGAAGAGCAATTACCAGGCGGGTGGTAGATGGTATGGAACCTGAAGGGTGTGCCATGATGAACTTGGAATTCTAGGGAAAGGCATTCAAAGGTGCGAAAGAGGGTGGTGGGAGAGGCTTTGATTTGGAGGGTGTTTCTGAAGATAATCGTAAGGATGGAGGATGTGGCGTCGACCCCGAAGCTGGGGAACCAGGTTTGAGTCTCGGCAGGGACGCTCCACATCCTGTGATTTTGAGCAAATCACTTAGGGGCGTATTATCAAGAACGGTGTTAAAATTATCGCCGGTTAAGGGCGATAATGGGCTTGATAATATGCCCTAGAGAATTCCAATAGAAGCCCATGTTCACACCAGAACATGGACTTCTGTTGGGATTCTCAAGGGCATATTATCAAGCCCATTATCGCCATTTTAGCAGCAGTTTTCTGTCACTAAACCGGCGATAATTTTTAACCCGTTCTTGATAATATGCACCTTAATCTCCCAAGTGCCTCTCTGATACCTCCGGGTCTAGTTTGCGCTATATAAAACTCAAAACAAAAAAAACCCATAGGGTTTATAAGGTTTTTGGGGTCTCTAAAGGGAAGTTAATAATGCTCTGTCAATGAGGGCCTAATGAAAGTGAAAGTCTAATTGAGTACCATAGGGGGGGGGGAGTTCTCATAGTATGGTACTGTTATTTATCACATGTGACTGACTGGAGAGCATGCAAAGTTCGATTGACAAGCCTTTAAGTATGGTTTATAGAGTATCGTTGGTGAAGGTGTATGGTAGAGGGGTGTATCTGAAAGCATGAAGCTCTGATGCCTCTCACTCATAGCTCGGGTTGTATGTCAGAATATCATTAGCAAAAATATTGTCTGATATGATAGAACAGCGTGCTGGGCGGACGAGGATCCGACACGCCACTGCATTCTAAATACTCTGCAGTCTGAGAATCAGAGAGTCTCGTTGTTCCAAAATATAGGGAGTTGTCATTATCACAACCCAGACTCAGTGTTGGACTGTTGGACCAGCTTGAAAGGGCCAGTATGGGAGCCACTGTTTTTTGGCTCCGTTGCTGCCCTCAGGATCAAAAAACCCAATCCAAACCCTGGCTGTTTTACGCTTTCCCATTTGACAGGGCCAGGGTGCCCAACAGTAAGTAAACCAGGGGACACACCCAGTATTCCTATAAACTCGGGTGAGTATAAATGTCAAAGTACACAATGTACTTTTCGGGCTCATGAAGATGAAATCTTATCCTCGGGAGCCTCAATGCGTGCCAATGCAAAATCCCTCATATCAATAAATATAAGATTTGTTCCCACAGTAATGTACGCAGGTGTTATGGACAACAAAGATAAACCAACACGCATAGTTGGTAACAGGATGCAATTGACAATGATCACATGGACAAAATTAATCATAATCCCATATGTGCACAGGGGTACAATGTCTGACAATCAATGGGTGACCAAGGTAACAATCTCTCGATGTTTCAAACCTTAATATTACTTTAAACAGGGTTTCTGCACTACAGAAAGACAGGTGGTAACCTAAGTTGCTTGATGTGTGACAATATGTGAGTCAAAACATCGACAGAGTATTCACAGCAGTGAACACTGAGTCGGATATGGTCATGGAATTGCTAGAGGAGGTCGAGTCTCAATTATGTCTAACTTAGAGAATATAGGCTTGAGTAGGTACAACCAGAAGGTTTAGTCCTAGTGAGGTATAGAAACGGGTTTAACGTCCCGGAGGTGTCCGTCCTCATCCAATGGGGCATTTTTTTATTTTGGCCAGAAGGCCAGAAATTTGAAGCCCCCAACCCATTAAGAAAGATTCTGAATGTGACTTTGGTCGACAGAGCTGGTACAGATATTAAATAAGAATATCCTTTCCTAATGGATAATGAATGTAGACAAAGTACAGATCTTTGCAAGACAAAGTCCAATTTATTGATCCAAGGTAGACCAAAGTGCAAGGTAATGAAGACGCAGCCAACACGTGTTTCACCACCTGTGGCACGCAGGCCTGGGGCTTTCTAAAGCCCTAAGGTCTCTGTCCTTCTCCTGTTCCACTCTTATTAAATAAAGATACATGGCAGATTCAAAATACTACCTCCCTCATGTAAAGGGATCAGAAGTTGCGGTACAAGGTTGCAGTCAAATCAGGTATTCAGCGTATGCTGGTGTGATCCTGTGTTCAATTAAATAAAATATTCCTGAGCCAGTAAGGTTATTAATGTTCTAATAGCGACCACACCAGACAAGACTGCATTAGTGGCCACCCTCTCTGTGGCAGCTGGCACAGATCAGGGTGGTTGGCGGGGATTGGGTAAGAAAGAAAAAAAATACCCTTACCTTTTCACCATGTCTCTCCTCCGTTTCTCTGCGTCTTCTCCGGCCGGAACGGAAGCAGGAAACACACAGGCTTCCCTAAGCCAATCGCAATGCTGATGTCAGCAGCGTCGTGATTTGTCTGAGCAGTGGGAGCCTGTGCATGTCCTCCACCCACGCTGTGCATAAATAGCCAGTGGGAAACATGCAAAGTGTGCATGACTATTTGGCTGGCACAAGACGTCATGCGGACTGACAGTGGGCCCTCAACACTCCTCCCCCTGCTCTGTGAGCAGAGCAGCCCAGCCCCACCCCGCCTGCAAAACTGCTTCAGCAGGGAAAAATAAAATTACATTCTGGTATTATCCTTTTAATTTACCTTTTTCACACTGCTGAAAAGCAATTGGGGGACGCTCCTCCCCCTTAGCGGAGGAGCCACCACTGCACCCTATGCCTGATTACCAGCAATGCTTGAAGAAATGGGGCGAAGTGACGCCCCAATATCGGACGCACAGCGTTGCTTCATGCATAACAAAGATGCCACAAATAATCCAGTTTCTCAAGATTTTATTCCAATTAAATCCACATCTTTTCAAGATTCATTGCTTGTTCTCCAATCACATGAGAGATACTTATTCACTGTGTCCTAAATGCTGTCAAAATGCCCATCCAGGCCTTATTTTGGAGCACGGAATGTGCATAAGTAATCCTCAAAGGTTAATCTGTATCACCCAATGCATTTCGGGCCGTTCCTGGCCCTTCGTCAGGGGTTCTCTACAAATTCAAAATATTCCTGTTAGACTGTGGCTTTAATCTGCCTAAGCATGTTAACCAATGCACCAAATGTTAAAACTGCATGCCTTAAACTACGACTCACCCCACAATCAATGTCAGCCTGCTGAATTCATAATCAAACATTTTCCCAGAGCAGCCTCTCTCCGACTCCCTCTCCGTTATTGGGGCGTCACTTCGCCCCATTTCTTCAAGTGTTTCACAAGCACGTGGTTGGGCGGACCACGTTACCGGGCTTGTACGCAAACAGACCAAATGTGAACAAATTATTGGATGAAAAGTGGAAGAAACTGGTGTGAACTGTGTCACCCCCCTCTTTTGATGATTACCAGCAATGAACACATCAGTGCATCTTGCAGAGTTGCCTGCACGAAAGTAAAAAGACTTTGTCAATGCGGAATCCATCTATACGAGTAATACACGATAATTATAGCTGCAATGTCCCTGGCACTAAGATAATACCATTAATAATATTTTCGCAAACACCATATCATTTATCACTCAAATATCAGCTTTAAATATATTTTGGAAAGGGGCGGAGCTTGCCTGGCTCGAAGATGGCCGCTGTTTGATCGAGCTCCGCGAGCCATCTAGATTATCCTGCATTATTCCTGACATTTCAGTACTCCAAATACCTTCAAATCGCTGTTGCTGTATGTGCTAGAAGTGCGCTTTCCCCCGCGACCTGTTTTGAGGCGCTCCGGCAGATTTGAGAGTGGCAGCGCAATGAGAGTAATTGCTGCCTGCTCTGTCAGTGCGGTGAGGCCTGCTGTTGTGGAGATTATGCACGGCCTGAGATGAGGTTGGGGCACACCGGACCTAACTAAGTTGCACCACGGAATGGCGGTGTACGCGACAGGTCGGCCAGCTGTGCCTGGGTGAACCGAGTGAGCTGAGAGTGAGCGTAAGGCCGCGACCTGTATCGGGACACACAACGAGGTTCGGGTGCGTTGACATGCAGGGAAGATTTGTGATTTGCGGTGGAAACGCAGCGAGGCCTCCTGCTACGGAGAGCCTACCAACACTGAGGGAAAGCTTATGCACACCGAGGCCCAGTGCGAGGCATTGAGCAGCAGCGGGGTTCACGGTGGAAAGGCCGCGTTGAAGCGGTGAACTGCGGCGCCTCCTGATGGGAAAGATATTGCGGAGTGCACAGGTAGACCGTACGAGGATCGGGACCGGTGGCCTGACGGATCGCGGGATCTGTACTCCACCCGCTGCTTTGCTGGGCGATTTGCCGCAGGGAAAGCCTGAGGATTTGCTTATAACTGCCATTGCACCACTGGAGAGGAGGGGAAGTGGCCGGAACTGGTGCTGTAGAACACTGGACCTCCTAAAGTAGTAGCCAATGAGAGAGAGCTTCATGGTATTGGTTACTATGGGGTTTGCTGCCCCACTCATTAAGCAGGGTGAGGTGTGGCCACTCGTCTTTATTTGAAAGTGTGCCTGGGAGGTGTGTGCACAACTTCACAGCCAGGTGCGGAGGAGGAGATGATGGCCCGGAATAATCAAGTGCCCCCGGGACACGGCCTACAGAGCACAACTACTAACGGGATTGGTAATACTGAGCGCGGTGTGCGGCCCTGCGTTGCGACGGGCCCCCTCATTGTGTCCTGAGGGAACTGGTGGATAAAGCTAAACTGGTCAGATCTGCAGAAAATATGGTTCAAATTAATAAGTCGCAGCCTAAGCTGCAGTTCGAACAACGAAAGTCACAACATAGAGATGACAATGCAAGTCAAGCACCTGCGGACCAGCGAAATACCACTGAGGAGCCTGAGGGAGAGCTCCTCCAGATACTGTCTGCAATGCAGAAGAGCCTATCCACCATAGATGGAAAAATCGACTCTCTGGCCTACAGGATGGACCTGATGTCGGAGCGCATTGATAAACACGCGGAGCACCTTGACATGACAGAAAGGAGAGTATCTGAGGTTGAAGACGCTCAAATGGAGACAGACAATGCGCAAAAACAGATGGGGAAGCTACTCACAGCCTTGCAAGATAAAGCAGAGGATTTGGAGGGCAGGTTAAGTCGCAGTAATATTCGAATCATGGGGCTGCCTGAAACTACGATGATAGGCAATATGGAGTTCTTTGTGGAGAAGTTGCTGGTGACTCTGCTGGGCCGGGACACTTTTTCCGATATGTTTATTGTCGAGCCAGCTCACCGCTCCCTGGGACCAAGACCTCCTCCTGGCGCCCCTCCCGGAATTGTAATTGATAAGTTATTGAATTATAGAGACAGAGATGCTGCACTGAAACGTGCGAGGGACCTGTGGGAATTGCAATTTGAGGGGGTCATCCCTCTCACTATTCCCCAATTTCATGTTGAAAGTCTAGGAAGCGAGGAGACAGTTTGCACCCTTGAAGAGACGGCTGCGAGACCTTGGGTTCGACTACGCTATGCTGTACCCGGCCAGACTTAGGGTCACGATGAATGGAACATCAAGAATCTTTATAGACCCTAGGTCACTACAGAAGGCCCTCAAACACTACAAAAAAACTGTAGCAAACAAGGGAAGGGCACAGGAGCAGCCGGAGGCGTCAGGAGGCAACTTGGAGGAGTAGATAGATTGGGCCGGCGAGCTGGGCTGCTTACATATGCTGCAAACAGGTATGTTGTGTATTATGCTTGGACTGGGATACATAAGAGAAGAGAGTAGTTGCCCAGTGGACAGGGACTACGCTGGCTTGCCAGCAGTGACTATGGACAGTAATCGCCATTGGAAACTGGAACACTTATTCTGCTTGGAAACTTCCATTGTGGGCATGCCTTCATTGGTTCTGAAATGTACAATGCGTATCTTTATGCTTGCTGATGTAAGTCCCTCTGCAGCACTCCTAGCGTCTGGGCAGACCAGGCTCCGCTCTGAGTGTACTTTGAATGAACAGTTATTGGTTTGTATTCTCTACTGTCTGACCGACTCTTCATTTTGTATGGAAGGCTGAGAGGGGTCATTGGTGACCCGGGTGACCCTGATCGGGCCACTTCCTTCAGTTGGCGCCTGAACAGGTACTCTTTCGGGTGATTGATCCATCCCCTTCCGGGGACGGGGGGAGGTCAAGGCTATCGTCGGGTCGGACTGACGGATCAGGGATCCCTGCAAGAAGGGTTCCTGGTACTCGCAGCTGCCCCTTCTGTCCCACCGGACGGTGCCTCGCCCAGGGGTCATCCCGACCTGAATCCTGAACGGCTAAACCCTTGGATCTGACCGTTTGGTCTGAAGAGTCGGCAGTGGATAATTGGTTTGTTTGTGCTACTCATATCAGGTGAGTTTGTTTTTGTTCTTTGTGGATATGGTACCATTGTGGTTTGAGTTTGGTGTAGTCTGAGGACTGTTTTGGATAAAACCACTTGCAATTGCATTGCCAGGAACAAAAATAATGAATTTGATTCATTTTGAAAATACCTGGGAAGTAGTAAGATTTTGCTTTCCTGTTGTCGTTGTTGTTCTGCCGATGCTCAATTGGGAGAAGCATAGCCGGCACCTCCAGAAGGCACTCCTAATTTTGATATGTATGTGAAGCATGGTCTTAGCCCTATTATGTTTAGTACATTATGGCACAAATATACGAGGGACAATGCCGAGTTACAGTGGCCATTGACGGCACTTTTGATGAGCAAAAGATTAGATTTCTACAGGAACAGTTTTTTAAAAGACGAAGTAGGCAGTCAGTGTTTTATCCTCTCAGAACATGGCAGAAAGCAGTTAAACAGAGAAGATTGAAGATGGAAAAGGATGAATGAAAGGGGAGAATGCAGACATTGACTCAGAAAGCTGTAGCATATGATAAAGGAAAACAGGAGACAGGAGTTGAAAATGCAGATAGGAGGTTTTGGTTGCAAATTGACAGGTCTTATTTGGCCCAAGAAGAAAATGATACTTTTGTGGAAGAATTGCTAGATACTCGACCCCCATAGAGGATATATCCCGCTGTTCCCTCACAGTCACCAGAGCCTGTTACATCTGTTCCAACTGTTCCTGTATCTACAGTTGTTGCTTCAACGACTTTGGCTATGGCACCCCCTACTTCTTCTTTGTCTTCGCCATCTTTGGCAACTGTGATTATTAGCACACCTGCTGTTTCGACTCCTGTATCAACCTCTGCTCTCTCCCCTCCAGTACAGGCGCCAGCAACAATTGTACCTGTTACTTCTGTCACTTCTCCTTCCATGGTTTTTCATCCCCTGACATCTTTAAGTAGTGAAACGCAAGTTCGTGGATTTGAGGATAGAGACCGGATGAAATTTAGGGAGCGCATGGGCCCATTAGTGCGATCTGAGGTGGGAGATGAAGAAAAACAAGTAATAGCTAATCAAGCTGCGCAGTGGGCTTGTAATGTTATTTATAGTGTGGAGGATGTTTGGGCCTTTTATACAGCAGCATGCTCTTTAGCATATCTCCGCTACATTGATTGGTCTTTGGCGGCAACACTTTGGGACGGATGCGCCTCAAATTTTATTTGATATTAGAGATCGTGTGTATGTTAGTGATTTGGAGCCAGGTCAGATTTTTGGCAAACTTACGACTTTAATTGCTTACAGGGGAAGGTTGTATGAGAATAGTCCCAAGTCGGTATCTCAATTTCTAATGCGGGAGGTTCCTCCTATATATCACCCAGAAATACCAGAGGTAACGGATCGGCTTGGTAATGTTACCAGACCGGGTGTAGAGGCTTGTTTTCAGGAACAATGGGTGTATACTCCATGGAAGAAGAGTGAGGTTTTATCCCTTAAAGCTCATTTACCTGATCCAAGAAAAATTCCTACTGCTTATTATAAAGAATTGACTGAAGCTGCATCTTCTACTATAATGCTCCTCACTGACATTGAACTGTTCTTTGGTCTCCTTGTTCCGGTTGATATTTGGAGACAGGTTCATACTCAAGTCTGTGTTGCAGAGCTGGGTGGTACATGGGATGTGATTAAAGGATGGGATCAGGAAAGAAAGCCAGGTGATAAGCCCCAAGCTGAGATACTTGCTTTGCCATGTCTCATTATTACATATATGCACTCCCTTATTCCGCCAAAGAAGGTAAGCTGGGATAAGTTGAAGGCTTGTCGACAGAAGAAAGATGAAAGCGTGTCTGATTTTTTTACTCAGTTAAGATACATTTTTGGATTGTAGTGGGCAGAACATGTCTATTGAGGGAGGTGTTCGATTGTCGACAGGTTTGTTTCTAACTTACTTCCTGAAATTGTAACTTGTTTGCAGGTGTCTGAGAGTCTGAGAGTACCTGGACCACCTCTTCCCCCGCTGTTATTTTGAATAAGGCTCAATATTATGAACACCTTGATCAGGAAGAGAAAGGAAAGACAGATAAAAAGCATAAGTATTTAAAGACAAAGGTGCTGTTGCAGCAAGCGTTTTGGGGAAATTGTGGAGGACGTGGTGGTCCCGCCAGACAGCTTCCAGGCACTAGCCAGCAGCCGACCACGACACCTGTGGGGCCGAATCAGTGTGCATATTGTAAGGAGGAGGGCCATTGGCGTAGTGAGTGTCCAGTTCTTTTGCAGGAGGTTGCGGTCCCTAGAGGGAGAGGTCCTCGTGGACGGGGTTGTGTGACTGACAGAGCTCAGAGTGCTGCGGTCTCACAGGGTCGTTCTGATAACAATTACTTTGATGACCCGGGTGATGGACAGTATTACCATGATGATTATGACATGGATGAGGCAACAGGAATGTCTTGCAGCTCGGACAGGCAGGGACAGAGTGAGGGACCAATTCAGATACCTGTAGATCAGCGTGGTCCTTATGTCACCACAGATTTGCATAGCTCGACTAAGGAATTTTTGGTGGATACAGGTGCAACGAGGAGTTATGCTTCTCAATCTTTGGACCCTTGGGCGGATAGGTCTGGCCATAATAATATTTTGGTAGGTTGTTCAGGTGTACTGGTTGTAAGCCCTATTTCACGCCCATGTGCATTGACTGTTGTTCCATTCACTGTGGATTCCCCATTTTTGTTGACGTCCAATTGTAGTGAAAATTTGATGGGTTTGGATTTGTTGAAAAATTGTATGCTACTATTTATTGTTCCCCAGTCAGTGTTTACATGACGATTGGTCCAAGTTTAGGTACTAAATAGTGCCTGTCACTCCCTCTTCCCACTGAATTTGCTGCCATACCATACACTCTATGGCCGACGGGTGATACAGATGTGGGTCTGCTGCATATACAAGAGGAATCCACTAAGTAAGGGTTTCCCTACTCAGGTGGGGACAACCCTGTGCTGTAAAATACTCCTCACACACCAAAAGGACCCTTGGTGTCATGCTTCATCATTGGGGTCTTCGCATCCCTCTACGGGATGCGGCGTGCTTCGACCAGCGACTACGCGGGAGCACTTGTTTTGACTATGTGTGGTGTGTTTGAAGGTATCTATGTGCGTGAGTGGTGAGGTTATACGATGACTGATGTTTAAAAAGGGCCTGGCTCGTGGGGTGAAGAACAATTTTAATCTGCCCCCGGGCTGGCGCTATTAAAATCGTGCAGAAAAATGGAGGTGTATTGTGCAAGGCTATGTGCACTACCTCCCATGTGTGTGTGTCGACATGTTTCGGAGACTGGGCTCCTTCTTCAGGACAGGGTACACAAATCCCCACCTTACTCAAGTATCTCTAGTTAAAACATGTAGTTATTTACAAAAGTGAAATCTAGTGCAGGTCGTGATGTGTACCTACTAGATGGTTCAATAGTCGCAGAATGTCGACCTGAAAAGGAAGAGGACAAAAAATATTTTCTGGTGGTCCGCTCCTTTAAATAATCACTAGGCGCAGCGACCTTTGGAAAAAAGCAATCATTGTGCAGGCTCCGATCACTAGACATTGAGATGTCATTCTACTTGTGAACTCGTGCCTGTCGTGAAAAAGGGACAAATACAAGACATACAATACACTTAACATAAAGCACACACTCTAAGAATGATTTCTATTTGTTTCTTGTGCGAATAATATTCAGGATTTAGATATGGTGAGAGGCAATGGGAAGAAAAAGAAAGTAAAAAGGCATACTGAAATGGGTCAAATCCGATGCCTCATGATCCTCAGGAACCTTGGGGTACACGTGCAGATTCGCTACCTGTAAGAAGATGTACAATTGATGCTTACACTGGTACTCACATCCTCGTGTCGATGTTCACCTTTGCTTGCAAGAATACTCACGAAAGTCTAGGAGACACTGCTGCCTGACTGCCCCATCCGCGGCTCCGCTGAGAGTGCCGTAGCTGCCGTGGGCTTGTCGTTTTTATACTGCCGTTAATTGGTAAATATATTCGTTAATTGGCCGGATATACCCAAACATGGGTTTCCCGGTCTGTCTATATTTAACGGCAGTCAGGTGTGTCACCGCGGACCGCTTTCTTTAGCACATGGGCCATTGAAAGTTATTGTTTAATGCGCACGGCTGTTCCCGGGACATGATTGTCAGTTTATGCGCGTGCGCATTAACTGGATCCTGGTGTCATTACTTACTGCGCATGGTTACTGTCGGGACACTTAGTCCGATCCGTGCTCACATTCGAAGGATTTCATTCATGTTGGCTATATGGTTTAGAAATGATGTTGATACACTCGTTTTTCGAAAAACGCAAGTATGCTCATAACTCAAAATTATAGGGTGATTATACTCGTAGGCTGCCTTATAGTTATTATATAGAATGTTTAATGTATTTAGACGGTGGCCATACCTAAAAGGACGCTTGTTGCGAAAGCCATCCGTACGTGGTGCCTAACAGAGCATGTCCCCTACACGATTAGGATGAACCATTCCAATGGTGTGGTACACAGTGTAAATCATCATGCCTGTTACAGATGGTCATGAGAGAGGGAGGTTGCGATCTCTTGAGTTTATGTCAGTTGTCCCTATGGGATCTCATTGTTCAGGCCTGAACCACACCACTGGAAGGGTTCATCCTAATCGTGTAGGGGACATGCTCTGTTAGGCACCACGTACGGATGGCTTTCGCAACAAGCGTCCTTTTAGGTATGGCCACCGTCTAAATCCATTAAACATTTTATATAATAACTATAAGGCAGCCTACGAGTATAATCACCCTATAATTTTGAGTTATGAGCATACTTGCGTTTTTCGAAAAACGAGTGTATCAACATCATTTCTGAACCATATAGCCAACATGAATGAAATCCTTCGAATGTGAACACGGATCGGACTAAGTGTACCGACAGTAACCATGCACAGTAAGTAATGACACCAGGATCCAGTTAATGCGCACGCGCATAAACTGACAATCATGTCCCGGGAACAGCCGTGCGCATTAAACAATAACTTTCAACGGCGCATGTGCTAAAGAAAGCAGTCCGCGGTGACACACCTGACTGCCGTTAAATATAGACAGACCGGGAAACCCATGTTTGGGTATATCCGGCCAATTAACGAATATATTTACCAATTAACGACAGTATAAAAATGACAAGCCCACGGCAGCTACGGCACTCTCTGCGGAGCCGCGGATGGGGCAGTCAGGCAGCAGTGTCTCCTAGACTTTCGTGAGTGTTCTTGCAAGCAAAGGTGAACATCGACACAAGGATGTGAGTACCAGTGTAAGCATCGATTGTACATCTTCTTACAGGTAGCGAATCTGCATGTGTACCCCAACGTTCCTGAGGCTAATGAGGCATCGGATTTGACCCATTTCAGTATGCCTTTTTACTTTCTTTTTCTTCCCATTGCCTCTAACCATATCTAAATCCTGAATATTATTCGCACAAGAAACGAATAGAAATCATTCTTAGAGTGTGTGCTTTATGTTATGTGTATTGTATGTCTTGTATTTGTCCCTTTTTCACGACAGGCACGAGTTCACAAGTAGAATGACATCTCAATGTCTAGTGATCGGAGCCTGCACAATGATTGCTTTTTTCCACAGGTCACTGCGCCTAGTGATTATTTAAAGGAGCGGACCACCAGAAAATATTTTTTGTCCTCTTCCTTTTCAGGTCGACATTCTGCGACTATTGAACCATCTAGTAGGTACACATCACAACCTGCACTAGATTTCCCTTTTGTAAATAACTACATGTTTTAACTAGAGATACGTGAGTAAGGTGGGGATTTGTGTACCCTGTCCTGAAGAAGGAGCCCAGTCTCCGAAACATGTCGACACACACACATGGGAGGTAGTGCACATATCCTTGCACAATACACCTCTATTTTTCTGCACGATTTTAATAGCGCCAGCCCGGGGGCAGATTAAAATTGTTCTTCACCCCATGAGCCAGGCCCTTTTTAAACATCACTTGTCGTATAACCTCACCACTCACGCACATAGATACCTTCAAACACACCACACATAGTCAAAACAAGTGCTCCCGCATAGTCGCTGGTCGAAGCACGCCGCATCCCGTAGAGGGGTGCGAAGACCCCAATGATGAAGCATGACACCAAGGGTCCTTTTGGTATGTGAGGGGTATTTTACAACACAGGGTTGTCCCCACCTGAGTAGGGAAACCCTTACTTAGTAGATTCCTCTTGTTTATTTACTACTGACTAGGGAGAACGAATCCATCTATATATTCTCTCTCTCCCCTCCTTGTTATTTTCGTTCTGCTGCATATACCACAGGTTTCAATTCAGGTTAAAGATATTGCTATTTTGCCCCTCATTCCTCAGTATAAAATACCCCTGGCGGGAGAATGGGCCCTTCTACAAATCATTCAGGATTTGATATGCAAAGGAGTAGTTGAAGAGAAGTCCGCCAATATTTGTAATAGTCCCATTCTTCGGATTCCTAAAAGGACACCCTCAGGTTCCACTGATGATCATGAGGATGTTTACAGTTTTGTGATTGATTTGCGCGAAGTCAATAAAATAGTGGTTCTCCAGTTTCCAGTGGTTCCTGATATCACTATGCTTCTGACAATGATTCCTTCTACTGCTAAATTCTTTTCTGTTATTAATTTGAAAAATGCATTCTTTAGTATTTCTATCCATCCAGATAGTAGATATCTGTTTGGGTCCATTCTAGCTGGTAGGAGCTTTAGGTTCTGTTGAGCTCCTCAGGGCTATACAAAGAGTCTGAGTATTTATTGCCAGACATTGAAAGGTCAGTTGGATTCCTTATCACTTCATTGGTGCAGTATGTTGACGACTTACTTATCACTTCTGACACAGAACAAGGTTGTAGAGACAGTACGGTTCAACTGCTGTTACATTTAACTCTTAGCCATTAGAGATAATGGGGTAACCCAGGAACCATCAGAACCTGGGTAAATGCGCTAAAGAAAACAGTGGTTCTGTCGGGTAATTACATTTAACTCAGCATGGCATAAAGTTTCTCTTTCTAAATTCCAGTATTTTTGACAGGAGGTCACCTATTTAGGTCACCTACTGTTGAAGGAGGGTAGGAGGTTGACCCCTGAGCGCATCAGTACCATTGTTAAAATGCCCATTCCACAATCTCAAAAAGATGTGCGCGCTTTTGTAGGTATCACTTCCTACTGTCACCAGTGGATACCTAATTACTCCCTACTAATCAAACCTCTTCTTGCATTGATAATGAAAGAAGTGCATGATCCTTGCCTAGACACCTGAATGGCAGCAGTCTTTTGAGCAATAGAAAACTGCTTTGTTCGGCTCCAGGACTTGGCACACCTAATTATGGCAAACCGTTTGTGTTGTGTTGTATCGCCATGAGATGGCTGGTTGCGCACTTTTAGTTTTAACACAAAAATTTGGAGATAAGCAACTGCCATGTGCTTATTTCTCTGTTGTCCATGATCCAGTCATGAGAGCCCTCCTGAGTTGTCTAAGAGCGGTCGCAGCTGTGGCTACTTTGATCAGACAATCGTCTGGACTTGTACTGGATACTGATCTCACAGTCATGGTACACCATGCTGTGGACACGCTTTAGAATAAGACAAAGACACAGCACCTCACCAGTGCACGTCTTACTGGCTATGAATTGACATTGTTTGCTAAACATATCGCGATCAAAAGATGTGCTACTCTGAATCCAGCAATGTTACTACCCCTCCATTCCGAGAGTGATAAAGTTGATAAACATGACTGCATATTCCGGACGGAAGAAGAGAAGAAAGGACGGGTAGACTTGACTGACATTCCCTTATCTGACCCACAAGGGTAACTATATGTAGATGGATCTTGTTTCAAATTACCAGACGGCACTACAACTGCTGCTTCTGCTATTACCACTTTGCGTACAGTAGTAGAGACATCATGGGTCCCTTATCAGTCAGCTCAAGCTGCTGAGCTTGCTGCCCTCATTCGAGCTTGTGAATTGAATGAAGAACTGGTTGTCAATACTTATACTGAAGCCAGTATGCTTTCGGGGTCACGCATAACTTTGGGCGACTCTGGGCTGAGAGAGGGTTCCTTACTTTCCATGGCACAAAAATCCAACATGGACACCCTTTATTGTTGTTTTTGTCTGCTTTGACACTCCCTAAGACATTGCCAGTAGTGAAGTGTAACGTCCACCTGAAAGTTACTGATGATATAGGTAGAGAAAATGCTTTTGCGGGTCAGACAGCTAAGGAAACAGCCTGAACAAAAATGAAAAGAATGTTTGTAGCAGGCCCAGCTAGATGGGTGCCTGAGGTTGTCATGTTCGAGGACACTCTAAAGAATGTAAAAGAGATATAAAACAACACCACAGTAGAAGAATTAGCGGCGTGGCAGGAAAGTACAGCACAATTCAATGAGGAGGGATATTGGATTGATAAATCAGAGATGGATGTTTCCAGATGCATATGTTATTCCTGTGTTACTATGGCCCACGGTCCAGCTCATATTAGTGCTAATGGCATTTGTAAACTGTTAGGTCCTGTATGGCAGAATGGTAACATCTCTAAGATAGCTGCCCACTTAGTAAAGTACTTTATGGTATACATGATGCATAATCCTGGGAGAGGTACCCCTACGCCCCCTGGTAACTTTGCACCACCCACTTTTCCTTTTGAGGTCCTTTAAATGGACTATATTGAGTTGGAGAGATACAATATTTTGAAGTGTGTTTTGGTTCAGTAAATGGGTTGAGGCTTACCCCACTAAAGACAATACGGCATTACAACTGCAAAGGTAGTCCTGAAGGAGTTCTCTCCTCGTTTCGGCTTGCCCCAAGTGATTTGGAGTGACAACAGAAGTCATTTTAATGCAAAAGTAATTTGTGAAGGTCTGCAAATAAAGCAAAAATGTCATGCTGCCAATCATCCAAAGTCAGCAGGTTTGGTTGAGAAGTACAATGGTACTCTAAAGCTCAAACTGGCAAAAATTCAGGAGACGACAGGGTTAAAGTGGCCAGATGCTTTACCTTTAGCTCTTTTATCAACAAGAATAACAGCACATTCTAGAACAGGAATATTACCGTATGAGGTCGTCTTGGGATGCCCAGCAAATTTCTGGGGCGTCCCGCGCCCCCAGCGGTTTTCTGATATTGAGTACCCTATGTTACTTGACTATCTTATCCAGTTAACAGAAAGTTTACGTTCTATTCACCAACAGGTCCGGGATTCCCTGCCTCCTACGCCAGAGGGACTCAGCCATGACATTCAGCCCGGAGATTTTGTATTGATCAGGAATTTTCAGTGGAAGAAAAGGTTGGAGCTGCAGTGGAAGGGACCGGAGCAAGTCCTTTTGGTAATGCATACCACAGTGAAAGTTGCTGGCCGTAAGAACTGGATCTATGCGACCCATTGTCGCAGGGTCCCTCTGCCCCTGCCCTATGACCAGTGGGTAAAAGACGGCATCGGAGACTCCGAGTGCGAGACGGTGCCTCGGTTTGTCCCATTTAGCGATGTCAAACTGACATGGCTAGATCAGTCACTTACTTTTGATCATCAGTCAACCAAACTGGCTGCATCCTGCTTTGGCATCCTGGATGCTCTGTAAACTTCTTACGCTCCTTCCTTTTTCAGTAAGAAGAATCCTGGTCCAGGCCTTAATTCTTTCTCACCTTGACTATGGAAATGCTTTGTATCTAGGAGCTCCTAGGGCTACCACAAACAAACTGCAAGTCATCCATAATTGCATAGCACGGATGCTCTTTATGGCTCACAACAGCCACTCCGCAAGACCTGCTCTGAAAACCCTGCTCTGGCTCCCGGTTGCAGACAGAATACAATTCAAGTCCCTATGTATTGCTCACAAATATTTCTGGAAGAAAGGCCCTCCCATTCTCCAAGCCATCATTTCCCCTTACCACCCAAATAGACGCCTTCAATCATCCAGTCTCTACCTAGCTGCGGTCCCTAAAATCAACAGGATGAGAAGTGGTGGTTGATCTTTCTGCTTCACTTCTGCCAAGCTCTGAAACACTCTTCCCCTCCACCTACACTTGCAACCAAATCTCCTCCCCTTCCGTAGACTTCTGAAAACTTGTTTTTTTTCAAAACCACACCTATTAAGCTGTCGTGACCTGCCTTCCTCTCGGCTAGCGCTGGGACGCTTTCGGGTACCCATGTGCTCTACAAATGTCCATGACATAACATAAAATAACATGGATGCAAACAGATAAGGAAAATGATCACGTGTTCAAATCAGCGGTTCCTCTGGAAATATGAGCTATCCAGGAGCCCTTATTTGTTGATCAATCTGTGCCCGAGGACACCAGGTACAAACTGCGCCCTCGTCTGAGAGACGGTGCACCAAAAGAGAAGAAAGATTAGTTAGGGATGGACTGTGTAAGTTAGAGTGTACTTTGTTATTTCACCAACTGAATTAGTTTAGGTTGATGGGAGCTTTGTGCAATGTTTGAACATTGGACCGGATAGATTGAAGTGTACCTTGGAGGTATACTATTGTGATCGACGTGGGTTAACAGCTTAAGAAAGAGCAAGCTCCACTACTGGTGCTCAAGAATGCCAAAGTATTGAGCACCAGCATCATTCATTATGCATCCCTTTGGTAGAATGGTTGCTGAAGAAGAGCAGCCAGTGCTTCTTGTTGCCCAACACAATATGGTGTGGACCCGTGAACAAAAGTTAACACGTGTTGCCCTTGTGATTTTGCTGTTAATCATATTATGTGGTGTATCATGGGTTTTGGAAAATTATCAGTGTCCCCCTACGTAGTAAGGGTAAGGTTATCTCAACAACAAGAAACAGAAGAGCAGCCCGAGCAATGTATGCTTAGAGGCACATAAGAGGTTCTTTGGAGAAGGAACGGCTTGTTACCCCACTCAATCTGTCACTAGTCTATAGACCACATACCCTTTATCACTTGTGAATTATACATATACTCGACCACCTGATTTTGTAGAAGTGAAATGAGTGTTTGGGTTTGGTTACTCTGGGTCATGCTTTTATTATAGAAAACCATTGGAGGAGGGTTATCCCAGTTGCGATGATAGTACGTACTGTGATAATTTTTATATGGAGAAACAGAATATAACTTTGGTGGGTTGGTATTACAAGGAATTGACAGTTCCCTGAGAAGCTGGTTATTATCCTGCTTGTTGTCCAATTATCAACAGGACTGATACGTCATTGTACATAAATTATTCAGGAATTGTGTTGCATAAGACCATGTTCCCTTTGGAGACTTCAGAAGACCCTATGGGTGGAATTCCCGATATTCTGCAGTGGATTATGATTAGGGCTCCCGGTTTTCTGTTTAAACGGATTTTTACATATAAATACAGACGGAAAATAATTTTTCCTTTGTCTGTATTTATATGTAAAAACGGGTAAATGCTAGAGAATTGAGTCGCTCGAAACCAGAGCTATCTCGCCCCCCCGCCCCCTCCTCGTCGTGTGTGGCAGCACAGGATGAGACAGATTCCGGGCACACACACAGCCGCACCCGAGCACTTCACAGGTCTTTAAAAGACCATTTGCATGTTAATGAGGCCTTGCTGTTGTTTCACCCCTTCTAAGTGCCCCTGCAGTTCCACTCTGACTATTGCTTAAAGATTCAGCCCCCCCCCTTCCCACCCCTTGAAATTTGACTCTAGTTGCGCCTCTGGGCTGAACATTTTATAACAAAGATTTGTGACCTTCTTCATACGAACTCCCTATCAACAGAAGGTTCCGGATAAAATCATTTTATTTAATAAAAAAAAGTAACGCGTCACCCTGACCGGGTTTTTACTCAGCTTTCTATTCTTGGGTTTAGAGTGTGAAAGGCAACAGAAATCACAAGCTTTACAAGACAAGCACAAACTGGTGGCGACACACACAGACGCACACATACTCACACACACCTCTGCTACACACCTCTGCTGAAGATCTGATTAAGGGCAACAATGGTGCAAATAATAAATAATTACATAGCGCATGGATTCCACCCATATTGTTGTATATGAATTTAGGACCCTAGTGTAATTTTCCCGATTCATATCCATATATAGGTATAAATCACCCTATCCTTATATAGGCATAGAAATCATAACCATATTTAGACTTAGCCTATGCAGTTCAAATACGGCATGGCTACTTCCACTAGTTCCGAAAATCCACAACGATTTCCTGGAAAAACCCGCCTTCAGCAGTCAGGGACTTCCCCTTGCTTGAATATTGATTTATCCAAGAACTCATGGAGTTTTCAAAGAACTGAGTCTTTGATGACGTTATTATGTCCAACCTTACGTCAAAGAAGACACCTTCAAGGTATAAATATGCTCACACTTGCTCATTTAAATACACAATGGTTTGGAGCACTTTAACTATCTACTTGCCCGACGCCCTGCTGCAGCAAGTGCCGAAGGAAGCCGACCCTCCAGCAGACGCACTGAGAGACGCTGTCTTTTCTCCTGCAGGGAAATCCAGCTCCAGTGTTTCCAGGCTACCCTTGAGGGTTGTTGGGAAATCGAGTCCTGAGAGAGAGATACAAGACCTCCTTCAATCTAAATACAAAGTATAGAGCTGATTAGACCCGTAGAGAATTCTTGGATAGGTTCTTGGCAAAGAATACTTAAACTAAGCTACACCTCACTTACTTCTTCCCTCGTACTAGACCTAGGTTAGGTACACCGGGGTAGGTGTATTTTAGAAGCACCAGTTGAGTACTTTTAGTCTATACTTATTAATGTATGTATTTTATGTATTCTATGTAATTTATGGCTTAGAAACCATATCATGCTTTTACAGTATTATTTTATAATACTTTTCGTACTGTACAAATTGTACTTTACAACCAGTATTAAGATTGTAGCAGTTCATTTCCTCAGCATGAGAAAGAAGACTGTTCAATAAATACCTTTTATTGAAAACGCCTGTCTCTCTATTTCTCTGCACCTCTGGTGAAACTAAGCATGCACGATTGACTGAGTGAAATAACTATCTATTGTTTCTGCAACTCTAGAGATACATTTCTTATTCTTGGGAAACAAAGTTGTCATGTTTATGCGGTTGTCCGAAACTAATCCCTTCTTGTTTATTCGAGAAAGTTTCTAGTGACCTCTGAGCTAGCTGGCACTCACAATTAAGTCTAGTATATTCGATAGAGACCTAGTAGACCTCAGTCCTACGTCAAATCTATAGGATATATTATTCCAATGCGCAGAGCCTATTGGGAATATAGGAACTACACTACAATATGCCCTATAGCGTTACTCGGGAACCAACCCGATTTTCAGCTAACTCCTTCGACCTGGACATTGGAACAATAAAAGGAAGTTAAAACCCGCAAACTACAGTTTTTTGTGCAGTGCTTGCTGCCAGATTCTTACTGATTCATAGCACTGCAAATGGGATAATGTGCTGAGCTTTGGAAGGGTTAAAAACCGAGACCGCACAGAGATTGAACGTGGGACCTGTATGTTGCACAATGGTTAATACCATGTGCGCAAAGCCCATTGGGCTCAAAGGGCTTCAGCTGCTCAGAAGCCAGTACTGTCTTGTTCTGTTCTCTATATGAGGAGAACAATAGTTGGGCTTTGGAATGCATAGAAAAAAATACAGCGATTCTTCACAATATTTAAATGTACACTCCCATATTTCAATGCACACTCCAGAATCTTTACATACACACTGCATGGTTAATTCCAGTCTTTGCCAACTGATAGCACAAGGCTGGTGGCAGAGAAGCAGAGGAGAATGCTAAAATGAGGAATAAAATAAATGAGAAACATTGTTACGGTAAATAACTCCCCATGTTAACTGCCGCAAAGTCATGTTCATACCTTTGGCACGCCTGTAAGAAGTACCCGTATCATACGGTACATATGTACACATAGGGCCTTCGCATACAATCTTGGCTAATGCTCCTGTTTTTTAAACCTGAAGAATTGCCTAACGTGTACACATTGATTGGAAAATAAAGGCATCCCATTCCATTTAGGAGAACCATATTTCCAGTGAATACAACGTTATTGAACAAAAACAGCTTCAGTTCTCCACATATTATGAAACACATTTGGGATCTGTGTACAGGTAGGAGCATTTGTTGCTGCCCCAGCCCTTCGGAGAATTCACAATCTCCGAAGGCTCTGCCTCTCAAGTGACCTCTGCGCCAGCCCTCCTCCATGTCAACTCAAAAGGTACGTGTATTTCCCCTATGTAAAAAGTAAATATCTGAGACTCCAAAAGAACCAGGGCACACCACCATCCACTCATCGGGGCCCGGTAGATCGGTACTTCCTCTCCAGTACTACCCTATTACGGTAACTAGTCTCCAAAATTCACACTCCCACATCGGTGCTGTCCGAGCTCCCACCTGCCCCTTCTCCTACTAGGTGCGCCAACATCATGCTGTAGCCTCCCCCAACGCCCCTGACTCCTCCTGTCCCAGGCCCCATACATTTGCCTAGCTCTGCCCACTGATGCCTTTAGCCCCCCCAACCCTCCAGACAGATGTGTTGTCTCTGCCTCGAGTGTCCATCACTATCGCCCACTCCCACCTGGGGCCCTTGGTTGCTCACCCCCCCTTTCTGTGTTACCACTCGCATGTTCATGACATAATGACGTGTAATTCCACAGCCTGCAGATCCCAGCAGCTCGAGCTCACGGCATGCACCTGGGATTCCACGCATCTCAACCAACCTCCACCCCAGGGCTTTAGATGGAAATACAGAAGCGCTGGCACATGTTTGCTCCTGATATGTCTTCCTATCCTAATGTGTCTTATAACAGAACGGAGAAGCATAGGTACTCTCCTTTTCAAATTACTCAGTACCGGACCATTTAAAGCACTGCTAAAGCCACAACAAATCGCTAGTTTAAGTGAGCGGATGTGTGCATTGTCAATTTAAATACATGTGGAAAAATACTAACTGTAGCTTTGTCTTTTGCTTGTAGCAACAATAAATGTGGATAAATACAGAAAAAATGCTAAAAAAATAAATATGGATGAATACAGACGGAATTGGCAAAAAATAAATATCATAAAACCGGGAACCCTAATTATGATAGACCAATATATGCTCCCCCATGTTTTTTTTGTCTATTGAGACTTATTCTAATGTCCATAATGGTACGAACAAAGTGGCTCTTGGGAAAGCACTGCATTTGGGTGTACCTTGTAAAAGTGCGAAGCCTAAAGTAAGATGGATTAAAAGAACTCTGACCAAAGCATTCTGTGAAGGAGTGACTGATATAGAGGTTAATAATTATAGTAATGGAATCACATTTGGATACATCCTTTCCTCTACTTTCACTTTGGGTGGTACTTCTATGGCTCGAGGTGAGAAAGCCAGAAGATATTTTGGGTGCAAGCTCCAAATTGTATCTAATACTACTGCAGCTGCTTTACGCGACATCACTACTCAGTTGGAGAGTATGCGAATATATTCTGAACAAACCAGATATGCAGTCGATTTCATTTTAGCTACGAGTGGTGGTTTATGCGTGGAAGTGGGAGATGAGCATGTTATCGGGATAACAAATATGGAAAAGAATATTACCCAACATATTTTGGACATTCTGGATAATGGAACGTGGAAACTGGAGTTGGTCTCTTTTTGGCGGCACGGGCTAGATTCTTGAATAGGTGATTTACTCAATAGTGAGATTGGTGTCTTGTGCCCTTATTCAATGCCTTCCCATCTGTTGTTCTTATTGCACCACTCTTCTCACTCCTAAGAGGAAAATAACGATTGATGATACCAATACTGCAGTTATGATACAGAAAGAGTTGGATGACAAAATGCGTTAGATGACATAATGCAGATAGATGAGGTCTTTTTTAAGACTTCTGCCCTCCTTTCAGTCTCCCTTCCAAATGTTGAGAATATGGAATGTTCATAAAAGCCCTGTTCTTGTGTTTTTCTTGTTCTTGCTAGAAAATGTTTTAGTTCATACTGAAAGGAGGGTCTGTTTGAATAGAAATGATTTTGTTTATGTATTATCATATGTAAGTTAGCATTCGCGGCACCATTTTCTATTTATGCGCCATTTTGAATCATGATCTAAACCAATCCTTTGCTATTTCTGAGAAAAGGCCTCTGCTGAGTTGTGTTTCTCCAAGGTTGAGTTTTGCATCACTAATGAATGCACTGTTCTTATTAGAGCATACCTTTCCCTCTAGATAGAGGCCTCCCACTTGTCTAGTGGCAGGGCCGGGCAGAACAACCTTGAATAGTAGATAATGTGTGCCCGGCCTGAGAATCGAAACTTACTCTTTGTTCTTCATTGTTTTGCTACATCTGCTTGGGAAATTCCATTGTGGGTGTGCCTTCATTGGTTCTGAAATGTACATAATGTATATTTATGTTTGCTGATGTCAGTCCCTCTGCAGCACTCCTAGCGTCTGGGCAGACTGGGCTTCGCTCTGAGTTTACTTTAAATAAACAGTTATTGGTTTGTATTCTCTGCTGTCTGACCGACTCTTCATTTTGTATGGAAGGCTGAGAGGTGGTCATTAGTGACCCGGGTGACCCTAATCGGGCCACTTCCTACAGGGTGTTACCTAGATTCTTGTTTTTATTCGTAAACATTCCGATAGTGCTGCCTGCACACATTTTTAAGACACTACACTTTCTAATAACTAGACTGGGCTGGGCAAGGAAGCAGCTGCTTGTTTGGTGGGACGTTCTCACTTTACCATACTCTATGGGAGTACTGGGGGCCCCAGATTTGGAATTATACTATAGAAACTGGGATCTTATGCTTTCCACTGGCTTCATGAGGAAAGGCGCCTTCCTCATATAGTAATGGAAAAAGTGGCTGCTGCGCCTAAATATTCTGTCAATGGTCCTGTTTCGGGCCCCTCTGAGACGGACTGGGGTTCTGGACTCAATTCGGTGGTACATGTGTGGCAAAATCCGCTTAAAAGACAGACGGGCACGATTCTCTATTGCCTCTTAACCCCAATTGCATGGTGTAACTGGCTGCTGTTAAGCCATGAGAGGGGGGTCGTTCAACGCTTTTCAGATTCTTGGTGTCAACAAGATAGGCCACCTGTTTTCAGATGGCAAGGCCGGGATTGGGATGAGCTGGATATTGAAGGCAGTAATGCTTCACATCTTGCTCGATTACACTTTCATAGAATGAGACACGTGTTGCATGAGCAGTTGGGAGATGAATTGCTGGAGCTGCCTGAGTTAGGGGCGCTCTCTCACTGCTGTGGGACCTCCTGAAGGATCGTTTCTATCATTTACGATACAATGCAGGATTATAGAAGAAATCTCTAGATCTGGGGGTAGCACTTGGGAACACTACTTGGTGATATTGCTGTGAGATTACACAACAAGTGGCACTGAATGGCAGATATCGCCTGATCCATTTTAAATTCCTTGAGAGAGTCTACTATACACCAGCAAAACTATTTCTGTACGGCCTACGGGACTGGGCAGATTGTGAGAGATGCTGGTACGCCTAAGCTGGGTTTCTGCATATGGCCTGGACATGCCCGGGCATAGCGAGGTTCTGGGAGCAGATCTTCCAAATATTGAAAGAAATTACTGGGTTGAAGCTTCCAATAGACCCACTGCTGGTGCTGCTAGGGTATACTGGGAAGCTACCAAAAGAGGTACGATGTCAGGAACCCAGAATCTTCGCAGGAACAAAATGGCCGCTAGTTCCCAATGCCCAACTGCTGGCGCCTCTGACAGAGCAACGACACCAACAGAGGGGAAAGGGGAATTGGAAGAGAAAGAAGAGACACTCCAACTGCTGTCTCCAAGTAGTCTACGGAGGCTGTTACTGGTCTTCTATTCCCTGAAGGGATACCTAATGCACAGAAGGAAGAAACTTAAACACCAAAACTCTAACCCAAACACTCTGTCTTATCTATACTCAGATATTCATCTTCTATACAAGTGCTTAATTGGAGTATTGCCTCTCTTCTGTGGTGTAGTAGTGGAACTCAACGGAACTAGTAGAGCATGTGAATTTCTGCAATGAGAAAACAATCTTAGAACTAAATATTGAATGCCTTTCCTTCTAACTGTCAGATATCTATTGTGACCTTTACCTTCTAGTTCAGAAGAGGATAATGTAGTGAGATATCTTTACAAATGCGGAGGCACTCTGACTCTTTACCTATAGTCAGGATTGACTTGAAAATTAAGTTCGTACTAGGTCCTTTAGTTGACGCGCAAAGGGGAACGAGGAAGGAAGAAGAGGGAAGGAAGGTTTAAGGAAAAGCGCAAGGAAGGACAGGGCTCAAGGAGGACGTTGAAGAGTATATAGTTCAGCGCGGCAACCAATGGAAAAGTCTTACTTGGAAAGTGGCGACACTAAGACAGTTCCCAGCCACTTAGTTTTACAGTTCAATCTTGGGGGGGTGCTCCCACGGTGTACTTCTCTGCGCACGAAGCACTCTGAAGACGACTTCCTCTGACTTCGACTCTCACAATGACCAACAGAATTTCGGAGAGCTGAGTGAAACTAGCCCAGCCTCTCAAAAAAACGGAACAGCTACTGCTGACTCGAAAATTAGTGAAACGCTCTCTCACGCACTAGGCATAGGCGGAGACACGGTTCGAAACGTGTTGCTTCAAACAGATTCAAATTGAAGTGCGCAGTGGAACCTGCGCGCGTCATCCATATAGAGTAGACTGTGAATGTAATACAAAATTGCGTCGCATTCATGCCAATGCGGCGGCCATCTTGCAACGGTCAGCTGTCATTATAAATTATACCAAAGATTGACCCTTTGTGGTTTGATAACCACTCTGGGTCTTCTTTTTGAGAAACAAGACAAAGGCTTGTTCCAAATGGTAGCAATCGTGTGGTTCCTGACAGTACCCCTCCGCAATGACCGATTTATCGGTCCAGGTTTGTGTGGATGTTGTGAATGAAAGCGTCTGATTAGCTTAGGGGCATGAACATCTGCAGAAGGTTCCCATGACCTATCTTCTGGGCCATAACCTGTCCAATCAATCAAATAGAAAAGTTTCCCCTTAGAAAGCTTAGAGTCCAAAATCTCTTTTACTTCATATTCAGGGTGTCCCTCAAACTCTAATGGTTCTGGGGGTTTAGAAATTCGCACAGTGGGAGCTGCCTTTTTTAAAAGGGAGACATGAAAGACTGGATGAATGCCCAATTTGGGAGGTAATTTCAATTTTACAGTAACAGGCCCTAAAACTTGCATAATGAAGTAGGGACCTACAAAGCGAGACTGAAACTTCCTATTCCCTTTCAAACGAAGGTTTTTAGTAGATAACCAAACCTGATCTCCCACTACATACTTTGGTGCTGATTTCCTATGCCTGTGTGCACATATCTTGTATTTCTCCTTAGCTTTAATCAAATTTGATTCTGCCGACCGATGAAGAAATGTTAAATCTCTCACCAGTTCTTTCACTGCTGGGACTTTTAAATCAAGTTGTGTGTGAAAAGGGTTCGGATGATGACCATAATTTAGATAGAAGGGTGAATAACCAGTAGATACACTCTTGGCATTGTTACATGCGAATTCTGCCATCCATAGCTTCTCTGACCAGTTACCCCCCCGATCCAACAAGTACCGACGAACATATTGTTCTAGTTCTTGATTTATTCTCTCCGTCTGACCGTCCCTCTCTGGGTGATAACTGGTAGAGTATCTGGGTTCCACTCCCAACCCTTGCAGAAAGGCCTTCCAAAAATGGGACACAAATTGAGCACCTCGATCAGAAATTACCACTTTGGGAACCCCATGAATCTTGACAATATTCTCACTGAAAACCTTAGCTAACTCTCTTGCTGAAGGTACCCCCATTAGTGGAATGAAATGAGACATCTTGGAGAAGGTATCTACCACTACAAGGATAGTGTTAAAACCTTGACTCAGAGGTAGGTCTACAATCAAATCCATAGAAATAGTTTGCCATGGATGAGAAGGAGTGGGCAAAGGCTGCAACATGCCTTGTGGAGCTTGCCTGCAAGCTTTACCTCGAGCACACAAGTCACAAGATTGAACATATTGCTTAACATGCGAGGACAACCCAGGCCACCAAAAATAGCTCTGAACTAGATCCAAAGTTTTATTGATTCCCTTATGTCCTGCTAGAGGCTGATCATGGCATTCTTGAAGGGCTTTGTCTAGTAACTCCTTGGTGGGCAAGAATAAAGAGTCTTTATGATAAGGTAATTGGTTGTAAATGTTTCTATCCACATCTTGTGAGGCCCACTGTCGCATTGCCTCCGGAGAAAGGTTCTTTTGTATTACTTCTTGAAACTTTTCTACCCAAAGAGCGCACACAAACTTAGATTCAGGGATGATGGGTTGTGGTTCTACTGAATGTTCAGCCTCCCCTGTATGTAGCCGCGACAATGCATCTGCCTTTCCATTTTTACTTCCAGGACGAAAAGTGATGACAAAATCGAAATCCGCAAAGTATAAAGACCATCGTAACTGCCTAGGTGTCAAGGTCCTGGCTGTCTTCAAAAAAAGGAGGTTCTTGTGATCAGTAATTACTGTGACCGTATGTTTGGCTCCCAATAGGTAGTGTCTCCAATTTTTGAAGGCATCTTTTACTGCCAAAAGTTCTTTCTCAGTGATGGTATAATTGATCTCAGCAGAATTCAGTTTCCGAGATCGGTACGCTACATGGTGTAGCTGTTCAGTGTCACGATGTCGTTGCGAAAGGACACCTCCAATGGCTTGATCAGAAGCATCTGCTTCAACAAAGAAAGGTTCATTTGGATCTGCATGTAAGGATTGGTGCAGAAGTAAATCTTTCTTTCAAACTGGAGAAGGCTTGTTCTGCTTCAGAAGTCCATTGGAATTTTACACCTTTCTTTAACAAACGTGTGATGGGCACAATCAGCTGAGAGAAACCTTGAATAAATCGTCGATAGAAGTTGGCAAAGCCTAAAAAACTCTGAATCTCTTTCACATCTTTTGGTGACGGCCACTCAGAAACTGCTTGCACTTTACGTTCGTCCATGGTAACTCCATTTGCAGACAGAACGAACCCCAAAAATTCTACTCGAGGAGAGCTGAAAACGTATTTCTCTAGTTTCACATAGAGCTGATGGGTGCGTAAGCGCTCCAACACCTGCCGCACATGTTCAGGATGATCTCGAGGGTCTTTGGAATAGATTAGAATATAATCTAAATAGATTACTGCAATCTTGTCCAGGAGGTCTCCCATCACATCATTGAAGAAGTGTTGAAAGACTGCGGGGGCGTTACAAAGCCCAAAGGGCATTACTCGATACTCAGTCAGTCAAATAACTTTATTCGGTTAATTAAAACCATAAAAGCAGTGCAGAGTTCGTAAGCAATAAAATACAATTAAAAAACAATTAAATTTACAATTAAAGTTTCAAAGATGATTGCAAATCCTAAGAAAGAATCCATTGAAAAAATACATTAAAAGAGAGAAAGTTATTAGATAAAAGCAAGTTCACAAAAATTTAGATAAGGAGAATACACTTTCCAGTATGTTTTGGAATTTCACTGCGTACAAAATTTACAAAAAAGTATCAGGTTTGGAGATTGTTTATCGGAGGGAGTTTAGTTTTGTTTTGTCTGCCAGGTGCTACCAAGAAACAAGCCACACTATAAGTGACCTGCACCGAGTTCAACATCTGTAGGTATAGGAGGGCCGGCCGTACCTGGACAAAGTTCAGATCTTTCAGAATTGGAAGGAGGAATTTTTTACGGGCCGCCCTGTAGTGATTGCAAAGCATAACTAGATGGAGAGTATCCTGCGTGGAAAAGGAATCACAGGAACAGGGTGGGGTATTTTCTGGAGTACCCCATTTTGTATATGAGCCAAGCACAAGATGTATCTGGTTAAACCTGAACCTTATTAGTAAAAAACGGTGGTATGGTTTGGTTACATATTTCAGATAAGGTTCCATATCCATGGACGACGAGAGTTGGTATAATGTCCTTACCATTGGCTTGCGAAGCTCAGCCGCTTCCCTCTCTGTCTCCAACATATTACGAAAATGCTGCTTGACCCACCTTGCATCCTCTTTCTTGAGGCTCTGTGGTAAAGAATACATGTCCGGGCGCCCTAGCCTTGCGCATGCCGCTCTAACATACGCCAGCCAGGGTATGCTCGCTGCTTTATCCAAGGCCATACAGTCTTTTAGAATGCAATGGTTCAAAGTGATCTCCTCATTTGTCCAAGTTTTAATCCAGCATAACAGTGGAGACATTTTTAAGAGATCAGTAACATATCCCAAGCCTATTTCGTTATGGATTGAATATGTAGGAGATGAATTCGGGAGTGACAGCAAGGTACGTATAAATTTATTTTCTACAGCTTGTATACCTGGGGCTGAAACATAACCCCATATATCTGCCCCGTAAGATGCGATTGCCAAGCATTTGGATCTATAGATGCGAGTCATCGCCTCCATGGGTCTTGATCCAAGCCTTTTGGAGAAATGCATGAGTGCTGCAGTGGATCTACTGACTCCGTTCTCTTTTAGTTTCAGTTGGGCACCCCAAGTTCCTTTTTCGTCAAAAGTGACGCCTAAATAACAAAAAAAAGGTACCCTCGAGATTGGGGAGTTATTACAGCTAAAGGACCTGAGCTTCGTGTTTTTCTTCCGTGAGCCCGTAACCATAACATGAGATTTAGCTGTATTAATCTTTAGGTCCAGCGCTTCCATAAAACCACCAAAGTGATCCAATAGTCTTTGCAGGCCCACACCTGTTCGAGCTATAAGGACGGCATCATCCGCGTATAGGAGGACCGGGATAGGTGACCCCCCCATACGCGGCATGTCCAAGGTTGCTGAATTCAGGGATTTCCCCTGGGAATTGATGTACAAAGTAAAAAGGAGAGGGGCAAGTATGCAGCCTTGTCTGACCCCTCTCCCTGATCTAAACTTCTCAGTGCATCTTCCCTCCCTTGTTACCCTGACAGAGGCAAACAAATTTTGGTGAAGATCGTGCAAGAAATTAACCAAGGTGGAGTCCAAACCCAAATCTCGTAAAATAAACCACAATTTAGAACGGTTAACCAGGTCGAAAGCAGAAGATAAATCCATGAAACCCAAATAAAGATGCCACCCCTTCACCACGGTGTATTTGCTGATAATAAGGTGAAGGTTTAAACATTGATCCATGGTCCCCCTATGTGCTCTAAAACCATACTGCAAATCAGAGAGGATCCCGCTCTCCTCAAGCCAATCCCCGAGTCTTTGCAGAATGACTCTGCCCAGAATCTTGACAGCAGAGTCCAACAGGGAGATTGGCCTGTAGCAGGCAGGATCCCCCCTGTTCCCCTTTTTAAATATGGGAACAATGATAGAGGTGGACCAGGAAGATGGGAAGCCAGCTGCAGGTATCGCATTAAAGACATTAGTTAATATTTTTGACCAGAATTGCGGATACTGGATGTAGAGATCTGCAGGGACCCCGTCAGGTCCAGGGGCCTTGTGTTTACTAGTATTTTTGATCGCCCTTTCAACCTCCGTTGTATTAAATTCCATAACCAAATTGGGTGGACCGTGGGCGCTGACCGGTGAAGTTGGTACCGTGGAGTCGTAAATCTTTTTGAAGTGGCAAAGCCATCTAGCATCTTCAATCACGCATTCCATGTCAGTCTTCCCATCCTCGGAGAAAAAAGGCTGATTCACAATGGCCCAAAACTTTTTGCTGTCTCTCAGTACATCAATGTCTGATAAGCTGTCCCAGGCTTCCTCCTTAATTTGGTTCTTGCGTTTAACAACTGCAAATTTATATTCTTTCCTTAAGTTTGCCACTAGAGACCTGTCTCTAGGTTTGTGTTTTAATGCCTTCAACAGGGTAGAGTGCTTTAGCGAGCATTCTTTATTGAACCATTTATGGATTTTCTTTCTGCCTTGCGAGCCCGAACTTAACTCCAAATTCTTGGTGATACTCGCACATATCTCCACATAGGCGGCCACTACATCAGAGCCCGAGGCAGTTGAATCTAAACAAACAGCCGTATTATCCTCAGTCTCTTGGGCTAATGTTTGAAAGAATTGCTCAGGAACAATCTTCTCCCATTTTAGTCGCCTTCCCTGATCCTTAGTCGTCAGGTCTCTTGGGCCCGCCACACCAGTTGTACTCCCAGTCCGGAAGCAATCTAGGTCCAGCTTTAAGAGGACAGGATGGTGATCACTGAAGCTAGCAGTTACCACCCTATACTCGTATGCCTTAGCCAGAGCCCCGGTTGATACAAAGATGTAGTCTATAACGGTGTTGGCGTCTCTCCCGATAAAGGTTGGTGCTCTAGGCTCAGTTTTACCCTGGTCTGGTTCGAATAAGTTTACGTTCGCAAGGAAAGTTTCAAGGCCCTCACCCTCCTTCGTGTGTTCAAAATGGGGGATGCCCTCGGTCGGTAATCCTCCATATCTGTCATTGTGACAATCCCCCTCACAGGGGTGAATATTAAAATCACCCAGAATTACCATCTCTGGGACGGAAATGCAATCTTGTCTATAGACTGACAAAAAGTCTAGCAAAGAAATCAAATGCTCATTCTCACATACTCGATACTCAAACAATCCAAATTGTGTCCGAAACGCAGTCTTCCACTCATGTCCTGCCTTCATTCGGACCAAATGGTAAGCCCCACACAAGTCTAGTTTAGTGAAAATCTTGGCTTCTTTAATTTGATCCAGCAAAACTGAAATCAGCGGAAGAGGATAAGGATTCTTGACCGTGACTCGGTTTAGGGCTCGGTAGTTGATACACATCCTCAAGGTTCCCTCGTTCTTTGAAATAAAAAACAATGGAGACTACGAAGGGCTAATAAACCTTTGGCAAGGTATTGGTCCAAGTATTCTTTAAGATGTTGATTTTCAGCTTCGGTTAATGCATAGATCCTGCTACACGGAAGTACAGAACCTGGCTCAAGGTCAATTGCACAATCGTAGGGACGATGCGGAGGTAACTGTTTGGCTTCTTTTTCACTAAAAACTTCTTCAAACTCCAGATATTCCTGGGGAATCTCAATTGAATTGATCACTCCGATTGACTGCCCTCCAAAAGATAATAAACTTGCTTGAGTAGGTTTCAACTCTAATTCATGTAGGTGGTAACAATGTTCTTAGCAGAAGATGGATTGCATTTGCACAGTTCGGTTTTCCCAATCAATGGTGGGATTGTGGATAGTCAGCCATGGCAATCCTAGAATGAGCTGAAATTGAGGCACATCAATCAAATTAAACTGTAGTATCTCACGATGATTATCTGATTGGATTAATTCTAAAGGCTCCGTGTGACAAGTGATGGGGCCCAAAGACAAATTGGTTCCGTCTACTGCACGGACTGGCTCACTCTTTTCGGATTGCTTGTATTCCAATTCGTTGGGCATATTTTATGTCACAGAAATTTCCGGTGGCTCCAGAATCCAACATTACAGCTACTCCTTGAATTTCTTGTTCTTGAAACTTGAGTGTCATATGGAGTATCACATGAGGGGAAAACGTTTGCAAGGTGTTCATTATTCCATGAGTGTCTGGGATCGCCTTCTCTTCTTTCGCCATCAGAGCGACCCCCTCTACTGATGGTTCAAAGCGTTTCCCTTCGTCGGGGACTTGGGTCTCTTTTGACATTCTTTTACGAAGTGTCCTGATGCTCCACAATATAAACACAGTTTCTTTAATCTTCGTTGTTCCTTTTCCTCTTTACTCAAGGGACCCCGAACTGCTCCAATTTTCATTGGCTCCACTTCTGCATTCGACCCTACCGGCTTCCCTCCTTCAGTTCGGGCTCTGTCAAAACGAGGGATATTCCATTTGAATTCTTTCTTCTTCTCACCTTTTCTTTTGGAGTTACGGAATTCGATTTCCAAAACGAGATCCACTAACGCAGACAGATCCGTGGGCCGATTGGGAATCTGAGCTAGGGTGTCTTTAATTTCATCCCGTAGACCTCTATAGAAGAGCGCTGCTCTTTTTTCTTCTGGCCAGTTAATTTCCACGAGTAGTTTATTAAATTGTGTCAAATAAGTAATCAAATCTTTACTTCCTTGATGGAGTTCGAGCAACTCATTATCAGTGGCCTGGGATATCCGACGCCTGTCGAATATGCGCAGAAATTCAGCTTTAAACAAATCAAAATCATGTAAAAAGGGGTCATCTCTGGTCACCAAAGGCATTGCCCAATTCGCTGCATCACCTCCTAAATTGGACAAAACAAACGCTACCTTAGACTGGGCATCAGGGAATAGGGTTGAACGGCACATGAAGTGTAAGGAACACGGAGTCAAAAATAATTGGGCCTTTTGTGGGTCTCCGAGGAATCTCTCTGGTGCTGCCAAAGGAATTAATGGTGAAACGGAATGTATTACTTGTGCCACTGTTCGGGGATCTTGAACTGGGGCTGACTTATCTGCTGTGGAAGAAGAGGCTACCGGATTCCCCATAACTAATCCATCAACCTTCTGAGAGAGAAGCATGGTTTCCTGTTGGGACGCTACTAACTCTTGTTTTAAATTGTTGTTTTCTTCTCTAACTGCCCCTATCTCACGCTGGATTCCCCCTAACATCTCGCCCAATGCCTTTAAATTAAACCCTTCTACCATTTTGTTCGGGCAAAGTAATTTCATGGGCACTTCAATCTGTCAGGAACCCAGACTCTTCGCAGGAACAAAATGGCCACTAGTTCCCAATGCCCAACCGCTGGTGACGTAGCGCCTCTGACAGAGCAACGACACCAACAGAGGGGAAAGGGGAATTGGAAGAGAACGAAGAGACACTCCAACTGCTGTCTCCAAGTAGTCTTCGGAGGCTGTTACTGGTCTTCTATTCCCTGAAGGGATGCCTAATGCACAGAAGGAAGAAACTTAAACACCAAAACTCTAACCCAAACACTCTGTCTTATCTATACTCAGATATTCATCTACTATACCAGTGCTTAATTGGAGTATTGCCTCTCTTCTGTGGTGTAGTAGTGGAACTCAACGGAACTAGTAGAGCATGTGAATTTCTGCAACGAGGAAACAATCTTAGAACTAATTATTGAATGCCTTTCCTTCTAACTGTCAGATATCTATTGTGACCTTTACCTTCTAGTTCAGAAGAGGATAATGTAGTGAGATATCTTTACAAATGCGGAGGCACTCTGACTCTTTTCCTATAGTCAGGATTGACTTGAAAATGAAGTTCGTACTAGGTCCTTTAGTTGACGCGCAAAGGGGAACGAGGAAGGAAGAAGAGGGAAGGAAGGTTTAAGAAAAAGCGCAAGGAAGGACAGGGCTCAAGGAGGACGTTGAAGAGTATATAGTTCAGCGCGGCAACCAATGGAAAAGTCTTACTTGGAAAGTGGCGACACTAAGACAGTTCCCAGCCACTTAGTTTTACAGTTCAATCTTGGGGGGGGTGCTCCCACGCTGTACTTCTCAGCGCACGAAGCACTCTGGAACTCCGAAGACGACTTCCTCTGACTTCGACTCTCACAATGACCAACAGAATTTCGGAGAGCTGAGTGAAACTAGCCCAGCCTCTCGAAAACGGAACAGCTACTGCTGACTGGAAAATTAGTGAAACGCTCTCTCACGCACTAGGCATAGGCGGAGAGACGGTTCGAAACGTGTTGCTTCAAACAGATTCAAATTGAAGGGCGTAGTGGAACCTGCGCGCGTCATCCATATAGACTAGACTGTGAATGTAATCCAAAATGGCGTCGCATTCATGCCAATGCGGCGGCCATCTTGCAACGGTCAGCTGTCATTATAAATCATACCAAAGATTGACCTTTTGTGGTTTGATAACCACTCTGGGTCTTCTTTTTGAGAAACAAGACAAAGGCTTGTTCCAAATGGTAGAAATCGTGTGGTTCCTGACATACGAAAACTTATAGAAATGGGATTGTTTCTCGCCAAATGAAGAATTGCTATGCTGTGGGCACGGGGTCCTACACCTACTGCAACAAAGTGGTCTAAAGATATGGTATATTCTAACACACAATGCGAATTGTGTAATGAATTGTTGCCACCTCAGAGCCGCCTTAGGAGTTTCTAGGGATTGTACCAGCTGTACTTGGTTGGTAAGGAAACGAGGGAGCAGGTCCTGTTTAAATAAGTCAAAAAATGGACGATATTCGGCAAAACAATTGTGGTCCTTTTATGTATGGTGAACTGTTACGTATGATATTGTTAGTGCAGCTTCATGTTATGACGGGAGCGGGTTGTGGGTAGGGCTGGGTGGAAATTTCGTTACGCCACTTTCGCGGAATTATGGATAAAATGTGTGGAAAACGAGCACATGTCCTGAGGGTCTCTGTGCCCGGGACAGGGGTCCCTCGTGCCCGGGCAGGCTCCCCGATCTCCCCGGCCTGGCTGGGTTGAGAAGCAGGGACCGGCCTGGGCCTGGGTTTTGGTCAGAGCCTGGGGTGTGGGAGCGCCTTTCCGGCAGCCTGCCAAGTGTCCATCTGCTTGGGACCAGGGTTCCTGGTGCAGAGCCCCGGAGACCTGCAAGGGCTGGCGGGAGCCCTACCGCTATGGCTCGGCTTGGGGGGGGGCAGATGGAAGTCCTTTCAGTCCCAGCCATCGGGTCGCACCTTTCCCCTCGGCCATCTAGTCGCATGCAGGAAGGACACAAAGAGTGCAGCTGGGTGAATTAGTCTCCACAGCAACGGTAACATCGTGTGGAGTGCCGCAGGGGTCAGCCTTGTCACCGCTGCTATTCAACATATACTTACAACCACTGATTGCCCTCCTCAATCAAATGGATTGTCAGGTACACAACTATGCTGATGACACCCAAATCCTCATCCAAATGGATGAGGTCTCTGGGGTGTCCACAAGGTTGCAAAACATCCTTAAGCATATAACTAACTGGATGTCACTAAATTCTCTAAAAATCAATCCTGACAAGACTGAGGTTCTACCTATCACTTTGGCGGGCAGCCCTTGGCATGATGGGTTTTGGCCCTTAGAACTCGGTCCACCCCCAGTACCTGCAGTGACGGTTAAGAGTCTAGGCATCCATGTGGATGATAAGCTATCCATGCGGAAGCAAGTTAGTATGGTGGTCGGAACTTGTGTGGGACTACTACGTCAACTCAGGAAAATCGCACCACTCTTGTCATTTTCAACCTTGAGACAGGCGGTTTCCGCAATGATACTCGCAAGGTTGGATTACGGCAATTCGCTCTATATAGGATTGCCCCAAAAACTTCTCAACAAACTCCAAGTGGTGATGAACGACGCCGCTCGGCTCATCTTTAAGAAACCTAGGAACTCGCACGCGTCCCCACTCCTGCGCCAGTTACACTGGCTGCCGGTGAGACAGAGTGCTCTTTAAAGGGCTATGCATTGCTCACAAGTCACTTTATGGTAAGGCCCCAGGATACATCAAGACCCGTCTAACCCCATACATACCGGGCAGGGCATTAAGATCTGCTGATGCCTCTCGTCTCACCCAACCACGCGCCAGATTAGTTACGGTGGGCGGTCGTGCGATCTCAAATACTCTCCCTGCAGTATGGAACAACCTGCCGACCGATCTGCGGAGGGAGTCCAATTTGATGGCCTTCCGCAAGAAGCTGAAAACTGTCCTATGTCAGGAAGCTTGGGCGGGGTTATAAGGCCGGCTGTATCAAACTAGAAATCTGTCTGTTGGTGCTCACTTAGGAATTTAGCGGTGCTACCCGGACAAGCGCTTAGAGACCCCAGGGTATAACGCGCTATATAAATCGAATAAAATAAATAAATAAATAAATGCAATGCTTTCCAATGGGGTGACCAGATGGCCGGGCTGCCCTGGAAGTCCCGATGCGGGCTCATTTGCCTCCCCGATCCCAGACAGGGCTCCAGGAGGTTGGGTGTGTCTGGGCCTAGGTTCCCCTGAGTCTCTTGGTGCGCATGGGTTCCCAGAAAGAGGGGTAGCTTTCCTCTGGATTAGTAGGGGCAGGGTATGCCGGGACACTGCTCCCGGGCTGTTGGTTCTTTGCCGGGGACCACATAGGCTATGTCCAGACAACACCTCCCCTCTGTCCGGGGGCTCCCTCTTCCAGCCCACAGCGTGGCAAAGGGCCCGGGACGAACTCCATGGGTCCCGGGCAGTCCTTCCCCGGGCGTCCGGGCCCAAGAGCTCCGGTGGTCCCCCCCCGTGCCTGAGGCCAGGCCGGGGTCCCCGAGCCCCCGAGCCCTGCTAGAGCAGGCGGGAGCCCTACCGCGAAGGCTCGGCTCGGGTCAGGCCAATGGGAGTCTTTTTGGTCCCGGCCATCTGATTGCACCTTTCTCCTCGGCCATCTGGTCGCACGCAATGCTTTCCAATGGGGCGACCAGATGGCCGGGCTGCCCTGGAAGTCCCGATGAGAGCTCATTTGCCTCCACGATCCCAGCCAGGGCTCCAGGAGGTTGGGCACGTTCGCGCCTGGGGTCCCCTGAGTCTCGCGGTGCGCACGGGTTCCCAGAAAGAGGAGTAGCTTTCCTCCGTATTACTAGGGGCAGGGTATGCCGGGACAACTCCTCCCTAGGTGTCTGGGGCTCCTGCCTCCGGCCCACGGCATGGCAAAATACCCAGGGCGGGCTCGATGGGTGTCGGGCAGTCCTCCCCATGGCGTCCGGGCCCGAGAGCTCCGGTGGTCCTCCCCGTGCCTGAAGCCCTGCTGGGGTCCCTGAGCCCCGGGGAAGTGAAGCCCCCGAGCCCTGTATGGGCAGGCGGGAGACCTACCTCAAAGGCTCCGGGTGGGCAGATGGGAGTCCGTTCTGTCCCTGCCATCTGGTCGCACTGTTCCCCTCAGTCATCTGGTCACACGCAATGCTTTCCATGGGGGCGACCAGATGGCCGGGCTGTCATGGAAGTCCCAATGAGGGCTCATTTACCTCCCTGATCCCAGCCAGGGCTCCAGGAGGTCGGGCGAGTCCGGCCTAGGGTCCCCTGAGTATCTCTGTGTGCACGGGTTTCCAGAAAGAGGGGTAGCCTTACGCCGGATTACTAGGGACAAGGTACTCTGGGACTCCTCTCGGCCTAGCGGTCCTCAGCCGGCAGCTGGATGGGCCAGGATGCCACCCCAGCCCTGAGTCCGTCCCTGGGCCTGCTGCGTGGCAGACTGCACTGGATGGGGTCCGGTGGGCCCAGGGAGCCTCCCCCTAATGGGCAGGGTCCAGGGGCCCCGGGGAGGGCGACCTCCCCACCCCAGGCTCCGTCCTCGGTCCTACTGCATGGCAGGGTGCCCCAGTCGGGCAGGGAGACGAGCAGCAGCCCCGGGAAAGGAGCCTCCCGAGCGGATGCCTCGGTGCGCCTGGCGACCCCTCGCCGGACTGCAAGGGCGACTGGGTACGGCACCCTCCCAGGCCATCTGGGCACTGGGTCGTCCCGGGCCATCTGGGCACTGGGTCGTCCCGGGCCATCTGGTTGCTAATAGGCGAGAAAAATGGGTTCCCCGGCAACCCGTCAAGGGAGAGGACGTTGCCTGGGCTTAACCCTTCTTGGTTCCAGCCGAGGTTCCCGGCACTGGGGACAGGGGTCTACTGGGTCCCAGGGAAGCTCTCGCCGGCCTGGCTAGGGTTCGTAAGCTGGGCCCGGGCCCGGGGCTTGTGCTCCGTCCCAGTGTCCCAGGGTGCGGGAGCCCCCCGTCCTGCAAGCCAGCCGAGGGTTCGGGCACTGGGGACAGCGTACACCGGGGCCCGGGAAGGCTCTCTCCGACCTGGCTAGGGTTCGGAAGCTGGGCTGGGCCCGGGGCTTGTGCTCTGTCCCAGTGTCCCAGGGTGCGAAAGCCCCCTGTCCTGCAAGCCAACTGAGGGTCCGGGCGCTGGGGACGGGGGTCCACCGGGTCCCGGAGAGGCTCTCCCCGGCCTGGCTAGGGTTTGGAAGCTGGGCCCGGGCCTTGTGCTCCATCCCAGTGTCCCAGGGTGCAGGAGCCTCTCGTCCTGCAAGCCAGCTGAGAGGCCGGGCGCTGGGCACGGGGGTCCACCGGGTTCCGGGGAGGCTCTCCCTGGCCTGGCTAGGGTTTGGAAGCTGGGCCTGGGCCCAGGCCTTGTGCCCCGTCCAAGTGTCCCGGGGTGCAGGAGCCCCCCATCCTGCAAGCCAGCCGAGGGTCCGGGCGCTGGGGACGGGGTTCACCGGGGTCCGGGGAGGCTCTCCCCGGCCTGGCTAGGGTTCAGAAGCTGGGACTGTGCCCGGGCCTCGTGCTCCGTCCCAAGGTGTGGGAGCCACCTGTCCTGCAAGCCAGTCGAGGGTCCAGGTGCTGGGGAAGGGGGTCCACCGGGGCCCTGGGTGGCTCTCCCCAGCCTGGCTAGGGTTCGGAAGCTGGTACCGGGCCCGGGGCTCGAGCGCCGTCCCAGGGTCCCAGGGTTCGGGAGCCCCCTGTCCTGCAAGCCAGCCAAGGGTCCAGGCGCTGGGGAAGGGGGTTCACCGGAGCCCGGGGAGGCTCTCCCCGGCCTGGCTAGGGCTCGGAAGCTGGGACCGGGGCTGGGGTTCGTGCTCCATCTGGCGGCCCGGTGTGCAGGAGGCCCCCGTCCTGCAAGCCAGCCAAGGATCCGGGCGCTGGGGAAGGGGGTCAACCGGGCCCGGGGAGGCTCACTCCAGCCTGGCTGGGGTTCGGAAGCTGGGACCGTGCCCGGGGCTCGAGCTCCGTCTGGCGGGCCGCGGGGTACGGGAGCCCCCGGTCCTGCAAGCCAGCCGAGGTTCCGGGCGCTGGGGACGGTGGTCCACCGGGGCCTGGGGAGGCTCTCCCCTGCCTGGCTGCTTCCAGAAGCAGGTACCGGGCCGGGGAGCGGGTGTGGCTGGCCGCAGTGCGGAGATTTCTGCCTACCCCTAGTTGTGGGCTGTTGTCCTCGAACTGACTAAACGACTATGTATTGGAGGAGATGGCATAAGATTGTGTCACATAAGATGAGACTGCTCTGTAATTGGCTAAGAGGTGTACATACTGTAACTGCTAATAGTCATTGTACGTATTTGCGTTATTTCTTTCAATAAAAATTTAAAAAATATATATATTTGTATTTTGGAAACGCCCATTTTTCTTCAAACATCAACTTCTGGAAATACATACATTTTCATATTGAAGACACATTTTACAGTTTTGGTATACCTATTTTAATTTAGTCAATCAAAAGTTACAAATTTAGCAGGCTGGGCTGCACGCAGAACTGCCTACAGGTAACTAGAGAACTACTTGTTGGTGAATGCTGAGCTAAACATTTTGGTATTGTCAATGCTTGTTTTTTAATCAAATTAAGCACTGCCATGCACCCTGGTTCCATGAAGTCAACTCACATATCCAATTTTCTGTAAATTCATTGTCTTTCGGGGTCACCAGGAGGGCACCCAGGGCACAGAGAGAGAGAAATTCGACCTCACAGCCTACCTCTTGATGAGCAGTGGTTCCACTGGTCCCTGTGTGTGTCTAAAGAACTATTTTATTTCGCATTTGTGCATGCCTACAATTTTTACCAGAAGGTTCTAGCTACAAGATGGCACTGCTCTGTAAAACATCCCAGCAAACAAAGAAATGTTATGTTGCACAACATAATACTCTAAACATACAGTGACTTCGGTCTGAGGTGAAAAATTTGAAAGTGAATGGAAAGTCCCATAGATAGACCTCCCAGGTACCTGGTCTTCTCCAGACTGGAACTCGCATGGGATCCAGGTAGCTCGGTTCCGTGGAAAGGGGCTAAGACTTTCTATTTTTAACATCTATAACACTGTGTTAGCAAACACCCAAACCCAGCTACTAGCTGAATTAGACCAGAGGCTGGAACAAGAAATAATATCCCAAAATAAGGGGCAGTCTTATGGGCTGCTATTAATGGGAGATTTTAACTGCCATCTCTGTCCGGCATTGGTTACGGCAAACTCAGATTGGTCACAATGCCCATTGGAAAAGGGCCCGCATTTCTCTCACACACCCACTGGGTCGGCTCTGGGTCTACTTCGGCTGAAGTATGACTTAGAACACACTATTACCATGATTGACCCACAGTTGGATGGCACACTTCCTCCGACTTTTAAGGGCAGGGGCTGCTCATCCATTATAGATTATATTCTGGCCTCAAGATCCCTGATAAACAAAATAGTTGGGGCAGGGATAGAATGGAGCAGTTTTAGCGACCACAACCCTCTCGTTTTGGTGCTCTTATACAGGGTGGGTGTTGGAACTAGACCCCGTGGTATAATTGAGGAGAGGGTTACAGACCAAGGTAGGCGATTGAAATGGTCCAAAATAGATGGGGCAAAGTTTTTCAAAACCCTGGGTGAAAAGGGCCTACCGGCCATTAACGATTGTCTAGACTTGGAAGTCCAGGGACCAAGGTTACTGGAAGCATTCGAGCAGATTGCTAACCTGATTGATGGCCTACTTAAGTCCAGTGCGCCCCCTCGTAACCCGGTCAATCCGCGGTGGTTTGACAAAGATTGCTCTAAGGCACTAAGGGAGTTGAAATGCTGCCTAAAGCTAAAACCGAGGGACCCCCAAAAAATTAGGGCATGTAGAGAGAAATATAATAAAGAAACTAAAAGGAGGAAACTTGCCCTGCAGGCAGAAGCTTGGGCAGACCTAAGAGAGGCAGGGGAAAGAAAGGATCTGGAGGGCTTCTGGAGAATTATTAACAGACCGACTTTTCAAGAAAAAGATTCTCCGGACATAGGGGCTAACATCCTTCCGGAACAGTGGACCGCACATTTCAGAGGTTTATATAATTATGAGTCCGGTCCCTCTGTAGAGCAACCGGTAGCCTTAAATCAGGTTTCTCCGGTAGTATTTACTCTTAAAGAGATCACTGTAGGGATGGAGGGTCTGACTAAAAATAAAGCTCCGGGTCCGGATGGGATCCCCCCTGACCTATTTCTCAGTAACATAGATTTATGGGCCCCTCTGATGACCAGGGTCATAAATACTGCCATCTCTTGTGACCTGCCACCATCTTGGTCAAAAGCAATTATTGTGCCAATTTTTAAAAAGGGCAACAGGGACGACCCTAAGTGCTATCGGCCGATCTCCCTGATTGACGTATCGGCCAAACTTTTGGGTAGGGCAATCCTCAATAGACTGTCCGAGTGGACCGATGAGAATAACACCTTCTCGGACACTCAATACGGGTTTAGGACAGGGAGGTCTACCAGCGACCAATGCCTGAACCTTTATATGCTGACTGCCAAATACACTTTGGCAAGTGATGAACCTATTTACATGGGTTTCATGGATCTGGCAGCAGCATTTGACCACGTCAACAGAGGAAAGCTATGGGACATGATGTCAAGTATGGGGATTGATAGTGGTTTAATCTCCATACTAAGGGAATTACATAGCGATACTACGGCCAGGGTTCGGTTTAACAGGGAGGGAGGTTTGTCTGACCCCTTTCCATGTAAGAGTGGAGTCAGACAAGGTTGCATCCTTGCCCCTTTTTTGTTTTCCCTCTACATTAACAATTTGGAGCAGTTTCTTTTGGGTTTAAAGGCAGACTCCCCCAGGGTGGGGCAGAGGCACATCCCTGTCTTGCTTTACGCGGACGACGCGGTTCTGCTCGCGCGCACCCCACGCAGTCTACAAATCCTGATTGATGGGTTTGTTAATTTTATGAGCACCCTGGATCTATCTGTTAACCTGGGTAAATCTTATGTACTCCTGGCCGGCAAAAAACCTTCCTCTAGATTTATTTATACAATAGGTACCGATATTTTAGAGGAGGTCAAAACGTTCACTTATCTCGGAGTGACTTTTGATGGTGCTTTACAGTTTAACTCCTTGGTGACGGAACGTTGTTGCAAAATGATTGCCTCAAACGGGGCAATAGCAGGATACGGCAGGAGGTTAGGTAGATGGAGCCCGGAACAGGTGGTGAATTTGTATTGCTCCGTATCATGCTCCAAAGTAATCTACGGGGCAGAAGTATGGGGCTTTGTGAACACCACTAGAATTCAACAGGAAGAAAACAAATATTTGAAATCTATCCTGAGGGTACCACCCAGCACCGCTGGATTTATAGCCCACAGGGAGCTAGGGAGGCCATACCTGGATGACCTGTTAAAATTTAGGCCAATTGTGGTTTGGTTAAAAATATGGGCTAACCCAGAGGCGCATCTAAGCAGAGAAATTTTATTGGACTGCTTGGATAGGACCAATTGTATGCGTATCCCTTGGCTCAAATACGTGAAAAATACCCTCGAAGATCTAGGTTTTGGTAACCTCTTCACGAACCCCACAACAATTTTAGCCCAGCATAAGAAACAAGTAGGGGAAATTTTCCTAGAGCGGAAAATCCATTACAGAGCTGAGGCAGAAACACTCAAAAAGACTGTGAGGGCGCATAATCTGGTGAAGAGTGTGGAGGGTATGGAGCCTTATCTGTATCTCATGCACAATGCACAGGATAGATTTCTTATGTGCCGTTTTAGACTGAATCTACTTCCCTTTATGTTGGCTTCCCCAGCAGGTTTCTCTACATCAATTGAGCAGAAGGGACCCTGCGGCTGCGACAACAGGTCTCCGCAGGACTCCCTTCACTTTGTTTTGCTCTGTCCCTACTTTTCTATGCCCAGGCGCAGTTTTCTTGTAAATATTTTAAAAAATGCCCATCAGGAACATGCTAGGGATGCGCTGGTCTTTTTGCAAAAAGCCTCCGATCCCCTTACCCTGTGTTGTATCATGAATTTTATTAAGGTTGCGGTCCGATTAAGGATGACCGGGGGTTAGGTATGAAAGAATCTGGATCATCTATTGTATGCTTATGGATTTGTATATTGACATTTTTTTTACCTATGCTGACTATGTACAAGGATCTTGATCAATGTTTAATAACCTTTTATTAGTGTATACATGTTTGTGCTTTTATGGTGTTTTTTAATCACCGAATAAAGATTCTTAAATGAAAATGAAATGAATGGAAAGTCATTCTGAGTAGCCATCAAAGATTTTAGGCCTCACTAAAGACAGACTCTGCACTATACCGACGACTAAAATATAACATAATTACATTTCTAATTGTATGTAACAGGTTTCATTGACCAGTTGTATAAATAGACTATCAAATGATTCAAAGCAGCTGGGGCAGTGACTAAGGGAGAGCAGTTATGTTCAATAAACAAATAAATAGATGCGGCCCCTTTAAGAAGAGCCACTGGGGTAGGCTACCAGGCTGCGGCTGAGACCAATACTAGAATAGTTGTGTGCTGCAGCTGCTTCTCTGCTAAGGCGGAGGAGCGTCGCCCTACAGGAAAAATAAAATGATAATGCCACCATGTTATTATCATTATATTTGTCCAATCTGGCTCTGTTTAGGTGCGGGCAGGGCTGGGATGCCACAGAGCAGGGGGAGGATTAGTGGGCACTTTCTAAGTTCCCGGGACAGTTTGGTACATCCTGGGCTGGCCTAACAGTCATGCGCACTTAGCATGTTCCCCACCCGGCTGTATTGCACAGCATAGGTGGAGAACATGCACAAGCCCCCTAGTCCCTCTCCGAGCACCGGACCACGGCGCTCAGACCAATCACGACGCTGCTGTCATGCTGGTGACAGCAGTGTCGTGATTGGCTAGGGGAGTCTAGGAACCTGTGTGCTTCCTGTTCACAGCGTTGGACGGAGATGCAGCGACTGTCAGGTAAGAGGAATTTTCTTTTTTTTATATCTCCCCCCCTCCCCGCCCAACCAGTTCAGCCCCATAGCAGCTGCTACTGGTTGTGTGACTCCTTTGTGTGCTGGATACTCTGCACGCTACTCGCTTGGGCACTGCCACTCGAGCACATCTCAGCAGGGCTTCTATACTAGTAATGGACAGCACTGGAAGTTCTCAGCAGCACAGAGCACTTCTCGTCATGGCCGTTATTCTTTTAATTCACCAGTGCTGGTAGGGATCAGAAGGGCTACTACACTCTTAATGGAAGAGTACAAGCACATCTCAGGAAGGCGACTGTACAGTTAATAGGACAGAACTAGCATTTCACAGCAGTACAGTTCAGCATGTAATAGTACAGGACCTGCCTTTCTCTGCAGGACTCCTAGAACTGTCAAGCAATCCTACCTATAGTTCTCAGTAGGTTTCTAGGCTTTTAACTCAACAGAGCCAGCAATTGTCAGCAAGGTTGCTGTAGTTATAATGTATAGTGCCAACACTTTTCAGCATGGCTACTGTGTTTTCATCAAGAGTTCCTGTACTTCTCAGCAGAGTTTCTATGTTTCTCGTGGAAGGGACCAACACTTCTCATAGAGGCTACTATACATTTAATGGACCGCAGCAACACTTCTTAGAAGGGCTCAAATAATTTTCAGGGAGAGAGAATACCTGCACTTCCCAGCAACAAATAGGCACTCTTAGAGAATTAGTATCTGCACATTTAGGTTTTGATGTCAAGCACTGATAGAAAGTGCCAGTACTTTTCAGCAGGGCTCCTATGCTTTTCACAGAGAGCTCCACCACTTCTTCGTGTGGCTGCTGTACTTCTAACTGAACTGTTGCAGCACTTCTCAGGGGGGCTGAGGTACCTTCAGTGAACAGTACTGGCACCTCTCTACAGGGCTGCTATAACTTTAATGGACCGTACTCAGTGCTGGACTGGGAACAGCAACCAGCCCTGGAGGATTGCTGCTTGAACGGCCTTGGGAGAGAGGGGGGAGGAGTGCTAGTAAGAAGCACTGCTCCCGCTTTTGTTACAGAGGGCCGATATTGCAGCACTGCTGCAAAACCGGCACCCAGTGACAAAACCGGCCCCCACCCCTCCGGCCCACCGGGGAAATGCCTGTTGCCCGCTATGGCCAATCCCAGCCTGACCTTACTTGCACTTCTTGAAAAACGCCCCTATTGTTTTCAGAGAGTGTGCAGGCAGTTCTCCACAGTGCTGCTATATTTTTATGTCTCGCCTGGCGTTAGCAGCGCGCATGCACTGCTCTCGCCATGCGAGGGCCTTTTGCGATCGATTTAGCCAAAGCTGAACATGCACGTGTAGGGATGGACAAACATGTCTGCTCTCACCATTGACACAAAGCAAAACATGCACGCATATGTATGGACAATGGACAGTCGGACACCATCTTGTTTTGCTTGTGCCAATAGCTTTCACACGCGCGCCCATGGCGGCATGCTTTTCTTTCTAGTCCTTCGTTTATTTTCCGAGCTGTTTACGGCTCATGTCGCAAAAGAAGCGATGGCGGCGCACTGAGCAGTGTTATTCGATATTTGGGAGATCATGGACAAGAGGGAGAAGCCGCTGGACGTCACTGCCTCCTCAGGAACCTACTGCAGGGTGGGAGCATGCCCTGGCTGCTGCGGGAGAGGTGTTGGGAGGGGATTCTCTCACCCCTAAAGCTAGTACTCTCCTTTTAGTGCCCCCACCAAACTTATGTCCTGTTTATGTTTTCCCATTGCATCTTTTGTCCTCTATTTCGAAGAACAACCCTTGGCTTCCAAATCGTCCTATGTTGCATTAAGAGTGGCACCTGCAGCCAGTTCTGCCTGATGAGCCCAACTGAGTTTAGTTTCGAGGTCTTTCCCGCTCGGAGTCAGTCTTTATTGGCCAAAAAGCCACGAGTGGCATGTCACACTTGGGTGGTACCATTTGGCAGCCGTATCATCTGGATTAGAGCTTTGCTGTTTAAAACACATATTTTGAGGAATTTTTGTAGACTGAGAGGGCACTTTCAGTTATCCAGAAATCTACCTTGACTTGCTTTAGACATCATAAATATTTGTATGATCGGGTTACGGGTCGGAGAAATCTAATTCTTATTGAATTAGTGTCTCTTCTCAACGGGCACCGCCATGGGCGTTGTTCAGGAGCCCCCATTCACACCTGGACTTTGAATATATATATATGCCTCAGACATTTGAGAGCCTCAGGGGCCCTATCGTTTTAATGCCACTGTGCAGCACAGCTCGCCATCTTACTACACGTAAAGGCCTTTTGGGAAAACGGTTATTTGTAAGCTAGTTGTCAGTTTTGCTTGCATTCAGTAGACAAACTTCCTGGACTCATTACCACCCCCCCCCCTTTTTAACCCGTACCTCCAACCATAAACCGATTTACAACCACAGAAAATGCAATTTTTTGGTCCTGTTACAATTGCTTGTTCAAGCCCTTCCACAAAAAGGTCTTTCTTGTGCCTTTGGAAGCCCACTATGTGGACTCCTCTCGAAAGGTCCTTTCTGTACCTTTAAGCTAAGGCCCATCCTTAACATTACCCTATTGCTTTATCAGTAACACTTCATGTTTACAGTTGTCTTTCTTTTATCTGTGATTGTTTTCTATTCCACATTGTTCACTTGTAGAGAACTCTATCTTCAATGCCCATAATGAATCGATTACTTAGATAAATTGTGCGTTGAGAAATTTAGTGTTCTGGTCACATGGACAAATCTGGCGACCCTACCCATCTTTACTACAGATATACCCCTCTCTCACTTTCTTCATTATGTCCCTCCAGACTTCCTTTTTATACCTATATGGACCGATGTTACAACTTTGTCAACTATCTGTTAAAAAAACACACACACACACCCCGGGAAGCTTAAAGTCCAACATGTGTTTAATAACCAGTAAAAGATAAAATACAATTGTCTTTTCAACTGACCAGAACTCAATGCAATAGGTCTCACCTTTCATTAAGTTAAAGCCATTTGCTTTGCTATACAATATCATTAGCAAAGCAAATGGCTTTAACTTAATCAAAGGTGAGACCTATTGCATTTTCAATGCTTGTTAAAGGATGGTATCGGCACTTCTCAACAGGAGGAACTAAACTTTCAGTCCGACAGTACAACTGTGTTTGGCAATGCTGCTATATTTTAATTAGACAATATGGCGTTGTCTCAAAGGAAGTTGTTACCTGCATGTGTTGTTTTCTGTTTGTGTCCTGGGTCTCCTCTGTGCCTCAGCATGCTCTGCTTCATTTCACAATCAAGTTCTGAATGTTTCAACATTCTGCGACTCTGCTCCCAGCAAAGAGGTTAAAAGTACACTCAGCTCCCACAGACTATGGCATGCCAACTCCATGACTGGGATGTGGGTTTAGTACATACTCAAAGGGATTGTCATGCTCACTCTGCACTTTCCTGTTTGTTTTGCTTTGCCAACTTAGTGCCAGGGATGTTGGTTTGGTGCAACCTGCCAGGACTTGACCAACTCAGTACTATGTATGTGGAATAGGCTCATCCCTCTCGGGCCTGCCATGCCAGCTCAGTGGCCTGAATGTGGCCAGGCACACCCCTATGCGGTCAGTCATTCCAACGTAGGGCATGATTTAGATCTTGGCGGACAGGTTACTCCATCACAACGGTGTGGGATATCCTGCCCGCCGAAATAAAAATCCCATCAGATGTAATTCAATTTATATTTCGGCGGACGGGATATCCGTCACCATTGTGACAGATTATCCCGTCTGGCTACTTCTTAAGTATTCTTTATGTAGTGCCATGCAGCCCTAGCAGGACAACAGCAATTCTACTTGATTGTCTCTGTGCTCGTCAGGTGCATTATTGGAGCTGTGTTGGTTGTAGTTGTCATGTGTAGAATAAAGTTAGGTGCCTTGTGTGAAGTTGGAAATAGGCTGGAGTGGAGAGTACAGTTACAAACAGTGCATAAGCATAGGCGTTGTAGCTTAGCATATGCTATAGAAGCAGAATCACAAGGAGTTATTTATCATATATATGTTGATTTCATTATATGTGAGTTGTTGTAGTGGTATTTGTGTGTTCCACAGATCATATTATTGGTACATACACAGATGTAGGACCGAGACATGTCCTTTGATAATTTCTGGTACATTCAGCCAGGCACGGGTTTGGTCTCTTGGGACATTTCGCAGTCCACCCTACAGCCTTGTAGGTCAAATTGATTGTGTATGGTCTTCTTGTACTTGTCATGTTTTTTTATCGTTTTTTCGGAGTTTCAGGTGGTTGCTGGTCATCCCTGGGTAGGATTTTCCAGAATTGGTAGGTTTTTAACAAGAAGGTTCATCCATCTATACTGTTTGTACGCATTTGGAGTCCGGCGCGAGGCAGGGGAGGTCTCGGATTGGCGGCTTCCTTCTTGGAAGTTATACACACAGAATTTTGGGAGCTATATTAAAATCGGACACTATTAAGATTGGATACAAAGAGCAGCATAATGATCTTGACAAGAATTTTCCCCTTACGCCACAGGAGTAGTGTGGCTTGGAATTATCGCCACACTTAAAATAATTTTGAAGTGAATCTGTTCAGCCGTGAACAAGTCGCATGTACAAGCATACTGAGGCGACGAAACACGTGTTGGCTTGGAAACTGTTCACTCATTGAAAACACGAGACATGTTAAAAAAGAAAGAGAGAGAATAAAAAGAGGAACATATGGAATGATTTTTTTGGGGTCTTTTTGTATTACTATAATTGGAAATTACCATTTGAAATATACGTGTGCTTAGGTTCATAATCTATTATGTCTTGTTGCTTTTGCCACAGAATCTAGAGAGGCAGGTGGTTCTCTCTAACCTTAGAGCACCGTTACTGATAAAACTTACTTTTGAGAATAATTTGTGTAATTACCTTTTGGCGCCTACTACCTGATACCTATACCACCAAGTTCATCCCAACAACTACACTGTTTGCTTCGATCGGAGAGAGGATCAGGAGGAAGGCCATTCTTGAGGTTAGGTTCCTCCTTTGGGTGTTAAGTTTGAATTTACATCCTAGTAAGATTGGTCCTTTGCTCTGGACTGCTCTGTGAGCAACACCGAGCCCTTAGTAGTTTATTCTTCCTGTAAGAGGTAACCATGTTCAGAGCAGGGGAGATGTGGTTGCTTCTGTTAAGTGCTTGTCTGAAAGTTGCATTCTGGATTTGTTGAAGTTTGTTGAGTGGCCATATTTTAAACCCACAGTAGACTGCGTTGGCATAGTATAGATGTTTCAGTATAAGGCATCTGATGCTTGGATATAATTGATGTAATGGGGACAATCCATTATAGTGTTCTCAAGATATTGAAGGTGCTTTTTGTTACCAAGTTGACTTCTTTTTCAAGTGAGTGTGGAGTCCATAATCAATTTTAAGCTCTTTACTTCAGCCTCTACATAAGGCCTGAGGTTGTATGCCTGCCATGGGCAACCTCGCTTCTAGAGTAACAGACCCTGACCCTAATGCCAACATCTAAAGCGCCCCAGGAAGATCCCATTCAAATGCGCCGCTATTGCAGCCATGAGCGCCCTAACCCATTCTTACCCTGCGCAACTTCAGAAGTGTGCCTCACACCATTCACAGCCTTCAACAATATATACTTATTCCTAATCTGACCATACAGTGCCTTGCATTAATAACCAAGTCATTGAATCATTTCTCAACTAACACCACATCCATGTGCTCCCTGCCTTGTTCACTGTCTGCAATGATAGTCCTTCATACTTAACCTGTGCCTGAATGGGTTCCTGGTGATATCCTCGAGTACCCGGCACAGGGCGCCATACTCTAGTGACCTCCTGCATTACTCCAGTTGTGTGGCCCACAGCTACTCCCATGATGTGCTGGGATTATTGACCCTTATCGTAGTCACATCTTAACACCTTCGCTGTGACACTATCATGACCCAGCATTTACACACTCACAGTGACACTGTCACAGACCCAGCCTTGCCACATTTATTGTGACACTGCCATGGGCCCAGCAAACACACATGCTTGGTCCCAAGTTCACATGTTCTCTGTGACACTGCCATGGACCCGGTTATAGGTTCAGGAATTGTACTTTAGCTTTGACACTGTCCTAGGCCCAGCCTTCATGCCTTCACTGTGACAGTGCCAAGGGCCCAGCAGTCACACATTCTGTGACATTGCCATGGTCCCAAATACACATATTCTCAATGACACTGCTATGGCCCGGCAATTACACATTCACTGTGAGACTGTCACATTCCTAGGCCTCTCACACCCGGTGAGACACTGCCACATGCCCAGCATTTAGTCGTTCTCTGTGATACTGTCATGGGCTCTGTATTCATACAGTCACTGTGGCACTGCCATGGGCTCGACCTTCGCACCTCTGTAGAGACACTACCTCAGTCTGAGAATTTACAAATTCAATTTGACACTGCCAAATGCCCATCACTAGGGCCTTTTTTTCTGTGACCAGCTACATGCCCAGCTTTTAGATGTTCACTGTGACACTGGCATGGGCCCAGAATTTACACATTCATTCTAACACTGTTATAGGACTAGCATGAGCGAATATATGATGTTACAATGCAAACAATTAAAATGCATGCTTTTACAACGCTGTTTTTACATCACAACTACCATTACATCGCATGATTTTACAACGCATGCCATTACAACACATTTTTTAAAACTACCATTACAACACATTCCATTACAAATCATACCACAGTACAATGCATACCATTACAACGCATAAAAGAATTTTAAAGCATAAAGAACTTAAGTGGCTACCTATAGAAATGCGGGCGAACTTTAGAACAGCCTGCCTCACCCATAAAGCCCTTCACACAGGCAAACCCGAATATCTGGCAGCCAAACTCAGAAAATCAGGTCAGAACAGGACTCTCAGAAGCTCTAACACCCTACTTCTTATCCCGCTCAAAGCACGAAAACAAAAAACATTGGCCAGGTCCTTTGCCGGAAATGCTCCCAAAATATGGAACTCTATCCCCCCACATCAGAACTATTCCTTACTTCCTGAAATTCAAAAGCCAACTCAAAATCCTTTTCCTCGACCGCTCCCTATCAAACAGATAGGAACCGCTAGGAGTGTTCAAAGCGCCTTTACTCTCTTCTCGATGCGGATGGCCATCTCTACTCTGACTCATATCCTGAACGTCTCGCTGATTGTACTATATTTGCTGTCTTTTGCACTGCTCTATACTTGTTGTAAAGCGCTCCGATACTTCCGGTCTGGCTAGCGCTATATAAAACTTCTTAAATAAATAAAATAAAAACAATACTTTTAGGGTAACAGTAGGGTAAGTGTTGGATAGTGTAGGGGTAAAAATTACCATTCCCACTCCAGTGAGTGCAACAGTAGGGTAAGTGTTGGATAGGTAGGGGTTAAAATTACTATTCCCACTCCATGGTGTGCAACAGTAGGGAAGGTGTTGGATAGTGTAGGGGGAGAAATTACTATTCCCATGTAACCCAAAACCCATACCCACCCTAAAACAAAAAAATCTCCATTACTTACCTTATAATGTGTTGTAATAGTATGCGGTGTAATGGAATGTGTTGTAATGGCATGCGTTGTAGTGACGCGTTGTAATGGCATGTGTTGTAATGGCAGGTGATGTAAAGGCAGTTGCGTTGTAATGACTGTGTTGTAAAGGTAGTGCGTTGTAATAACTGCTTTGTAATGGATGTTTCCCGCATGAGCAGACTTACCATGACACTTCATTGGGCCCAGCCTTCACGCATCCTTTGAGACACTGACATGGGCATAGGATTCACACAGCCATTGTGCACTGGCACATGTCCGGCATTCAGACTTTAACTGTGACACTGCACGTGCCCAGAATTCATACATTCACTGCGACACTGCCACAGCCCAACATTTACACATTCCGTGTGACACTGGCCTGGCTCAGCATTCACTGACACTGTCACAGCCCCAGCATTCACACATTAATTGTAGCACTTCTAAGGGTCTAGCTTTGGAGTTCACTACCTGTCCTGGGCACAAGTGGAATTAGGTCCAGTCCTTCAGGTCTCCACACAGGTCTCAAACAGCAGGCCCAGTCCTCTTTTGATCTTCTGTAGGCCCAAAGAGTGTTCTGATGAGCAGTGCTTGAGGTGCCACTTTAGTATGATTTACCCGGCAGTGGGTGGAGGTGACTCTTTGACACTCCCTAAACAATGGGGGAAAAGTCCCCAAGGCCAAACCTTCACAGCGCATCCTGTTGGTCTTACTGTAAAGTATCCCACAGTGCACTATTGTGAGGCAAATCCAAAATGGCAGAATCTCTCTGCTCCTGAAGAGAGCTTGTGTGCCAGGCAAGAATGAGTTAAGGGAAATGAACAGTTACCCCTCAGCTACACCAAACTCGTTATAGGACCAGCTACCCCTCCCACTGGGATGGTGCCAAACTAGCTACAGAGTGTCCATGGAACAAAAGGCTACTCGCCTAGGGCTCATTTTACTCCTAACTATGACTAGAGAGGCTTCTCACTGTACCCCTTCAAGTTAATAAAGTACCTGAACCCAATAGTACATAATAATACATACCAATAGTAAATTATTGCAGGTACCTCTTTTAAATACTAGGCATCTGGCTACAATGCCTGCATAGGAATGACTTATTTAATATTAAAAAATATGGTTCTTTGCTGTCAAAAGGGGTTATTGACAGGTTCGCCTTAAGGTTTAACAACTGCAGGAGTCAGGCTACAGACGTAGGACTAAAGCCACATTTCCTTTCTCAGCTCAGTGAATGGCACAATGTGCCGCAGTGCAAAGGTGGCATTTAAATTTCCCCATGCTATTGGTGTATATCCTGCACCATGTCATTACACGGAAGTTACATATGTCAGTTGGGGATTAGTTAATCTTACCATGTTTTATGTGTCAGAGCCCATACACCAGGCCTGGATAGGAGTGCCCCAGTGTGCAGAGTTAAAAAAAAATACAGTAATACCAGTAAGAAAAAAATGGTTGTGACCACGCAAAAAGAGGCTCTTTCTCACACCTGTGCCAGGGTCATGGGGAAAGTTTGATATAAAGTATTCAGCAGTGTCACATTTAATGTGTGGGCGGCTGGGCCGGGGCAGTGTCACAGTCAATGCGTGAATGCCGGGCTAGTGAATGTGGCACACTTAATTTGTGAATGTGGGCCTTTGGTAGAACCAGATACAGGTGTGAATGCTGGCCCTGGGACAGTGTCACACTTTATGTGTGGCTGTGGGACCTGTGACAGCGTCAATGAATGTGTGAAGGATGGACTTGTGAATGTGTTGAAGTGAATTTGTGAATGCTGGCCCTTTGACAGTGCCACGATTGGTGTGTGAATGCTGGGGGGACCATGACAGTATCAATCAATGTGTGCATGCTGGACCATGCTGGTGTCACACCAAATGTGTGAATGCTGGGTTGTGGCAGTGTCAAGGTGAATGTATAAACTCTGGGCCTGTGCCAATATCACCATGAATGTATGCATACTGGCCCATCAGTGCCACAGTGAAGGTCTGAATACCGGACATGTGCCCATGCACAATGGCTGTGTGAATCCTGGGACCATTGAAATGTTGTGTGAAGGCTTGGCCCACTCTGGTGTCGTGGTGAATTTAATTTGTGAATGTTGGTCCTACAATAGTGTCACAGTGAATGTGTGTGAATGCTGGCCCCGTGCCGGTGTCACAGTGAATATCTGAGAGCTGGGCACGGGGTTGTGTCACAGTTAATGTGTGGATGCTGGGCTCATGGTAGTGTCTCGATGGAGGTGTGAATGATGGGCATGTGGCAATGTCACAGAGAATGTCTGAATGTTGAGCATGCAGCCTTGTCACAATGGTTGGGTGAATGCTGGGCACATGGCAGTGTCTGGTTGGATGTCTGAATAGTAGGCCTTTGAGAGTGCCACAAAGATTGTGTAGATATTGTGTCTTAGCAGTGTCTTGACGGATGTGTGGATCCTGGGCAATGGAAGAGTCAGAGTTAGTCTGTGAATTCTGGGAACTTAGCAGTGTCACAGTGGATCTATGAATGCTGTTCCATGGCAGTGTTACTATGGATTTGTGAAGGATGGGTAAAATGTTCCTGCACAACCAGAGGACTTTGTTGGCTGTGGAATTGACTTTCTCCATGTGAGCTGTTCACACCAAAACAATGGCTTCAGTGGGAGCTCATCCAGCTGCTATCTGGCTTTGAGAGGGCTTCCACGTATACAGTCTGCAATCTTGCTTGATGTATCCAAACCACGCTCCATTGCAGTTGGCCTGAAATTGCGCTTAAGTCCCAGTTGTCACTATATTTTTTCTTGCCAGTTTTTGCCTTAGATCTTAAAAAATATATATCTCCAGATCACCTTATTGGATTTTTGTTGTTTTTATATCATTTTACTCATTAAATTGTGATCAGTTTCTCTAAAATTACTGTGGCATTGTTATTGTGTTGTGTTTTGACTTTTGAACTGTTTTGTTTCTGTTACTTTCTTTCGTTATAGCCTGTCTGTTCTGTGCCATAGCTACCAGGGTTTGAGCCGAGGTTTAAATTGTTGAAACTGTGTTTTACCCTGACAAGTTTGTTGTAGGCTCACATCCTTCCTAATGAAGAACTCGCTGTCTCACAGCAGTGTTAGCATTGAACACCCATCACCTGCACCTCAAGAGCTCCCTTCCACAGGCGTTGTAGCCTACTGTGGTACGCTGGCACTGTGCCAGTGTGAGGATGACCCTATGATGAAGCATGTGATGCCACCCATGGGTGGGTGAGGACTTTCGTCCTCTAAAGAGACAGGATCCTCAGACCTTTAAAGACTTGTTCTTTTTGTGGCATACACATGGGCATTCTTTGCATGGCTGTTGAGAAAAAAGTATTCCTCCTTGTTCCCTTTAATTGAAAAAGTTAGCATTCACACAGTGACCTCGACTCTGACATGGGCCCAGCAGCCAACAGAAAGTGTTTGGGACCTCTGGGCCACCGTCCTCAATAGCCAGTGAGGGAAAGCAGCAAGCCTGGAATGGCCCGATTGTCTCTTAAGCGACTCGACAGGCCACTGACTCCAGTTCTGGTAGGGCTGGGGCAGAGTCTGTCACATACCGGGCCTAGTTTGTGTTCGCCTGCCTATGAGCACAACATCTGGCCTATGCTGCAGAAGTGTGAGAAGCTCGTGGGATAGTAATTATTTCAAATAAGATGCTCAGTCTAAGGCAGGGCATACCATGAAACGGCCCCACCCCTTCAACCCATAACGCTCCCTGGAGTGCATTCCCGGAGGTGGGGACTGTTTAGACATGTCGGTGTCCGCCCGGTGCAAACCCTCCTGGAGCCCAGTTCAGGTCGACCTCTTGAAGCTGCGAGAGGGATCCGCAGCTAGAGACGCCTCATGCAGCTTCATCTGAGCGCTGCTATGCGCTTGTTAATACACAGCCTCTGGGCGCTATCCAATGTTTTTAGACTCTGTCTAAAAACAGCTAAACATACCCACTCTAAAAAACACCAGCCATTTTAAATCCTTAGCCACAAATTGTTTACTATTATTCCCTAACCATGACGACGTCCCTGCCCTCTCCCAATTCTCCGCCTCTGAATGCTGTTTGCCTCTCTCCCATCGCCCCTAATACCTTCCTTAGACACTATCTATATGCTGTATGTTCCGCTGCCTTCAAAGATGTTGCGTTATAGCCAGACCTGCCAACTTGGCAAATGAGGAACAAGCTCAAGTCCCGGCGCCGGCTCACCATCCTGTGATCCTGGGCAAATCACTTAACCTTTCTTTGCTAAAAAAAGAAATGAGTCTGACCCTGCGTAATGTAAGTGGTGCTCATGTAATACGTGCCAATGCGCTACATAAAACTGCAAAAGAAAAGAACTCGTGGCTTTATTCCCAGCCTTTGCGGGCCGCCCCCTGCTTTTGCCTCTGCTCCCTGCATTTAGGTACTATTGTGATCCCCTAGCACTGCCTCGAACCCTTTACCGCTGCTGAAGGGCGCGCCCACTCTCTGCCTGGCAGCTGCAGTGCTCTGGTGCCCTGGCAGCCGCACCCCCGGCCAGGACACCGGGAATGCCGTTAATGGTTAACATGCATGGGGAAGCTCCGCCGGGGCACAGGTGAGCGCGGGGAGGGGCTTCCGGGCAGCGCCCAGGGGCCGTGCCACCCGTGGCCGCGGACAGGACCCCGTGCAGGCCACTCGGCGAGAAGAGGGGGTGAGTACCGGACGAGTGCTCGCAAGGGTTGGGGTCAGGGTATGAGAGGGGGGGGGGGGGGTCGATGAGAACGAGAGCTCACGGCCCTCTGTGAAAACATGTTGCATAAGACGGGAAGACCAGGGGTATCAAGCGAGCATGATGGATAGATGGGAGTGCCATGGTTGATAGTTGTGAGGAGGAACCTCTGAAAACTGGTAAAAAATAATCGCATATATCAATAAGGACTAGCTAGATTAAGAAGGATAAAGAAGACTCAGATGGGTACGTCATGTAGCAACAAGGAATGAGGAGAAACGTTGTTTTCCTCATAAAGCCCTCACCCACCGACCTAGTCGGTGGCATGCTTCATCATCGGGCCCACCACAGTGGCACCGAATGTGCCCCGGGTGTGCTTCAACGCCAGGAGACTGCGGAGCTGGTATGTTGCTGAGTGTGCGGTGAAGAAGGGTGTGAGAAGTGAAGTTGATTAAAAGCTATGCAGGCGGTCCCAGCACCCGAGGGTTGCTTATTTTTAATGAACTGGGCCTCTGCTAGCGGATAAAAGGCAAGAAGACGTGTTGGAGTGCTTGTTATGACCTCCAGCGTCTAGTGCGGTCTACATGTTTCAGCCAGTGCCTTGTTAATTTTAAGCTGGCTTTCCTCAGGACCTTTTTGTATGTGAAAGTGCAAAAGTAAACTTAATATTTAAGTGGTTATGTGGTCTTTTGGCTATGTGTGGCGCACGCTAAGGCGCTATAGCTGTTTGAGGGGATTCCCTCAAGCTTGACTACATACAACACATAGGACAAAGACAAGACGTACAAGGTAGAGTAATTTCAGTATGGTATAATGTACCACAAGATGCCGGCTTATAAGGTGGTGGTCGGCCTATAATCGGCTATGGTGAGCTCATGGCACGTGCATGAAGCTGGTGAGAATTGTAACAAAACCGATAGTGTTTTGGTGGTGGGCTAAAAAAGCGTATTTACAAGGTGAGGTACAGGTAAGTGTAATATTGGATCCTCACTCTGTTTTGTCTTGTAAAAAGCTTCATGGGTCGCCTGGCAGAGAAAGAGACCCTAGTGGAATAAAAGGTAGTTCAACAAATCTCCAACCTGTTGGGAAAAAGGTGGCTTACCCTGTTGTAGCTGTAGTGGATCAGATTTACTCACGAGTTTTTCGGTCTGGTTCCTCCTTGGACCTATTCGTCCTTCCGCGGCGCCCGGTATGAGGTGAGTGGGGCGTCCGGTTTCGTTTTTATACTCCCTTGTAGATCGATTTCACCTGTGAGTGGTAAAAACAAAGGGAGGGATGCGCGCTAATAGCCGTGTCATTGTCGGCCTGATCGCGCATGTGTAGTGGAGGTGGTGCGCGGTATTGCGCATGCGCGAATAGTTAGCGCTGGTACTGAGTCTGTGAGCATGCGCGGTGAAGTCGCGCATGCGCGTTGGTGCCCATTGGAGTCAGAATCTTGACTGTGGTGTGGGCAAATCGCGCAATTATGTGATGGGATGGGTATTGATCTTAATGAACTGCCAAGGCCTGGAACAGGGGTAGTGATGGCCTGGTCGAGTGGTTGGCTAACCGAGGTGACTACTCTATAGTACATCATGGTGCATGAAACTCATGCAATTGCCAGTATTAGTCAGAGGAGAGGGGAGCAAGGGGGCGCTCATACAGGGGTAACCTGGCACAGGTATCGTCGTTTCGCACAGCATGTGGTTATTACACAGTTAGGGAGTTCCATGGTATAGCATCGTTTAAACCCTGGGTATGTGTGGATAAGCGATAGATCCATCGTTGTTCTTTTTGTAGGAGAAGTTTTTCATTTGTGGTGTTGTCAAATTTTTCAATGACAGTCCAGGAGAAGTCATTTGGCGTGTGGTTGTGGGTTAAGAAGTGGTCAGTGAGCTTGCTTATGTTTTTGCCGCATCTTATCGTGCTCCTGTGTTCCGTCATTCTTGTTCGTACTTTGCGGGTGGTCATGCCAATGTATCTTAGGCCACAGCGGCAGGTTATCAGGTACACCAAGTTGGTGGAGTTGCAGTTTGTGAACTGTCGTTGTGTCCAGGTCTTGCCCGGTTCTAGGTTCAAGGTTTTGGAAGGTGACGTCAGGTGGCACACACTACAGTTGTTGCATGGTTGGTGACCAGTGACTTTGGGAAGGCCCCACATGTTGAGTAAGGTGTTGTCACTGACATTTTTCTTTGGTAGGGGTCTGGTTTTTACTAGTTGGTCTTTGAGGTTGGTTGCCCTTTTGTAGGCAAAGTGGGGTTTTTCCCATTTCCTGGTGCCGGAGTTGATGATCTTCCAGTTTCGTTGTATGATGTTGGCTACCTGGTTGGAAGCCGTGTTGTAGGTTGTCACACAGGTTAGGGTGGGTTCTGTCTGCGGTTTCTCAAAGGTTTCCAGTAGAGCCTCTCTGTTCTGGTTTCTCGCTCTTTTGCAAGTTTTGTTGATGATCCTTGACGGGTAGCCACGTTCCTTAAGTTTGTCTGTTAAATCATTGGCTTGTGATTTGTAATCCTGGATGTTGCTGCAATTGCGTCTAATGCGTAAGAATTGCCCATAGGGCAAATTTTCCCTTAGGTGTCTGGGATGGAAGCTGTCAAACCTTAGTAAGGAGTTCCTTGCTGTGGGTTTATAAAAAGTAGTTGTGATCAGGCCTCCATTCTGTGGTTTGATGTTCAAGTCAAGGAAGGCTAGTTCTGTAGAACTGCTGGTGCTAGTGAAGCGTAGGAAGGGGTCCTGATTGTTGATCCAGAGTATGAAGGTGTCCAGTTGTTCTTGGTTGCCTTCCCATATCAGAAGGACGTCATCAATGTAGCGCCGCCACATTTTTATGTTGGTTGAGAAAGGGTTGGTAGGTTGTCGTATGTAGGTGTGCTCAAAGTGTGCCACATATAATCCTGCCACGCTTGGGGCAAAAACACTGCCCATAGACGTTCCGTTGGTCTGGAGGTAGTATGTTCCTTCATATTCGAAGTAATTCTCTTTGAGGGCCAAGGTTGCGCAGTCCATGATGAAACTGCGAGGGGTGTTGTACTCCCAGGGGCTTGCCATGAGGACATCATGTAGTACCTTGAGTGTGGCATCCTGTGGCAGGCTGGTGTAAAGGCTCTCAATGTCTAATCCTACTAGTAATTCAGAGTTGGGGTTGAAGTCGATGTCTTGGATCACACTTAGGAGGTGTTTGGTGTCCTTGATGTAGGAAGGCGCTTTTTGGACCAACGGGTTGAGAAAGAAGTCACAAAAGCGTGAAAGGGGTTCTAGTAATGACTTTATTCCAGATACGATTGGTCTACCGGGTGGTGGGGTGATGCCTTTGTGTATTTTAGGGACAATATAGAAATACGGGGTCTTAGTATCTCTGGGGCATAGGTAGTCCGCCTCTTGTTTGGAGATCTTTTCATTATCTTTGGCATCCTTGACCATGTGGTTGATGGTGTTTTGTAGGTGTTCAGTTGGATCCATAGCCGATTATAGGCCGACCACCACCTTATAAGCCGGCATCTTGTGGTACATTATACCATACTGAAATGACTCTACCTTGTACGTCTTGTCTTTGTCCTATGTGTTGTATGTAGTCAAGCTTGAGGGAATCCCCTCAAACAGCTATAGCGCCTTAGCGTGCGCCACACATAGCCAAAAGACCACATAACCACTTAAATATTAAGTTTACTTTTGCACTTTCACATACAAAAAGGTCCTGAGGAAAGCCAGCTTAAAATTAACAAGGCACTGGCTGAAACATGTAGACCGCACTAGACGCTGGAGGTCATAACAAGCACTCCAACACGTCTTCTTGCCTTTTATCCGCTAGCAGAGGCCCAGTTCATTAAAAATAAGCAACCCTCGGGTGCTGGGACCGCCTGCATAGCTTTTAATCAACTTCACTTCTCACACCCTTCTTCACCGCACACTCAGCAACATACCAGCTCCGCAGTCTCCTGGCGTTGAAGCACACCCGGGGCACATTCGGTGCCACTGTGGTGGGCCCGATGATGAAGCATGCCACCGACTAGGTCGGTGGGTGAGGGCTTTATGAGGAAAACAACGTTTCTCCTCATTCCTTGTTGCTACATGACGTACCCATCTGAGTCTTCTTTATCCTTCTTAATCTAGCTAGTCCTTATTGATATATGCATATAATCCAGGGGATTCGGTCTAGTTTATCTAGTCCTCTCTCTCCCTCTTGATCTAAGCAAAAATAATCGCAGCCTTCAAGAGACCACATGTGGACATTCGATGGTTATTACCAAACCATAACTTTTTAGGTCGAGGACCATCGCACTGCGTAGCAGTGGGCGGAGCCGAAGATTTTATGTTACTTAGTGGGGGCCTGGAACCCACCCCTCTTCTCCATTGGCTGGCCTAGTAAATGCTGGCCAGCCATTGGAGGAGAGGGGCGTCACTCCCTTTAAGCCCCGTCTTTTTGCGATTCGGAGGCATGTTTTTTAGGTTCTTTCTATCTGTGACGTCATCCGTCACTAAAACCTAAAAAACACGCCCCCCAGTCGCAAAATGGCGGCACGTTTCTTCGAGGCATTTCTGCATTGCCTCAGAGAAAGATGGTTGTGTCATGCCACCCCCCGTTGTGCGTCGCTTATCCTCTTGCAGGCTCCCCTTTCCTTCTTTACCCCGCCCGATGCATGGCCTCTGCCTCTGATGATGCACCTCAGGCACGGTCTCACAGCTTTTATTATTCACACAGCTCTGATGATGCACCTCAGGCACGGCTCACAGCTGTTATTATTCACACAGCTCTGATGATGCACCTCAGGCACAGGGCTGACCCTGTTATTATTCACACAGCTCTGATGATGCACCTCAGGCACGGGCTAACGCAGTTATTATTCACACAGCTCTGATGATGCACCTCAGGCATAGGGCTCACATCTGTTATTATTCACACAGCTCTGATGATGCACCTCAGGCACAGGGCTGCCTGCAGTTATTAGTCACACAGCTCTGATGATGCACCTCAGGCACGGGCTCACAGCTGTTATTATTCACACAGCTCTGATGATGCACCTCAGGCACAGGGCTTCCTGCAGTTATTATTCACACAGCTCTGATGATGCACCTCAGGCACGGGCTGCCTGCAGTTATTATTCACACAGCTCTGATGATGCACCTCAGGCAAGGGGCTGACGCTGTTATTATTCACACAGCTCTGATGATGCACCTCAGGCACAGGCTGACGCAGTTATTATTCACACAGCTCTGATGATGCACCTCAGGCATGGGGCTGACGCAGTTATTATTCACACAGCTCTGATGATGCACCTCAGGCACGGGCTGCCTGCAGTTATTATTCACATAGCTCTGATGATGCACCTCAGGCACAGGGCTGCCTGCAGTTATTATTCACACAGCTCTGATGATGCACCTCAGGCACGGGGCTGACGCAGTTATTATTCACACAGCTCTGATGATGCACCTCAGGCACGGGCACACAGCTGTTATTATTCACACAGCTCTGATGACAGAGTGTTGAGGCCAGAGTGTTGAGGGCAGAGGGCAGAGTGTTGAGTGCAGAGTATTGAGGGCAGAGTGTTGAGGGCAGAGGGCAGAGTGTTGAGGGCAGAGTGCAGAGTGTTGAGGGCAGAGGGCAGAGTGTTGAGGGCAGAGTGTTGAGGGCAGAGGGCAGAGTGCAGAGTGTTGAGGGCAGAGGGCAGAGTGTTGAGGGCATAGGGCAGAGTGTTTAGGGCAGAGTATTGAGGGCAGAGGGCAGAGTGTTGAGGGCAGAGGGCAGAGTGTTGAGGGCAGTGGGCAGAGTGTTGAGGGCAGAGTGTTGGGGGAAGAGTGTTGGGGGCAGAGTGTTGGGGGCAGAGTGTTGAGGGCAGAGTGTTGAGGGCAGAGGGCAGAGTGTTGAGGGCAGAGGGCAGAGTGTTGAGGGCAGTAAGTGCGTCGGTTTGTGAACATATATATTTTGAATATTTTACAGTATCCGGTTTCCACCAAATTTGTCAGGGCCAAAGTGCAGGATTAAACAAATCTGTACATTTCCATTCAGGTGATCGTTTGCTAATGCCTGGTACTCATTTTAGGTTTCACCTGTACAGCACTTGCACTGTGCTTGAGAAAACGATTGTGTTTAATATAAACCTACAAGGGACTTATATCCTGCCTCACTCTCTCACTATATAATACTCACTCTTTCACTTTTTACTACTCGCTCTCTAATACTCTCTTTACTAATAACTCTCTCCTACTCACTATCAACTACTCACTCTACTACTTACTCTGTGTGTGGGGTGCTAATGCAATAGGTCTCCCATATGCAAACGATTAAGCTATTGGCAATGTAAATGACAATGCCATTTATTTATGATTTAAAAAAAAAAAAGTAAGGAGCAATGCCAATAGCTCTACCTTTAATAATGCCAAGACCATTGCATTGTAAATGCGTATTTTAGAAGATGGCGGTGGGAAGGTGTGGGTGTGGGGGTGGGACTCAACTCAGCTGGGCCGTTGGGACTAGCCAAGAGGGAGGTGGAGCTCAAAGGAGCGACACCTACACTGAAAGAGCGAGATTGAGTCCTGAGGAGACGGGCTGACACTGAGGGGCAGATTTACAAGCCCCATGCAACACTTTTGCGCCTCCGTTGCTTCACTTTTGTGATGCAGCAGCTATAAAAAACAATGCGCCAAGTTACAACACATTTGCAACGTGACGCATCTAGAGAGATGCGTCACGTTGTAAAGCCCTGCCTCACATTATACCTGCGTCAGGTATAATGTATGTAAGGTGGGCGTTCCAACGCAAGAAAGCCTCGTAAAAGTGACGCAGTAGATTTCACTGCACCACTTCTACGACGCCTCGGCGTCAAAGCTTTACGCCTGCTTGAAGCAGGGGTAAGGAATGATGCAGCACAGCATTGCGAGTGTTGCGTCATGCCTGCGACATGACTTCAGCAATGCATGAACTTTGCGCAAACAGATGCGTGACACATCTGTCAATCCTTGCGCCGTGGTGCGCTGTATTATAAATGCAACGCATCCATGGTGGCGCAAGGTTTTCTTTGAGTGACGCAAGTAAACTGCTGCATCTCTGCTATAACGCAGAGATGTTTCAGTTTCTTGTAAATCTACCCCTGAGTGCAGTCCATGGAGTGAGCCTCCCTCCCAGGTAGTGAGGTAGTGATTCAAAGAGTGAGACACACATGGAGTAATACAGTGCCCTGGGGAGAGAGACTCTCAATAAATTGAACCAAACGGTGGTCATTGTTTATAGGTCGAGGCTTGGATATTGTTTTAGTCCATTTTTTGGCATATTTACATAATGATATGAGGGAAGGGTCCATATCAGTATGCAAGGTGAAGTATCTGGATATGTAGGTATACCCCGGCGAGTAAGACAAGGGTGTGTATTGGCTCCCCTTTTATTTATCCTTTATATAAATGAGCTCCATCCCTTTTTTTAGTGCAATCAACACAAGATGTACCAAGAATTAAGGGGAAGCCACTACTGACATTATTATATGCAGATGACGCAGTGCTCAAGGGTAGCACTCCCAGAGCCCTGCATCATTGATGCTTTTGTGGACTTCATGGCCTAATTAAAAAAATCATTATGCCTTGCGGACATAAGGGTATTCCTATGCCAAATATGTCGAATGGCCCTCAGCATTTGAGCCACACCAGTATTTTCCTTTACCTCAGTGTGATATTTTTCGTCTAGAGGGTCTCGGTCAACTAATACTGTACATCGCTGCATGAACTTTAGAATGGCTAACAGTGTTTCGTGCAGCCTCCCCCAACCTTCGGGGGGTGTCTCCCTTAAGCCTTTCCTTCAAATTTACAAGGCACAATGCGTACCCATCACCATGTATGGCGCAGAGGTTTGGTTTTTTTTTAATTGCAGGGCTATACAGTGTGATGCAGTGGTGGCTGGTGACATTTGAACCTGGTGGGGCGGAAAATGATTTCCGCACTGTAGCTCGCAAGCGCGTCCTACTCGCAGTAACAAGAGGGTGTTTCATCTCTGTTGCCATGGTGATCACAGCAGGCGGGGCATCCCTAGGAACTGGAGCATAATCATTTAACCCCAACGCGCGCGCCCCCCTCCCTGCCGTGGCCACATTATTAATACAACAAAATGCCCACTGGCCTGTCCAGGAATCTTATCCACAAACTCAAGATATCAAACATTAGTGTTTGGGATTGTCTATTTAAATAAAAATGTATTACAACCCAAAGGAATCATTTTTTGCAAACATAGAATAACGAAAGATCGAGAAAAAAACCCAAAGATGTTCTGAAACAATGCCTTTCAGTTTACATGCAGCACTTTGATGCCAGTCATGATTCACAGAGCTATGTTCGAAGGATGGTAACCTATGAAGTTCAAGAAACAGAATGATCTCTGTGGCAAAAGCAGCAACCCACTGAGCTATCTACAAAAAAAATCTGTGATAGGCATGCTACACTTTGTGCTTCGCATCAGGAACATTAACACTCTAAGCTGCTTTAGCAGGAGTCAAAATTATCACTAGACTGATCACAGCTCTCTCCATTAAAGTGCATCAATCACCAGAGTACGCGTGCTGTTATTATTCCCTGAAAAAAGCAGTAAATAAAAACATATTCGCAGGCTGTTCTTATCTCTCCTCAGCCTGTCATTCAAATGGCTCCCCCTCGGCCTTAGCGCACAGAGCGATGCCACCTGGCGCATTCGGATTAAATCTTTTGGGGGCCCCTAGGCAGCAAGGATGAATCAACTGAAGCGGGCAGCACAGTGTGTGGAAGTGGCTGCGGGTGCGGGGTGAGAGTGACCAGACGTCATCAAGCAGGTCAGGATTGGTTAGAGAGCAGCCAAACTCCCCGCCCCATTAGGAGGCTGGGGGCTGTGGCATGAGGCAACCCCCGGTTTCCAAAGGGGGGGGGCTAGTGCGCATGTTCCCGCCGGGCAGAAAAATGACCTGTCCGAAGCGGACACGCGCACTAGCGCGTCTGCACAGCCCCCCCCCCCCCTTTACCTGATGGTTTCTGGTCCGGCCCGGTGACCGGCCGGCCAGAAACTAGTCTGAATAATGTCTTAATAATGTTTTATTTTAGGCACACTAGCGGTCCCGGATGGCGGCAGTGCGCATTGGGAGGGCAACGCCCGAACGCCCCAATGGACGCACCGCCGTTGGCTGTGATGTGAAATAGATTCTGCAGAACACTTTTGTCTGTTCCCATTTCTGCCTCACACTATATTCGTCTCATAGAGCTTAGTCTTCCTTATTTAGCTGATCGTATCAGGGCTCGCCCTGTTCTGCTGTGGCTTGCAATTTGGAGTAATGCTGAGGCCGGGTTAACACAAGACATTATTTTGGATGGCCTTTCTCTGGAGAAGGGTTAACTTATTTTCTGGCTGGCCTATGTGAAAGCTGAATACTGTAAAGAGTCTGCTTTCACTGAGCCATCATCTTATATTGGCATAGATAAAAAGATAGTAGCATATGTACTTTATGACCATGAAGAATCACAACGTTTAAGCGATATGGCAGTGAAGCCAAATGTGCCTGCTTATATAGGACTATATGAACTTGATTGTCCGCCTGATTATATTTGGTATGCACAGAGTAGATGGGAACGATCTTTGCTATTCCGTTTTAAATCAGACACAATGAAATACCTGTTGTGATTGCCCCACAGTTTTGTTCATAATTTGGAGGCTCTATCCATGTCCCTGTGATAATTATTCAAGCCAATCAGTGCTCGATTTTACCTTCTTCTGAACATTTTATGTAAGGTATACAAGATTGTTTTTAATCCCAGTTTCAAAAAAGTATTTTCAAAGTATTGGTCAATGTAGGCCTGCCCTCAGACTTTTAATGACTCTACCTAATGCTGAAATTGTTTTGTCTGTTGGGGCTTTTTTTAAATCTGCTTTGCAAGCTCGTAGGGCGATGCTGTCTTAAAATATTTTTTTGTGTTTTAACTTTTTAACTATGTTTGATCTGTTTGTATGCATTGTATTTTGATGTAATATTGTATGTGCTTTTTATTGATTTTATTATGCGTCAGAAGAAAGCTTTTATTGATTGATTGATACTATGAGTGAGTCTGATCTTCAAAGAGGGGGCTTGGCGAGCGCGGTGAGGGTATATTGAGTGCAGTGAGGGTGGTGGTGAGCACAAGGGTGCAGTACAGGGAGTGTGGAGTGCGCCCAGGCGTAAGAGCACATACAGACGTATGGAGAGTGTGGTGTGGAATGAGAACAATGAGAGGCACAGACTGCTCAGTGTGGGGTGTGTGAGTGAGGTGAGTGTTGTAAGTTCACTCATGACTGTGGTTCAGGCTGTGGCGAGTGAGCTCAGTTCATTGAGGGATGTGATGAGCAGGTGAGTGTAGTGTTATTGTTTTTGAAGCAGTGCATGGTGTGGTGAATGTGGTGTGGACAGTGAGGATCATGTTGAGTGCAGCAAGGAGTTTTGAGTTAAGAGCGCACAGCATGCCTCCAAGTCCTAAGGGGGGTGAGCATTTTCTCTCTAAACTGCACATCAATATCCTCCCACAATCAACTTATCAATGATGAGTTTGGATTGGGGTAACAAGGAGAGTGAGGGGAGCGCCATGAGAGGGGGAAGCAGCGCACAAGGGAGAGTACAGGTAATCCCATGCTCTGCCATGGAGTGTTACAAGAAAAATGAGTTCCCTGCTATGCAGCCATGGCAAGAGATAGAGTCATACAGGCAAACGGATGGTAAAAAGGCCAGGCTCCAGGGGCGGGACAGTCAGAAGAAGAGGCGGGAAAGCCAATGAATAAGAAGCAAGCAAATGAGATTGACAAGAATGCCAACCAATGGTAAGCAATTGGCTGACCCAATGCCCACTCTTGGCATTGTACACAAAGTACATAATAGATCTTCAACAACTGACAGGTAAAAGCTGTCTGAAAGCAAGACCTAAAAAGCCATGTCCTTTGGCACACATATCATAGACATAATGCTCTTCCCTGATCCATAAGAGGGTCCAGCTAGGAACTATTTAATCTGTTTTCTAATTTTGCAGGTCACTATCCAATTTATTCGACCGTACACATTACAACACCCAACCAAATACAATGTTATAGAATGAATGTACTAATAGGCACTTAGAATTATAATATAATGACGCCTTTGTGTCCGGTCAGCAAGAATTCCAGAACCATCAAAGGAGCCAGGTTTACGAAAGTATTTTGGTGTTTTGAAAGCTTATAAATGGTGGGGGTATGCCACACAGATGCACATAATAAAACACCTTTATGTGGACATCAGTCGTCAGTAGTAAAGTCAGCTGTATGGAGATTGCTGTAATGATTATAGTGGGTGGGATAAATAGTGAGTATAAGAGGGATGTGTGAGCACAGCAAATGCTTTCACAAACAACGTACTGCAGTGGATCTTGCCCTTTTCTTTTTTTTGGAAAACCTTTATTGAAGCATTCAAAAGTAATACAAGCACAGGCCTACAACCACAGGGGCCGGCCGCAAACTCATCAAACCAAGTTCAACACTACTTATCAGCCGACAACCCTGGGTACCGGCTACAATGTAAGTTACAGCGTATAATAGAATGCGCCATCAATCAACAGGATAAAACAGAGGTTCAGTATTTTCTTTTTTGAAGAAGCAAGAGTGGCTTCACTATAATAGGCGTCGCACCATAAAATAAAGAGCAATAAGAGATGGGGGATGTATCTCGCACTGGAGTCAATAAAAGGTGACATATAACATAGCCGTATTTACGCAACGCCTTAGCAGAGGCATAGAAGAATTAAAGGATAATCTATTTGTAAGCGATCTAGTGCGAGTACCATCCAGAAAACCCACCCTTAGGAGACAGAAAAGTAAAAGCTAGCATAGACGCCCAGTAGAGTAGGAAGTAAACGAAGGATAGACAGCCAACCACCCTAAGGAAGAAAGAAAGGAAAAGAAAGGGACCATAGAACAAAACAAATTAAAATAACAAACGCCCCCGTATCCCCCACCCTGCACCCCTGTAATGGCTACAGCCTACCCCACTAACAGCGTGCCTGTCGCCCCGAAACTTGCCCTAAAAGAAGGAAGAAAAGTGGAGGAGGAGATCGAAAAAACACACTCCCGGTCTCCCTTACCCCCGCCATTAGCGACCTCCCCAAGACGAATCAAACACTGTATGAAGCAAAGTATTAAACCCAACTGGGGGAGGACATTAACAAAACCACCTGACTCCCGTCACGCTATAAGGTACAATCCCAGCATATATCACGGTAATTTAGCAAGCCCTTAGAGTCAAATTCAACCCTGGCCAGTACGGTTCCTTACGAGAGCCCTTGTCGCCCAGGCCACAATCACCATGAGGAAATCGAAGCGTCCATTAAAGTTCAAGTCAATGAAATCGGATCGAAGACAGGATACAAATTCACGACATCCACAAAGCCGGCAAGGAAAAGTGAGGAAGAATGGCAAACCTCTCCGATAGTCACTGAGGAACTGTTTGTGGCGATCAAAACCGTTAGCGGCGATGTTCGGCCGAGTAGGGTTCGAGCAGGGAAAGCTGACGGCGATCACAAGCGCGCCATCTGTTGAGCCTGAGTCATCAAAGCGATCTAAATCAGGCTTCCGCACGGGGTCCTCAAAATGGCAAGCAAAGTACTCCACGGGAACCACAGTTTGCTGATAACATGTCGATGCGTTGTCGTCCGGTCTCAGACAGATGTTGTCTAACGATACAGACAGCTAATTGTACGTGACGGCGATATGCAGCTGGAGCGACCCAATGGCGGCCATTACGGACCTCAGCGATGGCGTGCCTTCCGTCCCCTCTCGCGAAGCGACGAAGCAGGACTCGAACCCCGGAGATCGACTACTCCGAGACACCAGGCACACACAGAACCTCTGACAACAGTGGGCGCTCTCAAAACTGGCAATATCAACACCTTCGCCGCCTGCGGGGGCCAGCCCGTCCACCCCGGGCCCCCCAGCAGATTCTCCGGGCGTCGTACCCCCGACCGCAGCTACCGATATGAACTTGCGTCACTGTACCGTGTCCTTAGTGTAAACAGGTCACTGAGTAGCAAATCGTAAAAGCAAATATGGTCTGAGTTCGGGAGACCGGACGCAACCCTGGTTCCACAGCCGATGTTGATCAACTCTAACCTGGATGGGCTAGAAATCGAGGCCCCGGCTTCAACCCTGAAGTAGGCCAAGAATAGAACACGACATATCTTCGGCACCCGAGAAGCTGGAAATTCCGGGATTGCACCGTGAGAGTCAGGAACACCTCATATGCACGGGAGTCCGGCGTGAAGACAGGATAGAATACAGGATATCCGAGCTGCTGGCGGAGGTCGGCGGAGCCGGGAGCTTATGCGGCCATCTTGTTTGGTAGCGTAGCTCCTCATCTTGCCCTTTTCTGAGTTTAAAATGCTTTAAGTTATATAACATACCAAGTTATCAAAACACATACAAAAGTGAACTCTTATCTCTAATGGACATACACATCTGGAAAATATTACATCTATGCACTTAAATATGAAATTCAATTTTGAGTTCTAAAAATTAAAAAAAAAGCCTATAATAATGAAGCTAATTTGGATACTTGTAATCTGAGAAACATTTTAACATTTGATGTAAATCAATGGAAAACAAGCATTTGCAATGCAATAGGTCTCGCATTAGGAAAGTTTGAGCTATTGGTCTTGTAAATGACAATTTTTTAATTTATGTTTTGTTTTTGAAAATAGCGAAATTGATAGCTTTGTCATTTACAATGCCAATAGTTATAAGTTTCGCAAATGGGACACCTATAGCATTTGTAATGCAATATGTGTTGTATTTACGTGACTTACATGTATTGATATTACACATAACAATGGCTTTTAATTTTTTTCAATAATACTTAAATAAAAGTTATTGTAATTTATAATGACAATAGGTTAAAGTTTTGTAAATAACTTTTGTGAAGAGTATGTTCAGTGTATTTTATTGTGACGAAAATCCAGGAATAGAAGTGAAATATTAACATCTTTTTGTTACATTTGTAATAAAGCTTGAAACATTGAGAGAACATATTTGAACCAGGTGTTGTTGAATGGTTGTACAGATTGATGCTGTGCTGGCGCTGAGTGATGTTGTGATGGCGAACGAGTGATGCTGTGGCGTTCAGTGATGCTGTGGTAGCGCATAGTGATGTTGTGGTGCCCCTGAGTGATGCTGTGGTGGTGCGGAGTGATGCTGTATGCTATGCTATGTTTTTTTTTTTGCTATCCTATGTTTTGTTTTGTTATGCTATGCTATGTTTTGCTATCCTATGCTTTGAATTGTTATGCTGTGCTGTGTTTTGTTATGCTATGCTATGTTTTGTTATGCTATGCTATGTTTTGCTATGCTATGCTTTGCTTTGCTATGTTTTGCTTTGCTATGTTTTTTTATGCTATGCTATGTTTTTTTGTGTTTTATTATGCTATGCTTTGTTTTGCTATGCTATGTTTTGTTATGCCATGCTATGTTTTGTTTTGTTATGCTATGCTATGTTTTGCTATCCTATGCTTTGAATTGTTATGCTCTGCTGTGTTTTGTTATGCTATGCTATGTTTTGTTATGCTATGCTATGTTTTGCTATGCTTTGCTTTGCTATGTTTTGCTTTGCTATGTTTTTTTATGCTATGCTATGTTTTTTTGTGTTTTATTATGCTATGCTTTGTTTTGCTATGCTATGTTTTGTTATGCCATGCTATGTTTTGTTGTGTTTGGTATGCTATGTTTTGCTATGCTTTTTTTTTTCTTTTTTGTCCTCATTTGCCACCCAAATTCTAAACAAGCAATCTGTTGGGTTTAAAAAGCTTTGTGCTGCCACAGTTATATCAACTGGAGGGGGACAATAGTGGAACCTGAACCTAGTCCCTCAGCAAGTAAGCCTCAACCACAACGATCACCGGGATAAGAGCCATACAGAGGTAACCGTAGTACAGCCAGAATGTTGGTGTAAGCATTTATATACAGCTTTGCCATATTTCTGGGCTTAGTGGCTTAATCATTGGACCTGGGGGAAAAAGAAAAAAAAAACCCGATGCTCAATGATCCCATCTCAACAAACGCCAGAAGGATGTTTTCTCTGGGTTACATGCTCTGGCCAAGTCCAATTTAGAGACCTGCAAGGTGGCATTATACCAGTCAGTGATAGTAGGGGGAGAAGGGTCTTTCCAATTCTTGCATATCTCCCTCCTAGCAAGCAAAATAGAGTAAAAAATGAGCTTCCTCTCAGAAGGGGGAACTCCTTCCACAAGACCAAAAATTACTGATACAAGACTCAGGGCAATATTGGAGCCAACCGATGCAGAAAGACAGTTGCTTATATCATTCCAAAAAAGAGACAGATGAGGGCAGTCGAAAAACATATGAGTGTCCGAAGCGGACAATTGCCCACATCTCGCATAAGCCACTGTACTTCCAGATGAAAATTTTGACAACCTAAGTGGTGAATAGTAAGCTCGATGAATAGTAAATAGATGGTTCCTACGAAGCCATGCAGGTTTCACAATGTCCCACATCATTCTACATGACGTGTTCCAGAGGTCTTGCAAGTTATCGTTGAGCAGAAACGGGGACCAAAGTGTATCCGGCAGTATAAATTCACCATCTATTTCTTCCAGAATTAAGTTGTACCAGACTGAGATCTCCTTTTTGATTGAAGGTTTATCAACTAATAGTGTTACAAGATAACTATATGCTCCCAAAGGGGGTTTATTTCTCCGCTGATTCTGAGCAGAATATGCACGAGACCAGCTGGAAATTTGCAAGTATTTAAGCCTGGAGAAATTCGAGCCAATTCTATTGCTTAAACTGTCCCAGGGGAGCAGATTGCCTTCATGGAATAATTCACCCCAAACCTCCAAGCCTGCCTCTCTTATTGGTATTGCAAGGGCGTCATCTTGCCAGGCAGGGCCAGCTGGGAGGTCCCAAAGAGGTGTTCTACTGCCATAATAGCCTATTTTGATTGCCTTAGCTATCTGGGCCCAAGTTCTAGCCATACCTCGCAAAATCTTTAGTTTTACTTTTTTAAAGAACTTGGGATCCCCAAATTTAAAAAGAAATCCGGACTGAGCCACACCTTCTGCCTTCAGCAACATTAGATAAAGAGACCCTACTCCATAACCTGCTGGTTTTTTTAATAACACCCTGGCGTGAGATAGCTGAAAAGCCCAGGCGTAAGCCTGAAGATCGGGGGCAGCAAGACCTCCCTTTTCCCTGCATCTCCTGAGTTTCTTCCAGGAAATTCTTGGGAGACGTTTGTTCCAAATAAAGATACTAATATCAGATTGAAGTTTTTTAATAAAAGAAGTATCAAAATATAGCGGGATAGTATTAAACAAAAATGAAATTTTGGGCAAAATGGACATTTTTACAAGGTTAACTCTACCCAATAAAGAAAGTGGCAAATGAGCCCATGATTGAAGCAGCTTACGGCATTCCTTTGGCACTTTTGAGAAGTTTATAGAAGCGATCTGATCTAAATCGGTTACAATATCCAGTCCCAAATACCTCAGTCCTTTACCCGGCCGAATGCTACAGCATAAAGAGCTCTGATCGATATTCCAAATCAGCATTTCGGTCTTTAGTGTATTAATTTCATACCCAGACACCTCCCCGAATTCTGAAGCCAACTTAAATATTTCAGGAAGGGCCGACGATGGGTCAGAGGTGTAAATGAGAATATCATCGGCATAGAGGGCCACCTTTCTCTCCCACCCCCTGTGTGCGAACATCTTGATGTCAAAGTTATCCCTCAAAGTCTGGGCGAAAGGTTCAGCATACAAGTCAAACAGGAGAGGAGAGAGCGGGCAACCCTGCCGCGTTCCCCTGGTGATGGTAAAGGAATCCGATAATGCACCATTAACCAAGACAGAGGCACTAGGATTCTGGTAGAGAAGGCGAATGGCCTGTCGAAACTTCTCGCCCACGCCAAACTTGGCCAAGGCCTCTGACAGGTATAGCCAATTAACCCTGTCGAAGGCCTTAGCGGCATCCAACGTGAGCACCGCCAGTGGGAGAGAATGTAATACTGCAAGATCTATTGCTCCAACTAGATCAAAAGTTAACTCATAGAGCTGCCTTCTCTTGACAAACCCTTTCTGATCACTATGTAAGATGGAGGGAGCGACCAGTGCCAATCTCTTAGCCAAGATTGAAGAGAATATCTTATAGTCCCCATTCAATATCGAAATAGGTCGATATGAGGCACAAGCAGATGACGACTTCCCTGGTTTTAAAATTACAGTTATGGAAGCGTTATCCCATGAGACTGGAGGTCGCATACCATTCAGTAAGATCTCATTAAACAAAATTTCTAGAAAGGGGACAAACTCCTGTTCCAAAACTTTATATAGTTCAGCCGGGAGACCATCCGGCCCTGATGCCTTCCCCTTCCCCTTCCCCTCCCTAGCAGACCGAATGGCTTCCCTCACTTCATCCTCAGTGATTCTACTTTCCAACATAGCACTTTGATCTATGTTTTGCTATGCTATTGTATGTTTTGTTTTGCTATGCTATGATTTGATGTGTTTTGTTAAGCTATGCTATGTTTTGTTGTGTTTTGCTATGTTTTGTTATGCTATGTGTTGTTGTGTTTTGTTATGCTATGTTTTGTTATGTTATGCTATGTTTTGTTATGCTATGCTATGTTTTGTTTTGCTATCCCATGCTTTGTTTTGTTATGCTATGCTATGTTTAGTTTTGCTATCCTATGCTTTGTTTTGTTATGCTATGCTATGTTTTGTTATGCTAAGCTTTGTTTTGTTATGCTATGCTATGTTGTGTTTTGTTATGCTATGTTTTGTTGTGTTTTGTTATGCTATGCTATGTTTTGCTATGCTTTGCAATGCTATGTTTTGTTATGTATGCTATTTTTTGTTGTGTTTTGTTATGCTATGCTATGTTTTGTTGTGTTTTGCTATGTTTTGTTATGCTATGTTTTGTTATGCTATGTTTTGTTATGCTATGCTTTGTTTTATGTTATGTTATGCTATGTTTTGTTATGTTATGCTATGTTTTGTTCTGCTATGTTTTGTTGTGTTTTGTTATGCTATGCTATGTTTTGTTATACTATGCTACGTTTTCTTTTGCTATGCTTTGTTATGTTATGCTATGCTTTGTTTTGTTATGCTATGTTTTGCTGCTCTGGAACCCAAAAAGATTAGTGGTAGATTGGTGTTAGACGGGGACTCTGAGGGTCGGCCGAATACTGAGGGAGAGGTCCCCGATGAGGACCGTCTCCGGCGATCGTACAGACAAGTCACCTCCCTCCCCACAAATAGGCACCACACCAGGTCGAGTTCAATGCTTTATATAAGGTACGTAAGGCAAGGATAGTAGCGATACAGGATATCTCGGACCGGAGGGTCCTCTCACTTCTAGTCTCTGTAAGGAAAAGGGGGTAGCGGGACAGTCTTGGTACCGGGTCGGTACAGGGGGTGGCAAGAGGCGAGCTCACAATCCTCGAGCTGGAGAGTCTGTGAGCCGGGCCGCGGCAGCGCCAGCAGGCCAAGGCGATGGAGTCACGAGGCAGAGGGCCGCGGCAGCGCCAGCAGGCCAAGTCGATGGTTTCACGAGGCAGAGGGCCGCGGCAGCGCCAGCAGGCCAAGACGATGGTTTCACGAGGCAGAGGGCCGCGGCAGCGCCAGCAGGCCAAGACGATGGTTTCACGAGGCAGAGGGCCGCGGCAGCGCCAGCAGGCCAAGACGATGGTTTCACGAGGCAGAGGGCCGCGGCAGCGCCAGCAGGCCAAGACGATGGTTTCACGAGGCAGAGGGCCGCGGCAGCGCCAGCAGGCCAGTCACGGATGAGTTCTTCTCGGGTCTCTCGACTCCAGGATACAACTCCCCTCCTGGTCCGGCCCTGCCCCAGTTATAGGTCTGGACCCCTTTGATGTCCGGACCCTCGCGCCTGGGGGGCCGGGAGGTCCGGGATGAGGGAGTCCAGACACCCAGCAGGGGGGTGGAGCCAGCGCCCAGGGCGGCCTGGGGTGATCGACACCTGGCGGAGGAGAGCCGTTGACGATTCCTTCTCCCATTGACTCGCCAAGTGGTCACTCTGCCTCCTGGGCGGAGGTTGGTGCCTCGATGTCGGGGCCGGCCGGGCCCAGGGTTAGGGTCGAGTTGAGGCCACGCGGCCTCGTGCTGTAGTACCCAAAATGGCGGCTGGGCCGAGGCCGGGGTGTGGATGGTGACCCGGGCCAGCTGGGTCCGGGGCTGGTGGTCTTGTGGTGGAGGGATTGCAGGGTACTTCGGGCGGTCGCCGGGGACCCTGGTTGGGGATTCAGGGAGAGCCAGGGTCCGGGTCCCGTTGTGGGGAGGGGGGACAGCCCGACCATGCGGCCTGTCCAACATGCGTCCCCCCCAGCTGAAGGCGGGGAGAGTCAGCCATCTTCCTGGGGACTCTCCTCGCTGAGGCGGAAAAAGCGTGACAGGCCGTCGGCGTTGGCGTGGTCCTGGCCTGGACGATGTTCCACCGTGAAGTCCATCCCCTGCAGGGAGATGGACCAGCGCAACAGCTTCGGGTTCTCCCCCCGCATTTGCATCAGCCATTGCAGGGGTCGGTGGTCCGTTTGCACCCGGAAGTGGGTGCCGAAGAGGTAGGGCCGGAGCTTCTTGAGTGCCCAGACTACGGCGAAGGCCTCCCTCTCAATGGTGCTCCAGCGCTGTTCTCGGGGCAGTAGGCGTCTGCTGATGAAGGCCACTGGTTGGTCGACCCCTTCGGGGTTGAGTTGGGAGAGGACGGCCCCCACACCATGATCGGAGGCGTCCGTCTGCACAATGAATTCCCGGCTGTAGTCGGGAGCCTGGAGCACGGGGGCCGTGCACATGGCGGTCTTTAATTTCTCGAAGGCCGATTGGCAGTCCGGGGTCCAGTTGACTGTTTTGGGGCTCTTCTTGGAGGTGAGCTCTGTGAGGGGCCCCACGATGCTGCCATAGTCCTTCACGAACCGCCGGTAGTATCCGGTGAGCCCCAGGAAGGCCCGGACCTCCGTTTGGGTCGTGGGGGGTTGCCAGGCCTGGATGGCAGCAATCTTGAGCTGGAGAGGGGCCACCAGCCCGCTTCCCACTTGGTGTCCTAGGTAGGTCACGGACCCTTGGCCAACCTGGCACTTGCTGGCCTTGATGGTGAGCCCGGCTTGCTGAAGGGCGTGTAGAACCTCCCGCAGGTGGCGGAGGTGGTCGGTCCACTGATGGCTGTACACAGCAATGTCGTCCAGGTAGGCGGCGCTGAAGTCTTCCAGGCCCGCCAGTACCTGGTTCACCAGCCGTTGGAACGTTGCCGGAGCGTTTTTCATGCCGAAGGGCATTACTTTAAAGTGGTAGTGCCCGTCCGGGGTAGAGAAGGCGGAACGTTCTTGGGCCCTAGGGGTGAGGGCGATCTGCCAGTAGCCCGCTGTTAGGTCGAAGATGCTCAGGTAGCGGGCGGCCCCCATCCGGTCAATTAGCTCATCTGCCCGGGGGATGAGGTGAGCGTCGGTCCTGGTAACTGCATTCAGCCCCCGATAGTCCACGCAGAACCGGAGCTCGGGGGCAACGCCCGGGGCGGCCGCCTTGGGAACCAGGACGACCGGGCTTGCCCAGGGGCTGTCTGAGGGTTCGATCACTCCTAGGGCCAGCATTTTGGACACCTCGGTCTGGATGCAGGCGCGCACCCGGTCTGGTACGCGGTACGCCCGGTGTCGAATAGGAGGGCTGTCCCCGGTGTCCACGTCGTGAAGGCACCAGGGGGTGACTCCGGGTGTGAGGGAGAACAGGGAGGCGAACCGTCTCAGGAGGGCTTGGCAGTCCTGGCGTTGTTCCGGGGACAGGGCCTCGGAGAGCTGGACCCCTTCCACTGAGCCATCCCGCTCGAGGGTCCTCAGTAAGTCCGGAAGGGGTTCGGAGTCTTCTTCCGTCCCGTTATCGGTAGCCATCAGGAGGCTGAGTTCGGATCGCACAAAATGGGGTTTGAGCCTGTTGGCATGGAGGACTCGTAGAGGGTTCCGGGCAGTCTCCATGTCGATTAAATAGGTGACGGGCCCCTTGCGTTCGATCACCTTGAAGGGTCCGGACCATTTGTCTTGGAGTGCACAGGGTTCAACCGGGGACATCACCCAGACCCGTTGTCCCGGTTCGAACTCAATGGAGGATGCGTGCTGATCGTACCATCTCTTCATGTCCTCCTGACTGGCCTCGAGATTGGCTTTGGCGGTTTCTCGGAACCGCCGGGTCTGGTTGCGGAGAGCCAGGAGATACTTGTAGACGTCTGGGGGAGTTTTCTGGGGAGGCTGCTCCCAACCTTCCTTGACTAGGCTGAGGGGGCCCCGGACGGGGTGCCCGTACAGGAGTTCAAACGGGCTGAAGCCGAGGGATTTCTGCGGGACCTCCCGATAGGCAAACAGGAGGCATGGAAGTAGCACGTCCCACTGGCGTCGAAGGGGTTCCTCTAGGCCCATAATCATTCCCTTGAGGGTGCGGTTGAACCTCTCGACCAGTCCGTTTCCTTGCGGGTGATAGGGGGTCGTGAATTTGTAGGTGACCCCGCATTGTTGCCAGAGAGACTTCATATATCTGGAGATAAAGTTCGTGCCCCTGTCGCTGACGACCTCCCGGGGGAACCCCACCCGGGAGAAGATCCCCATCAGGGCTCGGCCCACCACGGGGGCCGTCACAGTCCGAAGAGGGATGGCCTCGGGATAGCGGGTGGCGTGGTCTACTAGGACCAGGATGAACCGGTGTCCTTGGGCTGTTCGGGGGTCGAGGGGCCCCACAATGTCTATTCCCACTCGTTCGAACGGGGTGGTGACGACAGGAAAGGGTTGTAAAGGTGCTTTGATTTTTCTGCCACTTTTTCCGCTGGCCTGGCAGGTGGGGCAGGCCCTGCAGTGGTTGGTGACATCCTTTCGCATTTGGGGCCAGAAAAAATGGGTCACCAGGCGGTCGTAGGTTTTATCCTGTCCCAGGTGTCCGGCAAGGGGGACATCGTGGGCTAAGTTCAGGAGAAAGTCTCGGAAGCGAAGGGGCACCACCAGTACCCGACTGGCTCCTAGTTCTGCAATTTTCTGCTCGCTGTAGAGCAGGTCTTGGTCCCAGTAGATCCAGTGGGCCCCCGAGGAATCCCCTGTGCTTTGGGCCAGGGCTTGCTGCCGGAGTCCTTCGAGAGAGGGACATGTTTTCTGTTCGGCCCGGAATTGTTCCTGAGTGGGGCCTCCCTCCTGATGCCATTGTGCCAGGTCAGGGACGTCCCGAAGCTGGTCGGATCCTTCTTCTGTTTGGGTCGAGGGACTGGCTTCTGGGGCGGCCTCCTCTGGGATGAGCGCGGGAGGAGGTTCCGGCCACTCGGGCTCTTCTAGACTGGGGACCGCGCGGGCGGTCATGGACCGGGTCGTGACGCAGACCCATTCGGGGAGGCCGAGCATCCCCAGGTGTTCCCTTCGTTCGACAGCTGCCCAGGGAGAGCTTTCGAGGTCGTTTCCTAGGAGGCAATCCACGGGGGCATCATCGCGGACGGTGACCCTTAACATCCCTGTTACTCCTCCCCACTCGAAGGGGACGCAGGCCATGTGGCATAGACTTTCGGAATTGTCTGCTGATCGGACAGGGCAAAGAATGTCCGGCAGGATTTGGTCTGGGGTGACAAGGTGGCGTCGGACCGCCGTTACACTGGCCCCGGTGTCGCGGAGGGCTTCCGCCCGGCGGCCATTAATGTTGACCCACTGACTGTACTTCTGCGTGTTGGCGGGAAGGGGGGCCCGCGGAACCATCTCTCTCTCCCCCAAGCAGACCAGCGCCATGGCGGCTGGTGCCCACTCAGAGGGGTCGGTCTCGTACTCTTCTTGGTCTTCCGGGATTAGTTCTTCCCCTAGGGCGGCCGCTGCGACCTGGCGGGGGGTAGTGTTCGGATTCTTTGGGCAGTTGGGATCACTGGCGTAGTGGCCGGGTCGCTGGCATCTGTGGCACATAACGTTGGCCCGGAAACCGGCCCGGATGGCTGGGCTCCCTCGGCCGACCGGGGTCGAGGGGCTGCTTGTGGGTGACAAGGGGCCGGGGTCTCTCCCCCGACCCTGGCCTCCTCCTCCTCCTCCCCGGGGGCGATGGGGCCCGGGGTATGGTCTGGATGATTCGCTGGGTCCGTTCCGGCCAACTCGGGTGCTTTCCCACCGGTCGGCTTCGGCGGCGAGTTGTCGAGGTTCGGTTAGTTTACTGTCCAAGAGGTGTTGCCGGAGTTCCACGAAACAGTTGTTAGACAGGTGCTCCCATACGATAAGGTCAAAAAGTTGTTCGTAGGTGGTCACTTTGTTGCCCTTGATCCACCCTTCGAAGGCTCGACTAAAGAAGTTCACGTACTCCACCCAGGTTGTACCCGGAATCCGCTTGCAGTCGCGGAACCGCTGGCGGTACATCTCGGGTGTGAGCCCGTATCGAGTGAGGAGGGCGGCCTTCATGTGGTCGTAGGATGTCATCAGATGGTCCGGGAGTTGCAGCAGGGCGTCCCGCCCTTCGTTGACAAACCTCCCCCATAACCCGGCTCCCCAGTCGCTCCGTGGAATCCGGTGGGAGGTCATGGCCACCTCATAGGCTTTAAACCACTGCTGTATATCATCGTTCTTGTGGTAATCCCGGATGACATCTTTGGGGATGTGAACCTTGGGCTCGGTAGAGGCAGGCAGGGTCGGTCGTTCGGGGAACCCGAGTTCTTTATTCTGTTTCTGGATTTCCAGTTCCTTGAGGTTGCGCTCATGTTCGTACGCTAGTTTCTTTTCCTCTAGCTCTCTCTGTTTTTGCTTCTCTTCTCGCTCCTCTCGGAGCCGTAAGTGTTCCAGAGTTATTTTTTGTTCCGCCAGCTTGAGTTCTCCATCCAAGCGAAGTCGGGCCAGTTCTAATTCGTGGAGTCTGCTTTTTTCTCTTTCTCGGATCTCTTCCAGGGAGAGACCCGCTCTTCTTTCTTCAGTTGGTGCGGGGCTCGTCTCGGTTGTTCGTGTTCGGGGTACGGCCGTACCCGTTTCTGCCCAAGCTTCTAGGGCTCGTTTGAAGTCTTCCTTTGTGCTAAGACCTGTGGTTGGAAGGCCAAGTTCTATGCAATATTGCTTCAGTTCCCGGTGGTTGTAGTCTTCCAATTTTTCCATCTGGAATGTTTCCTTTGTTCCGCTCTCTGTTGTCATGGTGGTTGTGTGTCGTGGGGCGAGTGACTTTCTGTACGATTATGCGTAGGTTCGGATCCCGTCGCTGGCCACCAATGTTAGACGGGGACTCTGAGGGTCGGCCGAATACTGAGGGAGAGGTCCCCGATGAGGACCGTCTCCGGCGATCGTACAGACAAGTCACCTCCCTCCCCACAAATAGGCACCACACCAGGTCGAGTTCAATGCTTTATATAAGGTACGTAAGGCAAGGATAGTAGCGATACAGGATATCTCGGACCGGAGGGTCCTCTCACTTCTAGTCTCTGTAAGGAAAAGGGGGTAGCGGGACAGTCTTGGTACCGGGTCGGTACAGGGGGTGGCAAGAGGCGAGCTCACAATCCTCGAGCTGGAGAGTCTGTGAGCCGGGCCGCGGCAGCGCCAGCAGGCCAAGGCGATGGAGTCACGAGGCAGAGGGCCGCGGCAGCGCCAGCAGGCCAAGTCGATGGTTTCACGAGGCAGAGGGCCGCGGCAGCGCCAGCAGGCCAAGACGATGGTTTCACGAGGCAGAGGGCCGCGGCAGCGCCAGCAGGCCAAGACGATGGTTTCACGAGGCAGAGGGCCGCGGCAGCGCCAGCAGGCCAGTCACGGATGAGTTCTTCTCGGGTCTCTCGACTCCAGGATACAACTCCCCTCCTGGTCCGGCCCTGCCCCAGTTATAGGTCTGGACCCCTTTGATGTCCGGACCCTCGCGCCTGGGGGGCCGGGAGGTCCGGGATGAGGGAGTCCAGACACCCAGCAGGGGGGTGGAGCCAGCGCCCAGGGCGGCCTGGGGTGATCGACACCTGGCGGAGGAGAGCCGTTGACGATTCCTTCTCCCATTGACTCGCCAAGTGGTCACTCTGCCTCCTGGGCGGAGGTTGGTGCCTCGATGTCGGGGCCGGCCGGGCCCAGGGTTAGGGTCGAGTTGAGGCCACGCGGCCTCGTGCTGTAGTACCCAAAATGGCGGCTGGGCCGAGGCCGGGGTGTGGATGGTGACCCGGGCCAGCTGGGTCCGGGGCTGGTGGTCTTGTGGTGGAGGGATTGCAGGGTACTTCGGGTGGTCGCCGGGGACCCTGGTTGGGGATTCAGGGAGAGCCAGGGTCCGGGTCCCGTTGCGGGGAGGGGGGACAGCCCGACCATGCGGCCTGTCCAACAATTGGTATAGGGAAATATAAGTATAGTAGTAATATAGGGAGGTACGAGTTAATTTGAGCGGAGGACATGTGAATCTGTTAGTTGGATTGAGTAGAGTAATGGAAGGATAGAAGAGGGAAGAAACCAGAAGGGTTGATTCGGAAATAAGTTGATTTCTGGGGTGAGTAAATGAGATATGGAGGAGGGAAGAACCTGTAGAAAGGGATTAGGGTAAAAGAGGATCAATAGAAAAATGAGGTTTGGGATGAGTGAAAGGAGAGATACCATGAGGGAGAATGTAGTAGGGTTGTTTGTGAAATTATAGTAGTAAACCGATGTTTGGGGTGAGCCAGGGGGTGTGGAGGAGGGAGAGTCTGGGAAGGGTTATTTTGGAGATTGTAGTAGTAGAAAGGGTTTGGGATGAGAGAGAGTGAAAATAGAGGATAAATTGATAGAGGTGTAGGGTGATAGTAGGACAGCATAAAGCTTTAGCGAGAGCAATTATATTTTTCCTTATACAATAGGACTAATTTAATAAATATATAGATACATGATTACATAATAAGGGAATATATGTCTAAGGAATATAATATATTGAAATGTGTGTGTTTTGTTTTTCTGAAGTAGAGAGAGGAGATATTGATGTAGTGGTTTTCTGTGAATGATTTGTATGTTCAGTACTGCAGGTGAGTGGTATTTGAATAGTACAGGGGTGGTGATGTGTTTTGGAGAAGAGTATGTAGTCTGTAAGAGGGAATGGTTAAAAGTGTTTGTGGTACATTTTATCAAGGGAATAGGTCATGTGTGTGGCGGAGCGGCGTGTAAGGATTGTATGGTTGTGTATAATTTGTAAATAGAGGAGGCAGGTGTTGGTGGGTGGTGTGATGGAAGGCTGAGTATAGGGTTTGTCACGATAAAAGTAGAGGATAGAGCTGGTGTTTTGTTTGAACACGGAGTGTGTGTCTGGATGCATTAATGTTATTTATAATGTGGTTTTGTGTTGTAGTGATTTAATACACATTGAAATCTGATTGAGGTTTGTTTGTGGTGCACAAGTAGAGTGCCTTTGCTGATATTGAGTTTGGATGTTGCCGATGTGGAGGGGCTAAGGGAGTAGCTCATAAGTGAAAATGGTGTAGCATCTCTGGCCATAGGTTCGACCCAAATAGGCAACTGCCCTGGTCCTCTCAGCCCTTAGCATTGACACCCGGGCAGGGACTCCCTGAGCCCTATGCTTAAAATTCCCCTATTGGCCAATGGAACCCTATTGCTAACCAATCAGAACCCTAACCCTAAACCCTAGAGTCAGTAGGAGATCTGGCCATATTAACCAATCGCAGCCCTAGCCCTAACAGCCAATCAAACCCTAATCCCCAAGTTCAATAGGGAACCCTAGTCCAAGTAGTCAGTCTGAACCCTAGCCCAAACATCCTCTGTAGCAACCCCTCTGATAACAAGAACCACATACAACAGCACTCAGCACTTCTAGATCGCACAGCACCAAGCGTTTAGTTGACATCTACAAAATGATTACACCACATCCATGCTATCTGAGCACACTCATAAGAACTAATTACATCAGACCGGAAGTTGAATAGTAAGTAGTAAAGTCATTACACTACTAGGACTTTGGGACCTGCCCTGCCCCTTACCCAAAAGCTTAAACTTGTTAACCTAAAGAAGAATATGACCTTGATCCTTGAATGCACAGGAAATGAGTCAAGATAAAAAGGCATTTTTATTGCCCAGTCACCTTTTGAACCTGAGCACGTTTATTTTGGAGGTGTTGCAGCACACCACCATCCCCTGCCCTCCTACTTCCAGCGCCTATGGCCTCGGAGGAGTGAGTCTCCTCCATTTTCGCCCAAGCCAGGGCTCAGTATGTGGTCCTATTCCTGTTGCCCCAGAAGTCAGTGTCACACAACACCCTACCCCCTCGCCCCCTCCCCGGATCAAGGCTGGACTGACCATGCAGTACATATGGAGGGAGAAGGGGCCCCAGCCAGCCCTGAAAAGTGCCCTATGGGAGGGGTCACACACTTTTCTTAAAACATGCAAAAATGCTGCTGAGGCTATATAACGTCCTGTGTGTATACCGTGCCAGGCTCTGGCGTATTGAAACATTGTAAGAGGCTCTTTTCAGAACTACCCCTGAGACGTATTCTTTTTATTCGACATACCTTCGCCATAGTGCTGTTAAAGTCAAACGAATTTTTTGGGAACTTTTTGGCAAAAAAAGAATTCTTGTGGGGTTAAAACTTCCTTTTAGGGCTAGTTCGCCGTAATTTTACATAAAAAAAAGGCATGAGAAATATTTCCAGTCCTGCTTTTAGCTACCAGTGAGTCCAGTACTGTCAGGGTTCAACTCTCACCGCCCGAATCAAGTGGTCAGCGCCCCCACGCCCAGCACAGGCTCCAGGCGCCCCCTGTGGGAAACTGCTGAGCAATGCACACACCTCCCCCCGCCTTCCCCTGCCTCGGAGGCAGAGCTCAGGAATTCAAGACTTCAGGGAGTGGAGCCCGGGAGGGAGGCGCGAGGAGCAGAGAGGCGGTGACTCAGGAAAGAGGTGAGGGGAGGACTCGAGGGAGGGAGAGATGAAGAGGAGGAAAGGAAGCAGGTAAGGAGGAAAGAAGGGGTGGGCAGGGGAGAGGCACGCAAGCAGGTGGGTACAAGGGGGGAAGGGGCCAGCGAGAGAAGAGGGGAATGGTTTGAGGAAGGGAGGCTGGGTGAAGGCAGTGGAAGAAAGGGGCAGGTAAGGACGGATAGAGGAAGGGAGGGAGAGAGTGATTAATGGGAGAGTTAAGGAGGAATCAGGGTCAGGCAGGGAGGGAGGTAATGAGGCGCATGTGGATATGTATCTGGATTTCAGGGCCACCTTTTCTTACCTGCCCGCTTCTCGTGAAGTAAAAGAGCATATTTTGGGGCGGGCGGTTCCGTCGTGTTTTTAAACTTCAACTCAGGTGAGCCCCACCCCGGGAGAGCCCACTATGGTGTCGCGCAGGGGTGCTGGCCGTGAGGGGTGGTAGAGGAGAGGGCTGTGGAAGATGGTGCAAGCGGTGGACCTGGAGATTTGGGTGTGGAGATGGTGTAACGGGACTGGCCGCTTAGTGGATGGGTCGTGACTGTGAGTGCTGACGGCGGCGGAGCGTGAAGTGCAGGAGCGCGATTGGGCCACAGACCTCTTGAGTGCTGATGGATGGTACTGGGAGTACTGGTGGTGGGGCAGCAGTAGAAGCTCTGTAAGCGAAGGTGGACAGGTGGAGAGTTGTATTTCCGTTGTCTCAAGGGTGACCCGCAAGATGTGACTATGCCCTGCCCACGTGTCCTGAAGGTGACCTTCTGGGTCTTCTTATGTCACTGGTTCCACTCAGTGCTTGTCCCGGGGAAGGTCTGTGCGTGCTTGTGGCTGCTGCAGGAGTGCTGGTTCTGCTATGGAAGGTCTGTGCGTGCTTGTGGCTGCTGCAGGAGTGCTGGTTCTGCTATGGAAGGTCTGTGCATGCTTGTGGCTGGCGCAGGAGTGCTGGTTCTGCTATGGAAGGTCTGTACGTGCTTGTGGCTGGTGCAGGAGTGCTGGTTCTGCTATGGAAGGTCTGTGCGTGCTTGTGGCTGCTGCAGGAGTGCTGGTTCTGCTATGGAAGGTCTTGTACTTGGCTGGTGGTTGCGGACAGTGAAGGGGCAGGAGTGGTGGTTGTGCAGTGGAAGAAGGTCTGTGAGTACTGATGTGAAGGGTGGTGGTGCAGGAATATTGGTTGTGCAGTGGAGGGTCTGGGACTGGGTGGCTGTGGAGGGCGTGCAGGGGCATTGATTATCCTGCGGAGGGTCTGTACAGTCTGGTGGTTGTAAAGATGGTTGGTGTCAGAGTTCTGGTTTTGTGTTGAAAGGTCTGTGTGGGGTGCTGCTTCTGGAGGGTTGTGTAGGAGCACAGGGCGTGCAGCGGAAGGTTTGTAATGGCTAGTGGCCGTGGAGCGTGTGGTAAGGGCACTAAGTGCCTCCCGTGATAACCTCGAGGCGCTGCTTGAAGCTGTTTAAATATAACACATCTTGTATTTTTTACAGTAAGAGATGGAGTCCAAGAAAAACAGCCTGAAGAAGGAGCTGGAGGAAGAGCTCAAGCTGAGCACAGATGACCTGCAGAGCCACGCCTGGTACCACGGGCCAATCCCACGACAGGTAAAAACACCTTTACACAGCCACGCCTGGTACCACGGGCCAATCCCACGACAGGTAAAAACACCCTGACAAGCCACGCCTGGTACCACGGGCCAATCCCACTGCAGGCAAACACACCTTGACACAGCCACGCCTGGTACCACGGGCCAATCCCACGGCAGGTAAAAACACCCTGACACAGCCACGCCTGGTACCACGGGCCAATCCCACTGCAGGCAAACACACCTTGACACAGCCGCGCCTGGTACCACGGGCCAATCCCACGACAGGTAAAAACACCGTGACACAGCCACGCCTGGTGCCATGAGCCAATCCCACGACAGACAAACACACCCTGACACAGCCACGCCTGGTACCACGGGCCAATCCCACTGCAGGCAAACACACCTTGACACAGCCACGCCTGGTACCACGGGCCAATCCCACTGCAGGCAAACACACCTTGACACAGCCACGCCTGGTACCACGGGCCAATCCCACTGCAGGCAAACACACCTTGACACAGCCACGCCTGGTGCCACGAGCCAATCCCATTGCAGGAAAACACACCCCGACACAGCCACGCCTGGTGCCACGGGCCAGTCCCGGGACAAGTAAATACACCTTGACACAGCCACGCCTGGTACCACGAGCCAATCCCACTGCAGGCAAACACACCCCGACACAGCCATTCCTGGTACCACGAGCCAATCCCACTGCAGGCAAACACAACCTGACATGGCCACGCCGGGTACCACGGGCCAATTCCATGACAGTAAATACACCTTGACACAGCCACGCCTGGTATAACGGGCCAATCCCACTGCAGGTAAACACACCCTGGCACAGCCGGATGTATGTCATTACAACGCGGGCTTTACACCGCGCTACCATTACGACGCAGCCATCACAAAGCAAGTCGTTACAACGACTTGTGCTGGATGCGCTGGATTTAGGAATAGTATGATTTACTATTCCAACTCCAGCCTACGTAACAGAAGGGAAGGTGTTGGAATAGTAAATCATACTATTCCTTAGTATATAGCGCCATCCAGCGCAAGTCGTAATGACTTGCGTTGTGATGGCTGCGTCGTAATGGTAGCGCGGTGTAAAGCCCTCGCTGTAATGGCTGTCTCCCGGCACAGCCACGCGTGGTACCACGGGCCAATCCCACTGCAGGCAAACACACCCTGACACTGCCACGCCAGGTACTACTGGCAAATCCCACGACAGGTAAATACACCTTGACACAGCCACGCCTGGTGCCACGGGCCAGTCCCGGGACAGGTAAATACACCTTGACACAGCCACGCCTGGTACCACGAGCCAATCCCACTGCAGGCAAACACACCCCGACACAGCCATTCCTGGTACCACGAGCCAATCCCACTGCAGGCAAACACACCCTGACACTGCCACACCGGGTACCACGGGCCAATCCCATGACAGTAAATACACCTTGACACAGCCATGCCTGGTACCACGGGCCAATCCCACTGCAGGTAAACACACCCTGGCACAGCTACGCCTGGTACCACGGGCCAATCCCACTGCAGGCAAACACACCCTGACACTGCCACGCCGGGTACCACGGGCAAATCCCACGACAGTAAATACACCTTGACACAGCCGCGCCTGGTACCACGGGCCAATCCCACTGCAGGCAAACACACCTTGACACAGCCATGCCTGGTACCACGGGCCAATCCCACGGCAGGTAAATACACCTTGACACAGCCACGCCTGGTACCACCGGCCAATCCCACTGCAGGCAAACACACCTTGACACAGCAACGCCTGGTACCATGGGCCAATCCCAAAGCAGGCAAACACACCTTGACACAGCCACGCCTTGTTCCACGGGCCAAGTCCACTGCAGGCAAACACACCCTGGCACAGCCACGCCTGGTACCATGGGTCAGTCCCACTGCAGGGAAACACACCCTGACACAGCCATTCCTGGTACCACGGGCCAATCCCACTGCAGACAAACACACCCTGGCACAGCCACGCCTGGTACCAAGGGCCAGTCCCGGGACAGGTAAATACACCTTGACACAGCCACGACTGGTATCACGAGCCATTCCCACTGCAGGCAAGCACACCCTGACACGGCCACTCCTGGAACCACGGGCCAATCCCACTGCAGGCAAACACACCCTGACACTGCCACGCCGGGTACCACGGGCAAATCCCACGACAGTAAATACACCTTGACACAGCCAGGCGTGGTACCACGGGCCAATCCCACGATAGGTAAATACACCCTGACACTCCCACGCCTGGTACCACGGGCCAATCCCACAGCAGGTAAATACACCCTGACACTGCCATGCCTGGTACCACGGGCAAATCCCACGGCAGGGAAACACACCCTGACACAGCCATGCCTGGTACCACCAGTGAATACCATGACAGGTAAATACACCTTGACACAGCCGCGCCTGGTACCAGGGCCAATCCCATGGCAGGTAAATACACCTTGTCACAGCCATGCCTGGTACCACAGGCTAATCCTAAAACAGGTAAACACACCCTGACACAGCCACACCGGGTACCACAGGCCAATCCCACAACAGTTAAATACACCCTGACACAGCCATGCCTGATACCACAGTCGTATTCCTGACATATAAATCCAATCACAGTGGCACCCTTGATAACAAGGGCTTAATTATGACAGGTAAATACTCCCTGTCAGAACCACAATCACACCTGATATCATGGGCAGATTCCAGACACCCAAAACAGAGCCACGCTTGACGCTACCAGGTGCCCACGCCACGACAGGTAAATACGCCTGACAGAGTCAACTCTGGTCCTCTCCAGGATAGAGCCTCAGTTGGTTAGATGAGCCCACCACACACTAGGTGAAAGCACACCAAGCCACGGCTGCCACCACGAAAGGTGAATACAATTTGACGTGTTGCACGTGTATCACATTGATGCTGCATAGGAATCTATTGGTGAAGTTCTATCAGTTCTCTCTATACACTACACACAACTGACAGCACAACAACCAGCGTCGTTCTATTTTCGAGTTCTGTGAAGAACTGATGCTGATTTATGTCTCATGTGTGTTTCACATGTCCCAGCAGGGGCATGTGGATAATTGAGTTCAAACCATGCTTGTAGCTATGATGTGCTTGCATTTTTCCTTTTTAGGTCTGCATAAAGGCAGCTTTAGTTGTTTTGCCAGTCTTTTGCCGAAAGGATATACATATGTTCATTCATAGGCAGAGAGACTGTCAATGAGTCCTCCTCATTCATTGGCCATTCCAAGTGTCTTTCGGATTTTGTTCTCATCTACCACAGCATCAGGCAGAGGGCAATGGGCCACTTAAGCCATTGGCTGTCTTCATAGTGATTGATGGCTTTTTGTCTGATTACATGTTCACATCCGCCCTATTTACTTTTTTTTCTGTGCAAACAAAAATAACTGCTACCTTTCAACAGTGGCATTTTAAATCGCCTTATTTTTTAAGCTTTTAATTTCTATTTCATTTGTTTGCAAATAAATGAAAAAAGAACTACGTGACCCATCACCTGCTTCTTAAGGCTAGATCTATTCGCTCTATTCACTTTGCCAACGCTGTCCTGTAGTTGAATATTGTTTTTTCAGGGCTGCTTTAGTTGGAACACTTGTAATCTGTGCATATATAGGATTAGTTATTTGTTTTTATGTTTTTTTTATCCAGTGTAACGGTGTAAAAACTGATCACTAAAATCGACTGAAATGTAAATAGCACATCAGAGATCGGCGCCTCAGCTTAGTCTCAGGTTGGCCTAAGGTCAGCGGTCTAGCTTCGGGGCGGACGGGACCTTGGCCCACATGCATCAAACAGAATTGCATTCGCAAACAATGCGAATCGCAAAATTCGGCCGTTTGCGCATGCAATTCTTTGTTTTGGGATGCATTAACCTTTTTTTGTTTTTTCGCAATTTAAGAATTCGCAAATTATCTGCGATTTCTTAAATTGCGATTGCATTTAAGAAATTGCAATTTTGCGATTTCTTAAATGCAATGCATTATCAAAAAATGTATGTGATTTCGCAAATTAGAAGTGTTAAATTAGCATGAAGTCAAACTTCATGCTAATTTAAGAAAAGTTTCAAAAATGCACAAAAGTGCATTTTTGACACTTTCATTTTACACTCACACATGCCCTTGGGCATGTATGTATGGAAAATGCACTGTAAGTTACATTTCTGGGGTGCAGTGGGGGGTCCTTTGGACCCCCCCTACACCCTAGAAATTGCATTCTCATTTTGCGATTCCTTAATTGCGAATCGCAAAATGATAATGCCTTCCCATTTATTCCTATGGTCCTCTAGGCCCATAGGAATCAATGTAAAGGGATTCCTTATTTGCGATTCGCAAAATTGGGAATCGCAAGTAGGGAAAAATAAGAAATCGCAAAAATATTTGCGAATTTTTAATGCATAGGTATTTGCGATTTCTAAATTGCGATTCTTTAATTTTCGCAATTTAGGAATCGCAAATACCAACAATGATGCATGTGGGCCCTTGTCCGGTGAGAATACTTAAGCACTTTTCTTTTGCGCCTTGGCAGCATCGCAGGCATTGCCGCCTCCCAGGCTGGCACTGCTAGCAAAAAAAGTTATCCAAGTATTTCAGGAATGGGCATGCCTGGAGCAGAGATATGTGCTTTTCCTTCAACACTTTCACATTCAGATCGCAGCGTGAATGTAAAACATGTACGTACTTGACAGCGTGACGCACCGAGAGCGTGTCTCTGAGTGAAAGCCTTCTGTACCATCTCTGTTTTGATGGCTTAATTAATGGCCCCCAGTAGGTGCCGGGCTTCTCCGGAAACAGTTTTGCTAAGCAAGACGAAGCCATCCGTGTAAATGTATAAATAGCCAGCCCTGCCCCACACATAACTCTGTGTCACGGAAAGCAGAAGAGATGGTCGTTTATTGGTTTACTTTATATGGTAACATGCACTTTCTCTTTTGTAGCCTTGAACCATTTGAAAGGTGTGTCTCAGCAGGCTTGCAGACTTGTATCTAGAAAGATTTCTTATAAATGCCTGACTGATTTTGCTTGTGGCACATGCACGCTGATTGTCGGCTTTGTTGAACCCAACTTAGCTCTTGAAAAAGAAGTACAATGCATTGCCCTTTTGTGTACAAGCGTAGAGAAGTGAATGTTCAGTGGCTGAGCTGTTAACTGTGTGAGAAATATGAGCTGGCATGCTTGCGTCTCCTTTTAACGTAATTGTGTGAGTACAGGCAAATCACCTTTTTCACTTGCCATGTTTTCTGGAACTGACCAATTTGGGAGTACCAAGAAGGAACTTGGTTAAGATGTGTAAACTATTCGAAAACTAAATTCTACGTTTTATTTGGCTTAAAAGACCAGAACTCAGCTCCATATGAAGTAATAGTTTTGTCTAAATATGTAGCACGTTGATTACTTAAGGTAATCTCCATGACTCTTTCCCCATTCTTCTTCGTATCATTCCTTATCAATGAGACCCTTTGCCTCCCCTCAGACAAGGTCTTTTTTTAATCTGTCTTCTAATTTTCACGTTTTGCTTCCTTCCTTCCTGGGGGTGGTGGTTATAAGTAATGCTTTGTTTAAACACTTCTTGTAAGTGTCAGGCATACCCGCCTCCTTCTTCCTTAATAGAGTCGGTGGGTGGGAAGTCAAGGAATGGGGTAAAACGGAGAAAGAGTAACAGAGATTACCTCCTCCACAGACAGGGTAGTGGGGATTACGCCTCCTCTCTTCCTCATCACATTCCTTATCAGTGATATAGTCAAGTCAGTGGTTGAAGAAGTCGAAAAAAGAAGACACCATACACCAGAAATCATATTCAATTCCAGGTGGTCCTTTTACTAAATCTTAGAAAGTAAAAAAGCATGTAACACCATCAATTTACACCAACATTAGGAACAGACTGGCCCAGCACCAAATGTGCATGATCAGTCACCATCTTTTTTTTCAATTTATTAGTATTAATCAGATCAAACACACCATTGGGAAACCAAAGGGTACATTTAACTTTGTGCTTCATACGTTTTACATTCATTATTTACATCTCAGGCAAAAAGAAACAAGCATTGGAAATGCAATAGGTCTCGCAGCATTAGAGTTAGTGCTTTTAGAATTGTTTATGGGTTTTTTTGTAAATCTTAAGCATTTTTGTTTCCTGTAGCCAATGCTAAAGAATTAAAAAAAAAAAAGCCATAAACATTTCTAAAAGCTCTAACTCAAATGCTCCGAGACCTATTGCACTGTGTGAGGGTGAGGGGTTGAGGGTGAGTGAGGGTGAGTGAGGGTGAGTGAGGGTGAGTGAGGGTGAGTGAGGGTGAGTGAGGGTGAGTGTGAGTGAGGGTGAGTGTGAGTGAGGGTGAGAGTGGGTGAGTGAGGGTGAGTGAGGGTGAGTGAGGGTGAGTGAGGGTGAGTGAGTGAGGGTGAGTGAGGGTGAGTGAGTGAGGGTGAGGGTGAGGGTGAGGGGTTGAGGGTGAGGGGTTGAGGGTGGGTGAGGGTGAGTGAGGGTGAGTGAGGGTGAGGGGTTGAGGGTGAGTGAGGTGTTTTTTTTTTTTTTTAAAGGCACAAGCAGGCTCTTTGGAGCAATTATACTGCATTCCTCTTTCCTATAAACGCTGACACTTTGAAGTTAGCCTAGAGCAAAATAAAAAGCTTCCCATGTAAACACAGCTTGACATTTTATTTGGGTGAGTAGTTTATGTATGTCCTGGAAAATACCTTAAGAAATGGGTCGAAAACAGAGTTGCCTCTTAAGTATCATCAACACATTTATTTCAACAAACCAGTTTTAACAGGCTGGGTTGCGTATTAATATTTTTTGGAGTCAAAGGATGTACAGTCTGTGCCAAGTTTTGCTGTTTACAATACATGGTGAAGTCGGGGAGCTGGTAAACTGTGCACGAGGGGCATGCGTGATTCGTAAATGCTACAGCAGTGAGAGTGAAGACAACCAATGAGAGACGACTAGGTCCGTGCACTGGGAGACGGTGTGAGTATCGCAGCCAATGGGAAGCCAAAAAGGCCCTGCTGGCTCACGAGAAGCAGGCGTGAACTGCTGTGCGATTGGCTGAAAGGCTCATGAAGATCGCCGACAACAGCAACCGATACACGAGGAGTAGGCGTGCAGGGCTTGTGACTGGGGCAGGGGAGGGGCTTGCGGGCGGCTTCCCTAGGAAATTGACGTAGCTGTAGATTCAAAATGGCCGCCGGGTTTACGTGCGGTCATTCACGTCCTTGCAGTATTACAGCTCCACAATGTATCTCATGTTCGCTCTTTATTATTTCTAGCGGCTGAGTCGGGTCGGGTTGGGCCCTTTTTACTCTGCCATTGTAGATTCCTTGCTAGCTCTATGTTTGCGGGAGGGGTTAGGGTTGCAAGGCTACTGCTGGCATTTAGAATGTATTTCGAGTTAAGTTTTCATACTGCTCCAAAAGCACGCGGAGTTAACGTGTTTTCACTGCTCGCTTTTCAGGTAGTTGTACAAGTGCGCCCCCAAAAATCCCAGTGCATGAATTCTTTCTCTTTGCTAAGTAAAAAAACAAGCCTTTCACCGTAACACGGCTGGCAGGGGAGGGGGCGGAGAGGGGAGAGGTGCGACACGGCAGTAGGAGGAGGAGGGGGGAGGAGAGTAGGGGAGGCACGGCCTAGCGGCAGGCAGGCAGGGGAGGAGAGGAGGAGGGGGGAGGAGAGTAGGGGAGGCACGGCCTAGCGGCCGTGCAATCAAGTAGTGAGGGGGCGGAGCTGGGGGAGGCTGTGAGAGAGAGTAGGCAAGGCAGGCGGCTGGGGGCATGTGCACGCGCTTTTAAGCTCAATGCACATGCGCATTGAGCTTAAAAGTCACGGGCACTGCAAGGAATCGCCACGATTCCTTGCAAGTTAGATAAAGTCTGGATGAGCCCCTATAGTCTCGCTTGCTCGATGCGCATGCGCATCGACAGGCGAGACCTAAAAAGAAAGTATGAAATCATAAGTGCGAAGGTGGGAGTAAAAGAGAAACAAGAAAGCCTAAAGGGGGAAACAGACCAAGAGGCTTGCAGCTCCAGAAATTCAATCAGTCGGCCATAGAATAAATAAAAGAAGGCTGCTACAAATAAGAAATACAACATCCCTAAAAAGCATAGATACATTCCATTGCCGCAGAGAACCCCCCCCCCCCCAACATTGCAAACATTAATAGGCATCAGTCTACAGCTCCCAATTAAATTGCTCCCATATTCTGTCAAACACCCTGAGTGACCGAACACCCCTTACTCTGTCCAGAGCCAGCACTGATTTGTGTATTTGCCGAATTGATGCCCACCATTCAGTAGCCCGCGGGGGAATGGCCAAGACCCAAGATCTAGCTATACAGAGCATGGCAGATACTATAAGTATAGACAACAGTCTTCTCAGCCTAATATCAAACTCCAATCTGTATCCTAACATTATTTCCATAGGGGTTAATTGAAGCTCATATCCTAAACCTGCTGATGCTATCCGGCACACCTCTTCCCAGAATGCCTTCAAAACAGGATATGCATGTAACATGTGTAGGATATCTGCTGCTTGACATCTGCACTTGGGGCAGCTAGTTTTGTCGGGATGTAAGTTTGCACTCCACCTCATAAGTTTATCTGGTGTATAGTATAACGTGCAAACAGTCTTAAATTGCTGCAGGTTTTTAACTTCACTGAGTGCACAGCACCCTCAACTGTCTCTAACGCCCTGTATATTTCTGATGGTAACACCTCCTGGGAAAGCACGCTGCTCCATTTAGATGCCAAGCGCAGACTATCATCCTTCCTATCCTTGCAAAGTCCTTGGTATAATGTGCTAATCACTGATTTCCATTTAGCCCTGAGGCTTATTAGATAAAATGGATGGAGTCTCTGATTGAGTTATTGCTTTGCCATCGGTACAAAAATAATCCTTCAGCTCTAAATATTTGAAAAAATGACGATGAGGAAGGCCGGACTCATTTGGTTGCCCAATAAAATTACGTAGGCCATCCAGATCGAATAACTGCCCCTCTGTTGGTACGCCTAATGTATGCCAGTCTTCACAGGCCCAATCATAAAACACTGCAGGAAAAGCCAGGTTATCCCAGAGCGGTGTGACCCCATGTATTAACTTTATGGAGTACTTGGCACAGATCTCTCGCCAGATAGTTACAGTATCCTTGACAAACTGAAACCTTACCTGTTTGTAATAATTAGGGTCTGCTATTTGATAGGGAAAAAAACCTGCTCTCAGTATCCAGTGCTGAATAATAACAGAATACAGGTAAATCCGGATCCTCTGGAACAAGCAGAATACGCAAACGACTGGCAAAATCTACCCATAAATATAGCTTAAAATCCGGGAACTGCAAACCCCCCTGTCGGTACAGTAGTTTTAATAAGCTTATAAAATGCTTTGCCCGCCTATACCATTAACTAAAACTGCTTAAAGCCCCCTCTAACTTCTCTTCTTAAAAAACATGTTGGGCACCCTTAGTGGTATAGATCAGAAAAGATAACAACATTTAGGGATGTCATTCATTTTTATTATATTACAGCAACCTATATTGCTTATTGGAAGCTTTCCTATAATGCTTATTGGAAGCTTATTCCTAAATCGGAATTTTTGAATCACAGATTATAACAGGGGCTCATAGTTCAATTTAAAAATCTTGTCTATCTTGGCACATAATTTAATTCCCAAATAAGTAGCTGTATTTTCTACCCCGGTATTGATCTAGCTGACTCATAGTTCAGCAGTAACTGTGTTTGTACTATATTCAATTTATAGCCAGAGACTGACCCGAATTTCCAAGGCCGCCTCCTCTATGCACATCATACCTTTCCTGGTTCATCAGAGTATATTGCCACATTGTCCGCATATGCGCTCATCTTTAATTCACATTCACCAGATACCACGGCTGATCCCAACATTCGTCTGTAATGCCAACAAATAAGGCTCTAAATACAGTGCAAAGAGCAGAGGAGAGACCAGGCAGCCCTCCCATGTGCCTCGCTCTATCTTAAAGGGTGATGAAGGTATGCCTACATATATCAATTTAGCAGAAGACACTCGTACAAAGCATGTACCAATTTACAAAATTGCTTACCTAGCCCAAAGGCCTCCATTGTACTCCATAAAAATTCCCAGGTAACCCGATCAAAAGCCTTCTCAACGGCCAATAAAATCATAGCCAATTTTGGCCCCCTTTTGTCTGCTACATTGAAAACAGCAATGCCAGTGTTTATATGGCTTGTGGAGTCCCTGCCTGGAATAAAGCTGTGTTGCTTGGATACTAATTCTGGTAGGATCAGGGCAAGCCGCATAGCCAAGAATTCGCATCTGCATTGATAAGACAGATGGTTCTCTACGAACCCATCTCCTCTGATGGTTTGCCCTTTTTTCTAAATATTGCTATGTTGGTCATATTCCAAGTATCTGGAGGTATACCATCTTCATCTATACACTGTGTTACCCATAAGATTTGTGGGATTATAATGTCCTTAAATGTTTGTAAAATTCAAAATGGATTAGATCATCGCCTGCTGTTTCACCAGAGGGCAGGGCAGTGATAGCAGCCTCTAGTTTCCCAAAAGTTATATCCCTACTAGGCAATACTGCCTGTGATTCTGCTGCTATTGGTAGCCTACTGCTTTCTACATAGGTTGCTGCTTCTACTATGCAAGATATTGGAGGTTGGCTATATAGTGCTTGATAAAATGTAGAAAGCTTCTCAACAATGGCTTGGGGAAGGGTTTAGACTATACCATAATTACCTTTAATACTCTGGATCAGGCTTCTGGCCATCCTGTCAGAAATCTGATGGTTCAACACACTGCCAACCTGATCCCTGTATTCATACTGAAAGGCCTTTTTTTTGGCATAGGTGGCTGCAGTTTTCTCCCTCAAGTCATGACTTAATGTAGACCACTTGTTAATAAGCTGCATATGCAAAGCTCGCTCACCAGCATGCCCTGTCCTGATTTCTGCAGTGTGGGACACTTCTAATTGTAAAATCTCCAGGGCCAGTTGATTGACACCATTTAGAGTGTCCCTATTTTGTACATAAATAAACTGTGCTGTCACACTCCTGATATAAGCATTAAGTGTTGTCTATACTACCAAAGGTGATGCTGTCCCGAGTTATCCTCCGGAAATCCTGCGAGAGAACTTTCCACCACCTTACGACATTCTAAGTTACTAAAGAGGTGTCTTGGCAACGAAAACTGATGCCGTCGAGCACCTGCCCATGACAGGTTCATACCTAAAGTAATAGGGTTATGGTCCGCTGACACTTTAGGGCATATCTCCATTTCAATATCCTGAGGTTCACCCATTTAACAAATATCATGTCGATCCAGGAGTAGTGCTTATGTGGTATGAATAATACGTATACCCGGGCATTGTAGGATACATTGCCCTCCAGGCATCTATAAGCCCATGTAGCTGGACAGGTTCGACAATGGAAGCCCTCATCTTTACCATTCGTGAGGAAGCCGAATGATAATTGTATCTATTGCATACTTCATCATGCAGTTAAAGTCTCCCATTACCACCATTTCCCCAGAACAATCCAGCAGTTTCAAGTATTGCTCGTACATCATCTCGGGGTCATCAACATTCGGCCCTTAGACTGCACATATTACAAATTTCCGATTGGCCACTAGAAGTTGGACAATTGCCCATCTGCCTCTAACATCAGATCAGTCAATCAGGGATTTGTAAAGTGCGGCGACTCACCCAAGAGGGTCTCAAGGCGCTGGGGGATGGGGGGCTGCTGATCCATCTGGGTATGGAGGTTTCGTTTAAGAGCCAGGTCCTTCCTGAATTGGGTCAATTCCAGGAATGTCTTTAAAAAAGGGATTGTGCTGATCCTCTAGAAAAAATGCTAAAGGAGTCACGAGTGACTAGGTCCGCTATTTCAAGGAAGGATATAGATGGGGATCCATATGTTGGATCGTAATGCCCTCACACACCCTTTCAGGTGTCAGGCTTCATCATGTGGGCTGCTCCTCGTTGGGTCGGCGGTGCAATACCCAACGGGCTCCCTAAAATAGGGGCACTTTGTCTTAGACCTTCTATCCAACTGCTGTTTGGTGAAGTGCGGGTGTGGGGCCAGAACTGTGTAGATGTGATGGAGGGATTTAAAATAGGATTGGGAGTACCTAGAAGGACAAACTTTATTCTGGAGGTCTCCTACCCTAACTAAAAACAGTGTACAAGGCACTCGCCCGAGGATAATGGCTCGTATGGTGGTGTCCTTGTTAGAGTGTGTTGGTCAACATGTTTCTGGCTTTCCTGTTCACTAAACTAGTGATTCTTCAGGACCTTGATAAGCGTTATCTACATCTAATGCAAGCGGCGTACAGGGTCGCACACACAAGAAGTGTATATTAGACACAAGTACCTTATTACAACCTGGAACTACCCAATTCAGATGGTCCCCAGGCTTCAAAGGTACCGGTGGATTCATGCACAAGGCATTGCTCCTGTGTGTGAAGAAGGTTAGCGCACTGTGCGTGTGCCCCTTGACCTGCCCAATCCACCGGGTCCGGAATACCAGGAATACAATGGAGAAGAATCTATCGCCTTTATCTTCCTGTGGAACCGGTTCCATGTGTATTAGACATTTCTAGGAGCGGCGAAAAGGTATCTGTGAAGTGGTTGGTTCATTTTGTTTAATAAAGGGATCAACATAGTGTTCAGCGGTAACCCAACAATACCTCTAACATGCTCCAACAATAATTATACCCTTTCCTTGGACATAAACTGTGAAGAAGGGTCATGCCTTTCTAGTCATTCCCACTTCCCAGAGACCTGAGAGAAGAATGTCTTTCAATAATGCACTGGTGACAGCAGCCTCAGTTACCTCTGTAACTCTGCTTAGCCGCGAAGCTGATGGGGAAGGCCTGCTCCTTTTCAAAGAGCGGCTAGAAGATTTGGATCTTGATCTCAATCTAGAGGGAATTCTAGAGTAAAAATCTTTTTCTGTGACCCTAGATTTACCTCTGGCCTGTGGCATGATTGTACAGCTTTGTAGAGCAATTGCTCCATGGTAAGGACGCAAAGTTAGCCCACAAAAATCCTCAGGTCATCATCCAGTGAGTACATAACCCCCTCTAGCCCAGCAGCGGCTGCTTCCTTAACCCCTTGCATGCTGATGACGGCCCCCATCCGTCATGCACTACAGTGCTCGTGTGCTTATGACGGCTGGGGGCCGTCATAAACCCATCCACTCGCGATTTTGCAGCACAGGGGGAAAATCGCTGCAGCATGGAAGGAGTTAAGGGTCGCCAGTAGTCTCTCCACTCTGAACCCGGAAACAGTATCGCTAGTGATAGATGGCGGACACACGTCTGACACCTGGATAATAGAATACCACTAGGTTCCGTCAAAGAAACAGGAACCTTTCACACTAAGAATTAACTCTAAAGGTCACTCCCAGGAAGGGAGGGTCTTAAGGAAAAACAAAAATAGAAGAAGGACTAAAAAAGTAGAAACTTTTGGGTGAGGCAAAGTGCTAGACCAGGAAGAGCCCCAGGCAATTTTCCTTTTGGTGGCTTGAAACAACGTAGGCAGTGGTGTGGATCTTTCTTAAATATCTGCTTGCCCAAGGGATAAAGTGCTCCATAATTTTACTTGTCCTGTAAAAAAATCCACCCATCCCCTTTGGTGGTATGCAGTGAGGTGACAGATTAGGGCATTGTTCTCATTATATCAAGGCTCTGATAAGAGTGTCTCAAATTAATGCCATATTCTATCATGGTTGGGCAGGTGTCTGGTGGTCCCATATTTCTGCAAATCAATATGAAGGGACTGAAGTAGGTGAAAAGCGAAAAGCGGTAGTTCCAATGTGAGGATGCCCCTGTGACTCTGTGAGCACCAACCAACTTGCACGGTGACAGGTATAGAACGATTCCTCTCCAGTCTCTTCCCACACTGGAACATGTTGGAAGTTTACTGCTGACAAGGACACGAATAGAACGTTTTTGCAGGATAAGTGAAAAAAAGGGGTGTAAAAAAGTGAATTTGCAATAGCTCAGCGGATTTTAGCATGAGCAAGTATAACATATATTTTTGAATTCCATCTTCACCATAGTGTTTCTGGGCACTCGGCAGATATGTATTGTTACCCTACTCAGTATTAAGCATTTTATCAACCTCAGAAGGATGAAAGTTGAGTGTACCTGCCAGGAAGGAAACCTGTGACCGTGTATATTTTCTCATTAAAAAATGGAATTCATGTCGGAGGGGGGTCTGATCTAAGTGCCTCAGAAGGTGAGGTAAGCTAGACGACAAGGAAGAGCATCAAGAGAGTGGAATTCAAGGAGAATACATGTTATAAGTGTATATCATATGCATGTATGGCCTAATCTAGGTTCCATTTAATAATGAGACATAATTATAATGTGATTGTGGAAACCCTATTGTTCTTTACTCGCCTCAGCACTGTTACTCCAGTCCAAAACAATGTGAAGAATACGCTGTATGCTGAACTGTTGATGTTCTGTTTTATTGAAAAAAATGGAAAGTATGATTTCCAGGGATGTATGATGGTACAACGCGGTACATAACACCGCAGTACCATCACAACGCAGCTTTTGCAGCGCAAGTCATTACCACGACTTGCGCTGTAGGGTGCTGGATTTAGGAATAGTATGATTTACTATTCCAACTCCAGCCTACGTACAGTAGGGAAGGTGTTGGAAAAGTAAATCACACTATTCCTTAGTCTAGAGCGCCCTCCAGTGCAAGTCGTGGTAACGACTTGCGTTCTAAAATCCACGTTGTAATGGTTGCGGTGTTATGACCGCGTCGTAATGGTTGTTTCCCGGTTTCCGGATGTATGATGGTACAACGCGGTACATAACACCGCAGTACCATCACAACGCAGCTTTTGCAGCGCAAGTCATTACCACGACTTGCGCTGTAGGGTGCTGGATTTAGGAATAGTATGATTTACTATTCCAACTCCAGCCTACGTACAGTAGGGAAGGTGTTGGAAAAGTAAATCACACTATTCCTTAGTCTAGAGCGCCCTCCAGTGCAAGTCGTGGTAACGACTTGCGTTCTAAAATCCACGTTGTAATGGTTGCGGTGTTATGACCGCGTCGTAATGGTTGTTTCCCGGTTTCCATACCTGTTAACATTTTGTGAATTCCTGAAAGTCTTTAATCTGCACCCATTCACGTACATATCCACTTTTTTGTCTTTCTTTAAGAATTGTCCCCTGGCCTATTCATGTTCCCCATTACGGGGGGGTACACTGATTATCCCTCAATTTCTTTCTAAATATTGGCATGCATCAAAAACATTGACTAAAACATGCCTTAGAGAAAGTTTAGTAAAGCGATTTTTTTCAGGTTTCAAAAGTTTTATGTATATGTGTTATTTTGAAGCAGAAGGTCACCTATCTTCCTTTAGGTTTCATCATACAATCTGGGAGAATTCCATGAGCATTGTAAGTAGCCTCATATTGCTAAATACTGCAAGTGTATAGATGTTTATGCACTGAGCCCACACTCGGTAATGGCGCTGCCCTGGCTACACTCCCTTACAGTGTTGGTTCTAATAATAAAGGCTTTCTTTTAATGAATCCTACATACAGGTTTAAACCATTTAATCTTGTACAAATCTTGCTTTAGTGACAGACAATCCTTTCACTGATTGGTACTGTGAACTGGCACCAAAGACATGAACGGTACAAAAGGGGGTGGTGATGGACGGAGCATCTGAATCAATCAAACACTCACACTCAGTCAAAAGATCTGGATTTAATCCATCACCGTTCTTTAGCTCACTCTGCCACCCCAGTTCAGACATGGCTATATGCAAATCAGTCTGACCCTGTGCCTAATGGGAACAGTCCAGCCCGAACTGCCAAGCCATGTCTTCCCTGGACCGGAATCAAACTTCCAAAGACCGGTTTCTGGCATTCCAGCCGTCTTGTTGCCCTTGACCTCAAACAATATGTCCTTGGTGTTGGGCAATAGGAATTCAACACCCCTGCTACTAGGGTTGGTCTACTAGCTCTTAGGTCCCAAATACCTTGCCACCTTCCTCAAGGAATCCATTCCCAGATGAGGTACCGCAGAGGTATCAGTACTTCCAAGCCTTACTAGAGCCCTCTTGGAGCATAGGCGTAGGCCCAAACGCCCTCCCCAGACATTGTCCCTCATTCTTTCATACTGAATGTCTGTAGGCCCTCTATACATGCTGCCTCTCTAAGTCATACGCAGCCACACCCACACAAGTACTTAACCAACGAGCCTCTCCTGGTGTTTCCAACCAATCAAGACACTGCTCAATCACTCTGTGCTCAGCATCCCATGGTCACCTGACAGAGACACCACACGTGTTCAATCACACAGGCATGAGAACATCTAATCCCCAAACACTCCACACTTACAAATGTATGGAAGTGGTACTTAAATCTACATGTAATGTACAGCATCTTTTCTGCCTTCGACGTTGAGTTCATAAACAAGGAAGGTAAATATTTCTCTTGGTGTAAATAGAACTCAGAGACATATGTGAGTAAGAAGAAGAGTCACATTTTCTTCCGAAGTTGGCCATCTTCACTTCAGCCGATTTCGTGAAGTGTCTTTTAAGTAAAACGCAGGTGAAAGATCCAGCAAACAAATTATTTTGCTAGTAAAGATATTTAATTCTTTCACAAACAAGTTGTTGTGATAGAAGAGTCCTGCCAAGGCCTGATGTTTGCTTACTTTCTAAACCGACATCATGGTCAACAAGAACCTGTTTTTCATCTACGCACCTCTCAGTGACATCCCACCTAACCTAAGCAGATAGACTGATTAGTATTGTAAGCCGCAAAGATGATGTGGTGGCCTTATATCTGGAGCTTCTAGGGGGAAAACTAGAAGCGGTACAGAATATTCTGTTTGCCATTGGTCTAACAAAATAATAATGCTGTGTCTCCTACTCAAGATGACAATTCCAAGAATTGGACGAGGTGGGCTGCACTGTTACATGCAAGCAGTGCATTACCCCCAGGTCCCTTATGTCCTCGTCCCATTCATAACTATGTGGAGATAACCATCTCCCAACAGAAAAAACAATCAAAAGAATGCTGGGACACTAACCCCGCCCCTCCCACCGGGAGTACATAAGGGGTACTTACCCAGCAGTCTCCCTGTTCTTTTTTTCTGTCTATCGACAGTTTGGTCTGGATGCTGGTGCTGCTCTTGCTCCTGCTGGGCTGGGGTGGCATGCACTTCTTCTCATCTCCCCCCCGCCTGGCTGCCTGGCTTCGCGGGCGGGGGGGGGGGGGTTCCTTGGTCTGCCACCTGGCCTGCCGGGCTTGCTGGGTGTCTGGACTGTTCCTGGCTGGAAATCCTGTTTCCGGCCCTTTGCGGCTGGTGCGCCGCCTCCCGAGGGTTCCTTCCGGGTCGCTGAGCGCGTCTTCCTGTGGCCTGGCCGAGTGGAAGACGCGCTGCGCTTTCTCTGTCTGGGATTTCCGAAGCCGGATGATTGGAGTGGGGGCCTCGTTCCTGGGGGTGTTCCGGCCCCCGCTCTGGGTGAGTCCCGCATAGCGGAGGTTTTGTGTTCTCCCTGCCTGTCTTTGTCCTGCTGCCTGCCTTGTTTTGTCCCCTTGCAGCTCGGATGTGTGTTCCTCTGCCTCCAAAGCCTACTGCCATACCAGCATGAAAGCGATGCCCCTGTCGGGTGTCTGGGGTCCCTGTGCCTCGCTCCACTGGGACGGAGTGCGGCCAACACACGCTGGTTCACGGGCTTGTATTGCTTCACGCGGATGTGTCCACCTCTCGGGCTGCTCTGTCTGGATGTGGTTTATGGGATGGTGTGGCCGTCTTTGCTGCTGGGGTGCCCGGTTCATGTCAGGGGGGGGGGGGGGCTCATTCGTCCTGTGGTTTTGGGCTCTCTCACCTCGTGCAGGCTTCACACGGCTTGTCCCTGTGTTTTCCCATGTGTCGGGGGGTCTCCTCCTGTTGTAGTGCTTGTTCCTTTCTTCCGATACTTGACTTGTGCTACTGAGAGCTGGCTTCTGCTGTGGCTTCCTGCGTGACGGGGGGCCCACGGATCTTGCATGCAGTCCGGTGTCTGTCGTACACTTTGGGCTTCACAGTGGTGCTGGCAGTCGGCGCTCTTCGGTGCGTGCGTGTGGGTGGTCTCAGCGCTGGTGGTTCGCAGGCTCCATTGCTGTTTTCCTTTGGTGCCTTTGATTTTGGCAGTATTCTGGCTTGGGTTGCTGGTTCGTTCCCTGCTCGGCTTCCTGTTTGCTGGTTCGGTCTCCCGCTGATGCTCCCTGCGTTTTGTGCCTCTATTTGGTATGTGCGTGACATTGGTCTGGGGTGCCGGGACATGGCCCCCTTTTTCCTGTTCTCTGCTGGTGCTGCACTTGCGACGTGGCCTCCTGTGCGGCTTGGTTGTCGCTGTGTTCTGGATGCTCCGTTGGGGTTCTGCTTCTTGTTGCTGTCAGTTTTTGGAGCCTGGAGTCCCTTGTTGTTCACCCCACCTTTGCTATTGGCATCTCTCGTGTTTCTGCCTTGCAGTGTGGTGTGCTGTGTCTTCGTGTGCTCCCTGGCAATGGTAGCTCCCACTTTTGCTCCGTTGCGCACTTCGGTGCTTCTTGGGTGCCGTATGTGCTAGCCTGGAGGATTGCACTTTTAATGCGGACTCTCTTGGTTCCCTGGTCGTGCTTTGCGACTCTGGTCCTGGTTTCTGCCTTCATTGTGCCTTTTTTGACTGGGGTACTGGTGCTTGGTGGATTTGCACTGCGTACTTCTCCTTGTACTTCAGGGCTGTGCTTTCTTCTCGGCTCTGGCGTTGCCTTCTTGGCTGCCTGGGGTTTTCTGTCGGGTGGGGGCCTTGTTCTTGGTGGTGGCCCCTCCTACCCTCCGGGTTTCAGAGGCTGTGGCCTTCTTGCTCCGGTGGGTGCTCTATATTTCCCCGTTTCTGGGGCGGGGGTCTTTGTGGCTCCCTTTCCTCCTTTTTTGCTGCGGTCCCTCTCTGGGTTTCTCGCGCCTGGCCTTGGCCTTGCCTGTGTCTCGGGGTTGCTGCTCTAGGCTCCCGAACCTCGGTGGGTTTCTGCCTGTGGCTTTGCTGGATTGTGGGGCCTGGGGCGGCAGTGCCAGGTTGTTGTTTCGGTCTTCATGCTGCTGTTCTGCCTCTCCTGGTCCTTTTCCGTGTTGCCTTGCCTGCGCATCTGCGTGGTGCTTCTGGTCGCGCTTGTTTGTGCTGCCTTTCGCCCTGTTTGTCCTCTGGCCCTGTCGTTCGGACTTGGTGCGGGTGCTCCTTGACCTTGCCCTGGGCCTGCTGTTGCGGTACTGGCTTCCGTGGGTTTGTTGCCTGTGGCCTTTCCTCCCTGCGGTTGGCTTCTCTCCTCGGTGGGGTCTCCCGCTTGGGCTTCCGGTTGGCCTTGTTCCTTCCCCAGGCTCCTCTGGCGCTGTGTTGCTGGCCTGGCCTCTTTTCGGGGTCTGTCTCCCTTGCCGGTGTGCTTGGGTTGCGCTGGTCACTCCTCTCTATTCCTCGCTGCTGCGTGGTGTTCTGGGAGGCTCGTCTGCCCTGGTGCCTTGGTGGGTTTTGGCTTCCCCTGGAATGTCCTGTGTTGGCTTCTTGGCTTTTGGCTGGGCTTCTGCCTGTGGCCTTTCCTCCCTGCTTCTTCGGCTCTCGTCTGGGGTCTGTGTTGATGCTGGGTGGGCCTTGTTTTCTGCCTGGATGGATTCCCCTGGTGCGGTTGGCCTCCGCTGGGTCTCTTTGGCCTGCGGTGTTTTTTTCTCTGGCTTGGCTTACTGTGGTGAGGGCGGGTGTTGTCCCTTCCCTTTCTGGTGGTCCTTTTGCCAGAGTTGTGCCTCCGCTTTCCCTGTACTCCTGTTCCGGGGGCCGTGTTTCGGTCTTCCTGGTCTGCGGGCTTGCGGTTGCTTCTGCTCCCTGTTGGCTCCTGTTCTTGGCTGGTCTGCCGGTCGCTCTGCTTGGGATTGCCTGGTTGCGCTTTTCTGCTGTCCTGGCCTGCTTGATTGGGCTGTTTTGGTTTTTTGGGTGGCATGGCACTTCTTGGCGGGTGACTTACCTGCCTGTGGGGTGGCTGGTCCCTCTGCTTTTGGGTTCCGGTCCCTTGTGGGTGTGGTGTGTTCCTGCCGTTGTGGCGTCTTGGTTCTGCATCTGGCTCTCGCTCCTGTTTCCCTACTTACCTCCTCGTGGGTTTCGTTTGGGCACCACCGGGGCTGTTTGCTCTCTGGCCTGCGCTCTGCTGGGGCCTTCCTTTCTTTGAGCATTCCCACGGTTTGGGGTTTTGCCTTCGGGTCCTGCGGGTTGCTTGGCCTTGGCTTTGGCTTCCGGGTTGTGTCCTGGGTTGCCGTTTTTTGCCCTAAGGGGTTTGTCCCCTGCGCGTGCCCTGCCTTGGGTCGTGCTGGGCTTCCTCGCTGGCTTCGGTTTGCTTCTGTGTTCCCCCTTCCCCTGTTGGGTTGGGGTTCCGTGCTGTGCTGTTTGGCCCTGTCCCGTTCCTTTGGGTCCTCTGGGGGTTGTTGGCCCTCGGTCTCGCTGCCCTCTGTGTTTTTGCCCTGGACCTCTGCTTCGGCTGTTTGGGGTCTTCTCTGCCTGCCCGGTCTTTTTTTTGGGCTTGGCTGTGGTTGGTGTTGGCCCCCTTTGGGTTCCCTTGCTTGGTCTTGGGTTCACTGGGTCATTTGTTCCTCTGGTTGCTCTCCTTCTCTGTTGTTCGTGGTGTGCCTTCTTCGGGCTGTTGCTTCCTGCTCCGGTTTCCTCCGGTTTGGCTGGGGCTGTGTTCTGGGGTTCCTGTGGTTCCTCCTGTTCCCTTTTCCTCCTTGGTGTTCCGGGTCTCTTCGTCCTGATTGGTTGCCCTTGTTGTTTTTTTGTCGCTCGGGTTTCTTGGGGGTGCTGGGTCCCTTGAGGCCTTGGGTTCACCTCTTTTTCTGTCCGTGGGCTCTGTCTCGCCTCCCGGGTTGGATGCTGGTGGTCTGGCTGCTGTTGCTGGCCCTTTTTTGTTCAGCCTGCTGCTCTTTGGGGGTTTCCGGGGATTTTTTCCTCTGGTCTCTCTGGGGTTGTGTCTTGTGCTTCCCTTCTCTTATGGTTTGGTCCTTCCCTTGGTGGGCTTCTCGGCCCCCTCTTCCCGGGGCCGACATTGTTGTTGTTGGTTGGGTCTTTGCGTTCCTCTGGCCCTCTTGTCCCCTGGGTGTTTCTTTTTCTTCCCGGGGCCCGGTTTTGGCTGGCTTGGGCTCTCTGTGCCTGGGTTTGGCTTCTGTTGCCCAGTTCTGGCTTCCTGGCCTGGTGGTTCTTGACCTTTTTCTTCTTTGGGTGGTCTCCTCGCTGTTGTTTCTTCTGGCCTTGGTTGGCTTGGGTGTCCTTCCTCTCCCCTGCTCTGGTTGGCGGTGGGGTGTTCCTGCTTGGCCTGGTTGCCCTCTGTGATGGTGGTTCTGGTCCTCTGGATGCTCTTCCGTTGTTTTGGTTGGGTGCATCCTGGTTTGTTGGGGCTCCTCCTTGTCGGGGGCCCTGCTTGGGTTTCACCGGTTCTGCCTTTTACTTCCTGCGGTTGCTGCCTTGGGGTGTTTCCTGAGTTGGCTTCTGTTTGGTTTGGGAAGGCCGACTTTTCAGCTTTGGTATTCTCCACATAGTTATGAATGGGACGAGGACATAAGGGACCTGGGGTAATGCTCTATTACTTACCGGTAATCTTCATTACTCCGGGTCCCGTTGTCCTCGTCCCATTCATACGCCCCGCCCTCCCTCCCGGACGGCCGGCCTTCCTGTTTTCTGCTTGGTTATTCAGGGAGACTGCTGGGGAAGTACCCCTTATGTACTCCCAGTGGGAGGGGCGGGGTTAGTGTCCCAGCATTCTTTTGATTGTTTTTTCTGTCGGGAGATGGATATCTCCACATAGTTATGAATGGGACGAGGACAACGGGACCCAGAGTAATGAAGATTACCGGTAAGTAATAGAACATTCCTACCCACTCTCACTGATAAAAGGCTCTCATGAGCCAGCCCCAAGCTGACGAGCTTAGGAACACCTACACGCTATGAGTGGGATTATACCTGAGAAACTTGACAGCATGTCCAGCAACCGTAAATATTCTCTAGTGATGAGGGAACTCCTGAAACACTGGTGTCTAGAGATACGATTTCGAAAGACGGCATTAGCTGAAAAATAATATAAACTTTGTGTGAAAAACTGAACGACACTTATCAAGACGCTATGGGGTAATGGCGCTGTTACATGCAAGCAGTGCATTCCTACCCACTTTCACTGAGCTCCTTCTGGGATGCGCCTTCAACAACAGCGTGGTCGCTATTGTGCTTTTTTGCCACCATCCTATAGCTCGGACCGGTCTTGTCCAGTTGTCCACCACCACGGCACTCGTTAGTGGGAGTTTGCCTCTCGGACTCCACCGGTAGAGGTGTCTGCGGTACACCCCAGGCTCTGACTGTTGTAAATATTTGCAGGCTTTTTGTGTCCACAAGTTTACCTTCTGTTGCACTTTTATTTGCACACTAGCACTACTTTGTGGAAGAACATTGTTCTCTGCAAACATATATCTTAAGCAGAACCATTTTGGTGGCTTTACATAAAGCTAAGTAAAACATAAACTACTGCAAAATTCACCATTTTCACGCGGGCGCTGCAAAGTGAAAAACTTTACAAGCTTCGCAGAGAGCCAAAGTGTTCAATAAACCTTCCGGAAGAGGGCAATAGAAGAGCGTTACTATTTTGCGCAGCCCTAGTTTCAATATCATTGGGCATAAAGACCGAGTGTATTCATAGAAATGCTGGTGAGATGAGTCACATGATTCTTTGAGGCATCGTTTCTACTCAGAGGCGGCAACTATCTGTTGTAGGCGCCGCATTATAAGTAAAGTCACTGTCAATGTAAAATATTGCCCCCATAGAAACCCACGGGCTCCCAGATGCCCAGTGTCAGTGACACCAGAGAGCGCCCTCTGCTGGACCAAGTGGTGCCCCAGGGCAGCTCATCCGGACAGTTGTCAAAGCAGCCTCTTGGGAGCAGTGATGGGCGAAACCTTCAGGTGAAATGTGAAACCCGCGCAATCCCCCTCTGAAGAAACTTCACATGGCCTAAGAATTTTTAGGGCATTTCACAGAGGCTTGTGGAATTTCGCCGAATTTTGGAAGGCGTTCTGTAGTTCATCACTTTTTTTGGCGTCCGCAAAAAACAAACAGAAGACCAAGGCTTGGGCGAGCCCGCCACAGCACAGCCGCGCCGCCAGGGTCTGTGCGCGATAGGTTCCACACAGGGAAGTGACGTAGGCTGGGTGGCAAGCAAATGTCTGCCTTTAGCAGTTGTGGTCTCCATGGTGACTGACAATATTCTGGTTCATCCTCCCATACTTGTTGGACAGGGGCGACGCTTACAAAGGTGCAGCAGGTGTAGTGCACCGGGGCCCACTGAACCTTCATTATGCTTATTTTATAATTTGCATATGGCCATGTCTGAACTGGGGTGGCAGAGTGAGCTAAAGAACGGTGATGGATTAAACCCAGATCTGTTGACTGGGTGTGAGTGTTTGATTGGTTCAGATGCTCCGTCCATCACCACTCCCTTTTGTACCACTATTTTATAACTCTGACAGGTGGCATTTCCTTCATTGTACTAAGGCCCACCATGACAGACTGGCTACGTTGGGTGCAACTTTTGGCATTCTGTCCTTTGGGCTCTGCAGTGAAATACTCAGACAGCATGTTTTCGGCACGACTCTACAATTGCTGCAGAAGTTGTGCGTTCTGAGGTGTTACTGCGACAGTGTTTTGAGTCAATGATGGTGTTTTAAGGCGACAGGTAGTTTGCTGCCTTTTGCTGTGTGCTATTGGACTCTCCCATCAGAATCTGCTCCTCGTGACGTCGGTGATACTGCGGGTGCATTGCTCAGAGCAGCGGTTTCAGGTTTCTTCATATCTGGCGCGGTGTATAAGGAAGTGTCTCATTCTTGGCACGCCGCGGGTTACGTTGTTGACAAATGCGGTCTGACGCAACTCCCAGGCCAGACCTCGCTTTGCCTTTCTCACTGTTCGCTGGTCTGTGTCCAGAGTTGGCACATAGCACCAGACGGCTACATCTGGCCCTGACATGGAAGCATTCTTCAAACTGCAGGGACTCGCCCCTTAATTACGTTTATAATTGACTCGTCTTTGTCCGACTCCGACAACAGCCGGCAGAGAGGTGGGTCCGAAGCCATGATGAATAACAGTGCACGGGGATATACCATGACACAGAGGGGTGTGGGCCGGGCTAGTGCAGCGAAATCAGGAGAGGAGACAGAGAAAGAGTGAAAAGAATTGATAAGGTGAATGTGCTATGGCTTGTGAACACAGGTATTCACAGATGCTGTTTACATGCATTACAGATATGATTACATGCATACATGTTGTTTATCACATGAAAGCCATCCCTACTGGTTTTCCAATGCTCGGGCAAAAAAATGCAAGGAGTACTCCAATGTCAAAATGCTATTTTGCCCAGAGAGCTAACAATCCTTGCACTAGTTCTGCGCACTTCCCTTGTATATCAATATACTTTTTAGTGAGTTTGTCTTAATGAGGAGTTATGTTTAGTATGCAGTTGTGCATAGTAAAAAAATGGCTCCTCCTGCCCCTTAAGGAACTAACTATAACACATAGCTATGTTTAATAAAATCCCCAGTGGTCTTGGCAAGGGTATAGTTAGGGCTTGGTGGGGCGGGAGCACTGTAGAAGTTTTGCATAGCGGTACTACAGTGTGGTTGGCTGCGACTGTCTCAGTGGCCTTCACAGGGTTTTGTAGTCCGAAGGTATGGATAGGTAGATTGCAGTGCTGGACGCTGACAGTTCCAGAGAGGTGTTGTCTAGAGGTGTCCAGGGGCGGGCTAGGGATAGCGTAGTGCTAAGCGATGGTCTCCTGTGTCTGCCTCTTCACAGAGAAGTACAGGCAAAGGAGAACGCAGGAACGCCTTTTTAGGTCTCGCCTGTCGATGCGCATGCGCATCGAGCTTGCGAGACTATTGGGGCTTAAACAGTCTTTAACCAAGTTGCAAGGAATCGTGGCGATTCCTTGCAGTGCCCGTGAAATACAAGCTTAATGCGCATGTGCATTGAGCTTAAAAGCGCGTGCACATGCCCCCAGCCGCCTGCTTGCATGTATTTTCCCTCAGCCGCACTCCTCCCACACCCCCGCTCCGCCCCCTCCCCTGCCTGCCGTGTCGCGTTTCTTCAGTTATCTTAGCCGCACTCCAGGCCCCTGCTGCTTTCACACCCTCATGCCGCTCACCCCCTCCCCTGCCCGCCGTTTCGCATTCATCCCCCCTCCCCTTCTCTGCCTTCCCTCCATTCACCCCAGCGCGACTTCTCCTACCCCCTAATTACATGCCTGCTGTTTACTTCTTTCACGGCAGCTCTCTCGCACATCAAAGGCTGCCCCCCACGCCTCGCTACAGACTTCGTTGGCCCCGAGGCAACCAGTTCTGACACACACCAACTTAGAGCTTGACTTGTACTGACCCTGCACCCCAGCAGACATGCAAGCATCAGACATCCACAAGCATTAGACATATATATTCACCCACTCTGCTTCAGTCACCCACTTACACAAATCGCGCCGATACCCCGAGCAGCAGTGCCCGCAATACCGAGCGTTCTGTTATGCCACATCTCTCAGCTTACAGATACCTTCGCTCTTTCTTTTCTTTTCCTCTCAACGTTTCTGCCTCTTTCACTCTCTCCTCCAACTCTCTCCCCCCTCTCCATTTACTTAAACAAATCTCGCAGATACCCCAAGCAGCAGTGCCCGCACTACCAAGCGTTCTGTTATGCCACATCTCTCAGCTTACAGATCCCTTCGCTCTTTCTTTTCCTCTCCACGTTTCTGCAAATCGTTCTGTTATGCCACATCTCTCAGCTTACAGATCCCTTCGCTCTTTTTTTTCCTCTCACGGAGCAGGTACAGCACACCTCTCCATTTACTTAAACAAATCTCGCAGATACCCCAAGCAGCAGTGCCCGCACTACCAAGCGTTCTGTTATGCCACATCTCTCAGCTTACAGATCCCTTCGCTCTTTCTTTTCCTCTCCACGTTTCTGCAAATCGTTCTGTTATGCCACATCTCTCAGCTTACAGATCCCTTCGCTCTTTTTTTTCCTCTCAACGTTTCTGCCTCTTTCACTCTCTCTTCCAACTCTCTCCCTCCCTCTCCAATTACTTACACAAATCTAGCCGATACCCCGAGCAGCAGTGCCCGCACTAGCGAGCGTTCTGTTATGCCACATCTCTCAGGTTACAGATCCCTTCTCTCTTTCTATTCCTCTCCACTTTTATGCCTCTTTCACTCTCTCTTCCAACTCTCTCCCTCCCTCTCCAATTACTTACACAAATCTCGCCGATACCCCGAGCAGCAGTGCCCGCACTAGCGAGCGTTCTGTTATGCCACATCTCTCAGCTTACAGATCCCTTCTCTCTTTCTTTTCTTTTCCTCTCAACGTTTCTGCCTCTTTCACTCTCTCCTCCAACTCTCTCCCCCCTCTCCATTTACTTAAACAAATCTCGCAGATACCCCAAGCAGCAGTGCCCGCACTAGCGAGCGTTCTGTTATGCCACATCTCACAGCTTACAGATCCCTTCGCTCTTTCTTTGCCTCTCAACGTTTCTGCCTCTTTCACTCTCTCTTCCAACTCTCTCCCCCTCTCCATTTACTTACACAAATCTCGCAGATACCCCAAGCAGCAGTGCCCGCACTACCAAGCCTTCTGTTATGCCACATCTCTCAGCTTACAGATTCCTTCGCTCTTTCTTTTACTCTCCACGTTTCTGCCTCTTTCACTCTCTCTTCCAACTCTCTCCCTCCCTCTCCAATTACTTACACAAATCTCGCCGATACCCCGAGCAGCAGTGCCCGCACTAGCGAGCGTTCTGTTATGCCACATCTCTCAGCTTACAGATCCCTTCTCTCTTTCTTTTCTTTTCCTCTCAACGTTTCTGCCTCTTTCACTCTCTCCTCCAACTCTCTCCCCCCTCTCCATTTACTTAAACAAATCTCGCAGATACCCCAAGCAGCAGTGCCCGCACTAGCGAGCGTTCTGTTATGCCACATCTCACAGCTTACAGATCCCTTCGCTCTTTCTTTTCCTCTCAACGTTTCTGCCTCTTTCACTCTCTCTTCCAACTCTCTCCCCCTCTCCATTTACTTACACAAATCTCGCAGATACCCCAAGCAGCTGTGCCCGCACCACCAAGCCTTCTGTTATGCCACATCTCTCAGCTTACAGATTCCTTCGCTCTTTCTTTTACTCTCCACGTTTCTGCCTCTTTCACTCTCTCTTCCAACTCTCTCCCTCCATCTCCATTTACTTACACAAATCTTGGTGAGGCACAGGCAGCAACAGTCCAAGCTTCCCTCACACACAGAGCAGGTACAGCACAGGCACCAACAGTGCAAGCTTCCATCACACACGGAGCAGGTACAGCACAGGCAACAGCAATGCAAGCTTCCCTCAAACACGGAGCAGGTACAGCACAGGCAGCAACAGTGCAAGCTTCCCTCACACACAGAGCAGGTACAGCACAGGCAGCAACAGTGCAAGCTTCCATCACACACGGAGCAGGTACAGCACAGGCAACAGCAATGCAAGCTTCCCTCAAACACGGAGCAGGTACAGCACAGGCAGCAACAGTGCAAGCTTCCCTCACACACAGAGCAGGTATAGCACAGGCAGCAACAGTGCAAGCTTCCCTCACACACACAGCAGGTACAGCACAGGCAGCAACAGTGCAAGCTTCCATCACACACGGAGCAGGTACAGCACAGGCAACAGCAATGCAAGCTTCCATCAAACACGGAGCAGGTACAGCACAGGCAACTGCAGTGCAAGCTTCCCTTACACATGGAACAGGTACAGCACCGACAGCAGCAGTGCAAGCTTCCCTCACACACGGAGCAGGTACAGCACAGGCAGCAGCAGTGCAAGCTTCCCTCACACATAGATCAGTTACAGCACAGGCGGCAGCAGTGCAAGCTTCCCTTACACATGGAACAGGTACAGCACCAACAGCAGCAGTGCAAGCTTCCCTCACACACCGTCACACACCCTCAGCTTCACACACCCTCACTCACCCTCACACACACACACACACACACACACACACACATACAACAACAAAAGGAAGAATAGAAATAAACTATCCTAATCCACACTCTAACTCCAAGATAGAAATCCTGAGTCCTAATTCACCCTAATAAACTAACAGCCTAATTCACCCTACAAATACACCCTCAAGATACGCAACAGAAAGACATCCTAGAAAATAAAAACGAAAGGAAAAATACGCCATCCTAATGCACCAGCCAAATAAACAATCAAATAAAACTAAACAAAACACAATATAAGTAAAGACTCAAATAATAGCCTCCTATTCCACCCTATTCAAAGAAATGATTGTGCATTTAACAGATAGATAAGTTTTATGCCATTTTCTGAGACAAAAACAAATTTTTGCACGCAATTAAAAACAAAGGGGGGCAACGGAGTCGTGCATCAGATACGTTACACACAAAATCTACTTCCCAAATGTGAGCTACAGCATTCAATGATGTTTATCAGGCTTCAGGTCACCAAACAAAAATTATTCGGACAAAATAACACCAACAAAAGAACGAAGAAATATCTGGCAGGAAGCGAGGACGAGGATGTACAAACACAAAAGTGAAACAGCCTATTTTTAACTGGCGTAATAAACAAGCACTATTCATCCGGGAAATGGGACGGATTAAACACAATTGTCACGAGTTACACAAAAGCCGTACGCATATAACAATAGCAGTTCATCACACGGAATTACATCAAATATAAAAAACATATTACGCAACTTGGATTCAGCGCTAACATCATCAATAAACATTACATATGTCTCTTAGCTTCACAAAACAACGCGTAATACAATTAATACTTTTGAAGTGTACAATATTCATGGCGAAAAGAGTACTTAGAAACTCAAAGAACAGCTCTTGTACGTCAAATAACAAACAACTGGTAATAATACATTACATAACACTTTAAGAAAATAAATACATTACATATCGAAGAATAAAAACAAGACTTTAATTACATTACATAATATTCATTTCGAAATATTACAAACAAAAAAAAAAAATGTCAACATTATTAAAAATACTCTCCTATTCATTCGTTAACTTAAATATACTATAGGTAGTAAATAAAAACACTTACTTACATATAAATTAAATAAATAACTAAAATAATTACAATCGCTAACAAAATATGTCACTATTTTATTAAATACACTCATAATTATTAACTAATTTATGCATACTATCAATACTACTTTAAATTAGATTAAAAAAACACTTAGAGGAAATCTCTTACCTATCATACGACGCACCCACAGCACACGAACAGGAACACGCCTTCCGCATCCCGCTATTCTCCATGTTCTGGAGAATTCCACCGATTACGTATGCAAATCGGAACGCGACGTCAAAAACGTAGCGCTCCGATTGGCTAAAAAATATGTCAATCAAAAAAAAGACGTTACGGTAGGAAAAATAAAAAAAAACTAGAACGCTAACCTGTAAAATGTAGGTAGCGTTAAGGTGGCGCTTTGCGTCCGACATTTAAATAAAAAAAAAAAATTTCAACATCAACCCCTCACCCTCAACCCCTCACCCTCAATCACACTCAATCACCCTCAACACATCACCCTCACTCACCCTCACTCAACCTCAATCACCCTCACTCACCCTCACCCTCACTCACCCTCACTCACCCTCACCCACCCTCACCCTCACTCACCCTCAATCACCCTCACCCTCACTCACCCTCACTCACCCTCACTCACCCTCACCCTCACTCACCCTCATTCACCCTCACTCAACCTCACTCACCCTCACCCTCACTCACCCTCAACCCCTCACCCTCACTCACCCTCACCCTCCCTCAACCCCTCACCCTCACTCACCCTCAACCCCTCAGCCTCCCCCTCACTCACCCTCAACCCCTCACCCTCAACACATCACTCACCCTCACTCACCCTCAGTCACCCTCACCCACCCTCACCCTCAATCACACTCAATCACCCTCAACACATCACCCTCACTCACCCTCACTCAACCTCAATCACCCTCACTCACCCTCACCCTCACTCACCCTCACTCACCCTCACCCACCCTCACCCTCACTCACCCTCAATCACCCTCACCCTCACTCACCCTCACTCACCCTCACTCACCCTCACCCTCACTCACCCTCATTCACCCTCACTCAACCTCACTCACCCTCACCCTCACCCACCCTCAACCCCTCACCCTCACTCGCCCTCACCCTCACTCACCCTCACCCTCCCTCAACCCCTCACCCTCACTCACCCTCAACCCCTCAGCCTCCCCCCCACTCACCCTCAACCCCTCACCCTCAACACATCACTCACCCTCACTCACCCTCAGTCACCCTCACTCACCCTCAACCCCTCACCCTCACCCTCACTCACCCTCAATCACCCTCACCCTCACTCACCCTCACCCTCACTCACCCTCAATCCCTCACCCTCAATCACCCTCACCCTCACTCACACTCAACCCCTCACCCTCACCCTCACTCACCCTCACCCTCTCACCCTCAACCCCTCACCCTCACTCACCCTCAACCCCTCAACCACCCTCAACCCCTCACCCTCACTCACCCTCACTCACACTCACTCACCCTCACTCACCCCCACCCTCACTCACACTCACTCACCCTCACTCACACTCACTCACCCTCACTCACCCTCACCCTCACTCACCCTCACCCACACTCACCCTCACCCACACCCTCACTCACCCTCAACACCTCACCCTCACTCACCCTCAACCCCTCACCCTCACCCTCATCCTCACTCACCCTCAACCCCTTACCCTCAATCACCCTCACCCTCACTCAGCCTCAACACCTCACCCTCACTCACCCTCAACGCCTCACCCTCACTCACCCTCAACCACTCACCCTCACTCACCCTCAACCCCTCACCCTCACTCACCCTCACCCTCACCCTCACTCACCCTCACCCTCACTCACCCTCACTCACCCTCACTCACCCTCACCCACACTCACCCTCACCCACCTTCAACGCCTCACCCTCACTCACTCTCAACCCCTCACCCTCACTCAACCTCAACACCTCACCCTCACCCTCACTCACCCTCAACCGTTCACCCTCAACCCCTCACTCACCCTCACTCTCACTCACCCTCACTCACCCTCAACCCCTCAGCCTCACCCTCACTCACCCTCACACTCACTCACCCTCAACCCCTCACCCTCACCCTCACTCACCCTCAAGCCCTCACACTCACTCACCCTCAACACCTCACCCTCACCCTCACTCACCCTCAACCGTTCACCCTCAACCCCTCACTCACCCTCACTCTCACTCACCCTCACTTACCCTCAACCCCTCACCCTCACTCACCCTCACTCACCCTCACTCACCCTCGCCCTCACTCACCCTCACTCACCCTCACCCTCACTCACCCTCACCCTGACTCACCCTCAATCACCCTCACCCTCACTCACCCTCACCCTCACTCACCCTCACTCACCCTCACCCACCCTCACTCACCCTCAATCACCCTCACCCTCACTCACCCTCACTCACCCTCACTCACCCTCACTCACCCTCACTCACCCTCAGCCTCACTCACCCTCAACCCCTCACCCCCACTCACCCTCACCCTCACTCACCCTCACCCTCCCTCAACCCCTCACCCTCACTCACCCTCATCCCCTCAGCCTCCCCCTCACTCACCCTCAACCCCTCACCCTCAACACCTCACTCACCCTCACTCTCACTCACCCTCAGTCACCCTCACTCACCCTCAACCCCTCACCCTCACCCTCACTCGCCCTCAATCACCCTCATCCTCACTCACCCTCACCCTCACTCACCCTCAACTCCTCACCCTCAATCACCCTCACCCTCACTCACCCTCAACCCCTCACCCTCACCCTCACTCACCCTCACCCTCACTCACCCTCACTCACCCTCACCCACCCTCAACCCCTCACTCACCCTCACTCACCCTCACCCTCCCTCAACTCCTCACCCTCACTCACCCTCATCCCCTCAGCCTCCCCCTCACTCACCCTCAACCCCTCACCCTCAACACCTCACTCACCCTCACTCTCACTAAATGACAAAGCCATCAATATAGCAATTTTAACATCGCAAAAATAAATAAATGATGTCATTTACAAGAACAATAACTACAACTTTTCTAATGCGATACTTATTGCATTCCAACCCCACTCACACACGCAACGTCACTCACACACGCAACGCCACTCACACACGCAACGCCACTCACACACGCAACGCCACTCACCCATGCAACGCCACTCACACACGCTACGCCACTCACACACGCAACGCCACTCACATACGCAACGCCACTCACACACGCAACGCCACTCACACACGCAACGCCACTTACATACGCAACGCCACTCACACACGCAACGCCACTCACACACGCAACGCCACTCACACACGCCACTCATCCACGCAACGCCACTCATCCACGCAACGCCACTCATCCATGCAACACCACTCTTCCATTTGCAAAAAGAAAAATGTCTAACTATTCTATTGCGAGACCTATTGCATTTCCAATGCTTGTTACTTTTTAAAATAGCTTATAGAATTTTAGGGAGCCTCAGAAAAAAATGGAGAGTGAGAAAATATTCCTTACATTCTTGCTTTTGTTGAGAGTACTGAAGGTTGGGGGGGGGGCTTCTGTGGCAGAGAAAGTGCTTTTTGAATATCACAGATTATGGCCCACATAGTCTAACTGCAAGGCGTTCTGCGTTTCAACAGGCAGGCTGTGCACTGCAGCTACGCAGGCAGATGGTGCCTGGCTTGCCTGTGCTGAGGCATCCACGCTTCGTACCCAGTGTGCTTCTTCCACAAGGCCCGGGGTCTCCTGCTTGTTTATGGTCTCATTTGTGACGGCCCCTGTGCTGCTGGCGTGCAGAGGTTGGGGGGCAGTGGTGAAGCCCCTTGCCCTATGGACTGCTCCTGAACTAGGACAGGAGGAGAGAGCCGAGGTGAAAGATGGTACATGACCCAAGTTTGGGACGCTATGGGGTGGCCACTGCAGCTGTTCCGTTCACCATCACCTTTAACATGGCCATCTCCAGAAAGGGGGCTGGGCTCTCTCAACCAGCAGCTGCGCATAAAGAGCAGACTTCCTGTTAACCCCTATGCACGGTTTCCTTGGTGTACATGGTTGAAAGTGTGCAGTAGCTATACAAGTCCCCCCGAAATAATGATGCTGATTTGAAACGGCTCCTTTGTCAGGGATAAACATTTATTGCAGCGACTTCCAAGAAAATTGACCAGAAACCAATACTCGAGCTACAACATACTAGCAAGCAGCATCCAATGTAATGAACACCTACCGTTTACCACAGATGCACCTTCTCTACCACTGTAACACAATGTCTTTAGTGAAGCAAGAGACAAATCAACAGTCATGCGCACCCTAGATGTGGCCTATGTTTGTAATATAGATGGAGTCAAATCATTGCCAAAGGAGGTTTATGTACAGTGCACATCCTGAGCTGATGTATTTTAAGAGCTCCTAAATGCGACGGGAAAGGGATATGAGGTGCAGTCAAATAAGGTAATTGCCTTGGATCACACAGTTTGGTCAAGCATGGAAGCCAATATTCATCCCAGTTTTAGTTTCCTGGTTGCACAGTTTAGTCACTAGGAGGGAATCTCTTTATCATGTTTTAAATCAGAGATCGATGCTTTGTTTTTAATTTTCTGTGGAACTACATAAATGTAATTAAACTTTTAGGTCTCACCTAGGCAGAGCATGCGCTGTCTCTTCGAGACATGCTGTTCGTAGAATTTGGGCTTTAAGCACTGCCCATCTTTTCAATTGGCTCCTCTTACTGTCCTTTGTAAATGGCAGCTATTGATTGGTGAATAAGCTTAGTAGTCCCTCCATGTGGACTTTTGTATCCTCCAATGAGGACTGCCCCTGTTACTCTTCAGGTTATTTAGGTAACTTGGAGAGCATTTTTTTGTTGGCCTGCCTCTGCTCCTGTTAAGTGTTCGGTTTATTTATTGCATGGGCTTTATGAAATGCTCACAGGTGCCACTTCCTTTGCCCTGCTGTTTGCCCTTCAGTTTTTGTTAAGTTTCTACGCTACTTCATCTCCCTGTGGTGACCCCCACCCAACCCTCCCACAACACTGCTTTTTTTGTTTTTGGCTCCCGTCTTCGGTGTTTCAGCTTTGCCGCTACTTAATCTCCCCATGCCGTCCCACACAGCCACTATCCCTCACCCCTCCTACAACACTGCTTTAATTATTTTTATTTTGCAGTGTTATATAGCGCAAACTCGACCCGAAGGTATTAGAGCACTTTACTAGACCACCAGTTGCATTAAAGATGAACACGTTCAATTTTCAGGCAAGGTCGATGCCAAGACTCAAACCTGGTTCCCAGACTTCAAGGTTGCCCGCTCTGGCTGTTACGCCACATCCGACCGTAGCTCCCTCCTCTCCTGTTCCTTCCTCTTTCCTACTCCTCACGTGGTCACTCCCTATGCCCATCTGAGCTTCATTTGCTCCGTCCATCATTAGCTGCACATGGGGAAGGGTGGGGGCAACGGATGATGGTGGCAGCATGGTGTGGTCGCTCTCTTGGGCTGCTTCACCCGTATTCAGAGAAACAGCAAATAGTTTCAAGCAAGTCAGAAGCACAGGGTAGAGAGAAAAGCACAATATTCTGGGAGCATATACAACAATAACAGACTAGAGTTGTGGCCATTTCGGAACGGAGATTTAGTTAATTACAAGGCAGGCATCAGTTCCACAGTAACTTTGCAATAGGATGTGTCAAATCCAGTGCACTTTTAAATATTACCATATTAAAGAGACCCACCAGCACGGGATTTGCTCAAGAATCTGCCACAGTTTGTCTTCTTTTCATACAGTATCATTCATGAGATCGGGGAATGGCTTTAATTTTATTGGGGTGCATCTGATTAACGACGGGAACAGACCACTTTTTAAGTGTGCCTGAAATGTAAACGAAACAAAAAGGACATTGTCATTGCCGGGTTATCTGTGTTACTTTGATTCGTATAAAAATGCTTTGATTTAGCTGATAATGTGCTTTAGCTAGAGGCTTGTCAACTTTTAATGATGTACATCGTCATGCATATGTTGATGCTGAACATAATTTCCGACTTGATGCCGTTGCTGTATATGCCTCACTAGTTCCCAGTAAAATGTATCTACATTTTATGTAAAACTCGCTGAAACCCTAGTATGGGTTAAGGTTTGCTACTTAAACACTAAATCAATAAAAAGGTTGTCTGCTGGATGTGGTGCACATGTAACAGACAGAAGGAAATCCTGTACTTGAGCACTAGAGAGCCTGCTAAGCCCTCCTCACCCTGCCCAATTCATTGGACACAACAGTTTAGACAATAAGTGTAAAAACACGTAGATATAGGATGATGAAAAACAAAAAAGTGTTTGTCAGTGCTGCTACTACAGTACTTAGGCTCATGCATACTCACACCTTTGAGGATGTTTCCCACTCTTATACCAGCACAAAGATCCATACGCAACCTCGCCAGTGCACCTGTGGCGCACACACTTTGCATACAGAAATGGCACAGCTGATGTACTGTAAGTCTTCAGCAGTTAATGATTCCACAGTGTTTAAAACCCTTTGTGGTTCTGGCTATGCTTTTTAGTCCTGTTCCGTAAAAAACCCTTGACTCTCCTGTGTTTGGACTTGCACACAGTTAGTACTTTAGTAGTACTGCAAACTACACTTTTGTAGTAATTTACCACTTTTGTAGTAACTTACACTTTTGTAACTTATACTTTTGCATTAAGTTCCTAACTCCATTCTTTTTTGGGAAGGGTGTTGCAGTGCTAGTGGTTGCCCATGTGTAGTGCTGGACTTACTACAAGAGTGTAAGTCACTACAAAAGAGCAGTTTGTGAATACTGAAAAATAGTAAACTTATTAAAAATTGTAAACTTACTCAAAAGTGTAAGTTACTTTTACGATTGATGCACACTGTGCATTATGGGTCTGTCCTGCAATTGCACCTCCTACTGGGAAGCTTAGAACGATGCACAACACTGCAGATGTCCCCCAATTCTGCAGCAGCCTCTGCTTTTTAGGTCTCGGCTAGTAACGCGCGAAGCGCGTTCTCGCCAGAGAACTATAGCTGTCGTCTCAGCCGACAACGAGCTGGAATGTGGAGACAAGACCTGGCCGCGCGCGCAGCGTTGTCCCATAGGATAACGTTGCGCGCGTGAACTTCTGCCGACAGCATGGCAGAAAGGTCCGGATCGCGACGCGCGCCTTTTGGAATGCAGGGGGAATCTGAGCCTGCGGCGTGTGTGAGCCCGGCAGCAACCCCCCTCCTCCTCCTCCTCACTGCCAGAGGCACACAGGCTTGCGAGCATGCAGTGTTCACAGTGGCATTAGGATTCAAGGAGAGGGCGCACATACATCGGATTTCAGGCGAGGTCTTCAAAACGCTGCATATGCGATTATGCAGGGTGTATTATATACTCCTAAATGGCGAACATGCACAAACTTCCCTTCCGGCTACAAATAATCATTTGTCTCACCCATGTGCTTCTCCCTGCCAGCTTCATAGTCCCCTCTCTTTTACATTTTCTGTTCTCCCACTCGTGCCCCTCATGTTGCATCTGCCCAAACCCAGGCACCCCGTGTTACTGCTCTCCCCACCCGCGCCCTCCAGGTTACTTATGCTCTGTTTTGCTTCTATCCCACCTGCGTCCTGTGTTGCTTCTGCCGACAAGTGCTCACAAGCCCATAGGTCACTTATGAAGGCACTGAAATGCAGCCCGAGAGACGGGGATAAAATCTCAGAAGCAAGAAGGGTGTATAAAGCAACCATCATTGGGAGAAAAAAAGCGCTCAAAGAAACAGCCTGGGACAATTTAACTTCCTCAGTAGTTGTCCGGGATAGCTCATTGTTCTGGGCCACCGTGAATCAACCATTTCTCTCAGAGTCAGACAACTGTTCCATGGATTGTGTGATACCTGATGATAAGTGGTTATCCCACTTTGGCACAATCTATGCCTCTGGGGAGATGACCAACCAAACTGAACCGTGGGAACCCTTGGTGTGTGCTCCATTGGTCTTCACTGCAGGAGAGGTGGAAAGGGCTATCCTTGAGACCTCTAAAAGGAAAGCCCCAGGCCCGGATGGGGTGCCTGGTGATTTTTACCTGTCTGCTCCAAAACTGTGGGCAGGTGTCCTTAGTCATGTCTTTACAGCGGCAAATAAGAATATTTTTCCCAAAAGTTGGGCAACCGTAGTTATCGTGCCAATCTTCAAAAAGGGCCAGCGCGATGACCCGGGTTGCTACAGGCCCATTTCCCTCTTGGACTCTGCGATTAAGATCCTTGGCAGAGTCCTATTGTTCCAACTGAGAGAAAACATCAAGAAGGGGGAGGGACTGTCTAACTTACAGTATGGTTTTAGGGATAAGAGAGGAACTGTGGACCAATGCCTCAACTTGCAACTACTGATCTCCAAGTATACGGTTGCCAAGGAGGGGTCTTTGTTTCTCGCATTCATGGACCTCTCCTCGGCTTTTGATATGGTCAATAGGGCAAAACTGTGGCCAGTTATGCTGGAGATTGGTGAATTTTATAGCCTCCCTACATCAGGACTTGTTTGCCAAAGTGAGAGTGACAAAAGAGGGTAGGTGCACCACTTGTTTTAGATCGGAGAGAGGGGTACGGCAGGGTTGCATCCTGGCCCCTCTTCTCTTTACGATCTACATAAACGGGCTTGAGAAACACCTGCTGGCTGTGGAGGGGGATGTTCCGTGTGTAGGAGAGAGGAAAATACCTGCTCTCCTATACGCGGACGATGCTGTCCTGATAGCCCGCACCGGGGTGGGTCTCCAACGCTTGTTAGACTCATTTGGTAATTTTATGGATCAGTTAAATCTCAAGATCAACACCAAGAAGTCTCATACCATGGTGGTGGCCCGTAGGAAGCATAAAGCTATGCCCCTGTACTGTAAAGGAGAGGTTGTGTCCCAAGTAACATCGTTCCCTTACCTGGGCGTAACTTTTGATCAGAAGGGCACCTGGGGCCCACAGATTAAGCTAAAAAAGCTGGCCATGACTAGAGCCGCTTCAGCCCTAGTGGGGTTTGCGAACAGGCTGGGAGGAAGACCCATGGAGGCTATTTTATAAATATACAACGCGAAATGTATTGCTATAGCTACATATGGCACACCTCTATGGGGGTATTTGTCCAATGATCTTTTACAAAGGGCAGAAAATAAATTCCTTCGTCAACTACTTTCCGTTCCCCAATCCACCCCCACTTTCTCAATGCATGCAGAGCTGGGCCTAGATTATATTCTAGACAAACTGAGATTGGCTCCTTTAACGTGCTGGTTAAAGTTATGGCTTAATGAGGAATTATCTCTTAATCACGTTATTTTGAAGGATGTCATGTCTCTTGACCAAAGGAAGAAAATCCGCTGGTTAGAATATGTACACCTGGCATTCGGAAAACTTGGACGCCCAGGTTTATTTAACTTGCCATCTTCTATCAGGGTTGAGGATATTAAATGGGTCAAAAAACACTTTATGGAGAATGCAAGGCTGGCTCGGGGGGAATTAGAGCTGACAAAAACATCAGTTAGATCACACTACATGCTGCTATCCTCCCCATCCATTGAGCCTTACCTTGCCTTCGTTACCAATCCGTTACATAGACATCTCCTTATTAAATTCAGATTTAACCAAATTCCTTACGTGCTGGGCTGCTTCCAGCATTGGAGCACGCCAGAATTAGGAGCCCCATGTAAATGTGATGATTTCTCAACGCAGGACACGTTGCACTTTATAATGTTTTGCAGCATTTTCAGGGAGCCAAGAAATAAGTATTTAGTACCCGTTTTAAAGGAAGCTGATCTTACACAAGTCAGGCCTGCCCTGCTGTATTTACAGTCTTTAGGCAGTACTTTCATTACATACTCTGTGGCTAGCTTTTTAGTTGCTGTATTTAGAACCAAACATTTTGGATTTTTTTTTTAGTTATATGCAACTCGGGTTCCTGCACCGTTTGCCCATCAGTGTACTGTCACAGGGGTGGGGGCTGTGAGAAGTTGGCCTGATATGCAGTGCTCACTATTCTAGTGAACACTATGTATCAGTCCAAACGACCCTTATTGATGATTGGTTGTAAGTCAACCTGATAGACCAGCTATCCTAGTAGCATGGACAAGAGCAGTCTTTAGGCTAAACTCTAGAGGGCGTGTTAAGCCAGCTGTTTTACCATCACATTTACCCCTTGAACACCAAGTGAAAGGACACCACACAAGTTGTTATGAAAATAAAGTATATTTATTTATAACAAGACTACCCTGAACTCTTTATGAGTCAGGGAGCTAAGCACAATACAAAACTCTTAAAGAAATACTGAAAGTCGCACAATTTACACAAATGCCCGAGGGGCACGAAAAACCATATACTACAAAAGTGGAATGCTAATTACTAGCAGGTAAGTAACTAATCTCAGAGGCTTTGGGATCGCTAGGACTAGACTACTGAACCTTTAGATTACAAGCAGGAGGCCTAGGGAGATCGGGTGCAGAGTGTGCACTCTCACGCGGGATGCGGAACAAAGTCTATGGAGGCTAGTAAAGGCAAAGTTAGTGTTATCGGACGAATCCGACTAGGTAGAGCTGAAACGAAAAAGGATCTGGACACTTAGATAGTTAAGCTATGCTGGAGCACCGAAATGCTTAGGTTATCTAGCCCAGGGGCTGCGGCTGCATAGGTCTGAAAAGACGTCGGGAATCCTCGTTGCAGTCTATGGAGCCTGAAAGAAGAAGTTGCTGGCAGGCGACCAGTGAAGATGTTCGATGTGATCCAAGCCTGGATCGATGAAGATGGAGACCTGTAAGCAGAGGGGACCAAGTCCTGAATCACTAGCCAGTGATTAGGTGGGCACCAGGATGGCACCGAGCGAAGTCACCTCGACCAGGTGAGTGGGCGACGCTGGGCTCTGCAGTCTCTCGGACCAGGAGGCGTTGTCGGCGACCAGGATGGAGGTGCGAGCTGTCCCACGGTGGTGTCTGCTGTCGACGTCGCTGGACCCAGGATTGGGGCAACAACTCTTGGCAAATGCAAGCCCACGCGGTGGACTCAAAATGGCGTCTGGAGTGGACCAGGAGGGTCCGGGGTGCTCCTCTGTTGGAGGGGAGCAAGGGCCAGTCTGGAGCAACCAGACCAGCGGTGTTGTCGTCGTGGTTCGTCGTCAGAAGGGCCACTAGCCAACGGGCAAGTGTCCTGGACAACGCGGTGAGCAGCAAAGAGCAGAAGGGCCCCACGCAGATCTCGTGGATGCTGGAGGGCTGAACTTCGGTGCTGGAGCTGCTCAGGGTTGGGGCTTCTCAAACCCCAAAGCACTCACTCAAGGATTCCTCGGTGGTCGTGCTGGGCAAGGGTCGTGCAGTCTTGAAGATGGCCGGTCCCTCGAGGTCTCGTCACACCCACGAATCTCAGCTGGGCTGATGATGCAGGTAGAGGTCAGAGGTGCCAGGGAAGCCGGTTCTCGTCGAGCTGGGCAGTCTTGATCCGGAGGAGAGACTTACAGCAAACCGCGATGCTTGGATGGTGCCTGCGGGTGCAGGGTGACTACTCCTTAGCCACAAGGGAGAAATCTTAGGAAGAAGTCTTGAGTTCCTTTCGTAGAAAGTAGTTTCAGGATTCAAAGATGATCTGATTTGGAAGGGGGCCTGCTCCTACCTTTATCCTGAGAAAAGGGGCTGGCACGCGACTAAGTCCTGCCCTATGGGTGGGACTAGGAGGGGGGTGGTTACACCCCTCTCCTTTGTCCGGTCTCTCCCCAGCTCAGGGGCTGGTGTGCCCCGGGAACTGGTTTGAGCCGGCATATGCACAGTGAGCACCGGGGTGCCACTTGCAGTCACCTTCCTCTATAGCCCTGCCTACCTGGGATACACAAAACCCTGTCTGGGATGGTGCTAGCACCGCCCCTGGCAGGAAACCCTTTGTCCAAGCACTCCTCGCTGGAAGGACTCCCAGCAGCAGAAGGTCAGACTTGTGTCTCGGTGGCAGCATCCATTTTGTGGAGCTGAGGCTATGTTCAACTTTAACCGGGGTTACAGGCTACCAACATGTCTTCTCCCTCTAGAGGGGTGGAATGCTACCCCCGTCGCCAGAACTGGCGAGGGGGTAGTATTCCAAAGCGTATGACACCTTACACGACACATTTAGATAATGTCAGACCAAAGTTACCATAACCGCGAGGATTATAAGGCACTTAAGAGTATATGGTCTGACGCTATCATGGAAACGGCTAAGGGATAGATCCCGAAAGCCGCAGACAGGCTCAGCTCATCCCAGAGCACCATCTCACACGATTCCAAGCACTCTGCCTCCAGGATTGTTAAGGCCTGCCATAGGAGTGACTGATAGGAGATCTGTGTGCCCATTTTCAGTTTAGATATAGGTATACTATATCTAGAGCAGGGGTGATTACACCTCCTTGCCCCCAGCTGTCAAGCAGCCAGTTGTGTCTGTTTAGTTAGTCAGCCCAGGGGTGGCATAATACATGCTGCAGCCCCTAGGAGACTTCTGGGTGCACCTCTGCCCTGGGTACAGGGACTTGGAGAGGGCCCAGTGCCAATTCAGTACCTGGGTACAATTTGGAATAGAGAGAACTGCTAGGCTGTGGGTCTGATTAGCAGGCCCACAGCCAGGGAAAGTCGTAAACCAGTGAAGCAAAAAGCAAAAATCTGAGTGATCATAGGATTGCAGACCCTACTCTCCTACATGACCCCCCCCAAACTTTGGGACAATAAGCTAACCTTGACCAGGTGAGTCTTCTTGCTCTAAGTGGAAATACCTGGAGAGCCCATCAGCATTGCCATGATCAGTACCAGGTCTATGCTCCACTGTAAAATCCATCCCCTGTAGGGAAATGGACCACCTAAGTAGTTTGGGGTTTTCACCCTTCATCTGATTTAGCCATAAGAGGGGCTTATGGTCGGTCTGAATCTTGAAGTGAGTGGCAAACAAGTATGACCTCAACTTCTTCAGGGCCCAAACCACAGCAAAGGCCTCCCTCTCAATAGCTGACCAATTTTTCTCTCTGGGGGTCAGCCTTCTGCTAATAAAAGCAATGGGCTGGTCGTTACCATCAAAATTCAGCTGAGAAAGAACAGCTCCCACACCCAACTCAGAAGCATCTGTTTGGACAATGAAGGTTTTGGAGTAGTCTGGACTCTTTAGGATAGGTGCTGTGCACATGGCCTGCTTTAGGTCATCAAATGCTTTCTGACAGCTTGCTGTCCACTGAACTTTCTTTGGCATCTTTTTACTTGTCAGGTCATTAAGTGGAGTCACAATGGACCCATAATTCTTGACAAATTTTCTATAGTAACCAGTCAGGCCCAAGAAAGCTCGAACCTGAGTCTGGGTGGTTGGAGGAGCCCAGTCCTGGATGGCCTGTATCTTGCTCTCCAATGGCTGAACCTGGCCTCCACCTACAAGGTGGCCCAGGTATACAACCTGTGTCTGCCCTATCTGGCACTTGGTGGCCTTGATAGTGAGACCTGCCTTTTGCAGTGCCTCTAACACTTTCCTCAGGTGGACCAGGTGATCCTCCCAGGTGGAGCTAAAGACAGCTATATCATCAAGATATGCTGCACAGAAGTCATCCAACCCAGTGAGAACTTGATTCACCAGCCTTTGGAAGGTGGCAGGTGCATTTTTCAAACCAAAGGGCATTACCACAAACTGATAATGCCCACCAGGGGTAGAAAATGCTGTCTTGGGTTTGGCCTCCTCAGCTAACCTGATTTGCCAATACCCAGCTGTCAGGTCAAATGTACTTAAGTAGTTGGCAGAAGCCAATCTATCTATAAGTTCATCTGCTCTTGGTATTGGGTGGGCATCAGTCTTAGTGACTGCATTGAGGCCTCTGTAGTCTACGCAAAACCTCATCTCTTTCTTACCACCCTGGGTGTGAGGCTTTGGCACTAGAACTACTGGGCTAGCCCAAGGGCTATTTGAGGGCTCAATGACTCCCAGCTCCAACATTTTCTGCACTTCTGTCTTGATGCAGTCTCTGACATGATCAAGCTGTCTGTAGATTTTACTCTTGACAGGCAGACTGTCTCCAGTGTCAACCTCATGGATACACCAATTAGTTTGACTGGGTGTCAGAGAGAACATATGTCTAAAGGATTGCAGAACCTGTCTACAATCCTGTTGCTGATGTTCAGAGAGGCTGCCACAAAAGACAACACCATCTACTGATCCATCATCAGGATTCTGAGTGAGCAGGTCTGGGAGAGGGTCACTCTCTTCCTCCTGTCCCTCATCTGTGGCCATGAGCAAGCCCATGTCCTTCCTGTCGACATATGCCTTGAGCCTGTTTACATGGAGCACCCTGAGGGGGCTCCTGGGAGTTCCAAGGTCCACCAGGTAGGTGACCTCTCCCTTTTGCTCAATGATTGTGTGGGGCCCAGACCATTTGTCTTTGAGTGCTGCTGGGGCCACTGGCTCCAGCACCCACACCTTCTGTCCAGGCTTGTACATAGTCAGGACAGCCTTCTGGTCATGCCAAGCTTTTTGGAGTTCTTGGCTTGCCTCAAGGTTTTTAGATGCCTTTTCCATGTACTCAGCCATCCTGGAGCGGAGACCAAGTACATAGTCCACAATGTTTGTTCCAGGCTTTTTGAGAGGTCTCTCCCATCCTTCCTTTACCAAACAAAGGGGTCCTCTTACAGGATGCCCAAACAGAAGTTCAAAAGGGCTGTAGCCAACCCCCTTCTGTGGGACCTCTCTGTAAGCAAACAAGAGGCAGGGTATCAGGACATCCCATCTCCTTCTGAGGGGTTCAGGTAGTCCATGAATCATCCCTTTGAGGGTCCTGTTGAATCTCTCAACAAGCCCATTGCACTGTGGGTAATAGGGTGTGGTGAACTTGTAGTTGACACCACATTCCTTCCACATTGCAGTCAGATATCCTGACATGAAGTTTGCACCTCTGTCAGAGACGACCTCCTTAGGGAACCCCACTCTGGAGAACACTCCAATTAGGGCTCTTGCCACAACAGGTGCTGTAGTGGTCCTAAGGGGTATAGCTTCAGGATACCTGGTGGCATGATCCACTACCACCAGTATAAACCTGTGCCCTGATGCTGTCTGGGGTTCCATTGGACCAACAATGTCAATCCCCACTCTCTCAAAGGGAACCCCCACCACAGGTAGTGGTATGAGGGGGGCCTTTGTTGGGCCACCTGACTTACCACTGGCTTGGCAAGTGACACAGGAGCGACAAAACTCCTTGGTATCTTCATTCATGTGGGGCCAGTGAAAGTGTGTGACAAGCCTGTCCCACGTCTTGTTCTGGCCTAAGTGACCTGCAAGGGGAATTTCATGGGCCAATGTAAGAAGGAAACCTCTTTGAGACAAGGGGATGACCAGCCTCCTGGTTGCACCAGGCTTGGGGTCTCTTGACTCAGAGTACAGGAGTCCATCATCCCAGTATACCTTGTGGGTACCTGTGGCATTCCCTGCAGCCTCAGCAGCAGCCTGCTGTCTGAGGGGTTCAAGGGAGGGGCAGTCTAACTGTGCCTTCCCCAGGTCTTCCCTGGAGGGTCCCCCTGAGCCCAGAAACTCAACCTGATCAGGTTCAAGCTCTTTAGGCTCAGTTTCCCTCAGTTCTTTGAGATCAGCCTCCTCAGAGACTTGATCCACAACCTGGGGCAAGGGGGAAGGCAATGCCTTAACCCTACTGCTCCTCTTCTTGGGAGGTGTCTGGTCCATTGTTCCAGGATCCAGCACCTGTTCAGTGGGGCATCTTTTGGCCTGTGACCTAGTCACAGCAAGGACATGTGCTGGCAAGCCTAACATTTCCATGTGAGTCCTCTGCTCCACTTCTGACCCTAGGGATGTTTCCAAATCATTGCCCAACAGACATTCTACTGGGAGGTCTGAACTAACCACAACCTTCTTTGGCCCACTTACCCCTCCCCAGGAGAAATCAACAATTGCCATACTGTGATTGGTAGTGACATTGCTGGCATTGGTCACCAGGTAATCTGCACCTGGCATGATCTGTCCAGGGAACACAAAGTTAGGAGTCACCATTGTGACACTGGCACAAGTGTCCCTGTAGGCCTGAGCCATTTTTCCATTAATTAAAGGTGTCTGCCTGTATTTGCCGAAAGTATTGGGACTGGCATCAGGGGATATATCCACATCCCCTGTACAGACAAGGACAGCCTGAGTGAGTGTGCCAACTAAGTTGTCAGACCCCTCAGTTCCCAAGGTTAACCCAACTATTCCCTTGGGAGGTGCACTACCACTACTGACTGTACTAGGGGGTGCAGTTGCCTTAGGGGCTGTAGTGGTAGGAGTTTGCCCTCCTCTCTTGGTGCACTCACTAAACCAGTGAGACTTACTTTTACAGTATTGGCACCACCTTTTTGACTGGCCTTCTTGAGTCTTCTTTTTCTGCTGTGAAGCCTGACCCCCACCCTCTTTGGTTTGTTGGGGACCTGTTGAAGACTTCTGGTCATTTTGTTCACTCTTGTTACTACCCTTTTGGTCTGCTTTCTTCTGACCACCCTGGTTCTGAGTCTGGTTCTGCTTGACCCTTGTTCTGACCCATCTGTCTGCCTTCTTTCCCAATTCTTGGGGAGAGGTCAGATCTGAATCAACAAGGTGCTGATGCAACAACTGGTTCTGACAGTTATTTACAATCTGTTCTCTCATGATCAGATTATACACCCTGTGTAATCAGTAACCTTGCTACCCAGCAACCAGCCTTCCAAAGCCTTAGTGGCACAATCAACAAAGTCAGCCCAATCCTGAGACTGAATTTTCTGGGTGACCCTGAACAGCAACCTGTACTGCTCAGTGGTTAAGCCAAACCCATCAACCAGTGTATTCTTCAGGACTTGGTAATTGTTAGCATCCTCAACTCTAGTAGTGAGGAGCGTATCTCTACCTTTGCCTTCAAAGGAGAGCCACAGTATAGCTGCCCACTGACTCTGGGGGATGCACTGGACAGTGCAGGCCCTCTCCAAAGCAGCCATCCATTTGTGGATGTCATCCCCTTGTTTAAAGGGGGGCACTATCTTACTCAGGTGTTTAGTATCTAAACTCCTTTCTTTATCTCTAGGGAGATTGCTGCCACCAGTGGGTACTAACCCACTCATCTGCTGCTCTCTAGCAAACCAAAAAACTACAAGGGGGTGGCTCTAATCAGTATGGCTGAGCCAATATCCAAAAGAACAAAGTGAAAATGCCAGTACTGATACAGAACTGATTAACACACTTGAAGGCAAAGCCTGAAAGGATAATTCGAGGCTAGGAGCTGATTAATAGCTTTTATTATTTGGTTCCAACGAACAGCTCTATTTTAGAAAAGCATATTCAAAACGATGGACAATATTACATACTATGTACAAAAATAAAAGGTATGGGACTCTTACATCTTATCAGGCATGTCACAAGCATACAACATTCAACCATTCAGGGGCAATTATTAACATGTGCAATATATTACAGTGATTTGCAATAGAAAAGCAAGCATAACAAGGCTGAAAAAAGGTGAGCCACGGTCTGCAAAATATTTTAGACACTATTACTTAGAAAGTTATCTACAACAAGTACATTCCGTACGCAAATTAAATTATTCTTGGTTTTTTCTGGTTTAAAGAAAAACACAGTAATGTACAAGGAATGGTGAAAAGCAACTGGGTGATTCGAATAAGCTTGTCACCCATGCAGACTCAAGGTGGCTGTGGGCCTACGCGTTTCGAATCCTCTCGATCTATTAGGATTCTCTTCAGGGCCTTTAGTTATATCTATAACAAAATAAAAGAAAAAAGGTTGAAAGAGTTAATATATACATATACAGTGGATCAACGTCAGAATCCTCACTCAGATCACCCCCTCTCTCATCAGCCACCTGCAAGGGTGGTGGAAATACTGTGCTATGGCGAAAGCATCAATATAGAAGCTGACTGGGATACTCTGCGGAGTTCGTTCTAAGTAGATGGAACGAGAGAACATGTTATGATCTAGATGGTAAGCGGGATTGCTACTGTTTTAACGGAGTTTAATCTACATGGCTGGAGAGTGAAAACATGTAAAGATCTTACCTGCCTAGGTGATAGGCGGGATTGCTATGCTGGAGGCGGAGTCACCCGGGAAAACGGAGGAGGTGCCTATAGATGGATAAACACGCATATAATCAAGATAAGCATTTTCTTAGCACAGGGCCACAATTTCGACAGACCACCGTCCTTACCTATTATTACTGAGCCTTAGTGTAGGAGTGTGACGATCGTCGGAGTAAAAAAGCACGAAGTCCTAAAGGGAGTAACATAACACATGCTGGAGTTAACTAGAGACGCCTTACGCTACTAACATGTTGGAGAAATAACTAACGGTGGTCTGTCGAAATTGTGGCCCTGTGCTAAGAAAATGCTTATCTTGATTATATGCGTGTTTATCCATCTATAGGCACCTCCTCCGTTTTCCCGGGTGACTCCGCCTCCAGCATAGCAATCCCGCCTTACATGTTTTCACTCTCCAGCCATGTAGATTAAACTCCGTTAAAACAGTAGCAATCCCGCTTACCATCTAGATCATAACATGTTCTCTCGTTCCATCTACTTAGAACGAACTCCGCAGAGTATCCCAGTCAGCTTCTATATTGATGCTTTCGCCATAGCACATTATTTCCACCACCCTTGCAGGTGGCTGATGAGAGAGGGGGTGATCTGAGTGAGGATTCTGACGTTGATCCACTGTATATGTATATATTAACTCTTTCAACCTTTTTTCTTTTATTTTGTTATAGATATAACTAAAGGCCCTGAAGAGAATCCTAATAGATCGAGAGGATTCGAAACGCGTAGGCCCACAGCCACCTTGAGTCTGCATGGGTGACAAGCTTATTCGAATCACCCAGTTGCTTTTCACCATTCCTTGTACATTACTGTGTTTTTCTTTAAACCAGAAAAAACCAAGAATAATTTAATTTGCGTACGGAATGTACTTGTTGTAGATAACTTTCTAAGTAATAGTGTCTAAAATATTTTGCAGACCGTGGCTCACCTTTTTTCAGCCTTGTTATGCTTGCTTTTCTATTGCAAATCACTGTAATATATTGCACATGTTAATAATTGCCCCTGAATGGTTGAATGTTGTATGCTTGTGACATGCCTGATAAGATGTAAGAGTCCCATACCTTTTATTTTTGTACATAGTATGTAATATTGTCCATCGTTTTGAATATGCTTTTCTAAAATAGAGCTGTTCGTTGGAACCAAATAATAAAAGCTATTAATCAGCTCCTAGCCTCGAATTATCCTTTCAGGCTTTGCCTTCAAGTGTGTTAATCAGTTCTGTATCAGCTCTCTAGCAAAGGCAAGCTTCTCTTTGGCCAGGGCAAGTTCTTCCCTTTCAATCCTTAGATTAGCCTGTTTCATCCTAGATTCATGTTCTCTTCTCTGAGGGGAAGTCAATCTCCTCTGGGGAGAAATCCTTCTCCTCTGAGAAGAGGCATTAGAGTGCAGAGATCTATTGGAGTCCCTAGAATGAGATCTATCTCTTCTAACTCCAAGGTTAGGCCTTATTAGGGTCAGTACTGGGGGTCCCCCAGATCCTTCCCTAAGTAGGTCTAAGTTGGCCCTAGTAAGTCTGCTGACTAACTCAGACCTGTTGTCTGCCTCATCCCCAGAGAGTTCCTCTTCTTCCTCCTCCTCAACTGCTTTGTCAGTGTCAAGGAGGTCTGGATCACCAAGGGCACCCTCTAAGGCTGGCATATTCCCATCTGTATGAGAAGCTTTCTTAGCATCATATGTCTCTAAGAGACCTATCAGAAAGGGAATGGTGGGGTTAGACCCCTGTTTCAGTTTCCTGGAGGTACACACTTGTCTCATCTCCTGGAAACTGAGAGCTGCATATCTTGAGATGACCTGTGGAGGGTCAATAGCCACCAGGGGAGTCTCAGTAGATTCTCCATGGGTAGACATGCTTCTAGTGTGGTGTAAGTGATGCACCTACCTACACTATGGGTTTACCTACTGATCCCTTGCTAGAGTTGTAGTTTAGGGTGTGCTAAGCCCTAACACACTACAACAGCTGGTTCAGTAGAACTCGGAGTATTCTAAGTTAAGTTATATGTACCTATGTACCTATGTGATCTTTCAAATGATATTCTTAGGATACGTGTGGTAAAACAACAGCAAGCTCAAATCCCAACCGCTGCTCTCCAATGTGAGAAGTTGGCTTGATATGCAGTGCTCACTATTCTAGTGAACACTATGTATCAGTCCAAACGACCCTTATTGATGATTGGTTGTAAGTCAACCTGATAGACCAGCTATCCTAGTAGCATGGACAAGAGCAGTCTTTAGGCTAAACTCTAGAGGGCGTGTTAAGCCAGCTGTTTTACCATCACATTTACCCCTTGAACACCAAGTGAAAGGACACCACACAAGTTGTTATGAAAATAAAGTATATTTATTTATAACAAGACTACCCTGAACTCTTTATGAGTCAGGGAGCTAAGCACAATACAAAACTCTTAAAGAAATACTGAAAGTCGCACAATTTACACAAATGCCCGAGGGGCACGAAAAACCATATACTACAAAAGTGGAATGCGAATTACTAGCAGGTAAGTAACTATTCTCAGAGGCTTTGGGATCGCTAGGACTAGACTACTGAACCTTTAGATTACAAGCAGGAGGCCTAGGGAGATCGGGTGCAGAGTGTGCACTCTCACGCGGGATGCGGAACAAAGTCTATGGAGGCTAGTAAAGGCAAAGTTAGTGTTATCGGACGAATCCGACTAGGTAGAGCTGAAACGAAAAAGGATCTGGACACTTAGATAGTTAAGCTATGCTGGAGCACCGAAATGCTTAGGTTACCTAGCCCAGGGGCTGCGGCTGCATAGGTCTGAAAAGACGTCGGGAATCCTCGTTGCAGTCTATGGAGCCTGAAAGAAGAAGTTGCTGGCAGGCGACCAGTGAAGATGTTCGATGTGATCCAAGCCTGGATCGATGAAGATGGAGACCTGTAAGCAGAGGGGACCAAGTCCTGAATCACTAGCCAGTGATTAGGTGGGCACCAGGATGGCACCGGGCGAAGTCACCTCGACCAGGTGAGTGGGCGACGCTGGGCTCTGCAGTCTCTCGGACCAGGAGGCGTTGTCGGCGACCAGGATGGAGGTGCGAGCTGTCCCACGGTGGTGTCTGCTGTCGACGTCGCTGGACCCAGGATTGGGGCAACAACTCTTGGCAAATGCAAGCCCACGCGGTGGACTCAAAATGGCGTCTGGAGTGGACCAGGAGGGTCCGGGGTGCTCCTCTGTTGGAGGGGAGCAAGGGCCAGTCTGGAGCAACCAGACCAGCGGTGTTGTCGTCGTGGTTCGTCGTCAGAAGGGCCACTAGCCAACGGGCAAGTGTCCTGGACAACGCGGTGAGCAGCAAAGAGCAGAAGGGCCCCACGCAGATCTCGTGGATGCTGGAGGGCTGAACTTCGGTGCTGGAGCTGCTCAGGGTTGGGGCTTCTCAAACCCCAAAGCACTCACTCAAGGATTCCTCGGTGGTCGTGCTGGGCAAGCGTCGTGCAGTCTTGAAGATGGCCGGTCCCTCGAGGTCTCGTCACACCCACGAATCTCAGCTGGGCTGATGATGCAGGTAGAGGTCAGAGGTGCCAGGGAAGCCGGTTCTCGTCGAGCTGGGCAGTCTTGATCCGGAGGAGAGACTTACAGCAAACCGCGATGCTTGGATGGTGCCTGCGGGTGCAGGGTGACTACTCCTTAGCCACAAGGGAGAAATCTTAGGAAGAAGTCTTGAGTTCCTTTCGTAGAATGTATTTTCAGGATTCAAAGATGATCTGATTTGGAAGGGGGCCTGCTCCTACCTTTATCCTGAGAAAAGGGGCTGGCACGCGACTAAGTCCTGCCCTATGGATGGGACTAGGAGGGGGTGGTTACACCCCTCTCCTTTGTCCGGTCTCTCCCCAGCTCAGGGGCTGGTGTGCCCCAGGAACTGGTTTGAGCCGGCATATGCACAGTGAGCACCGGGGTGCCACTTGCAGTCACCTTCCTCTATAGCCCTGCCTACCTGGGATACACAAAACCCTGTCTGGGATGGTGCTAGCACCGCCCCTGGCAGGAAACCCTTTGTCCAAGCACTCCTCCCTGGAAGGACTCCCAGCAGCAGGAGGTCAGACTTGTGTCTCGGTGGCAGCATCCATTTTGTGGAGCTGAGGTTATGTTCAACTTTAACCGGGGTTACAGGCTACCAACATGTCTTCTCCCTCTAGAGGGGTGGAATGCTACCCCCGTCGCCAGAACTGGCGAGGGGGTAGTATTCCAAAGCGTATGACACCTTACACGACATGTTTAGATAATGTCAGACCAAAGTTACCATAACCGCGAGGATTATAAGGCACTTAAAAGTATATGGTCTGACGCTATCATGGAAACGGCTAAGGGATAGATCCCGAAAGCCGCAGACAGGCTCAGCTCATCCCAGAGCACCATCTCACACGATTCCAAGCACTCTGCCTCAAGGATTGTTAAGGCCTGCCATAGGAGTGACTGATAGGAGATCTGTGTGCCCATTTTCAGTTTAGATATAGGTATACTATATCTAGAGCAGGGGTGATTACACCTCCTTGCCCCCAGCTGTCAAGCAGCCAGTTGTGTCTGTTTAGTTAGTCAGCCCAGGGGTGGCATAATACATGCTGCAGCCCCTAGGAGACTTCTGGGTGCACCTCTGCCCTGGGTACAGGGACTTGGAGAGGGCCCAGTGCCAATTCAGTACCTGGGTACAATTTGGAATAGAGAGAACAGCTAGGCTGTGGGTCTGATTAGCAGGCCCACAGCCAGGGAAAGTCGTAAACCAGTGAAGCAAAAAGCAGAAATCTGGGTGATCATAGGATTGCAGACCCTACTCTCCTACAGGGGCCTTCCTCCTGCATCAATCAATTGCCCTCGGAGGGACAAGACGTCGCTTTCTGGTCTGGCTCCTGCGTGCCCATGGGGGCACACACCTTTCTCACACTGTCAGAGCCTTGATTGTTATAAAAATAAGAGCCTGTAAGAGAAAAGGAGGTGGGCGAAAATATCGCGTCTTCAACGCACGCTCACGCTTTTCTACACAAAATGTAATTATCGAAACAAAAGAAGCATTAGCTCGTACATTTGATGTGGTACAGTGTCAATGACGTGTGACGGGCGGCGCGTTCCTTTCTTCCACACAGTGCACGCTGAGTCTTTTTAAAGCTCCCCTACTCAAATTTTCCACTGTTTTTTGGGACTATTGTTAGTGTAAGTGTGGTATACAGTGCATATCGGGCGTACTAGAGTGTGAACTCTACAATTAGAAGCTGTCTACAGTTCATACGCCAGGTCATCTATCGTATAACTGAACTGTTAGAAGCGGCTGTCTCTAGTTGGCAGAGGTATACACTTCTGACAAATAGGGACACACCTTTTCTAGTCAGGGCAAGGAGATCACACACTTAGATAACCCCTGCTCACCCCCTTGGTAGCTTGGCAAAGCAGACAGGCTTATCTCAGAGGCAGTGCGTTAAGCATTTATGACCACATACAGTAATAAAGTGAATACACTACAAATGGACACGACACAGTAGTATTATAAAAATAAGTATTTTTATATAAGGCTTAGCACAAGACCAAATAACGACAAAAATATACCACAATCTTAATAAATACTCTTGGAAGGAAAAAATAATAGTTCAAGCACGGTTTCTTCTTAGCACAAAGTCTTTAGTATCAAAAACAACTCTTCTTCTCTAAATCAAAGTTCTTGGCAACAATGTACCCCACACGGGAGTCACACGATGTCGAGGCAAAGTTAATCCAAAGGTTCGGCGTCGACCGCGAGGAGCGCTACGTCGAGCCCGGAGTCGCACAGACCCCCACAACACAGTACCTTGGAAAAAGTGAAGCACTCGATGATCAGCGGCGTCGAGATGTCCGGCGTCGCGTCTTCGGCGTCGATCGGGCCTCGGAGTCGGGGCGATCTGCAGCGGCGTCGACCGAAGTCAGGCGGGAGCAGCGCTCACGGGATGAAGCGGGATACGACGTCGTCGATGTCGATGTTGCAAGAGTGAGCAGCGCTCACGGCGTCGAGAGGGCTCGAAGTCGATGCGATCAGCGGCGGTGCAGACACGAGGTCACTTGGAGCTGGAGCCGAACTCACTACTCACTGGCGTTGCTGCTGGCGTCGATCGGGCCCGGCGGCCGGCGCCGAGGAAGCGGGACACTGGAGCCGTTACTCACGATGTCGAGCTGGATTCGGCGGCGTCCGTCGGCGTCGAGATTGCTGGATTCTTTCAGAGGTGCTGGATTCCCAAATTCCAGCATATAGCACTTTAAGCAGATGAAGTCCTTTAGCCCTGTGACTTCAACAGGAGACTGGCACTCTTCCAGCCCTTGGAGATTTTCTCAGCAAAGAGTGAGAGTACACACACAGTTCCTCTCTCCTGGTTCCTTGGCAAAAATAAAGAAGCAATGCAGGATTCCCCCAACAAACAGCACTCTGGCAGAAGGGGTAGGCAGTCCTTAGATCAGCAGGCTTCTTGTCCTTGGTTCAGGTTTCCTTGTCAGAAGTGATCTCATTTCTTGGTTCAGGGGTCCTTCTCTTATACCCCTTTTTGGCTTTGATCCCTTTGTCCATGCAGGGGAATTTCCCCCATCCTGGGTTTGTTGTGGGTGTTGCCAGGCCAGAGCACCTGGCCTATTCACTGGGCAGGGCAGAGTCCTCAGCCGCTCAGCAGGAGCGGAGCCAGCATTGTCACTGGCAGGGGCAGGGCCATCAGCTGCCCGGCAGGAGGCGGGCCAGGAAAGTCCCAGGCAAGCACAGAGTCATCAGTCGCCTGGCAGGGGGGCGGAGCCAACATTGTATCAGGCAGGGCAGGCTATCAAGAGCTACTCTCCCCTACTCTCAATGCAAATGCCCCACTCATCCCACACTGACTCATTCAGACTCTCTGGAGCCACCCAGCTCCTGTCACACGCACACCAGAACCAGCAGAGACCGGTAGACAGTTAGACAAGAAAATAGCTACTTTCTAAAAGTGCTATTTTCAAACACAGAGTCCAAAAACCATCCACACAAACGGATGCGTTATTAAACCCTGAGTTCAGGGATACCAAACTCGACATTGCACCATGCTCCCCGAGCCCGCTAGGATTATCGCATTAATAATCCTGGCAGCCCATTCTAACTGATGGAGAGCAGGCTACCTCACAATAGTGAAAAACGACTATGGATGTAATTCACTATTAGGACATGCCAACCTTGTCAGGCTTGTCCTACCTTATGCTTACAATGCACCCTGCCCGTGGGCCTACCATAGGGGTGACTAACATGAAGTTAAGGGAAGGTTTAGGGACTGGCAAGTAGGTGTACTTGCGCAGTCCTCGTGACAGTCAGACTGCACGTGGTCTGGCAATGGCAGACCTTCAGACATACTTTTACTAGGCCGCTCTTGTGGGTGGCACAACATGTGCTGCAGGCCCACTAGCAGCATTTGTATTTACAAGCCCTGGCACTCCTGGTGCACTCTACTAGGGACTGATAGTAAACCAAATAAGCCAAACATGGAAGTCAATCACTACAGCAATTTCACATAGGGAGCACTTGCACTGTGGCACTGATCAGCAGTGGCACAGTGCCCAAAGCATATACCAGCAAAAACATCGTAAACAGAGGAGGCAAACAGAAAAAACGGAGGAGAGACTCATGCCAATGATGCCAGGTCTAACACGTGTCCCCTCCAGCTGAAATGTGGGGAGAACTACCCTTACCCTAGGGAGTCCTCATCACTAAGGCGGAAAAATCTGGACAGACCATCAGCATTGGCGTGATCTGTGCCAGGGCGGTGTTCCACCGTGAAGTCCATCCCCTGTAGGGAAATGGACCACCTCAACAGCTTTGGATTCTCACCCCTCATCTGCATCAACCATCTGAGGGGCCTGTGGTCTGTCTGCACCCGGAAGTGAGTCCCAAACAGGTAGGGTCTCAGCTTTTTCAGTGCCCAGACCACAGCAAATGCTTCTCTTTCTATCGCACTCCACCTCTGTTCCCTGGGAAGTAACCTCCTGCTGATGAAGGCTACAGGTAAGTCTCGGCCCTCTTCATTCACCTGAGCTAGAACAGCCCCCACGCCATGCTCTGAAGCGTCCGTCTGGACAACAAATTCTTTCGAAAAGTCGGGTGCCTGGAGTATGGGTGCTGTGCACATTGCAGTTTTCAGGGTGTCAAAGGCCGTCTGACAGGCGTCAGTCCAGTTCACAAGTCGGGCCTGCTTCCTGGAAGTCAGCGAAGTCAAGGGGTGCACAATGTTACCATAATCCTTGACAAACCTCCTGTAGTAACCCGTGAGACCCAGGAAGGCTCTCACCTGAGTCTGGGTTTTGGGCGGTGCCCATGCCAGGATGGTATCAATCTTGGGTTGCAGGGGGGCCACCTTGCCGCTCCCTACTTGGTGCCCCAAGTACACCACTGAACCCTGCCCAATCTGGCACTTACTGGCCTTGATTGTGAGGCCTGCTCTGCGCAGGGCCAACAACACTTCCTGGAGGTGGCACAAGTGTTCTTCCCAGTTGGCGCTGAACACTGCGATGTCGTCCAGGTAGGCAGCACTGAAATCCTCCAGCCCAGCCAAGACCTGGTTGACCAACCTCTGGAAGGTGGCAGGGGCATTCTTCATCCCAAAGGGCATAACCCGGAACTGGTAGTGCCCATCTGGTGTGGAGAATGCTGACCTCTCTTTTGCCCCATCGGTCAAGGCGATCTGCCAGTACCCAGACGTTAGATCAAACGTACTAAGGTACTGGGCAGCCCCTAACCGATCGATGAGCTCATCAGCTCTGGGGATGGGGTGCGCGTCAGTCTTGGTGACTGAATTGAGTCCTCGGTAATCCACACAGAACCGAAGTTCCGGTGAAGCACCAGGCGCTGCAGCCTTTGGAACCAAGACCACGGGGCTGGCCCAAGGACTGCTAGAGGACTCAACCACCCCTAGGGCAAACATCTTGGAGACCTCCTCCTTGATGTATGCTCTGACCTTGTCAGTCACTCTGTAAGCCTTGTGCTTGACAGGAGTGCTGTCCCCGGTGTCTACATCATGGACACACCACTGAGTAACACCAGGAATCAAGGAAAACAGATCAGGGAATTGCCCCAACAAATGGCGACAATCCTGCTGTTGTTCAGGGGTCAGTGTGTCAGAGAGGACAACACCATCCACTGACCCATCTTGCTCTTTTGCATACAGGAGGTCAGGAAGAGGCTCACTCTCCTCCTCCATTCCAGCATCTGTAGCTAGGAGCACGCCCACTTCGGACCTTTCTAAGTGGGGCTTCAAACGGTTGACATGCAGGACCCGCAAGGGGTTCCTGGGAGACTTTAAATCCACCAGGTAGGTGACATCGCTCTTCTTCTCCACAACCTCGAATGGTCCAGTCCACCTGTCCTTGAGCGCACAAGGTTCCACAGGGGACATGACCCAAACTTTCTGTCCAGGCTGAAGCTCTACCAGAGTGGCCCTCTGGTCGTACCACCGCTTCATCTCCTCCTGGCTGGCCTCCAGATTTGCCTGAGCAAGATCCCTGAAGCGCCTAGTCTGGTTCCTAAAGGCCAGCATGTAACTGTATACATCCTGGGGAGGTTTCCTGGGAGATTGCTCCCAGCCTTCTTTGACCAGACTTAAAGGTCCTCTTACCGGGTGACCATACAAAAGCTCAAAGGGGCTGAACCCTAGAGACTTCTGTGGCACCTCACGGTAAGCAAACAACAGGCATGGCAAGAGGACGTCCCATTTACGCCTCATTGGTTCTTCAAGACCCATGATCATGCCTTTAAGGGTACGGTTGAATCTTTCAACCAACCCATTACCTTGAGGGTGGTAAGGAGTGGTGAACTTATAAGTTACCCCACACTCCTTCCACAGCGACTTCATATAGTGGGAAATGAAGTTGGTGCCCCGGTCTGACACCACCTCTCTGGGGAACCCCATTCGGGAGAAAACACCCATCAGCGCCCGTCCCACCACGGGGGCAGTCACTGTTCTGAGAGGGATGGCTTCCGGGTACCGTGTGGCATGGTCCACCAAGACCAGGATGAACCTGTTGCCCAGGGCTGTCTTGGGGTCCAGTGGCCCAACAATGTCAATCCCCACCCGGTCAAAGGGGGTACTGACCACGGGAAAAGGTTGGAGGGGAGCCTTCTGCTTCCGCCCGCTCTTCCCACTTGCCTGGCAAGTCTGACAGGTCTTGCACTGGATGTCTACATCCCTTCGCATCTGAGGCCAATAGAAATGGGTGACAAGCCTGTCATAGGTCTTGTCCTGCCCCAGATGTCCAGCTAACGGAACGTCATGAGCCAAACCCAGTAGGAAGGCTCTGAAGCGCTGGGGTACCACCAGCACACGGGCTGACCCAGGCTCAGCAGCCTTAGGCTCGCTATACAGGAGGTCGTTCTCCCAGTACACAAAATGTGACCCTGACTGATCACCTGAGGTTTGGGCTGAGGCCTGCTGCCTCATACCCACAAGAGAAGGGCACACTTTCTGTTCTGCACAGAATTCCTCCCTGGAGGGACCACCATCCTGCTGCCAATGGGTCAGCTCGGGCAGGTCTCCCAGTTCGGCAACTTGTTCACCTGTGGGTTCCAGGGCATCCCCCTCGAGGTCTGCCTCCTCCTGGACCACGGGAACTACGGGGGACGGTTTCCCGCGCCCCCTGCCTCTTCTCTTCACCGCTGGGTCCTGGGCCATACTTTCAGGCTCCAGAACCCCATCAACACCCTTACTTGCTGTCATGGATCGAGTGGTTGCACACACCCACTCTGGCACACCCAACATTTTCAAATGTGTCTCCCTCTCCACCTTAGCCCAAGGGGAGTCTTCCAAATCGTTGCCCAGGAGACAATCAACAGGCATGGCGGGCCTTACAGCAACTTGAAGAGTACCTGAAACTCCCCCCCATTCAAAGGAAACTTGAGCTACCTCACACTCTCTCTGGGAGTTGTCAGCAGCTATCACAGGGTAGAATGCGTGGGGAACAACCTGCTCTCTGGACACCAAGTGACACTTGACAGCTGTCACACTCGCTCCGGTGTCTCTGAGAGCTTCCACTCTATGGCCATTAATGGTCACCCACTGCCTATATTTTTTAGTGTTACTAGGCAGAGGGGGTGGAGGGACCAATTCCATGTCTCCTAGAGAGACCAGGGACATCTCCGCGGGACCCTCCCCACCATGGGCAACCATCTCCTCCCCTCCCAGAGCTACACTAGCCAACTGACGGGGTGGTGCACTGGGTAGTGCACCAGACTTCTTCAAGGGACACTGAGGGTCATAAAAACGGTGTCCTACCTGCTTACAAACGAAGCAGGTCAGTGGGCCCCTATGACCAGGTTTACCTGGCGGGGCCTCTGATTTCTTCACAGGGGGAGGCTGGGAACCTTTCCCTTGGTTCCCTTGGGGATTACTTTGGGGCCCTTTCTGGGACTCCTTCTGTTTACCCCTGTCCCCCCCACTCTTCTGCTGGGGACCCTGCCCACCTTTGGCTGAGTCTCCCACTGGACCCTTGTGGACCCTGGTACTGACCCAGCGGTCCGCCTCTTCAGCAAGTTTTCTAGGGTTAGATATCTTGCTATCAATAAGGTGCTGGCGCAGCTCTGGAAAACAGTTATTAGACAAGTGCTCCCAAGCAAACAAATCATAAAGAGCATCATAACTTTCCACTTTGCTGCCCTTTACCCAACCATCCATGGCTCTGCAAAAATATGACACATACTCCACCCACGTGGTACCAGGCAACTTCTTACATTCTCTAAAGGCCTGTCTGTACTTTTCTGGGGTTAGGCCATACCTTAACATTAAAGCATCCTTCATATGAGCATAAGACATCCTATCTTCAACAGGCATGTCTAACAGGGTATCTCTTCCCTCATTCACAAAGCGACCCCACAACCCCGCTCCCCAATCCTTCTCAGGGACCCGGTGGGCCAACAATGCTAACTCATATGCTTTAAACCACTGACCAATATCCTCATTCTTCTGAAAATCTTTGATCACATCTTTGGGAAAATAAAACCTACTTTCTGCAGGCACAGATGGGACGCTGCCACCAGAGGGATTCAATTCTAACTTTTTAGCTTGGAGCTCCAACTCCCTCAACTTGGTATCACGCTCAAAAGCTAACTTCTCTCTTTCAAACTCTAATCTTTTGATCTCCAAATCAGCTTCTCTCCTGCCTCTTGCATTCTCTATCTCCAACTGCCCATTTATCTTAAGTTTTGCCATTTCCACGTTGTAGGCTCGCTCCTTCGCCCTTTCTTCTCTTTCTTCAGGGGAAAGACCTTTGGAGGAAACACTGCTGCCAGGAGGGGATACAGGCCCAGTCACGGGCACTTCCTCCTCCCCTTCCTCTGTCGGTACCACCACCGGGGCAGAGGGGTCTCTGGCCTCTAACCAGGCCTGCAATGCTTTGAGAAATTCTGGTTTCCTGGAGATGCCTTTGGTAGGAACTTTAAACTGCTTGCAAAAGTATTGCAGCTGCTTCTTTTCGTATGTCCCTATCTTGGCTCTATCAAATTCCTCCTCAACAACAACAAGGGGAGTGACTCCGGTATCACTCATGGTTAAAACTGGCAGTGTTCAAAAAAATCAAGCTTCAGGAAAAGCGGAGAACAAAACTAGATTATCCAACCAAAACAGATTGTGGCTGCGCTATGGTCTGCTTTCACTATGTAGCGCACACTAATCACTGCACATGGGTCATAAATGCAAAGTTCAAAATCCCACCGCTGACCCACCAATGTTAGAAGCGGCTGTCTCTAGTTGGCAGAGGTATACACTTCTGACAAATAGGGACACACCTTTTCTAGTCAGGGCAAGGAGATCACACACTTAGATAACCCCTGCTCACCCCCTTGGTAGCTTGGCAAAGCAGACAGGCTTATCTCAGAGGCAGTGCGTTAAGCATTTATGACCACATACAGTAATAAAGTGAATACACTACAAATGGACACGACACAGTAGTATTATAAAAATAAGTATTTTTATATAAGGCTTAGCACAAGACCAAATAACGACAAAAATATACCACAATCTTAATAAATACTCTTGGAAGGAAAAAATAATAGTTCAAGCACGGTTTCTTCTTAGCACAAAGTCTTTAGTATCAAAAACAACTCTTCTTCTCTAAATCAAAGTTCTTGGCAACAATGTACCCCACACGGGAGTCACACGATGTCGAGGCAAAGTTAATCCAAAGGTTCGGCGTCGACCGCGAGGAGCGCTACGTTGAGCCCGGAGTCGCACAGACCCCCACAACACAGTACCTTGGAAAAAGTGAAGCACTCGATGATCAGCGGCGTCGAGATGTCCGGCGTCGCGTCTTCGGCGTCGATCGGGCCTCGGAGTCGGGGCGATCTGCAGCGGCGTCGACCGAAGTCAGGCGGGAGCAGCGCTCACGGGATGAAGCGGGATACGACGTCGTCGATGTCGATGTTGCAAGAGTGAGCAGCGCTCACGGCGTCGAGAGGGCTCGAAGTCGATGCGATCAGCGGCGGTGCAGACACGAGGTCACTTGGAGCTGGAGCCGAACTCACTACTCACTGGCGTTGCTGCTGGCGTCGATCGGGCCCGGCGGCCGGCGCCGAGGAAGCGGGACACTGGAGCCGTTACTCACGATGTCGAGCTGGATTCGGCGGCGTCCGTCGGCGTCGAGATTGCTGGATTCTTTCAGAGGTGCTGGATTCCCAAATTCCAGCATATAGCACTTTAAGCAGATGAAGTCCTTTAGCCCTGTGACTTCAACAGGAGACTGGCACTCTTCCAGCCCTTGGAGATTTTCTCAGCAAAGAGTGAGAGTACACACACAGTTCCTCTCTCCTGGTTCCTTGGCAAAAATAAAGAAGCAATGCAGGATTCCCCCAACAAACAGCACTCTGGCAGAAGGGGTAGGCAGTCCTTAGATCAGCAGGCTTCTTGTCCTTGGTTCAGGTTTCCTTGTCAGAAGTGATCTCATTTCTTGGTTCAGGGGTCCTTCTCTTATACCCCTTTTTGGCTTTGATCCCTTTGTCCATGCAGGGGAATTTCCCCCATCCTGGGTTTGTTGTGGGTGTTGCCAGGCCAGAGCACCTGGCCTATTCACTGGGCAGGGCAGAGTCCTCAGCCGCTCAGCAGGAGCGGAGCCAGCATTGTCACTGGCAGGGGCAGGGCCATCAGCTGCCCGGCAGGAGGCGGGCCAGGAAAGTCCCAGGCAAGCACAGAGTCATCAGTCGCCTGGCAGGGGGGCGGAGCCAACATTGTATCAGGCAGGGCAGGCTATCAAGAGCTACTCTCCCCTACTCTCAATGCAAATGCCCCACTCATCCCACACTGACTCATTCAGACTCTCTGGAGCCACCCAGCTCCTGTCACACGCACACCAGAACCAGCAGAGACCGGTAGACAGTTAGACAAGAAAATAGCTACTTTCTAAAAGTGCTATTTTCAAACACAGAGTCCAAAAACCATCCACACAAACGGATGCGTTATTAAACCCTGAGTTCAGGGATACCAAACTCGACATTGCACCATGCTCCCCGAGCCCGCTAGGATTATCGCATTAATAATCCTGGCAGCCCATTCTAACTGATGGAGAGCAGGCTACCTCACAATAGTGAAAAACGACTATGGATGTAATTCACTATTAGGACATGCCAACCTTGTCAGGCTTGTCCTACCTTATGCTTACAATGCACCCTGCCCGTGGGCCTACCATAGGGGTGACTAACATGAAGTTAAGGGAAGGTTTAGGGACTGGCAAGTAGGTGTACTTGCGCAGTCCTCGTGACAGTCAGACTGCACGTGGTCTGGCAATGGCAGACCTTCAGACATACTTTTACTAGGCCGCTCTTGTGGGTGGCACAACATGTGCTGCAGGCCCACTAGCAGCATTTGTATTTACAAGCCCTGGCACTCCTGGTGCACTCTACTAGGGACTGATAGTAAACCAAATAAGCCAAACATGGAAGTCAATCACTACAGCAATTTCACATAGGGAGCACTTGCACTGTGGCACTGATCAGCAGTGGCACAGTGCCCAAAGCATATACCAGCAAAAACATCGTAAACAGAGGAGGCAAACAGAAAAAACGGAGGAGAGACTCATGCCAATGATGCCAGGTCTAACATGAACATTACGCTCTATATATCTCATTTGCTGGGATGTGGTTACTAAATGCAGTATTTTGAACGTTTTAAGCTCCCCCCTGTGTAAAGTGTGTTTTGTGCCTGCCAATGTAGAGTCACTGCTGGATTTTGCTTAACGTGTATCAAAGTACATTCGCCTCTGATACCAGTCTCGCCCCACACTCCATCCCTCGCCCCACACTCCATCCCTCGCCTCACACTCCATCCCTCGCCCCACATGCCATCCCTCACCCCACATGCCATCCCTTGCCCCACACTCCATCCATCAGCCACACTCCATCCCTCGCACACTTCTATCTCTCTCTCACCCTCCCTTTATCTCTCTCTCGCCCTCCCTCTATCTCTCTCTCGCCCTCCCTCTATCTCTCTCTCGCCCTCCCTCTATCTCTCTCTCTCGGCCTCCCTCTATCTCTGTCTCGGCCTCCCACTATCTCTCTCGCCCTCCCTCTATCTATCTTTCGCTCTCACTATCTCTTCTATCACCACAGCATCACTCGGCACCACCACAGCATCACTCAGGAGCACCACAACATCACTATGCGCTACCAAAATGCTCATAAGTACAACAGTAACTTACAATATTATTATAATATAATATTATTGCCAACATTGCTTAATATTTTGCAACAGTTATCATCTTGCAAATCATCTTTATACACCAATACAGACTTTGCTAAGAAATGTAATGCAACACATTGTCATATACAATGCCAATAACTCAAACTTTAATGCTGCGAGACCTATTGCATTGCAAATGCTTGTTCACTCAGAGACTGCTAGCTCGCCGGTGACTCATTACATAGACTGCCACTGCAGATACAAAAGCCAATTAAATACCATTCTCAAATATTTACCCGGCAGCCTGACAGATAACATCTTCACACCTGTTCAGCACCATAGCACTCCAAATAACATCTGCTTTATGCTACTGGTCATTCTATCCACAGTAAAGTAAGTGCATGTTTTAGCTCGCTGCTTAATAACAGCTCACATTTTATTCTATGTCTGGCTTCTAGAAACAGAAGTGTACCCATATTTTCTGCAGTGTATCTATCTGCTAGTTCCACTGGAGATGTTTACGATGATGATGTCAGTCCCTATGCGTTTTCTCCCATAATTCCTACTCCATGAATGCGCTCCAGGCAGTAAAGTGAACCTTTGAAAAAGTGCTTTCAGGGAGACCATCTTTTATAGGGTCTAATATCAAATGCATCTCCTATGTCAACAGCAGAAACTGTTTTTCACCATCCATATTTTTAAAACAATTTCAAAGAAATTTGTCATTTTACATTTCATAAACATCAGTTCATCTCACATTATCCACTTTTCTGAACATGAGGCCAGGCAAATTGTGTAGTTCTAGTCTTTCAAATCAATTTAAGGCATTGTTGGAGTTAAAGAGTAAAAAAACAGAATTATTTCTAGGAGTGCCATGTTAAAGCATGTAAAAATGCATGTAGATTAGTGTAGCCCTGAGCATCCCATACTGCTCTCAAATGCAGCACTGCACTCTTAAGTCTAACGTTAATGATGGGAAGGGAAAGGGAGGATGCTTGGACTGGACAACAGCAATATGGTCCTCACCTCTGCTTTAACCCATCTGTGCTTCTGCCAAGAGCCAGAATAAAGCAAGCACTGCATACCATCCATGTATCTAAGTCTTTTTAAAAGCATTACAGTGCCATGAATGTGGCCCGAAAGGTCAAGCTCAATCCCATTGTAAGCTTGATACTGTATGCATGTTTAGTGAGTATTCTTTAGGCATCCATACTGCTGCTGTACAAACATCCGCATGCATGGATACTGGTACCACCAACACTATTAAGTACTTGTTTCTGTTATGTTCCAATAGAAGTAGGCACACAATAGGCCTGCTCGCAATCGGGTCGAATGACATGTTCCCAGAAACGAGGCGACGATGTTGTTATATGTCAATATTCCCATCCAGCCAGCCAATCAATCACACTACACGTCTGGCACGCTTTTCACGTGCAGACGTTCCCACACATGAGGCATCATCGCCATCATATGTTAATATCCCCATCCAGAGAGCCAATCAATCTCTACACACGTCAGACACGTTTCAAACGTGCACGTTTCTAGCCGGGTCACGTCATATAGAGCACGCATGGGCCCTGCTCACGTCATTCGTGAAAGAGAATCCCAGGAGACGGTCGCTCCTATCCAGCGCTTGAGTAAGCGTTTAGTTAGATAGTCAACTGATTGTACATGCGGTTCACAGCCCCCGACTTTGCACGAATAGATGGTCACTCCCTTTTAGCGCCTAAATATGTTTTCACGTAGATAATCTACTGTCTGTAATGCGAATCACAGCCTCCAACTTTGCATGAATACACGTTCATTTCACGAATCATACTCGACAAAATCACTTTGCCTAGCCCCCGCTCCTATTCACTATCACGTAAGTTAACTATATACCCTGGCAGGCCCACCAATGCCTCCTGTTCTAGTTGTATTGACCTCACTTTCGGTGGCAATTCTGCACTGTTGCGGCTTTGTATTCACGCGGCCCGTTTCTCAAGTGAATGGTTTACTTACATAGTGATTGCACCGCCGGCATCACAATGCCTTAACCAAGAGAAGACACACTGACCGTGTCCTTGATTGTTGTGCTGCATGTTGAGAAATATGCATGAATTGCCCACGCATCCCCGAGTCTAAGATAGCGGCCAGTACATCCGGCATGTTTTTAAGTATTTTAATAATTTCTCCAGCAATACGATGTTATCAGCTATGGAAAGCTCCATATGATCACCAGAAGTCACGGGTGTATTCACGTTCTTTTAACAACACTCCCAATGCCACTTTACATATCATGACCCCAGAATGGTCCGTGAGCTTGAAATACAACCCATCCTTATTTCAGGCATTTGCCAAGGCGCCCAAGTACAGTACATTGGCTACTCACTGTTACTGAAGAACCCACCCAACACAAGTACAGGTATGTTTTCATATCCATTGGAGACATCACCACCCTACCACCCCCTACTGTGTAGATACTAAGGCTTATTGTACATCATTTGTAGGCGCAGTAAGCCACCCTCCACCAGGGTGCCCAGTCGGCTGACGGGCACCGGACGGATAACATCTGAAGAAAATAAGGTGAGCACAAGTTTAGGTTCCCCTATTATCCAAATTAGATCCCCCACTGATCCCATGGAAAACCCTGACATTCTGTCATTATTATCCCCAGGCTGTCCATCACTTACCCAGTCCTGATGAAGACCCGCCTTTGATGCACGTAGTCAGCGCATCACCAACAGGGTCGAAACGTTGACGTAACATACTAGAGATCGAATTGCACAAAGTCTGATAGGAACTAAAGGATACATTTTGCCTAAAAAGACTATTGTATTGACATTCGACAACCCCAAATATCTGTAATTTGTATGTAATTTTGTTACTGTATAATCTGTGTTAATCTTTCACACATCACTTTGTATAGCACCGTGTGTATTGTATGTATTTTTATGGACAGTATAATCAATACTTGAAATATTTAAACATTGAGAACGTGGTTCAGTAAATAAGTACTTTCTCATTCAGTTGGGATCAGTGTCTAATGATTGATACTATTACCTCTGTACCCCACCAGGGACACACAAGTTTCATTACAGGTTGAAATACCGTGTTGAAGTATACTTTTCCTCCCAACAGAACCATTATTGTTTGTTTATTACCCGCCCAGGTTCTGAGGGTTACAGGGTTACCCCATTATTTCTAATGGGCTGCTGTACAAACAAGCAAAATATTCACAGCTGCGTGGAGGTGAAGCACTATTTTTGTGGACGCACACAATTTCTGCCCAAACAAAGCATGCACTCTTGCCCACCAACTTCTGGGTGGAGCTAAATACCCTCTTTCGAGTACTCCTGGAAGCTCTGTTTTAGGTTGATCACATAAGATCTGGCGGCGACTGCACTGTCAAGCCAAAGCTAAAATGCAAGCAGGAGAGAGAAAGGAATGAACAAGAGTAAAGAGTCTAGTTCGCGCTATATAAAACTCTACCAAAAAAAAAAGAGGTGAGAAAAGAATTAAAGGTTGGTTTATAGAAAATAGAAAGAAAAAAGGGGAGGAGGAAAGAAAAAAACAGGGAAAGGGTTTAAGGGTTAAAGGAAGCAAGAAGGGAAGAAAGGAAGGGTGAACGTTTGATTGGATGGAAGTGTGAAAGAATCCATGGATGAAAGGATGGGTGAATGTGCAGGTAAAAGGATGGAGGGATGGTGGAAGGATTAAAGGTTGGGTGGATGCAAGGGTGGCTGGAGTAGTTATAGAATGATTAGCTGAAAGGAAGGGATGGATAGGTTTATGGATGTGTGATTTGGTGGAAAAGTGGAAAGATGGATGGCTGCTAGATGGATGGAAGTATCGAAGGATGAAGGGAAGTCATTTAGGAAAGTTGGTCTTGTTCACTTGGCGTTGTCGATGCTGTCAGAATTTTTTTTTTAAATCTTAGGGGTGGGGGATACTTCCTTCGGTGGAGCTACCTATTCACAGATTCCACCAGCTTAGATTTCCAAGCTCTTCAAGTGCCAAGGCTCCTGCTCGCGAGTCCTGGGCCTATGGGAGGACTTTACTTTCATGCCCATGGCAGAGGCAGTAATATTTGCCACCCTTCACAGACTCCAGTAATTTGCTACTTCAGACCCTTAGGGCCCCATTAGGATGGCGGGCGGATCGCCCCTGCCGGGCCAGCGGTGGTCTCTGCTGGCTCGGCGGGGGTGATTCGCCCAGCATCCTTGCAGAAAAGACCCCCGCCATATTACAATGGCTGGGGGGGTCCGCGGCGAACGGAAAGACCATCCGCCGCCTTTCCGCCCGGTCGACATGTCGACCGGGCGGAAAAGGGTTCAATATGGTGGCGGTGTCTGAAAGACACCACCAGCCATATTAGAATGTGGCCTTGAACATGCCTTTCCATGGCGGCAAGGCATGAAGTCTGCTTGGGGGCCCGTTACGGGCCCCCAGGGACTCCGGGGGATGGGGAGTGCACATGGGGGGTACCCATGGTACCCCCCCTGCCTTTCAATGAACAACGTGGCAGGCACCGCACGGTGCCTGTCACATTGTGCACTGAAACGCACTCTGCACCGCCCACTGCAATGTTGCAGATGCTCTATGCGCCCACCAGTGTGGCAGGCGCATGCTAATTGGAAGTGCGGGACCCCCGCACCCTCAGCGGGTGGTCCAGGTTCCCAAGGGTATGGCGGGCGGACAAAGTTTGATAGTTGACTGAAAGAGAAGGGGAACATGGAAAACAGCTCAGTGGAGGACAACCAATCGTACCTAAAAGCCATATTTCTAAGCCAACTTAGAAGGAACACAACAACAAAGAAGTCAGTAATAGCTATAGTCCACTGCAACAGTGGGTAGTTTTTCAAAGTTCACAATTGCGGTGCTACCATTCCTGAGGTCCCACCACCCAAGAACCCCCCTTCTAGCCCACAAATAAATGCAACAATAAAGGGAATACTCAAAAAGTAATCAAAGGCACAATTCAATTCAATTCAAGACTGCAATATCAAAACAATTATATCCAAAGTCCAAAAGTATGGTCGTTCCACATTCAGGCCATTGATTCAAGGAAGCCGGTATATGTAACACGTATCTTCTGATGTGCTGAACTATCACATATTTCAATATTTTATTCATTGCACATTCATATCAATCATTAGAAAAATAGAGATTTCAAATTCATCTTTATTAAAGATATCATAATTTCCATATAGGTACCCAACCCATTTCCTTTATACAAAGAATTCACAATTTTTTGTATCAATAAAGATAATCCCATATTCAGCAGAGGACCCAACTCGTTTTGATATTACAGTAATTAATTGAATTGTGGAATTGTGCCTTTGACTTTTTCAGTGCTCCCCTCATTGCTGTATCTACTTAGAAGGAACGCTGGCCTGGCATGCCGAGGCACAGTCAATGTTGTGCTTTGGAACATGGTAATTTGCCGACTAGTTCTAAATATTTCTTCAAAGTGCAAGAAATGTAGAATTAAAAGTCCACACACTTGATAAAAGGGTAGAGAGTACTTGGACCACATGCTAAGTTTAAACACCTCCAACCCTCTGGAGCCCCTTGGAAAAATGACTAAGACAATCATTTTTTTAGATCTGTTTTATTGTGCATTGCTACATATCTGAACAGTAAACCAAGAACCCCTTCCCCTAGATGGCAGTCATGTGCAACCCTCATAATATGAGTACATCCCCACAGTCTAACATGTCTTCTCCTCCAGAGTCCTGGGATTTTCTCTAGTTGACCTGAAGTGTTGTTTCGGTCCTCATTGACTCGTACCGACCTTTCACGGCCCTCAATTATTGATCAAGTGTAAGGCCCGGTGTCCAACCCTCTAAGTCATCTCAATTGTTAGATTTCTAACCTGACCCCAGATTTTGATGAAATTTGGGGGAAAGCCCGTGCCTTATATACTTGCTCTTCAGATTGCATGTACCATGTCATGTTAACTTCCCATCGACCCACTGTTTGGGTCTCTGCACTCCCCCATTGTGGATAATGTACCGCCAAGCTACGATTACTGCCATATTATAGAAGCAAAGCGAATACCTACCTAGGGCGAGCTCTCCCCACAATCACAGCATTACTAGCTGTGGGGTCAGCTCCAGCGGCTCTTCTAAGGGCTCAGACATCCTGCTCTGTACCCCTATCCTGAATGGCCCCAGTTTGGGGCATTCCCACATAGCTTGCAAGAGCATACTTCTTAGCGCACACCCCTCTGGCAATGATCTGAATCGGCTCTACCCATGACTTGCATTCGGGTTCTAGCATTATAAGCTTTATGAAGAAGGTTAAGCTGAATCAGTGGGCACCCCGTCTGGGTTGCTACCTCTCAAGGGTATCTGCAGCCGATGCCACAGTCGTCCTCCAGTTTACACAAGTCCGCTTCCCATTTCTCTGCTGTTAGCGGTTGGGCGCTATTTAGCAATATTGAATTGAATAATGGGGGAATGGGGTACTTATGAAGGGGGGCTCCTAAGACTCTATATTCCATGGGACTCTCTTCAGGGAGCTCAGTCGATGTGTTAGTGCATTCTTTTAGAATGCGCCTAATCTGCATGAATCGTAAGTGTTGACTTCCTGTCAGCTTGTCTTGTGCCTGTAACTCTGCAAATGTTGCCATCACAGTACCGTTCCATATGTCCCCTACCTTCAAGATGCCCAGCATGTCCCAACTAAGACAATCATACTCAAATGTATACTCCGCTCTCCACAAGTTTCGAATAGTAATAAAGTGCACAGTCCTTACCGGGCGTACAACCAGATCTCTATCCTGAGATCATGGCTTCGAGAAAGGTTGGCCTTCAAACAGTATAAAGGAATGAATGAGGGTTTTTGTGGAGTTCAACAGCTGCCATGGAGAGGGTGTCAGATGGGGGTGCAGGAGCAGGCTGTAGACAGTCTTAAATAGCCTGGTTTTCAGTTGTTTTCTGAAGGGATGGGGTTGCACGTACCTTGAAAGGGAGCGTATTCCACAACTTTGCAGCAAGCAGGGCGAATGAGCCTACTCCTTTTCTAGGGATTTATAAGAGGAGAGCCCTGGACGACTTGAGCGATTTACTTGAGCAGTTAAGGGGTAAGACTACCAATGAGGTGTTTCGGCCTTCCTCGTTGAATGCTCTGTGTGCCATGGTCAAGGATTAGAAATTGATTCTTTTTAGTACCAGGAGCCAGTGAAGCGATTTGAGGTGCTGTGTTACTGACTGATTGCGGGGAACCCTAAGAATGAGCTTCGCTGCTGCGTTTTGCACGACCTGAAGACATTGCGTTAGGTAGTGTGGGAAGCTGAGGTACAGAGCGTTCGCATAGTCCAGTCTCGCTGTGATTAACGCATGAACAACTGTTTTGCGTATATCCGAAGGAGGATTTTCAGAGATTGAAGCGGAGCAAAGCACATTGCAGCTTGAGCCGGAATCTGAGGACCGAAGGAAAGATGGGAGACAAATGTTACTCCCAAAGTTATGCAGATGATGGTGGAGCTGGCGAAGTGTCTAAGTCAGTGAGCCACCAAGAAGGCCTAGATGGAGTGTGAAGTTCCAATAATCTGGGGAGGTTCGATATATCAGTGTTAATTTGAAGGCAATTCTTTTAATCCATATTACTACTGCAGTAAGACAAGCTTTGAATCGTTCTTGTGTAAAGGAGGTTTTGTTGTTGATAAGTCGCAACACGCATAAGTTGCGTATCGTCTGCATATGAGTCAACACTTAATCCCAAAAACTGAATCAATGAAGCAAGTTGGGACATATCTTTCACAGGGCCCTGAGGTTCCTCACCACAAAAAGTTTTTGGCTGCAGCAAGCCAATCGATAATGTATTATGACTCCGAAAACTTTGGCTGTCACTAGGAGTGAGGTTGTTTGTCAGTTTCCCAGCACCAGTGAATTCCTCAAGACCTGAGAATAATCTCTCTGAACGTTTTCTGTTTTCCCTCTAAAAGTAGTGCCCAAGGGTGTAACTTGGTCTGTAAGATTGGAGGGGGTAAGGAATGAGCTCAGATTTCCCAAAAATCACTCTTGATAGAATGTTAAAATAGATTATAAGCAAGCAGGGTTCATGAGAGGGGCTTTAGGATCAGTGGAAAGGTATTGGTGAGAGTACTAGGTGAGAGAAAACATAATATATATATTTTTTAAATGACTTTATTGAAGACTTTTAATACAGAGAGAGGGAGAGAGAGTGTGTGCGTTTGTGTCTGTGTGTATGTAAAAATTCCTAGTGAAATCCGACAGACAGCTCACCATACCCGACTGAAAGCACTATGCCCAACTATTTACCAGAAAATACATGTATTAGGGAGGTGTAACACCCCCTCCCCCATGAAGCTACGCCCCTGGTACCGCCTAAGCTTCTGTACCGCAAATAACTAGAAAACAAGGAACTCAAGTTGCTGTTCAGTTTCTAGTGCTGTCCCCTGGCACCCCATAACGCTTATCAGTTGGGGTCCAGTTTATTTATTTATTTATAAAGTTTTATATAGCGCAAACACGATCCCGAAGGATATCAGAGCACTTTACAGTAGGCAGAAGGAAAGAACAAGGGGGTAGTATAAACATCAACATCAAATGGGAAACAGCAGCAAGAAAAATAAAAGGAAGATAGTACAGAGGAGATGATCCATCGCTTTTGGGTGGCGGGATGTTGGTTACAATTGGTACAGCACTAGCACACATCCACTGAGTTAATGAGAACTTTAGGGGTAATTAACACACAGCAATAACGACTTAGCCTATCTCCTTTGACTTAACTGGGGAACCAAAATGCTTAAATCAACCCTCCTCAGTTCTCTTCAGCTCCTTGGATAAACTCTCTCTTTCCATTCGTCCATTTTTTCTCTCTCTGTCTCTCTCTCTCTCTCTCTCCCTCTCACTCTCTCACTCTCCCTCTCTCCCTCTCCTTCTCCCTCTCTCCATCTCCTTCTCCCTCTCTCCCTCCCCTTCTCCCTCTCTCCCTCCCCATGCCTGCTTCATTTAACCTCTGGAATCTGGGGAAAGTGAAAGGCAACAGGAGTGCCCCCAGGCTTTCAAAACCAGCCACTGGGGAAATGCCTGGTGGAATAAAATGCCTGTCCAAATCCAGAAGCGAAGCTTATTCAAACCATTCGCTTTTATTACAAAGCTCTATACAAGAGAGGTCGGCAAGTATCAACAGAAAGCTATCCTTTCATGTCCTGAATCCCCCTTATGCTCTGTACATCAGTTTCTGGCGTCCTTCCCCCACACTCGTGCCAGATTAGGAGGCGGCTCCTTCTCTTATGTGGCTACCATCATCTGGAAGCTCCTCTATCGATAGGCCAGAGTTCGGATGTCACTGCCTTTTAAAAACAGCTTTAAACCAGTTTTTTAAAATCCTCTTATCTAATGTTCTATGTGGTACTTCCATACCGGGGCAGCTCTTTTAGTATCAAAAGACCTCGTATGGGTAACGGCGGCGCTTCTCAAAACAAATAACCAGAACACGTCAAAAAGGTACAAAAGTTACATTGTAAAATCCCCCTGATTAAAATGTAAATAACTGGTCAAGCTCAGTTCCCCAAGAACAAAAACTTGGATCTATTGTAAGCACTCACTGACTGTGGTCAGTGTGGTTTGCAGTACCGCTTTCAGCAATACCAAATCCCTGTTAACTTTCTAGGCGCTAGAAACTTTTCTGAGGTCATATTTCGGCCCCAAAAGCTGCTGGGATTATGTATTTTTTTATTGTTCCTAATTTTAACTCCCCTACACTGTGCCTCAGGTTGGCAGTAATGGGTTCTCACCAAAAATTAGCGCATGATGCTTACACCAACTGCTTACATCCACTACTGCATTTAAAGATCCAGGGATGACCGTTTCCCCAAGGGCAGAGCCACTGTCAGCTCAGCTTTGCTGTTAGAGAAATCGCACCGGTGCAACACCGACCGCTTACGGAGGATTGGACGGGCAGCCATATTCAGAACGGGCCACCCAACACCATTTCTTCCATGTGCACCGAGTAAACACCCATCACGTCAGAGACATTATTTTTTTATTCTCTGAGAAAAATAATAGATCGCCGCGGGATAGCGGACCGGCCAACCCTGTTGACTTCCGCCATTTTGGTATTGGATTGGATTGTAATTGCATTTAATTAGCACTTACTACCCCTGACGAGGCGTCAAAGTGTTTTTTCAGTGAGTAGCACACTACTATGGAAGCCATAAAAGATTAGTGGTGAATTAGTATAGTGAAATATGAAAGTAAATTGAGAGGTGGATATTTTAGTCTGTTATTTGGATTGAGAAGAATAGTGGAGGGATAGAAGAGGTAAAAGGTTTGCATTTATATAGTGCTTGTTACCACTGATGGGGTGTTAAAACTTTCGGTGAGTAGCACGCTACTTCAGAACTCATAAAGGATTAGTGGGGAATTAGTATAGGGAAATATGAAATTCATTTTGAGTAGTGGGCATGTTAGTCTGTTATTTGGATTGAAAAAGAACAGTAGAGGGATAGAAGAAGAAATAATTTAGATTTTTTTTGGGGGGGGGAGTTCATAGCAGTAGGAGGGGTTTGGGATGAGTTAAGGGGGTGGAGGAGGGAAAAGTCAGAGGGAAGGGTTTAGAAAGGCTTGTTTGGGAGATCTGAATAGTAAAAGAGGTATGAGATAATGCAAGGAGGGGTAGAGGAGGAAGGAGTCTGGAAAGGGTTATTTTGGGGATTATAGTAGTGGTACGGGGTTTGGGATGAAAGAGACAGTGGAGGTAGAGGATATATTGATAGAGGTGTATGGTGAGAAATGGGGTGGTGCATTTGAAAAAGTTGTAGAATGAGGTTTGAGATGAGTCAGAGTTGAAGTAGAGGATATATTGAGAATGGTATAGGGTGAGAAATAGGGTAGTGCATTGAATATGCTGAATTAGAAGCAAAGTAATAAATGTATAGATACATACATGGAATATATATATATGCATGCGGAAGGTAATATATGTAGATTAAAGTTGCATTTAATAAACTCTGGCTTTCGAGAATTGTTGTAATTTAAATTAATATATTTTAATTTGTTTTTATTCTTTGTAATTCAATAGTGAAGCAACTGTGGATAAATATGATAAAAGATGTACTTATTACGGATCACTTATATACATGTAAAAAACATAGAATAATGTACTTGTAAGCCCTTAGTAAATGGAAAGCCTGGTATTTAGGGCAAGGAGGCTAAAGAGGGTCCCCCAGCAGCTGCAGCATGTAGTGAGTAGGAGAAGTTTTGTTGAAAAGATGCTGACTTGGGGGGGAAAAATTTAAACATGTGTGGCAGACCGGGGTTAGGCTGGAGCAGGTTACACCTCTGCTGCCTTAGCTGTTCGGCGTCCTACCCACCATAATCAAATGAGCACATAATTCTTTTCTGAGTAGTGTGTCTTTACGGAAATTAATGTTATTATGTCCAATTATTTAGTAGTATTTATCTGCTTTCCATTCAGTCTACCATTTCCTTGAGTAAGCCGATACTGCTCAAACGACCTATTTTTCAATAATAGAAAGGGAAATGTGATTATGCAGTTGGATTACAATAATAGCTAAGACCCAGCGACTCATGATGTAAACAATGGCACCGCCATGTTCACTTCCTATTAATCGATGACTCTCACAGAACACAGAGATAATGCATCACACCAATAGCATCTAGCATCCTGCTTAAGAGGTCAAGTTCTGCTTGCGGCGTCGCCTGCCTTTGTTACCAAGTCCCTTTAATAGGCTCGTAAGTGGACTTATTACATTTTTACATACCTCATAGACTACAGACTGATTTTTCTTGATTTTCTGTAGTTTTTGTAATGAAATGTCCAAATGTATGAATTCTCCTACCAGAGCGTTTCAGTGCTTTATTCTTTAATTTGTTCTAGAGCGTTCTGGTTAATATCTGGCTCCCAACAACCTCTGACTAGGGTAAGTCTCTGAGCTCGGCCTGTGCCACCTTAATCTGTAACTCCCTCAGTGTGGGCTTTGTGGGAGCTCTTGTTAAGACAGTGCTTAATTTTTTAACAGAATAAGTGCCAGGGCCCTCATCAGGAGGCCAATGCAGCTTACACTACCTATTGCCTCATTGCCTGCCAGTGACAGTACAAACATTCATGCTATCCAAAGCCTCCAAAGCTATAAAAAATTATTTGGATATTAGGTAATAGTCATTTTAATATATATTGAATTGATAAACAAATGTTGTTGTGCTCATCTCTAAATAAAACAAACAGCGCCACCATGTGGCAGGCTGTCATAAGACCTGTTGTTGGCAATTAAGTGCCTTTCCCAAGCACCGGATATCACAGTCTCAAATTAAGCACTGGGTTGAGAGCATTCAACATAAAGCCACTCTTTCATTCCTTCCCTCCAAACGAACCCTCACAACACTACCTCTACTACAGAAAATATTCAAGTACAAGAATGCAGAATGTCTCAGTCATGACAGAGAATGGTTGGAAACAGAGCGGGTATGTTGATGTGGAGAGGGCTGGTGGTGACTTCTGCAGTGGGGTAGCAGAGAAGCAGCAGCCTGGGGGCTGGGACCACCGAGGGCATAGGGGGCTGTAAGTAGGGGTGCTGGGGTGCTACAGGAACCCCAAAATAATCATGCTGAGTTTCTGAAGATGAATCAGCAATAAAAATGGGGTTTTATCTTGTCTCATTTCCTATGCGTTCATGGATAGAGGTCAAATGTCAGGTATTCTGACAAATTGCTGCTTATTTTTTAACATGGAGATTGTGGTTTACTTTTCTTTCTCTGACTGCAAATTGAAACCCTTTTGTAAACTGAACTATATGTCAATCTTGCTGGAGTAGATGCAGTGTGAAAGGATCGACTGTAAGAAGTCAATCTTTTTTTAACTCACAATAAAATGTAAATGTCTGTAAATGAACTGTACACACATTTCAAGACATAGTAGCAGTTAGGAAAGTTCAACTGAGGTGCATTTTTTGAAATTGTGAAGTGTGATGAAAAATAAGGTTTTAGTAGGATCTAAACAAATCAAGACACTTTACTCATTGATGCACACATGCTAAATATTTGCTAAAGCCCACATTTCATGCATCATCTTTTGTGAGTTATATAGTTTTATCAGTACAACTGCATGCTTGAGCAAATTCAGTGCCCATTTTAATGTGCTGTCTTTAAATGAGAATGGGCTACCAGACCATGCTTAAGGAACATATTTGGAACAGAGTGCTCCAAAATGCATCCCCGGCTACATACTACACCCATACCACTCTCCTGCTGAAACATTGTGGTTCACTTGCTACACTTATTTCTTGTGTAGTGCTTAGATTTTTGTCACAATCCCTATGACGTCAGTGAAGTAACATTGATGGCAGCACTCCCAATCTGAATATTGTTCCAGCCCCATTGAACATGGGGAGTGGGCGTCATCAAGCTGGATTACTCTGTCTTGGGTCACCTAACAGAGTCACAGAGACAAGGGGTGCAAGGCCCCCTTATCCTTCAGAAGGGAATATCCAGCCCGGGTCAAATGGTGAATTCACGTGACCAGAATCCTCCTCTGCCCTTCTGCTCTTCTGTTAATGGTTCCAAGCTTACGGAAAGGGTAGGGAATTGGAATCTGGATTTTATTGCTCTTGTCCATTCCCCTGATAGCAAAAAAGTGCTCCATGTCTTTCCCTAATTCACCAACTCTCCCTCACAAACAAGCTAAAATCTAAATGCTCATCTCTCAATTATGAATTAGAGGCTTCTGTGGAAAGCACTGATTACATTATCAGATCTTGCCTTGCATGTAAGTTTTGTGTTATTTCTAGTTATATGCAGTGCATAATGTTTTTTCCCTTAGGAAAGCACCATGGGGGCTATTCACCCCATGCCCATGCTTTAGAAATTAATTATTGAATGAATGAATTTAAAAATTGCTCCTTGAAAAAGGCTCCAATGAGGTACAACCCGTCTCAAGGGAAGGCTCCATTGCTGTACCATGGAATTCAGTGAATGAGAAGGCTCGAGAGATACGCTGCTGCCCTTCTCGTACAAGGAGCCCCCAAAGAGATCACTCTTCCCGCTGCCTTGAAGCGCTGTTCTGTCTCCTCGCGCTGAGACCTCAGAAAGCCTCACCCCAAGAACCCTAAAGTGGTCCTCTCCAACTATTGAACCCTGCACTCGCCCTCTTCACATAAAGAACCCCGTCGCAATCTGCATCATATCTGGTTTCCCTGCCCCCTATGAACCTTAGGGCCACTTGCCAAATCTAGAGCCCCTTAGCTGCCTTCCTCATTTCAAGAACCTCTGGGCGCCCCTCCACACAGCTAGAATTTCATAGATGCCTTCCTCACCTCAAGAAGTCCCAAGTGGCTCTCAACACATCTAAAATCCTATAGGAGCCCTCCTCATCCTTAAGAACTTCGGAGTACCCCTCTACACATCTAAAACCCCTTAGGATCCCGGCTCACCTCAAAAACTCTACAGTGAACCCGGTCACATGAAGACCTACCGAAGGTTCTTCTGCCTACTCATATGTAGGACTCATGAGTGACCGTGCAGTCCTTTCATAATAAGTACATTCCCCATGGCAGTTTTCTGTACTCAACAAATAAAGCACTTCAGAATAGTCCCTTTTCTTCTCACAGGAAGTACCCAGTGCACCCTCCTCCTCATGCAGTACATTGACTCCTATTGGTTTTCTTCCTAGGTGGCAGATTCATTGGTTCAGGAGGATGGTGACTTTCTGATCCGGGACTCCCGCTCCAGCCCTGGTGACTATGTCCTGACCTGCCAGTGCAGGAACGAGGCCATGCACTTCAAGATCATCCGTGTGGTGCTGCGACCACGCAAAGGCTACAGCCGCACCCTCTTCCAGTTCGAGCAGGACCAGTTCGACAACATCCCGGCCCTTGTACGCTTCTATGTTGGGAACCGTAACCCAGTGTCGGAGAACTCCGGGGCAGTCATTGCCAATCCTGTGGCCCGGCAGACTCCCCTGAGGCTGCTGATTGAGAAGTATGGTCCCCCATCCCAGCCACCTGCCGAGGTGATAAGCGCCCCAAGGAGCTTGCTGGAACCGTCCCGGAGAAGAAGTGTGCGTGCCTTGTCCACAGCAGACCTAGGTGATATCACCCTGTTCAGGTGAGTGTGAGACACCGCCCTTGACCAGGTAGGAGAAAACTGAAGAACCATCATACCTAAATGGCTTTCTGTCGAAATATCAATACATAAATATGGACTTACCAAAATATTGTAAGCGAAATACAGATGACTACAATTCAATGCAGATAGGTTTAGATACATAAATGTAGATTTACTTCTGTTAACTCCATGTACATGTTCCTTGATGATATATATTGTCAAGGTGCATAGATGTGGAGTTTAGAATAGCAAGTCTGTACTTACCTAGAAATACCTACCTAAACAATAACTTGGTTGATACTTTTGTCCTCTACATTTTGACATACAAATTTAAACAACCAGACACAGCCACACCAATGTGCTTCAATCCCGCAGGGCTGCTAACACGAGCACGACACAACCTTACCAATCCACCTCAAGAAGTGCTGTATACTACTGCTCCATTGCTGAGACCCACCACAGACTCACTAACATCTGTTGATGTCCTCAATCCTGATGTCTTACACCCTCTACTGCTTCAGTTCTGACATCCACAAACACAGCACTGCAGAATCACTTCAGTCAGTGCTGCCACCTGCTATTCCAGCACTACGACCCAAACCCAGTTCCACCAGGTAAACTAGAACCTGGCTTTGGTCTGACTTTGGAGCCTAATTTAAGAAAGATCCATAACCGAGCCAGGACCCTGCCTTTTACCCTTGCCTATGTAGTGCTATAAAGGAAAAGCAAAAACATGCCATGTATAAAGGCGTTGGAGAGCTGTTGCACGTTTTTATGGTCTGGCTTGACGGCGCAGCTGTCTCCAGACAATTATGTGAGCATCACTAGAGATTGGCTTTGGCTCCATCCACCTACTTGGGAGCCAGGAGTACATGTTTGACTGGTCAGAAAGTGTGTACTTCCACAAAAAAAGTGCTTGCCCTCCACACTGCTGTGAACATTTTGTTTATTTATCCAGTTGCCTAAGCTTGAACTTTCAGAGCCACACATGACATTGGAATACTATTAAACTGTCTTAGATAACTAGATAATCTATGTTGTTTATCTCTAGCTGTAGCACATATGGAAGGAGGGCAGTCATCAGCCTACATGGATTTGTAGGTCTGGCTTGATAGTGCAACTGTCATCTGATATTTTAACCAACACCAATACTATTTTACAGTTCTTTGCTTCCACACAAATATATATCAATTCACTTGCTATTTACTTGTAATGCTTCCCATTGGCATACAATATTCCTTTAAAGCAAGACCTATTGGCATTGCACATGCTTTTTCTTCTCCCACTCACTTTGCTGTTTACAATTCATTAAATGTAAAACAAGAAAATTAAACTGTTATATTCTGTGTTTGAGTGTAAACAATGGGGCAAAAAAACAGGCTCCTTCAAGGGAGTTACAGAATTGTAATGTAAGTAAAACATTCCGGAACGTGGGATGGTGATGCTGGTCATTTGAGTGCCGGCCTTGCCAGGGTGGGACGTGGACATTTCATCTTATACGTTGACGCCTGCAATTTCGTTCTAGCAGACTGGCGCCTGCTGCACTTGGCACTGCCAGCTGTAATCTGAGGACATGGTCCGATTAAAACAAAACAATACAAGGTCACAAAAGAGCTCTCTGCCTTGACTGTCCTATTGAATTACATATCTTAAGGCGTTTATATTGTTCTGAATCAGTGCTGTAAGTCAGGGAAGGCCAGTAATATTATTATGTAAATGGAGTACTTTGCTTTCCCTACATTTACGTCTGTTAAGAAAGACAACAACCAGTGGCAGGAAAAAGGCATTTCCCGTAGCTTGATTGCGACTCTGGGCCTGATTCACAAAGGTAAATTTACATGTGTAGATTTACTCATGTGTAAACCTAATACTGCACATATGTGTACATCTACACTTTTTTGCAGTTTTTCGTTACTATTTATCATTTGTTAAATGTAGACTTATAAATCTCCACCTCCATTTGAGCCTCCTACAACAAGCTTTACAAATGTAAAGGTATGACGAGTAATTTTTCACACGTTGGTGGAGATCCCCACCACCATGGCGGGAATTTTCCTATGAAAAAGTATAGGAAAAAATATTAGTTTATTATTCTTTAAGATAAATTATTGAGAATGGGATTGTATTAAATATAAATGTTAAATAGTTTTAAAAGTTTATTATAAATCTATAACTATTAAATAAAATGGCATAGCATGTTAACTAAATTAAGTGTGTATTAACTATTAGTTAATTAAAAGTATGTATTTAATATGTACATAATTCCTATAAAATAATTTTACAAAAATCCCACCCATGGTAACATTTGTATTTTTATATTTAATATATATTAGATGTTGTTAAAAGTTATGTGTAGAACTTAATTACATTTGTTTCAATTTTTAACAAAAGTATAATCTGATTTTAAGTTTACTGTTGTCTCCACCTAAACTTGGGAACTACCCAGAGTTCCCTGCTTTATAAATAAATATATATACATATATATGTATATATCTATCAAGGTCACAGAGGTGTATATATATATATATAACGCGTTATATACACATATGTATGTGTGTGTGTGTGTATATTACCTACTGGCGGTCGCCAGTAGGTATATATAGTTAGGATTTTTTCTCTATGGGTTTTTTGAAAATTCTATGTCTAATAACTTTGGCGTTTGTGGACGGAATTGGCTGAAATTTTCAGGAAAATGGCACATTTTGTTTCTGAGCAGCCCCTGAAAATTTTGGGGGGGTTCGTCAAGGGGGGGCCGAGAAAAAAGGGGGGTCCCAAAACGCGTTTTTCCCATGTTAATTTCCATAGGGCGGTTGGCCTCACTTTTAGCCCGAACGGCTGAATGGATTTGCACGAAACTTGGCAAAATTGTAGGGACTGGTAGCCCGATGTGCCTTTTGTAGGTCTCAATATATGTGCTCCAGTGGATTTTGAGAAATTAACGTTTAAAAAAAGATATATATCTGTAACAGCGGACCGGGCAGCGCTCTGGTTCGCGGACTTTTCGCGCAACGGAGCTTTGTGAAGCGAAGCTGATTGGTTCTCCGGCGTCTGTCAACATTCCAAACAGTCCGTAGCGGCCGCCATCTTGTCTCTCGGTAGGATCGAGAGACAAGAGGAGGCCAAAGCGAAGGGGCAAATGACCATAAGGGGGCATAGTACATTGTCGCTCACCCCCTAGGTTTGATGTGGAGGTTTTAAAAGGGACCCGCGGGGCAAAAAAAAATAAAAATAATAATAATCGAACAGCTGAATGGATTTGCACGAAACTTGGCAAAATTGTAGGGACTGGTAGCCCGATGTGCCTTTGCTAGATCTCAATATATGTGCTCCAGTGGATTTTGAGAAATTAACGTTAAAAAAAAAGTATATATCTGTAACAGCGCACCGCTTCGCGTACTTTTCGCGTTACGGAGCTTTGCGAAGCGAAGCTGATTGGCTCTCCGGTGTCTGTAAACATTCCAAACAGTCCGTAGCGGCCGCCATCTTGTCTCTCGGTAGGATCGAACAGCTGAATGGATTTGCACGAAACTTGGAAAAATTGTAGGGACTGGTAGCCCGATGTGCCTTTGCTAGGTCTCAATATATGTGCTTCAGTGCATTTTGAGAAATTAACGTTCAGAAACAAGATATATATCTGTAACAGCGCTCCGCTTCGCGGAGATAAAATTATATGTGTATTACCTAGCTGTTGCTTTTGTTGATTATTTTTTATTTTTTTTTATTTTTTAAGGATTGTTTATTGTGTTTCATAATTTATTAAACTTTCTAACGCGGCGCGTCATATGACGCATTACGCGACAACGCAGGTCCAGAATATAGTCAAAATGTCTCCACCAACCAGCGGACGGCACACAACCCCTTTCAGCAGGCTAAATAGTTCTGTTAAATGACAACAGAAGGGACAGGCAACAAGAACCATCAGTCAAAGAGGGGAGGGCAAGTTCTTCTCTACCGGGTCACGTTGGAGCGCTACCGGAACTGATCGAATTGGTAGTCTACAGTGTTTCTGGATGTTTCAGACTGAAGCTGGCGTTAGCATGAGAGCACCACCATTTCGTAGCTCCGTCGTGGCCATTCCACGAGCAATCATGCTAGGCGCTCCCCACCAGAAGCCTGCGGGAGTCGGGGGGCCCCCAAGACTTTTGTAGAATCTTCAAGGATGAGGGGACGCTTTCGAGAATGGAGCCCAAGCTCTAGCAGACAAGCGTCCGAGTTCCAAGGTGTCGCAGGCCCATTTAGTGGACCACGCCCAAATCTGAAGAGATGGCCGCCATTTTGAGAGTCCTGTGGCAGCCGCCTATCGCTGCACCGCAAGAGCGGGAGCAACTCAAGTACATGGTGAGCGAGACGCTGTAGTCGAAAGAGCGGGCGGTAAACAGCTGAATAGCGGAAGAGGCACAGTGTAGCAAAAGCGGGCTGAATGGCAAATGAAACGGAAAAGGGGTGCCCCACTACAGCGTGTCTTTAGGTGAAACGGATTGTGGGACAAGGTGAAGAATGGAAGAGTCACCAAAAGGAAAAAAGTTCCGCTTGACCCCGGGAGCCGGCCACCTATGTCGGGGGCGATCTCAGGCCACACCAGGGCAACACGACTTGGGGAGGGGGCCGGGAGGGGGCCGGAGCCAAGCGCCCCCTCCGAGTCCGCGACATGACACCGTCCCTCGGGGGCCTCCGTCAAGCGGTTCAGGGTGGCACCGCATCACAACAGCCCCCACTTACTTTAAGAATAGTGAAGATGAAGCAATTGCAAATAGGCTTCAGACAATGTTACAAGCACTCCTCAAAACTTTGAACTTTCAGAGTGCATGAGTTGGGACAGCGAGGGGTGATTTGGTTTCTCGGACTGTTTTTCTGGTCTCTCACCACTGGCATACTTTAACGTTTTCTTGTTTCTAGGACATTAATAGGTTTTATCATTACGTTATGTTATCGTTTCTTTGTTTGTTGTTTAATAAAAGTTCATGTTCATCAGTGGCCTACTGATTTTCGTTTTCCTATTTTTTTCTTTCCAGGTTGTTTCATGGTAAAGTTTCTGTTAACAGGATACAGTGATCACTTCGTTATTATTGCATATGTCCTTTTCACTAGGGGTGCTCTCTGGTCGGGCCAGATGACGTATCTCTAGTAAATGGTCCGGGTGAAAAAGGTGCATCAATCAGTGGGGAGTAGATAGGCATGACAGATTACAACGGGGGAGAAAGGTCCGCATTACGTACCCTTTCACTACTTGCAAAGATTTTCCTACGTTTATTTGCAAACAGGGAATACCTCCAAAAAGAACTAATTCCCAAACAGTCAATGTTCGGACAATCAATCAATCAATGAGGAATGAAATAGGTACGACGTGTTAAAGGCTTGCGTTACCTACCCTTCACTATCTGCAAAGGGAGAGAGAATATTCCTATTCTTCCTCGTTTGCAGGTAGAGAAGATCCTTAAGAGAATTAACTTCGAACAATTCAATGCTCGATTGAAAAAATCAACAAGGGGTACTGTGAACACAAATGAACGCCGCTTATGTACATACGCATTGCTATTTTCAACAGGTTGTTCCTAATGTTTCTATTTTAGCGAGGTCAAAAAGAGATCCCATTAGTGGCCTACTGATTTTGCTCGATTCCTTTTGTTTTTTTACACGATTTTTCGCTATCTGCAAAGACTAAACAGAGTATTGCGACTCTGTGCTTGTTTGTAAATAGAGAATGAACCAAAGAGAACAATCAATCAAATGGAGAGAGAAGCAGGCACGACGTATTACAAAGGGGGCAAAGGGCTGCGTTAACTACCCTTCACTATCTGCAAAGAGAGAATACTCCTAATAGAAATGAGGGGTGGGGGGCAGCATTCAAAGCAGATCAGTGTGCATAAACACAAAAATGTTTTTACTTACCACGTACTTGACATTCGACAGCTTATGATATTTGCTATTAAAAAACCATTGAAATTCACTGAAAAAACCATAGGTTATAGACCATATATAGTTAGGAATTAGCATTTACAAAACCTTGAAAATTCACTGAAAAAACCATAGGTTATAGACCATATATAGTTAGGAATTAGCATTTAAAAAACCTTATTTTACTCACACAAAACCATTGAAATTCCATATATAGTTAGTTGCACTAACTATATATCGCGCACCCGCAATCCACTGCTGATCATGTCACATATTACATCATTCATGACATGGTCAGTGACATCACTGATGACATCACTGATGACATCTCAAATGACATCACTGATGACATCACTGATGACATCTCATTTGACATCATTCTTGTGCTAATACGATAAACCTCTTCAGACTCTAATATAACCTTAGATACACTCAGTGTAAACAGACACTCACACACTGCCACTTATCCATGGAGTTACTCACACACCCAGTCAGTCATGCAAAGAAACAATCTCACCTCCATTTCTTCAACTATACAGTTAAACACACCTTACTTATTGAAACATATACTAACACATATTTACTCTCTTATACAATCCCTGATACAAGTTCACAATGATCGATACAACCACTCACTCATTCAGTGGCTCTCATGCACAGTTATTTATATATGCCAACTCTCACATGTACTGTGTTTTACATATGTACTTACTATGACATGTAGCATTGAGATATCCATTCACTCATCAATACACTCATGCACACAGTCAACTGCCCATGTAGCTGTTTCCACATGCACTCTTGAACTCATACACCTAGTGAATAAACTGCTCACACATCTATGCATAGAGTCACACACCTTCCAGCCACCCCCACACAAACTCAATCTCCCATAGAAATACTTGGGCAACCAATTAATAACACATATAGCCTCTCGTATAGCTAATGATCAACACATGCAGCAGTTACAGAACAACAGACATAATGATGCACAAATTAAGACAGTTTAGTCACTAACCCATGCATTCAGTGAGACACATTTAATCACTCACTCATACAGTCAGTCATGCACCTACTAAATCCTTCATCCAGACACTTATACATCCACTCAAGACATATTTTAACTTTACAGAAAAATACAGTCACTGGATGTTGTCATCAGTGATGTCATCAGTGATGTCATTTGAGATGTCATCAGTGATGTCATCAGTGATGTCACTGACCATGTCATGAATGATGTAATATGTGACATGATCAGCAGTGGATTGCGGGTGCGCGATATATAGTTAGTGCAACTAACTATATATGGAATTTCAATGGTTTTGTGTGAGTAAAATAAGGTTTTTTAAATGCTAATTCCTAACTATATATGGTCTATAACCTATGGTTTTTTCAGTGAATATATATATATATATATATATATATAAAATCAATAATGGGCTTACTCTTTGGTGTCTGTATGAACCTCCCCTTGCCTGAACCCCTCTTTAATTTTACCTAACCCCCTCCCATTTTGTAATAAGTATTCCCCATTTTGCCACCAGTCCCATAAAGGTTTACTACTAAAACTATGCTCACGAGTGGGGAAATCCCCGCACAGAGGTGGAGGACTCAGGTTAGTGAATAGTATTTTGCAGTACCTGAGCAGTTCTAATACTGTGTACTCTACAAAAAGGTTTGTGAATAGGCCAAAGTATAACAGGAAAACCTGGGCTGAAATCCTGGCCTTCATGCTAGGACAAATTGCGTGATCATAGGAAACCTGCAAAGAAACGACTGTTTTGCTTGCACATGTGGTAATGTATACTAAGAAATATTTTTATTCTCTGAAAAAATCTGTTTAGAAATTACAATTTTTAAACAAACGTTACTCAATGTAATGATAGACTGAAACACAACTGTCAAGAATAAGGAACTGTTTTATCTTAGTTTTATGAAATGTTGCCATGTTTTGATGCTCTATGAGGTGTGAGTTATATCATGGTTAGGCCAGTGATTTGCTTTTAGGGCCCAGCACGATCTTTGGCTCGCCTGTGGTTCAGTTCTGCGTAACAATTTGCTGGCTCGACCCCTCTATTTAGAACATATCCCTGCAGTGCTCCTCGGCCTTCAGCCCCTACCTCTTGCTGTCCCAGTTCTGGCACAGCTCTACCAGTGCACCTCTGTACGTAAGGTACATTGTGCTGTTCTAACACTGGGACCCACACGACATTCTGCACTGTACCTGTTCAACATATCCTGCTATTTGAGTACCCATACACAGCTCTAGACATTCCTACTCAACTATGAACTGCTGCAACTGCTGCCATTCCAGAGTCTGGACTCACACACAGCTCTGCCAGTCCACATCTGCTCTTACAATAGTACAATACACACACCGTTCTGACTCCTTAACCCAACCTGACACACTTGCCCCCTGAGATCCATTGTAACTCTGAACCGGCTTTAGTTCACAATCACGGTGTACATTTTCCTAGAAATCCAACTAATATTAAATGCTAAACTAAAACTGCCAGGGACCTGACATCTATCTGTTCTCTCCACAGAACCAAAGAAAAAAGTGGAAGTCAACCTGCGAACTTGGACACTGTTGGGAGGAGACCATCTTTATACACAGCGCAGTCTGACAGCAACCTGTTAGGTGAGACTGTCTCTACATCACAATGTTCTAACACGTGTCAAAAAGTACATAACTTACACTTCATCACTACAAAACATTAAAAACACTTAGGGGCCAATTCCGATCTCGTTCGGAAGGGCTCCAAATCGGGTTTGGCATTAGCGGGTCAGATTCGGAGGCTGAATTCCCGTCCGGTTCATACACGGGTCTGGACGACTAAGTACGATGCGAACAAGCGCGAAATCTCCGTCCGAATCGTTTCCGGGTCTGAACCGCTCTGTACGTCTCAGTCGTAAGCTAACCGTGGCTCGCAATGGAGCCGAATTCCGACTGAGCCAGTATGATGCTTGATTCTGACAGCCAGATCAAGTCGGAGCTTCCGGCTCACAATAGCTCCCGGAGCTAGACTTTGGGAGTCCAGATCGGACCCCCTGTTACCCGCAGCCTTACGGTTCAGACACCGGGGGGAGACCCATGGATCTCCCCAACACAGGCAGATATGGCACCAACGCGTACCCCCTGTAGGGGGCGCACTTGTCCGGAGCGTACCCATTCAGTCAATGGGAGCCCATGTACGCGTTGTACGACCCGCTCCCATTGACTTCAATGGGAGTCCGACCAAAACAAGTCCGACAGCATACGGCCGCATCGTACTCGCTCATTCGGACTGCAGAAGTCCAGATTGGTCGGAAAACACCCCGGATCCGGCTCGGTCGGAGTGATTTCCGACCCAGATCGGCATCGGCCCTTAAATATTTTTCTGTGCCTCAACCCCCAGGCCCCAGTAGAATTCATGCTGAAGGCCCGCTCACCCTGGGAACCCCCTTCTTGTGCATCATCCTTAGGAGTAGCAGTGTGGAAGAGAGATCAATGGGTCTACTCAATACTTGCAACAGGGTCTGGACTATGTTGAACAACTCTATATCATGTGGAAGAAGTCACTTGTGTCCAGATGGCAGCTAGTGTACTTGGAAAGGGGCCCTGTCCATCTTTCAAAGCCATTTGAGTGTATAGTAGATTCTGTGCAGATATTTAATTTGGATTAAGAGCAGTCTGGATGAGATGGTCAGCTTTCAAGAGGCCATTGACCCTTTTCTCTTGTCCACTTGCTCGACTGAAGCCAGGTCCTTCTCCACCGCAATCGTAGAGCCTTGAAAAAGTCTGTGGTATTGGACGCAAGGGTTCGGTACTCCCACAAAATCCATCCTTTACCCAGTTAGTAAATTACTCTTCTGGCCTAAATCAGGTTAACTTCCAGAAATGCCTTTACATCTGCTTGATAAACCTCCAGCACGGGTCCTAATTGGGGATAGTTATGAAACTAGGACTTAATTTAACTTTAAATTCTTCATGCAGAGCCATGAACGACTTCACTCAATCCCTTTCCCAGATTTCACTTAGGGCCAGATATACAACCTATTTCAGCGGTCGCAATTGGGAAATCATCCCATTTGTGACCGCTAAATAGGTCTGTGCAGTGTACAAACCCTATTGCCAAGGGCTTCTCATCCTAATATCAAGTCACACTTCTATGTACTCGCAAAGGGGACTGGCAGCGAAAATATTTTTTAAGAGCAGGCAGTGTTCCCACGGACCACTGCCTACTCTTAAAAAATAAAACAGAAACATTTCATTTTTCTTTTTTAAATGCATTCTTTTTTCCTTTAGGGAAAAAGGGGCTGCATTTAAAAAAAAAAAAAAGGTTCACAGAATCGATGTCATAGATATCAATGTAAAAAATATTGAGTAAAAAATATAGACAACAAAAATATCGACTCCTATACTTATTAAACAGGTAAGCCCAAAAATATTGACTAAAAATATAGATGTGTAAAATATTGACTTTTATATAAATATAAAATAATATATATTAAATATTAAATGTCATTTTAACAAGATAAAATAGATGTAATATACATATGGCTGGGCGTAGTTCGGGAAGTAGCGCTACGCGTAGCTACGCGAAGTGCACTTCGCACTTCGCACTACGCGAGCTACGCGTAGCATTACGCGAACTGCGTAGTACCCTGTTCGCACTGTGCAAGATTTCAATGATTGCACAGTGTGGAGAAGCATCCAGCATTGTGCAATCATTGAAAACGGCATCTTGCACAGTGCGAGCTGTAGTTTTCTGCCGCTCAAGTACATTTTTACTCGAGCGGCAGCTTTCTCAATGCGGACTGGTAGTTTCTCATCACGAGCGGTCGCGAGCATACATGACCACTCGCAATGAGAAACCTGACCTCCCCGCGTTGAGAATCTCGCCAGGAGGTTTATTTTCCACGCTCGCGATCGCCAACTTGACGTTGAGGACCGCAAGCAAGCAAAAAATGACTGCTGCACTACGCTATGTGTGTTTGCACTGTGCTGCGTGCAGTTCGCGTAGTGTGAAGTGGCACAAACTACGCCAGCGTAGCGCTTTGCCCAGGGTTCATTTTAATAGAACATAACAACTACACTTAACCCCTCCCACTCTTATGACGGAACCGCTCCGTCATGGCCCTCGGGTGGGCTGTGCTGGTGACGGAGCGGTTCCGTCATGGCCCGCTCGCCGCGCCTGCGTGGTGCTGATTTCGCGCCTGCGCTGACGTTCTAAAGAACGGGCGGGGCCATGACGGAACTGCTCCGTCACAAGCACAGCCCACCCGAGGGCCATGACGGAGCGAATCCGTCATAAGCGTCGGAGCGCCGCGCGGCTGCCCCACCCCCTTAGCCCCGCGGCGGAATTGCTGCTGCAGAGAAAGGGTAAATAAGAAAAGGTAAACATACAAACATAATTATTTATACATATATATTTACTTTAAAACAATTAATAAACTATTATTTTTCCTTTGTTAAAAGTTTAAAATTATATAAAAAATAAAAACCTACATCAATGATTTAAAATATAAAAAAGCAAAAATCTATATTAAATTAAAACATTAAACTATTAAATAATTTAACTTAGATTTCACAATACAATCAGTGCAACAGTAGGGAAAGTGTTGGATAGCGGAGGGGTAAAATTTACTATTCCCGCGCAAGTGAGTGCAACAGTAGGGAAAGTGTTGGATAGCGGAGAGTCAAAAATTACTATTCACACACCAACATAAAAAAAGAAATATTACAAATTATGAAAAATTATAAAAATAAATAAATAATATTTTAGAAATTGAAATAAATATATAACATATTATAAAATTAATGACATATAACAAATACCTAAAAACATTATATAAAGTTAAATAATAAATACATTAAAACAAATTTTAACTAGAAAATATTTACTAACAAAAACATGAATTACTATATAACTGTTTTTTTTCTTCCTACCCTATAACACCACACCCATAGCAACACACTTCAACATTTTTAATTACATTTAGTTCCATAATTAACATAATTAATAATCAATTCAAAAAATATTGTTACAAAAAAAAATAATAAACATGAATTAACTATACATACTTTAACACTATAATGTCCACAACACAAACCTAAATTAAACTATAAAATAATAAAACACAATTAAAACGTATTTTTTAAATTAAAAACCATTACTTTAAACAACTAATTATAAAGTAATTAAAATTGATTTAATTCCCACCACACAACAAAATAGTTACCCAAAATAAATATCAAATAATTAACATTAACAACTATATATTAATTAATTAAATGCAAATTACTTCCCATCCATTACCCCTATAAACATCACAACCACACTGAAAATTAATTACCCAATTGCCATAATACATTTTGAATTAATTTAATTAATATCAATTAACAAATAATTATTAATGAAAAACAAACTGCATAACACCCTTTACCCCTATAAAACCCAAAACACGCACCTAAAATTAATTACTCAATTACCATAATTATTTACCAATTAATTATTATAATTAATTAACAAGCAATTAATCAATTAAAAATAAATGACTTCCCACCCTTTACACCTGTAAACACCAGAACACACACCTAAAATTAACTACACAATTACCATAATTAATTACAAATTAAATAATTATTATTAATAAAAACTAATTATTAATTAATTAATAATAAATTACTTTACACATTTAACGCTATAACATCTCACTTAAACAAATATTAATAAATAAAAAATGATCAATTAATTTAATATAATTAAATTAGTTCCCACCCTATTCACCTATAAATCCACATACTGCTAGGAAACTAAAAAAGCAAAATAAAATAAAAATAACTACTAAAAATGTAACACATATATTAAAAATACAAACAATTCTTATACAAAAAAAACATACATCTCATACATTTAAAACATATACTAAAATACATAACCCTTATTTAAAAATCGATATTTAACAATTCGATATTTTTAAAATCGATATTACTCACTTTAAGTCGATATTCTTGACCACAATATTCTTGCTGTCAATATTTCTGAACCACGATATTTCAGACTCTATATTTGTGTAACCTGATATTTTAAACTCAATATTCTGTCTCACACCAAAAAAAACTATTTTATTTATAAAGCAGTCACAGACATTTGTTGACCCCAGCAGGCCACACTCCTTGTGAGTGCTGGCCATTCACAATGGGGTCGCAAATTGCGACCTGCCTCATGAATATTAATGAGACAGGTCATTTGCGACCCCATTGGGAATTGCAAACAGTGTATGAGACACTGTTATACATTCCATTTTGCGAGTTGCAATACGTCCCAATTAGTTACTCGCAAAATGGAATGGTCGTACATCTGGCCCCAACTTTTGAAATCCCTTTGCAATCTCAGGCCTCAAATAACCGCAGTCTGGCTGCCTGTGGAAACCATGTCTCTTTTATTATGGTGTTCGTTATGTCAGTCTGCCATTCTGCCCAATCTAGGGGACAGCTTGGTGCAAGTCATCTAGAACTACTCTAGTCATGGAGGTTAAAATCATGGGGACTGAGGATCCGTAAAGAAGCCCTGAAGTATCAGGTCTGTTCCCAAACAACCATTTATTGGCAGTGGCCAGTTGTGATGCCTAGTAGAGGCGTATGTGTGCCAGTGCTAGCCCTCTGTCAAACAGTGATTGGATACATTTATCAAATTTGTCAAACACAGTTCTTGGTTGTTTACTTGCCTATAGTAAACAGTGTGCGTGCATATGCCTGCACTGGGTTGAAGAAACGTGGAGGGATTTCATACCGGTAAAGCTGAAGAACATAATGCCCCCATTACAAGTTGCCCAGTTAATTGCTTTATGTGTGGTTACTTCTATTACCACACATATTGCTATTAGGAGATTGGCAGCTAGCACCGCACCCCCACAGCTTTCTCCCGTTGAATTCCAAAAGGGCTAACACGCCCAAATTTAGCAGGGTTCTGATTGGTCTGAGAACCATAGTTCGGTGCGCACACAGGGGCTGGCGGGCTGTGCATTTTCTTCACCCAGGCTGTAATACAGCCTGGGTGGAGAACATGCAGAGTGCGCCTAACACTTTGGCCGGCCCGAGATGGCTGGCCAAAGCGCCATGCGCACTTTAGGTGCTGCCACCACTCATACCCCTGTGACGCGTGGGAAGCCTAGCCCCACCTGCCTGACTTCAGCTGTAAGCTGATTACAATTACTTTTACGATTGGGGAAAGGAGTTGGCCTAATGGCTAAGGAGGTCGCCCTTGAATCTGGGGAACTGGGTTTGAGTCTCGGTAATGACGCTGAACATCCTGTGATTCTGGCAAATCACTTAATCTCCTCGTGCCTAACAAAAAATGAATGCATCCTCATGTAATGCAACTGGTGCTATATAAATCGCTCTGATACCCGATTTGGGTCAAGTTTGCGTTATATAAGACTGTAAAAATTAAATAAATAAAAAAACATAAAATGAGAATAACAAACGTTATTATCATTTTATTTTTTGTATTCCACTTGCAGCTGAAGCAGTGGGGCAACGCTTCTTTACCTTAGTGGAGAAGCTGCTACTGGAGCAAATTCATAATTTACAGTTATTTATTGAGCCCATTAAATTCTGACCCAGCGGATTCAGCCAGTTGTTATAGCTTCTAATAAATAATAGCCAAAACACTAGACCACACTTAACAAGGGCAAAAGAATTTTGTGGAGCAAGATCATTTTATATAACACCACCTTACCAACGATAGTAATCCTTAGTCTGTTCCAACCCTGTATGTCCATGTTTATCACTCCATTGGTTGCCAACATTGCTCGGGTTCGACTGCAATGTTAATGAAAAGGCATTCAAAGCTAATGGTTTCTAAGCATAGCTTGGTTTGCCAGCTCGCCACTGTCACTTCAATTGGCACAGTTCATCTCCAGATTGGAGGCCTTTCCATAGACCCTGAGGATTTCCATCAGTTTCTCCCCCTCCATCACTAGTAGAGCTAAAAGAGAAGCTTGTCATCCGCATATAAGGATATGCGGTCCTTGATACTCCTCATTGGAAACCCTGTACCAACACACCACTTTGAACACAAGTTGAAAGAGACACCATAATCGGAGGGTAAACATCATTTACCACGAATCCTTTTCCCCGCAGGGGTTGTAATAATGCATACCATTACTCCGCAAGTTGGAAAACAACTTGCGGAGTGGGCAGAAGGTGTTGGATTTACAATCCAACACCTTCCCTACCGTTGCACATACTGGAGTTGGAATAGTAAATTATACAATTCCAACATCCAGGCCCCCCACCCTCCGAGCAAGTCGTTGTTAAGATTTGCGGGGTAATGGTATGCGTTGTTACAACGCGGTCGTTGTAATGACCGCGTTGTAATTCCACGCGGGGGAAAATCATGTGGAATAAAGTGGCATATTCTAATCAGAGAGAATAGCACATGAGGAAATAGGCATCCCTCCCTGATGCCCGGCTGTATTTGAAAGGAACTGGATGGAATGATCGATGAAAAGTCCCTTCTTCCCAATTGATTATATATGTTGTTTATGCACGTTTTTTCAAATTATTTTTTAATGATACTTTAAAAAAATATATTAGTGCTCCTTTCGCCCTGCTAAATCTCAGTGGAGACACTGCTACATACTTCAAATAAGTCTCTGATCTGTATTAAGGGCACACACCATTTAAATTTCAAAATGTATTCTGAACACAAAATTGTAATTTCCATGATTAGGTAATAATTCTTCATTTGTAATGATTAGTAGTCTGTGTTTTTCATTTACTTTATTTTAAGTTCCCAAACATTCTCAACCATGTTCCTGACACATTTCAGGATGAAAATCACATCTTTCAGGGTATTATGTAAAATGAGTCATCTAATAGAGACTTCTAGCTGCAGATTCCTTACAATTGAATATTCCTAGGCGGCAGACTGGATTCGGAAGATTGCCTTGCAGGACCCCTGCACGCCGGTAGGTGGAGTTGTTCAGCTCTGCATCGGCAGCATCTATTCCAGAAGCGATTTGCACGATACCTGTATAGGTACTTCCTTGGTGCGCTGACGTCAGTTACTTTCACAAATTTCCATGCCAGGGGTGCGAAGCTAAGATGAGAACTGACCACTGGTGTGGAAAAGACTAAGGCCTTGAAAAGGGTGGCCCTTACACACCTGAACCGGGTCGCAGAATGGGGAGGATGGGAGGGTCAGTAAGGAATCTGCAGCTCTATAGAGTCTCTACCAAATAAGACGTTAGGTAAGTAACTTGTTCATCAGATAGAGACTTCTAGCCGCAGATCCCTTACCTTTGAGTAGTTACCCAAGCACTACCGCCCAGGAGGTGGGTCTGCAAACCCGATCAGACCAAAAAGTCCTGCAGGACTGAACAGGTGAAGTGCCCGTCACAACGGACCTGACTGTCCAAGCAATAACAGTTTGTCCATTGGTGCAGTGATGCCAATGTCACTGCCTGACAGATGTCCAGGAGAGGAACGCCTCGCTCTAAAGCAGTAGTCACACCCTTGCTTCGGTAGTGTTCATTCTTATCAGTAGAAGTATGAACAAAAGATTATCATTTGCTTGCTTTTGAATTTTGAATGAACGGTTGATACTGTATTTTTTATTTAAGTTTTAGAACAATTGATACAAATCTATCATAATAGATAATTGATAGCAGGCCCTTCAGAGATATATGATAAAAATGTAATTGGCTTGAATTAAATACCAAGGAACCCCCCCCCTGCGCTCTCTCCATCCCGCGTTTCAACCCAAAAAGAGTCGACCATCACACTAATGTAACTTAACACAAGGGAGCACCTTCGCCACGCCCACTGACAATGTTTAATGCATCCTTATGGTTCAGGTGTCACTCAAAAGGATGCAGGGCAGTTCGTACATTCTTTGGCAGCTCATCCACCCCCTGCTACCGGCCCTACAGCACCTGAAAAGGGTTACACCACCCAGATCATCAAAACCAGGACCAATAGTGGTAAGCAAGTGATGCCTCAAAGTTGCTCCTTAATCACCACGCCATGCTCTTAAAAAAAAGAGTGCACAATATAATCTCCCTCTAAAGGGTGCAGTTACTCAGCTCCAAAAAGTTGTCTTTGCCTGGCCAGCCCTTGCAGAGCGGGGCGTTATGGGTTGTCATGAGTCATTCGTAATTAACATTACCAGCAGCCAACGATCAAAACAATGCTTATTCGAATATTTTTCGATTCACCACTAGATGGCAGGATGACACAGCGTGTGAATCTAAAAAAAGGTTAACTGCTGCACTAACATGTTTTTTTTAGGTCGAAGCCTACAGTCTGGTTTGCTAAAGACGTTCAGAAAGATTCCATGGGGAATGCATGCCACCCCTTGCTTACCACTGGCTTTGTGGTTCGCAACTCACGTTTTCTGGCTTTTTATTTGCTGACTTTATTTGTTTTAGGCTATCCAGTTTCAGTTTGTCCCTCCCAAGGAGCAAAACCTTTTCACACTACATCTCCTTGTATTCTTCCACGAGTGCTCCTTTCTGTAAACAGATCTGTAAATCTTCTTCTTGTTTTGTTACATTTGCTGTTCATTCAAAGACAGAGGTCAAATGCTGGGCTCTGTCTTCCAAGGGAGCTTGGTGTTTGCTTTTCTTTCTCTGGCTTCAAAGTGAGAGGATTTATGTGACAATCTTGCAGGTTACTGGGAGTAGAGGAATGTTTTTTTATAGCACACAGCATTTAAATGAACTCTGCACGTATTTCAGAATATATCGAAATTAGCACAACTGAAGCATATTTTTTGTTAATTCTGAAGTGTTAATATGATCAAAACAAATCAATGCACTAGGTGATGCCATTTCCACACATTATCGTTTGTGCGATGTATAGTTTTATTAGTAAAACTGTATATCTGCACAAATGTAATGGTTATTTCAATTGAAAATGTGTTGTCTGTAATGGCAGTGTTCTAGCACACCATGCATACTCCACTCCACTTTACTCTACGCTACACAACTCCACTTTATACCACACTGGACTCTGTGCCACTGCACTGTACTCAACTCTGCAGCACTCCACTTTACGCCACTTTACTCTACGTCTCTCTACTCTGCACCACTCTACTCTATGCCAATGCACTCTATGCCACTGCACTCTTCGCCACTGAACTCCACACCACTGCACTCTACATCACACCATCTAGGCCATGCCACTCTACTCTGCACAACACCACTAGACGCTGCTCTGCACTCTACACCAGTGCGCTCTATGCCAATACGTCAATGCCCTCAACTCTGTACCACTCCACTCTATGCCCCTGCACTCTGTCAATCCACTGTATGCCACTCTAATCTACTTTGCACCACTGCACTCTATGCTATGCACTGTACACCACTTTACGCCATTACTCTACACAACTCTACTCTACACCACTGCAATCTACCCTGCACCACTCCATTCTATGCCACTTCACTCTAACCTGCACCACTCAAGTCTACGCCCCTTCACTCTACTCTGAAACAGTCTACTCTATGCCTCTATACTCCACTCTGCGCCACTGCACTCCACGCCACTGCACTCTAATCTGCACCACCATAGTCTACGCTACTGCTCTCTATGCCACTCTATTCTGCACCACTGCACTCTATGCCAATGCACTGTATGCCACTCTTTACTGCACTCTACGTCACTGCACTCTGCAGCACTCCATTCTATGCCACTATATGCTACTCTGTACCATTCTACGCCACTGCACACTATGCCACTCTACTCTGCACCATTGCACCTTACTCAACTGTATTCTACTCCACTGCACTCTGTGCCACTCTACTCAGCACCACTGCAGTTTACGCCATTGCATTTTACTATACACCCCTCTAATCTAAACCAATGCTTCCTACGAAGCTACATTGTACGCCACTTAATTCTTTGCCTCTGTACTCTATGCCACTATATTCTGTAACAATCTACGCCTATGCACTCTACATGAGTCCACTCTACTCTACACCACTGCACTCTACTCAGCACCACTCCACTCTACTCTGCCCCACTGTATTCAATGCCATTGCACTCTACACCATTCTACTCTAATCCACTTCACTCTATGCCAATACACTCTACACCACTGAACTCTATGACACTCTACTCTGAAACACTGCACTCTATGCCACTGAACTCTACACCACTCTACTCTGCGCTACTGCATTGTATGCCATGAAACTCTAGGCCTCTGCAATCTACGCCACTATACTTTACTCTGAATCACTCTATGCCAGTGGTTCTTAAACTGTGATCCAAGGACCCCTGGGAATCTACAAGCATTATTCAAGAGGTCCACGACTGTGTTACAAAATTAAATAATATTGAAATCAATACAATACAATTAAAAGAAGATACACAAATAAAGTAGCAAGATTGAAAATATTATAATACTTTTTCTAAATTTGATTGCAAATTAAACTAAATATTTCAATATTTAATTATTTGTTTGGTGAATGCTTGTTTTTGTATTTTTGTGTATTGTTTTGATGTTCAAATCATGCAAAATGCTTAGACCAGGGGTCCCTACCTTCCAGAAATGACTTAGAAGGAATCCTCAGATTCCAGTCATGATTCAGTGGGGGTCCACTGAAGTCACAAGGTTAAGAACTGCAGCTCTACCTCACTCAACTCTACACCACTCTACTCTACTCTGCACCAATACACTCTGTGCCGCAGAACTCTGCATTACTCCACCCTACGCCACTGCACTCTACCCCACTCTACTCTACTCTGCACCACCCCACTCTGCACCACTGTACTCTAGGACCGCTACACTCTACTATGCAACACTGTAATCTACACCACTTCATTGTACGATGCTGCATTGTTATAGACCGGTGAATTCTATGCTGCTGCACTCTACGTCACTTTACTCTGCAAAACTCTTCTCCAATGCATTCTGCACCAGTCTACTCTACTCTACGTCACTCCACTATATGATAAGCTACGCAACACCACTCTATGCCACTCCGATACACGACACTCTGCAACTCCACTCTATGACACTCTACTACACTCTTTGCCATTCCACTCTATGACACTTTGTGACACTCTTCTCTATGCCACTAACCTTTAACCTTGCTTAACAGCAGCCACGCTGGTGTACAACATGGCTAAAATACATTGGCAAAACCAGTAGCTCTTGCAAAGGTGACACCTATTGGCTTAGCCAATCTTTCTTTTTGTTGATGTAGTAGTTCTCCCAAAATTGAACAGGGCCTTGTCACACCCATACATGCGAACATTTTCAAACAGGAAAGTGGTAGAGCTTGACAAAAAATCAGGGGAATTTTCTTTATCCCACTACAATTTTAGGCAGAAGACAGCTAAAATAAAGCCATTTTGGCTTCAAGAATCATGAGTCTCAAGCCTAGATCGTGTCTGGTGGCATGTATGCACACCTTCATAGACATTTTTTAATTTTAAATGTTTTCATACACCTATACTGCCTCTCATATAAACCGCAAATTAAAATACAGAGCGCTCACTATATGAAAATTCTTAGCATGTGATGGCAGTTTTACTTTTGTCACTAAACCTTTGACATTGATGATAGCGCAGGTCTTGATATATAAGAAATTATGAAAACTGATCAAATATATGTAATAAACGTATATCAAGTTTCATATTTAAATGTACACAAGCTCTACAAATGCACTGAAGGGGAGATGTAGGCAGCAGCCCAGCCTAAATATGGAAAATAGATCATTCCTATGAGGTGAACTAGAACTTAGCTGCGCTCAGCTGTTGTGCCCCTTTCTGGTGGGAGGGATTCCTGTGCCCTTCTGTGCTGCTGAAGTGCTCTACATGCAGATGTGCGTCACATCTGGATGGCAGAGTCTAGTTGTTATCACCAGGAGTAAGATGGTAAGACTGAGGGCTCAACTTGACCACCAAATATGTGTCTCACTCATGATGAGTGAGACTTAAAGTCTTCGAAAATATTTTTTGCTTTTGAAAGCAAGGGCGATAGAGTGCAATATGCTCTGCGCCACTATTTGGAAAGTGGTTACAGTGCAATAATATAACCTTACAGCCCAACGTAACGGGCTCTACCGACCATTTGGCGAGGGCCTTTAACAAGGGAGCAGGCCTTTAATGTCCGGTAGAGCCTGCCTTGGATAGCTCTATGGGTATTAGAACATTCCGCCCCTAGAGGGCAGAATGTTCTAATTTGTAAAAATAAAAGCATCTCGGATCCGGAGGGGGTTCAAATCCCCTCAGGCTCCGAGAGGTCTTTGTTCACAGCAACAGCTGTGAACTGAAAAAAACATTGGAATGTTGCTCTCCGGGCTTCTACCAGCCAGTAGAAGCCCGGAGCACTCCATTGTCTACAATGGAGCGCGCAACATTTCAATGTTCTAATCTTTTTTAGAGCATAAGCTTCAAACAGGCATGGTCAGTGCATACTTTACCTCCTTCCACCTCCTGCCACTAACTCTTTGTTTTCCTGAACAAAGAATGACAGGGCACGTGGTTCCCTGATTGAGGGGGTCTTTGCGGGGCAACAGTTCGCTTCAGGGGCCCAGTACATTATTCCTGTGAGTTGTTTTCCCTGATCCACTTTACAAATAGTGCTTCTGAGTTCCAGGTGTCATCTCCTCAAGTGCCACTCATAGGGTTCCTTGTTTCAGTGCTTCCCTTTCTGGTGCACAGCAGGTGTGCTGTCACAGCATAGGCAGTATTTATTGGTAGACATGGAGCATGGCCACCATTCATTCCTTTTTAGGTCGGTTTGCTAACTACATCTTGGGGACATTTGGAAAGCTTCCCTGGGAATGCATTCAGCCCATTGCTTACCATTGGTTCTGTGGTTTGTAACTAACATTTGGTTGCTTTCTATTTGCTGGCACTGTTTGTTTTAGGCTTTTCAGCTTGAGTTCATCCCGTCCTTTGCCCAAACCCTATTTACTGTATTCTTCCACCAGTACTGGATTTCTGTAAACAGGCCTTTAAATCTTGTTCTTATTTTGTCACATTTGCTGTGCATTCAAAGACAGTGGTCAAACGTCAGGCTCTGTCTTCCAGGGAGCTTGGTGTTTATTTTTCTTTCTCTGACTTCAAAGGGAGAGGATTTATGTGACAATCATGCTGCCTACAGGGGGAGTGCTTCAGGAAGGCTGTACGATGTTAATTTTCTTCTAGCTCAATACAGAATTTAAATGTCTGTAAATTAACTGATCAGATATTTCAGACTATATCAATATTACAAAAGCACACATGAAGCACATTTTTGGGTGAATGTGAAGTGTTGTGGAAACAAATATTTTGATACTATCAAAGTAAACCAATACAGTAGGTGATGACATTTCCACACATTATCATTTGTGCCTGGTATACTTTTATCAGGAAAACTGCATGTCTGTGCAAATGTAATGGTAATTTCGATTGAAGAATTGTTGTCTGTAATGGCAGTGTGCTACCACTCCATGCATACACCACTCTACTCTGCACCACTCCACACTATGCCACTCCACACAACTCTACACTGTCACTGCAATCCATTCTATGTCACTTATGTCTACGCCTCTCTATTCTACACCACTCTACTCTATACTAATGCACTCTACCCCACACTACTCTACTATGCACCACTGCACACTTTGCCACTGCACTCTACACCACTGCACTCTGCGCCACTCCACTCTATGCCACTCCACTCTATGCCACTCTCCTCTGCAACACTGCATTTAATGCCAATGCACTCTACGTTGTACCACTCCACTCTACACCAGTGCACTCAATGCCAGTCCACTCTATGCCACTCTACGCCACTGCACTCAGCGCCATTGCACTCAGCCTCACTCTGTGCCACTCCACTCTACTTGGCTCCACTGCATCTTACTGTACACCACTGCGCACTACTCTGTGTAACTCAGCTCTGTTCTCCATCACTGTACACTTGTCTGCATCACTGCACTCTGCGCCAATGCACTCAAAACCAATGCACTCTACGCTACTGCACTCTACGCCAGTCTACTCTGCACCACTGCACTCTAAGCCACTATACTCTACAACACTTATACCACTGTACTCTATGCCATTGCACACTACATCACTGCACTCTACTCTACTCCACTCTATTCTACTTTGCACCACTGTACTCTATGACACTGCTCTCTATGCCACTCTACTCTGCACAACTCTACGCCACTGCACTCCACGACAGTCTACTCTGCAATTCTGCCATTGCACTCTCTGCTACTGCAGTCCACATTGTGCCACTCTACTGTACCCTGCACTACTCTACGCCACTACCCTCTATGCCACTCTACTCTAAACTACTGTACTTTACGCCAGTGCACTACACACCACTTTACTCAAAACCAGTGCATTCTACTCCAGCTACTCTGCACCACTGCACCTTACGCCACTAAACTCTACAACACTCTACGTCACTGCACGCTAAGCCACTCTATTCTACTTTGTGTCACTCTACTCTGCGCGAATCTACTCTTTTCCACTGCATTCTACGACACTCTACTCTGCAAGACTGCAGTCTCCCTCACTGAACTCAACTCCACTCAACTCTGTATCACTGCACTTTAAGCTACTACACGCTATGCCACTGCACACTACACCACTCTACACCATTGCAGTCTGTCACTTCACTTCACTCCACACTGTATTCTACTCTGCACCACTGTACTTAATGCCACTGCTCTCTGCACCACATTACTCTACTCTGTGCCACTCTACGACACCGCACCTACGACACTACAGAGCAAGACCTCACTCTCAACCGGTGAACTGAATGCCACTCTATTCTGCTCCACTGCACTCTACGCCACTTCACACTATGTCACTCTACACCACGGGTAGTCATAGTAAGGCCCGCTGTGAGAAGTTGGCCTGATGTATGATGTCTCCAATTCTGGGGGCACCTTATATCAGTCCAAACAATCCCTTATGGTGGTGGTTGTAAGTCAACCTTAAAGACAAGCTATCCTAGAGGTAGCATGGACTAAACAGCCTAAAGGCTTAACTCAAGAGGACATGTGAAGCCAGCTGTTTTACCATATGCACTCCTGTAATATCAAATGAAAGGACACCACTCAAGTTATATATTATAAAAATATATGTATTTATTCTCAGAATAATCCCCACTACTCTTTATGAGCAATGAAGCACAAGCGTTTAAACAATAGCACAATATAACATATAAAGTTGCACAGTTATGGATGAGGCCGGTGGCCACTCAAACCATATATCAATAAAGTGGTATAACAATCACGAATCGATCAGTGGTAAGGCCTAGGGCCTTGGTAATCGCTGGGACTACACTGGACTAACAGCAGTTAGGACGGGAGTAGCCCGCGGGATTCGGGTGCAGTGCAGAAAGCACACGCATGCACCAATGCAAAGTCAATGGTGCGTAAAAGTTATCGAGTTACAGTTTTAAGAGTCTTCCGACTGGACTAGAAGGACAAAACTTTAGGCTTAGACACTAGAGGTGTAAACCACTACAGGAGCACCGGCGTTCAAGAGTTACCTCACCCACAGGAAGCGGGTGCACAGGTGCAAAGATGTGTCGGGTTTTGTCTCGCAGTTCTATGGTGCCTGGAGATGAAAATGCTGCAGGCGTCCAGAAGAGAAGTGTCCGGTGTGATCCAAGGGTGGATCGAAGATGTAGAGTGCCTGAAAGCAGAGGGGACAGAGTCTGGGTCACTAGCCAGTGACCAGGAAGGAACCAGGAAGGAACCAGGCGATGTCGGGCGCAATCAGGTGCTTGTCGTGAAGCTTATCTCCGCCTCCACGGGTCTCAGCTCTGCAGGGACTGTGGATCGGGCTGTTAGAAGGCAGGCACGCTGGGTCTTGTCGATCTCTGTCGCTCGAGTTCCGGCGGGAACTGCAACAAAGCAAACGTCGAGGTGCTGGATGGTGCCTGTTTGCACAGGGTGGTCACTCCTTGACCACAAGGGAGATTCTTCAGTCTTCTACATCGAGTAGGATGTCGAAGGGTCCAGAGTTTCGTTTCATAAGTTTCAGTCAGGATAATCTGATGTGCATCTGCACAGCTCCTACCTTTATTCCAAATCAAGGGGCTGGATTACCTGCTAGGTCCCTCCTATGGGTGGGATCCAGGAAGGGGGTGGTTACACCCCTTTCCCTTTGTCCAGCTTCGCGCCAAGACTGGGGCTGGAGTGCCCCAGAACCGGTTTGGCTGGCATTTGCTTGGGGACACCTTGTGCGCCCCAGGCAGTGTCTAGTTTCTTTCAACCCTCCCTGCTACAATCCACTATCTCCTGTCTGGGGTGGTGTGACACCTCCCTGTGACAGGAAACCCTTTGTCCAGGCGTCCTCTGCCAAGTTTCGGTCAGCAGCAGGAGGTCAGACATGTGTCTGTGGCAGCAGCATCCATTTTGTGATGCGGGGGCTCTGGTTAGGATTAACCACGTTTTCAGTAAAGTAACATGTCTTCTCCCTCTAGAAGGGTGGAATGCTACCCTCGTCGCCAGAACTGGCGAGGGGGTAGTATTACAAAGTGTATGACACCAAACACGACATGTTTTGATAAAGCCAAACCAAAGTTAGCAATAACCGCGAGGATTATAATGCACTTAAGAGTATATGGTATGGCAGTATCACTGGAACAGCTGCACGGAAATGGTTCCGACCTCTGCAGACAGGCTCAGCTCATGCTAGAGCACCATCTCCCATAAAACCAAGCACTCTGCCTCCAGGATTGTTAAGGCCTGCCATAGGAGTGACTTATAGGTATATATGTGTCCAGATATAGGTTTAGATATAGGTACTATATCTAAGCAAGGGGTGATTACACCACCTTGCCCCATCTGAGGGATCAGCCAGTTGTGTCGATTTAAGTACCAGCCAGGGGTGGCAAAAGATATGCTGCAGCCCCTGGTAGGCCTTGGATGCACCTATGCCCTGAGCACCTATAGTGCATGGTACAGGGGCTGACAAGGTGTCCAGTACCAAATTGGTGTTGTACCTATAGTACATGTCTGTGAATTTAGAGAGAGAACAGCAGGCTGTGGGTCTGATTAGCAGGCCCACAGCCACATTAAGTCGAAAACCAGTGAAGCAAAAAGCAAAAATTGGGGTGACCATAGGATAGCAGACCCTACTCTCCTACACAACCCCCCCCCCCAAACGCAGGGACATTAAACTTAACCTTGACCAGATAAGTCTTCATGTTCTAAGTGGAAGTACCTGGAGAGACCATCTGCATTACCATGGTCAGTCTCTGGGCGGTGCTCCACTGTAAAGTCAATCCCCTGTAGGGAAATGGACCACCTGAGTAGTTTGGGGTTTTCACCCTTCATCTGATTGAGCCACAAGAGGGGCTTATGGTCTGTCTGAATTAGGAAGTGAGTACCAAACAAGTATGGCCTCAACTTCTTCAGGGCCCAAACCACAGCAAAGGCTTCCCTCTCAATGGCTGACCAACGTTTCTCTCTGGGGGTCAGCCTTCTGCTAATAAAAGCAATGGGCTGGTCTTGACCATCTACATTAAGTTGTGAAAGCACAGCTCCCACCCCCAACTCAGAAGCATCTGTTTGAACAAATAACAGTTTGGAGTAGTCAGGACTCTTAAGGATTGGTGCAGAGCACATGGCTTTCTTCAGGTCATCAAATGCCCTTTGACAGCTAACTGTCCACTGAACCTTTTTGGGCATCTTCTTGCATGTCAGTTCATTCAATGGTGTCACAATGGACTCATAGTTCTTTACAAATTTCCTGTAATACCCAGTCAGGCCCAAGAAGGCTCTGACTTGTGTCTGGGTAGTTGGAGGAGCCCAGTCCTGTATGGCCTGGATCTTGCTCTCCAATGGTTGAACTTGGCCCCCACCTACTAGGTGGCCCAAGTACACAACCTTGCTCTGCCCTATCTGGCACTTGGTAGCCTTGATAGTCAGGCCTGCCTTTTGCAGGGCCTCCAGAACCTTCTTCAGGTGGATCAGGCGATCCTCCCAGGTAGAGCTAAAGACAGCAATATCATCTAGATATGCTGCACAAAAGTCATCCAACCCAGAAAGGACTTGATTCACCAATCTTTGGAAGGTGGCAGGTGCATTCTTCAAACCAAAGGGCATCACCACAAACTGATAATGTCCACTGGGGGTAGAGAATGCTGTTTTGGCTTTAGACTCCTCAGCTAACCTGATTTGCCAATAGCCAGCTGTCAAGTCAAATGTGCTCAGATATTTGGCAGAAACCAATTTATCAATGAGCTCATCTGCCCTTGGAATGGGATTAGCATCTGTCCTAGTGACAGCATTGAGACCTCTATAGTCCACACAAAATCTCATTTCTCTCTTTCCATCTTTGGTATGAGGTTTTGGCACAAGGACTACTGGGCTGGCCCAGGGGCTCTCTGATGGCTCAATCACTCCAAGTTCTAACATTTTCTGCACCTCAGCCTTTATACAATCCCTGACATGGTCAGGTTGCCTGTAGATTTTATTCTTCACAGGCAGACTGTCACCAGTATCCACCACATGGGTGCACCAGTTAGTTTGACTGGGTGTAAGAGTAAACATGTGTCTATGGGCTTGCAACACCTGTCTGCAGTCCATCTGTTGTTGGTCAGTGAGGCTGCCTGCCAAGGCTACACCTTCTACTGAGCCATCATCAGGGTTGTGGGAAAGCAGGTCTGGGAGAGAGTCACTCTCTTCCTCCTGTTCCCCATCTGTAGCCATGAGTAAACCCATGTCTTCCCTGTACACAAATGCTTTCAATCTGTTCACATGGAGCACCCTGTGGGGGCTCCTAGGGGTGCCAAGGTCCACCAAGTAGGTGACCTCTCCCTTCTTTTCAATTATGGTGTGGGGTCCAGACCATTTGTCTTGGAGGGCTGCTGGGGCCACTGGCTCCAACACCCACACCTTCTGCCCTGGCTGGTACTCAGTCAGAACAGCCTTTTGGTCATGCCAAGCTTTCTGTAATTCTTGGCTGGCCTCCAGGTTTTTGGATGCTTTCTCTATGTACTCAGCCATCCTGGAGCGGAGACCAAGCACATAGTCCACAATATCAAGTTTAGGCTTTTTGAGAGGTAACTCCCATCCTTCCTTCACAAGACACAATGGACCCCTCACAGGGTGGCCAAACAAAAGTTCAAAAGGGCTGTAGCCAACCCCCTTCTGTGGGACCTCTCTGTAAGCAAAGAGTAAGCAGGGTAAAAGGATATCCATCTACGCCTGAGCTTTTCAGGTAATCCTTTTATCATTCCCTTTAGGGTCTTGTTGAATCTCTCCACAAGCCCATTGCACTGAGGATGATCGGGTGTGGTGAACTTGTAGTTCACTCCACACAACTTCCACATTGCCTTTAAGTACCCAGACATAAAGTTGGTACCTCTGTCTGAAAGTACCTCCTTTGGAAAGCCCACTCTGGAGAAAACTCCAAGTAGGGCCCTTGCCACAAAAGGAGCTGTTGTGGTCCTCAGAGGAATTGCCTCTGGGTACCTGGTGGCATGATCCACTACCACCAGGATAAATCTGTGCCCAGATGCTGTTTGGGGATCCATTGGTCCAACAATGTCAATCCCTACTCTCTCAAAGGGCACCCCCACCACAGGTAGAGGTATAAGGGGGGCCTTTGTGGTGCCACCCGATTTGCCACTGGCTTGGCAGGTGACACAGGAGCGACAAAACTCCTTGGCATCTTCTGACATATGAGGCCAGTGAAAGTGAGGGACAAGCCTGTCCCAAGTCTTGGTCTGGCCTAAGTGTCCTGCAAGGGGAATATCATGGGCCAAGGTTAGAAGGAAGCCCCTAAATTGCAGAGGTATGACCAACCTCCTGGTAGCACCAGGCTTGGGGTCTCTAGCCTCTGAATAAAGGAGCCCATCATCCCAATACACTTTATGGGTACCTTGAGCATTCCCAGCAGCCTCAGCAGCAGCTTGCTGTCTGAGGGGTTCAAGAGAAGGGCAAGTTAATTGAGCCTGCCCCAGATCTGCCATTGAGGGTCCCCCTGTCCCAAGAAACTCAACCTGATCAGGTTCAAGCTCTTCTGGGACAGTCTCCTCTTGGATCTCAGAATCACCCTCCTGTGAGGTCTGATCCTCAACCTGGGGCAAGTGGGAAGGCACTGCCTTGACCCTCTTGCTCTTTCTCTTGGGTTGTGGTTGGTCTATAGTTTCAAGATCCACCACAGGTTCAGGTAGGCACTTCTTGGCCTGGGACCTGGTTACAGCAAGGACATGTGCTGAAATCCCTAGCATTTCTGCATGAGTCCTGTACTCCACTTCTGACCATAAGGATTCCTCAAGATCATTGCCCAAAAGACAGTCAACTGGGAGGTCTGCACTAACAACAACTTTCTTGAGGCCAGTTACCCTTCCCCAGGAGAAGTTAACAACAGCCACACTATGTGTAGTAGTGGCATTGCTAGCATTGGTCACTAGGTAGTTCTCACCTAGTATCATCTGTTCAGGGTCCACAAAGTTAGGTGTCACCATAGTGACACTGGCACAAGTGTCCCTGTAGGCCTGAGCCAGTTTCTCATTAATCAAAGGCGTCTGCCTGTACTTGCCCAAAGTATTAGGACTTGTAGTAGAGGACGTAGCTATGTCCCCCTCACAGATCAGAATCGCCTGAGTAGGGGTTCTGACTAAGCCAGACTCCATCTCAGGTCCCAGGGCTAACCCTACTATCCCCTTGGTTTGTGCACTACCACTGCTAACTGTACTAGGGGGTGCAGGTGCCTTAGGGGCTGCAGTGGTAGGAACTGGGTTTCTCTTAGTGCATTCACTTCCCCAATGAGAAGTGGACTTACAAGTATTGCACCAAGGTTTCTTTGGGCCATCATTCTTCTTTTTCTTGTTACCATTCTGGGAACCACCCTCCTTATTACTATTTTGGGGGCCTGTAGAAGACTTCTGGTCTTTTTCTTTCTTATCTCCACCCTTCTGGTCTGCTTTCTTCTGATCACCACCTTGGTTCTGGGTTTTCTGCTTAACCCTTATTCTGACCAATTTGTCTACCTTCTTACCCAATTCTTGGGGAGAGGTCAGATCTGAGTCAACAAGGTGTTGATGCAATTGCTGGTTCTGACAGTTATTAAGGATCTGCTCTCTCATTATAAGATTGTACAATCCTGTATAGTCTGAGACTTTACTTCCCTGCAACCAACCCTCCAGAGCCTTAGTGGCACAATCAACAAAATCAGTCCAGTCTTGAGTCTGTGCTTTTTGGGTGTCTCTGAACAACAACCTGTATTGCTCAGTGGTTAGGCCAAACCCTTCAACAAGAGCACTCTTCAAGACAGAGTAGTTTTTAGCATCCTCAGGTCTAACAGTGAGGAGCTTATCTCTCCCTTTCTCAGAAAAGGAGAGCCACAAGATTGCTGCCCACTGATCTTGAGGGACCTGCTGTACCATGCAGGCCCTCTCCAGAGCAGTTATCCATGTGTGGGTATCATCCCCATCTCTGTAGGTGGGCACAATCCTACTCAGGTTTCTATGATCATAGGACCTGTCTTTATCCTTAGGGATAATGCTGCCACCAGTGGGTGTCTCCCCACACAATTTCTGTTCTCTTGCAAAAGCAAGCTTAGCTTGGGCCAGGGCTACTTCCTCCCTCTCTATTTGGAGTCTAACAGCTCTCATCCTGGCCTTATGTTCTTTCCTCTGGGGGGAAGTCATTCCCCTCAGAGATTCTCTTGAGGCACTAGAAATGTGAGAATCCCTGGAAGGAGTTCTCTCTCTTCTATTGCCTGGGAGAATTCGGCTATTGGGTCTGGAGAAGTGGTTCCCTTATCCATTCCCATGTAGGACCAAGTTGGCTTGGCTAAGCCTTACCACTGGTACCTGGTTTCCCCTCTGATCCTGATCTGACTCTTCACCTTCTGATTCAGGGTCTGCCTCCTCACTTTCTACTTCTGTGGAGGTGTTCTCAGTCTCTGGGGGGATCACTCCTTCTCCTGACCCTGAGGGAACTACTCTAGCTTTCTCAAGATCATCCTTCTCCAGGATGGCTATCAGGATGGGAATTGTAGGGTTGTGACCCTTTTTCAGCTTCCTTGCAGTGCACAAGGCACTCAAGTCCCTATGGCTGAATTTGTCATAGTCTGAGGTTGCCTGTGGAGGATCAACCACCACAGGTAGAGAGCTCTGAGCTTCACCTGTGCCAGACATGACTCTAGTGAGGTGTAAGTGATGCACTTACCTACACTAAGTGTTTTCCTACTGTACCTTGCTAGTGAGTTGTAGTCAGGGTGTGCTAAGCCCTTCTACCTACAACTACTAAGTTCAGTAGAACTTAAATATGCTAAGCTTTGTTTATATGTACCTATGGTACTTAATGTGATCTTTCAATTTGATAAAAGATTGCAAAGGTAAAACAACAGCAAGCTCAAATCCGTACCGCTGCTCACCAATGTGAGAAGTTGGCTTGATGTATGATGTCTCCAATTCTGGGGACACCTTATATCAGTCCAAACAATCCCTTATGGTGGTGGTTGTAAGTCAACCTTAAAGACAAGCTATCCTAGAGGTAGCATGGACTAAGCAGCCTAAAGGCTTAACTCAAGAGGACATGTGAAGCCAGCTGTTTTACCATATGCAATCCTGTAATATCAAATGAAAGGACACCACACAAGTTATATATTATAAAAATATATGTATTTATTCTCAGAATAATCCCCACTACTCTTTATGAGCAATGAAGCACAAGCGTTTAAACAATAGCACAATATAACATATAAAGTTGCACAGTTATGGATGAAGCCGTTGGCCACTCAAACCATATATCAATAAAGTGGTATAACAATCACTAATCGATCAGTGGTAAGGCCTAGGGCCTTGGGAATCGCTGGGACTGCACTGGACTACAGCAGTTAGGACGGGAGTAGCCCGCGGGATCCAGGTGCAGTGCAGAAAGCACACGCATGCACCAATGCAAAGTCAATGGTGCGTAAAAGTTATTGAGTTACAGTTTTAAGAGTCTTCCGACTGGACTAGAATGACAAAACTTTAGACTTAGACACTAGAGGTGTAAACCACTACAGGAGCACTGGCGTTCAAGAGTTACCTCACCCACAGGAAGTGGGTGCACAGGTGCAAAGATGTGTCGGGTTTCGTCACGCAGTTCTATGGTGCCTGGAGATGAAGATGCTGCAGGCGTCCAGAAGAGAAGTGTCCGGTGTGATCCAAGGGTGGATCGAAGATGTAGAGTGCCTGAAAGCAGAGGGGACAGAGTCTGGGTCACTAGCCAGTGACCAGGAAGGAACCAGGAAGGAACCAGGCGATGTCGGGCGCAATCAGGTGCTTGTCGTGAAGCTTATCTCCGCTGCCACGTGGACTCTGGGGCACCGAGGATGTCCTGGAGTGAATCACGAGCTGTCCCACAAAGGCTCTCGCTGTCGGCGGTGTCGGCTTCAAGATCGGAGTCAACAGGCCTTGGCAAAGGCAACCCACTCAGGATTCGAAGATCGCTTCTTACTTGGACCAGCAAGGTCTGAGCGGGTGCTCCTTTTCAGGGGAGCGAGGGCCAGTCTGGAGCAACCAGAATAGCAGAGCAAATTCAAAGGTGCGTCAGTACTGGGGCCACTAGCCAACGGGCAAGCGACCGGACCAACGCGTCGAGCAGGAAAATGCAAAAGAGCCCCACGCAGCACTCATTGAGTGTGGAGGGGTGAGCTTCGGTGCTAAAGCTGCTCGGGGCTGGAGTTTCTCAAACTACAATGCACAGCTTTGAGGGAGCCTTGGATGCTGCACGGTCAGCGCTTCGTGGTTTTTCCAAGATGGCCGGCCCCACGCTTCAGGTCGCCTCCACGGGTCTCAGCTCTGCAGGGACTGTGGATCGGGCTGTTGGAAGGCAGGCACGCTGGGTCTTGTCGATCTCTGTCGCTCGAGTTCCGGCGGGAACTGCAACAAAGCAAACGTCGAGGTGCTGGATGGTGCCTGTTTGCACAAGGTGGTCACTCCTTGAGCACATGGGAGATTCTTCAGTCTTCTACGTCGAGTAGGATGTCGAAGGGTCCAGAGTTTCGTTTCATAAGTTTCAGTCAGGATAATCTGATGTGCATCTGCACAGCTCCTACCTTTATTCCAAATCAAGGGGCTGGATTACCTGCTAGGTCCCTCCTATGGGTGTGACCCAGGAAGGGGTGGTTACACCCCTTTCCCTTTGTCTAGCTTCGCGCCAAGACCGGGGCTGGAGTGCCCCAGAACCGGTTTGGCTGGCATTTGATTGGGGACACCTTGTGCGCCCCAGGCAGTGTCTAGTTTCTTTCAACCCTCCCTGCTACAATCCACTATCTCCTGTCTGGGGTGGTGTGACACCTCCCTGTGACAGGAAACCCTTTGTCCAGGCGTCCTCTGCCAAGTTTCGGTCAGCAGCAGGAGGTCAGACATGTGTCTGTGGCAGCAGCATCCATTTTGTGATGCGGGGGCTCTGGTTAGGATTAACCGCGTTTTCAGTAAAGTAACATGTCTTCTCCCTCTAGAAGGGTGGAATGCTACCCCCGTCGCCAGAACTGGCGAGGGGGTAGTATTCCAAAGTATATGACACCAAACACGACATGTTTTGATAAAGCCAAACCAAAGTTAGCAATAACCTCGAGGATTATAATGCACTTAAGAGTATATGGTATGGCAGTATCACTGGAACAGCTGCACGGAAATGGTTCTGACCTCTGCAGACAGGCTCAGCTCATGCTAGAGCACCATCTCACATAAAACCAAGCACTCTGCCTCCAGGATTGTTAAGGCCTGCCATAGGAGTGACTTATAGGTATATATGTGTCCAGATATAGGTTTAGATATAGGTATACTATATCTAAGCAAGGGGTGATTACACCACCTTGCCCCAGCTGAGGGATCAGCCAGTTGTGTCGATTTAAGTACCAGCCAGGGGTGCAAAAGATATGCTGCAGCCCCTGGTAGGCCTTTGATGCACCTATGCCCTGAGCACCTATAGTGCATGGTACAGGGGCTGACAAGGTGTCCAGTACCAAATTGGTGTTGTACCTATAGTACATGTCTGTGAATTTAGAGAGAGAACAGCAGGCTGTGGGTCTGATTAGCAGGCCCACAGCCACATTAAGTCGAAAACCAGTGAAGCAAAAAGCAAAAATTGGGGTGACCATAGGATAGCAGACCCTACTCTTCTACACCCGCCGGCCGACAACGGCCCGGCAAGCCTTTCTTGGTGGCCCGCGGACCTTGCAGACATTGTACCTGTGCTTTAAAAACATAAACTAAAGAGTGTCAGCAAACACCGCTGCAGCAGCGCGGACTCCGAGACACTCTGCTCTATGGGGGCCGGGCGATTCACCAAAAAGCCGCATTAACAAGTAAATTGTCTTTTAAAGACCTGTGAAGTACTCCGGTGCGGCTGTGTGTGTGCCCGGGAAGCTGGGGTGAGTTGACAGAGGGTGACACACAGAGGATGACAGACAGAGGGAGGAAGACAGAGGGAGGGAGACAGAGGGAGGGAGACGGAGGGAGGGAAACAGGAAGGGAGACAGAGGGAGGGAGACAGACAGAGGGAGACAAAGAGAGAGGGAGACAGAGAGGGAGACAGAGAGAGGGAGACAGGGAGCGATAGAGGGAGGGAGACAGGGAGGGGGGCGACAGAGGGAAGGGGACAGACAGAGGGAGGGAGACAGATAGAGGGAGGGAGACAGACAGAGAGAGACAGACAGAGGGCGGAAGAGGGAGGGAGACAGAGAGAGAGGGAACAGAGGGAGACAGAGAGAGAGAGGGAAACAGAGAGAGGGAGACAGAGAGAGAGGGAGACAGAGGGAGGGAGACAGAGGCAGGCAGAGGGAGACAGAGGGAGGGAGTCCGGGGGAGACCGATGGAGGGAGAGGGAGACAGAGAGAGAGGGAGACAAAGGGAGTGGGAGACAGAGGGAGGGAGACAGAGGGAGACAGATAGAGGGAGGCAGACAGAGGGAAGAGGGACAGAGGGAGACGGAGGGAGAGAGAGATAGAGAGAGGGAGGGAGGGAGACAGAGAGAGAGAGAGGGAGGGAGACAGATACAGATAGAGGCAGCGACAGGGGCAGGCAGAGCCAGACAGAGACGGAGAGGGAGACCGAGGGAGGGAGACAGGGGCAGACAGATACAGGGACAGACAGACAGATAGAGGCAGGGACAGGGACAGAGAGATAGAGGCAGACACTGAGACAGACAGAGACAGAGAGGCAGAGAAGGAGATGGAGAGGGGGAGGGAGACTGAGGCAGACAGAGGGAGAGAGAGAGAGGAAGACCGACAGAGGGTGACAGGTAGACAGAGGGAGGGAGACAGAGAAAGAAGGAGACAGGGAGAGGGAGACAGACAGAGGGAGACAGACGGAGGGAGGGAGACTGAGAGAGAGAGACAGACAGAGTGAGTGAGACAGAGGGAGAAAAAGGGAGACAGAGAGAGAGAGAGGGAGGGAGAAAAAGAGGGAGAGACAGAGAGAGAGAGAGAGAGAGAGAGAGAGAGAGAGAGGGGGAAGAGGGAGAGAGAGAGAGAGAGAGAGAGGGGGACAGAGAGAGGGAGGGAGACAGACAGAGAGAGAGAGAGGAGGGCTAGAGAGAGAGAAATATGTTTGTATGCCGGGTCTGGTGGCTCAGTGGACGAAGGCGTCCGCTGCAATGGCCTGTGTTCAACCTCATGGTAACAGTTTTTTTTTTGCTCTAGACCCGCCACCCTCCCCCATTGACCCCTCCCCCACTGGTGCGGTCCTCGGCCACAAACCACACTGTAAATTTGACCCAGAGAGAAAGTTTGTCAGTACCCATGCTCTACACCCTTGCGCTCTACTTCACTGCACTCTATGCCACTCTATTCTGCTCTACACCACTCTACTCTGCACCACTCTACTCTCCAGCACTGCACTCTATGCCACTGCACTCTACCCCACTGCACTCTAGTTTGCACCACTCAACCCTACGTCACTCTACTGCACTCCATGCCAATACACTGTACGCCACTACACTCTGCATCACTCCACGTCTCTCCGCTGCACTGTACGCCGCTCTGCTGTACACCTCTACACTCTACCCTGCACCATTCCACTCTGGCCTAAACCACTCTACTGCACACCACTTCACTCTAATCTGAAATAATGTACGCTATGCCACTGCACTCTACGCCATTGCAATCTACTCTGCAACACTCTACTCTACGCCACTGCATTCTATGCCAATGCACGCTACACCACTTTACTCAAAACCAATGTACTCAATGCCGCTGCACTCTACGCTAATCTACTCTGCACCACTGTACTTTACGCCTCTTCACTCTAGGCCACTCTACTCCACTCTACGATACTCCACTCTGACGCTCCACTCCATTAAACTCTACTCCTCTCTGACACTCCACTCTATAACAATACTCTACTCCACTCTTCGCCTCTCTACAACACTACTCCACTCTACGATGCTCTATGCAACTCCCTCTAAGTAACTCCATGCCACTTTTCTCCTCTGAATTCTATGACACTTCTTCACTCTACTACACTCCATGCCACCCCACTCGACAACAATCTACTCTGCTCTATGCCACTCTACTATACAACACACTCCTCCACTCTACGCAACACCCACTACGCCACTCCACTCTGCTCTACACCACTCTAGAACACTCTATGCCACCCCACTCTAAGACCCTCTACTCCACTCAACTCTACGCTCTTCTACTCTACAACACTGTACTCCCTCCATGACACTCCACAACACTCTACACCGCTCTGCGCCATTCCACACCACTTGATAACAGTCCATGCTACTCCACTTTACAACACTCCACTCCATGCCACTCTCCTCAATGCCACTAACTTTTAGTCACACTGAACAGCAACCATGCTGGTGTACAACATGGCTAAAACATATTGGCAAAGTCAATAGCTCTTGCATAGGTGAGACCTATTGCTTCTGACAGTGCTGGAGCATTGTGTTATTGTGGTTCTCTTGCATTATTGCACCGGTCTGCTGCTCGAAATAGCTAGTTGAGTCTGATGGTTGGATACTCAGTAACATTCACATTGAGTAAGACATCTGGCCAACATCGGTATTCTTCCTTCAACTGGTGTCTTGCCCAGATAGGGTCATTTGAAATGCAGTGCCCATGACAAGAGGGATTCCTGGTGATGTTGGCCCCTGCCTTTAACCCAGTTATTATTCACCTAGCATTGACCACCCTTGATTTCACTATTCTTTACTGCCATCCGTATTATACATGAATCTCTACTGCTGCACTTCTCCAACATGGGCTATTTTCTGTCGCCTTCCTACTACATTGTTTACTTTTGCCACCTCTGCCCTACACTATATTCTACACTGTTCTCTGCTTCTGACCTTTCCCATGACACACATGACACAGCTACTTGACACAAAACTACTACTGTCTAGTGACGTTCCCCCATCAACCTATGAGCAAACACTTTATATTTTCCCTGTAGGCCTGTTATTTTGTAGCTGCACATGCTCTTTTATAACTCATATCCCCTCTCTTGCAGGTACTTCTGAGTCCGCCCTCAGTCCTGAACACCGGACACCCCCTCCTCCATCTCCTGTCTTCCGAACTGGCAGCGACCCCGTGCTGAGAGCCAATTCCTCCCGCCGCAGTGTCAGGCTTGAATCTACAGAGGGAACGGCCCAGTGGGGGTCAGACGGGCAGCTTCACGCTAAGCCTCCCCCCAAGCCCTTACGAGCGCCATCAATTCTCCTGCCGGATCCACCTGAGGACCTGGGACCAGACGCCACCTACTGCGAACTAGTGCCGCGCGCCCCTGCAGTCCCTCCAAGCTACGTTGACCGCGTGCTCGCAGAGGAGAAGTGGAAGGCACGGGCACGTGCTACAGAGACCACCTTCGGCTTCCTGGACAGTGTTGTTGTGGTTTCTCCCCTGTCTCCTTGCGTGGAAGAGGAGACCCCACATGCTGAGGGGGATGAGTTTGTACCACCAGAGATTGAGACAACGTCTTGTTTCCAACCAAAGACCTTTTCCTCTCTGATGCTCCCATCCGACAACAAGCCTCTGGACGCTGGAGTGCTGAAGCGTTTGAAGAAGATTCTTGTGGAGAGCGACGGTCGAAAGACTGCCCAGCACATCCTGCAGGTGGATTGCCAGGTGAGTGCACAATGAGCAAGCCATCCTTGCAGACACTGCTGGTTGAATGCACAATGCGAAGTGTTATCTGTTGGGACGCTGTAGGTCGCCTGCCAGGTGACTTTGCCGCAGGGGCCTCTTTTGGAGACTACCATCCAGACAAGAAGGGTTGACTGCCAGAATAGAGCATCCTGAACAGCTGCCACTATGTACATTATGCTTGTTGACTGCCATGTGAGCTCGCTCTGGGCAAAATGGATGTGTGACTGAAATGTATATCCCACTGGCAGATTTCCAGAGCACTACACCCTACAGGGCTCAAGGTTGGTGGGTGACAATCTCACAGAACATGCACGTCAACTGCAATTATATAGCTGAACGGTGGAGAATATGGTAACCTGTGTCCCTTTGTCCCATTTGGGTACCTGTCCGGTTATTGGCCTAGCGCTCCGTACTGTATTTGTGCCCATCATATTTCCTTTTGTTCCCCTACACATCATGCCTCATCTGTGCTCCGTCTGTGCCCCAACAGGTACTCGTCCTGCCTCACTGTGACCCAAAATGACATTTTCTGTGCCCCACTGCATTGTTTGCTCTGCAATGTGCAGTGGGTGTAGCCCCTGTGTAGATGGTGTTTTAATACGTTTTTCTTGTCCTGTATGTTTCCCCAGGCATGCCCTTTCGGTGCCCCTCACAACCATTCAACACAGTCTGCTATTAAACACATCCCTCCCCTTCAGCATCCCAAACACTATTCCTGCACTATGTGTGATTGAAAACACACTCACTTCCTGTCTGTACTTTACAAATACACATACATATGCATATCCTCCTTTGTCTGTGCATCATTCACTCCTCCCCTACAAGTGCCCCCAACCACACCCAGTTACTTCTGTACCAAAACACAACCTGCCTTCACTGTTCTTGAAACACAAGCACTCACTCACCTTTGCCCCAATGCACCTTGCCTCAGCAGACACACACCCTTTCCTTTATGTGCCAAGACTTCATGTAGGAGCACACTCACAGTGGCCCAGATTTTCTAAATCTTTGCACCAGGTTTGCATCATGAAAGTGACGCAGACTGATGCAAAATGTTGAATTTGGATCAAGGTTCGGATTTCTAACACTGTGCCCCGGGTTTGCTTTACAGAAGTGAAGCAAAGTGCACAAAATGTTGAATTGCGATATAGTTATCTGAAAGAGACACGTTAGTGATAGATTACTTACCTTAGAATATCCCCAGGCATCAGACTGGATCCGGAAAGTTTTCATCAGCAGTACCCCTGCGTATCGGAAGGTGGTGTTTTTGAGGCTCCGCGTCCGTCGCTGGCGTCGTACGCACGAGATGACGTCACGGAGACTACTTAGGCACCACCCATGCGCATTGACGTCAGTTCTTTCTTTTTCCGCGCCAGCAATTGCAGATCCGGTTAGAGCACGTACCCTAGTCACTTTTTGACTAAACTTTTGGGACTTTTTGTCTTCTATTTTGGAGTCTTTTTTCTCCTGGGGCCACGTAGGGATGTCTGCGGGGCCTGTCGTCGTACGATGTCGGGGGCAGACCCCAATGGCGTCTGTCTCTACTGTCTGAAGTGCGACCATGACTCCCGGTCATGTTCCGCCTATCTGACCATGGCTCTGAAGGCCTTATGGGAGCGGTCCCATAATCTGCTGGAGGCCCAGCAGACACATCCGCGCCGTTCGAGGTCCAGGGGTCGATCGAGGGACCGTCCGCGGAGCCATCACTGTCGCTCCTCGGGGTCGGAGTCTTCACACTCGGAATCGGGTAAGAGACATCATAAGAAGAAGTCGAAGAAGCATGTACACTCTCAGACGTCCCCCCGTCGGTCTCCGGACCCGGACGAGGGGGCCGGGGGTACCACCCCCGTGGCTCCTTTGGCACCTGTGAGTCCCGCGGCCTACCCACCTTATCCGGGTCCGTCGGCGACTCATGCCCAGGTGCAAGATTTTCTTGTTGCCATGGACCGCCTTTTCAGGCCTCGGGCTCCTGACGGTGCGCCTTCGGGCTCACGGCCCCAGCTGAGGGCCCTCCCTTGCCAGCTCTGGCCCCGGTGCTGCAAAGTTCCCCCTGGCGGCTCCGGTGCCACATGGTCCTCCATGCATGACAATTGCAGTGGTGGTGCACGAATCGCGATTGGGTCAATGGCAGATCCCTCTCCCTTCCCCAACCGTCCCTCCTGGGATGGGGTGGCCACTTGAGAGAGGCGGCGATCAGAGGACTCTGGTCTCTGGCGGAGTCCCGGCTCCATATCCACATTTGGAGCTTCGAGTGATTTAACTTGCACTGAAAGTATTCCTTCTCTCTGTCCGGAGCAGTGTAGTGCAGGTGTTCACGGTCAACACCACCGCCATGTGGTACTACAACAAACAGGGTGGGGTGGGGTCGTGGACCCTATGTCAAGAGACTCTGCGCCTCTGGACATGGTTGGAACATCAAGGCATTTCCAGGGCAGACGAACTCAGCCACCGGTGCATGATGGATCACGAATGGCGTCTGAACTCGGAAATGGCGCAAGGTCTCTTTCTGCAGTGGGGAGAGCCTTGGTTAGATCTATTCGCCACCGAAGAGAATGCACAATGTCATCAGTTCTGCGCGTTGGAATCGCCAAGGCGGCACTCGCTAGGCAACCCTTTTCGTCACGAGTGGAGCTGTGGTCTGTTGTACACCTTTCCGCCTATACCACTTCTACCCAGAGTGCTGAAGAAGATTCTGCTCGACCGGGTCCAAGTCATCCTTGTGGCTCCGGATTGGGCATGACGATACTGGTATCCGGAGCTACTCAGCATGGCGATCGATCCCCCGATACGACTGCCTCTTCGGGAGGATCTTCTGTCGCAGCAGCAGGGGACTGTCCTCCACCCGAACCTGTCCAGCCTCAACCTCCATGTGAGGGGATTGAGCGGCGACAGTTGACAGCTTTCGACCTTCCTCCCGAAGTCTTTGATATCATTCTGGCAGCCAGAAGTCCCTCCACTAAGACAGTATACACCTGCAGGTGGAACAAGTTTGTGGCATGGTGCACAGCAAAGGCTGTGGATCCCCTTTCTGCACCTTTTTCTGAGGTCCTTCTGTTCCTTCTCTCTTTGGCCCAGCAGGGCTCTGCTCTGGGCACTATCAAAGGTCATCTTTAGGCCATCTCTGCCTTTCTACGGCTTCCAGATCAGCCTTCTTTTTTTAAGTCCCCAGTTGTTAATCGTTTCCTCAAAAGCATTACGCACACGTTTCCTCCTTTGCCCTTCATAATGCCTCAATTGGACTTAAATCTTGTCTTGACCTATCTGATGTACGCCCCCTTTGAGCCCCTTCATAACTGTCCCTTACATCTTCTCACTCTAAAGACAGCCTTCCTGGTGGCTATCACCTCTGCCAGAAGAGTGAGTGAGCTCCAGGCTCTTTCTTCTAAACCTCCTTTTTTTTCTGTTCATCCGGACAAGGTGGTTTTACGGACTCGTCCTTCTTTCTTGCCAAAGGTTGTCACGCCCTTTCACATTGGGCAGGTGATCACTTTGCCCACCTTCTTTTCGCCTCCGCATCCTTCAAAAGAGGAAGAGAGGCTCCACCGTCTGGACCCAAAACGTGCGCTCTCGTTCTATCTGAAGCGCACACAACAGTTCCGGGTGGATGACCAACTTTCTGTTGGCTACGTGGGCGCCAAACAAGGTCGGGCCGTGCACAAGCCTACCATCTCTCAGTGGGTCATTCTGTGCATCAAAGCATGTTACTCGTTGGCTAAGAAGGCGCCCCCATTCTACAAGGGCAACAGCAGCCACTACTGCCTTAGGACGTGGAGTTCCCTTGCAGGACATTTGTGAGGCAGCTACATGGGCCTCGCTGAACACATTTACCAATATGTTGACTTGACAGTCAAGTCCGTAGAGACGGCTTCTTTGGCCGTTCTGTTCTCCGTGTCTTTCTGGTGTAATCTTGTTCGCAGACCCACCACCGGGTTGGTATTGCTGGGGTATCTATTCTAAGGTAAGGAATCTATCACTAATGTGTCCCTTTCAGATGCACAAGTTACTACTTGTGTAACGATATATCTGTAAGAGATATTAGTTAGTGATAGCTTCCTTACTGCCCCACCCATCCTCCCCGATCTGCTAACTGATTTCTAGGGTTAAGGTCATCTCTTTCAGGGCCCTAGTTTCATGGCACCAGTGGTCAGTTTCTTGCATGGCTCTGCGTTCCTGGTGCGGAAAGTCGTGTACAGAACTGACGTCTGCGCGCATGGGTGGCGCCTAAGTAGTCTCCGTGACATCATCTTAGCTCCTACGACGCCAGCAATGGATGCGGAGCCGCTCAACGCCACCTTCCGAAGTGCAGGGGTACTGCTGATGAAAACTTTCCGGATCCAGTCTGACGCCTGGGTTTATTCTAAGGTAAGGAATCTATCACTAACTGATGTCTCTTACAGACATATCGTTACACAAGTAGCAACCTGTGCTTCAATGCAAAAGTTGTTTCAAGCTGCAAAGTAGCCCTTAAGTAATGCAAAGTAGCGCTGTGTGCTGCTTTGTGCTACTTTGGGTCAGGGGGGCAGACAGTGGGGTACATGGAAATTTTCATGCATTGAACCATGGTTTTTGATGCAAAGACCTACCTACTAAATAGGTGGGCAGAGTTTTGTATTAAAAATGTACGCCTCTTTGAGTTTTCTTTTCTCAAAACATTTACAAGTTTGCATGTGTGCTGTAATGCATAGCACACATACAAATGTGTACATTTTTTACAAACAATATCTAAGCATAGTGTTTTGTAGTGGAAGGGTACCTTTCCACACAAAACCTGTGCTAGACATTACCATAGTGCAGGGATATGTACGTCACACAGGGCAGCATAAAGTGCACCAACTCAGGGCTAGAATACATCACCATAACTTTGTAGATATGGCACTGTTATGCTCTCTCCCTTTCTTTGGTTGCTGTGCCACTTTGTAGGAAAAATTAGTACATTTGTCCCAGAGTGTTTACAGATGCCTATTGCAGCTACATAATATATGCTTGCTGCAGAAAACCTAGAGCGGGGAGTTCTCATGCTATTGCACCATAGTTCACTCATGAGTTCCAGTCACACTTTTTCTAATTTAGACCAAGACAGGAACTCATTAAGGTGGCAATTCAGACTTTGCGTGGCCTTTCAAGTTCGACGGTTCCGTCCTGCCTCACGCATGCTTGTCAGGTTTTGTCTGTGACCCTTAGGACTGATGGGGCACACCTAAGCCTGCATCTCCGAGCAGTGACCTTATTGTCCCAGACCAGGTTTATCCAACAAGTAGCTTGTGAGTTATTGGTAGCTCTCCGGCTTCCTGTTAGCAGCTCTCCTGTGTGCAGCTCAGCCTATAAAATAGGAAGTGTGTGCTTGAGTGAATTAATCTATGAGATGTTTAGAGAAAAATGGTTGATTTCCGTGATATATTTAAAGTTGACATTTAAGTGATAATTCATTTGTCTTTGGGAGAATGTTTTACGTTTGTACTAGGGGCATTGCAGTTATGGCTGTTATGTATTACCCACGAAGAGGCATTCCAAATTGACAAATCCTTTTTTACATTACTTTTTGCAACTCTGCCTGATGCACTGAGGTGACCACTGCTGATAATGTTGCATATGTCGGCCACTAATGTAAGCTTGCCTGGTGTGGTCTCTCTTACAGTAGTAATTATATTAGTAGCTTGCCATTCTTTTTACTGAACATAAGTATTTCTTATTAATGAAAGGTTGGAGAACCCTGTCCCAGATCTTTCTTTTCTGTTTTCGACCTCTCTTCGCCCTGGTTATCCTGTCTAGGTCTCATAGACCTGCCTCTCTTAGGCTTGGTCTTGTTCTCTGCCTCTGTAACGCCTCTATTTGGTCTCCTAGGGGCATATTACCGAGGAGTGCGTTGGAAAACACACAACGCACATTCCCGTATCTCCGGCTATCGCCAGATTTCATCGCCTTTTTAGCGCGCAATTATCAATGCCCATCAGGCAGGCGAATAGAAATCCGGCGATAGTCGGCGATATGGCACATTAGCGCATGAAAACAAACGTTGTTTTCACGCGCTAATGTGGGCCTTGATAATATGGGGGGGTGGATTCAGCTTTATGATCCACACCCCCATGTTATCAATGCCTAACGCCTAGTCAGAGCAGGTGTTGGGAGACCTGCGATAAATGAGTTTATCGCAGGTCTTTTCCTCCCATCGCCTTCCTTGGTAATAGGGTGTTCCCACCTCCAACCACCATATTTTTCATGTGGTTGGACGTGGAAATGCCCACTTTGCATGTCATTAGCGATGTTTATCGCCGACATGCAAAGTGGGCTTGGGGCAGGCTTTAAAATGCCCTTGTTAATAGGGCTCTAGCAGTATCGCCGCTTTCTCGGCGCAATTCGCTGAGCAAGCGGCGATACCTGCCCTTGGTAATATGCCCCCTAGTGCCATCTAATCTCTCTTAAACCTGTGTAGGCTCACCCTGGCTTGGTTCAGCTCTTCTAGCCCTGTCCTGTGTGTGTGCAGACTCTCCCAGGCCTGGTTCATCTCTGTGGGTTTGGCTTGGCTCTTCTAACTCTACCAGGACCTGTCTAGGCCAGTCTCAGCTTTCGTAAGCCGATTTCACGACTCCCAGGTCTTTCACAGCTCTTTCAGACCGTCTCGCCTCCCTCTGTCCATCTCAGCTCTCTCACGTTTCTGAGGTCATGGTTGGGGCACAGTCAAACTTCCCTGGGAGCGTGGATACTTATGTGTGCGATTATTGCAGGTTCTCAGAATCCGAGGAGTCTCGCGAGAGCAGCAGAAGAGGATGGGCGTCGCCTCAGGCCTAGAACTGATAACCCTGCCCTATGGAAGCCAGCTGAGAAAAGACCTGCTAGAGAGGTGAAGCCTTATCTCTTTCCCTCTGCTGTTAGAGAGAAGTCCTGTCCCTCTCTCTGTCACTCTCCTCCACAGAGATGCAGCCATACCTGTCTGCTCTTCTATCCCATTCCCAGCTGATAAGGCACTTTCTGTCTGCCCTCATCCTTCCTGCTGGAAAGGGGAAGGCCTGTCTCTGTCCTTCTGTCTCTGCTGCTAGATCTTAGCAGACTGGTCTCTTTTCCCTCTGTCCATGCTTCCAGACAGCTGGCACCACCCCTGTCTATTGCTTCAGCCTTCTTGCAAAAGGACTGCCTGTCTTTCTCCCCCTTGGGTGCTCTAGATGTGAAATCCTGTGTCTCACTGTAGAGGCATCCACACGGGAGCCGGAGGAAGCCACAAAACATAAGGATGCCAATGTCACTGGGGGCAGATGCATAATCTCCTCCCTGAAAAATTAGATCTTACCACCCATGACAGTGGAGAAGGGAGAGGCCATATTCCTAGTTACAATTAGTAATAATATTAGGTTGTATGACGTTACAACGCATGCTTTTACCACGCATGCTGTTACAATGCGGTTTTTACATCGCATACCATTACAACGCATAGCGCTTTTGGGTGCTGGATAGTGAATAGTTTAATTTACTATTCCAACTCCAGTCCCCGTGGACACTAGGGAAGGTTATTGGATAGTAAATTAACCTATTCCCTATCCTAGAGCGTCCCCCAGCGCAATGCGTTGTAATGGTTTGCGTTGTAATGACCGCGTTGTAATGGTAGTGCGTTGTAAAAGTTTCGTTGTAAGTGATGTTTCCCATAATATTAATGTAAAAAGAGAGACAAGGCTGATCTATGTATTCTAATGTTTGAATATTTCAAATTGTGAGTTTTTAAATTGTGAGTTTTAAATAACTGTATAATAAAGAGTACTACTAAGTATGAGTTTGGGGACCGGTAGCAGATGAAGGGGGTATTTCTAAGCTCCCAATTTAAGAACTGGGAAGAAGGAGTAAATAAAAGAATCAGCTAAGAATGAGGACGTGTAGGTAGGGAGCAAATGCATTTGGTTTGATTGCTGCTTAGTAAAAGCACTGCAGAGTATTAGGGGTGTTCCAGTGTATGCGTTCATTGCGAGGGTGGGGGTGGATATTTAGAAAAACTACAGTCCACAAAGGTAGCAGTGGAATCTTTATATGTACAAACCCCTACACTGGTTGCAGTAAGGCACTCGTTCACAGTAGCCTCCTATGGATCCAGACTGCATTACACTCAAACATTCCAAGCACTTTTTAACACCTCATTCCTAAGCAATAGTAGTGCATGGGGTCCAGTGTGCATCCCTTTCTTTCAATCCGTTGTAAGGAAGTATCTATAATCCTGCTTATTGTTTCGACTAAACCATTGCGCTTGGGATTTCACAAGGCAATGCGTCTATGTCAAAACCTAAAATCTTCCAAGAATGTCTTGATCTTACTTGAACAGACCTGAGCCTGTTCTTTTTTTTATGAATGTACTAAGCAAAACGTCCTGTATGAATATTTTTCTCAAAACCAGATAGATCTGGAAATGTCATCACCTGCAAGATCTACTTTTCTGCTGGGTACAGCAACAATGGCATACCATGCTCCCCGTCCCAACGCTCCTCCTTGGAACCACCTATATCCATGGCAACCTCATCTCCCCAGGCCCTTCTACCTTTTTCGCTCTGATATTCTTGTTACGCAATGATTGTTGCATAAATTCTTTTCACAAGCATCTCAATCGTGGGCTTCATACCAGACCACCAGTGATTCTAATCTGTCTGTATGTCATTCTGTGCTCTAAGTGGCCTTCATTTGCTATGACAACTATCTTTTATCTTACCTCCTCCGCTGGTGTCACTCGTTCAACCCTTCCTACAGCTAATGGCTCAGGTACACATTTTACGCCCCCTAATCTTTGGTGCCGCATTCTTCCACTTCTTCAAAATGGATCCCTTTACTACACGCACCAACATTTAGGATCCGATTTTGAGTTGGATCATAAAACAAAATCCTCTGATGTGTGGAATAACTGCAAAATCTGGTGCAAATTCTGCTAATGATATTCCTCCGCTATATTATCCCTCTGACAGAGGAAATTATGTGCCTGATTCAGCCTTTCCTCCACCCATCTAAAGAGCTCCTGTTGCCAGACAATTTTAAATGAGGGTCCTCCTTCCTTTCATTCAAGTATCCAGTGCATTCTATGGTATCTACCGCCACTGCTACTTGGTCGACTTTCAACTCAACACTGGCATCATCCTCTGCTGCGTAACCCTGCTTCAAAAATTTCTTTGTGTCCATCCATCGGTCACTTTGACCAAAAAACTGAACACTGCATTCTTCTTTCCCCAGTACATAATCCACTTTACAATTCTACGCGGGCATGCAGATTGTCAGTCTTGCCAGGAGTAGACTGTTGGGCCCCATGGTCATCAAAATGTGTGCAAGTGACGTGTTTTCTGTGCTGGCTTCAAATGGTACCCAATCGAAATACCTTGTTGCCATACTTTTAGATGTCCACGAGTCATACCTAATGGTAACATCTTCTTCCGATTGTATTTACAGTCAAAAAGCTCAAACACCTACCTTGAAAATGTGCAGCAACAATTGAGCCAAACCAAATAGTCTTTCTTTGTATATCAACTAAATGCAATATTGGTGCAATTTGACTCTCCTTTTCGACACTATGAAATCCTTCCTTACATGCATTACTTCATTAATAGACGCTGACTGTTTTTCAGATGTTGGTTTTTACTGGCAAATTGATTAATGAATTTTTAATACAATTCCATGGCAATCAAAGATGGATTTGGGGTGCTCCTTGACCCTACTGACTCAGGGGCAAGTATGACCTCAGCGTTAATGCCTGGGGTTGGATCTCTTCCTTGCTAAACATATGTCCTAAATATTATGGTTTCCAAGATGCAGCCCTCATGGGATGGAGCCAGGATTAAAGTAGCTAATTGAACCAACTCCCCTTCTAGACCCCCATACAGTGCATCGAACTGGAACAAAAGGAACTGTAATGATGTCTTTACAGAAGTTGCTCCTTTCTCCCCAAACTGAAATACTTCTTAGGTTGCTAGAGTGAACCACATCGACAAGACACTGTCGCCAGTTATGACCTTACATCTAAACATGATGACCTAATATGAGAGCCAAGTGATGGCCCTCAGTAGGAAGCCAAACGTATGCACCCAAGGTAAAGATGGAATTACTTCTTCCCAATCTGCGCCTTCCTGCCACCAACCTGCTGTCCATAAAATGGAGGACCTGGACATGCTACACCAGATGAAGTGTTAACAGTGAATCGAGAGCACTGTAATAATAGACCGGCATGCAAATCCATTTCTGCTCTAGAGGGTGACGCTTGGTCTCTCTTCCATTCCCCAGGCATCACCTAATCGCGCTGGGCATTGCAGTGGACATACTGGGCTGTACCGGGGCGCTAGCAGAGAGGGTCGATACCCTGCACAGGATCATACAGCTGGCCGCTGAGCTGAAAACAACTGCGGGAGACCTCTATGCCTTCTCTGCAGTCATGAAGGCCTTGGAGTTTCCACAGGTGAGTCCTGGTTTCAGCAGGGAGCCAGCAATTCCGCAGGTGAGGGGGGGGGCTAGGTGGTTCCACAGGTGAGTCCTGGTTTCAGCAGGGGGTGAAGCACTTCCACAGGTGAGGGTGGCTAGGTTGTTCCACAGGTGAGTCCTGGTTTCAGCAGGGGGCGAAGCACTTCCACAGGTGAGGGGGGCTAGGTGGTTCCACAGGTGAGTCCTGGTTTCAGCAGGGGGCGAAGCACTTCCACAGGTGAGGGGGGCTAGGTGGTTCCACAGGTGAGTCCTGGTTTCAGCAGGGGGCGAAGCTCTTTCACAGGTGAGGGGGGCTAGGTGGTTCGACAGGTGAGTCCTGGTTTCAGCAGGGGGCGAAGCATTTTCATAGGGGAGGGGGGCTAGGTGGTTCCACAGGTGAGTCCTGATATCACAAAAGGCCCTGAAGTTCATATACGTAAGACCCGGTGTCATTAGGTTCCTTGGAGTGGTCATGACATGGGTTAGTGCTGATATCACCAAGTTTCTTGCATGCATATATAAGGCATTTCTGTGTATGTAGCCTACCTGTGTGTGATGTAGCATGTGTGACCCTTTGAGTGACATCTTATTGCGGGCAGTAAATGGTGTAAAACGGAGATTGTCAGTGCTCTTTTTGAGTTGTATTCAAGCATATGCTGTTTGTGTTCATAATGTATATCTCAAAACTACAACTGCCATATGCATCGGAAAATTACATGAACAACATTTATCCTGAGCTAACACAGAAAAGTTACTTTGCAACCAACGAACAAATCGCAAATCGCTGTTATTTTCTTCTTTTTCTTTCTTTTATTTCATATGTTGATAGTTCATAAAACTTCCTAGCCTTGGATAAATGTTGTTCTGTGTAATAGGGCATTGACTGGTTCATGCCTGTTGTGTTTAGATTGGTGGCCTAAACCATATCCTTGGAGCTTTCCGATTTGTTCGAATCTTGACAGCTATCACTGTGACCCAGCGCAATTGCAACCCAGCCATCAGTTTCTTTATCGGAAAATTACATGACCCAGTGAACTACATACTCTTTGCATGGGGAAATTGAACAGATCAAGTTGATAATTCTGTCCTACATCAGGCCCCAACTTACTTTCCTCATTATGGATTAGATATGTACTTATTTGGAAGAGCAGAAAATGTATGTATTTCAGACAAAAGCACAGCCTGATATTTTTTTACATTCTGAATAATAGGGTGATACAACCTGTCAGAGTAAATATCCAATTCAGTTTATTTCCGTGCATACTTATTTTATTTTGTTTTTCTGATTAGAAATACAAACCTGTGGAAGGCATGAAGATGTCTGTCTGATTAGGAGCGAGGGTGTGTCTCCTTAAAGCTCTGGCATGCTGCTGTATGCTGGATCCCCAGCCTCATCAACAAATAAGATATCCCAATTCAAAAGTCTTGCCCTAACCTGCTGCTGAGGGCGGCTGGGTACGCACGCGACTCCCCCATTCTAATAGTGACCGTTTTCTTGGTGATTTCGTGAGACTTCAGGCAACGGCAGGAAGTTGCCGGTTCTATGTGGTGTGTGGTGAGTTCGTGGAAATGCCAAGGTACAGGGGAACCCAAGCTTGGTGAGACGGATGAGTGTCGACACAGAGCGGTGTTCGAGGTCTGCAGCCTTTGCCATGGACATTTGACACGGCATGATAGGCATGTGAACCAGGTGGATCTGACTAAAGCAGGAGTTGAAGTGCTGCCATCTTTGTTGGCAATGCCAAGGCCTACCACTCTACTCTGCAGTGACCGATGCCAGCAAATTGTCTGGACTGTGAACGTTCCAAAAGAGTTGTTGCAGTACTGCCTTAAGATCTATATAAGTGGCAGCCATCTTGAACTATGCAGTTTGGCAATGGCAACCAAGGGTGATTTGTGTTATGGTGCACTTGAGGGACCATGCAGTAGTATAAATAGAGTTTTCAACTTGCATCAGTCCATTGGCAGGGAGGTCATATGCCCATCCTCATTCGTGAAGATAAACAGATTGCAGATGCTGTTAGTGACAAGGCAATACTGGGTGCTGCCAGCTTTTTTTTTTTACATTGCATGAGGAGTCCCCACAAGTGTTAAGGCCCAGAAATACTGAGACCAAGACTTGATATGCATACCCAGCGGCTTTACTCAACCCATAGCCAAAACGAACTGAGAAAACACAATACTAACACTCTTTACAGATGCTGAAAAAGTAGAAGGCTTAAAATTCATAGGCCCACCACAGTCCAACGCAATGTCAGCTACCTTATTGTGAATTATTATGATTTGCATGTTGCAGTCCAGAGATAAGGTACTTCGGTTCACATCTCCTAGGAGACCACAGAAGCAAACATACAAAGAGAACCGCACATCCTTCTATACATATTTTGCAAACGAGATAGCAAATGAGAGGCATTCTTTTGAGGAAGTCACACATAAACTGTGGGTTGAAATATCACATGTGTAGTATTTCCTCCAGCAAAGCTACATATTGACGTAAGGGGAAAAAGCAATTCTTTGACAGACCTGAGGAGGTACAACACTCCAAGGAAAGTCTAGAGATCTAAAGACAACTCTTACAGTGTTGTCTGGGTCTCTGTAATGACACCTGTGTGCATGAAGGTGAATGGTGTACCATGTATACAGCACTGTAACTTATGACTAATGAGGTGAGCTGGACAAAGCATTTAGCTTATTGTGTGTGTAAAGTAGCAGTGGGCTAATGAATGGGTAGGATGGAACAGCAGTACGCTGCTAAACTTGAATCTGACACAAACACACAGGTGTAGCAGTTGCTAAGGAGGACCTACGACTTCCGCACAGAGCTTGGGCCCAACTCTACCCAGGAAAGATCCTTAGGAGGGTTATGATGCCTTTTCATTTGCTACATATGAGACTTTGGGCCACATATAGAGTTTCACAGGGTGGTATCTTTGCCATAAATTGGCAGAGCTCCCACCATGCCAAACTTGCAATTCCCACCTCATTTAGAAATAGGGAAATCACTGGGTCCCCCACTTCTGAATGTGGCTAAGCTCCATGCAGACCAGGGTCATTGATACATTTTATTTTTCTCAAACAAGCTCCTGCTTTTGGAGTTTATTTGAGAAATCAATAAAGCATGATAAGTGTGCCAAGAAAACAAGGCACCTGCTCAGTAGATATTTTAGCCACAAAATTGCAGACACTGTGAAATGAAGCCTTGACTGCAGGGAGGCTCCTCAAATGCATGAGTGATGCAGTATTGATTGTACTAAGCCGGTAATGGTCAATTGAGTATAACTACTAGCATCCATTGTTTATGATCACTTCCCACTTTACCTTCCTCCCACACACAGCGACTTTCGGAGGAGCACTCCTCAATTCGTGTGCAAGAAGTGAACCTTCTGTTATCCAAGGGTACCAATGAACGGGCACTGAACTCTGAGAAGTGAGGGGGATACTACTAGTGTTTCTTCCTCATTTCAAAGAAGGATGGAGGCGTTAAGCCTTTTTTTAGGTCTTAGCATGCTGAAGACCTTTCTGGGGAGGGACAGGTTCAAAATGCTCACCCTGGCTCAGAACCAGTAGGCGCTGGAACCATGAGACTTGATATCCTACTTGGATGTGCGAAATGTGTATTTCCTGATACCTGTCCTGCAGTCAAAGGCATTACCTGTAGTTCAAGGTGGGCTGGAAACACTTAAATTTCACTGTATTCTGCTTCGGCCTTACATCAGCCAGTCAGTATTCACGAACGTGATGGCGGTGGTCGCTGCCCAAATTCGGAGCTTGGGAGTACAAGTGTTCCCGTACCTTGATGACTAGCTGCTAAATACAGGCCCAACCGCAGCCAGTCGTAGACCACCTTCTGATGACAGCTGACCTCTTGGCATTGTTGGGGTTCACCATTAACAAACAAAAGTCCCATCTGAACCCGTGCAAAGACTTTCATTCAGTTCTGGACATAGTTCAGGGATTTACCTCTGCCCAAGCAGGTCTGGGTCATTTAGGATATGATGCTGATGTTTCAGGATCAGTTTTGGTATTCAGTGAGGCTTGCTCTTGTGTTCTGTGTTCTCTTGGCTGTGTGCACCATCCTTATACTGAATGCCAGGTGGCACATTTGGGCCATGAATTGTAGCCTCAATCCCTGTGATCCCAGCATCAAGATGCCTCTCCGAACTCCTTTCAAATCTCTAGTAAGATGCTGGATCTGCAGTCGTGACTGATGAACGCCAACCTAATCTTCAACAAGCCACTCTCCCTCCACCACCCAGAGAGCATTTTGTTGACAGGCATGCCACTGCTGGGTTGGAGAAATGAAAAGGTCCCTCTGGTGGAAGGGCAACTCAATATCAGACCTCTGAAGTTTTGCTCGATTTGTCTGGCCCCAAAAGTCTTCCTGCCATCTATTAAAAGGAGGCTTGTGCAGATCCTTGTGAACAATCCAACTGCCACGTGATACTGCAACAAGCAGGCCTGAGTGCGGGGTCTTGGATTGGTGTCAACCAGGAGGTGTTGTCTGGGAGGCCACAAGTAGCATCTTCATCTTAAGGAGCTGCAGAGTGTCTTCGAGGATTGGAGTATGACCTGGCTAGTACTATTCACCACTTTCGAGAATGGGCAGTGTCAACAATTCTGCTTTCTGGAGTTTTCTACCATGTATTTGTTAGATGATGCATTCAGCTGGGATCGAAGGTGTAAGCCTTTCCACTGCTTTCTCAAGTTCTTATCAAGATCACATCAGACCCGGTCCAAGTCATTCTTATCGACCCGGACTAGGCCAGGAAAGTGTGGTACCCAGAGTGCCTGAGCATTTTTCCCCCGAGCAGACTGTCGCTTCAGAAGGCCTACTGTCATAGCAACAGAGCAGTAGCTTGCATCTGAGTCTCCACAACCTATACATCTAGGTATTGATATTGTGTGGTGGCAGCTAAATGTGTTTAACTTCCTGACCAAGGTGGTGGATGTCATCTTAGCAGCCAGGCAGTCTTCCATGAAGCGATATACAGTAGGCCCAGGGACAAATGTGTTGCCTTGTGTGGTGTCCAAACACTGACCACTTGCAAGCCAAACTTTCTGAAGATACTTATTAGTTCTTTTGTTAGCCCATCAAAGTCCTGAGATGGGCACAGTGAAAGGTTATTTATTGTCCCTTTCAGCCGACCTGTGTTTATCTGACCAACCGTCTTTGTTTAAGTCGCCGATTGTGATATATTTTAGAAAAGGTTTGACTCACATCTTTCCTCCAAAACGATTTGTTGGGTCCCAATGGGATCTGAGCTTGGTCTTGATATTTCCCATATACATGCCCTTCAAGCCAATATACAGCTGTTACTTAAGGCTTTTGACACTTAAAACCATCTTCCTCATTGCATTGCCTCAGTGTACCGCCCGAGAGTACTTTCTGTGCAACCAACCTACACCACTTTCTTTCCAGACAAATTTGTACTGAGGATCCAGGTAGCATCCTACCAACAGTCAGAACACCTTTCCACGTTGGCCAATTGATCACTCTGCTAGTGTTTTTGCCCAGCTTCATCCCTTGAAATTGGAGGAGAGACCTCATCTCATCCACCATAAGACATCGTGTGGCATAGACACATATATTCCTTCCGTTTTGTCATCCTTTGTGCTGCTAATGTAAAATGATATCCTCAGCTCATTGGATGATTGTTGATTTGTATTTAGAATGTGGTACTTTTTTTATGCAAATAGATTTAAGTTCGGAGGCTGGTATCTTGGCCCCTTACACTGAATCCTGCTTGTTTGTACTACTCAAATAAACGGGTGTTACAACATTGGAGTCTACTGGAATTCATAAATACTACTGGATGCTGAGCTCTTACATGGACCATGTCATCATATGGATGAACAGCTCTTCGTGGGGTTTTCTGTTACAAAGAAAGGCAAGGTGGTTCAAAAAGCACCAGTCAATGTGGATAGTCCCTTTTTATGAAAAAAGGCTGTGCACTAGGAAAGAAGCAGCCCCCTCAAGGCCTGGGGACCCATTATATCAGGGTCAAGTATGCTACAATCTCTTTTGCAAGATGGACACATGATTTAGATATTTGCCAGGCTGCGATGTGGGCACTGGTGCAAAAGTTCTCAAAATACTACTGCCTTGGCATTCAGATCCAGAGGAAGATCACTTGCATCTGCTCAGTTTTGCAGGATGCTTTTGGTCTGAGTCCTCTCCCCTTCCCCTCCACCTTTGTGAATTGTTGCTGTAGATCTCTTCTAAGGTAAGGAATTTGTTCTAAGTATCCATCAAAAGAACAAGTCACTTACCTTCCGTAACAATGTTTTCGGTGGTTACTCTAAATGCAGATTCCTCACAGTCCTCCCACCTTCCTGTTCTGCAGAGTGGCCTCTTTAACATTTAAAAAGGTCCCAATGTAAAAGACCAGGACACTATCTCAGTCAATTTGTTAAACTCCCAGTGTGTGAGGGTATGGAATGAGAAACCTATAAGAAATTGGCATCAGCACACTGAGGTGGTGCTTATATGGGGTTCTCTCCTCCAGAGTGGTATGGACTCATTGGGGAGCCACAGGGCAGCACCTGATGGTGCAAGGGAATATTGCTGAAGTAGTCTCCTTATCCAGTATGGCGCCTGAGGATATTCTGAAGGTGAGGTACAATTATATAGAGCATTACTGAAGGTAAGTAACTTTTGTGTCTTATTTAGGCTAACTGTGCTTCTTTAACTAGTGTACCTTACGGTCTCTGTTCTGTTTTTACTGCAGCAGGAATGCTGTGGCACTCTACGGTGGTGTGTCTAGATTATCTGTGGTCAGGGCTGACAGGCAGGACAGGTTACAAGGAAACTCCCAGGGAGCTAGGGGCATGGGTAAATTTCAGGGCATCATAGGGTGACAAATCCTAATGTAATTGAAGTAATCAGAGGGAGTGGCACAATGTTTTCGTAAAAGAACGCACACAGTTTAGGATATCTTGTTTTCTAAGCATGTTCACTGTGATGTCACTGGTGATAAAGGATCTACTTCTGATATTATGAGCTAACCATAGTGCTGCAACGGTTGTTTCTGTTGTTTTACGCACTGTATATAAGGTTATAGGTTCTGTTTCTTTTTAATCTATTTTTTTTGCTTTTGCTATCATGCTTTTTTCTGGTGTTCTATGGCTTGCTGTTGTCTACCATGGTGATGTGTGTTCAGTCTGTAATCATGTCTAGTGGGAGCTGGTGTCCGTGTCCTGTCTGTGGTGCTGTGTCTGGTTGGATCTAGTGTTCTTTATTTTGTCTGTGATACAGTCTTGGTGGTACCTAGTGTTATTTCTGTGGTAGGTGTCTGGTGGGATCTACTGTTCTATGTTCTGTCTTTGGTACTGTCATGGTGACATTTAGTGTTCTGTCTGTGGGACTATGTCTGGTTGGATCTAATGGTTTGTGTTCCAGTCTTTGGAACTTTACCCCAGTGGGTCTAGGTTTCTGAATGTGGTACTGTGTCTGGTGGTGTCCACTGTTTTGTGGCCTGCCTGAAGAAACTGTCTTCATGGGATCTAGTGTTCTACCTAGCTACCGTGTCTGGCAGGATCTAGTGGTCTGTTACAGTATCTTGTAGGATCTGCTGTTCTGTGTTCTATCTGGGGTACTGTGTCTCAGTGAGCTATAGTGGTCTATCTTTGGTACTGTGTGGGATGGGAGCTAGTGTTCTGTGGTGTCTGTGTGTCTGTAGTTCTGATGTCCGTGTGTCTCATAGACTCTAGTGATCTGTGTGAGGTGAGATGCAGTGGTCTCTGATCTGTCTGTGTTAATCTTGGTTTGCTTGCTATGCTCTACCTGGTCTTGTAGGTTGGATTCTTCATGGTTTAACTCTTGTTTTGGGATCTTTGCAGATCATTCGCCTGCAGCAGACCTGGCAGGCGCTACGGCAGACCCACACTGGCAGTGCCATCACCTTCGAGAAGCAGCTAAAACCATACCTTAAAGCTCTGAATGAGGCCAAAGGTCAGAATCTGTACTTCCATTCCTACACACCCCTATAATACCTAACCTCCTACTGCAACCTCATACTTCTCTATCTCTGGTTTAACTCTATATGAGCGCCATTTACCCATAACACCCGAAAGTGTATAATTCTCTATCTCTGGACTCAAACTTCTCCTACAACTAGTCCCCCAAGCTGCCTCTGTACCTGAACCCTCACACTCTTCCACGCCTGGCCTCCCATTACAGTCACACACTCGTTTTTTGACATTTACCCCTGTTATTTACTGTTGCATTGTCAGCCTGTGCTGGATCATTGTCTGGTAGCAACATCTGCCTCTTTCATCCTGCAGAGAGCCCTCCCGTAGGAATTGGGGGAATAGCCGTTCCTCACATCATACCCCTTTTGAATCTCATGGAGGGGGTAGAGGCGTTGGAGCACTCCGAGGATAGCTGCGAGCTGCTGTTTCGGGTCCTGGCATCAGCTCGGAGCATGGCCATGAACGCAGCAGTATACCAGAATAACGCGGAGGCCAAACTCGTAGGTAAGGAGGAGATGAGGGAACGGAAGGAGAGAGGAGGTCACGCTAGATGAGGGGTGAGTGAATGAATGAACAAGGACATGATAACAGATCACTCTACATTGTGCAATGTCACGAAGTGCTCGTCTGTGATGAAGGTGCTTGAAGGAGAAGAAAGGTAAAAGAAAAAGGGACTAAAGGAAGGAATCCCTGCATCAGGGTTGATCCAAAAATGGAGTTCCAAAGTTGTACCCTCAAATTGTAGAGGCATTTACATTCCATAGATGGGGTGGGTAGAGTCGTAAAAGGAGTGCCAGAAAAGCCCATATTGTAAAACAAATTGGAGCTGTTCCATAGTTGCATTTGCAGAGAATACATTGGCAATTTAACAGAACCTGACCTTTGTCTGGCAACCAATCTAGCATGCTCCTATCCAGGGTCTCACGGTTCATTTTGCCTAGTCTATATATCAGACAGATGGCAGCGTCTTGGCATTTTGTAAGTGAAAAATTCCTTTTTTGGCAGTCAGAAACTACAATAGTGCAGCACTGGTTTTTTTTGGCTAGACCAATTGAATGCAGCCCTCTCTCAATTCTGATTGGCTGTAGCCAACCAATCAGTGTGTTGTTGTGTTTTACAACATTGAAAGTGCGTTCAAATGACAGAGGGATGAGAAATGAGAAGTAGGAATGATGGATGAGGGGTTGGGATAAGAAGTAGGGATGATGGATGAGAAGTAAGGATGATGGGTGAGAAGTAGGTATTGTGGATGAAAAATTGAGATGAGATGTAGGGATGATGGAAGAGAAGTAGGAATGATGGATGAGAAGTAGGGAGGATGAATGAGAGGTAGGAATGAGAAGTAGAGATGCTTGATGAAAAGTTACACACCACGCTCGTTTAACACATTGGTTCACATTATCTGCTATCCACATGTTAATATTCCTAAACCCACTTTCCATACATATATATTTAGTACCGTACATTAGCCTGTACCTCAGAATAAAACTGTTGTGTGCATAGAATCCCTCATCTGCCCTCTAGCCATTGGTTACCAAATGTAGTATCTCTGTTCTTGCTGCACTGACTGCTTCTCTTTACTTTTCTTTCTTCGACTCCAGATTTCAAGCCCTGCCCAGAGCTCCTGGAAGCTTTCCATAGTGAGTTTGCTCTCCGACTCTTCTGGGGCAGCAAAGGAGCCGAGGTGGGACAGGCCGAAAGATTCAAGAAATTCAACCAGATCCTCACAGTTCTGTCTCAGAAGTTGGAGCCTGACAAGAAGCCGGACCGCTAGTCCACCCTCCTCACAGGAAAACCGTATCGTTGGGCGTCCAGTGTCTCATGGGGTGGCACATTCAGGCCATAGCTAACTATCTAAATCTAAGGGATCTCTCGCATGCATCAGATCTCAGCCTAGGGAATCTCAGAAACGCTGCTGGTCTCCAACTCTATGATGTATTTCAGTAATATTTTGCTGTGCCTAGGGGATTTCCTAAACATGCCAGGTTCTTGAGTCTTTAGAATGCTTTCAAAACCATCAACATTGTTTTGTTGAGGTGTTGCCAGAGGTAGCAGCTACTATCCCTGGCTTTCCCTTTGGTGCCCCTGATCTCAGCGATGAAGAACGCAGCAGCAGAAAGTAAACAGGTCTTTGAACTGTTCGCTTACATTCCCCCTTCTGTAGTCACTCAGCAGCAAACGCAAGGTCATAGAAGAGCTACTGGAAGGCCAATGACTCTTACCTGATTGTCAGGTGGGTCAAACAATGTGTAATGTCCCTTTCGCGACCCCAGTCATATGGTAAATTGTCATTCCGGTAAAATGGCATATATGTCAGAAACTCTTCAAGTTTTATCACAAGGGCAGAGCTGAGCCTATAGGCTATCAATACCACTGGAGGATATAGGGAATGGGAGATCTTGCAGAAACACTTCAGAACCTATGGGATTTCAGAAACACTGAGGGTTCTGCAGTAAAGAGCATTTCTCAGACATTGCAGAGTAGTATCTATAGAATTTCAGAAAACCTCAGAACTGTTTTAGGCATATCAGCAGCACTGGAGATCAAGCTCCAGGCAGTTTCGGAACACTCCAGAACTGAATTTAGAAATCTGAGGGGAAAAAAGAACTGGTTCTCGTTCTTGCCGGATCTGTCAGAAACTTTCGCAGAGTCTCAATAATTTCAGAAACACCTCAGAACCGATTCCAGGAGAGATCAAAACACCCAGAACTAGATCTGCGGTATTTCACAAAAGCAGCGGAGCTGGGTTTATGCGATATCAAATAACTGAATGACTGTCTCTCACAGTTTTTTTTTTTTAACTGCTTATTGGGCAGTAAGCGAGTGTAAGGAACACTATGGAATTGCACCAAAAGGATTTGGATTTTTGGAAAAACAACAGAGTCCAAGCCCTTTGTATATGAGATTGGATATTTGACGCTGTCTACACTGGATGTGAAGCTTCCTAATTTTATCTTGAAGATACTGCACTACTTAGACCTACAGTCTTCTATGTTCAAACTTGAATCCACAGCACTGTGTACACTAAATTATATATGTTACTATGAATGTACAACACTGTACAGCTTTATATATGTTACGTTGAAAGCATGCATTGCGCACAAATACATAGAGCTATATATATATATATAGAGAGAGAGATATGTATTTATAATTTCATAGATAGCTGTGTAATATGTTACTATATTACCATCAATATGTTTTGGCTTGTTAATTTTAGCAGAAATATAAAATGGAAATATGGAACCTTATTATACATTAAACATTATGTGTTTGTTGTAAGGCATGTTTTTGGGGGGAGTTAGATTGAAAAATGTGTTTGTTTTCCAAACAGGGCAATGGCAGTTGAAAACAGTAAGTGAAATACTGGACTCCACCTTTTGGTTTTCTACAGTAAAAAGAAGATAAAAATGCTTAATTACATATATTAAAATGTAGACTTTTAGAAATGAACACCTTTTACTTTGTTAAAAAACAATCTATCCGTACAAGGGAGAGATTGTTGGAGATGTTCTTTGCAACGTGAGCCATCTGACAGTGGGCAGTGACTGGAATTAGAATGGTGACTTGTTATTTACATATCATGCACAGAATGTTGATTCAACAATTGACAATTGCAAAGTTCTGGAGAGTGGTTTGGGACTGTTGTCATGATGATGAAACCCACTTTTCAGAGGGACCTGGGAAGTATTTTCCATATTTCACAGTGCCCAGTACAACATCTCTTTATAACACTATTTTTGTGCAATAAATGCAGTGGAACAGGTTTCATGTATATGTATCTCTGTGTAACAGATTTTAAATGTGCACACATTGGACAGTGACCTACAGCATTCTAGACTTTACATTGAATGTACGCCATGGTTTACAATGTGCCTTTTTTATATTTGATTCAGAAAAGGGGGTGGTGATGAACAGAGTGTCTGAATTAAGCAGACCACTCTTACCCACCAACCCCCTTTTCTGAATCATTTTTTATATTTGAACAACAGTAAAACCGATATCTTCATAACTGTCCACTTTTCTGGTAGTTTATTAAGTATGTTCAACTTTTTGTATGTTATTGTGACTGTCAAGGCTGGTTTATTGTACATGACCCTAACCAGCCACAATTACAAATTACAGTATTAAACAGTATGTGTGCTCCAATGGCCTTTTCAGTGTGGCCACTCTGGATTTGTTTTCCTATTACTGGTCCCTATATTTTTACCGGCTTTAGAACTCTGCACTTTACCCGTGTTAACCAGAGGTTAAGGGCCTGTGCTTCCCTTTAAACATTTCAAATTTGCATACTCCTAATTGGTATATTTCTCTTGCCTACAAGTCCCTAGTGGACTGCAGCACCTAGTGTGTCATACTCTATAGTGGCAGTGGAAACACAGCTTCAGCCCTATAACTGTAACTTGACTGTAACAGTGCAAAACATGCACTGCAGCCTGTCAAAATTAACCCTTTTTATGGGTAAAAACTTTGCTTTTAAATATTAAAATGTCACCCCTGTATAAGCCTTGTAGACGACAAGGCAGGGTGCATACTATATAAAAGTAGGAGATATAGAAATTCGATGTTAACGTCCTTACATTGACTAGCACCCAAAAGCTATTTTCTCTGTGGGAAGGCTGGCTGGTGCACACAAAAACACGGGGAAGAGATATTAAATACTAATATTATATCTTGGGTATGGAACCAGCTAGAAAAAATTATTAAACAATTATTTTTTAATAGTTATTAAAAATCCATTGGTGAATTCAGATTTAATAAACACTAAGTAGAAGTATCTTTTAGAATGTTACCTTTTCCCTTCCTGACGTTCTTGAAGGCTCATTTGCATTGGCCCTTCAGCTTGTCCCAGGCAGTGAGTATACTAGAATAGCTGTGAAAGGGTGTGAGATGCCTCCCAGGAGTAAACAATAAGCCTTAATGGACAAAGATGCTCCTCAGAATGCTGTGCTGTGGGCATCTTTTTTGACAAATCTAAATCTAAGGGATCTCTCGCATGCATCAGACCTCAGCCTAGAGATCTCAGAAACGCTGCCATGTCTTCTGGGTTCACATAAAACACTTGAGGCAGACTTAAAAGGGAGGGAACAGAATGCCAAGACAATTCTTGTTATACACTGTCTGGTTGCTGAAGGACCCGCCGTTTTTTACTACCTGACTTCGGTCTCTGATTTTGTTTTGGATAGGATACCTTCTCCAAACAGAATTTTAGTGTTGGTTGTGGAAGACACTAGGATTACCATAGTATACTCCCCGTACACATTCCCCACCGTCAGAGCCCAGTTGACTTTCACCACCTTGCATTTTCCCTGACACACTGTATTTTAGGCCTGTTTGCAGTAAGGCAAACTGGAACTACTAAAAAAAAAAGGTAAGTCAGGGCATGGGAGCTTTTACCCCATTGGTTGGGAAGGGGCCAGGAGAAATACCACCTGCTAGCTAATGCCAGGGATACATGTGACACCTCCAAGCACCCACTTCAGAACACTTTCTGGGCCTGCAGAACATCAGAAGAGGACTAGACCTGCTGTATGTGACCTGTGAAGAGCCCTGAAGAACTGGACCTGCTCCCTTTTGTTCCCAAGACAAAGAAGTTGACTCCAAGGGTCAAACGGCTGACTTCCTTTGTGGCCTCAGGGAGACACCAAGCTGCAACAGGCCTTTTCCTGCAAGTACCCAGCTGACCAGTGGAATCTGAACCTGAACTGGACACTGCTGTTGGGTTCTGCATTACATATACTCTTTAATGCTCTAAATGCCTTTCATGAGGTCCTGGAGGGCTGGCTTTGGAAGGGTATTCCTGTGGCAGATTGAGACTTAAAAGAATAACGTCACAAAAGAAGCCACGGGTCCATACTGTTAGGGAGGTCTATCATGTGAATCGAAGTGCCTTAGTGCATATCAGGGGATTTCCCTTTTAAGGACAGTTTCCCTCACACACCAGAGGTGTCATGCTTCATCATGGGGGTACCTCCTCACATGAGAGACCTAGTGCTCACACGGGCTACAACCCCCTCGCTGCGAGGGAGGAGCTCAGGGATGTTTTGATAAGGATGGAGAGCTTGGTGTGATGAAAGAAGAGCAGTGCTATGATATAAGTGGTTAAAACTGGCTACAGGGTCAGCTATGATTCGAGTCTGGCGGACGTCGGATTGCGAGATTCGGCGTCGCAAAGGGGACACTTTGATGAGCATCTACGTTTATTAAGTGTCGCATATCACAGCGTACACAGACTCACGTGAGGAACATCGATAGCTCCAAAATGTGGAGCCAGCATTCGCGAATCATTTGTACAAAGTGTGCAGTCCCTAGTTGAACTTCCCCTGTGTGATAATTATTATTTATTGGATGGGATACCCCTACGAGGAGCCTTTATCATATTGATCTGAAACACAAGCAGGAAAGACTATATTGGTTTGACCATATTCGATGCCCTGAGGAAGTCCCATTTGGAGGAAAAAAGTTGGCTGCGTGGTGAATGTTGAATTTGACCATCTTGCGTCAAGAACATTTTCAGGATGTATTAAAGAGATCATCTGCTTGACATAATTGAAGGACATTTTCATTTCTTTAGCGTACCACAGCATGTTGAAAGACATCTACCTCGTTGCCTCTCTATTTTGCTTGTATTTAGATTTAATGTTTATGGTCCTGTGGCAGTGGACTAAAGAGGTGGGCAACTAAAATTTGAGTGATCTAATAGGATCTACGTGTATAGTAAGGTGGTGCAACTTCTTTCTCCCTTACTGCCAATCTGTTTATTTTTTTAAGTTGTATTTGGGATTGGGTTCATTCTGAAGGGACATTGTCGAGTATCCAGGCAGGGTTTAGTAACAGTAACTAGACAAGTCCTTGGTTGCACCAGTTGTCATTTTTGGTAGAATACTCGAGAAACCTAACTTCATACACCCCGTAAATTTGAAGCAAGAATAAATCTCTAATGTTGTTTGTACTTGATGCTGTCATCGCATTGTTGTTGTAATCATTTTGAAGCATACTGTGCCCAGGACAAGTTGTCTTGTTGCCAAGCCAAAAGTTGTTTTCTGAAGATAGTGTTCAGAAGATTTGGGGTTACACTCAGTAGAGCATTTATCAGTAGTAACCGTGGGGCATATTATCAAGAAATGGCGTTAAAATTATCGCCGCTTTAGCGGCAGAAAACTGTTCTGGTGTCAACATGGGCTTCTATTGGAATTCTCAAGGGCATATTAGCAAGCCCACTATTGCCGTTTCAGCGGCAGTTTTCTGCCACTAAAGCAGCGATAATTTTAACGACGTGCTTGATAATATGCCCCAAATGCGGTATCACATTCACCACTTGCTTTAATTATTTGGGCGGTACAAAAGGGGGTGGTGATGGACGGAGCATCTGAACCAATCAAACACTCACACCCAGTCAAAAGATCTGGGTTTGATATTATGCCCTTGGCGGCCAAAGCGGTACAAAAGGGCTTTGGCCGCCATAAGTGTGGCAGGGTATGCTCAGACGTGAGTCCCTTGCTCTCTTTGCCACTGGATTCAAGCAAGCCGGGCTGAAGACGGCTGTAATGCCAGAAACCGGTCCTCGGAAGCTTGTTTCCGGTCCAGGGAAGGCATGGCTTGGCAGTTCGGGCTGGACTGTTCCCATGAGGCACAGGGTCAGACTGATTTGCATATAGCCATGTCTGAACTGGGGTGGCAGAGTGGGCTAAAGAACGGTGATGGATCAAACCCAGATCTTTTGACTGGGTGTGAGTGTTTGATTGGTTCAGATGCTCCGTCCATCACCACCCCCTTTTGTACCCCTTAATTACTTGGGCATCAGTTTTTATACCATTGTTGCTGCGTATGTCTGAAACAAGCCACTGGGGCAGTATTGCAGGAGGGGATGTGACATTATGGCCAGAGCTGCCAATTTTGGGAGTGGGGAAGCAGGTTTGTGTCCCGAAGTTGGCTTAACATCTTGTCATTCTGGGCAAATAATTTAACAATCCCTGTGCTTAAAAAATAAAACCTAATCTTAACTTGTGTACTGTAACTGGTGCTCATGTAAATCAATCCTTGGGCCAAGTTTGCACTATATAAAACTTTAATAATTAAACATTTTAAATAAGCAAAGGATCGGGTACCAGTCGCAGAGCCATCACAGAAGGTCTGCAGATGAAGGTGGTGGTAGCAACAAACTGTGGTGCTATCTCGAGGCGCCATGTGTATGTCTATTAAAAACCGCTTTGTACGATTGTTATTACGTCTGAAGCCGGAAATGCCTTTGGTGTGTCTCCAATCATTACAGATCTAGTTGCACTCTCCTCTGTTTGTACCGGAGGTGAGTGCACAGGAATGTTCATGCAAGTTTCTATGGTACTCTAAAAATTTCAGGTTTCTTTTGTGCGAACTACCAAAAAAAAAAAAATGTGCTCCTGGCATACGTGGCTGTAGATACATATGCTGTGTAACTCCTTCTATCTAGTATTGGGCTAGGACGTGTACATTTTGGTTTTCTTCAGAGAAGGTCTTTTTGAGTCACAAGGCCTAGTGACTCTACCTGTTAGTGGTAATGCACATGGGCATCGGCTCCATTGTTAGATGTTTTTTTCTCCGCAGTTTGATTCAAATGTGTCTGTGAGCTCCGGTTCAACGCCATGTTGTGGTGCTCTCCCCAGAACATCAGATCTGTTCTTGGTCGGTAGAAACAATCTCACTTACTCGTCGGTCTCCACAATTGCGTACAGCTCAGCTCCATTCCTACTGAAGACGTCTCGAAATACCATCACTTCAGTCGAGGCTGTTCCCATGAAGGAAAGGGTTCCATTTCGGTTCTGCCCAACTTGTCAAGCCAAAAATCTGAGGTCAAACTTCCGCGAAGCCCCAGACCACGTGAGAACTCCTGTTTGGCATGTCCCGTATTCTGCAACAAAAAGACTCTATGGAGCAGATGAGATTGACACATTGCTTTGGCTTTCAAGACGCATAGACGAGAGGTAGAAGATACCCTGAACCCTTTTGGGGAGCAAGAGGAGGAGGAAGCTATAAAACGACAGGATGCCCCAGGGGTCGAAGTTGAGGCAGACTTCTTGACGGAAGCGTGATTTCCAAATCGGTTGTCAAAGCAGACGAGCCTTTACCGCCCCAGCACCCGCTGAAAAGCAGTGTGAGTAACATCCTTACCCCTCCTACTCACCAAAGAGAGGCATAAGCTTTGAGTTCCTGTGCTTTTTCTGAGGCTTCCAGTGCACCACTGCCTTCCGGCCACGGTCAACACCGTCATTCCGAGGCAGACTCGACGCCTGTTCCACATTCAATGTCGAAGTCCTCCTTGAAGTTGGAGCTTCGATGTCGACAGTTGCTTTGGTGCCGGATCCAAAGACGCATGCCTGATCACCGTCGTATCTGAAGCATCCGGACTCAAAACGTTCGGGCTCGAAACACTTGGAGCCAAGCTCGACACATTCTGGACATCCACTCTCTTGGCTCCATCTACACCACCCTTGATGGCTGCGTCCTCCACCGCTTCTGAGGATTTCGACCAACTAATCCTCCACCAGCTGCAAGAACAACTCAACATCAAGCAGCAATGGATTCATATCCAGGCAGGCGCTTGTTGGATCCTGGAAAAGCCTCAGCATGTGCCAAAGGACTCAGTTCCTCCCGAGAGGAAATTGATTTTTGAGGAAGCCCTCAACCCTCCTGTGGAACATAAGCCTACAAATCTGAGGAAACATGACAGGGACACCTCTCCACTGACTCCTGTTCAACCTTATACTTCGCCTCCTTCTCTCCTGCCTTCTCCTCATTCACCTACCTCTCCTTTGCTGCCTGTTGACTTTCCACAACACTCGCCACAGGTTTCCTCACATTCGAGGGTGTGGGGACAGTCCAAGTTTACCCTTTGGTCCCTATGACCCCCTACTTACTGCCCATATGTCCCAGATCCCTTGAATGACTATGATACAGAGCCTCCACTGGACTCAGATCCAGATCTGTACCCAACAAGACCCTCCCCCTCCCCAGATGATGTCACCTATACCTTGAGGTCCTACACAGGACAGCGCCCTTTCATAAAGTGGAGATGCATGTCCAACATGAGGAGGACGATTACATTTTGAAAACCCTTTTCTCCACCCAGCTCCCGACAGTATCTCTCGATGCTCAAGGGGGTCCTCAGACCGCCCACTCACATCTTTAAAGAGCCAGTCAAGGTAGGGGGGATCACATCTAGGTTTACAAATAGTTCAGGGCCTCTCCCACCAACCCCCCATACACAAGGGGTCAGCTTCCCCCTGACTCACTAGTGGTCCACACAGCTAGGAAGCATGCTAACAGTCAGGGCACAGGTGGCGCCTCCTGACAGACAGGGAGAGCAAAATAATCTATGCCGGGGGGTAAGAGAGAAGCGGCGCAGTCCGCCACTCATTGGCGAGTAGCGGAGGCCTTCAGCTTCCTTTCCCAATACAACTGTGCCCACTGGGATCTTGGCCAACATCTTCCAGAGCAGTTCCACAAGACTTGGCAGGAGTTGGTGTCGGAGGGCAGAATCATCTCCAACACCAGCATCTGCTGCACACTGGATGCTGCTGACACAGCTGCTCGTGGCATTAACACCAGCATCCATTTACGCCGTTACATGTGGCTTCACGTTTCTAGCTTTAACCGGGAGGTCAAGCAACACCTCCTAAATGAGCCCTTTGATGGCCAGCCTCTCTTTAGCCCTCAGGTCAACGAGATGCTTACAAAGATTAAGAAGGATACAGACATGGCTATAGCTACTGGTGCCCTCCAGACCCCTGCTTCCTGTGGCTCCTTATGCTGATCACCATACTGCGGTACAGCCAAAGCCCCAGAAACATCTTCCACCTTCCCCTCAGCAGTCACCTTCACTGGGCTACTACAGGGGTAACAATGGCAAGGGTAGAGGAAAAGGCTCAGCCCCCAAAAGGGCTGCTCCACGAAACAGGGACTCATTCCCCCCCCACACACAACACCGGTCGAGGAAAGGTGACAGGGGGTTCTGCCCACTGGGCATAAATCACCTCCAACCAAAGGGTTCTGGACATCATGTGGAATGGATACCGTCTAGAACTCACACATACTCCACAAAACAATCCTCTCTGCCTCACAAACTGCCTGTAGATCAGCTGCGTCTCCTCTAGGAGGAGATACAGGCTCTCCTCTTCAAGGGAGCCATAGAGCTGGTTCCGCCACAATACCACAGAAAGGGGGTGTATTCACTATACTTCCTTTTTCTCGAAAAAGACAGCTCCCTCAGGCCCATCCTTGACCTCTTACTGCTCAACAAATACATTCTTTCAGAGCATTTGCATATGATGAATCTACAAGATGTCATACCACTATTGCAGCAGGGTGACTTCATGGCGGCCCTATGTCTGCAGGATGCCTACTTCCACATACCTATCCACCCAGTGCATCAAAGATACTTGCAGCTTGGGGTGAGTGGACAAGATTATCAGTTCAAAGTGTTTCCATTCAGGGTAACCACTGCCCCCAGCGTGTTTGCCAAATGTCTGGCTGTGGTGGCAACACCTCAGGAGGGGTGGCACCTATATCTTTCCTTACCTGGAGGACTGGCTGATCAAGAGTGCCACACACCAACAATACCTAGCACACACCCAGACCACCATTCAGCTCTTGCACAGCCCAGGCTTTACGATCCATCTGGCCAATTCCCACTTCCAACTCTTTCAAGTACAACCCTTCCTCAGGGCTGTCCTAGACTTACAGGTGGGGGAAGGCTAACCCCCAGTCCAGCAAGCGTGCTTAAAACATGCTACCTCTTTTTTTGCCAGATTACCAAATAAAGGTTAGAGCAGTGATGTGCAAGCTTGGATTTATAACATCCTGCATTGCCATTGTTCCTCACACTAGACTGCGCATGCGCCCATTGCAAGAATGGCTAGCAGCACAGTGGTCTCAAAAGGGCGGTAATCTAGAGGATCTAGTGTTGGTTTGGGGCAGCACATATCGTTCTCTGTAGTGGTGCAACTCACACAACCTGTTGCCGGGACGGCCCTTTCTTGACGTGGTTCCACAAGAGACCATCACCACTGACCCCTCGCTTACCGGCTGGGGCCTGCATCTCAATCACCTTACCATTCAGGGAGAGTAGACACCCATTCAGCAGTCCCTACACATCCATCACCTGGAGTTGCTCGCTATCCAACTGACTCTCCATACCTTCTACCCTCTCATTAAACACAAGACAGTCTTAACGCTCGATCACCAAGCGATGGAAATCTACCCTGTCGCCCCACCCATTTGCTTGGTGCCGATCCCTGCTTAACTGGGCGAAAGCGGAGGGTGCAGCGCTACATAGAGAGGACCTGCTTGGCATTCGTATGTTCCCCCTTTCACCTCAATGGGACACAATGGTCTCCAAACTCCAAGGGGTAGACACTGACAAAGGGAACTCGACTACATCACAAGGGGTTATTACTCAGGGTATATCCCCCCCACTGGCGTGGATGCGGACTAGCACTGACACCCAAACTGATTTAGCCCCTCTGTCTTAGATCCCCGCTGTCACTAGATTTCGGCGGTCTTTGGCCCCCCCCCCCCCGGCTACATTGGATGTGGCAGCAGGTCTTGAGCACTCCCCCTACCCTTCCTTTGCTTATGTTGTCCTCATTTTGTTGTGCCGTATGTCCCAGGTTGGGTTTGAACTGCAATGTACCTGAATTATTCACATGCTACCTGGTGCCGTGATTTGTCATCACTGCTCTGTCCTTCCTTGGATATTGCCTCATGGTTTGATGTACTCACCATACCTTACATCTCCGTTTTTAGGTCTCGCTGAGCCAGCGCATGCGCTACTCTGCGAGAAATTTAGTGTGTGGGTTTTCAAAGTGCTGCCACAGGCTTTTGGTGGCCTAATGCTTGCGTTCATCCGCCATGTGGGTTTCTGTCAAGGTTCATTAAGCCGAGCGTGCCTCAATGAGCTTTTACTTTCGTGCTTGTATTTACATTTTGTGCACAAGCGCACACAACTCCCGGTTGCGGCCGAACTTCTTGCTCGAGATTACATTTTTTTCTTCTTTTCGCGTGCCTGTTTTTATTTCCTCTTTGTGCGGGCACGCGCACACACACAACTCCCGGGCGCAGTCACTTTCGCTGCACCCTGCATACACAACTCCCGGTCGCGATCACTTGGTAAACATCAAATCCCACAATGTCACCATTTATTGTGCCTGGTAAATACCCATTACTCCACTCCACTCATAATAAGTGCTTGAAAAGGTCCAGTGCAGTTCCCAATGAAGGAACAGAAAAAAATCGTCATGTCATGTCCGCAGGCTAACATTTCTAACAGTTATAATAACAGCAGATTGTTCAATGTCCCTGCTGTGTTCTATTGAGGAATGCCACAGTCACAACTTCCTTTGCATGTCACGGGCGTCCATCGACAGCCTAGTTACATAAATGGACTCCATTGTGGTATCGGTTTAAACTTCAAAGCGCCCAAGCACGTTTACACATGTCTCTCCTTGCAGAAACTGCCCTTCAATCTGCACACAAGAGACTCACTTGCAAGTCGTGTTCGAGGAAATGACAGGAACTGAGGAGTGTAACAAGAAGCAACTTGTCATCTTCTTGTTACCAAACTAGTGAGTGGCAGTATATAGAAATTATTGTGTCGCACACTACCATGCAGTTTGGACAAGAGCAGCTTTAGATGCTATTCTTGTATTCCATACATTTGCATCAAGACGTTACACATTGTTGTCTCACCCTCAAAACACGTATCTATGTTCAAGGCTTAAAATCCTTGGGGCCTTTGGTGCATTTGGTGCATTTGTAACTGGGTGCATCGTGTTACGTTTTGTGCTTTTTCGCTATACATTTACATGTTATGGGTTTAAATTAGGGGGGGGAGTGAGGGATGACCAGGGGTAGATCTAGCATTCCATGCTCAGCCCATTTGATGTCACTGTCCGAGCTGTCCAAATCCTTATGTCCTGCACGTTTCTCATTACAGTGCTAATATTTTGTATCCCTTCACCACACTTTACTGACTTGTACTACTGTGCATAGGTTGCTACTGAACATACATTATTGGAGGAAAAGTAGAATTACCATATAGGCTTCTTTTGCTGTCCACACTTTTATCCATGCAGTACCTTGTGGTGCAGTGTACATATTAGGGCTGCTTCCCTAAATGTTACTGTACATACATCCCACACTCAATACACACATTGTAGTGGACAGAATTATGTTGCTGTGTACACATATGTTAAAGTATATTTGGCTGCACTGTTTGTAAAGTTTTGAAATACATATTTGATAGCGTTGTGTAGACACCTGTGCTTCTGTGGATACTGTGTAATACTACGCCCAGACATGTTTCTGTACACACACTTACTTTTGAACACACAGCTGTGTTTACATGCACACTATTGTCTTAGTGTGTATTTTGTAATGCTGTTGCCCACATGGCTGTTAATGGGTACATAGCTGTATAGATGCATTTACGATTGTGCAGTGTTTGACAGTATATGTGTCCCTTGTTGTGCTGTATTTAAGGTACCTGGCTGGGTATAAATGTCTGTAACTGTATTGCAGGGGATGATAATGGGATTTTATAGTTCAAAGATAAAGGTTGGCATAATAAAACCGATCTCAATTCACTGCACCTAACTACACTACTTTGCCCTGCCAGTCTAACCCTCTTATTCTTGTTTCCGAATTAAATCTGAAATCAAAAAATGTATTGTACTGAGTTGTCTGTACTTAAAATTATTTTTTTTTTTTT